>NC_080096.1:41635000-42835000 GCF_950005125.1 Chionomys nivalis | reverse complement strand
CTCCCTTTTGTCTGCCAACCCTGCTCACTGTCTGTGACTTTCCTCAGCAGGCCTTCCATGGTCCTGGGCACCTTTGGAATCCCAGGGTTTTCATTTCAGATTAAGTTTCGCCCTCACTGTGTGTGTGTCTCTCTCAAGGATTCTGGCCCTGTTACAGCTACCCTAGCCCCCAACCCAGGAATCGATTTACAGTTTCTAATTCATCATTGTAGATATAGGCAATGATTTGACTTTATTTTCTCTCCACAAACGAAAGCTCTATGAGTGCGGTGAGCACGAGAGTTACTGATGCACCTTCCACCTTAGCACAGAGCCTTGGTCCAGTGCACAGTGAACGCTGAAAAATAATTATTTTTAAATGTATAAGTGAATCGATGGAAAGTTTAGGTTTGTGTGAAGTTGAGAGCATTGCAAGCGTGCAGACTGAAAAATTGTTCATTTGCTGGGCTAAGGAGTTTGAACTTGGCCCTGTAATGAGTGAATGAGCAGACGAACAAAGTGGATTAGATTTCACCATTTGCTGCAGCTAATCCGCAAAATCAATGCAAATACATAATCCATCCAGTTGTTTAAAGTCCCCCAGGCAATTAGTTCTGTGGCACAATGCCAGCTACTATCCTGTTTCCCTCCTCACACATTTGAGCATTCCTGGAAATATTTGAAGTAGAAAATGAGTACTCTGGATATTTTTATTGTTTTCAAATTCAGCTGCCTATACTTACGTATTTTGATTTATTATTATTATTAGTGTGTGTGTGTGTGCATGTGCGCATGCCTGCATGCTTATGGACACACATGCCAGAGCCTAGAAAACAATGTGGAGTCAGTTCTCTCCTTCCACATACATGATTTCCAAAAGTTAAACTCGGGTTACCAGGCTTGCACAGCCAAGGCTCTTGCTATCTGAGTCATCTTGCTAACCCTCTACTTGTATATATCTTTAAACACACAAAAATATGTGTTTCCCTTGGTTGAACTCAAGGTATTTCAATGTCTATGCTGATGACGTCAATGGCTTACAGTTCGGGTGACTAAAAGTTCAAAGAAGCATGGCATATAAAAGAGACCAAGAACGTGAAGTTGCCTGACTCCATAACCAACCCATTCTCCAAAATAAATGAATGAATGAATGAATAAATGAATGAATGAATATGTGATCAAGTCTTTGAGAGCCACATTAGAGTCTTTCAAGAACAATTTCCCCATGATTCCTACTAGCCCTACCTCACAAAGCTTCTATGCCGCCACCACCACCACTGACTTACGTGACCAGGATTCCAGCACACACACAATTGGGGGGACACACTGAAGCCATAGTACTTGCGCTCTATGTTTGTCAGGGAGATTGGCCCATTTGTACTTAGTGCACCTAACACACACTAAAAGAAGCCTGTGTACATCCATACAGAACCACCTGCCCATCCTCCACATGAGGAGATAATACAAACAGAGTATGCACAATCCCCCTCTCTGTCAAACAGGAAAAAACCCTAGGTGGCAGTGAATCTCACTAAATAGATCCCACCTTTGTGTCCCTCCAGAGCGGTCACGACTCTGAGATGGCTTTCTCAACCATGACTCTTCCAATGAACGTGCACCATGCTTTGAGAATGAAAATTTAAGGAATGAGAATTACAGGAGGGATACAATATTAGTTTAGGTAATTTTAACCAACATAACAGAAAATCCCTAGCACCTTCGTGGCTCAGACACTTATCAAGAACTGCCTATCGGCAGAGAGTGGAAAAGACTCTGCTCCACTCAGTCACACTGAGCCCTAGACTTCCCAGCTGCCCTCTTCTGCATCACCTTCTAGGTTCAAGCCAGCCATTCACACCAATGGGAAGGAGAGAGTCTGTGGGAAGGACATGCATGAGGAGATCATGCATGCCCTATGTGCATCTCCTAAAGTGGCAGCATCACTATTGCACACCTTGCCTTGCCTGTTATGTCAGTATTGTAGGTGCAGGGTCCAGTGCAGGGCAAGACCATGGGAGCCTTTCCTCCCCAGTATCTTCATAGTCCCTTCTGGCTCTATAAACACTAGTCAACATGGGACATCTTTCTCAACTCTCCCTGTTAGAGATTGATTTCTATATGGGGAAGAGCATGGGAAGCCTACCCATAGCTGAGGAGCAATTGGTAGTTGATAGCAGGTAGGGGAGTGGATAGTTGTTATTCGTTTGGGGGCATAGCCACTAATGTGTTGTCCATGATTCCATGGGTGACCACACACCCATGCAATACAGGCAAAACTAATTGGACACAGTGGGGAGAGAGAGACGAGAGAGAGAGAGAGAGAGAGAGAGAGAGAGAGAGAGAGAGAGAGAGAGAGAGAGAGAATAGATAGAAGATAGGTAGATAGATAGATACATACATAGATACATACATAGATACATAGATAGATGATAGATAGATGGATGATAGATAGATAGACGGATGATAGATAGATACATAGATAGATGATAGATAGATGGATGATAGATAGACGGATGATAGATAGATAGATACATAGATGATAGATAGATGGATGATAGATGGATGATAGATAGATGGATAGATAGACAGATAGACACATAGATGAGGTAGAAAGAGGGACCTGTTGAGAGTGTCTTGGGGTTGGAGAAGAAGGTGAATATGACCAGAATGTATTGTATACAACTACAAAATTCTCAATAAATTTTAAATGATAATGAAGAAAAATAGATGGAGTTGCATACATCACTTCTCTCTATTTCACCGAAGAGATTTTAGGTCCACACATAATGAACAGTCATGGGAGCTGAGAAATGTAGCAAAGCCTGACAGGAAGAACATGCGGCTCCGTCAACAGCTATTCTCTTGGCCACAAAGGGATGACACTCTCCCATAATACCAGGGCCATGATTTGGTTTTCTTTTTATTTTTTCCTTCTTTCTCGTTCGAATCTTACCTTCTTCTGCCCACTCAACCCACCATGCTTCTTCCAGGAGCAGTTCTAAGCCATGGTGATGATACTATGTATGGCATGCATAAGGGGTTGCAGTATGCGCAGCCACCTTGAGGGATGGAGCCAGCACAGCCAGGCATCTGCTGAGGGCTCTTTTAAAGCAGGTGCCCTCGGCCTCAAGGAAAAGCCTTCAGGCAATCCTACAGAAATCAGGAGTTTGCAGACACCAGAAGGACCCACCACAGTGGCCATGGAAGACAAGGAGCTCTTTTGCAGGGGAACCATGCTGCCGCCCACAGGTGTGTGTGAGGCGAAGGAGCAATTGTGTTCCGCCCAGAACAATGCTGCTCAGAGGAGCTGCCACTCTCAGCAATGGAAGTTAATGTGCCTTCCTTAGCAGAGCCACTCTCTCACAGCCATCCCCTTTGTGCAGAGCTGTGCAGTATCCAAAGCCGCTCGCAGACAGCATGACATTGGCCTCTCCCGGAGACTGACTCGATGCTTTGCTCTGTTTCTATCTCGGCAGTGCCTCGGGACTCTCTGCTCCAGTGCTTTCCATAATCCATTCTCTACACTGCAGCCGAGAGACTCTATCACAAAGCGAGCTGCCTCTTCTCTCAGCCCCTGATGTCCAGATGCTCTCCCTGCACTCAGAATAAAGTCCTTGTCAGCAGCACTATCCATGAGACCCTGGTTGTATGATCCCAGCCAACTTCACCATTTTCATTCCTGTCTACTGCTGGTCATTCTGATCCCCTAGGTGGTGACACCTTTGTGTCTCCACGCTGATACCCTTTGTCCCTGCAATACTGTATCCCCTCCCTTTGGTTTTCTGACTGCTGCTTGACTCCTAAGACCAGCTACCTGCTGGGAGCAGTGAGACCCCAGATCCTGAATTTCTTGTAAACAACTTGTTTTCCCCTGATCTGAGTGCCTACAGCTGCTCTGAGCACAAGACCTTCAGGAGTTCCTGATGGCAGGAGAGTGGTTTCTGGTGGGTTTGGCTGGGGTGTGGCTATCTCTATATAATCTGCCCTTGAACACAATAAAGAGAGCATTCTTGTTGCTTTGGTATCAGTGTTAAAAGGTCTGCATGTCTGTCTCTGCGTCTGCATTCTCAACCTCCAGCCCCTTGCCTGAAGCTCGCGAACTGAGTTCTAACACACAGAGTGCAGACACGGGGGTGCGGTACACAGCAGGTACCTTCAGAGAATACATTGCTCCTAACCACGCACACATGAATGTACTTGTCATGTGCCCAGACAGCACCAGGAAGACCTCTGTCACAGTGCAGCTTCCTCAGGAGGCTGTCTGCTCTCATGGGGAAGGGCTATGGCATCTTAGCACTGTCCCCATTGTCTAGTAGGTGCTCAATAAATGACCATTGCAGCATGATTTCAAGAAGCCTGCATGGGCAACTCAGGTAAGTATTGCTCAGAGGCTTTAAAGGATTTTTTCAGGATATAAACGAATAAATAAGATGCAGTGATTAACCTTGATTGGATTAAGGACTTCCTGGGAATTTAGTAAGGCAGGCCCCTGAGTATGTGAGGAAAGGCATCTCTAGAGATGGTTGGAGAGTGAGGGTACCCATGGAAGGAATGAACATAGCTGATTTGGGGGGTTCAACCCAGGATGGCATTAGTGGCAGGTAGTGAAAGGTAGGGATTGGAGTCTAGTTGGATAAAGTAGGTCTCTAGGGCCTTGTATCTTGTTCCAGCCTTTTCCTGTACACTGTAAGATCTATTCTTGCCTTTCAAGAAATAGAGAATCTTTGCCACATGCTTCTGCCACCATGATGCTCCGCCCAAGCAAGTGAAACATATTGAAACCACAAGGCAAACTAACTTCCTGCTATTGTTTCTGCCAAGTGTTTTGGTAACATGGGCAAATATGTAAACTCTTTCCTCTAAGTTGCTTTTGATCATGGTCTTTATCAGAGCAATAAAAAACCAAACTAAAACACACACCCAGCAGGTGATTGAACAGAGTTATCAGCTTTGCCCAAACCTCTTGTAAGCTACATTCAGCAGTTGTTTGTTGTGCATAAAACGGAAAGTCTGTACCAGGAGCACAGTACTGTTGTGGTAAAACCCTGAACCTTGGCAACGGACGTGGGTATAGGCTGCAACATTCCATCAGCAGAAGTTGGCAGATGGGTTCATAGAATGGTGAATTAGCATAGAGTTTAAGGCTTAGAAACACACGAGCCATTTTAAAGGTCCCCTGTGATCAGCAATAAGAGGTCCGGCCCTGAGGACAGCAGCTAGGCTAGAGGTCTGGTGAGGTATTGTCTTTTCATCTTTTCACCAGACCTGGAGCAATGCTGGCACTCTCTAAGAGTCTCTGTGAAGAGACAGAGTCTAGAGGTCAGAAAAATATTCTTGTACCTAGCAATGGATTTGTTGTCAGCCCGCTGTGGAAGCAGCTGTAAAGCTCCAACCTACAGGCATGGGGGCAATCTTTGGTTTGTTGGTTTACTGTTGATCTCAAACAGGATGATAAGTGGGAAGACTATGTATGACATTGCTACAATCCTGGCCGTGGAAGTGTGTGTTATTAACTCTGCAAGTGCAGGCTACCATCCTCCCACACGACCTCAGGTGAGCAGCATGGGGAACCCTGGGAAGAGATATTTTAGGGACCAAAGGACCTGACATTATTATAAAACAATGAGGAGTATTTAATCCCTGTGGCATCTATTCTGGGCAAGCACAGAGGTGAAAACTCATGATTCACTCGTGTAACTTTGACTTTAAGTTCCTGCGTGGATATTTGGCGGTGAGCAGGTCAAAAGGAGACCCTTGCTGTATAAGGATTTGGTTTCTCTTACATGTTCTGTAGTCATTAGTTTTTTGCTCTTTTTGTTTTATTTTAACAAAACGCCTCCCTCAGATTGGCCCATGCAGTACTTTTTAGTTAACGATAAATGTTAGAGGCCCAGCCTGCTGTGTACAGTACCACTACTGGGCAGGTAGGCCTGGGCTGGGCTATGTGGAAGAGCAAGCTGAGCAAGCCATGGAGTCAAGTCAGTCAATAGCATGCTTCCAGGTTCCTGTGTTGAGCCCCTGCCCATGATGCACTGTGATCAGGTTGAGTTAGCCAAATAAACCCATTGCTTCCCAAGTTCCTTTTGGTCGTGATCTCTTTACTATGACAATAGAAAGCAAACTAATACACACATGGACGGGAATAGGGACAGTTCTTGGAACTCAATTTTCTGCCTCCTTACCAATGATTAACTGCAGCAATCAATTGTGTCAAAGTTCAGATCGACTGAATCCTTGGTGACGTTGGTGAGACAATGCCTCCTCGTGCTTGAGTTAATGGTGACTGTAATATGGACAGGCTGATCTGCTGTAGAGAATGTGAGGGACCATTATCTTCCCTAGATGTCTCTCCACTCCTTTTCTGCGTGCCCGACCTCAGCCCAGCTACTCCAGCAGACACGGAGAGGCGATAGGCTGGGAGAGCACCACAATCGATATCTGGAAGTAGGTTAAAGGTTTCCCATTTAAAACATTTAAATCTGGAGACAGCCTATGGAGTGGATGTCAATGAATGGTCTCTATTTCATAAATAAGACAGTTTTGGAGAAATGGGTAAGAGCAAAGAACAGCAAATGCCTTTTCTATGCCATCCTCATGATATTTGTCACTTCTCCCCTTCGAGGTTCCTCACCACGTTCCCAACCCATCCAACATCTACTCTTTAAAGAGTTTATTGACGCCACTTGATGAGAATAATTGGTGATTTGATTTTAGTTTGTTGATTCTTGGAAATATGGAAGGTGCTTCTCTAAGCCTCAGTATTTGAATCTTGCCTAAGCATTGCACAGTGCATCTCTCTCTCTCTCTCTCTCTCTCTCTCTCTCTCTCTCACACACACACACACACACACACACACACACCAGTGCTGTTCTCTTTGCCACTGTCTCCAGGTTGGAATCAGGACCACAGTTTAGGTGGAACTGGAATGTGTAATACCCACCTCACATCTGGTCATGGGTAACCTAACAGGTGCTTCTTCCTCCCTCCCTCCCTCCCTCCCTCCTTCCTTCCTTTTTTCATGTTGTGTGTGAACAATCATATGTGTACAGAGATCATAGGAAGATATTGGGTGTCCTCCTCTATTACTGTCTATCTTATTCCTTCAAGACAGGGTCTCCTGATGCTGTACAGGTGCTTGTGGCCTTACCTAGTAGGTTTTTGTTGTTGTTTTTCGCTTCAAACATGGGTACTGATGATCTGAGCTTAGTCTTTCTGTTTGCACAAGTGCTCTTACACACTAAGTCATCTCCCTCACCCCTGAGATGCATTTCTAGTGGCTGAGTTGATTGTATGATTTCCAGAATGCTTCTCTCTGGTCTTTTCCTTTAAGGTGACTGAACAGGGAAGGGTGCCAGATGAACCTGGGAGCTATCCTGGGCAACAAAAGTCTATGGATGGGGTTGCCTGTCCTGCTAGGCTCAGGTAGTATACTGATGGTTGTGAGTGATACCTGTCTTGGCTGTGGTCCACCCCAGAGAAGGAATCATGGTTTCTATAACCTAGCAGATGAGGGAATCATGGTAGGTGAAGAGTCTGGTAGCCACTCAGTTGTATCAACTGTAACTCTCAACAGTTTCCAGCAAGACTCAGAAACAAATGTTGAATTTTCCTGCATCAATCATCTGATAACTTTACTTCCCAGCAAGGTCAAAGTTGATCGCCCCATAAATAAGACCCTATAAAACCTGTGTCAACACAACAATGCATTTTAGGATATTTTCGTAAAATTATAATTTTTACAATATCACTTTACATGACATTAGCACATTTGGCATCTCATGATTCCTCCAGTTCTGAAGCATTTTATCAAGAGGAAATGGAGAATATCGGGTGCATATGGAAAGTACTTGGTACCCGCCTGGCAATTCCAATGCATTCTGGATATCTAGATTGACTCATGGTTTTTTTGCATGTAATAATAATCGGTTCCATTGTGGCATTTTCATGCCTGTTTATAATGTCCTGTCACCCTCCCACTGACTGACCTCTTCAGTATAGCACTGGGTGACAGGCACTGTTTTATGCAGAGGGTAGTATGCGTTCTGGCACACAGCTGAGAATCATATAGAAAGAACTTGCACTCGGGTGGAAATCATATAGAAAGAATTCAAACTTTAGTAGCTGAGCTCTAGAGCCCTCCTCAGAGTTGCTACAAACCTGGGACTCAGCCCCAGTCCCGTCTGACTTCAGACCCTGCAACTCGATTTGTTGAGAACAGAACGCGTCTCTGAGTACCCAACATGTGACTGCACACACTACTATATAAACTTATCTATTGCTCCCCGTCTGGGGGAGGCTGCAGTGTGTGGCTACCTGAGTTACTCAGATGAGGTAGCCTGCATGGAGTTACCGTGTTCCTCACTGTCTTTCCTTTGCAGAGTCACGAATGAGTGCATTCCTGCTGTGCAAAGTCAACTGCTGTCCCAGGCACCGGCTTCTGTTTGCTTTGCCTTTGCTGAGCTGTTTGTTCTATGAGAACAGAACTGAAAGCAGCAAGAGTGGGTAGGCTTCCCAGGCATCTGGGAACCTCACCGGAGCGCCTGTCACACAGACATGAAGACAGGGACCCAGGCTTGGAGGGCACTGGCAAAGTCATATCTTCTCTGCACTGCCCTGGGATGTCTCCATCTCTCTGGGTCCAGGTAAGTGACGGGTACACATGGTTCCCTGATCAGTTACACGGCAGAGAGCATGAAAACCACACCGTGCTGACCATCCCTGCCACATGCCTGTGGGCAGAGGGACATCTCTTGGAGCAACTTGCATGTGTCTGATAAAGTAAAATGAACAACTCCCTCTGAATTATTGTGGACCCAAGTGGCTGGCTTCAACAAAAACACCTGTTAAGGGACTGACATATTTAAATGAACTTTATCATGCTGAGAAGAATAGGAGACATGTTCTATATTCTGAGTGAAGCTTTGGTCTGGCTCTTCATGCATAAGAAGGATTATGATATATGAAAAATGAGCCAGTTCACATGAATGATCTGAATAAATGGCAGTGTCTTCCTCTACCCACCCAGCAGCCCCATATATCTAGGGTGAGTGGGTCTCTCAAACTCTTTCTTCCTCTCTTTACCCTCCACCCTCTCACAAATGTTTGTTCCCAGGAGCTAAACAACTGATTTATTGCATCCAAGTTTCTATTCATAGGATGTAAAAAGAGCTAAAGAAAATAATCTTAATCGGGCCTCAAACTTGGATTCTAGAGAAAGAGGTGCCTGAGTGTTGGCAATCTGGAGACCCTCCTTGTGCCTGAGCAGTTCCCACCACGAGATGTAGAAGTGCTTAGGTACCGGAGTGATCATGAGCACTCCTGTGGAAGGAGAGAGGTAAAGGTTTTTCTTTACTCTCTGACTGCTCCCCGATAGTAACCTCTCAATGGTGTGAGCAGCGCCACGCTGTGCCTACTGTCCTGAGCCTGGCATCGTGCTAGTCATCCTCTGTAGAGCACCTTCCCAGGGATCAAGATCATGAGTCTTCACCCACCAGACACCCCAGCACTCACCCTTAGAATCAGCATGACCCTCAACTTGGTGGACAGACTAACTGTGCCGCCAGGGCTTTTTAAGCATTTACTTGTGGGCACAGAGACGCCTGCAGTGCCCAGGGAGTTGTGCCGGGAGGAGAGGGCTCATATAACCCTCCCAGAGGCAGCATGTACTTGCAGGCGGCCCCTTGTTTATGATGGAGTGTGTAGAGCTGAGCAATTCCCTCACTCGTGTTCTCAGGGAGCAAGGCAGTGTGTGAGCAAACACAGAGACATGAGAGATGATACAGGCACAAACAGCAGTCAAGAGAGAGCAAGAGTGACTAGTTCTGGCAAGGGATACAGGTGCATCCATCAGGCACTGGTAACAGCATACACAAAGGCATGGAGGTGTGAGAGAGGCTGGCTTGTTCCCAAGGCTCCAGGTACATTTCAATCTCATTGGGTAGACACCAAGGTGAGAACTGGGAGGAGGAGGAGGAGGAGGAGGAGGAGGAGGAGGAGGAGGAGGAGGAGGAGGAGGAGGAGGAGGAAGAGGAGGAGGAGGAGGAGGAAGTAGTTAGGGCATGAAACCATATCCTTCAGGTGTAGAAGGTTTGAAGTGAAGGGGTAGCACACTGGGGTGTGGTCATTGTCAAGTTCTCTTTTAGGTAAGGGCCTTGGTTCCACCAGGTACTAAATGCAGGCTATAAAACGCACAGCTCTGTCCCAAGAGGAGCAGGGGTGGCCCCTTCTTCCCACTCTGGAGAAGGACAAACTGATCCCCAGAGGGGAGAAGAGAATGGCTCGCACTCAGTGAGCCTCCAGCCCTTCCTGAACCCTGGTTGAATATTCTGCTGTCTACCCAGGCTCCCCACATGCCAGTCCTGAACACAACATGCCTTTGAGTATCAGACACAGAAAGCAAAACGAAAGTATTCTCTGTAGGAGCAGAAAGTGTTGCAACCTCTTTCATATCATAAACTTTGTCATTTCATTGCTCAGGCCACACTGTCACGTGGCCTATTGATCCGTATTGATCATTACTCTGTTCCAGGCCTTTACTCTCGTCCCCACAGCCATTCTCTCACGGTTATAGAGAGAAGGAAACTGGGGCTTAAAGACCGTGTGGCTCTCAATGCTATTCAGTCCATTGGGGGCGTGTGTGCACAACGCAAGCATTCTTTTTTCTTCCTGCCTTTCACTAACACACTTCCCAAATCCACCCGACTTGCTGGACACCCAGGATGTTTCTCTTGGACACGGATTTGCTTCTTTGAGATGTTGCTTTAAATTCCGTGTCTGCAACAGCAAACGACAGAGAGAAATGGGAAACCTTTCCCCCAGAAACCACTCCCCCATTCCAGCAAAGTGGAAGATGCTGTTGGTAAGGGGATGCAGCTGCCGAACAAATTGCGTGTGACAAGAAAGTTGTTGTGTCAGGGCATTTCCACAGAAAGCCAAAATGTATTGATGTGCCCCATCCGTATAAGCTGAGGGCCGGGAATTTACTGCTGACCTAATCCTGCCGTGCTTGGTGGATCCATCTTTATTTTGATCAGAGAAAGAGAGGAGGAGATCTGGACCCAGACTGATATGCCCTAAGGCTGGCAACAACATTCTGTGCACCCCAAAGAAAGACATGTCCTTGTTGGCACCTCCTAGAAGGGACATATTTCCAGTGACGTATAAAATGCTGCTTATGCTAACTTTTTTTTTTTTTTGAAATTGCAAAATGTTGTTAGGATATAAATGTCCCTCAGAGGAATCAATGGCATGCAAGAGATGTTGTAGGGGATAGTCTGGATGAAAGAGGCAAACTAGGTCTCTTTAGGAATCAATGTGGATCTGGTTGGCATGGGTGGGCAGACGCCCCCGCGTCTGAGCAATAGTAGAAGACGATGCACTAGACCAAAGCAAAGCACAGGAAGGTGAAGCTGCACAGTGCACAGATGGACGAGAGAATTTGCAAGATGCTGGCATGACACACAGCGTGTCTGCGACAGTCGCTGGCCTCTGAAGAGGATGGTGAACAAACAGGACTGGGGCTAGCGTGGTACCCAGATGCCCAATTCCTGGAGATGCTCTCAGTTAAAGACTACACAACTGTGGCAAAAGATTGACAGGCTCAATGTGGATGTGGGGCCCTGGATGATTATTAATGTTGGTACTTCTTGAGGCAGTTTTATGCTACAGACGAGTTGGGCTTTGCATTCGTGTCTGCTAACTACATGTCAGGCTTTCATTACGGCCCTTCCATCCATGCTCCTAATATACTTTGACCACATGCACCCCCTCTATTATTCTTTCTTATCTACTTTCCCCATATGGAGGCATCTCAGCAGAAGCCAAGCCAGTGGGCTTGTTTCCATAGAAATTTCTCAGGGTGGAAGGCGCACATAGCCGCACACAGAGGTCTCGGTTGAACCTGTCGTTTTTGCCACTCCATGCCAATCTCAAATTCAAGATGGGGCTTGGCAGTAGCCTCTCTTTTAGATTTGCATTTTGCGGCACTAATGAACCGCACTTACCCGATGTAATTTACAAACATACTATTTATTCTGCTGATTATTTCATTATATTGCCACCTCCGTAATGGAAATTGGGTGTTAAAATGAGAGAGCTGGTGGTTATAGCTACGTCTTGCGCGTTCCCTCTGTAAGTCATCATCTTGCCCATTAACGGGCTCTCAGATCTTGGTGAGGAAAATAATTGTAACTCTTAATAGCGACTGTGCATGTTACTTATCCACTTGGTCTCCACTGTGGTCCCAAATTGGGGTGATACTTAGAAAAAAAACCCAGCATAACTGCTTTGTAGTTGAAATAGGAAGAAGGTATCCCACAGAGCTGTCAAATACATACTTAGAAGAAGCCAAATCACAGACAGTATTGTTTTGTCAAACCCGAGCAAATTAGTAGATAGGAGCCATCGGAGGGCCCCCGCTGGGGTGCAGCATCCTGCCTCAGTAACCACTTTCAAGTACCCACCTGTGGTTTCCAGTAGAGTCTTTGACCTTTTGTTAAAGATCCAACTTTACTAGGCAATTGATTTTTGCCAGTCTCTGGGGCCCGCCATGGAAATGGAGCTCACAGTAGTTAATATTATCCTCCTTTTAGGACTTCTGCCAAGTGAGAATGTGTCGTTAATGACCTTGTTTGGAGTGATGTCCTGTGTGTTTGACAGTGGAGGCTTTGTGATGTTCCCCCTAATGACTTAATCTTAGAGACAGGGAGGAAACAGGCCTTGCAGACACTTATAGAGACAGTGATGGGAGGTGACAGGAGTGGATACAGCTTGGATCCGCTCCCAGATATCATGGGGCAAGGGGGAGAGTGTATACTCAGGCTCAGACAGACCTAGGCTTAGATCTCAGGGCAACTGTATCCCGGGTTCACTGCATCAGGCTTGCTGTGTTGTTTTGAGCCAGTTCAGCATCTGTCCAGGTGACCTCATTCCATAGCTGCCTTCTAGCTTATCTGTGGGATGTGATGAAAGCATCAGAAAACATCTAGTGCAATGCTTAGGTCTGACATCCTAGGCCCTCAATAAATCTCCATTCCTTTCTTCCTCATACCTCCTTTTTAGCTTGCAAAGCACAACTTCCAAGGGCTCTTACACTGATATACACACTCACGGGAAGAGATAACAAGAGAATCGTAGTACATCTACCATGGTCTAGGTAGGGAAACTGAGGCACACACAGATGATATAATGAGCTCATTCATTCACTTGGCCCCGCTGTGTGCCATGGACTCAACAAATAGCCTGCCTTACATTTCGGACATATTTCATTTCCCAGGTTGCTTGTTGGCTCTGACGGGTGACTCCTCTGTCCTCTGCCCCATCTCTGTGCTTCTCTCATCTCCACAGATGTTTCATGACCTCCGTGGCTCAGTCTGACACCGGTTCCCTCCTCTTCTGTTTTCCCTGATGCCCCCCCTCCACACACACATTTCATGTTGTGGTAGTTGGTAGTTTGAATGATAATGTCTCCCATAGGCACAGATGTTGGAATACTTAGCCCCCAGTTGGTGGTGAGGCTTGAGTGGTCTTAGGGAGTGCGGTATTGAGGGAGTACATCACTGTGGCCAAGGTTCGAGGTTTCACAGCTTTGAGTCATTTTCAGTTAGCTTTCTCTGCTTCCTGCTTCTAGTTCAAACCCTCAGCATTCCCTGCAGATGTTCTGTCTGCTATTAGCTGCTATGCTTTCCCACCATAACGGATTCTTGGTCCTCTGGAAATTTAAGTCAAATAGACCCATCTGTAAGTTGCTTCAGCCATAGTGTTTTATCACGAGGATGGAGCAGTAGCTCATACATTTGGCCTGCTTCTCTCCAAAGAGACCAGTCACTGCCCCTCCTCACCTTCTCATGATCAGATTGTTTCTTCAGCACAGACCTCTCTTAGCGATTTCAGAGCCAGGTAGGAACTGTGCCTTGAGTGAGTTTCTGTGGCTCTCCCATGAGCACCTAGAGCTTAGCCTGCCTCTACCATCTTCCCCAACATCTCTGTCCTCCTATGTCCCCACCACTAGGCATTCAAGTAGGGTACCAGCATCAACATAAACTCTCTCATCCCCTCCCAGCCCATCCTTTTGCTGATCCCTTCCCATCACTTCCGCTTGAGAGCTTACTTCCCCATTCCTCTACCCTGGCCCTACAATGGTTTGAGTTCACATCATGCACAGGGTGAGGGGAGGGACACTCCTGCACCAGCTTCTCACCTTCTCCCCAGCTTCCAGACTCAATGAACCCATGCCTAACCTCTACACATCTTCAAACCCAGCTCCGGGTATGGGGCCTGCGTGCGTTAAAAATTGCTAAGATGCAAGATATGTTTCTCTCTTAAGAAGACCCCGTACCATATACCCAGAAGCCTGATGTCTTCAGTACCAATTGTTCTTGGCACATGTTTCGTGGATATTTAATCTGAAAAGACATCAACTAATGCAAACCCCTCAGCTTCAGAGGATAAAAGAGTGTGTTGCTATGATGGATTTCCTGTGTACCCTTAGTTCCTAAGAGTTTAAGGGCTCACCTAGTGACTATAATTTGTAATATAGAAACAGCCATGAAAGGGAATACATTTCAGCCACTGTATGGAGGAGAAGCATGAAGCTCATACAGACCAGAAATCGGATGGCATAAGTGACTGAGATACTGTCTTTTTTTCCAGAGTCCAGTACTTTTTTACCACAGTACTCCTAATGTCAGGCACTTCCTGGGGGCTCAGAACATATTTGTTAGATGAATTAGCAAGCACTGGAATGATAAATGGCCCACTCTGCCCTCATGCTCTGACCTGCATTTATGGAATGGGTGATTGACGGGTGGCAGGGAATGACTAATTCCTTTGGGATACGCGACTATTTCCTTACGATGATTTGTAGAGGAGAGAAGCCAGATTTCTTGGACACAAATGCAGCCAACCAGAGCCTCATTAAGAGCAGACAAGCACGGAGTGTTGATGTCCCCCCAGCACCCATTGACTGTGAGCTATCCAGCTGGTCTTCCTGGACGGCGTGTGACCCCTGCCAAAAGAAAAGGGTAAGATCTCAGGCCTTGGGTGGGCACTAAACTTCTGGGTGGGGGTGGGAGGTAAAGAAGGAGACTTGTCTTCAACATCTGGCAGAGGCGCTGATGGTGGTGACCGGCCATAGTCTAGCCTTAAAGATGTAAGCCGTCAGAGTGACTCTCCTTTCTCTATGCTTTCTCAAACAGCAAGCTGGTGCTTCCTTGGGTATTACCATGTTTTCCACACATCTGTCTTTGCCACGTCCTGCCTCTGACCTGTTCTTTCTATCCGCCATTCACGGTATAGCCAGGGAAGCTACCACAAAGCTACATCGGACCAAGTCTTTCCCCAAATGAGCCCTAAGAATCAAAGCCAGACTTCTGTGTCACCTACCCTAGCCTCATCTCTGTGATATATCAGCTCTTGAAACCTTCCAGCTGTGTTGCTCACTCTGTGTCTCCGTTTTTGATGTTTTCTCAGCCAGCAATGACCTCTCCCACTACCTTTACTCTCTGACACGACTCAGAATTTGATTCTCTGCTCCAGGCAACCTCTTCCATGAAGCCTTCCCTAACTGCTCATCAACCCTAGCTCCACTTAGGTAAAACAACTTTTACAGGCTTCTCCAGGTTCCCCCTACCCTATATCCTAGCATATATCATAATGTGGCTTTTATCATTTGCTGCCATAAACAGAAAACTTGTAAGTGTGCATGCATGTAACAGGTGTTTAATAACACTCATATTTGAGCTCATTCTGCTTTCTGACATCTTCGCAAGGAAAAGAAGGTGGCTTGCCACCTATTCTGTTAGACAGAGAGTCTTAGAGCAGATAAGTGGCTTCTTGGAGCCCTCTAGTAGCAGAAAAGCCTTAGCTCAGGCCATGGGGTCCGTCCTGATTTTTCTGCCAGTAGAGTTTGGCACCATTTGTCTCCATGGTGCCTATCCTTTGGCTCTCTTGCAATGGGAGAGCTGACCTGGGACCCCAGCTCTGAACAAAGCAGATATGCCAGAAAAAGAGAGAGAGAATGGTTGCCCATCCCTTAGCTCTTTGGGAAACTAGACCTATCATGGCAAAGACTCAGAAAAGGCTGAGAAAGCCAGCCCAGGGCAATTGTGCAGTTAACTGGATCAATGGGGAGAGCCCAGCACTATCGTTCTGTTCCCAGAGTAAGTTTTCTTGCTGAAGTTATCAACATTGATCCAATTATCTAGATAACTGCTCCATCTGCACCATACATCAGAAGGACTGAGCGTGAGCCAGCCAGTCAGAGCTTGTCCCTGTAACTCACTGTGGACTTCTTCAGTTGGCACCAGCCCTGTCTGCAGGCTCCATGGCTGGGGCTCAGGAAAACCTCTCAATCCAGACTTACAGGTGCATTTCCATCCTTCCCATACCTTCTCTGACTTAAGAGCCTGGGGATAGTTTTCTAAGAACCTACTACATATGTGTGGCTTTATTTGTATCCTTTAATTGAATTCCAGTATTTGTGCTTATTTGTAAAGTATAGTTTTATAATTTGATACCTATATGCACTGGGCAGTGATCAAGCCAGGGTAATTAGCCTTTCCCTCACTCAAACATAATTGTTTTTTTCTGCTGACATGTAGAGAAACTTGAACATCAACACTCCTAGTTACTTTGAGCTATGCAATTATTGTTGACTTATCTTCTGTATTATAGAGCATTAGAACCCCACACACAACGTGTTTTGATAATCAATAGCACCCCTTCTCTGTCCCTCCTTTCTTTCTAACTTCTTGCAACCTCTAGTCTATTCTCTACGTCTGTGATGAACTAGTGTTGCTTCTACAAATGAGTGAGAACCTGTGATTGACTTTCTCTGTCTAGCTTATTTCCCCTAACATGATGTACTCAGACTCCATTCATGTTGCCACAAATGACTATATCATCCTTTTATAGATGACTAGCATTCCATTGTCAATTATACCATTTTAATCCATTCATCTCTTGATGAACGTCTTTGTTGATTTCTTATTCTTGGTATGGTGAATCTTGTTGTAATAAATATGGGAGTTATGATCTACTTTTGATAAAATGCCATCATCACCTTTGGATGTATACTTAAGATTTATACTGTTGGCTCATATGGTAAATCTATTTTCAGGATTTTCAAAATTAAAAAAGAATTCTTCCTTTTTCTTTGTTCTTATCTTCATCCTCCTCCCCACCGTCTTCCCTTCCTCCCTCCTTTCTAGAGTCTCTGGTATTATTTTCTGTAATCCATGATGGCTATATTAACTTACTTTCCTATAAACAGTGCGTAAGGCCTTCCATTCTCAGTCTTTCTATCATTTATATAATATCATTTATACATATTTATAGAGATCATAGATCATTTGCCCCTTTAAAACTCAGATTATTAGAAATTTTCTGTTCTTTGAATTCTTTATATATCCTGGATATTAGCTTCTTGACAGATGAAGTTTGCAGATACTTTCCTCATTCAGTTTGTCTCTTAACACTGTTGATCATTTCCTTGTCTGTGCAGATACTTCCTACTATGACCTAATCCCATTTGTCTAGCTTTGCGTTTATTATCTATGCTATCTAAAGTCTTGTTTGCTCAATACTTAGGTATTGGAGTGTTTCCCCTGGTTTCTTTCAGTAGTTGTATAGTTTGAGATCTTACATTAGATCTTTGACACATTTTAAGCTTTCTTTTTAGTTTGTTTGTTTCAAAACAGGGTGTCTGTGTGTAGCCCTGGATGTCCTGGAACTCACTCTGTAGTTCCATAGTGGAACTGGCCTCCAACTCAGAGATCTACTTGCATCTGCCTCCAAAGTGCTGGGATTAAAGGTGTTACCCACCACACATGGCAATTTTTTTATTATAAGGGCCTTTCTAGTTTCAGTCTTCTACAGATATGTGTTCAGTGTTCATTCATTTGTTCTCTCTCTCTCTCTCTTCATATGTACTTGAATGTGTCTACACATACAAGGAGGTCATTCATAAGGCTCCATCTACATTTTTTGACAGAATATAGGAGCTCAAGGATGTGGATTTTTCTCACCTTGACTAAAAGACAGAGAGTTCAGGCCTATTCTTGCTCCTTCAAGGTTATTAACAAGAAGTTTGACCCAAGTTGTGGCTACTAGCAGGATGTATTGACCTAGAGTGTGGTTGCTTGATGCTTTGTATATTGAGAAGGTGATTACTTTTTTTGTTCCTTGTATTGTGGTAAAGAAGTCTTTTGTCTTCCCCCTCCTCTTTGGATTGGGGTATATAAAGTCTATGGGGGTATATGCAGCCAATTTCAGTTTTTACTGGTGCATTCTCCTGACTCTATCCTGTGTCTCTATCTTTAATCTTTAATTTTCCACCTGCCATTTCTTAGTCATCATACTTCTCTCCAAGCATGGATAAATAATCTAGGTAGTCTAGGTAGGACCCAGATGATGTTCCCGCCCTGACACGGGATACAGCAAATGGCGCCCAACATGGGTCTTATAAGAAATGGTGCCCTAGCCGGGCGGTGGTGGCGCACACCTTTAATCCCAGCACTCGGGAGACAGAGGCAGGCGGATCTCTGGGAGTTCGAGGCCAGCCTGGTTACAAGAGCTAGTTCCAGGACAGGCACCAAAGCTACAGAGAAACCCTGTCTCGAAAAACCAAAAAAAAAAAAAAAAAAAAAAAAAAAATGGTGCCCAGCATGGGCCTTACAAGAAATGGAGCCCAATGTGGGGCTTATGAGACTTAAGGTCTCTTACTTGTCTGAAATCACCAAGTAGGATAAACCGCCTGGCTGGGGAGTTTCAAGGTTATGTATGCCACACACATCCCTGGCACTACAAGTATATACTACCGCACCTGGCTTTCTATAACTGGGCTTTGGAGATTGAGCTGAGGTTCTCAAGATTGCAGGGTAAGCATATGAGTGATCTCCCTTGTATGCCCAGTTTCCAACACTGCTTATATTTTTTTAAACATACCCCTTTCTAGAGTATGTGTTCTTGTTGCCTTGAAAAGCTATGCTGGCTCTAAGTATGTGGAGTTACTTCTGGGTTTTCTCTCTGTGCCATCACCCGTGTGCATACTCATATATCTGTCCCATATTTTTTGATCACCTTTGCTTTGTAGTATGTCTTAAGTCTTGGGTTGTGATGCCCCTTGCTTGTTCTTTTTGTCCAAAATTGTTTTTACTATATTTTCTAGATGGTTTATGCTGCTATATAAACTTTGTGATTTTCCCCCCACGAGCTGTGTAAATATGGCAATTCATGTTTGACAGGGATTGCATTGAATCTTAGATTACCTCAGTTAGTGTGGACATTTTAACATTATTTCTTCTAACCCGTGAAAACAAATTGTCCCTAGTGTTCTTCATTTTCATTATGACAGTCTTTTACTTCCTACGTTAAATTTCTTTCTTCATGTCTTACCATTTTTGAGGATGTTATAAGTGGAGTTATTTCAAAGCTCCTTTTCAGCCTATTTGTTTGAAGCATAAAGAATGCCTTTGGATTTTGTGTGTTAATTTTATATCCTGCAACTTTATTGTACTTATCAGTTGCAGCAGTGTTTTGATGAAATCTTCAGAGATTTTACATACAAGATTGTGCTACTGACAAACAGAATCCTTTTACTCCCCTTTTCAATTTATCTGCCTTTTATTTCTTTCTTTTGCCTAATTGGTCAACCTTACACTTCCAGTTCTATGTTGAATAAGCATGTTATTTTGTCCTAGATTTTTGAAAATATATCTTCAACTTTTCCCCATTTAGTATGATATTTGCTGTGGGTTTGTCATATAATATATGGATATTCTATGTATATTGTATGCATAGTATATGTATATATTGTGTGTTCCTTATATACTTTATTTATTGATGTTTTCCTAGTTTGTTTGTTTATGTTTGTTCCTCAAAGTTGTATTGAAGGTCTAAGTCTACCTTCTAGCAAGAATGCGTCTTTAAGGAGAATGGCTGTCTATTCCCTTTTGAGTTTCCAGATCCATGGTACAGATGTCACATAAGGAGTGTCTTATGCTACACTGAAGGAGGCGGGTACTCTACTTATTTCCCACATGTTGTGACTGCTAGCATTAGAAAGCCACTCAAATGTAATCACTTCCTTCTGTGCCCCCTCTCCCAGCCTGGGATCCCTGGTGGCCGGCCCCACTCTGCCTCTTTCCAACTCCCCTCACTCTCCCTCTTGTACTCCTCTCCATCCATCTATGGTTTCTGGAATAAGAAGACACATCCTTTAGGCTATTAGTTTGACCAGAAACCTTCCTCTTCCCAGGTTGTTCTTGGCCATTCTTTTCCTGACCTTTGTCCGCATCTACCTGATATTCCTCCTCAACTTCTAGATCTCAGCCCCAATATCCTTACTAGAAGCCAGTCACTGTCTCTTATCTTTGCATTGGGGACTTCACTATGAAATTACAAGCACACTGCACTTGCCTAGTCTTGCATCCACTGCACTGTGTTGTCACTGTGGGTGCCTCTTGCCGTCAGCAGTGACCCTCTCCTCTTGAAGGCAGGTCAGAAGACTTAATGATGATTAAAAACAAACCAACAGGCAAGCAAGCAAAAAATCCAACCTTTTAAATATGGCATAGATGAATCAATATTCTCAGAATAAATGAATAAGAAGAGAGAGATAGCAATATTGATTCCTAAAATAGCGGACAATAAAAAGAAGAAGAATGACAGAAAATTGGGTACCTATTTTGTGCTAGAAAAACATGAGCTTGAGATGACATATAATTATATATGATAGAAATTAATACATAATTCATAATATATAAATAATGTCAACAAATATAGAATTATAGAATTTAAATTCTAAACTGTACATTTAGGTAATTCATTGCCCCCAGTTTACCGATGAGTAAATTTGGACTCCAAAGACAAAGCTATTTGCCCAACATCATACGACTAGGGAGTACAAGCATCAGTTGGAGTTTCAGAGCACATACTTTTTCACTTAAATCACACCTATGCCTTAACCAATACACGACAATATACAAATCACCCAGTGGAATAATTAAGCTAAGAGTTGGTTTATTGTTGAACTGAACTGACTATATGAAACCTGTATTGATTTTTTATTCCAACACCCATGCTGTTTTCACACTGAGCAAATCTTGGCAGACCACTGCAGAGACAGAGATTCAAGACAAGTGCCCCAAACTCAGGGGGCTGGCAGTGCAATTGGGGAAACAGTCAGAAAATTGCCGGTCTTGCATAGACACGCGAGGTATGTGGTGAAGGAAGCATAGGAATTGCACAAATAGCAATCAGCCAACCGTGTGCTTTTCATGCACCCCCCAGCTCAGCAGGTGACCATTCCCACCACACAGTATCTTCGCTCCTGAGGTCTCTGAGGTCCCATCATTGGCTCACCTTGTTTCTGTCCACTACAGTACAGACATGCTTACTTGCTCCGGCCCTCCCAGTTCCTTGGGGACTTGTGTGACTTCTCTGACAAGGAAGTTGAAGACTGTGTTACCAATCGACCATGCAGAAGTCAAGTGCGATGTGAAGGCTTTGTGTGTGCACAGACAGGTATGAGTGAGTGTGGGCATGGGGAGAGAACTTGAAAAGCAGAACGTAGCATGTGATGATGGAGGGACAGACATAGGATTCATGATCAGGGTTGTGGGGCAGGTCAGGGAGACCCCTTACTGTAAGCCTTAAGCCTCCTTTTCTGTGTATCACCCCATGAAAGCATGCCTACCGTAAGGTGGTATCATTATAATTCTCATTTTGCATCCTATGAAATTGAGGCAGGTCAGTGGAGGAGCTGCAGGTGAGAGTCTGGAAGCTCAGCTGTATTCCCTGACTCTAGAACTTAGACGTGCTGGAATCACAAGTTGTTCCGGGTCAGTCTTAATCTGACTGTGAGAGATAGAAGATCTTTAACCTCTTTGGATTTTAATACATTAATGTCAATTGAATGTTATATTTAGTTACTTTTCTATTGCTAAGATACCATGACCAAGGCAACACCTCTTAATCTTTCCCAGATAGTTCCACCAACTAAAGGCCAATTATACCACCACAGGGGTGATGTTCCTACCTTACAACGTGCTCATGAGCATCATGTGACAAATGGAGGTAAAAGCTCCCTGTCACATATTAGCTCTGCTACTGCTCTCAGAGACCTGGGGGCAGAGGGGGAGTAAAAGATGCCCAAACCGAAACAGGTGAGACCTGTGATCCCCATTACTTACCACCAAAGGCTTTGGAAACTTGGGCCTTGTGGTTAGCGCTTCTGCTTCAGTGAATCTACCATGAGTCCAAATGTGTGGTGGACTGAGTAAAAATGTTGGCCTTTTACAAGGAAGGACAGTGAATATAGATGAGAGGTGGGGAAACGGACAGAAGGAAGGAAGCAGCACACAGCAAATGATTATCTACTGCAGGACCTAGGAAAGACTGTTTCCCAAACTGATCCGCTTGTCTGATCCCGGGAAATCTGTGTCCATTTCTTCTCTCTCACAAACAGGGATACATCACCCTAAAGTCTCTAGAGGGAGTTCCATTCACTGTGGCCATGTGGATTGTGGTCTAGAGCTTCCAAAAGACAGACAGCGATTCTCAGAATGATCCCTGAGTCTTACTGCAAATGTAAAATTCCATCCAATAAATCTGAGAGGTTTTTTTTTAATACTGTACCCAAGGACTCGTTATAGCCAGTGTTCCATGGTTTTGCCTAGAGCCATAATGGCTGTTCATGCGGGCTTTACTTTAAATGCCTTGTAAGAAACATTTGAAGACCAGATCGTTATTTTTTTTTGCCTTCTATGACTGAAGGACATTGGTTTAAATGACCCAATATGTCCAAGGAAGCAGAGCCACCTGTCATGTGAACTTTATCTCCCTGAGAATGCACAAATACGAGAGAAAGTGAAGTCATTGAAAGAAAGTTGTCTGGGGGAAGATGATGGCTCTGAAGGCGATGTGTGTTAGGGAAAAGATGAGGCAGGTAAAGGTCCCATTTGTGCTGCAATGACTTCCTTCCAATGTGCACTTGCCTCTCCAAAGCACTTACTGCAGTCGCAATTGGCTTTGCCATGGTTTCCGTGAGCGGGTTCCGGTTTATTCCATCACTCACAACTGTGTCATGGTGGGATGATTGTGATGACTTCCACCTTACAGATGAGGGGATGGAGGCCAGGAGGTTGGTTCCCCAATACAAGATGTCTTAGCTGGTGCCATTCGGAGATGCCATCCACCACTTCTTCCTAGCCTCGGTGACAGGAGGAGGGGTGGTTTCAGATACCAACCTGCTTCTTAGGGACATTGACTTCCCCTACACAGGTGGTTCCAGATAATCCTTCCTCAGTGCTTTCAAAACTGTGGCACTGAACTCATTGGGGGTCAAAAAGAGGATGTACTGTTAGCATCATTTTCAGCCATGGCTGATACGCGAAGACTTATCAGAACAGGCCTAGCCACACGCCTGGCACCAGCTGTGGCTTTGCCTCTCATCACAGCCACGTGAGTGTGGTCCCCTCTCTCCATCCCAGGGAGGTGTGTCAATCGCAGACTCCTCTGCAATGGGGACAATGACTGTGGAGACCAATCAGATGAAGCGAACTGTAAGAGGATTTATAAAAAATGTCAACAGGAAATGGAGCAGTACTGGGCGATTGGCAATCTGGCCAGCGGGTGAGTTGCTGCAGTCACGCTGGGCGGATGGACGGGCACAGTGTTAAATGGAATTCTGAAGGATGGACAAGGGGCTGGAAAGGGACACTTACTTGCTCTCCTTTCTAGAATAGAAAGCCTGTAGTGTATTCCATGCATTTTCTGAGGTGTACTCCACATTGTTCCAGAAGCACATGCCGTGAATAGACATGGGTCACAGGAGGGTTGACCCAGGAACACTAAAACAGTTGAAGGGCTGGGGTGAACCTTATTCTTAACTCTTACAATTTGTTGTGTCGGGGGAATTCTAAGCATGGCTCTAGAATCCTACAGACAACATACATCATAGGTTTGATCTAGTTCTGTCCCTAGTTCCCAGCATCCTCCACGCGGAAAAGAAGGGACTTCTGAGCACTTCGTAAAGCAATGATTTTCCAGGCTAGATCTGTAGTCCGTGTGTGTCTCAGCTCCTGGGGATATAAGTATTAGTCCAATCTTCTGTAAGATCAAAGGAGCAAGGTCAGAAAGGGCCAAAGAGGCCCAGTATTCATCCTACTTTCTTGCCATGCCCTGTAACATCTAAGCCATCTAAGCAGATGGATGGGTGAGACCAGCTCTTTCTGCACGATAGGAACCACCAGAAAGAATGCCACTGGAAAGAAAGGCAAGGAATACGACTAGAATTTATCTCCTCCTTAGACAACTGCCTATTTTGGCCCTTAAAGGTGTGTGTGTGTGTGTGTGTGTGTGAGAGAGAGAGAGAGAGAGAGAGAGAGAGAGAGAGAGAGAGAGAGAGAGAGAGAGAGACTGAGAGACTCTTCACTTGAATAGGAGCTCTTCTCAGGGCTGAGACCCTCCAAAGATAAGTGAGTTCCAGGGGTCAAAGCTAGGACTAAGCAGAGAAGACATTCAAAGTCAGTAGTGGAGTTTCAACTAAGCCGATAGGAGAGCTACTTCCCCTGGAAGAAGCAGAATACACAGGCGGAAGAACAAAGTCCTGAAGCCAGGGCTGTGTTGCTAGCTGTGTTGGGGAAGGTCTGAGATGAAAATGCTAAGCTGGCAAGACTAGGGAAATGGCTTAGTAGTCAAGAACTCTGGCTGCTCTTCCAAAGGATCTGGGATCAATTCCCAGCACCTACAAGGTGGCTCACAACTGTCTTAGAGGATTTGATGCCTTCTTCTGACCTCTACACACCAGGCATGCACATGGTCCACAGACACATAGAAGGGCAAAACACTCATACACATGAAATAGCAATGCAAAGTTCTAAAAAGAGAGGGTTGAGTTGGCACAAGCCAGATTCCCAGGACCTTGCTTGTGGAACCAGGAGTTCTGAGTTTCATTCAGTGGGATCTGCTAAGTTCCAACAGAGGTGACACAACCCCGAATCCTCAGCTTTCCACCCTGTCTGTGCCTCCCTTCCAGGATAAACCTGTTCACAAATACTTTTGAGGGTCCAGTTCTTGATCACCGGTACTATGGTGGTGGATGCTCCCCTCACTACATCCTGAACACCAAGTTTAGGAAGCCGTACAATGTGGAAGGCTACACCCCACAGGTAAGGGACAGCCAGGCAGCTGCTGCTGGCAATGAAGGAATCACTGACCGAGCACTCTAAAGCATGCTAGCTCTGTAGCTTGTCTGTGCCCCTTTTTCTCTTGGAGTCCCAGTGTCTTCTGGTAGCAAGTGGGCGTACCCTAGCACAAGACCTTGTGCTGACAATGTCACCTATCACAGCAACAAGAGTTGTGATAGCGGTAATATCAATACAGTGAATCAATAGCTCCACTGAAGACGGAGCATGGGATCTGGCGTCACACAGTTGAACTGGTTTGTCTGCTTGTCACCTACACAGTCCTAAATGCTCAGCACCTCTATTGTCCTGTCTTTATGTAGAAGTTACAACCTTCAACCGTGAAGTGACACGGTCAGTGAGATGATGTGGCTGAGCGGACAGCATCACACCTGCTATCACAGAGAGCCCTCGGCTCATGCTAACACTTGTTCCCATCACTCCATGCCCTTGCCTCTCAAGCCAGGCCTTGAGCTCAGTACTGAAAGTTAGAAAATGCTCTACTGCCAAGGCTGGAGCAATGGCTCAGGGATTAAGAGCAGTTGCTGCTCTGGCAGATGACCCAGGTTCAGTTCCCAGCACCCACATCAGGTGGTTCTCAACTTTCTGTAACTCTGTTCCAGGGTATCTGACAGGCTCTTCTGGCCTCTGTGGGTACCTTCATTTACAGATACACATACACACTTATGAGCGCACACGCGCATGCGCACACACACACACACATGGACATACACACACAAAAAAACCTTTAAATAATTAAAGATAACGCTGCACCCATAAAAATCTGTACTATGATTTGTATGTACTCCCAGACACACCAATCGCAGAGTAGAGTATGCAATACACCATGTACATACACTACCAGAACCTTGCCGTCTAAAGAGAAGATGTTTTACCTTTAGGTCAAGTTCCTTTCCCACTCTGCCCTCGGGTTCCTTGTCTGTGAACTAAAGATGGTTGACTGAGAAACTCGTCTAGGTGGTGGTTTCCATGACCAAAGATGCATACTTCTGAAGCATGGGCAACTTCCTTTCTCCTCATCCCCCTTTTCTGGCCCTTTCTGCAACACTGGCTGGCCTAGGACTAAGCAGACCTCCCATCAAGTGCTCTAGTCCATCTCTCAACCTCTGCTTTCCAAGGACACGGTGCAGGAGCCAGATCCCAGCCCAGACGCCATCTGGAGCTTCCAGCTGCTGCTCTCCTTAGCCAGCATTGAGTGAAGGCTCTGACAGGCTCCTTGTGAGCCTGGTCCTCAAGACAGATCTAAGGAGAGGGACAACTGTCCTCTCCATTTTCTACATGGGGAAACCGGGGCCTGGAGAAATTGTCCCAGTCATCCACTTAGAGGGAAGCTACGCCAGGGTTCCAGGGCCACCACCACCCGCCCCCCCTTTAGGCCACATCTATGTCATCACTGTTCCCTTCCTGGGCTGTGGATTTTATAGACGTTTCAAGTTTCCAAATGCCCATGGAATGGAGGTGAAGATGCTGGTCTCTCCAGGTCTATCGAGATACTGCCCCTGCCAGTTCCCCTACGCAAAACAATGAGCACTAATGATTTAGTGTACAGCTCTGCTGAGCTCTCTAAGACAAGTGGATAAATCGGTCTTCACTCCCTGGCTGCTGCCCCAGTCCCACATCATTAGTGCCCCGCGCTCCTCATGCCTCCTTCCTCTTGGCTTGTGACTCCACCTTTAGATTCGCTCCTTCCAGCCTAATGGGCATGCTGTCCCAGAATGGCCACCCCACTCCTTCCTTTCTTGGTCATGTTTGCAGTAAGCCACAGTTCAGAATAGAGAGTCAAAAGCCTCCATAATCTAGAATGTTCCTTTACAACACCCATCCTGTTTCCCTTACTCTGGCACCTTCGGATTCAGCTACACCGGCATCCAGGCACTTGCTGAGACCTTCCTGCTTTGCTTCAAGGCTCTGTAGAAGACCAATCCACAGCCCTGGACACCCCCACACCCTGCATTCCTCCAAACCTGAGCATGATTTGTGGTACTGAATATGTCTGTCTCTCTGGCTGGAGTGGGGGTCTTGAGGTAGGTATGTGAGCTGTCCCCGATAGTTTTGTCTGTCCAGAGTCGCTAGCACAGCACTGCTCTGCTGTGCAGCAAGAACACAGTAAACACCTGATGACGATTTCAACCAAAGCATATTAAAACATGTTTTCTTTTCTTCGTATAGACCCAAGGCCAGTATGAATTTGCATTTACAGAATATGAATCATATTCAGATTTTGAACGCAATATGACAGAGAAAGAAGATGGCAAGTTTGATTTCAAGTTCGGTTTTAAAATACCTAGCGTGTTTGAGTTCGGAGTTAAAGGAGAACGCAGCAAAAACCAACATTACATGAGCAGAATCAAACGATTCTCCCACACTGTAAGTACCTGTCTGAGGCTTTTATTTGCTTATTTTTAAATAATGTTTTCATTTATTCTATGAGAATTTCATAAACATATTTTGATCATATTCATTCCCATCCCCAACTCCTTCCAGGTCCTCCCTCATGCCACTTCCCACCCAACTTAAAGTTCACTCTTGCTCTTGACAAACACCAGTTTATTGCTTTTAAATGTATGTGTATCTTTTTATGCTCAGAGATGTGTCTGAATTTCAAATGATTCCTGGTCCAAGTAAATAAGACAGTTTCTGTTGTCCTGAAATTCTTCTCATAGACAGCATCTTAGTCTCACAATGACTTACGTTTTGGAGACGGCAAGCCTAGTAATGTATTTTTTATTTTGTGAAAGCCCTTTCCTTTGGTTTTCAATAAGCTTAATGTGCAGATTTGCCCCCCAGTGAAACCTGTCTGGACATTTTTTTCAACCCACTGTAGGTTGACTTTTGTTTGGGATAAATGTCTGGAAAGTGACCCCACTCTTCTGTGACTTCCTAGATGTCTGGTGGGGTTGTCTTTACTATCCCCGTCCTCGTCCTGCTTTTTTCTTACCTCTTATCAGTTCCCCTGCCTCAGGTTACTACCCCAGGCTGCTTTGCCTTGTGCTGCCCTGATACATAGTCTGTTGGCTCCCACTTTTCCCCAGAGATGTTCCACAATACCAATCGCATCATTGTGACTGCAAACTGATTATTTGAATCAGGGAGATGAGGTAAGGATTGGGGAGAAGGAGGAGGGCATGATGGTACTTCTCCTCCTCCTCCCCAATCCTTACCTCATCTCCCTGATTCAAATAATCAATCTATCCCTTGCTGAGCACAAGATAAGCACAAAGCCAAAGACTTGGTGGGAAAACCGCAATGGGCAAGGGAAGTGACTGGGGTAAAATGTTAAACAAACAGGTGATTGAGGTAAAGAGGGTACACATTTTCAGTGAGTCACTGAGAATTTTCACCTAGGAGTCATGTGCTATGCAATTAATCCAGGGAGATACGAAAGAAAAGAGACCAAGACCCAAAGTCTACAATGGTTTATATGAAAGCAAAAGAAACCATAAGGGATTCCAAAAGGCCTCTGCTAGAGATGGAGTCAATGGCAGGAAGCAGGCGGTCAGCATTCATTAGTATGTAACTATCTTCCATCTGTTGGCTTGTCTTATGAACTGGGGCCTTTGGGGTACAGATCTGGTTCCTTCATCTCTAGACAGGATGGCACATAACAGGCACTCATCACAGATTAGTAGGAATGAAGAACAGGACTAATCACAGAAATTGACTTTATTATGATGGAAAATGATGGGTACCATCATACCCCGCCTTCTCCTCCCCCCCCCATCCTTACCTCATCTCCCTGATTCAAATAATCAGTCTGCAGTGCTAGCATGTATATAACCTGACATGACCTAAGACAAATTCTACAAGGTTCCTTTTGTTCAATTAAATGTACTATCTAAAAAAGCAGGTATCTTTAAGGGTTACAGTGTGATAATTTGGTCCATGTATGCAAGGTCTAATGACCAAATCAAAAGAATTAGCATTTCTGTCTCCTTAATTTGCAACTGTTTTGTTGGGCACCTTCAAACTTATCTCTTGAAGCTCTTTATAAAATATATAATGAATTGTTCTTGCCTTTATATTCTCAGTCTAGTAGGAGATGTAAGCTTGTAAGCAATAAATCATTCATCATTTATATCAGCTGCAATATAGTACAGTGCAAGTTACAAAGAAAATGTGGGTGATGTGTTCTGCAAGCTTAGAAGAGGAGAGGGTATCTGGGGCTTCCAGGGATGGTAGTAAATAGCCAAGAGCCAGTAAGACACGTAAACACGTGTCCAGAAGAGAGGGAAGAACTTAGAAGCAGAGGGAACAGTCGCGACACAATTATCTCCTGCAGGTTTAGGGATCTGTACAGAGTTGGTTTAAGGCTGATCTACAATATAGCTTATGGAAAATGGACAGGCGTGAAGAGGACCACTCAACTCAGGGCAGCTGGCAGCAGTCAGAGAACTGGTGAATGGAAAGTGAAGGTTATATATCCAAGAAAGAGAGTTGATTCCGTCAGAAGGCAATAATAAGCTGATGCACCCCTGTTTGTTTGTTTGTTTGCTTTTGCCTGACAGAGGTTTATCACAATGTTCGCAGAGGTTTAGGATCTTACTCTGACTAGGGAAGTGAAAGCAGATTAGCGAGAGAATGGAGAGCAGAGAGGAAGTTTTATAGTAATATGTCCCCTGAAATAACAGTCAGAAGACTGTCAGAGACTCCTTTGTGTATTTGGAAACAGCAGAGTATCGCAATGGGAGTGAGCATGCTACCATAAATTATATATGATCCCAAGGGGATTGAAGCAAAAGAAGTTTTTAAAGGCAAAAATGAGAAGGATTGCAAACAAAAATCTTAGGCCACAGGGTACTAACACTATGGGTGCCACCATTCTGAAGCTGGGCAGTAACTGCTTAAAGGTCCTTGAAGTAGCGTACTTTTGTGTGTGATTGCTGTGACTGTCTTCCATGGCAGTTCCTATTATTACACAATCACGAATGAGTGCCCTTCCTTCGTAACTTCCAGGCCTGATGGATTTTTACTTGACTTTTGTGAGAGGTGACACAGTCAGCTCCATTTTGATTCTGACAACTTTCATAAAGCTGCAGAGAGGAGACAAAGCCTAGCAGACTTGGGAAAGGCATGAACCAAGTACTTGTGGTAGGAGAAACAGGGTTCTGAACCACTGGACAGGACTAGAATGGGGTGACCACAAGCCAGGTTGGACTGAAGTTGGCAGTTTCAATGACAGTGCATGGAAGGCTGAGTAGCTCATTAGAGCTGAAGGGCCTGATTGAAATAGAGTGCTCCCCATCTCCACCATCCCTCTTTCCCCCATGCAAGGACCTAGATGCCCCATACAAGGACCCATCACCTCACATTGTGGTGATACCTAGCTCTCATCTGGCCACACTAACATTCAGTCTATACCACAAGTCCAGAAGACACCAGGCTTTTCCCGGGAAGGACCAGAGCAAATAATTGAGGTTTTACACAATACTGAGGGAAGGGTCTGTGTCGCAACTACACCACTCTGCCACTGCAGTGTGACCATATGTAAATGTTGTAACTAGGTGCTGTAGACAATATGCAAATGAATGGGAATGGTAGTGTTTGCAAAACAGGCAGTAGATACGTTCTATACATCGTGGTTTGCAGACACTTGCCACGGTCACCTTAGAAAAGCACTGTTGTTAGACATGAGTGGTTTGGGGTTTTGTTTTCAAAAGACACAGGCAAATGGTGGAGGTTTGCAAGTTAGCAAATTCTGCTCCCATCTGAGTGGCCTCCAGTGGCCACATTCACCCTGTAGTGCGGGTCTTCATCTGCTCCCGTAATGAGATCAGCACTCATCCAAGCCAAAAAAAGATGCTGGAATATTTACGAGAATTGAAATCTCAAAGAGACTGTCTTCCCTTAGATATCCCGATGGAATCATAAGACAATGACCCCGGGCAAGAACACTGGATGGTAGTTGTAAAATCCATCTTCCTGTTCATGATTCCTAACTGTAAAGACCTGTTTTTCCCATGTTGGTATTTCATCCAGAAAAGCAAGTTTCTGCATGCACGCTCTGTCCTTGAAGTGACTCATTACAAGCTGAAGTCCAGAAGCCTCATGCTCCATTATGAATTCCTCCAGAGGGTGAGGAGCTTACCCCTCGAGTACAGCTACGGGGAGTACCGAGATCTCCTTCGGGACTTTGGGACCCACTTCATCACCGAGGCCGTGCTTGGGGGCATTTATGAGTATACGCTTATCATGAACAAGGACCTCATGGAGCGAGGAGGTATGCTGCCCAAGGGACACCCCTGTCCTGGCCAGCTCAGGAGGGATAGTGATAGAGTCTTAGACTAATGCTTGGGGGGAAAGTCTTGAACTGTGTCCCCATTTCCTTCCACTTGACCTAGCTGTACCGCCATAGAGGACTTGGTCTTCATCCTTCTCTCTTCGGCTTGGCCATGTCCATCCTTGCAGCCCAGCTCTCTCTTTGGGGTGACCCTCCTTTCCACAGCTGCTGCATCCAGTGGGATCCAAGCTTTTGATTTATCAAGTTGCATATTCCTCCTGAATCATTGGACCACTGCACCTGCTTTCTTCTGTAGTTTCCAAATCTCAGAAATGGTTCCACCAGCCAGCCAGAGGCACAAGCCAAGAGCTTAGGCATCAAGCTCAATTTCTTTTCTATTGTCCAACAAGTTTCTTCAGATCGACCTCCAGATTTCTTTTCTCATTTTTCATGTGTTTGTGCAAGTGCCTATACATATACACATCATGGTTTTTTTCATGTTTGTGAACACAGGCATGTGTGGGTTCATGTGTACTTAAATACACATACATATGCAGGCCTGAGGTTGATGCCAGGAATCATTCTCTATGTTCTTCCACAACAGTAATTGGAGCAGAGCCTCTCAGTCAATCCCAGAGCTCATCGATACGGCTGGTCTCCATAGCCAGCCTGCTGTGGGGGATCCCCTGTCTCCACATTTAGGAGCTACAATTACAGGCAGGCCTCCATGCCCACTTGACCTTCACATGGCTTTCTGGAGATCCAAACTCTGTTACTCAGTTTGTAAGACAAACACTCTGCCTATCCTTATATTAGAAGCCTCAGTCCTTTATATTGGGTTTTCCAGTTAATACCATAGGCTCAGCCTATGACCGATGCTTCATTCGCACTTGAATTTTAATGTGAATATGAATTAATTATGGGTAAATCTTTGCTGTGATTGATCTGATCCAGCAGAGTCCAGGCAAGATCCAAAGTCTCCCAGGATACTCTTGCTAGTGAGGGGTCGCTGTGGTTCCTCAGCTGAGTGGTCAGTCCTCTCTCTCTCTCTCCTCCCATCTTGCCTATAGATATTCCAGATCTTTCCAACTGTCTTCAACTACCAACCTAGGCTATGGATCCTGCTTTCCAATCCAGTATTCTGTCTCTTGTCTCATTATGGGAACTGCTCTAAGTCACATGGGTTCCATCAGCAGGGCCAGGACTTAGAATTCCAATGTACTTGCAAGAGCAAGATTGTAAATGCATGTCTTCCAGACTTGGGTCTACCACGATCATAAATGGTCTAGAGAAACTTACGACTCAGGGAGATATTCTATTGATACCACCCTCAGAGTTTCTCCAGAGGACTGCCAGAGAGAGAGAGAGAGAGAGAGAGAGAGAGAGAGAGAGAGAGAGAATCCTGCCACATTTCATGGACAATCAGCAAATTTGCATGGCCATGAAGGCTCTTTTTCTTGTAACACTGATTATCTCAATGAGATTTGTATTTTAAGGGTTTGAAATATTCTGAGGGAAATTCTGTTCCACATTAGTAATGCTGGAAAGCCTAGTAGTCAACAAGCCTGTCTTCCTCAGTCAGAGTTAAAGCAATTTAGAAAGGTCTAATATACAATTTCAGCAAGCCCCAGGGAGGAAGATACCTTGGGGAGAATTTCGGGGGGGATGAGGTAGGAAGGAATCCTCAAAGAAATAAGGGACATTTGTGCACCCACCTCCAGGCACTTTCAGACTTGTATATGCATTACTTCAACCAATTAATGCAGACCTTTTCCTCCATTATCAAAGATCAGAAAAATGGAGACTGGGGAAGGCAAGGGATAGAGCTTTCTTGTAATCTCTGGATCAGCAATCACTAGCTACGTGTCCTGGCTAGTCTTATGTCAACTTGACTCAAGCTAGAGTTATCTAAGAGGAGGGACTGTCATTTAATAAAATGCCTCCATAAGATCCAGCTGTAGAGCATTTTCTTAATTAGTGATTGATGGAGGAGGGTCCAGCCCATTATAGGTGGAGTCAGCCCATGGCTGGTGGTCCTGGGTTCTATAAGAAAGCAGACTGAGCAGGCCGTGGACGGAAAGCCGGTAATCAGCACTCTTCCATGGCCTCTGCGTCAGTTCCTGCCTCGGGGTCCATGTCCTATCCTGACTTCCTTTGATGGCGATCTGTGGTGTGGAAGTGTGAGCTAAATAAACCCTTTCTTCCCCAACTCGCTTTTGGTTACAGCAATAGTAACCCTAACTAAAAGAGTACCTGATAAGGAGTCTGGTTTTTAGAGGATTGCTTTGAACACGTGACCTTTTTGAAGGTTGCAACTATCCTTAGAGACAGAGGAGGAGGCTGGAACATGAACTTGGGACTGATCTCTACGGGGTCTCTGCCATGGCCCCTTTACTACATGTCTCTGGATCAAGGACATATTTATTTGAACCCAGGACCCTATGACACCAGGAAGGGTTAGGGTTAGAGTCAATCACAGGAAAAGGGACAGAGCAAATGACCTAGTAGATAGATCATGGACATCTTTTCTTATCCCTTCAGATTACACTCTTGACCATGTTTCTACCTGTGCTGGAGGAGGTGTCCACGTTGGTGGTAACTTGAAAGTCTACCTCAAATTGGGTGTGTCAGCAAAGAAATGCACCGATATTCTGAATGAAATCAAAGGTGAGTCAGACTCGTGTCTTCTGCACTTGCAGCTTTTCTCTCCCTAGTGCCATTGGCCCCAGACTTTCTTTAAGCATGTGATACTCCAAAGCATTTCAATGAAAATAACAATCAATCTAATAAAATCTACCTGTTCCCACTAGTATAATGAAATCCAAAAACTGAATGTGGTTGAATTCCCATATTCACAGTGAGTGTTTGAGGTAGGTAAAAGGCAAAAAGGCCAATATCCAGGCTGAAACCTTAAGGCCAAATTTCCATCACTGTGAATTATAACCTGGGTATGAGGACCACCGCATCATAGTGAGGATAGCGTTCCACTGCTCTAGAGGCTGAGAGTGGTCCTGGCTAGCCACAGAATGCTGGGGGCCAAGGCAACATGGCAGAGACTGGGCCTTACCTCAGATAATGCATGCCAAAGAGATTAGCAAATCTGGTACAGCACCAGCCATATGGCAGAGGCCACATGACAGAAAAAGCCAGTCTAGAGTTGGGGGTAAAGCCAGCCTGGGTGTAGACCCAGGGTCTAGGAGCAAGATACCTGGACGCAGTATAGGGAGCTGGGAAGTCAGCACATGTAGTGTAGGAATGAGACTGATGGCAGTGTTCTGATCCTAGCTCCCCCTCTTTTTCCCAGTCGTCTCTGTACTGCGCTGCCTGCCATGTGAAGAACTCCACAGTGGAAGCAGTCTATAGGAAAGCACAAACACGGGAATCAGCTGCCAGCCTAGAGCAGCCATTTACACTTGAGAATGAGTTGCTGATATTGCTGATTATCTGTTCCTTGTGGTGGGGCAGGACAGATTAAACTCTTTTAAGGAGGCTTGTAGCTTAGTGCCTATACAGGTCCCTGGAACAGAACATTGCCAGCACCCACAAAGTTTCACTAATTACAATGTCTCTCTCCCTGTCTGCCCACCTACTTACAAACCTATTATCTGTCATAGATAGATAGATAGATAGATAGATAGATAGATAGATAGATAGATAGATAGATAGGCAAAGCAATTGTATGTAGATGATGAATACACAGAAAGATGATAGGTAAATAGACATATGGGTGATAAAGAGATGACAGATAGATATAAGATCTATCTATTTATCATCAATCACTTTCTTCTCTCTATCTCGTGTATACTACTGCAATAACTGGCATTTGTATATGTTCATGATGAATCTTCTATCCTTGTTCTTCTCATTTGTGCTCTGCATGATCAAGTAAGTTTCCAGTTGCCCTGGGCACTAACACTTACCTATGGTCAGGAACACTTCTTCTTCCATGTCTCCCCATATAAACTTACAAAGAATCATGGCATCTCACTTGTTGTTTAGCTGAAGTAAATTCCAAGGCAGGAAAGTAGATCCTTTGATTCCATGGTACTCTTCTTGTCCACTCCAGACAGAAACAAGCGGAGCTCCATGGTGGAAGACTTGGTGGTTCTCGTGCAAGGAGGGGCAAGCGAGTACATTACCACCTTGGCGCACAAGGAGCTGCCAACAGCTGAACTGATGCGGGAATGGGGAGATGCTGTGCAGTACAACCCAGCAATCATCAGACTCAAGGTACCAGCAGCCACTATGCCCACTCCACCTCTGTATAGAACACGGGTTCTGAGAGTCTGCCGTGAACTGTGTATGGAATGTGGAGATCGTCAAGGCACAGGCAACAATCTTGAGTTACTTGAATTATAATAGAAAACAGATGTGGGAATAACCGGCTAGAACATAGCATGCCATGCCACCTAAAGTTCCTAAGCTCCCCACTTAGTCCACAAGTTATTAAGGAAATTAGCCTCTGCCATGCTATCAGAAGGTACCAGAAGCGCACAAAGCCATGACAAGATGGAAGAGATACCTAGGAAGGACAGTAAGTCATCAGCATGCATACCCATCTCTTGGGATCGTGCAAGATGTGGTGAGGATAACAAATGTATTTGAAGTACCCATTGAGTTTGCAACACTCTGAGGGGGAGTTAGGAATGTTATCTGGAGTAATGCTTCCGGCGGTCTGCATGTCAGATATGCCTGCCTTCTTCTGTGACATGCCAAGGGTCAGGAAGGCCATGTCCGTCTGTGGCTGCTCAAGAATTTGTTAGGTCTAGTCAAGAGAGTCTGTCTTCTTTGCCCCCATTATGGGCTTGGGGAGTAGGAAAATAATGACTCTCACCACCCGACTCCCACACTAGGAGTCTTGCGACTGAGAATAAACTAAAGAGATGCTTGTTAAAACAGGCCTGTCACACACATCAGCAACGGTAGGTCCTTGCCTGTGGGGACATTTGCACAGTACCCCTGGCATACTTACATCACTCTCTTCTTGCTGGTGCCTGTACTGTCGTTGATGGGCCATTGTCCACCCCCTGAGAGTTCTCTCGGCAGTCAAGGAGGGAAAATGGGGGACTGGACCTTGATGAGAGACTCTGCAGTCCTGACCCTGATGATTTTTCCAACAGGACCTGGATTTGTGTGTCAAATGCACAGCTCCATAGAACAAGAAGGTTGTCATTCAATTCCTGCCTGTGTTTTTAGTCACTAGTGACACTCACAGCACAATCGATGATAATCATAAGCGATGCAGCTGGCCATGGGCTGCAGGCAGCTGGAGAGAAATTCAAGCTTGACTGATACCAGGGTGACACTGGATGGCATCACAGCCAGGTGTGAGAACAGGGAGTTCAGAGGAAAATAGGCTTCTGAATTTCTGTCCTGTATTGGGATATCTTATCTGATATTTGTTAAAACTGAGACCTAAGGTGGATGGCTTGGTGACCCCATGAGGCCGAATGTGCCTGTCTGGGCTAGGGACTGTCGAGGTCAAACTGGTTCTATCAAGCACGGCATGCTGGAGGAGAGTGATTTAAGGAGCACAGCGGGAGAGAGGCACAGAAGGACAGAAGACTTCGTTTGATGCACCTCTGTGCATCTGTCACCTGCTCTGCAAATGCATGCTCTTCCATCCCCCGCTCCATGCTCTCTCTCTGGTCTCAGAAGCTGCAGGCTGCTTTCATATTATCTCAGAATAAGGCATCTCAACAGAGGCAGCTTTCCAGGAGGAGTGATGACTGATCTTTTCAGGACAGCAGAGCCCACTGGATAAACAATTCCTATGCTACTGCCTGGGTGTCATAAATTGTCCTTTAAGAAGACCTGAGATGAGATTTCTGCAGCTGCAAGGTATGCGAGCAAGAACTAGCTCATGCTGTTTCCTGGTAAATACAGACAGGGAGAGGTGGCACCTTGTTAAAAGAAGAGTTAGGGATGGCAGTGGCTAAATAAAGATTTTTTTTTAGAACAAGAAAGATGGAAATTATGTTCAAGCTGCAAAAAATGAGCACGTCTATAAAATAGAAAAATGGAAGTAAATTTGAGAATGCATTTGCTTTGTGACAACAATAAAATTCAAGAAAATGAGGAATTTATGAAATAAAAATAGAAGCTGAGCTGTTTAGACACTAATCAGATGAAAAGAAAGTAGCTGGATGTGGGGAACCAGGAACTCAGTGGCAGAATTAAAACCCACATTGGAAACTATAAAGAACAGAATTGACACTGCAGAAAATTGAGTCGGTGATGTGGAAGGCACTATAAAAATGCTCTTATAATGTGGAAACAAAAGACAACGAGATTAAAACAGTGATGGGAAAGATGATGAATAGAGAAGAGAACTAGGAATCTAAGACACAGAGTCCTTCCTGAGCAAGTCACGAGATTAAATGTGTGCCTATATCCACCAGGCATAGTAGAGATTCTGCCCTGCACTGACGACACAGGATGAACACGGTGCTAAAACTCAAACAGAAGTACTGAAAACAAAACAAAACAATCCTGCTGCCACACACCCTGCTGACATGTTTTCCTTTTAGGAACAATTGTATCCCCCAGTAGTAAGAATCAAACCCCAGAGCCATTCCAACAGGCAGCGTACTGGGCGACCCTGATCTTGAAAGGAAAAAGCTTGCCACCTGGTGAAATGCTTCTCAGTGGGTGAACTCCAAAGGCATTTTGAGACAAAACAAAAACGCAAAACCTATTGCCAGATTTAGCTGATGAAAATACAGAATAGCCAGCACTGAACTTGAGATAAAGAAGGAATGATCCTCTGGGTATACGCATCTCTTATGTATTGCACAAAACAGACCATACTATTCTTCTTTATTTTTTGTTTCTTTCTTTTTGGTTTTTCAAGACAGGCTTTCTCTGTGTAGCGTTGGTGCCTGTCCTGGAACCGGAACTAGCTCTTGTAGACCAGGCTGGCTCAAATTCACAGAGATCTGCTTGCCTGTGCCTCCTGAGTGCTGCGATTAAAGGCGTGTGTTGCCACCGCCTGTCTCTTATTCTTGAATTACTCTTTATCTGACTTTTGAATGGAACTGGGTGTCTTGTATTTAACCAGTAAGCCTTATCCTTAGTCCGTCATCGGCATGTGTTTCTGCATAGGTCAAGGTTGAAAGATGTTAGGGTTGGACTACAGCTGATGAAGACATTGCCTTGCCTAGGGTGGAGGGAGAAAATGTGAGTGGTGCTCACACCGAGGTCAGAATAGCCTAGGTCCTACTGCAAAGGAACAACCAGACCCCAGTGTCTTAGTTCAGTCTGAATCAACTTTCCCATTACACATGCCCAAGAAGTATTGGGAAGAATGCCCCATCCAATAAGGTCATCCAAACACCCAGATAAAGGCTCTGAAGAGTGCCAGAAGTCTTAAGTTACTTCACTCGGTGCTCCTGCTCACCTACCTGTCAGTGGTCAGAAAAGGTCACACTGAAGGCCCGCTTCTGAGAACCTGCAGTCCTACTGTGCACAGACCTTCCTCTGAAGACTGTAGCTCTACCATATGGAAACCTGCCTCTGAGAACCTACAGCCCTACTGTGTACAAAATTTCCTCTGAAGAGATGCGTCCCTACCCTATGTCAGCCTGATTTTGAAAAGCTACAGCTCTGTGTGCTTCTGCTAAGACACAGCCTGACTATGTGCAGCCTGCTTGTGAGAGGTTATGTCCAGAAGGAGAGCTGAAATCTTGAATACGCAGTCGTAATGCTCTCAAGAGGCAAATTCACTCCAAGGATTTTCATAAAGCAAAAGGAGATATAAAATGCGATGGGTTGACACTATTCCTCTAAAACCACGTCGGCTAGGCGCTCAGAAGATAACCCAGCGGTAAGTTTCACACTGTACAACCATGGAAACCTGAGTGCAGCCCCCCCACCCCCAGAACCCTTATAAACAAAGCCAGGTGTGGGGGGCTGCTTTTGTAATGCCAGTGTGGAGAAGGCAAAGACAGGCAGACTGCTGGGCTCATTGGCCAGGCAGCCTAGCCTACTCAGTGGGCTCCAGGCCAGTGAGACATTGTCTCAAAAGAACACAAGGCACATGGTTCCTGAACATCACCCAAGGCTAACCTCTGGGCCCCATATGCCCCACCACAAACACACACGCATACTACAAACAAGTTCTAGTTAATAAGTAGACTAATTAGTTAGATAATTCACCAGTAATGCTGATGACGTACCATAAATAAGAGCCTCATTAGCTGAAGAATGGCACAGTTCATGAGGAGGGTATGATCTCTGGGGAAATGGACAGCAGGCAGTTGGCTAATAAATATCCAAACTTTTAACCTCTCCCAATAAAAATAACATCATAGCACTATTGTTTTCACCTATCAAATGGACAACGAGTTAAAGTCTGTGATACTCAAAGCATTGTGAGCATTGAGGGGGCCTTTCGTGAGCTAGGAGGCAATATGATTTAGCTCGAGTCTAGGAAGGCATTTTAAACCCGTATCTCCATACTATTAAAAATGTTGATGGCTTTTGATCTAATGTTAATTTTTTAACAAATATGTATAGAGACAAATCAGCTTAGGATAGTTGTAGTAGCATACGCCAAAAGGGCAAAGGAATCAATTGGAAGCTAAAAAGCAGAGGAGCTAAATAACCAGCCCATCTGTGTGTCCTGAAGCTATTGAAGGTCACTTTATCAACACAAACTGAGTCACACAGCCTCATGTTATTATAAGTGAAGAGATGAGATATAAAATTGCATTTATGCGCTAAATTGGTATGATTTTCTAACTGTCCATAGGTCTAAAAGTATATACTGACCAAAAGCCAACAATCCACAATGTTAAAAGTCCAAGGCCACCCTTAGTGGAGTAACACCTTTGTCAGTCTACTTAGCTTGTCTGTGCCCCAGCTTTGTCAACTGTCACGGGCAAAGGTACAGGATTACCCAATCCTCGGACTGCCATGAAGACTCATGGGATGTGTGTGTGGTCCAGCTCCTTGTGATGACTGGCTGCGGTGACGAGTATTTGAAAATAACAGGGCACACTGCAGAGATCTGCGTGGACCTCGACAGAACTTCTCTAGCATCACCTGTAAAGGGCGTGACGAGTAAAATGTCCTGAAGGGCAAGTGAGGTAGAGGCCTAAGTGACCATCGCAGTCAAGAGGGAGTATCTAAGGGCGACGTGCGGAAGAAAGAGGTAGAGGGAATGAGGGGAAGGGGAGGTCGGGTGGAAGGAGAAGGGAGACAGGAAAACGGGCAGTGGGCAAATAATGGACACAGCCGTACTGACCTAACTGTAAAGGGCTGCCCCAAAGCCCCACTGGGGCTCCTGCTTCACCAAAGCAAGCTGCCATAGCCTGCGAAGTTTGGGGAACACGTGGGTGAGGCTAGTGATGGGAACCCCTGAGGCATTCCTATCAGGAATCATCCTAAACTAGTAGGGAAAACGCAGGCTTTGGACTCCAATTCTGATGGTAATGAGTCATGTATCTACCTGGGGCTTCCCCTCACCCAACATCTGCACTAATCATCATCATCTCGCGAGAAATGGACCCTTCTCTGAAGCTCAGCGGCTCCCAAAGTGCAGGGTGTGTGGGAAGTTTATTCAGGTTTGGCTGCTGGCTAGGGCTGTGTGTCTTGATAGGAAAACACCATGGTGGTTAAAGTAGGCCTTTCAAGGAGCTCGGAGCAAAAGCCAAAAGCTGACTGTGGAGAACCTTATCAGCGGTGTAAAGCAAGCTCCCCTCCCTTAACCCTCCCCGACGTGTGACCAGCAGGCTGGTCTCTCTGAAAACAGCCTCTGGATCAATTCATTGACCACAGACTGTTGAGACAATGGGACCTCCAAGGAGCCTTGCTTTGCCCACTGGGGCGAAGGTCAGCATCAGATGCATTAAGAAATGGAAGCAATTTTCTTCCCACTGGAGGCTTCTATTAGGCATGATTGCCTGCGTTTAGACAGACCCTAAACTCTCCAGGGCTGAATTAGGACAGGATCACCAACAAAATCTGGAGAGGAACCAGGCCCTGGAGCTGCATCCCTAACAGAGGGACAGAATACTGCAAAAACAGTAGTGTGGCCCTGGTTCTTCTCACCAGGTGAAGCCACAGAAGCCACACCCACTGACGCCAGTGGCCAGCCCCTGCAGGGGCTGCTTGTACTTCTCTAACCTCTGCCCTCTTTCCATGCCCGCTGCCACTGCCTCACCCAGACCCACTGCATCTAGACCACTAGCCATCTTCTTTACCCTTAATCTGAGGCTGTGCCTAAAGCCAGAGAGAGAGACTCCAAGTCTCTCTCCCAGCCAGCTTCCTGTCAAATCAGAGAAGAGAATGGAGGCTTCTTGTGAAAAGGTTTGAGGATTATAAAGGAGCATTTGGAAAACAGAATGTTATCAAATGAATAGTGTAGAGACCTCTGACGGAAGGGTCTTGGAGACAGGCTTCCTGGAGTGAATGCTTGGATTATATGAGTGATTCCCATGAGGCTGGAAGGAAATGACGCCGGGACCACAGCCCTAAAGTATACCAAAGAGCTGTCGAAGATCACCTTCCGGGCACACCAAGACAGATGAGCGAGCCTCTCCAGTCCCCTCCCCTAGCCCGCTCATCTCTGCTGGTTTGGTTCTTACTCTGTGAAACCACATGGGACAGATGCGCATTGACGCACTGTGGGATCGTGTCCAGATAAACCTATCATGAATTGAAAATATCAAAGCAGAAATGCATTCAAACACAGCTTGGCAGCACTGTGGCCTGGGAGCTTCGGGAGTCTCATGACCCAGGGGCTGACGGGGCCAGATCCCCTGTCACTGGTGGCTGTGCAGCACTCCCAGTAGAGCCTGGTACTAGCAGGGGAAGGTCACAGAACACTCCAACTAAATAGGAATCACTTTCTTGCCTTCCTAAGGTTGAGAGATCTTACATCGAACGCATTTAAGTCAGAGACTGTCTATAAGCCTTCAGTGTACACAGTGTCTGCCAGTGTCTGCCTCTGTCTCTAGCTTCAAGAAGTTCCTGGGAATAAATATCCTCACATTAAAGTTATTTTAGGTTCATGCCTAGGCCTTAGTATTTCTTGCTAATTGATTTGAACTTGAACAAATGACCTTGAATCTCCCAAGTGGGGGAGGCAGAGAAGACAGACATCTGACTACACCCTGTAGCGCCTCTCCTGTCCTATAGGAACCCTCCTGCATTTTCCATGCCTGGCCCTCCCTGTCCTTCCCCTGTAGCTTTGGTGTGATCTCTAGTCAATGTGTGTCTTGCCTCTTCTGTCTCAGGCCGAACCTCTGTATGAGCTTGTGACAGCCACGGACTTTGCCTACTCCAGCACGGTGAAACAGAACATAAAGAAGGCGCTAGAGGAATTCCAGGAGGAAGTCAGCTCCTGCCGCTGTGCTCCTTGCCAAGGCAATGGAGTCCCTGTCCTGAAAGGTACCACCACCTCCTAGAACATTGGGGTCCTCTATGGAAGGTATCGCCTGCAGGGAGCCTGATTCTGGGTCAACTGTTGCCTGCTTTTCACTTCCCGAGGAGTTGGAATGGTGGCAGGAAGGAGATTCTGCTTTGTCTGCCAGAGCACCGGTACTCTAGATCCAGGGGCATCATGGGTGGCCTCAAATTTAGCTAATATTTGGAACTGTGAGCATGTGGTCTAGTATTGATTTAGCCAACTCTGGACAAAGAAGAGGGCCCAGGAGGACCCAAAGAAATCCTTTGTGAATGTCCTTGCCGGTATGAGATGAGAGGATTTGAAGGTGGCATCATGGACAGACTAGAAGAACTCGATGACTAACTTCTAGGATCATGCCCAGGATCCTTACAATGGGTGGGACAGAGTGAGAAGAGTGAGTTTGTTGTGTCAGGCTTGTTATGAAGAGATGACAAGATGGAAGACGAGTCTGTTCCAGTACCCTAGACAAGAGAGCTGTTTGCTTACTCTCCAGCTCAGGGAGCCAACTGGAGTCAGGCAGGGCCCATATCAATAGAGCATGCCCAGAAGGTTCACAAAAGAAAACATGTTTGAAGGGAAGGAAATTCCAGGCCAGTAGTGGCACTGAGGCACGTGTGTGGAGTTTCCCAGACAGACAGTGGCTAAGAGACAGGGTGTGGCCCGCAGCTTCTTCCGTCAGATAAGCTTCCCTCCATAATAGTCACTTCACAGGAAGTGAGATCATCTCAGCAGCTCGGAGTTGGAGCCTAGCATTACTGTAGTCTTTCTTGCCATTCAAGAAAGTTAGAACTAGAAGCTGGTGGCCACTTGGCTTGTAGAGCAGAGGCGAGGGACAATATGGAGTCAGACATTCCCAGGGTCTATTCTGAGGAGATAATCTTCATGATGAGATGAGAGACACTCCAAGGGGACAGATTCCAGATCAGCATAGAGAAGCGCTTCCAAAGGTTTAGAACTTGCCAAAGGTGGGTAGGGTGAGGCTTAAAGAGCGGGAAGCTCCCTAGAGGCACTCACGCAGAGACTAGACGATTACTTGTGAGTGATGACTGGCTTCAGCGACTGCTAATGCATCATCCAATGCTGAGAGCTTATAAATGTGAGTCAAAGGTCAGCTAAGGAGCAATTTTCTCAATAGCACCATATAATTCTCATGATGGCAATGAACACCCCTCATGAGGACTCCCAGAAAAGGAGCGGGTCTTGGTATTGCACCTGCACGCTACGTACACCCCATCTACTGTCTGGTCCACATATCTACCTGATGGAAGCGCAGTTGCTTGGGACTGAGCTCCCGAGTCCTGGTTTCACTCTTTCTCTCCTTGTTTTCCTCAGGCTCACGCTGTGATTGCATTTGCCCAGCTGGTTTCCAAGGCGTAGCCTGTGAGGTTACCAAACGGAAAGGTAATGAGTCTTCCAAAGTTGCTTGGGTAAATAGACCCTGGGAGAATGTAGGGAATGACGAAAAAGATTCATAGCAAGGTGAGGGTGTAGACCAGGAGACGGCCATTGTGGTGTTTAGGATCCTGTCTGGCTCCTTCAGGATTTTATAATTTTGAATGCACCATGGTGTAGGGCTGCTAATGTGTGACATTCCCAAGCCTCCTTGGGTTGTTGTGGAAAGCTTATGCTCTTTTTGTATTATTCAACATTCAAAATCCAATGTGGTGTGTGTGTGTGTGTGTGTTTCATCTGTAGAAATTCCTGTAACATACCCTATCCCTCTGTGTAATTAGTCAATTCCTGCTGTAGATGCCCACATTATTTTGAAGATAGGTACACATAGCCCCTTTCTCATTGCATCTCCTCTCATCTTTCTATAAGTAATGCCATATCTCATTGACTTCTGCACCTCCATGACTCAGGAACAGTTGTCTCTCAGTGATAGATAGAGAGAGAGAGATAGATAGATAGATAGATAGATAGATAGATAGATAGATAGATAGATAGATAGATAGATGGTCAGCTCTCAAATTCTTTGCCCATTTTGTCATCTGAGAACTATCAAACTCACATTTCTCTCTCATTTTTATTCCTTCCCATAACTTTTTGGCGACAGCCTTAAAATGGGCATATCCCATCTAGTAAAGTTGTAGACATCCTCTGTGCGCTTGGTTGCGGACTGGGCACCTTGGTTTGGTTCTTGATCTCAGCTTGAGTTCAGACTTCATCACCACCATTAATAACTCTGACTTGAACACGTGCTCTCTCTGCATCTGTGAAGTGGACATGATCCTATCTACTACCTCACAGAGCTGACTTAAGCTTAGATGAGGCATACGAGTCATTTAGAATGCTGACTGATACACTGGAAGAGCAAAACTAAGCACCAATTGCTTTGTTTGCGATTTATTATTTTAGAGATAGAAAATAATTTGTTCTATGCAATGACCCCATGAAGTCAATACTGGTGATATCCTCATTACGTAGATAAAGATGGTGAAGATCAATGGGTCACCGCTCACAGTGAGAGCAGGAACCCAGATCCAGGTTAGCAGGTGTGACTGACTGCACAACCTTTGAGTATGTCCCTCTACCTCAATGCTGGCTTTGCTCTCTCCTCCTGCACCTCAACCAGGTCCCAAAGCGTGACCTGCTCCGAGTGTAGGGTCACATGGCCACAGTGTTTCTGTCTGGAGGAGACCTTGAAAACCATCCATGGTAGCCCTTTCATTTTGTGCAGATCTATCATAGGGAAGCGACTGGTTATTCAGCAGCCTCATCTGGGACCAAAGTCAATCCTTAAGTGGACAACAAGCACAGTGATATTCACCCCATTTACAGCATGCCACGTTCACAGTAGGTAACAGATATGACACGGCTCCACACATGGAAACCTCTCCAGTATCTTACAACCATGAAGTGCTTTCTCTGGAAACCATCCATCCACCTATTCCCCTCCCATTCTCACGTCTACCCATCCATCCATCCGTGCATGTCTCTGTCCACCCACCCACCTGTTCACTATCTGCCAACCCATGTATCTATCCATCAGCGTTTTTAGCCATCCATCCACCCACCTGCCCACCCACCCATCTATTTCCATATTCATCATGCATTCATTCGCCCATCCATCCTCCCACCACTGACACATGCATCTCTGCACCTCCTCATCAACCCATCCATCTAGCCACCCACCTATGCATCCTCCTACTCCCCAATATTTATTTTCAGAAGGCCTTCTGCAGGCCAGCCTAGGTGTTGTGATTCACCAAAGCAGGTACAGTCCCTGTCATCACAAAGATTGTGATGTAACAAGAAAGAGCAATGCTACTTGAATCATTCCACCAATGCATCTGAAGTTTCTATGCAATAACTGCTACAAGCGCTCTGAGAGCTTAAAATACAGGAAAGTGATGAAAATTAAGGATCCTGGGCTTCTGGGAAGAAATACATGTTTGCTGAGATCTTAAGGGCTAATAGGATTGATAATGTCAATGGGAAAGGCAAGGGTACCCTGGGAAAGGAATAACTGTAGAATGTGCAAATACCCTGTGGTATCTCCCTTGTTTGAAAGGAAGATATCAGAAAGTCAGCTTTCAAAAGCCTATTCACCCAACCCTACCCCACCTCCTAGAACAAGAGAATTTATTAAGGACCAACTTGCACTCTTTGTCCTTCTTTCTTATAGATGTCCCCATCGACGGGAAGTGGAGTTGCTGGTCCAACTGGTCTGCATGCTCTGGAGGACAGAAAACAAGACAAAGGCAGTGTAACAATCCACTCCCTCAGAAAGGAGGCAGGCCCTGTTCAGGCCCCGCTTCAGAAACGTTCAGCTGTTAGAGGAGGGAGCAGCCCCGGCTGGTGAGCCATTGCAAGCTCTGGGCCTCACAGATTCAGCTGGCTTCCCACACATCAGCTCCCACCCAGGGATGCCACAACGAAAGGCAATGCCTCTGTCCTCCAAAGATTCTAGTTTGTTTGATGCATGCTAATTTCAATAAACAGTGGGTTGAGCCAAACCCTAAGTCCTTGCAAGGTAAAGCATCATCGTAAACCTTCCTCTGCCTGCTCTGCATGCTTTTTACCCTCATATGGTCTAGGAGCCAGAAACTATCTTGGTCACTGTGTAGTGGCAAAGGTACATAGTAGGTGTCTAATAATGAAATAGTAAATTGGTAAGAAGTTGTTCATCCCTTGGTAAGCACACAATCTTGTTCAGTAATAAAGATAGCTAGTCTCTGTGGAATGACTTCTATGTGCCCCCGATCCATTCCCATGACAACCTTGCAAGATAAATATATGGGAAACAGACTTGGGAAAATATAGCAACTTCTCCCAGGTCATATAATTAAATGACAGAATTGTGCTGCAAATGAAGCTTCTAATTTTAAATTCTTAAATAAAATGTAGCATAAAACTTTCTGTGTGTGCGCGTGCACACACGCACACACGTGCATGTGTGTGTGTTCTTCTACATTTCATGTTCCTTCCCAGCCTCTGCCTGCTGCCTTGTCAGGAGAGTGGCTTTGGGTTTCTTGGCTGCTTTGATGTTCAGTAGAGGAAACAAAGCTTGTGGCAGCAGAGACCATGGAGTAGATCTGGATGCTGATCACTAACAGAACGTGGCTGGGAGCCACGGGAGAACAATCTCCACCGCAGGAGAAAGGGTTTACAATGGAAAGAGAAGGTCATGGTGGCTGGGAAATGGGTCGAGAGGCTGCTGGCTGTGGGGTAGGGTGCACTGAAGCCCCACCCTCCCTCCTTTGAGAGATTACCTGCACATTCACGTTGCTCACTGGGCTTTTGTGCAAATGCTATTTGGGGAATAGAAGCTTGATGATCTCAATAGGGTGGCAACTGATGTTCAGGTTACCAATATCTTCTTTTAAATAGTAACTGGTTAAGCTTCATGTTTCTGATACATTCCCGTTTTTCATCACTCCATTTGCCCATGGACATATCTCCCTGACTGAGGAACTTCAGGTGAGTTTCTTAAAATAAAATGGGTAGGGGTAAAAAGCAGTTTGTTAAAGGTAAATTGATTCCTCGGATTCATTTGCAATCAACTGTCTTCAGCCAAGGTTCTTGTTTTGCATCTGCCACAGCTGGATTTGGTACTGGGTCCCAAGAGCTGAGCACATCCATTTCTCCAGTCTGGCCTGGCCAGCTAGATCCAGCAGTCAATAGGAAACTGGGAAGGGGCTGAGGACTCACTGCCTGAGGCAGTGGCAGACAGCATGGCAGTTCTGTCTGCCTCCCTACATCCCTCGTCCCCTGCAATCGAACTGACGGGTCTGGGCCCTTGTTTAGCTTAATATTATTGCTTTGCTGTCTGCTGTTATTTCAACAGGATAATGCAATAATGTTTTATCTCTTTCATTATACGGAGGCCGTATAATTTTCTTGAGTTATAATCTATCTTCTTTTAGGATTCCCCCGAGACAGGGAAGAACCACTCTGTCTTTGGTTGACGGGAGGCTCCCAGGAAGCTGACAGTAGCACATCGAAGCAGGCACCGCCAAATTAAATTCTGAATCTCAATCACGGCCACCACTTCTAATGGGAAATTTGAGTTGATTATGGAGATGACAGCCCAGGTTCACGTTTATTGCATTTAGCAGAAATTGTTTATCCTATTAAATGTGGTCTTGAAGGAGAGACAATTGAATTGTGAAGCACCGCTGAATACCCGGGTGATGCCCAGGAACTGCTAAACTGTGTAATAATTATATTCTTATTTGTGGGCTGAACTTCCCCACGTGGCTCTTTCTGCAAACAAATGCACTTAGGAGGAGGTTGAAACATAATGTAAGAATTAAACAAAATAAATGCAAACTGTGCTCTTGGAGTCTTGGCAACTGTGGCTCACCCAGGTATACCTGTGCCGAGCCAAAATATACGGGCAGAGCCCAAGCAGTGTGGTTCAGCAGTGGCCCTGAACTGCGAGTACAAGAACAGCCCAAGGAGCCTGTGTGTGAGCGACGTTCGCATCCAAGAGGAGGCTCTTTAAAAGGCCATGAGCTCCACTGCACACTGAAGGCCAGGGTAGGAGGCTTTCCCAAGTGACCTTGGGCTAATAGCATAACTTCTGTGGGGATAATAACTGTTATAATTACTTTAACAATAGTAATAATAATAATAGCTGCCAATTAAAATGTTTTCCAGTTTATGACGTCTTTAACCTGAATCGTCCGTTTAATTTTTATTTAGATTTAATGGGGTAGAATTTCTGCAAGCAGCAGATGATGGAGGGAGTTTCAGGTGGAATCCAGATTCTTACCAAGACTGCAGCAAGCAAGAGGTGGTGCAGGGCCAGGAGGGAGCTCCCGCAGGCTGGATCACAGGCGGAGAAGGGCCATCTCTGTCTTAAAAAGAAGACACTGAAGCTAGGTGGTGGCAGTGGCGCACTCCTTTAATCCCAGCACTTGAGAGGCAGAGACAGGTGGATCTCTGTGAGTTCAAGGCCAGCCTGGTCTACAGAGCGAGTTCCAGGACAGCCAGAGCTGAACAGAAAGACCCTGTCTTGAGAAACGAGAAGAACAAGAAGAAGACACCTCAGTTCTCAAGCATTTATAGTAAATCTGTTGGGAAAAAGTGTACCTGATGCAGAAAACCTTTAGCAGTACTCCAGGGGACCCAAGTACCCTCATCAGTGGAGAAATATCCATAGGACCTTACCCTGTTCAACTCACCTGTCAGACTCCACTCCAGATTACTCCTTTAATTTTTGGTGATGGTGTGCAGGTGTGCATGTGTGTTTGCCTGTACCTGTGCGTGCCATGTGGTTGTAAGATGTTTTCAAATGTCTATCACTTTTTTTTAAGATAGGCTCTGTCATTTGATCTAGAACTCAAGTTTTGGCTAGACTGGCTGACCTGGCTGACCAGCAAATCCCCTGAACCCTCCTGTCTCTGTCTACTCCTGACCCCAGACAGCACCAGGGTTACAGATGAATTTCACCATAACCAGATTTCATGTGTGTCCTGGTAACTCACATTACCTCCTGAGCCATTGCCAGCTCTCAGTTTGTCTCCAAGCTGAACTAAGCCCACATACAACCTAACAGCGGGGGATGCTGTTTGTTAGCTCCTGTTTGGTGAGTGCAATCCTTTCCTCTCTGAATGCCCTGCCTTCAGAGCCAGTCAGATTCGTACCCTGAGGCATTCAAATGCCCAAGTGTCTTTTTCATGGAGACAGAGGCATGACATCACATCCCTTAGCAGAACTAGTGACATTGTGAGGAGAGGCTGCATAGCAGAACATGCCACAAACATGTTCTGAAGCCAGTGCTGATACCTTGAGCTGGGCTCAGTGGCAGATGGCTCTGTGGCCTTCAGCAAGTGCCTTTATCCCCTCATGTGAAGAAGGGCAGGGCACATGTCTCCTTCTGGGGCAACATGGGTGTCATGTGGACCCCTGAACCCAGAAGAGGCCCTGGACCTGGTAAGCACTCTTTTCTTAAATATGTCACTATTACGGTCATTTTCAGGGATTCTCAAACTATCACCAAGAACCCAGGTTTTTGGTTTCCACGTACAACTGCTTTAAATGATGTTTCAGGATAAAACCCTCTTTAATATGTGAGAATAAAAGTAAGTAAAATTGCTCAACTCCTGGGGACATCTTAATACAGGACATGGAGGGCTTTTCTCTCCCAAGCCCCGGGTCATTAAGGGAAATGTAACAGCATAATAACGAATATTTGCAGACATCATGACCAGTGACAAAGAACGCCACATACATAATCCAGGCTTAATCCTCTCCGTGCCTGCAAGAGGCAGATTTATTGTCTGCCTGTGACAGGTGACAGGACAGTCTCAGAGAGACTGAGTGACTTCCCTGAGACCACACAGCTCCACACCAGCCCGTGCCATCCAAGGCTGCTGTGGCTGTCCCGCATAGCCTTCCATTACAAGTGAAGCAGGCCCAGATTTGTCACAGGGCCATCTCCGATATACCTGCCTGCACAGAGTGAGCACCCTGGCCTGCCACTCCTCAGAATTACAAACCAAATGGATTTGGGAGGTCTTTGTGGCAGACAGAAGACCATTTTCTTTATCCACATTATGTATCCTCTCTTCCTTAGTGCCCTTCATGCAGGTGGCACGGCGTGACAGTTTTCGACATGGCAGAAACAAAGGAAAAGCATCACCCATGAGGGTTTGGCACAAGGCGGGTACCAAACTGACTTCCTAAGCTTCGGTGCAATGAAGACCCTGCTCATTTTCTGCCTCTTTTTACTTTCCTTCCAGTTGCTTCCTTGAACATAAAGATGCATTTTATAGAGAGAAAAGAGAAAAGAAACTATGGCCCCATGTGCAGAGGGGAATTCTTGGAGGACTTTCAGCAGGAGTCAAGTGTCTGGCCTGACATTGGCCTTGAAGCAGGAGTCGGCACCGAGCCCGGGAACTCCCGTTATCGCCCCAGCAGCGGCCACCAGTTATCTCAAGTCCACACCTTGCAGCCCCAGGTGTCCCTCCATCCATCACTGGCCATTGTCTGGGATCCACTCCGCTTTCCTCCCCACCTCCTGCCCAATGGCCCCTTGTTAATAATCCAGTTTGTTCACATCCTGGAAACGATCTGATCCTGGCCCCTTTCATCCCGAACACCATCCATCCATCAACCGCTGGCTCCACATGGCTTGGTTAGGAAAATGAGAGTGGGGGAGGGGGCCAAATACCAGATAAAACTTCTCAGTGTTATCGCTAAAGAAATAGAATGGATAAATAGATCTGTCGGACATGTATCATACCACCTGACAGCCAAGTCTATTTGTTAACAACAGGCTAGGATGGGAGGATTTATCTCACATTTTTAAGCTGTTAATACAGGGAGGAGACATATTTTTCTTTATCTCTCCAGGGGAAGGGGGAAATTGCAAGGCCACGAATAAGGGACTTTTAATTTGATTTGATAGACTTCTTTCACTGAGGTGGGAAGGGGTAAGCTTGCTCTTCAATTTGTGCCTCCGGGATGCTATGGACTTGGCTGTCCGCTAATGTTTTATGAAGGTCACGGGATCCAGGAATCCTGCACACTGCCATGCTTTGAGTCACTTTCTTACAAGTTGCTACAGTCAACATGAAGGCCTTGCTAGTCTTGGCCTTTGGCACCAAAGGTTAAGAGGAGACTGGAGGGGTGTGTCTTAGTCGTTGGGGTTCTAAGAGCCAAGAAGACATAAGAAATCCCTGTCTGTCATGGAAGTACCTGGATGGGACAGACAGGCAGGCTATGGGGATAGGACATGGACCATGTAGGAGGTCAGTCATGCAGGGGCATGCACTTGATGGACTGTGGAACCATAGGAGGAGTTGACTTTCTGGGAAAGGAACCTAAGTCATGCCCCCAGAGAATGATGGGAGGAAAGAGGAGCTGTGGTCAGAGGTAGACAGAAAGACTAACCACAGAGGACTCTGCACATCATGCCAGAGATACTAGGTTTGTGGAGCAATGGGTTTAAAGGTATCTGAAGAGGACAATGAAGGTACAGTGGTCTACAGGCCTTAGATCAGAGAGCCTACTGTGAAAGCAGCCTTTATGATCATAGAGCAGAGAAATCCCAGAAAGGTGACAAGAAAAGGCTCGGAGATGCAGCCCCTGCCATTCACAGAAAGGCCAGGACCACACGTGAGGCTCACACTCACTATCCCCAGCTTGAGAAGGACATGCGCCACCCCAGAGCTGGCAGAACACCCAAGGGCTGCACTGTCGTTGGGGCTGTGTGCCTCTTCCTGCGACACGTGCCACTTTTCTGACTTTCGGTCTTTTGGGGTTCAGATGCCTGACCGTCTTTCAGCTGCCGTCCCTGATTCCTAGACTAGACTCGCTTGTTGATCCCTGGGCTTCCTCCTGGTCAGGGGCCATTGCCATTGCCCATAGGTCTCCTCTGTTAGGTACTGGTGGCTCTGTGTATGGTTCAGCACCTCCAGCACCCAGGAGTGGTCTCTGCAGCAGATACCTCTGGAAGTTAGGCTAACACTTTATTTTTTTCTATTGCTCTTTCCTTTTAAAATTTATTTTTATTAGTAGTATTGTTGTTGTTGTTGTTAGATTAGATTTTCTGGAGGCAAGGACCACTAGCCAAGGAGTGTGATCACTCCAGAAGCTGGAGAATGCCTGGAATAAACTGTCCCCTGAGTCTTACAGACGAACATAACCCTCACAGCTTTATTTGTATGTGTGTGTAAGATTGTATTGATTAATTTTTTTCTTCTTAAAGGATTAGATTATATGGTACTGTGTTATAGAAGAACATTTTCATACATGCATAGGATATCAAAACCCAATATGGGCAAGTTCAAGAGAACCACCATATACGGGCTACCTTGGGCTTCAGCATTGACAGGGCATAAATTTCTTTTAAATTTTCACAGGATATAAGCATATTCCTCCCACATATGCCCCCCTTTTTTGCCCCCTCCTCTCTCATTAGTTCTCTTTGTTCCCCTAGATAATTTTATGTCTACACTTGGAGTTGTTTTCTTATTTGTGTGTGTTCACCACATGCACGCAGTGCCCACAGAAGCCAGAAGAGGGCATCAGATCCCCTGTAGCTGGAGTTGTGGGCGGTTGTGAGTCTCCTAAAGTAGATGCTGGGAACCAAATTTGGGTCCTCCTAACAACTCCAGCCCCTCACTTCTACCTTCAAATCATACATACAAACATGACGTGATGTATCTACATACAACCCAGGAACTGTCAGTAGCAGAAATCTAGTTTTTGAGACTGACTGAATTTAATTATTATGATTTTTTGCTATTGCATCCATTTTCTTCCAATAACATAATTTCATTCTTTAGGGCTGAAAAGATCATTTTCTTTATGCATGCCTCTGTTTTTCAACACTTGGGTGGGTTCTACAATGTCGCTATTGTAATTACAACTATTGTAGCCAATTAAGTTTATTTATATTAGTGACCTCTTTCAAACTTCAGGCTCTCACAATGTTAAGACAATAAACTTGTATTCTTATAAAAAAATAGATTTTCTTTGAGACAGTAACTGCTCCTACCCTAAGCTGGTCTTGAACTTGCCCCTACTCCTCCTAAGCCTGCATGCTCAGTTTATATAGTCTGGTGATTTGAATAACAACGGCCCCCATAGGCTCATATATTGCTTAGTGCAAAAGACTTTTTGAAAGGATTGATCTAGTGGGTGTGGCCTTATTGAAGTAGGTGTGACCTGGTGGTGTAGGTGTGGCCTTTTTGGAGGAAGTGTCACTGAGGGTGGGCTTTGTGGTTTCAGAAGCCCAGGCCAGTTTCTTTCTTTCTCTCTCTCTCTTTCTCTCTCTCCCTCTCCCTCCCTCCCTCCCTCCCTCCCTCCCTCCCTCTCTCTCTCTCTCTCTCTCTCTCTCTCTCCTTCCCGCTTGTTCCCCTGTAGATCCAGATGCGGAATTCTCAGCTGCCATCTGCCTGCCGTGACAACAATGAGCTAGATCTCTGAAACGGTAAGCCAGGCCCCAATTAATTGCTTTCCTTTTCTAAGTCGCCCTGGTCACGGTGTCTCTTCCCAGCAGTAGAACACCAACGAAGACATGGCGTGCTAAAGATTGAACCTAGGATTTCATGTGCTCTAGGCAAGCACTCTGTTAACTGAGCCCCATTCCCAGCGCTAGCCTGCCTGTTTCTGAAGTGGAAGGGTAACAGTGGAGCCCGCCTTCGGGTCAGTGGAATGCCTTCCTCTTAGCTGGTATCCCCATCTCTTCCTCGGGAAGCAAGCAGCTTCCCCGAGGCAGCCATTGTTTCTGCATCCCTTCGAGTCCATTTTCTCCCCCCTTAAAGGCTTAGTAGCTCAGCTGAGCGTCACCGAGTGCAGATTCTTTAGATCTTCCTCACAGAGAAGAAAAGGAAGACCGCCTCTCTCTCATCACTTTCCTCTCTGTCGTTAATTTACTTTTCAAAAGACACATTGTCAAGCTGAAGAGTATAACTTTAAACTGTGTGTTTACACCCCATGCCCTATAAAACCTGGGGTGATCAACCTCCTGAAAGGACCTAGGGGAAATGTACTGGGAGAGGCAGGTGTTTTGAGGGCGTGAATCACTGCAGTAGAAGGAGAGGCTGAAGTAGTAACTGGTCCGTCACAGCTGCTTTGTTTATTTGGTTTTTTGTTCTTGTTTGGTTGGTTTTTCGAGACAAGTTTTCTCTGTGTAGCGTGCTGGGATTAAAGGCGTGGGCCACCACTGTCCGTCTTATTTTAATTCCTAAAGCTGCTGGGGAACGAGTTCTGTGTTTAGCTGGTGATCTGTCCTCACGTGTGATCCTTTAGTCTCTTCCTGCGAAGCTTCCTTCCTGCTCCCAGGCTTACTACAGTGAGCCCTGACAACCCCCTCCCTCCCACCCCCCCGCTTCATCTCCTCCCCAGCTGTCCAGTCGAGCCCTCCAATGGCAGACGGTGTAGAGCCGGGGAGCAGGGGGAGCAAGTGCTTGAAGCAGTGCATGAAATATCTGGCCCACAGCTCTGACCCATGAGACGTCGTTTCCTTAACTGGGACCTAGACCTCACAAACAAACCTTGAGAGGGCCTTTTTAAGCCTACATAAAATAGCAGAGATCAAGCTTTCCCGCCCCCGGCCCTCTGTGTGCCACACACCCTATTCCTTGTGGGCATATAATGACCCTTCCCTCTCCGTGGTGGTCAGCCTTGCCTGCGCATGGAATCGCCAAGGGAACATTGAAAACTGCTGATGGCTGGCTCCTGCCCCCAGTGATTCAGACTTAATTGGTCTGGGATGCAGCTTGTGGACATCAGGGTTTATGAAATTCCCCAGGTGATTCTGATGCGCAGCCAAGGTTGGGCGCTTCAGAACGACTGTTTAGAGCAAGATTGAAAGTTCTCGTCAATTGCCCACTCGGCCTCTTCCACTTGGCCCCCAGTCCCTCGCTAGTGTGTAGCTGCTGCTAATCACCAGATCATGAATGTGAGCTAATTATGGATGTAAACTAATTTTAAAGGGGGGAAAGCGCACAACAACATGACGGAAAGCAAGAACGGAGCCTTTTTCCATTCTTTCGGAAGAAAGAACCAAGTTTATTTAGGTAAGCCCCTGGACCACATGTTTTATCAATGGGAATAACCATCATGATGCTAATAACTCTCTATGATGGGCCTCCTACACCTGATTTTATTTTTGCTGTCTTTCCCACTCTCCACCCCCAACACATACACACCGGCAAGGTCGCCCCCGCCCCACCGCCATGGTCTTTCTCCCCTTCAAGCTTTGTCTCAGGTCAGATTTCTTTTTCACAATTCTCTTGGCCGATAGTCCATGGACACGTCCTTCCAGGTCCAGTAGAACCCACGCTGCCTTGGCTACACACTGAGGGAAGATGCCGTCTCCCGCTCGTTCTCCTTCTGCCTTCATGTGTGAGCTACCTATATTGATGCTACCCGTTCATCTCCAGCGGCACAAGGGGCTCCTCTTTTTTCATGGGTACAGTCGGCCATCTGTTTCTGAAGGCTTCATAGCTATGAAATCTACCAACTTTGAAGAGAAGGCAGGGTTAAGCCTGGGATGTTGGCTTGGCTAGTCTTTCATCTTAACACATTTTGGAAGAGGGAATTTCGGTCGAGAAAATGTCCCCACCAGCTTGGCCTTGTGAGCAATGTCTGTAGAGTATTTTTTAAATTAGTGATTGATAGGGGAAGGGCAGTTCATTGCAGGTATTGCCATCCTTGGGCAGGTGGTCCTGGGTGGTTTAAGAAAACAGGCTGAGCAAGGCGTGAGGAGGAGGTCAGTAAGCAGCGTACCTCCATGGGTCTCTGCTTCAGCCTTCCTGCCCTAACTTGCCTTCATGATGGATTGTGAGTGGGACATGATGGATTGTGAGTGGGAGATGTAAGATGAAATCATCCCTTTTTCCCCAAGTTGCTATTGCCCGCGGTGTTTTATCACAGCAGTAGAAACCTGAACTAATGCAGCAGGCAATGGTGCTGAACATGCACAGGGTTTCAGGTGCATGGGAACTGTGGGCTGGCTGGTGGGACGGGCTGTTCTCGGGAAGGGTAGGGACTTCACGGAATGACCCTTTCAAGTCCCCCCGCAGCTCTGGGAGGTTGACCAGTGCAGACCTCACCTGTAAACTGGTCTGCTCATTCGTCCCAGTGACTGCTGCTGACTGGACCCCTGTGATCTGCAGCCTTAGCATCTGAAGATATTGTGCCAAATGAAACCAGCCCAGTTTCTGCCTTTGGATAGGATTGCTTCTGGGGAGAAGACAGATTAGAGGGTCATGGCAGAGGTGGTGGGGTCTGAATGATGTTGGAGTCTCTCTAAATTCCTCCTGGAAATCCTCTACCTGGTGTGGCATGAGGAGGCTGAACTTTGAGAGGTGACTGAGTCATGAAGGCAAAGTTCTCATGACCAGGACTAGTAAAGCCCTTTAGGGAGGTTGCAGAGACTCCCTAGCCCTCCACCATGTGAGCACACAACAAAGGGGGATATATAAAGTGGAACACAGCCTCCTGAGACCCTAGACCTAATGGGACCTTGATCTTGCAGCTTATGCCCCCCACAAACACGAGGAACAATTTCTGATGTGTCTAAACCACAGCTGGCTTATCGTTGAGCATCCTGAATCTAGTAAGATAGAAAGGTGGCTCTGAGAAGTATGGGGGTGACAACCCCCCTGAAACAGGGAGGCAGCTTTGAAACCAGTTAATTGGTAGAGGCTGAGAATCATGAGGTTCATACGAGGAAAAGATGTATGAGTATGAAGAAGACGGTCTTTGTTGCCTTGCATTCCCTTGGAACAGCACTTCACTGTCTTCCCAGGCTGCATCCAGAGATACTCAGCAGGCCCGAGTCTGTGTGCTCTTCCCTGGACATGGGGCACCTCCATTCTGAGGGGCAGGGTTGTTGCACTGTCTCCTCCTTTCCTGGGTACCGGCTCTGCATTCTGACCAGGAGCTCCAGCAGCTCCAGCGGCCATCGGCTTTGACTCCTGCAGGAAAATGTGCCAGAGGAGGAAGAGGTTAGGGCAGGAGGAGCAGCTGGCTGCAGGTGTCAGGCAGGAGGTCACCTGATAGCTCCAGAATGCTCTGCAGTCCCTCCTTGGGGAAATGCCCTGGGTAGCCAAGCAAGACCTCTGTGCTTGCTGCCTTGCGGTTAATTTGAAACTCTGGACAGAGTGAGGAGAGGCCACTTGGGAGCCCATCTCATGAAATTGGAATCCACGGCTGCATGAAAGACGGATGGCAGGGCAAGGCGGGAAGCATGCTTCTCTGGGGACATGAGGCCACGTCGCTGGAGGGTGTAAGGAACTAGAACTATGGCCACCCTGCAGATCCAAGGCAGAGAGATAGCTAGAGGTCTCTGGAGCAGATTGTTGAGGCTCTGTATGTGAATTTCTAAGCCAAACCCTTTGGAGTCTGGCAGTGGGTCCTGGAATATGACAGATTGCCTGTACGAAACTTCCAAATGCTTGCAGTGAGTGTGGAATCTAGAAACCAAGCACCCAGGGTTGCTGGCTCCACTGGCTATGTCTCTGCAAGTCCCTCTCCCCCAGGAAGGCTAAGGTTTTGACTCTACAAGAAGTACGGACTAAACTAAAAATGCTCAGCATTTTCTATCAGTACTTCTTTTTCCTAAATTAAATCTTTCATGAACCCCACATCTAATTCAGATGAAAGCAGAGCAATTCTGTTGAAGCGAGGGTGACTATTGGGCTCACCTTCCTCCCCTGAGGCAAGCCCTAGCCCCCCACGGCTCCTCAGATCTCACTGGGAACATCATTGGATTAGATTATCTCCAAGTCCCTTGCAACACTGTAATTATACTCCCTGATGGGGCAGCCACAGCGGGATTCATGGTCTTCTTTCTCCCACCTCTGTGACGCTAACCCTGGTGGCAAAGGTTTGCTGGGAATACTCCCAGGGACTCTAATGGGTTTCTGTGGACGCTGATAGATTTCTCTGCCTTAGTTTTCCTTGCCAGCTTAATCTCTGTCAGTCTGAAAGTTCAGTGAGATGGCCATGAGGCCACCAGATGTCTGCACTCTGCTTGGAGGGGTACTGAAGCTCGCGGCTAGGCTGGCAGCTAGCTGAATGGAAGAGGAATGAATGCAGGATAGAGACCTTGGCTATAACGCCCCCGTTCCTCTACCCTCCCCCACATCACTGACATCTTACACCTCCCCCACAGCCCACAGTGTGGTTCAGCAGAACTGTCTGACCTTTGCCCTGTGAGAGATGTGTCTAAGTGACCCCTCTTCTCTTTATCTCTCTGCTGTGTGGACCAGGCCCTAGAAAGGAAATAATTAGAATGGCCAAGACAGAATCACAAGTGTGTCTTGAAGTCAGGCCTGACTGAAATCCACAACTGGTTAGCCCACGCTTGCTCCCCACTCCCTTAGGTGATTGTGACTGAGATGACCTCAGAGTCTCTACTCTCATTCAAAACTTTGGGAACACTATGACATGAGATGTCAATAGTGAACATTAAGTCAAGACCGTGGGTCCTGGCATTAGACTCCCGTGGTCCAGCTCTCTGTTCCTACCTTCTCCAGTCACATGACCTTCAGCAAGTTATCCAACCTTCCTCCTGGCCCAGGCTCCTTCAGTAAATGATACTAACAAGAGCATTTATCCCCGAAGGCTCTTGTGGGAACAATTAGGCTCGCACACAGGATGTGCTGCTATGATGCTGGCTTGGAATGAAGAGTCATTATTTCTGTCAAGTGGCCCTTGGTCCCTTTGAGAAAGCTGCCTGACTGAAGGGGCTGCAATCTAGTGCATACCCTGCTAGTGAAATCAGAAGGGTCCCTGCACTCTGGAGCTGGGTTGTCTCAGGTTGGAGTATCTTTCTCTCCCCCTCCCCCCCACTAATTCACCAATTCCCAAATAGTTAGGCAGTGGCTTTTTCCGACTTCCAGGAAGAGACAGTGCAAGAGCCTTGAAGCTGGTAGTTAATGGTGGTAGTTTTTATTCTCTGTACCCACATTTCTCAAATTTGGGCTTTCCCTCACTCTTCTGAGTCTCTCCTTTCCGAGTTCCTCCTCTGGAGAAGAGACAGCAGTTTGAGATCTAAACTGTTCTTGAGCAGAGAAGGGGCCACCCCAAGTATGCTCTGTCTGTAGCATTTGGCATGCAACAGCCTCTTCCTTCTGCTTGCTGACATGGAATCAGCTATATGTTTTAGCTGGTTTAATCTTCAGCATGGCACGTGAGGACTATACTGATATAATTTCATTTTATAGCATGTGCTTACATGAAAATCACTAACACTTAATTCAAAGGTATGTTTGACCTTGGAGTTGTGCTCCATCCTGGAGATTCTCTCTCAACGCGGGAATGATAACCCACCATTATCTCATCTCAAGACAAGATCATCTAGGCTGTCACCTCTGACTAGTAAGGGAATTGCTGTTTGGGGTTCTTCCCAGCCAAGGGGAGTTGGACTATTTCCAGCTTCAGACTAGATCTCTTCCTCATGTTGTCCTTCCCTCGCCTAAGTCAGAAGCTCAGAGACTCTTAGGTGGAGGCCTTCAAGAGGCAACCTTACCATCTTATCTGTGACTTCCTGCACGGTCGTACCCTTGCCTCCATACGTGCCGCAGTAGATCTGGAAGGAAGTCCTCACACATTTCCAGCATCCCTCTGGTCCATTAGTCCTGAGCTTTGATTTCAATGGCCATGAAGAACACATCTCATCCCTTCCTGCATGATAGTTCCCAACAGCCTTATCCTTTCTGAGTCTTCTCTGTGCCAACAATCTCCAGTCCTCCCTACATTTCCTCTTATACCATAGTGTCCCCACTTCGCTTCAGCAACATCTGATGAAGTACATGGGAATGAGCGGAGCTCCTGGCACATCAGAAGACTCACAATTCTAGCTCGTTACTTCTGTGAACAGAACCCTTTACTCTGGGATAGATATGTCATGCTTCGGACTCCGGCTGAGTCAGGGGCCTGCATGATTTGTTTATTTTCTACATATGGCTGTTCAGCCAGTGGCTCTTACCCTCTCACTCTGTGCTTCCACGGGTTGTTATGGACATACTACCTTGTGATTTCTCCATCCAGACTGCCTCTGTTCTGTGTACGTGTTCTTCTGTGGTAGCCAAACGAAACTGATGTGTGCATTGCTTTTGCCACCCGTACGCTCTGCCTTTATTCTAGACACCATATGAAACCAGCTTTGTATGGCTGTTAAGCTGAAAACTTAGGTACTGATACATGCATTGATACTATTGGAGCTTGCCGGGCCTCCATAGGTCCGCAATCCCTGCTTTTTAAGAAACCGAGGTGGGAGGTCACAGGTTCAAGATCTGCCTGGGCAACTAAGTGAGGTCCTGTCTCAGGATAAGAAGCAAAAAGAAAGCTGGAGCGCAAACCGCCATAGAACAGTTGCCCTGTGCCTGGGCTCCTCTCCCCAGCCAGAGAGAGAGAGATTGGACTTCAAAAGAGATTTAGATGGAACCAGTTGAGACCCCAAGAAAGAAATGTTTAACCAGTTGTTAGTTTATGAAATATAAGGGATTCATGTCCAGGGTCCCCCCGAGTTCATCCTAAAAGGAGAGAGTTTTACTCCTGTTGATGAATTTCTTCCGTAACGCTGGCTAAGGGGTTGATTTATGCCAAAGTTACACACTCCTGGACCCCATTGGCCCCAATTTTGTATCTAGTAGTAACTCCTTACGTAAGTTATCTATCCAAAAGACATGTTTGACTCCCAGATCTCAATACCTGTGAACAAAACCTTATTTGAAAATTTGGTCTTTGCTGTGAAAAATCCCATTAAGAAAAGGCCACCTGGATTAGGCTGGGGCCCTAATCCAATGAACTGTATTCTTACAGAGAGAAAAACTGAGAGAAGAGGGCAGGGGAGAACAATCATATGACTATGGAAGCAGAGATTGGAGTGAGGTGTCTACGAACCAGGCAACTCCAAGATTTGCTGCCAACCACTAGAAGTGAAGAGAGCCATGGGGAGTATCCTGCCCAGAGGCTCCAGAGGCCCTATGCCTCGTGTCTCTACCAGCAAACCTGGACAACAAACCTTGATAGCAGGGAGAAAATGGAAGAAGGATTAAATATGGGACATGAACTATAAAACTCTTAGCTGTGGACTCTTAGGGTAATCAAAGAGAGGACCCAGAAAAAGGGACTAAAATCCCAAAGGTTCCTCTGCACTGGCCCTCAGATCCAGGCCAGGCTAGGGCAGGGTGGAGTGCATGAGTCTTACCCTCCAGCCCCATCTTCTCACAGGCGAGGCCTTGCCGACCCCGGCTGCATTGACACTCGCAGCTCGTGCCCTGGAGTATGGCCTCCCCATTGTTGAAGCAGGGCCCACAGCGGCAGGCATTGAATTCCATCAGATACTGGTCCAAGGCCCGGCGCAGGTTCTGCCGTTTGGTCTCCAGAGGCCCCAGGTTTGTGTGCCGCAAGAGCTCGTGGATGGGCTGCATCTGCAGGTACAAGAAGAACTCAGGGATTCTCCTTTGGCTCTGCCCACCTTCCCGGAGCTCAAGGACTGGCTGCGAGGCTTCTAGAAAGCCTGCTGCAGAGGCAGATCCTCACCGCTATTCTCTGAATGACACTAAGCATGCCATCTCAAAGATGAGGAACTGGGGCCTCAGAGTGTGCATGTGACCAGTAAGTGCATGGACCATTCTGAACATGGATCCAAATAGCTCCAAAACTGATGCTTTCTATACACCAGAGTAAGAAGAGCACTTAGCAACCACCTTAGCCAGATCACTTCTTGCTTCCAGAACTTTAGGAAGACAGAACCATGTAATGGGTCGAATTCTGTGCAGTCACGTATGAAGCCAGAACCATGTAATGGGTTGGTTTCTATGTAGTCAGGTGTTTTCTAATGGTTCTGTCTGTCCCCCTTTAACACAGGCATTGATACAGGGAGTTTTGTTGTCTTTGGAAGCAGATCCCTTAGTGATGCAAGCCCAGTGGTTTGTGGGTGGATGAGTGTCATTTCCAAGTGAGGTAACCAGCGTTTCCCTGCCTCCATTCTGTTGACTGGAATGGAGAATGTGCTGACAGGAGCATGTTGTACTGTGAGCGACAGGCTGTTAAACAGCATCACTGGACTATGCATGCTAGATGCCAGCAACACCCTTGTCCTGAAAACCAAACCCGTCTCATGCCATTACTAAATGCCCTAAATGCAAAACTGTCTTGGGCTGAGAAGCGATAGGACCAGTAGGAAGAGGACATCATTCTCCTGCTTCCTGCTATGGGATCTTTGTCATGTGACCCGCTGTACCTCCCTTCTGTATCTGAAAACTGGGAATTACCACCTCGCCTTCTGGTTTTCCTGTGAGGACCCAGGGAGATGACATGTGACACAGTTTTGTCACCTAGAAAAGTGAGGTGAATGCTACTTGCTGCCTAGCTGTATGGCTGAGAGGTTCAGTTTTCCTACTAAGCCTGGGGACATTGCCTGCCCTCCAGAATCCTCATGACACAATGTAGGAGCGAGTGTAAGAAAACAGTGTAAGAGAGAGACTAACATACAACAACATACTGGAGTTTTTAGAAATGGCATTAGCAAAAAAGTGGACCATGCCGGGGACAAGTGGGTGAGGTGTTTGCTGTGTGAGCTTGCAGACCTGAGTTAGAATCCCTAATGCCCTAAAGATCTAGGCACAGCAGTCAACTCCTGCATGTAACCTCAGCACTGGGAGGCAGAGACAAGATTATCCTGGGGACTTAACTACCAGTCATCACCAAGAGCCAAGTCTTGTGAGAGATCCTTTCTCAAAAAGTAAGGTAAGAGCAACAGAGGAAGACACTTGCCATTGACCTTTGACCTCTCATACATTTTCAAGGATGAGTGCGGCCCACACACAACAGCGGGCCGGGAGGGTATTCCTCTCTTCCACCTGCACTGCCTCTGGTTGTCTTTAGCACTGCCCTTGCAATGCTATGTATTTGCAGAAGGTCTACAATGAAAGTCTTCTCCAGGGCTCTAATTTTACCAGGGAGCAACCTGAGGCCCCAACAGGAGAAGCAATTTGCCCAGGTCAGATAGAGCTACCCTGGTCAGTCAGAAGTCAAGGACAGGCACTTCTCAGAACTTTGATGGATTCTTGGAAATGTTGGCAGAATGACTCATGGCAAACAGACCTTGGTGAATGGTCAGAGGCCATTGCAGGGCCCTACAGACAGGGGAAGCAAGGATTGGCTGGAGCCCCAGCCAAAAGATAATCGCTAACTGGGAGATCAGGGGACTGGGCCCGTTGTGAGGACGTAAGTATGAAAAGGGCTGCCCAGGGTCCTGATTAAAGAAAACTTTCAGTTCCAGTTACCTGGACAGCCCCACAGGACAACTTCCCCTTAACCTTGAAGCAGACTCAAGTCCCTCCCCTCTTCTCATGACCCTCAGGAAATGTTCCTCGGGAAGGTTGGTGGTTTTTTAGGAAGAGAAAGGGATAGAGAAGAAAGGATATTAAATTTCAGAGCTTAAAATGTATTAGCAATGATAGTATCCAATTTATAGATAAGCAGAGTCAGAGAGACAAGCAATGAAGCAACATAACATAAGCTAATGCATATTTAACACAATGTATATAATACAGAATAATACAATATGACCCAAGAATTCATTCAGTCTAAGTACCAGCTATGAATAAATAGTTACTGCTGACACCATTTCTACTTTGGGTTTCTAATAATTCCTAACCTGTTTGCTTAATCTGTGATCTATCCATCCATCCATCCATTATCCATACATACATACATACATAATCTATCCATCCATCCATCATCTATCCATCCATTCACCTGTCATCCATATCATCCATCCATTCCATCCATTCCATCCATCATCCATCTATCTATCTATCTATCTATCTATCTATCTATCTATCTATCTAATCTATCCATCTCCATATCTATTTATCTAATCTACCTATCTCTATATCTATCTAATCTACCTACCTATCTATCTATCTCCTCTCTGTCTCCCTCTCCACCCTCTTTTTAAAGCATAAAACTGGCTTTATTTCACTACTCTGAAACCTGTCTGTGATTTAGTGTGTTGACATACATGTCTCAGGGGGTATTGAAAGTTGCGAAGCCATGATGGATATTAAAGAGTTAATGGGACATGGCTGTCATTTGTTTGCTACAAGCTTTTATGCTAGTCCATTAGTTCTGGGGATCCATTTCCTCATCTAAGATTCCCTATCCCTTTCTTCAACTTTATAATCTAGCATTCTTGTTATGTAATTCACAGTGGGCTAAAAGAGAAGGAATAGACCAAGGTGACACCTGGAAGCGGGGATAAGCCATGATCCGAACCACTCTTCTCCCCACCCCAAATCCTGAGTGCTTCTCTCCAAAGAGAGTTTCAATCGTCAAATTGGGCCCTGCCCTCCCCTTGGAACTTCTTAAGGCAAAAACCAAGTCCAAATCTTGACTGTGAAAGCTTACACCACACACACACACACACACACTTTCTCCTGACATCAATTTTACAGTTTTTGCCCAAATCCACTAATAGCTTGATGCTAGCAATTTTCAGACCCCCTGTGAATGACAGGCACATGAAAGTGGTCCCTTACTTATTGGAGAAGAAACTAAATCAAGGTTAATCCATCTGACCTTCCTTCTTCCCAGAGAATGGGTTTTAAAATAGTTTTAGGGTTAACTGTCGTGATGTCTTAGAAGCGTCTGTAGACATAATATCTCTGTGTTTAAATACATGCAGAAAATGGGCACAGATAGGGAGATAAGAATTGGGACAACAATAATACTTTTCTTAGAAGTTTGAAATCAGAACTGTTTTGAAAGGGCTGTCTTGACAGCTAGTAGAATCCAGTTTGTAAGGATAAGAACAAAGCCAGTTTTGTTTTTTGTTTTTTTTTTAACTTTGTTGGCATGTCAGGCTGGAGGACTCTTAGCTGAGGGGCTTGTGTGTCCCAGGTTGTTTAGCAGGATTTCTGGTTTCTTTCTTTAAGTCCCCAAAGCACTGACCTTGTCATATTGCCTGGCACTGACCTGGCACATGGCCATATTTCCCCTGGGCAACAAAAGCACCCTATCCCATGGTAAAGAATCAGTGCTTTGTAATCTTTTTTTTTTTTCTTCTAGACAAGGTTTCTTTGTCTAGCCTTGACTGTCCTGGAACTAGCTCTGTAGATCAGGCTAGCTTCGAACTCACAGAGATCCAACTGCCTCTGCCTTCTGCGTGCTTCTCCCCCCCGCCCCCCGCCCGCCACCGTGTTTTAAAGAAGGTGCTAAGGCAGAGGCGAATGAGAACTGAACACACAGTCCATGAGCCTGCCACATAGGCACTATCTGGCAACTCATTTAGTGGCTTAAGCAGGTCATTTTTTTTTATCTGGACCTGATTCTTAATCTGTTCAATATTTGTTGACCGCCCCCTTAATGAAAACATGACATTCTGAAGAACGGACTATCATTCAGCTGGTAAAAATTTACAGGGAGATGGACACATGTGGAATCACAGTAGTCAGAGAGGTGACGCCTCCCCAAAGCATGTTCCCCTCATATACAGATCCTGGCCATTGATGTAGATCCGTGTAAACAGCTGTGCTTGTGGGTCAAACCCTCAGAAAGGCGAGCAAGAGGAGATAATACTCGGTGATGAGAAAGGACTCATGGGTAGATAAAGGAATATAAAGCTAAGCTTCATCGAGTTTTCATGGTGGATGTGTGGATTCAACTCTCCATGTACTGAAGTAGCTAGAACCAGTCTTGCATCACCATAGAATCCGCGATAGAATCCACCATGCGCTCTTCCTTTGAGGGAGCAACTGGGAGAATTGGCTGTTTGTTTGCATTCTGTTGACCATGAGCACAAGAGGAATTAAACATGACTAGCTACCGAATACTTTTGTCATACTGACCTACTTATAAAAAGTCATTTTTTTTTTGTATTTGTCCTGGTGGAAGGAGTGCTACAACTTGAAATTTTCTCTTTTCTTCTGTTTAAAGCCATATTCAATCCTTTGTTATAGAGCTACTTAACATGTAAACTGTCTTGCTACTCATATAAAGGACAGTTTTTTAGTAACCTTTATAACCTCCTAATGTACCAGATGTGATTTTTAAATTAGTTTGTACAATAATGCAAGTTGGGGTCTCATGTCCCACCCTGCAGAGCTTCTGGGATTGCTGTGGTCACCTGGACCCCAAACAGACAGTAAGTTTCTGACCCCAACTGTCCTGTGGGTCTGGTCTAATGCCACATCTTCCCGCCAGGCAGGTTTGGGCAAGGGCACCAGTTCAGTGTGCCGTTACATTTGATCTTGTTCTTTGATAGGCTCATAATAAGAAATATGAAATGATCTGGTCGGCTTCACTTTCATTCCTTATAGACGTAGGGTTTCTTCAACTGCGAAAAGACTTACCTCAAAATCGATAACAACAGGGTTATACTTTAATGATCTCCCCCAGGACCGGTACGTAATGATACTCCTATCTTCGGTCAAGACACTGCCCCAGTCAGAACTGCCACCTCGCACCCGAGAAATGATGTCCTCCACTGCCGAGTTCTTATTCTTTTTATCTGTCAAGAGGAAGGCAGAGTTAGCTTTTCTCTCCCAAACCAGAGGACTGGTGGTTAAGTTCTACTGATGAGAATTTTTAGTAGTGTTCATCAGCTCTCCTTAGAACTAGACCCATTCTTCTATGACCATCAGGATGGGGTAGAGAAACTGCACATCCTCTGAGTCGAGCAGACCTGGAGAAGCCAACCCAACCCAACCCAATGTGGATTTATCAGACTGGAAAGCTCAGTGGGTCAGGGGTTTACCCAATGCCTGCTTGTTCTTGAATTCTCTCCCCACCATCTCTCCAACTCTCCTTCTTCCTCTCTTCCTCACTCCTCTGCTTTGTTCTTGCTCTTTCTCCCTACCAAACATTGCAGAGGCTATGGCAGATGTCACTGTGGCACTCAGTGAAGACACTGAGAAGCAAGCAGCCAGACAGGCTAGTCAGGAAGGAAAAGGAGTTGGTGACAAAGCATTTGCTAGGTCAAGGAGAGAGGTCGAGAGGTCATCAGAAATGGAGTTATTTGGTTTAATACCCAAGGTGTAAATAACCTAAGCGGGGGTCATAACTTAAGACCAATTGGTATGCACTTTGCCTGCCTCATCATGCGCTGATTTCATGCTTCTTAGGTTCTCTGTCCCGCACCGGAAATGACTTTGATTTGTATTTGACAGTTGAGTGACTGAGTGAATGTAGAAATCACCCACGTTGATGCGTTCAAGAGATGTTGACTATCCATTCACATCCTCTTACTACTCATCGTTCCTTGAGCCTGGACTTGGGAGTCATAATATTTCTCATGAAGACTTTGCCTACTCCCTCTGCACCATTCCCTGATGAAATGATAACAGGTCCTCCCTAAGTGTCCCTTTTCACCCCATTCCTTGCTGGGGTCTTTGTCGAACCCTTGGAATCTGGGAAGGATTCTTAGACTATTGAGTATTTTTGAGATAGCTTTAGTGCAAGCAGATGGACCCAAAGCAGACATTATACACTGGCCATGGTTTGGGGCTATTCAGCATCTGCATTGTGAGAGAAATGGAATCAGCTGGGGAAGACAATCATTTACATGGATTGAGTGTCCCAAGGAAAGGCTGGCTTCTCTCTAGGGGAGACCCACTGATAAATACTCGCCAGTATTAGCAGCTCCAGATTTCTCACAGGTTTGTCTTGATAACCCTCCATCAACGGTGAAATGTTCCCCAAACTCCAGGCCCAAGGAACCTCCGAAGCAATATCCAATGTCTTTCGCGGTCACACCTACAGTAGGAAGACAGAAACCAAGTCCTCAGCCTTGGAGTGATCAAAATGACAGCTGCATGCTGCAGCCGGCTCAGGCTAGGGAGAGCTTCCTCTGGCTTTAGAGGCATCTTCACTTTTCTCTCCTGGACGGCCATTCAAACACCTGTAGAATCGAGGCAGCCCCGGCGCTGTCCATACGAGTTGCTCTAGACTCCTAATCTTTTTTTTTTTTTCCCTCTTTGCCATTCTCTTCTGAGTCTCCTTGGAGCAATGGTTCCAGGGCATGCACCTCCCTCCAAGCCTGGTCTTCACCCCGCTTCACACAGGATATCCCTCAATATAAAAGCCCTCTTCCCTACCACTTCACCCTGTCTGAACCCCACCCAAGCTCCTTTTCAAACACTTTACTTTAGGAAGTGTTTTAGGAGCACAATGCTTCTCGCTCTCATTTGTCACTGTTCTTTTTATGCAGGAGCTCAGTCTTTTTTTTTTTCCAGAACAAATGGTTGGTAATTGAAAGAAAAAAGTGAACGTCATGACCGTGTGGGGAGGGGATGGAAGAAAAGGCTTACAACTTCAATCCCAGTTCACCCTCTGTGAACTCTGCCAAGGACCCCATCCCACTGACCTCAGCTTCTCGTTTATGGAAAGCAGGGATTGCTCCCCCATATGTCTGGAAGAGCTGAAGTGCTCTGTGACACTCTGACTGTCGGTTTCTGTACACCTCTGGAGCTGGATGGAGTGCCTGGAGCAAGAGACGCTCTGAGCAACCCACTTAACACCAAGTAGAGGGCTGCTTCTGCCATTTCCACCGAAGCACTTTTCATTTTTAATGCACAACTAATTGAGGAAGATTTAGCATATTTAATTGTTTTGATTAAAAAATGCTTCAACAGTGATAAACAAAAGTGGATGAAAAGAATTCACAGCCAGAAGCCAGAGTGATTGCTTCCGTGAATGACAGAGTGCCGTGGGATTAACGACGTCATTGCCTGATGAGTCGGGCTGGAAAGGGCTGGGGAGTGATAGTGCTCTTGAAGGGTTTGCAGACACAGTGCCATGAAGCGCGGGAGAAGGGAATTTGAGCTTGGTTTGAGCTGTGAGACTTGACTGCAGTGACTTTGGCTTCTGAGGACCTCAAAGAGTAGAGTACCAGACAGTAAGGGGAGGGACATGACTCAGAGACTCGTAGAGTCGAGTGCTAACGAGCCTTCAGACACCCAGCCTACAGTTCTATTTGTAGTTGAGATACTTATGGCTCATAAAGGTTAATTAGCTCACCTAAGGCCATGCAACTGCAGGCCCAGAAGCTGAGATTCATGGGGATCGCTGTGTGGCCCTGAAGCCTGCAGCATTGTCACTATCCCCAATCACTGAGTCAGACTTAAGCATCCTGTTCTCTGAGAGAGAAATTGAGTTGGCACCTGCTGTGTACCATCACTGCACTTCACGTGCTGGCAAAATAGCCATCTTGAGTTCAAACTCCTGTGGGTTGGATGTGAATCTGATTAGCTAAAGTCCTGTCCTTATAAGGCTAGCAGGGGTGAGGCAAGGACCAGCAGATGACAGATCTATATCAGCTCTGCAATGCGGCAGAGCTGATGAGATGGACCTTAACAGAAGTCGTGAGAGATGCTACAAACAGGTAGCCACATAGAGCCCACTGGGACACTAAGGACAACATGCTGGGTCAGGTTGAGGAGCTTAAACCTGCATCCAAATGCAGGAACAGAAATAAATATTGGAAGCAAGGAAACGGATCCAGGGAGATGGATCTAAAGGGTGCAGAGGCACAGTGGGAAGAACACAGTAGGTTTGGAGTTGGTATGGAGGACCAGTGTGGTCTAGACAGGTGTCCTGATCTGTAGAACACCCTGCCAATGTTCTAGACCTGTTCTGCCTACTCATGTTCCACAGGGTGTCTTTGACTTTGGTCATGTCAAACTAGACTTGCTTGAAGCTCTTGAATTCTGAACTCTGGGGTTCATGGCCCCACACCTGACTGTGGATTAAGTGTAGACTCCTAGGCCCCATTTCCTTTCTTTCCGAGTCTGGATTTTTGTGGAATCAGAAATCTGTGCTCTAAGCAAGGGCCTTGGATTATTCTCAGGTGGTGTCCAGGACAAGTAGAACTCTGTGGTTCCACAGGAGATGTCTGGTAGCTTACTGGAGAGCCGTGGCACATACCGGTTCAGTCAGTGCCCCTACCATCGCCTTGGATATGGACACAGCCGTCACCCTCATCTCATTTACTCAGAGTAAGAACTAGGAAAGCCAAGAGTTAATTCCGGTTACTAATCAGGATTCAGAAATCACTCAGAAGACTGGATTTACAGTCTGAGAGAACTGTGACTCATTTCGGGGAAGTTGTAACATTCTACCCTGGGGGCAAAATACCAACCACACAGGTACCCCCGAGGAATGTGGGGAGCTGAGCAGATAAGGCCTAAACTTCCGGACTACTCCCAGTTTATCAGGGTGATGAAGCCAGATGAAAATAATAACCAGAAAAATAAAGATATAATCTTAGATTCCCCTCCCAGGCTAGAAAAAAATCAGAATCCAATAAAAACACTTTCCTTCCATAAACCTTACTTAACCATTAAAATTCCTGAAAGAGGACAGAGATCCTGCAAATTATGACAATGTACGGCCCCTGGGGACATTATACCGCAAGAAGGAAGTCAGTCTCAGAAGGACAAGGGCTTCATGCTTCCCCTTATGTGAGGCATCTAAAGTAGTGCAACCCATCGAATTAAAGGAGATCCTAACAGTTGCCAGATGTGGAAGGACGGGGAAAGGGAGAGTTGCTAATCAATAGACATGAAATCTCTGTTATGAGCTCTCCGTCCAACACTGCTCCTCTAGTCAATAACACAATGTTATATGCTTACAGCCCCGATAAAGGCTTTTGTCGTGTGTGTGTGTGTGTGTGTGTGTGTGCGTGCGCGCGCGCGCGTGCGTGTACTCATGTGTATAAAGGCCCAAAGGTGATGCCAAGGAATTTAGGGAGTCTTTATGGGTCTGTATTTGAGGCTGGGTCTCTCAATCAAACCCAGAGCTCACTGATATGGTGGGCTAATTAGCATTACTTTTTGTTTGTTTTGTTCTCAACTTGGCATAAGCTAGGGTCACCTAGGAAGAGGGAACTTCTTTTTTATTTTTAAAATTTATTAAGTGAATAAATAAGTAACTTTTGACACAGGGCTCACTATGCAGCCCTGGCTGTCCTGCAAGTCCCTATGTAGACTACACTGTCCTCAGATCAGAGCACCAGAACCACCAGACTCTGCCCCCAAGTGCTGAGATTAAAGGTGTGTGGCACTATGCCTGGCCCAGGAAGAGGGACCTCAACTAAGAGCATGCCTCCGTCAGATTGGCCTGTAGGCAGGTCTGTAGGGTGTTTTCTTGGTGGATGGTGTATGGGGGAGGGCCCAGACTACTTTGGGTGTACCACCCAGGGAAGGTGTTCCTGGGCAGTATAAGAAAGCTCTCTGAATAAGCAATGACGAGCAAGCCAGTAAGTAGTATCCTTCCATAGACTCTGCTTCCGTTCCTGCCTCCAGATTCCTGCCCTGACTTCCTTTCCTATGGACTGATGTGGAATTGTAAGCCAGGATGATTTTGATCATGGTCTTTATTACAGATGCAATCATTTTATGTAATAGGAAGCAAACTAATAAGGATAGATAGATCGATAGACAGACAGATAGACAGATAGACATGACAAGGCCTTCATCAGGCAGGCTATCATGGTCACTAGCATTTACTTGGGTTCTGGGGATCCTGGGGATCTGCGCTCCAGTTCTCTTGCTTCTGCAGCAAGCACTTTAGCGGCTGAGCCACTTTCAAAGCCCTAACCTTTGGAACAGGGAATGTTTATCTGAGAGAGTAAAGATCTCTCCTTGTGTGAGTAATATCTCTATCAGACAACTCTCTCTGGGGGCACATGCTGAGTGAGAGGGACCCCAGGGGATTGGAAAAGGATTGTGTGTATGAAAAGGGGAGGGTACTGGGATAAGAACTAGCATCAGATGAACAGAGACTTCCTAAAGGTGGCTTTAGGCTCCACCAGAGAGATTCATCATGTTGATCAAAAGCCAAGCAGAAATGAACTGACTCAGAGGGCAGAGAGAGCCCACCATGAAAAGGACCAATCAGGGGCTGCCTGCCTGCCAATGGAGGGGCGGAGGTCAGTAGGGAGGAGAGAAGAGTGGAAGACCAGAGGTCTCCTGAGGTCTTTTTGCACTGAAATTCTGAAATGTCAAGACCACACAAAAATGCTTCAAAAAAGCATTGGGGGCAACTTTGATAAGCACATATCGCTGTCTGGCCACACACAAGGCATCTTTGTAATAGGGGGGACCAAGGACAGTCAGTATGGGGAGACAGGTAAAGAGACATAAAGAAGGGCTCTGATGCAGTGCCGAAGGCCTGAACGGGCTTCTTTGGGGATCAAAGGAGGGTGCTGAATGCAGGTGGGACAAGCAGCACTAGGCAAGAAAATGTAGGCTGTAGAGACAGAGGGAGAGCACGGAGGGCTCATGTTCCCAGCAACAAGATCGTACTCAGAAAGGCTGACCTAAACTCTAGAGTGAAAAGGTGGGAATCCCCAAGGGTTCCAACTCACTCTAGTCTGGTGCCAAGAAGGGCTGCTTTAATGTCTGCTTGGCAGCCCAGGGGCTCAAACAATATGTCTCTGGCCACCACATCTGCTGTCTGCTTTCCTATTTGGCATGGCTGTGGTACGGGAGTGAGGGCAGTCCTCATGACTCTGTGAGAAGTGCAGAATCAGTAGGGCTCTGAGGGAGAAGCAGGCCGCTTGACTTCTGGGATGCCAGAACACAGAGAGTCTCTGTCGCTGCTCAGATTAAAGGCATCAAGTGGAAAACAGGTGTGATGCATTATTTATCTCTTGCAGCAAGCAACTACCACTCAGGTGACTGTGATCTCTCCACTGTGTTGCTTCGTGACACCGGTTGCCTGCAAAAACAGCCTCTCCCGAGGGAAAAGGAAATCTTAGCCATGATTCCGGCCATTGCAGTGGGAAAGATCATTGGTTAGTTTGTGGCTGGACTGGTTGAGACAGGGTGGCTAACTCACCTGCCTTCTTCAAGTGTCCATTAGTCTGTTTAAACTCATGTGTCTCGCCAACCAGATGACGGACATGAGTGCTGTATGCCTTGCTTGTGTTACTCCTCGTGGCCAGAAAGCCTTTTTGTCCCTTTTGTTGAGCCTTTTGGGTTCTTCTCCAGCTAGCCTTTCCCCCCACTTCCTAGGGATCTCTACAATACTTCTGTGTTCCCCCACCCCACCCCAGGACTTGTATTTAGCACACCCTAGAAATTTTTTCTTTTTTGTCCTTTTTCTTTTTTTCTATTAGACTGGAAGCCATCATGAGGTTAAGAAAGGTTCAGCACAGATTCTGGCATGTTCCAAGCCCCCGGGAATGTTCAGGTACCAGCTTTTCCTACCATTCCTAGATGATAGCACTAAAACATGTAGGGAGTCATGTGCGCTTCAGAGAAGTCATTTGTATTCTTTTAAAGGAAGATAAAAACCAGAGCTTCACATGAATCATGGTTAAGTGTTGGTAGTTGATGAAGGGTTGTCGTCTGTTTGATGTCATCAGCTCATTTCAACCGTCTGTGGAGCAGGGAGGGTTTGGTCCTACATGAGCTTACTAGAAAAGGGTTAGTCTGCTGGCTGAAAGTGTAACCTGAAGCCATTAGCTGAGAGTGTGCTGCTAAGTTTTTACCCTCAGTTCCCCTATCTTTAAAATGGGAACAGTGGTTTCTGTTAGCGAATACCAGAAAACAGTGTCCAGCAGCACAATGATGTACTTGACTGATATTGCTGGCTCACTCTCCCCAGGCCCATAACTAGCAAACTCAAGAATCAGGTCTCTGAAAGCTAGACAAGTTGACCCAAATCCACAAGCGCCTATGTCGTTGTTGCCAGTGGCTATGCAGAGAAGCACTCATCACATGTCACCAGGATCAGTGATGTACCCCCACAAAGAGCTCTGCAAGGGTTGCCTTCCAGCGATGTCCCCATTACACAAGGAAACTCAGAGATCGGCAGCCGTGTAGTTCCCTCACCGTGGCCATATTAGGACCGCAGCCCAGCCTTCTGCTCCCCGATGAGAACTGCTTCCGGTTCTCTGATTTTGCACGATGATATTGGCTATGCCAAGGAGCAGCATGCGGGAGGCCAGGCTCGGAAATGGTGTCTACTTGAGCTGGAATCCATCTCTGACCAGTGCCTGTCTGGACAGCTGTTTGACGTCACTCTGCTTCAGTTTGTCTACTTAGAAGGTAACTTTAGTACGGCCCCCTCATGGGACTTTGATGACAATTCAGTGGATTAATCCATGCCATATTAACTGCTCACAGAAGTTTCATTAAGGGCCAAACACTGCCATTTATTACTGTTGTGGGAAAAACTGCAGGCTACACTGAGCCTCTGGGTTCCCAATTCTCGACATGGAAAATGTGAAACCGGAAGAGGCCAGGGAATCTGTGATAACAACAGGTTCTCTTTATCAGCACTTAAATGGTATAATCTTCTGAGACACGGGTGAGGGCAAGCAGGAGAAGCAAACACGGATTATAGGTAAGTACATATACATATCCAAGGAGGCTAGCCCAAGGTACCAAAGCCTATGCTCTCTATGCCACACTATATTGCCTGCAAAGCTAAGGGTGGGAAGAATTACGATACACCTCAGATTTTTCTCCTTTAAGATATTTTCAACGATATTAGAAGTGGACATTCAAAATCAGGACAAAGTCGGAAGGATAGTGCTGGGTGTCTCTCAGTTCCATGGGTATGCAAATGACTTAAGGGGAATGGGGACAGAGCCAAGACACCAGGAGTCTGTCAGTCAATCAATACCATCCATCACCGTGAAGTCTGGTTGTCATGGTAACTGGGGATAAAGCCTGGAGCTTGTTAGAATCCAGCGACTGTCTGTTCAGGGTGACTGGTTGGTTAGCGGGCAGAGCAAAAGACCTGCTGGGCCCTTCCATACTGCTTAGCCATGAATATAGAACTCTTCACAATCAAGTCTTGGTCTAGCCCACCCTCTCCACTATCCAATGGACCTGAGACCCTTTAGGAAAACACTCGACTCTGCAGAGCATAAGGAAAGCTACAGAGAATGTATGCCAAGTAAAGGATTTGGACCCACCCTCCGCTGGGGTTCAGCCTACATCCTCGGACAGGACTCTGTATATTTACCAATAATGGGATGCCAATAGAAAGAGGTACTACAATAGAGCGACACATATATCTAAGTCCAAAGGCTACCAAAGCTCTTAAAGACAGGCACGTGGCCTGGCCCAAAAATGGAGACATTGAATGATTGCTTAGAAATTCCAATATAAGCCAGGCAGAGACCTAAAGATGAACGAACATCAGACTGGTGGGGAAAGGGTGAGAGGGAGCACAGAATCCCAAGGAGAATGTAAACATGCTCAGGGCTGAGTACGCGTCTCAGTACAGAACAGCAACCTGGATGGAGGTTTAGTGAAATATGGACATAGCTATTACTCCCAGCATCGGGGACCTTCCAGGTTAGTGTTCATCTTTTCATGACTCTTGCTGCCGACTATCCCCTCTAGCTTTTGAGGCCAACACTGACGTCATTGCCCAGGTACTCTTAACATAACTCTACCTGACACCGCACAAAGGCAAGCACAAGGCCTCCTCCACAGAGCCTAGCGATGGAGTGAGCCTGGACACTGGCCTTCTAACATCCACCCTCCTTCTTACTCCGACCACTCCCCTGCAACTCCCTGAAGGTTTGATGTCTTCAGAGGCTGAAAACTAAAAGGCATAGGAAAAGTAGCTTGGTCTCCCCTTTGAGCTTGGCCTGTGTCTCTTTCTATTCAAGAACAGTGTTCTTAGGTACCTCCAACTAACAGCACATTTCTCTAGGGCAGGGATCTGCATGCCGAACCTCTGTGTACCAGAAATCATGACTGCTCAGTGCAGATTTGCAGCATATGTGGCTGTCCTGGGCCTCCAGATTGCTCACAAAGGATTTAGGGATGGCTCATATTCTATAACTGTGAATATATATATATATATATATATATATATATATATATATATATATTGCAAAGATCTAGAATATATATATATAATTGATTGCTTCTGTGGAGAACCCCAAGATACTTTCTGCTGCCTCTCTTGTGGCTGTTGATGATTTCCCCCATTATTTAGAGTGCTTTGGTACATGTTCATAATCAGTGGACGACACATATACATACATAATTTTTAATACTCTTTTGACTGTCTCTAAAAGTAAGAAATATATTTTACATTAAGACCTCACAAGTAAGAAATACATTTTACATTGTGATCCCACGTCCACACATTCAGCTAAATAAAGTTTCAGTATTAATTACATTTTGAGCGATGCACTCACATTCTGCATCTTACCTTATTTTAGTGTGTTGTGCGTGATTTAAGGCTGGTCATGATCTACTGAATTTCTTTGACAATCTACTAATAAACTATATTCTATGGTCTGGAAAAACTAAGGTTACAACATCCTGAGACTTTATAGTACTGTTGAATAGAGTGAGGACGGCCCTGGCTCTTTGGCCTGCCAGGGAATCTTTTTCCTCCTACTGGGTGGCCTTGTCCAGCATTAATATGAGGATTTATGCTTAGTCTTATCACATCTTGTTATACCATGTTTCAGTTGATATCCCTGTTCTGAAAGGAAACGCAGGAGCGGTAGGTCTTGGGGAGAAGGGAAGAGAGGAGGGAGAGAATTCTGTGGTTGAGATATATTGTATCAGAGAGTATCAGAGAAGAATAAATTTTTTAAAAATTGTGATTTCCAAGATTGACACCTAATTCTAGTGACTGACACACACACACACACACACACACATCTTTGAGATAGATGCTTGATACTGAGAAAAATATTTGACATTGATAAACCTTATTCCTTTGTAAATTATATATTTTATTATCCTTTTCACAAACGTCTCTTCATTAAGTGAAATAGGGAATTTATTTTTAATTTTTTGAGACAGGGTTTCTCTGTAGGCCTAGTTATCTTGGAACTCACTGTAGACCAAGCTGGCCTCAAACTCAGAGATTCACCTGCCTCTGCTTCCCAAGTGTTGGGCTTAAAGATATGAGCCACCTCCGAACAGTCAAAATAGTGAATTTTAAGTTATTAGCCCAGTGTCAACCTCCTAGCAAATGCCAGTAACTATTGGTTGGTCTCACCATCATATGTATGGTGATGAATGGCATCAGAATGAATGGCAGAATGTACTTATGTATGGGAAAGGGGTCCATATTCGGAAAAGGCACAGACTCTAACTCAGAAGACCTCAGATCAACACTGAGTCACGTTACAGGGTTTACTTAAGCTCTTTGAGTCTTCTCTCTAAAAATTAGAGGAAATAATAACACAGTTCCTCATGAAACTATTACAAAGATTAATTTGAATACCAGATATGATTGTGTGTTTGCTTTACAAATATTAGGTGTTGCTGCATGTAAATATATTTTATTAAAATCAAATACTTTGGCTGATTCTAAGTACCGCGAATGAGAAATCTCGATCATTAGTCACTTTGGGTGGCAACTCATTTGGCTGCCCACAAAGTAAATCATCCGTGACTATAATCAGGTGATTATAACAAAGAAAAACCCACTCTCTTCTATGAGCCCCCCGATGAGTAGGAGTACTTATTAATCATGTTGGTATCTGGACAGTGCCTCCCGTGTTAAGCGTGTTTAACAAATGTTTATTTAATGGAGAGCTAAAGGAATGAATGAAGAAAGAAAGCAGGAAGGTGGGAGGAAGAGCAAGGGAAGCTATAATTAATTCTGTCCTTGTGGCTTGTTCTAAGTTGTGCGTGAGAAGTGGTCAACTGGCCCAAGGACCGTGATGGAGGAGACTGATCAATGAAGGGTTAGATGAACTACACTGTTGCTGGAAGGGCCTTTCCAGGGCCACTGTGATCTGGCATCCATCAGGGCCAGGGATGATGGAAAGCACACACTGATTTGGGCAGAGTTGTTAGCGCTGTGAAAGATAGTGATGAGAATCCAAAGTGACCTTGACGAATGGGAAGAGCAGACCCTCCAAAACTGGATGAAGCTCTGGAGACAGAAATGAATGACCTTGATCAAAACAGCAGGCAGGTGGGGGAGGGAGGCATGATGGCTGAGGCTCCGGGTCTACAGCAGAAACACCAGCCACTGCGGGCAGAAATTAATGATAATGATTTCCCTTCTGTTTGAGCAATGTTTCAGTACCAGCCAGTCGCACAACCCGGCGATACGGGTCTTCTTATTATCCCCACTTTACAGATGAGAGGACAGTTAAGATTACCTTCAGAAATTGGAAGGCTGGCGATAATAGCACACAGTAATACGGGCACTGCCGTGCTCTGAATATCGCTCATCCCCGAGTACTAGCATATTGTAATTCTTTCCTCAGTGTCACAGTGTTGGGAGAGGGGAGGGGAGGGGCTTTCCTAAGTGACTGTGCCATCAGCATGGATTAATACCATACCCCTGTGAATGAGTTCATTCTTGCTAAAGCTGGGTTCTGTCTCTTACGAGTGGCTGTTTGCCTTTCCGTTGTTCTGCCAAGTGGTGCTGCAGAGTGAGGCATAACCTATGCCAGGTGTTTAGACTGCCTGACCTTCAGAGCCATGGGTCCTAACTCGATCTCCTGTATGTGACCTCATCAAGTGTTCTGTCAAAGAACCAAAAGCTAGACCCAGATAAAACGATTCCATAGCACAAAAATAGGTAACGCTTCTGAGTTTCCATATGTCAGGCTTGGGGCCAGGCAGTCACATAGATCGTTTTGTTTTCTGTTTAAAAGAAATCTATGAAGTGTGCTCTGCCACTGTCTCCTTCGGAAGAAAAGGAAACTAAGGTACAAAGACATGAACTGATTTGTCTGTGGGGCCCATGACTAATAAACAGTGGAGACAACCATGACCTGCAGTCTGATTCAGAACTGACTTCAATTGGGAAGTTGCTAGTGTAGTGTGGTTGGCAGAGCTACCTTCCAGAACTGACTTCAACAACGGAAGCTTCCTGACGGTTTACCAGTAGTCTAGGCACTACACTCAAGGCTCTCTGCAAATAAGTTCACTTACTTCTCTTAGCCATGAGGGACTGGATGGTACATCCAGTTTTCAGGTGAATTTGGATTTCAAATGATTAAGCAATCTACCCAGAGTTGTGCAATTAATAAGTAACTGGTCCCATGATTTTAACTGCTCGATTAAATAATCATATTAATATCGTGCAGTCAAGGGGAAAATATCTGTTGAATGTTTACTGTGTTACTAAGTACATGAAATAATTCTTGAATAAACCTTTACTATTAATCTCCACGTAGGCTCGCTCTGAAGCTAAGGTGCAGAGAAATTCAGTACGCTGGTCACTCATCTAAAACCGAGACTCCCCACCTGGGTTTTTTGGCTTTAACGTTTAGATTCTTTGCTATGACCTATTTCTAAATCTGAATGCCTTTAGTACCTGACTGAGCCCACTTGAAACCACCGTCCACAATAGTAACTACCGTTTGGATGGCCCTTTACTTCTCGTGGGGTTTTTGTAACTGTTGCATTGGTTAATTCTCATACTGGCCACCCTCACTCCCATATTTCTGGGACAGAATCTCTTCACGGAGCCCAAACCATGCAAACCTCTTGTCTCAGCCTCCCAAGTGCATGCACCACCACACTCAGCTACACAATAGCCTTTTAAAGTCAGGATAACATTCAGATAATATTTCAGAAGTTCAGAGAAGTGACGTTGCGCTTGCAAGCAGCAGACTGTGGGTGAGAAGCAACGGAGCCCCAGGAAGAGATTCCATGTCACCAGGCAGCATGTTGGCTTTGATGGGGCCACAGAGGGCAGAAGCCTCTACTTGCTTCCTGAATCTCAACAATGCAGCAAGAGCAATCATTTTTTAGGATCCTTGCAAAGCATTCTATTTATAATTTTTTTAAGATTTATTTATTGTGTATATGCCTGCATGCCAGAAGAGTGCACCAGATCTTATTAAAGACAGTTGTGAGCCACTGTGTGGCTGCTGGGACCTTAGGACTTCTGGAAGAGCAGCCAGCGCTCTTAAACTCTGAGCCATCTCTCCAGCCTCTGCAAAACCTTCTTAATACACCCCAAACCCACAGAACCGTCGGTATGGGAAGTCTTTGGTATATTAAACTTCCTACTACATATAGAGTTTCTCTTACAAACCTTAAGCTCTTTGATGAGAAACACTCTACTTTAAGCTGCATTTGAGGGACCAAGGTCACCAAGACTGAAACAAATGTCCCAGAGTCCTGTCTACATTAGCTAAAAATAAAGGTCTAAAGCAGACCACAGCCACCTCATTTCCCGAGTCATTTATGGGATCTCCATCCACCCATGATCCTTTCCCCGTCTAGGTGTCTGTTTCACTGGAGAGATTGACAGAGAGAACAGAAAGTGGCCTCATCAATGGAAAAAGTGAACAGCCAGGGGAGGTAGAGATAGATTATGAATTCAGGACAGGTAACCAATGATGTATGGGAAGACAGAGAAAGGAGGCCAGAGGTCCTCCCAAGCTGGGAGTCCTAATAAAGATTACTGGCATGAAAGGGTAAATGTGTATTTTAACCCAGAATACCTTGAGTCTTTTTCACTAGCTAGAACTAAGGAAATGCCTCTCTTTCCTCAGGACCATCGGTAAATGACCAAACTCATATGAAGTTGCCTGAGCTGGTGACATTTAATTCCCCTTTGCTTCCAACCTGTCTGTTCTGGGAAGTCTGGGAGTTGATGTCTGAATTCAGACGAGAATCACACAAGGTGAGTGGGCAAGTTGTGGCTGCTTCTGGCAACACCGTCAAAGACTAATGTCCTAAGCGTGTCTTCATGCAATCAAGATGTACCAACACAGGCCCCGGATCTGTCATGTTCTTCCACCTCAGTTCTTTATCTCTTATCAGGACCCCAGCAAGAGCCTCCAAGGGTTCTGCCTGAGTCCACCCTCACTCCTTTTCTGTGGTTACATAGCAGCCAAACAATCTATAGCTACATGGGCTAGACCATCCTGCACCCAGCTGACCAGCCATGGCATTGCAGATAGGCTCCATCCTTCTTACTATGGTCAGCTGAGACTTTGGGGGCCTTTCTATACTGCTTTTTAAGGTGTTTTTAATTGGTTTTTCATTATATATATGTATATATGTGTGTGTGTGTGTGTGTGTGTGTGTGTGTCTGTCTATGTAAGAGTGTGAATGAATGAGTACAGAAACACGCAGAAGCCACTGATGTCAGATTCCTCTTGGGCAGAAGTTATTGAACTCAGGTTTTGACAAGAGCAGTATGCACTCTGCACCTTAGCTACCTTTCCAGTCCACACTCCTGAAAACCTTAGTCCTTTTCTGATAGCCTTCCCATTGCCCGAAGGCTTCAAACACAAATGCTTTCTTTCCTTCTCAAGCCCCGTATACTCCTACTTGCAGGGTTTTTCTCAAAGTTGCCCACTCTGCCCAAGATAACCAGATAATCTTCAGCAGCCTTTACTTATTAGCATGGCTTGGATTTTACCTCCTCAGAGAGACATCTCAGGATCCCCAAAGCTAAGTGAGCATCCTCCAATATGTGCCATTGTTCTCTGATTCTAATACCTGTTAATGTTATCTTGCACACGGCCCTTATCACGATTCACAATTTTGTCGGTATCCTATCTTTGAGCTCTGTGAATTGAACATTCATTCTATTAAGTGCAGTTTCTATTAGACATCCATGTGAGACATGAATGACCTTGATATGGGAAGATCTCAGTAGACATACCAGTCTGTACTGGGAAAGATTAGGTAGATGGATGGATGGATGGATGGATGGATGGATGGATGGATGGATGGATGGATGGATAGATAGATAGATAGATAGATAGATAGATAGATAGATAGATAGATAGATAGATAGATCAATCGTTGATGGGTGGATTCAATGCTACTTATTGGTGGTTGAGGCACTGAGCTGAGAAATACATCTGCAGGAAAGGACAAAGCAGAAGTACATAACTATACTCATATTTCAGAAAAGGGGGAGGATTATAAACAAATAAATATATCCATATGGTAGTGTGTAGGACTTACCTACATAAGATTAGTGTGTCTTAATCGCTATTAGGATGGACAGCCCATCCCACTGTGGGCAATGCTATCCCTGGGCTACATAAGAGGGGTAGCTGAAAAACCCAAGAGGAGAAAGCCAGTAAGCAGTATTCCTCATGTGTCTGCTTCACTTCCTGCCTTGGCTTCCCTCAGTGAATGACTGTGATGTGAAGCTGTAATCTTTAAGCAAGTCCTTTCTTCCCAAGTTCCTTTTGGTCACGGAATTTATCACAGCAGCAGAGAGGCTGACTGGGACAAGTCAGCTCAGCGAGGGAGGAAACAGGGGTTTCCTAAATTTAAGATAGAGCCATATAAAAAGAGACTTGCCTCCCTGGTTAAACTAGGCCTCACTGAAATGCTGGCTTTGAAATGGAGGTCTGAATGATAGGCACACTGCTGTGAAAAACCTCAGAGGGAGAGACAGCTGAGACAGAGGGACAGCCAATAAGAAGAGCCTGGGTTAAAGTTGGCCTGCTCCATAGAATTCCATAGCACAGTGACGATAACCCATCACACTCCTGCAAGAGGCAGCTAAGGGCTCTAGCAGTTTGCACAAGATGGATGGCAACTGAGTCGGGAGGTGAGATGGCCACACAGACTTTGGAAGAAAGCCAACAGGCCTCACTAGGAAGGAGAAGGATTCAGAATTTATACAAATCCTTCCAATTGGTTTCTTTCACCTGGTACGCAACACAAACACAGAAAATCCGGCTCTGCGAGAGAGGGTATAAACCAACAAATACTGCGAGGAAATGGCAGAGGCAGGCCTCTGAGTGGGAGGGAGCCCTTCCAAGGCCTACAGAGCTGAGCTGATGTTTGTCTAGGAAGGAAGCAGTAGAGGGATTAGCCTCACAGAACAAGAGAGAACTAATTGATGTAGAGGAGAGAGAAAGCGTATAGAAACCATCGGAACAGGATCGCTGAAGAATGTCATGCACCCCGGGGAAACTGCAAGTTGATGACATCTCAGACAGGCCTAAATGGAGAACATGCTCCTCACTCCCTGTTAAATCCCAGCCTGAGGACGAACGGTGAGTGCCAAAGAAGGAATGAAAAAAAATATATCCAGATACACAAATCCTAGGCCACAGCCATAATGATCCCTGCAGAGGGTAGAGCGTGGTCAGGTGCAGTGCGTAAGGAAGATTTAGGATCACGCTGGAGTCTCACATTTCCTCCCCAAAGTATAGTCTCCTCTTGATTTTTTTAAATGCATGGTGCCATGCTGTCTTAGGAAGAAAACATTTGATCTAAAGGACATATTAGAAGAAAAACAACCTTGCGCATCCTCTGAGGCAAACCCAGAGAGGATCTGAAGCAAACTCAAGGACAAAAGCGTCCCCAGTGCAAACCAGTAAATTTTTTGAAATCTTCCCATACCGAGGTCAGCCATGTGAGACGTGCGTGTGGACCACCTAGGACGTCTAATAGAAACTGCACTTAAGAGAATATAAATTAATGTCACAGAGATCAAGAAGGTGGAAAGGGCAGGGACAAAGAAAAGCAGAGATGGAGAAAAAGGACATATACCCAGAAAGAAAGGGAATCGGCGGAGGGACGCAACAGCAAACCAGCCAGACATCAGATAGGACAAAGGGCGTGCGCGCTGCTGTTTGTCAAAAGGAAAGAAGGTAGAGATGTTTTTGTTCTTTGTAGGTTAATATGTAAATGACATTCTGATTTATTAGCGGTCTCCAGCAGATGAGGTGATGATTAGCACATTTCCATATTTATAGAAAAGCAACACTAACTTTTTGGATTTATAGAAAATCAGCCCTTCACAAATAGCAAATTGTGCTATTATCGACATATGGTTTTCTATAAACAGAGCTGAGGTAATTATCCCGGGACAATTTGTCGGTGGGCTCCTTTTGAATATTAACCACTTTGGAAGCCCATCTCTGCCCTACATTATTTTAAAGAGGAGGGGGCACCAGCTACCCCAGGCAACTCATTAGTAATCCAACAGTAAAGATAGGAGCCCAAACCACGAGAGAAACACCGCAGGTCCAAGACTCTGAGGTCAGATTCCCTATAGCCTTGGGCAAAGCAATACACCTCCCAGAGGAGCCTCAGTGTTCTTGTGTCTAACATTTGTACAACACCGTCCTCTTAAGCCTTGTCACAAAGTTAAATGAGAATCTAAGCAGTTATGCTAGGAATTTATTAGGTGCTCAATAATGTTGAGCCTTTCCTTCCTCCCTCGCTTGTTGGGGAATGACTTGAAAAAGGACTTATTTGAGTAGACGTTGAAGCTCTTTTTACAGTGGTCTTATGCTGTTTATTTTGTATTTTATTATGACAGCACATATATATATTTGTGTGTGTGTGTGTGTGTGTGTGTGTGTGTCTTTAGCTAGCTAACTGGAAAAGGTCTCCCAAAGCAATGACCTACCTACCTCTGGTACTAGGCTGTTTTATGTTCTATCCTTGGTTACTGATATTTTTCAAAAAATGTAGACCTGTTACTGCATTGCAACCCACGTCTAGAAAAACGGGTGGTGGCACCATTATAGCTCATGCATGAGCGCAGTAATGTTCAGAAGCATAGCTTACACTATCACCAAGAACAATACAGCACCTACATCACTGAGCAGACTTCAAAATGAGCTAGCCAAGAGTCTGAGTTAACACTTCCTCTCTTGCTTTGCATATCCACTTTGTCTTGGGCCTGTGCTGAGGCAGAAAAGAGAGAGAAAAGTATGCAGTGTGGTATTTGTTTTCAACAATGTTACTATCTAGTGGGCATGAAATACTAATGGTTGGAAAGTTATTTCAATACTACAGTGTGCTGTGTGTCATTTATAAGAGCCAGTTGAGGAAGAAAGAAGAGTGGACAGCCTGACATCTTAAAAATGGGCCTTTGAATTTGGATTTTAAATAGGGATGGATCTTTCCATCTGTGATCCCTCATGGGTTAAGTCGGTGGTTCTCTCTAGAAGGTACCAGAATCAATGCAGGAAGCATGCGAAAACAGACTTCTAAATTTCCACTCCAGTCGAGTTTCCTTCAGTTAGGTTTGGGGTAAGGGTTCAAGAATGCACCAGTGAGTTATTGGATGGTGTGATGTAGCTGGTTTTGAGCTCACATTGAGAACCGCTGTCTGTATGGCTTAAATGAGATCATGAAGATTGTTGATGTCATACAAAGAGGTTTAAACATCATCCTTCATCTTTCAGGACATTAAATAGGGAACTAAAGTTACTGGGTGTGTGAAGTATTATCTATTGAATAGCAATGGCTGAGAAGGGTTTGGATGGGCTGAGCCTGACCCTGGAGACCATCTAGAAACTGGCATCATGAGTAAAAGATAAAAATCCAGCCTACCACAGAAGGGTGGGGATGGAGTGAGAAGGTGGAAGAGACGGACTGAGAAGGAGGAGTTGGGATGAATTTAGGTTTCACTGACTAATTACAGAGAGATTCCTTATGAAAAACTCTGTAGTCAAACATGTTTTTACATTTTAAATAACAAAATTCTCAAAATTTTTTATTTGTGAAAGGGTAACTGTGAGGTTATAGGAAGAACATAGTTTAAGGGACCAGGCCAATCCTGAGTTCCAACCCTCCCTGCGGTGTTTATTAGCTGGTCAGTCTAATGAATCTCACCTCCGCAGAAATGAGAGTTTTGGGTCAGAATCAGTAAAGACACTGTAATGATGCTGTACTGCTTGGTTTTAACTGCCAACTTGCCACAGTCTAGAATTGCTGGTGAGGTCTCCATAAAAGTTTGTCTAAGCCAGGCGTGGTGATGCCACCTTTAATCCCAGCACTTGGGAGGCAGAGGCAGTCAGATCTCTGTGAGTTCCAGGCCAACCTGGTCTACAAATTGAGTTCCAAGACAACTAGGACTGTTAAACAGAGAAACCCTGTCTAGAAAATCCAAAAATGATTTTTTAAAAAAAGGGTTGTCTAGACAAATAAAATTAAAATAAGGAATTATCATGACTAAATTTTAATTGAGGAGGAAGGACCTACCCACTGTAGGTGGACTATTCCCTGGGCAAGACCTGGGAGTGAATCTGAATGTGTGTAAGCATGCTGCATTCATTTTTCTCTGCTTCTTGACTATGGATGCAATTTGACCGGTTGTCTCAAGTTCCAGCCACAGTCATTCTCTACAATAATCAACTGTAACCTGGAACTATGAGATAAATCCCTTCTCTCCTGAGTTGTTCTTGGTGGGGTATTGTATCCCAGCTACAACAAATGAAACCAAGACGCACGTCCCCTAGTGTGTGCCGCCCACTGGGTGTGGAGTTCTGGATCAACTTACGAGCAGCTGCCATTTTCTCCTTGTCAAGCACCAGGATGTATTCATAAACGCCACCCATGGTTCCAGAGGTGATGTAGTGGGTGCCGTAGTCATTGATGAACTTGGCGTACATTCCGTAGTTGAACTGCTCTGGGAGCTCCAGAAGCGACTGCAGCATCCCTTCATCCGGCACAATATTGTGTCTCCTCATCTTAAAATGTGCCGTCTGTACCTTCGTAGACACTCTCATAAAGCTGAATCTCTTCCAGTAGCATCCGAATGAGACAAAAGGACAAGACATGGGAGAGAGGAGTCCAAAAGGTCAGCATTTAGGGCTGAAGAAAGTGCAGTCAGCAGCACATGTAATTCAGTTTTGTTTGATTTCACAAGCACATATTGGATACCAATGTATGAAAGACTTCGCCCATGCATTCCCCTCTGTTCTTTGCCCCACCCAGGGCATGTTCACAGTAACTCTAACATAGCTTAGGTATGAGTGGCAAATGCCTGGTAGACAGATGAGCTCACAAGCCTTCTTATCTATTTGGAAAAAAATCAGTCTTGTTTTAGAAACCTTGTGTGTCAAATTTAGAGGGCTGGGCTGGTGTTCTTTAATCCAGCCACTCTATGTGGTTTCCTGTATGTTCTAGGTAACCATGCTAAGACTGGGGGAGGGGCAGGATGATAGGCATTCCGGTCTTATAGTGCAGCTCTGTTCCATTTGTGAGGATGAGTCTGTGTGCAAAGGCATAAAAAAAAAAAAACAGACATGATCACCACTGATCAGACATTTCCAATTACACAGGCAAATTAAGGTTCAATTACTACTGTACTTTTTAATGCAATTAACATAATACGTGTTCAGTGTGGATTATAGAATACCGAGAGACACCGACTTTATGTTTCAATACCTTTTCATTATACTTGCTTAACTGGTTAAGGAGTGAAGATGTATGGGACCCGGATACATTCAGCGCCAGCATCACGGGAACTTTTGGTGGGCCTATGCCGAAAGTTATGCCACCTGACAGTGTCTCACTATTTTTTATTTTGGCAAAGAGCTCATTGGAATCATCATAAAACTCGGAGGAGATTAAAGTATCTGCCAGGCCCTGAAAGGAGAAAATGGGATGTTAGTTTCGTGCGTGATTCTCAGCTTCTATGTGCCCTCAGGATCTTCACTTTGCAAGCTATCTGAAGTACCAGGTTGGTGGGAGGCCTTTCAGAAGTTGATCCATGCATCGGATTGACGCCCACTCAAATCAAGAAAACCCAGCAATGTTTTTTGGTGTCAAGTGGAATTTCTAAGATATTTATGTACACACTGCTTATACACTTGCTTGTTCCTGCATGCAGATAATTATGTTAAAATGTTAATTATATTCAAAGCGTAGATTTTCTTGAGGGTGAGGGGTTGTTCATCATCTATAAAGGGGGGCTGCTTGTTTGTACTGTGGAGGGTTGTTGAATGCCATGTCTGGTCACTGACCTGGGTAGAAAGGGGTCAAGAAGGGCAGGGGGAGGATAATAATCCCTGTAAGTGAGATTTACTACTACCCACAAATGTTCAGCTATTTCTTCTTTCCCTGAACTCAACAAAGTTGCATTTCCCAGCTGATTTAAGCAAGGGCAGTGTCTTATCCTGTATTAGAACAATAGAAGTACACCTTTCAGAGTCTGTGACCCTGAAGGCATGTTTTGTAATGGTGCCATCTTCAGAGTGAGTCTGTGATGTTCAGATAGATACATAGCCGTAAAGACTTCAGAGTCTTGTGACTACATCTAGACTATCTTATTTTGCCTGCCACACACACCCTAGATCTTCCTTGAAATTAGGATGATGGCATTATCGGTGTCATTCAGCTTGACTTCTCAGAAGCCTGATACCCCAAAGAAGTGCCCACAGAACTGGGAAAGCGAATGTCTTAAAAACAGGTCCCACATGGTTTCCAGCCTTTCCTATGAATACTTTTTTTCTTAAGTGGCTTGGGAGTGGGGAGGGTGTGTCTAGATAATTGCTCATTCCATCTGCCTCTGTAGACGTTTACAGACCTAATGTACATTAGTCTATATATACAGTGTATATGTATAAGTGATTCATAACCTGGTCTTAGTTTGGACATATCTCTTGAGAATCTTGTCTCTCTCAACTTTCGCAGAACAGCTTTGGGACTGACTCTATATTCCTTTGTGTTTTCCTTCTATTATCTAAAAGGGACACTGTGAATCTTATGTTCTTGCTATGAAGCATTAAGTGGTAGAACTTACACGGAAGCTCTGGTCATACACAGCAAGCTTTCGGTGTGGTCGGCAGTGTGGACAGCCCCTCCCAAGGTTGAAGGTAAGGAAACGGATTGCCTTGAACTACCTCTGAATCTTAACTGTGATCTTGTGATGCTTGGAGTGACCGGGAAACCATGGGCCTTTAAACATGGAGAGCCACATGGACCACCCACAGTGTGAAAGCCTTTTTGAAAAGAACATTTTTTAAAAGCAAAATCATATTTAGAAAGGAACATGAAAACAACAGCCATAAGACACATTTGGTGAAGCGTGGGGCATAGGGATCAGAAGTTGACACATTTGTGTCCTTCTCCCCCTTACATATTGGGAGTGTCCCAGGGAGAAATGGAAGGTCAATGGTTCACAGTCTTTTGTAGTTGGAGTTTAACAGAGCCACATCATGGGATAGGACCTGAGAAGGAGGCCCAGATTTGTTTCACTGGTTTGAGAATGGAGCCAAGACTGAACAGGAGGTAGGCTGTGTTTATTCCATGGCTCTCCTACATACTCACCTCTTGCCACCCTCAACACTGAACATACAAGGACAGCAGACATGAAGATGCCTTCAGTCACCAGCAATCCCTACCGACAACAAAAGCCTACCAAGCTAGCCGTCTCCCCAGGTTGCTCCCCCCATCCCACCCTACACCATCTCCACCAGACTCACTTCAAAGTGGTACTTAAGGAAGTTGTAGGGTTTCCGAAAGTATTTCTCATCATCCCCATAGTAGAGGCGCTCACAGACGGGGTCATACTGGAGCTTTCTCCACTCGCCATTATACACAGTCTCACACTGGCCTCCATAATACCTGGCATCGTACACACTCAGGGCTTCTTCCTGAGTCAGGATATTGTACCTAAGTTGGAAAAAAAAAAAAAAACCCAACGTCTTGGGAAAATCTTTGCAAAGGCAAAGAAAATGTTACCCGTCATCCTCTAGAATGTGTGGTAGCTGGTAGGTGAAGAACTGATTTTGCCGAGTGGGTTTGATGGCACCCTGGGGTTCCTTCAAGTACCTTGAGTGCACAAAGGAAAAGTAGACAATACTGAAAGACTGGGTGGACTGGGCCAGGCCCCCCAGGTTGCCGCTAACCAGAGCATCTGGACCAGCGTCCTCAGGAGGCGGTTCTAAGTAGCTGGTAGGTTAGGGGAAAACATGCATGGGTATTAAGAATTCAAGCACAGAAGCCAGTGAAGTTAGTACCACAGATAGCTGTGTGAACTCAGGCTAATCGTCCCATCTCTCTGGCCCACTTTAGTCACTTGTTAGAATAGTATCACCCTCCTAGAGTTAGATGTGCATTAACACACGGTAAAGGTGTCATAGACGGGCTTGGCACAGATCATGCTGTATAGACTCTGTCATGGTGTGAATAAGAATGCCCCCCCCCATAGGCTCCTGTGTTTGAATGCTTGGTCCTCAGTGTGTTAAACTGCTTTGGGAACTATTAAGAGGTGTGACCTCGTGTTGGAGGAGGTGTGTCCCTGAGGGTGGAATTTGAGGGTTGAGAACCCCATGCCATTCCCAGCTGGCTGTCTCTTCATCTTGCTTGTGGGTGAGATGTAAGCCTTGGGCTACCGTTCCAGCACCATGCCTGCCTGCCTGCTGCCATGCCCCCTGCCATGAGTGATAGTGACTCTAACCCTGGATACTTGGTTCTGTAAGTTGCCTTGGCCATGGTATTTTAATCCCAGCCACGGAAAAGTGACTGTGATAGACGCTTCTACTGCTGCTGGCGCATTATTTCAGAAAAGGGTTCTGCTACTAAAAGGAGAATTTGCATAATCATATATGTGGAAGGTTCTAATCCTCAGAAAAGCCATTGTCTTTGGGGAAGCCTGGGATGGCAAATGGGCACAGTGTGAGCATCCAAAAGAGCCCTGAGTAATTTCCAGCTCTGCTACTTCCTGTAGCTGTGACTTTGTCGCTGTAGCATAGACTTTAGCGAGGATTGAATGTTCTAAGACTGGATGTAAAAGTCTCTAACGCAACAAATAATGAAAGTATTGCTTCGTTCTGCCTCCCAAACTCTTATGTAGCAAGAGTTGCTTCCTCCATATGGTCTTCTTTGAATGCTCTAAATATCCAGGTCCCCCGTCCTCCCCCCATCACTAGGTTCCTGGCAGCCAGTACTTAACCTTTGGCATGGCACTCCTATGACTGTTTATACACTCTGGGACAGGTACAAAGGCAAAAAAGGAACAAAAGATAGGCCGTGACTATAACCTATCTCAAAGAATAAATGCGTATTCCGGAGCCATGGCTTAGAAGTCCTCTGTATGTGCCTGTCTCTCTCTACTTCCTTTCTCCACCTCTTCCTTATTAGTAGAAGTGATGTAATAACAGCTATGATGAATTGAATACATATTAAACTAGTCATTTAACACGCATTAATTTTAGACCTCATGACAACATTGCAAATGTTGAAGCTCAAAAAAATGAAATAATTTGCTTAGTCACGGTGGATTTTCTCTTCTCCCAGTTGTTTTTGACACTGAAGACCAGGTCCCAAGCCTCTATCGCCAGCCTCCAGTTTCTATCTGCCTATGCACTGAACATGTTTCTGTCTGAAATTTAAAAGGGCAGCCTCTGAAATGCACCAAACAAAATCCCAGAGCTACAAGGTGTCTCAAAAATGACCATTAAGTATACTACATTTGGGAAAGTCCCAGTGGAAGTAAAAAAGAATTGTACTCTATTGGAAATCTACCCGTGAGCACAAAGGACACACTGGCAAGGATGTTTATTCATTGCAGCGCTGTTTGTAAGAGTGAGGATGGGAATTACAATTTGGATGGGAAATGAGCTCTGCAGACTCATGTTTGAACACTTAGTCCCCAGCTAAAGGTGCTGTTTTATGTGGGGGCCTCACTAGGGGAAGTGTGTCTTGGGGTTTATAGCTCCCCTTCTTTTTCCTAATCCATCAAGAAGTGAGCAAGCAGCCTCATGGCGTAGCCATCACATCTGTAAGACATTCGCACTGCCGTGCCTCCCCCATGATGGACTGTACCCTCAAACCAAGAGCCAAAATTAATGGTTTCTCCCCTATGTTGCTTCTTGAAGGTAATTTGGTTGCAAATATGAGAAAAGTGGCTAACACAATGAGAAGGGATCTAGCTGTCTTCCGGTGAGAGATAATCAAAATCTTCTATAATTACATTGCAAAAGAGTCTGCAAACATTTTACATAAGGGTTCAGATAGTAAATTTGTTGGACTTTGCAGGGTATAGGCTTTAACCACTGCTACTTAACTCTGCCACTTTAAGGTGACAGCTGTGTTCTAAAAAAGCTCTATGAGGACAACAGGATTTTGCCTTCAGACTATCGTTAACCCTTGTTACAAGACACCCTGTTTCTTTTTTAAAGTGAGATAGAGAATATGTGTATGAAGAGGAAAATCATCAAATGGCATTCAGCTTTAAAAGTGCAAAACAACAGAAACAAAAAAGAATCGCAATGTGTTTCTTGTTTTTGAAAGAGAGAGAACATAAAGATGGATGGGGACAAAGTGAGGGCTTCTTGGGTGAGTGGGGGAAGGGATGGAAACATGATCAAAATTGTTGCGTGGAGAACATTTTTACCTAAAACCAAAAAGTATATAGCAGATATATGTCATGATCATATTTACATACATACTACCTGCATGGAGGTTTGTTTTCCAGATAGTATGTTGTGTTAATCTGAAAGTCTTAACAAGGTCAGCTCTGAGGTGTGGGGCCACTGGGTAGGTGCCAGCATGTAAGCAGGGAACCGGAAGACACAGTTGACAACAATTTTTGCCTCAAGTATGTATCGTATATTTAACAATAAATAAAAATTTGAAGCTTGGGAAATGCTAAAATTAGGATTAAAATATCAAGAAAAGTTTCCAAGACCTTGAAAAGTGCAGAGTTATGTCAAAATATCAACGCTTGGTATAGATAGCATGGTTCAGCTAGTTTCTGTATTCAGTGTAAGAGAAACAGGCTATTCAGGAAGTGTGTCACAACTGCTCCTGATCTGATCGCAGAAGAACAGAGAGGTAGTCTGCAATGTTTTTCTCTGTTGGAGTCTTTTTCAGCTCAACACCTCAGCATTCCACCACTCTGTTCACCACAGATACTTTCTCAACCAACAAGAATCCCCTTTGGTTGTGTGGTGGCCTCTAAATTTGCTTCCAAATGCTTATAGGTTGGCTTTCTAAGTATCTCAAGTGTGACCCCAGCAATTAAGTAGAGTTGGAGAGCTGGCTCAGCAGTTAAGAGCACTGGCTTCTCTTCCAGAGGACCCGAGTTCAATTCCCAGCACCCACCTGGCAGCTCACAATTGTCTGTAACTCCAGTTCCAGGGGATCTGATATCCTTACACAGACATACATGCAGGCAAAACATCAATGCACATAAAATAAAAATATACAAAGTTTAAAAAAAAACTTTAAAGAGTACAGTTAAGCCTTATCTCAGAGAATAAAATTAAAGTTAGGACAGAGATGTGTATGAGACTCAGTGAAAACCCAGAAGATGGTAGCCACCTGTAAGCCCAGGAAAAAACCCTAGAAGAAACCTGACTGACCTCTTCGTCTCAGTGTCTAGTTTCTAGAGCCATGGCAAAATACATTGGTTAATTCAGCTACCCAGGTCAGGGGATTTTGTTATGGCCATCCTAATGAAAAAGTACAACTGGTTTCAAGAAAAGCGCATTGTTTGGTGCTGTGTGTGCGAGTCTACATGCAGTAACTACAGGATCCAAACAGTCTGGTGAGTGAGTCTAGTGTGATCTCAGAACAGCTAAGGATTATAAATGAGAGCTGCCTAACAGACAGTTCACAGTGTCCCTGAGTCACTTATGACAATGACTACCTCACACAATTCCTTATCTGCAAAGAGGCAGCCGTTCATATCAATGTACTTCAGTGGAGCCTAGAGTCGGTGAGAAGGGAAAGCGGGACATACTCTGACAGAACAGAGGATGTTGAGAGCTTGGGTCTTAAGCAATTCCTGCCCTCAAGGAGCTGATATCCAAAGAAAAGGACAAGGCCAAAGGCAAAGACCGAATAAGCAGAAGAATGGCAACACCAGACCATTGCCATAAGCTAGCCCTTGTCCTGGGGCCTGGGGCAGCTGAGATGGCTAGTTCTGTGCCTCACCTGGTGGACACCCTGATAGGTGTCTTCATCCCTGATGGTTGCATGCTGGCATAGCAGGATAGAATGTTCTGTGAACTGCAGGAGGGGCTAAGGCAAGCCGGTACAGACAAGAGCAGGTGAGGGACACTGCCTAGATTTCCTAGAAGTCATACCCATAGGATACTTGGGTGCCTTAAAAATATCAGGTTGGTACCTTAAACATCAGAACTCAATCTCTTCTTTAGTTCTATATACAAAATCAAGGTTTTCCTTGAGGTTGGTTTCCAGTGAGACTTTTTTTATGGCATACAGACACCTGCCCTTTTCACATCCTCAGGTAGATTCTTGTCTGTAAAGTGGTGGAAATAGATTGGTGTACCTCTTCATCTTTTTCTATGGATGCTAGTTGTTTTGAATTAGGGTTCCACCCCTCTGACCTCATTCAACCTTAATTACTCCCTCGAATCCCTGTCTACAAATGTAATCACTTTAGGTGCTTGGGGTTCTGACATAATCGGAGAGGGCCACTGTTTGGTCCATAACTCTAGACAAGAAGTCAGTCAGGTCAGGCTATAGACAAAGATACCGCAGAAAGAAGAAATGCAATTGATTAACGTGCAGAAGGACTGAGTGTGAGGCGTTTGGGGAATTGAGCCTAGACATAAGGTGTACAGTGAAGAGAAATTAGAACTGAGCCTGAGTTCAGCTCAGCAAAAAAAGCTGTCGTCTGAGAGGCGAATCAAACAACGGCAAGGTGGAGGTTCACGCTTCTGTCTCGCCATGAAGCCCATTTTCTTTGCACGGAATCACACTGTTAGCTTGTCCAGAGTGCAGCGAGCAAGGCTGCTGGAAACGTCAGGTCCATCTGGGGAAAGGTGCTTTGGGGGACATCTAGGAAGCTCCCGTAGAAGATAGTAGCCTTGGAAATGAAAGAAATTGGTCTGAGACGTGAGGGACAGTAGAGAGGGGAGAAGGACCAGAGGGACAGTATGGATGATGTCACCTTACCAGGACCATGCAAGCCACCCTAGGAGACAAAAGCTACTTGTAGCTACAGGCACCCTTCTGTACACTGGAAAAATGTTGCTCCCATTGTTAATAAAAAGATAATTGGCTGATAACTAGGCAGGCTTTGGGGGACAGAGAGAATGCTGGAAAGCAAAAGGGCAGAGTCTGAGGGGTCACAAGCCAGACATGGAAGAAGCAACATGGAGAGTTCATAGATGAGGTAAACGAGCCTTGGGGCAGCATATAGATTAATAGAAATTGGTTAATTTAAGTTGTAAGAGCTGGAAGAAAATAAGCCTAAGCTATTGGCTGAGCACTTATAATTAATGCTAAGTCTCTGTGTGGTTATTTGGGAGCAGTTAGAGGGACAGAGAAACTCAGCCTATGGTACCCTTCAGAGGAACTTCCAAAAACAGATTTGTTCTGCCTCAAAACTGATGTCCCTAATGTGAGAGGAATCATTTGCTACTCTTGAACAGCCAAGGTGGCTGCTTACCCCAAGGCTGCCCTTTCTGATCCTGGGATTGGTTCATACTGATGGCAGTCGTCCTCAGTGATCATGGCATCCTCACAGTTGTCCTCATCAGAGCCATCGAGGCAGTCATTGTCTCCGTTACACACCAGGTGGCGTTTCAGGCAGCGACCTAAGGGAGATGAGACTGAGGATGCTCCCTAGACCACATTCCCCCACCTCTGCTGCCACAGACTTCCCTACCTTTGCCCTCCAATCTGTCCTGTTCTCTCTGTTTGCACCGCCTCTTTCATCCTTGCTAGCCTTCTAGCTGTGCTGTGTCCCTTAGCTCCCTCTCAAACCCAACCTCCACATCAAACCCACCAAATCACCCTCTAAAATTCCAGCCTGCCCATGCCACTCTCTTGCTCTGTATGTGCCAAGGGCTCCTGTGGTGGTTTGAAAGAAAATGGACCCCATAGGCTCATAGGGAGTGGCACTATTAAGAGGTGTGGCCTGGCTGGAGTAGGTGTTGCTTTGTTTAAAGGAAGTGTGTCACTGGGGGTGGGTTTAGAGGTCCCAGAAGCTCAAGCCAGCCTAGTGTGGCTCACTGTCTCTTTCTGTGGATCCAGATGTAAAACTCTTAGCTTCTCCAGCACTGTGTCTGCCTGTGTGCCACCATGCTTTCTGCCATGATGATAATAAATTAAACCTTTGAACTGTAAGCCAGTCACCAATTAAATGTTTTCTTTTAGAAGAGTTGCCATGGTCACAGTGTCTCTTCTCAGTGATAGAAACCCTGAGACAGTTCCCATTCCTCCAAATGTCACAATCTGAACCCTGGTTGCCCACCTCATTCTGGCTTACCTTAGGGGGGTCCATCACCCAACCTGTCTCTTTCTAAAGCCCTCCTGATAAAAAGATTCTGGGAAGACTGTAAGTTCCTGGCTTCTCATGTTTTTTTCACATGCCTTCTTCTGGAAGCTTCAACTGCATTTTCCAAACCTCAAATCAAATGCCATTTTAAGGACTGTCCTCAGTCCTCAAAGATTATTCTGGTATATCCCCCCACCACCAGAGAATTACACACAGCCGGAAGCTATCCTGTGAAACTGTAATTGACCTCTTGTAGGTCTCTTTTCCTAACAGATCAGGACTTCCTCAAGGTCAGATACTTTGTTTTTAATTTGCATATTAACAGCAGGTGGTATACTGCCTGGAACTTACTATGTACCTAGTAAGTGTTTGTTTAATAAATGTCATGTATTAACTATGAGTTGTACTTTCTCTAAATTAAATATATATGACATATATAAAATTATATATACATATATGAATCAAAATTATATGGACTGGCTCAGCAATTAAGAATGTATATAGCTCTTGCATAGGACCTGCATGCAGTTCTGAGCACCCATACCAAGTGATGGTTCCTATCACATAGGCTATAACTACACTCCAGAGGATCTGGTGCCCTCTTCTGGCCTATATGGGCACCTACACTCACGTGTGCACATACCATCTTTCTGTCAATAAATATACATAATTTTAAAATAAGTATTTTTTTTAAAAGAAAAGTTACACAAGTTACTAGTTTGACTTAAAATGCACGTTTCTGGGTCCTTACCCAACAGTTAGGAGTCTGCGCTGTAAGCAGCTTCCAAGTCCGACTTGGCACGCTGTGTTTGACAAGCGCAGCTGCTGTTGCGTTGGCATGTTACTCACCTGTCTCTCTACACTGGAAATCCTGTCCACACTGTACTTGCCTCAGACAAGGTGTGGGGCTGTTACAGCTGGCCTTATCCCAGATGTCACCACTGCAGATGGCTCCCCCAAACTTGCTCGGCTGCAAGAGGCTCCTGTGTCGGTACTAAATCAGATTGCAAACCAGACATTGTCTTGTCAATCAATCATCCAAGATCTATGTAGGCAGGTCTCAACTCAGCATAAGGAATAACATTTGTGATTGAAAGCTGCCTTCAGGGCTGTCTTAGAAAGGGACACACGAGCATGTACCATGGTGTTCAGGCAGATGCCACAGTCATTACAGAATTCAGAATGCAGATGTGAAGTATCAAATGAAAGGCCATGACAGATGTGCACTGAAGGTCTTCTTACCTCTTAAGGAAGACCTCTGTTCCCATATTCAACCAGCTACAAGGATTTATCTTTCAAAGCCCATGGCTTCCCTCCCCTGGGCAGCCTTCCCTGACTCGACCATATACCCTGCAAATCCTCCTTCTCCCTTAGCACTCGTCAAGCAAGGTGGTGACAAAGCATCTGGCTCACTGTCTATCTTGTCCACCATCTCAGTGAGAAAGTCACAGGCTGAGATGGAGTAGTGAAAAGAAATGAGGGAAGGACAGCCTTAGGGGGCTTCAGACCTGCTCTCTGGTCAGGTATAGCTTTAGAGGCCATCGCCATTTGGCTTTTGCAGGGTTTCTGTCTGTTTGTTTCTGGTGTTGCCGTCTCCTCTTTACTTGGCATATATCTGATAAGAATGGCCTCCCTCCACCCCCTCCCCCCATCACAGAGGAAGGTGAACACAAGCCAGGCCTTGATGGCCAGAGCATCGTATCTGCCTGTTTGCAATAACTTCTTCAGGGTCTGCTCTCGACTCAACGTGAGCCAATAATAGCTATCTCTCATGATTCTGTTTTGGGGGAAAGTGATGTTTCTGGAGATTATGGCACTCAAGTAGCTACATACCCACTATGGAGAAATGAATAGACTTAAGAGGAGATATCATCTCTATCCCCGAGTCCTGTCTTGGCTACATAAGAGTGAATACTTGTTGATTTAAGGACAGGAAGAATTAAGACACATGACAATCTTGGGGTTCTAGAGTTTCATGATAAAGACTTCCTGACCTGAAAAATGTATAAGAATCAGGTACTGGTATAGAAACAGGAGGCCAAAAACCAGGATATTAAGAGAAATGTGAGGTTTCTTTGCTGCCTTCTAGAAGTTTAGAGTCCAGCTGAGATACAACATATAATAACACAAATGATAGTGCCTGGAAAACATTCATGGAGCGATTGACAGTGAAACATTTAGCCCTGTTTTCCTGCCTTTGATCGTGGCTCAACCACGAATGTTAACAAACCAAGAAGCAGTGATTTGAGTATTTGTGAGTTGCTTCTTTAATCTGAGTCCTTGGTACCTGTGCCCAAATTTAAGTCCCAGTTCTGTCTTTCTCAATGGGCAACCTCCCAACAGTGGACAATGGTGCCCGTTCCCTCTATTTCTTTGAGAAAGTCAAACTAGACAATGTATTTACTTAAAACATTGCTGCAGTGCCTGGGACATGGGAAGCTTTGATAAATGGTGACTATTGGTGCCATCACTGTCCTTCCTGTAGTGTCTGTACTTGGGACAGTGCTGCGAGCCTTCAGGATCATTTCTATCTGTTCCCTGTTTACTAGGTTGCTATCAAATAGTGGAGACAGCGTGCTGTTGGAGGCGAGTGTCAATACTCCCTGAGGGACCTCTCTGTGCTGTTGCCTGCAGCTTGTGTCATTAAAGCATAATTTTTTGTCTATGTAGTAGGTAATGCTTCTTCCCGGAAATGCACATCTTTGTTTGGGTGACTTTGAGAAGAAGAAACATAGTAATAAATAAAACAAAGGTGCTCCTTTACTTAAATAATTAAGAGGATTTAATGTCTTAAGGATTTCTTCATGGACACATACATCTTCCCCAGTATTTAGGGAAGTAATTCAGTTCCGACAGAAACAGTAAGAGATTCCCTGTGCAATCTGGTTCCTAAACAAAAACATGAGAAAAAGGCAGGCTTAAGATATTCAACAGGTTGAGTAATGGCCAACCAAAAGTATAACTCCAAAGTTGTAAAAGGTTTCAATTTGCCCTTATTTGCAAAAAACACTTGCTGAAAATATTAGCAATTTTGAGATGTGGTTATTTGGGGTTTTCTGAGTAGCCCCTGTATTACCATACTTTCTGAGAAGAAGGAGATAGAGATTGCAGGAGGACACACAGGAAGAAGACACAAAAGAAAATTAAGCAATCTGTTTAGAGAGACAGAGGGGATAGATGTAGCCGTAGGCCTAGGACTGTTGGCAAGCCCCAGCAGAGAATGAGGCAAAGCTCACATTCTCCCCTGGGGTCTCTAAAAGGAGGCAGGCACCACTCACACGTCCATTGCTTTCCTCTGGCCTCCAGGACCCCAAGGGGACAGATGTCCCGTGTGTAAAGCTGCCATGTTTGTAGAAATGTATTATCGTTGCCTGGGGGGGTTACTATATATCAGGATGAGGTTTGAATGCAGGAGCCGACTTTAAACAGGTGAGGTGTGAGAGTGCTTTGTCATTTCTTTGCACTAGGAAAGGCAGGGCGCTTAATCTTAGAGCTCCAAGTTCAATAATTCAGGTTCACATTGTATTTCCACTGCCTCTTAGCTCTATGATTTTTTTAACAACTCAACAACATTCACAGTGCGTCTCAGCTTGTCAGACGAGTGGAGAGGCAGGGTGAGCACCATTAGGCCCACGGAAGTTCTGCTCAGTTTAAGGTCATGGAGGAGCTGGAGAGGGGGTAGGAACCATAGTTATAAAAATCCAGGATGTTTGTCAGACACCTGCTACATGCCAGGTGCCTTTGTCCTTGTCACTCATCAGCATTCAGGAACCCCACACTGTAGGCACTGTTCTGCTACCACAGTGAGGTGCAGAAAGGATAAAGAAAAATAAGCCCGAAGTAACAGAGCAGGTAAGAAGCTGCATTCGACCAAAACTGTGGGACTGCAGGGTAAACACTTGAACTTGACAGTATTGCCCTGACACAGTCTATCCAGCCAGTGGTGTTTGAAGCAAAAAGGCTGGGGATGGTGGAGCCTATCAGACTGCATCCTATACAAAGGCAGATATCGCCTGAAGGGATTCATAAACAATATAAAGACAGTACCTGTGTAGTCTCTGTGTAGACTGCTTATTGTCAACCTGAGCCAGTGCGCCTGAGTAAATGAGATTTTTCTGCTTATACTTTCATATAAGACTGGATTTAGGGGCTACCTTGAATCATTCAAAACGATCTAAATGGGCACCTCCATGGGCATGACTATGTGTTGGGTGTGCTGGGCTTTTCAACCTTGGGGATAGCTTGGTGGCATTTGCAAACTTCTGTCAGGCCCAGGGAGATGCTCAGAGCTGTGATGTTCTTTGTTGCTATGCCGTCTAGCGGCCCTGCCAGATTACCTTCACTAGAGGGCAAAGCGCTGGCCAGGACCCAGAGAATCCATGGAGCTTCAATGCACCTGTGTCCTGGTGGCTATTTTCCTGTGTCATGATGCAGGCATTTTCAGCAGCCTCACCCTATGATGTCTTACAAACAAAATCAGGAGAGGCAGGCACAAGTCTCACCATCCAGGTACCCGGGGTTTCCAATGCTCTCTCTAGAGCCCTAGATTCACAGTCCCAGCTGCTTGTTGCCATTGGTACCTAATACAGAGATCAGATTGCAATACCCTGAGACATTCCTAGATGGCTTACCTTCGTGTCCTGACATGGAAAACAATCTGTCCATTCTGACCAGCTGCTCAACTGACAGGCAACTGGCTCAGGGGTCACAGCTCGGCTAACTCGCCTAAAGTGAGAAAAGAATCATTTTAAAGATTAAAATAACAGCAGAAGAGAACTGTGTGAAAATCTCAAGCTATCTATCTACTTATTCATTCATTTATTTATCTCTCATACAATACATCCTAACAATACCCTGCCTTCCTCCCTCCCTTCCTCCCAGCCTGCTTTCACTTCCCCTACCATAACAAGATGCTATAAGGCTAAACATAAACCTTCATATTCAAGGGTGAACTAGGCAATCCAGTAGGAGGAAACAGGTCCCAAGGGCAGGCAAAAGAGCCAGAGTTATTCCTGCTCCCCCTGTTAAGAGTCCAATAAAAGCTGCAAGCTAAAGAACCACAGGATGTATGCAGAGGATCTGGTGCAGACCAAGGCAGGTCCATGGTTGCTGCTTCAGTCCCTGTGAGCCCCGCTTTGTTGATTCTGTGGACCATGTTCTCCTGCTGTCCTGGACCCCTCTGGCTTCTACCATCCTACAACACTCTGCAGAGTCGCTGAGCTCCACCTAAGGTTTGGCTGTGGGTCTCTGTATCTGTTCTCATCAGCTACTGGAGGAAGTCTCTCTGATGACAATTGAACTAAGCATCAATCTATGAATATAGCAGAATATCATTAGGAATCATTTCATTGACTTTTAGGGGTGGGGTTAGTCATGATTGGTTCTACCAGAACCCTCTGAGCCATCCAACTTCTGGATCCTGGCCATCCAGGCAGTGTCAGACACGGGATCCTACTCAGGTTAGACCAGTCATTGACTAGGCTCTCCCACAAGCTCTGAGACACCAATGCATCTTCCTGGCAGTTTTTTGTGGGTCATAGATTTTTGAATGTGTTGGTGTCCCAGTCCCACCACTGGGAGAGATGGCTTGGGCTGGAGAGATTATTCAATCACCAAGGCTAAGCTCACAATCAAAAATATAAGACTTCAATGTATATGCATAATCCCTCCCTGGAAACTTTAGGCTCTGCTGGTTGTCGAACCCAGCTCCTATCAGAGTATTCCATTCTGAACTAGGGAACAAGGCAGAAGGTCTGTAGGCATTGCTGAGCCCCTTTCTCTGCCGTCGGGTGTCTAGCATTCTCAAAGCCCCTTCTCCTCAATGTAGAATTAGCATTCTTGCAATATTGGTAAAATTCCACCAGAGTCCAAACCCTTGGAATTCAGGCCCTTGTCTCTATTGCTACTGAATCCCACCATCTGACATGAGTAAACTTGTGGAAGCTATTCAGAGAAGAGAAAAAGAAGAAAGAAGGGAGGAGAAGAAGAAAGGAAAAAATAAGGCCTATTTTTGGGAAATAGGCAGTGACGTTTTTAGATTTGTTTGAACCTGATTCCTAGTTAGAACTAAAATAATCTTGACATCTAGAAATGCTGAGAGATCAAAGCCACAGGTCTTTTTTTCTGATATACTATCATATATTCATACACACACACACACACGCTTTAGAGAAACATGGTGAAAATTTACAAGCCAAAGATTTAGGGATTGAAAAGGGCTTGCATTCACTCTGCACCACACTGAAGAACGGTCAAGGTAAGTCCACAGCCTGTGCTATGATGTCACAATGGAGGGAAACAAACGGTAAAACCAGGCAGCTGAAAGCAGAGACCCAGACAGCAATGCTACATGGCTGCAGCTTCCCGAGCTCATGACATGGTGTCTAGACAGAGGCACATGGTGATGCTGTCACAGGGGCCAGACACAGAAGGAACACCAGGGCTGCCACTAAATCACCTCCGGCCAACATGACCAATATTCTCTCATCATTTTAATGAATTTTTAAATGTAGTTCATTTTTGATGATTATACAAGTAATGCCTTCACATTAAAGAAAGTATAGCAACAATTATAAAAAAATTATCTCAACTCTTACCACCATTAATATTTTATTATATTTCATTCCATTCTATTTTCATAATATAGTGGAGGGCATACAGAGTATCATGCTGTATGTCCTGATCTTTCCCACTTAATACAGAAGAGATATAAACTATTTATGATGACCGTGTATTGCTTTACTATTCCATAATAAATAGATATTTGAGCCCAAGTTTTTCTGAATTCTAGGCTATTTTCTGGCAATGGGATCTGTAGAATGGAACTGTTGATTTTATTTTATTTTAGTTTGGTTTTTTTGTTTGGTTGGTTTTTTTTTCCTTTTTTATTGATTTTTATTGAGCTTTACGTTTTTCTCTGCTCCCCTGCCTGCCTCTCCCCTCCCCCTTCAACCCTCCCCCAAGGTCCCCATGCTCCCAATTTACTCAGGAGATCTTGTCTTTTTCTACTTTCTACTTCCCATGTAGATTAGATCTATGTCTAATAGATCTAAAGTCTCTCTTAGTGTCCTCATTGTTGTCTAAATTCTCTGGGATTGTGGTTTGTAGGCTGGTTTTCTTTGCTTTATGTTTAAAAACCACCTATGAGTGAGTGCATGTGATAATTGTCTTTCTGTGTCTGGATTACAAGCATCATTTAGGAATAGCTAACCCAGGAGCGGTTGATTTTAAAGTTTGTGACACATGTTGCCAAAGAGCTTTCCCGGGGAGCTGTAGCCATTCTTAAATGATGCTTGTGGTTTGATGTAGTTTACACTTCTGTGCTGGAGGCTGAGTCTCCAGCAATGCAGTGCTGGGAAGACGGACTCTATACACTGTAGAGCATCACATCATGGAACGCTATCCACAGGAAGGGACCGATTCTGGTCTCTCAGTGGCTGGTCCTGTGAAGGTGGGCTGTTGGACCAGGAGCTGCCTCGCCGTTCGTTCTCCAGCCTCTTGCTTTCTGCCTTGCCTCGCCGTTCATTCTCCAGTCTCTTGCTTTCTACCTCACGATGCGTTCTCTTCCACAATATGTTTCTACCATGATGCCATCTGCCCTGTTGTGACTGAGCCAAAGGCCATCACCAGAGCCAAGAAATGCCAGCGGTGTACACGTAGGCCTCCAGAACTACGAGTGGAATAAACCTCTTTATTATGTGCCCAGCCACAAGCATTTGGCTACAGCAGTGCAAAATGCATCAGTGACCCTTAAAGAGGTACTGATAATTCTGTGGCCTATGAAATCTTGGCAAATAATTTTAGAGTATCTCTCAGCTAGCAAGAACCTGCTCAACCAGTAAGAAACTTAATCTGGGGTACCAGAACCCGGGAGCATGTGAAACTAGTCAGGCCTTTGCTTCTAACTTGCTTGATATTACTAGTGAGTTCCTCTGTATATATGCCTTCATGTTCTTCATCTATCGGAACGGTGCAAGTCCTGTGGTGCTGCCGCACATTCTTCAAAGCTTGATCGCTAGTGCGCCAGTTTTGTAAACTATATATCCAGGGTGAGAGTGGGGGGGCAGACAGAGAACAAGTTTGCGGTCAAATTCATTTGAATAAATTGCCTACAGTGTGCCATGCAGGGACATTGAAAATGCCTGACAGCGTTAGGGGCTCTGCATCTCGCTTTGCTCACTCCATTATTTCCTCACTTATTTTAAACTCAACCCATTTTTCTCACACATCATCTGGAGGACTATTGAACACAGCTGAAGCAGCGCTGAGATAACGGGACTTTTGAGTCTATCAGCTGCACGGCTGCCCCCAGGTTCTACCACTCATAACTAAAACCAGAGATAAGAGCTTGGAAAACTCTTTTGAATGTGGAGTGAGATCGTGTATGAGACCCTGAGCCACAGCCTAGGACACATGCCAATTTCTTCTCCTAATACTTTCTATTTAGTCACGTGCAAACCTCTCCATCTGCATCAGAAACATACAGGAATATACCCTGTACAGGCCACTGAGATACTTCCTCTCCTTCCCTTCCTCTCCCTCCTTCCCTCTCCCTCCCTCCCTCTCTCTCCCTCTCTCTCTCTCTCTCTCTCTGTGTATGTGCGCGTGCGCACACACGCGTGTTTTATATGTATGAACAAGCATGTAGGCCAGAGGTCAATATTAGATGTCTTCCTGAATTATTCTACACCTCCTTTATTAATTCAAGGTCTCTCACTGAGCCTGGAGCTCGCTGATTGGCTACACTGGCTGCCCAGCAAGCCCGGGGATCCCCTTGTTGCTACCCTCCTTGCACTGGGATTACTTCCATGCTGCACTGGTTTTTCACCTGAGTGTTGGGTATTCAAACTCCTGCTGTGTGGCAAGTACTTTACCGACTGAAACATCTCCCCAGGCCTCATCTACTCTTTAACTCAGGTTGGCATATTAGACAAAGGGTTTAAAATCTAGTGGAATATGCAACCCGAGAGTCAAATGTTTGACCCCACAATGTGGCCACCTCAGCAACTTAGAAAACAAAATAATTAGCTCTTTGCTGATCCTAAGCCAGTAGGTCAGAAAGCCTATCTGATTATGACAAGGGGGCACCCTAATACACAGGCTCGGCTTATAGCCAAAGCCGATTGTCACTAATGATATAATCTTGAGCTAATCCATTCAATTACTTAGGAATTATATCATGAGATGGAGGTATTTTAAATTTGGCTTTGAAAGCGAGCCCTCTTCAGCACCCTACTCACCCCTAAGCCCACTGGAGAGTTTTACAACTTCATCAGACTTGCGCTGTGTTGGCCACGGATTTCTCTGGAAGCTTGCTCCCCCTGACCTCCTCAATACAACCTCTACTCGCTCTCTTACTCAGTGGTCAGTACCTTGGGCTTCTCTAAGAACTGGAATTCTTCAGGACGCCTCTTTGTTTTTCCTCTCTCTTCTTGCTTTTCTTACTCTCAAGGAGCCGAGATTGGCTCCACCAGCATCGTGTACCGTCCGTGCCAGGGCTGTCCAAGTTTAGCTCGCCCCACCCCCCGAACTGCATTTCTGCCCCGGTGCTCCCCACCAGGCTCCCTTGCTTCGCATCCCCACTCCTCACCGCAGCACAGAAAACATTATGGTCCTAAGCTGAACCTCTTAGGTTTGACTTTCAACCAACTCCTTTCTCAACTGAACCCCATCATTTGTGGGATCACCACACAGACAAGTTCCCAGACTGGATTCCTGGCAGTGGTCCTTAATTTCCTTCTTTCTCTCACGCTCCTGGCCTATCTCTTGGAAAGTTCTGTCAAGTTCCCAAGAAAACATATCTCAGGTTTCTTCTCTTCCTCCCACCTCAGTACCTGCCATATTAGTGTAAGACCCTATTTATCACCGCATCCTTTGATAGTCTCTTGTAGGAAAGGTTTTCCCTTTCTTTTCTTTCTTTCTTTCTTTCTTTCTTTCTTTCTTTCTCTTTCTTTCTTTCTTTTCTCTCTCCTTTTCTCCTTTCCTTCCCTCCTTCCTTCCTTCTTTCTTTGTCTTTCTCTATTTCTTTTTTTATTTTTTCTTTCTTTCCCTCCTTCCCTCCTTTCTTTCTTTCTTTCTTTCTTTCTTTCTTTCTTTCTCTTTTTTTCTTATTTCTGTATAACAATGATTTTTTTTTAAATGGGAAGTCATGCACTATTTTTCTTTCTTAAGTCCCTCTTCGGTTTTGTTTTTTACTAGCTATAAACTAAAATCCAATCCCCCTTACCATGGTGTCCATGACTCTCTAAGATACAGCCCCTTGCCACCATTTTGATATGCATTCCTGCATGACATTTTGCATTCCTCCCAACCTCCTTTAGCTGCCACACATCACAAGCTACTTCCCATGACAGGAGCACTGCACCTCCTCATCTCTCAACATTGTCCTCTTCACACAGCCTTCCCCAACCTTCATGTCTCAACACTGATGCTTCCCCTGCAGAGAATGTCACTCAACCAATTTATCTTTAGGTCTCTTTGCTCTCTCTCTTTCTCCTAACCCAGTCTGTGTGATTCCTTCATGGTATTCTTCACAATTTTAAATGAAAATTTGTGTTTACATGTTTACTGTCTGATGTGGGATACCCCTCTATATGCTGGAATACCATCAGTTAATAAAGGACTATCTTGGGCCTGCACAGGGCTGAATAGATGAAGTCAGGGGAAACTAAACTGAATGTTGGGAGAAGGAAGGTGGAGTTTAGAGAAGCCATGTAGGCCCACCAAAGGCAGATGGTGGAACTTTACCCAGTAAGCCACAACCTTGTGGCGATACACAGATTAATGGAGATGGGTTAAATTAAGATATAAGAGCTATCCAATAAGATGCTAGAGCTAATAACCAATCAGTGATTTAATTACTACAGTTTCTGTGTGGTTATTTCAAGTCTGAGCTGCCAGGCAGCCAGAAAACAAACAAGTGGCTTTTTACAACAACTGTCTAAGCCTTTGTTTTAGTTACTTTTCTATTGCTGTGCTAAGACACCATGATCAAGACAACCTATAGAAGAAACCGTTTATTGAACTTGCAGTTTCAGTGGGTGAGCCATGACCATAAATGGCACAGACATGAAGCATAGAAAGAGACAGGCAGACACAGCGCTAAAGCCATAGCTTAATGCTTACATCCTGATCCACAGGCATGGAGCAGAGATAAAGAAAGCTAAATGAGATTGGTGTGGGTTTTCAAAATCTCAAAGCCTGCCCCAGTGACACACCTCCTCCAACAAGGCCACACCTGCTAGTATTTCCCAAACTGTTCTACCACTGGGGGATCAGGTATTCAAATACATGAGCCTATGGAAACCATTCTCATTCAAGCCACCATAGCCTGTAAACTACAGGAGGATCAGGATATCGTTTGCTTATTTTACTACCTAGTAACTACTATATCTAGATTATTTACTTATTAAATAAACAACAAATTAATGATACCAAAAAAAGTATCTACAAGCCACATGGCATTCCACACACACTTAGTTCCAAGAGTGTACCAGAATTTCCTGCATAATTCATACTCAGTGCCATTTGATGCATAGCTTATGATTAGTTACTCTGAATATCAATCTCTATATTACTATGACTCACTTTTGAGTCCCAGCCACCCAATTGTATATGTTAATTAGAAGACCGTGTTGCCTGTATGCATATTAATTCCAGTCATCTTGATGACTGCTGAGAACATTCACATGGCTCTGGCCCAGACTCTTGGGCAAACACACTTTGATGCCCATTTATGGAATAAAATAAAGAGAAGAAACGTGATTGACACTTCCTTGGCATCTACTATGAATAGGGGCTACTACAGAAGTGATGGATTCTACTGAATGCTAGGTGGTTTTATGTTTCCTCTAGGATTGAAGTTTTCATTTACATTTCTTTAAGTCTCCCTAGAGGATAGGGTGAAGATCTTTGAGCTATCTTGACTCCAAATGAAGACCATGTTGTTTATCAAAGCAGGAGCCCATTTTTCATTTTCGAAGAGGTAATTTGTTTTGTTTTCCTGGTGGGAGGGCCTGGTGATGGTTCTGGTGATAATGCTGGACCAGAGACTGGAAGACTGTGTGCCACCACACACCTCAGTGGGATGCACCAAATTGCTCCATCTTCCCTGGTCTTCAGTTTGAAGAATTATTAAAAAGCAACTTAAGCATGCAGTGACAAGTATAATGTTTATAAAATGCCAAATGAGAAATCTTATTACCAAAATCTCTCCCTCTCTCTTACTGGCACTTAGGTTTTCTCTGTAATATGAGTCAAGTAAACTATTTGTTAATTCTTGTGTAATGTAACCATTTTCAGAATAAGATAAAAGAATTCATTGACAAAAATACACTATAATAAATGTCAAAGGAAGTTATACAAATGAAATTACAATATTAGAACTGGTATAATATCATTTTAACATTGACTGTAATAAGTTAATGTTATACATTATAAATTTTATAGAATAACAAAAAAAGTAGAATAGTTACTCTAGCCACTTAAAATTATAAGATACTAAATTTAAAAGATGATCTGAGAAAGAGAGAGATATGGAAGCAAGATATAGGACAAATAGGAAATAGTAAGATGATGAAATTCAAAGACACCCTGCACCAATAATTACATTCAATATAAATGGTCTAATTACTATCACTAAAAGACAGAGACTGGGTCTGGAGTGGTAGCTCAGTTGAAAAATGCCTGCCTTGTATATAAAATGTCCCAAATCCAATACCAAACACACCCATAATAAGAAGGTAATGATGATGATGTGATGATAATGATGATGCTGATAATGGATAATCAACTAAGCCTTTAAAAAAGACAGAGATCATATTTAGACTATATCTACATGATAATCATTTTAAAAACATGGTCATATATAGTAAAACAAACAGATAACCATTTGCCATGAAAACACAAGCAATAAGCAAACAGAATGACTACATTACTAGTAAACAAATACGCTGTAAATTAAAAATAATCATCTAAGATAATGAAAGCATTTCTCAATGATGAAAGGACTGTTCATCAAGAAGACAGTCCTGTGTGATGGCTCATCTCCATGGTCTGTTTTACTGGGTTCAGGATCATTGGTGAGACTGCTAAAGCTCACCCTCTAAGTACACCTATGAAGACCTGTCCAGGAAAACGTAACTGAAAAGAAGAGGCCTACCCTGAATGTGTGTGGTACCATCCTATGGGCTGAGAGCCCTGAGAGAATCAATGTATAAAAGAAAGAAGTCAGCCATGAGCATACATCCCCTTCTCTCTGCATCCTCTCTGCTGTGGAATGGACCATTCTACTCTCCTCCATTGTACTGCTCCTTCTGTGATGTGCTGAAGTCTCTGAAATTGTTGAAGAAAATGCAATATTCTTCCCTTGAGTTGTCATTGTCCCCTCAGCCATTTTGTTATAGTGTTGCTTAAAAGTAACTAATCCGTCTAATTCAACTCTCTCTCTCTCTCTCTCTCTCTCTCTCTCTCTCTCTCTCTCTCTCTCTCTCTCTCTCTCTGGGTGGGTGTGTGGGTGTGTGTTTAATAACACAGATTCAACAGATACATGATACATACTAATAGAACCAAAACAGAGATAGGGAAACCCACAAGAACAGTTGAATAATACTGCTTGCCACCTCTCTTAGTAAGTGATAGAACAGAGATGAAAATTTAAGCAACAGGGGCTGGAGAGGTGGCTCAGCGGTTAAGTAACAGGTTTCTCAACATATTTGCAAGTATTTATACTGAACAGCATAGAATATCCACTAATCCTACATTCTTAGTCATTAAAGAAATCTTGGTGGGCAGTGATGGCGCACACCTTTAACCCCAACACTCCGGAGGCAGAGGCAGGCAGATCTCTGAGAGTTCAAGTCCAGCCTGGTCTACAGAATGAGTTCCAGGACAACCAGTTCTGTTTCACAGAGAAACCCTGTCTCAAAACAACAACAACAACAAAAAACAACTAACCAACCAACCAAACAACAACAACAAGCAGGGCAGTGGTGACACATGCCTTTAATCCCAGCACTCGGGAGGCAGAGGCAGGTGGATCTCTGTGAGTTCGAGGCGAGGCTGGTCTTTGATCTCAAACAGAGCAAGTTCCAGGAGCTCCAAAGCTACAGGGAAACCCTGTCTCAGAAGAAAAGAAAGGAAAGAAGGAAGGAATCTCAATAAATTGAAAGAATTTTAATAAGTTTTATAAGTAACACATACCAAAATATCTTACTTGTTTAAAATATGTTTTAGAGAATCACTGATCTTGCTGCTAATTGTAACTTCCTTCCATGGCTTTAAGATTTTATGCTTACACAACCCCTATTTCTTTCAAGAGAGTATAATGAGCAAATGTTAACCATGAGCTTACAAAGTAAATGTGAGGCATGAAATACATGCGCACACACACATACATACACACGTGTGCACAAGCACACATGCATCTTCCGTGTTAGGTATCTCGTGGAATTTATTTGGGGATAAAAACAAGTGCTGTTGCTAAAAATCCAACAAAATGTTGAAGTCTCTAATTGAAATGGATAAATCTGGAAGACCCATGCCAATTGGCACATTATAAATTTCTTCTATTGCTGTCAGCCATCCAAACAAACGGAAAAATCAACAATAACAACCCTCCGTTTGCTGTCACTGGGAGCAGCTTGAGTGAATACTCACTAAGTGGGAGGCATTGTTCCATTGTTCTAGGTACTTTTAGGCCTTTAATTCCCGCTCTTATTTTCCTCCCCATTTATAAGTGAGTAAAATGAAGCCCTGAGCGCTTATGTAATTTGTTCAAGATCAAACAACTATTAATAGCAAGTGCCAGCACCAGGATTTGAACCCAGGGGGATGATGTTGTCACGTAACTTTCTATTTTTCAAAACCAATGTCAGAAGCACCGGCAGTGAACTCAAGAGCCCCATGGTTTCTCCCGCAGCATTTTGTATGCTGCTGAATTGGATCTCTTCTGCCTTGGCTTGAATTTTCCCTCTTCACTGATCTGTCTTGTTTGATAAGTTCATCAAACATCAAGACTCTGTTAGTTTTCAGAAAGGATTACAGTGATAAGCTTTTATAATTGAGAGTATCTCAGCTGAGATTTCCTTCACCAGCGACCTCTTACCTGAGTCTTCTAATTATTAGCGATGAATTTTCTGATGTTTCAAGAGTGTATTTGTTTTAAGTGTAAGTTACAGATTATCTGCCTGTAAAACACATCTCCCCTCTGAACTGTTACTTAAAGGGAATTTCTCTCTGACTCTAGCATTTAAACAATAATGATTCAAAATTGAGTTAACTAATAAGAACTTGAAAGTAATTCTATTTAAAACCTCCAATGTTTGAGAGACAGAGCGTGCTTAAAAGATATCTATCTCAAAAGTGAAGTTAAAATGCTTCTTAAGAACCACAAAACATTCAATGGTGATATGTATCCAAATGAAGCCAGGTTGGAAATCTCAGGAAACGAATAGGCAAAATGCAACAGACATGGGAAAATATTACCTCTGTTATCAGCCCAGAGCAAAGGTTTAGAATGGCATGGCTGAGTCTCTCTATGGTTTCTTGTTCTCCCTCACAAAAATATTTGCAAATATTATCTCTATATATCCTGCCAACCGGTGTAAGGTGAGATAGATTTTTACCATTTTCTTTTTATATATAATGAAGTGGAGGCTAACTGCCTCACATTGCTTGAGAAAAATACTGTATTTTTCTACTGTATGCAGAGTAAATTTTAAGTCCAGGATTTGATTACACCTACATTAACTATTAGAGACGAGGTATTTTAAGTCTCAGTCTACAGAGGAAAACCAAGAATCAGAGAGACTGAATGATTTGGTCTGGATTGCTGCTGAGGACTAGAGTGGTCATTCCCAGCTAGACACATCAGACTAGTACTAACTGGATTTTCCCCTGTTCCAACTCCTTTATTGGATTGGAATAGTATGAAAAAGAGGTTCCACGACAACACAACCCACTGCCAACATCACAGTATCTTTGTCCCCCAGCAGAGGAGCCCAATTCTGCAAAGCCCTGGAGCCCACTTACTTGTTCACTTTCTCTTGTGCAGTTACCCAGGGATGCCATGGCATCAAAGACAAGCCAAAGAAAACAACGACAAGCATCTTATCCAGAAGTCACCATCTAGCATTGATGCAAAAGCAGAAAATAGCCTACTTTAGAAGTTACAGAAATCTCCAGGCTGGAACCCCAAACACCTATCAGATGTTTAAAATGATCAGAAGTTTTTCAGTTCCCATTCAATGTGATTAACCAGTAACCAAGGTATCGATTAGCTAAATACCTTCAAAATGGCCCCAAGCCCTTTAGCCCTGTTTGGGAAATCCCCACATGGCTAAGAAAAGGTGATATTTAACTAAAATCAGTTCAGTAAAGAGTTTTCTTTCCAGAGACAGACAAAATACAAAACCAAGATACAGTTGCCAGAGACCCAGTGTTTCCTACTGGCTCTTGGAGCTCCTGAGGTCGGAATAGTCTGTTGTTCAAGGCAGCAGCAAGGCTCAAGGCTCACCTGGCACACCAGCTCAGATTCAGGCATCCGGGAAAGTGTGGGAATATTAACAGTTTCATGGAGGTTCTGCTATACATTACCAAACATCTGAGAATGCATGAGATTCACTGGACTTTCTGCTCTAATTCAACAACTGAGTGTCCTCAAGATCCAGCCTATTTATGTCTCAAGGGGACCAGATGTTTTAAATATACATCTTGAGAAACTCTCTCTGGAATGCCAATCATGGCCAACACATCTGCACTGCCGATGCCATACCTGGATATAATCTCCCACTCTTCCAGACATAAATTAAATCAAGTAATAGAGACGGACAGAAGATAGACGAGCAACTAGTCAAAAGCTATTAGATACTACTAAATGATAGGCACTTCAAGTCTTGTATTTAGTCTCCGATCAAGAATTCTGCCACATGAGAAGTCCTAAGTCCGTACTGCCATTACAGTGGGAGCTCAGGTCAGTTAACTAGCTGGCTCAATGATGTACCATTGTCTTGCTATGTTTGGAGAGGTATAAATTGAATTTAGGATTAGCCAGTTGCGTCTTCACTGACCTCAATAGGGAGACACAATGACCAGCTTGAATGTCTGAGAAATGCACATCTGACTCATATATGGAAACTCCAGCGAGGCTGTCAGTAGTTCCTCCTTTCCACTTCTCAGGGGTTTAGGCAAAACTCGGCAGATGTGAGCCCCAGCTCTGATTGCTGGAAGGACCGACCCTAAGACTGTATCTGTCTGTCTGTCTCCCACTTCTCTTCAGTTTTGGGGCCGAGGTCTTCTTAGGCACAGTTCTTCCGTGTGTATACATCATTTGAAAACTTTCCTTTCTTCTTTTTTGCACCAGAAGCCAAGTTGGTATTTTCTGTACTATGTCTACAAATGTGGAGATGGGGGTGTGACATCTGAACACTCGGAGTACTGTATCTGGACCCCACCTTTCTCCTAACCCCCAAAATCCATTGTATGAAAAGTTCCTGTCTCAGACATGCAGATTTCCCTGGGACTGGAACTCAGGGTCCCCAACCAATTTCAGAGATTTCTTCATGGGGAACAGACCTCCCCAAACACTGTCTTCTTAAGTAGGCATGTCATTGGTCACTTGGCAATGCCCAAGGATGCTTGTGATTGCCCCCATGGGGGAGGTGCTACAGGCATCCAGTGGGTAGAGTCAAGGGATGTAGCTAAACATCCCGCAATGCACAGGGATCCCCACTATAAACAAAGACATCTAACCCTAAGTGTCAATAGAACCTATGTGGGAAACACTGTCTACAAGAGTCTGACCTGCCCTTTTCTTCCTTGGAGTCCTGGGTCCCTCTTCTTTTTATGTGTATGTGATGATGACATGTTCTTTTCAGAACTACTCCCTCTTGAAGTTTACCAGGTGACTATTCATTCTCCTTACCCCAAACCTCAGTGACATTCAGGATTCCCAACAGGCCTTAGTCACCTCTCCCCTACATCCTTCAATATTGTCATTTAAATTATATTACCTTCCTCTGAAATGTTCCCTCTTTCTTGATTTATCTACCCTACCACAAACCATTCCTGCCCCCAATGAAATCTAAACGGACTCCTGGTGGGGCCGCCTTTCTCCTCTGTCCACATCAGAGCTGATCTCATCTTCAAGAAAATGGAATCTGACACTGCTCTCCTGCTCCATGGTCTTCTGTGGTTCCCAGCTGTCAACAAATCAAAAGTATAAACTCCTCCCTAAACAGGATCCCACCCAACTTTGTATCCTTAACCCACCTCAAGCATTTTAGTGTCTCTCTGGTACAATCTAGGTCCCTCCTGCCTGCCTCTCACTTTGCCACTGTGGTGACATTGTTCATCTTGCCTCTTCCGCCAGAACCATCTTTAGCCATGCCCCATCTTTCTGTCAAGAGGCTTCTCCAAGTCAAGACCAGCATGGATATCTGTCAGGTGGCTTCAATTAGAAGTTGTTGCCTTGTTGTCTAAGCCTCATAAACATGGCAAGAGTGTGGGAAGGGCCTTGCTGGTCAGAGGTTGCAGTCTATCATGGCCTGGCAGCTTTCTCCAAAACTGGACATGACCACTCCCACCCCCTCAGCGTGACTTCCCGCTCTTTCCCTGGCCCTATCTAGAGAATATCTCTAAGCCTGGAGGACTGACCTTATCTGAAAGCTGTCTCTAAACCTGGGTACCTGAGTTATCTCTAGGGTGACCCTTCACACAGTTTCCTGCTAGAATCTTTTCCCCTGCTGCATATATGGTAACTAAGATTTATACTAGGAGCTTTGCTGTAGGACCTTGCTGCCCCAACCCAGTCTTAGGGCAGGAGTGTGCCACTGAACGCAAATTAGGGTTTTCCCCAGGCTCCCCAGTCCCATATATTTTCTGTACTCTGGAATAAAGCTGAGTTGATTCACCAAAGTCACCTCCCAGAGGACTGTCTCCATGATATCCACAGCTGTCTGAACCCTGTTTGCCATGTTCCCCTCACTTTCATGGACCAATGCACCAGTGATCCTGGGGAAAAAGCAGAACCACACAAGAGCACTTTAATTTTTCTCTATTGTGTTAGAGTTAGGGTTAGGGCGTGGAGGCTCTCTGGAAAAGTAAACCTTACCTAGGGTAAGTTCTATACCTGATTTTTCCTTATAATCTCCCATGCCACTCAGTACTGGCTCTTGAACAAGAACTATTGGTGCATGGTTATCAAGAGATCCATTAAAATAGATGGTTTTCATGATACTCACATTTTATCATTTTACCTTCAAAATTATCTTATTTCATTCTCTCTCTCTCTCTCTCTCTCTCTCTCTGTGTGTGTGTGTGTGTGTGTGTGTGTGTACACAAGCACATGCCACAGCACAAGATGGAGATCAGAGAACAAATTTAAGAAGTTAGTTCTCTCCTTCTACCACGGGTCCTGAAAGTTCAACTCGGGCCTTTCACAACAAGCTCCTTTACTTACTGAGCCATCTTGCTAACCTCCAATTCCAGAATTCTCTGGAAGTCAGAATAATTGAGAACTATGGAGTATCAGGCCCTGTACCTGCCACCTCCCAGAACCCCAATCCTCACAGCTGCCTTGCAATGCCAGGAACCCTAATGTAGTTTTAGAGATGAAGACACCAAGGTTTCAAGAAAACAGATCGGCTACAATCCCTCACAGAATGAGTCTGAATCATGGATGTATAGACTCTTTCAATCACTGAACCTGGGATTGTTTAGGTCTAGTTGTTCAACTGTAAGGTGCCATGCCAGGCTAAGGCTAGATCTTTTAGCACCAAGTCTGAACCCCCCTCCATTTATTACGCATTAGCAGAAATGAATATTATTTCTAGAAACAAAGGAGTCAAAATAAAATGGATCACAGATGAAATTAAAAGAGAGATTTGGGACTGTATAGAATTGCACACTCCCATAATCCCAGCACCCAGGAAGCTGAGGCAGGGGTGACAAAAATTCCAAAGCAAACCTTGAATATGTTAAGAGACCATATCTCAAAGAAGAGATGTGGGGAGGCCAATGGAATTGTGCTGCGCCTCTAGGAGAGAATGTGTATAGAGTACTGGAGTCGGGGCCCCCATGTGCTTCAGCCAAAATTTTCTAAGATGAATGGAGAATGCCAAAAAAAATATCTTAGGTTTGCATATTCGAATTTCACCTTAATTGTAGCATCAGGCTGTCAGTGACAGTTGTAAATGGTTATGCAGAATCAACAGTAAGATGGTAATTCATTTTGAAAATGCATCGCCTGTCTGGTGAAAACACTCTTCACTATTGAAATCAGCTTGTGAGTTATGGCCTCAGAACAGAGCATGGCCCGGGTTGCCTCGTGCGGTGCAGCCATGACATCTGGCCTCATGCTCTCGCTGGTAAGCCTTTCAAAGTTCTCCACAATGCCTGTGCTGGGCCCGCAGTTGCACAGTCACATAGGAGATCTGAATCTGCATACCTAGTGTGAAAGGAAGTGATTCCCTAGGGTAGGAAGACCACAGCATTAGGCCAGAAAGCGCCGCTCACCAGTTACTATCTCCTTGCCTTGGCTTCATCATCCGTAAAACAGATAAAAATAATGTTTTCCTAATAGGACAAGATTAAACACCAAATGAGGGAATCTGCTCACAGCCGGGCACTTTGAACAGCTGTTTCTGCCTTGTTGAAACAGTGACTCCCTGTCTCTGTATCTATTTTTCTTCATTTATATGCATGGGAGATTTCCTTCGAGCACAGAGGCTGGGGGGAGGGCAGAGAGCACAGGGCTGCCAAAGAAACCGTCGGAGGAGGGTAGAATGTGGTGCGTTCACACCTAGGTACCTTGGACTGAGTCTGAGTCCCCCGGAGGCCAGATGCTTCCAGCAAGAGCTGGAATAATAATTCCAAGGCCAAGGAGATCTGGTCCCACCCCCATCTCTGCCTAGGTTCCAAAAGTACCTTTGGGGTTTACAAGTGGGAAGGACTCAGAATGACAACCTCAGCCTCACAATGGCTGCAGCAAATACGTTTTTTCCCAGGACCATACTACTTGGAATCAGCATGGATCATCAAGTACACAGCTTTATGTGGGGGTTCACTGGTGCTGCTGGTGAGGTTTGTGGGTGTGCGTGTACCAAAATATACTAATTTATTGATGCACAAGCCTACAGAATACCCAACCCAGTTCCTGGCACAGTCTGCGGGCAGTAAATGAAGATGTCCCGCCCACTGCCTTCCTACTTCCTCTCTCCTCCTGTAGATCCCCTGTCTATTAATCAGTTTTCTTCCTGATCCTGGCTGTAGCCAAAAGACCTTAGCCGTAGGTTTTCCACCAGAAACGAAGTGGGGCTGGGTTAAGTAATTGGTCTCGAGCAAAAGCTGTGCACTGGAGAGGCTAATTCATGCCTACTGCTACCTACTTCCAGGAGAGCTTTGTATTTGCATTTAAGGATGTGGGGTGAGGAGTCAGTGTCTGGCTCACTACAGTAGAATTAAATTCCCCAGGAAGGGATTCAGCATTCTAAGTGGCCCTGGCCAAAGCTGGGTGGTCCTTTGGGACACCCTCTTTGTATTCCTTTCACTTCTTCCGTTAGGTTGTACTGTTTCAGAAGCCCCAGCTGGGGACCATTCTTTCAGGTGGGGCTGTGCTCTCAGATCCCAGAGCGATAGGAGACAATGTGGGGGTTGCTGAGGATCTGACGGAGTGACCCAAACTGCGTGCGCCATTTCTGCTTTTCTTTTCAGCATCTGTGTGTTGTCAGCATAGAGCTGATCGTGCTCTTGAAAACACCACAGGCTCGGGGCTCTAGAGATGGCTCCCCAAGCACTGACTACGCAAGCATGAGGACCAGAGTTCAGATCCCCAGCACCCATGTAAATGTTAGGCTGCGTGGTGGTCTGACTGGAATCCTAGTGCTCAGGAGACCAAGGCCAGGGATACCCGAAGCAAGCTAGCTCAGTGGACTAGTCAAATCAGTGAGCTCGGGGCTTATGTGAGCGACTTGACCCCAATAAGGTAGAGAGCAATTGAAGAAGACACTGCATGTCAAGTTCTGACCTCTGTATGTGCATTGACATGTGCACTAACCCTCACATACATGTGTGCCCCACACATAGGCAAATATGCGTATGTATACCCATGTGCAGCACACATATTCTGCATGTGCAAAACTATGAATCATAAGCTTAAGGCATGACCAATAATGACCGAATGGACTGATCACTCAGAAGATGAATCCTGAGGGGCCTGACCAAGCCAATTCCCTTCCCCACCCTATCACACTTAGGGATAGACTGCACGTGGCCATGGGTCAACGACTGCACTGACCCCATCCAGGGCTGGTGTTAAACGCTGGTGGGCACTAGAGATGAGAGGCACCGCTCCTGCCTGTCACAGGGTCCTGTGGCTGGGATCAACAGCAAGCACTGAGCTCTGGGAATCTGTGATCTGGGGAATATGTGTGACTGGACTTTAGGGGAGACATGGGGAGAGGACTAGGAAATTGTTTAATGCAGCTTTGTTTTTTAGACAAAGAAAAAAAGTAGAACATTCTAGACATTCTAGGCAAAGGAAGTCACATTGGTGAAGCCAGGAGCCCAGCCAAGGAGGAATTCTCTCTGCTACATGGGTAGAAGCAGACCATACCTGAGCAGAGATGGCAGCACAGGCGAGATTCTTATTAAAGGGACTGTGGTTTGGCGCATGTGCCTTTGTGTGATGACTGAGGTGAACGCCGCCCCTAAGGATATGAGGACAGCCTTGAGAAACGGAAGCTCTGCCATCAAAGATGGCACTTTGCCCTCCAAGAGCCACAGAGGATGCACTGAGGGGGACTGAGGCTGGGGATAGAGAGACCAGCTTCGAGACTGACTAGCAGGCCCAAAGACTGTGCTCCTGCCACACAACAAGATGTCTCTCTGGGGAGAAGGACTGGAAGGATTCATACACTCTGGAGTCAGGGGCCTCATTTTCACGCTAGCCTGAGCCCGGAGCACATTAAATGTTTTCACTCACTTCTCTGAGCTTCAGTGTTCACACCTGAGCGCTAGCTCACTGCTACACTTTCTTTGTCTAAATGTTCAGGATTCTCTATATCCTGAGCTAGGAAATCCCTTTTAGAACTGTAAAGCCGGCAGAGGGAATATATATATAATCACATCATACACATAGTACACACACACACACACATTTTAAGCCATTCACGTCTCTCTGAATACTTTTATTCAACATTTGTCTTCCCGTGAGGCACTCTGGGCTGTCTATCTATAATTAGACTTGCTCCTCACTCATAAGCCAGGCTGTGTGGAGTGAGAGACAGCACCGGATTAGCTCAATGTAAACAAATTTGGTCAGTCCACTTCTCACCCATCAGGGTTCTAGCTGAGTGGATTTCAACAGCTTCTGGGTGAGTGTTAATGCCATCTACGAACACGATTGCAAGAGAAAAAAAAACAATAACGTGCCGGCTCTGTGTTTTGGTAATGCTCTAGGCTTCGTGTCAGCTTCTTTGTAAGACAGTACGATGCCCAGGGTGGGGTAGGGGGCAATAGAGCAGAAAGGCAGTACGCAGAACCTTCACATAGCTAAAGACAGCAGGTGTAATACCAAGTTTGCAAAGCAAAGCATGCTAGGTTACTCAGGGTTTTTGTTTGTTTGTTTGTTTGTAACCTTGCATAAGTCCCTCTTTGAGTCTTGGGTATCTTGACTGTAAAACTGAGACTAAGGACACCTGCCTCCCAGGCCAGCTGGGAAGTGTAACCGAGGCCATCAATATCCTTGACAACCTTAGGCAGAGCTCTGTGGGTGAGGGTCGTGACTCAGTCTTCCAAAGCAAAGGGTCCAGAAATCAGGACACACACGCAGAGGACTCAGTATCGGCTGACCCGCCTCTGAGTCCTAGAAAGTAGGGAAGGGTTTGGACCAGATGCCCATTGCCCTAGTTAGCTTTAACTGTTAGCTTGCTGCAGCCTGAGAAGGGAACAGGGGGATTTCCTGGATCCTGCTGGCCTCTGGGCATGTTTTGGGGGATTGTCTTGATGGTTAATTGATGTTGAAAGTCCCAGACCAGTGGGCAGCACCATTCCCTGGGCAAATAGTCTAGGGCTGTATAAGAAAGCTCACTGGACATGACCCCCGAGGGAACCAGTAATCAGTATTTCTTCATTGCTTCTGCTTCAAGTTCCTGCCCTGGTTTCCCACAGTGACGGACTCTGATGTGCAGGAGTAAGCCAAACAAACCCCACCCTTCCCAAAGTTGTTTTTGGTCGGAGTGTTTTCTCCCAGCAAGAGAAAAATTCTAGACCACCCATGACACGCTCTGTGATGAAGGTTGTCGTGAACTGGCTGCAGACACCCAATATCTGAGGGCAGAAAGAAAGGCACAGACGTTATCAAGCACAGTCTTCCCATAACCTGTGGGGTAGCTTTAGATGGGAAACCCTTTCCACATACAGAGAAACTGAGGTCCAAAGAAGAATTGAAGAAGGAAGAGAGAATTTGAGATCAGGTTAGACTGACTTCAAAGTCTACCTATGGTCCCTGTTGGGGCATAGCAAAAACAGTCATATCAAATTTAGATGAGGAAAATACATAGTAAGTTATAAAACAATAAACGGTACATTTAGAGATTATGCTGATCTTGTTGATGCAGCATCAGGGAGGACGAACTTTGTCATAAATTCTAAAGCATCATCTCCCTTCCTTGCTACGTCTCCGGCACCACAAACACGGGCTGGAACCACACGGGCAGTCAATGTTCTGGCTGATAAATGAGTGAACGAAACTCACAGGTTCGTCATCACAGCTCGAGCTTTTCTCGTGGATCACAAAAAGTCTCTCACCAAAACGGTCCAAGGGATTTGTACACTTTTGCCAAAACAACTATTTCTGTTTCGCTGCTGTGTCCAGTGGCTGGGGTGCTGACTTCATATGGAGAGTCAACAAAGGATGCTAATGGGCTTCGGGGCTTCACTTAGCAGAAAGCTCAGCTTAGACTAAAACCCCACCCCCTGCCTTCCCTGGTCTCTCCTTATATATACAGATGCTCTTCACTCGGGTATTTAGCCAGGGCTTCTTTCCTACATACCAGCTTTCCCCAAAGAGAATTCTGTTGTCACCACAGGGCTAAGCCCAGGATCAATGTGGGAAGGCACAATAGAAAGGCATGAATATAATGGTACTGCAAAGAAGGCTGGGGCAGCAGTCGAGAGTACTGGCTGCTCTTCCGAAGGACAAGAGTTCAAGTCCCAACACCCATGTGAGGGTTCACGACTCTCAGGGGATTCCAGCTTCCGAGGGAATTGTGGTACAGAGACATACATGCAGACACAATAATCATACCCATAAAATAAAAAGTAAATAAATCTTCACAAAGGCATGGCTATCAAAAGCTGTCTACATTCCCTTTCTGGAGGAGCAGATGATGCTGATTTAATGTGTGGAAGGCACTTAGAAAGGTGCCTGGCACTTAGTGGGCATTGCCTAAGTGTTAGTAATAGCTAATTACCGGCGGTAATTATAGCATGCTGTTATCAACATTGTGAAATTTCTTACTGCAAATGCTTTTAATTTACTGACTACAGTTCTGCGACAGCCCTCGAGCCCTGCACACACTTATATAGGATGGAAGATGTGCACTTGTGTTTGCGGAGCTGAGTTGGGCAGAAAAGACAAAGATGGATACTTTTTCCTCTCTCCCCCTACTCATTTCTTTATGTTGGATTACTCTTTTGTTTGTTTGTTTGTTTGTTTGTTTGGTCGGGGGCAGGGTTTCGAGACAGGGTTTCTCTGTGTAGCTTTGGAGCCTGTCCTGGAACTCACTCTATAGACCAGGCTGGCCTCGAACTCACAGAGATCCACCCACCTCTGCCTCCCGAGTGCTGGGATTAAAGGTGAGCACCACTACCACCCAGCTCATCTCCTGGTTCTTAAAGGCAGGAGTCTTGCTGAAGTAACCAAGCAACCAATATTAGTGGGGACCATGGAGTCATATGGCTAAGACAAATAGTTAAAAACCAAGACTGAGTCTACCCTCACTACTCAACGTGACCAAAGGGCCGTGGCATTACTAATCAGACACGGGAAAATTGATTTAATGGTGGAGCCTAGCTGGAAGCACTGTCCAGGGAAGAAAGGAAACCATATCTGGTTTGAGGTGTGCAATAACCCTGCAGCAGTTTGTAGTTCTCGCTCCCTGAAAATGCCGCTGCTGTCCTCATTGCTGTCACTTCACCATGCGTTCTCACCTGGCCACTGACAACCGCAAGCACAGCGTAGGTCTCCAGAAGGCTCCCTTTCCATTGAGGTTCTTCCTCCGTGCTTTGTGCCAATGTATTGTGTGTGTGTGTGTGTGTTCCTGGTTCTTGCAGCAGACAAACTCCCAATGATATCAGTATACATAATTTAAGCCTACGAGTCTCGGAGCTTACAGAAACCCTCAAAGATTGTTAGTCAAGTGGAATCAGCAGTATTACTGCCGGAGTTAAAACTGTTGATTGCAGCAGCAGTAACTGGGATTTTCTGAATGCTTTCTCCATGCCTGCCTCTGTAGAGCTGTTCTGCATGTAGCTCATCCAAGTCTCAACAGCAGGTTGATGAGAACATTGTGTGTCCATGCTCCCAGTGACAGCAAGGCAACATCTGTCTGTCCCTGTCTCTCTGTGCTCATTGATGAGAGCGGTGGCTATTTACCCCGTTTCTCAGGTGAGAAGAGGTTCTCACATCACAGAGACAAGAAGAGCCAGCATCAGGATTTGAACTCTGGTCTTCCCACTGCTGAGCATGTTCATTCGGCTCCACCCATTTTCAGCAGGAGAGAACACGCCACCCTGCTTCTCTGACCTTTTGTCTACTTGGCCAGTCTTGTCAGAAGTCTTGCCTAGGTGGGAAAAGGAGCAGTAGGTAAAGATGCTTGTCTTGCAAGCCTGAGGTCATGAGTTGGAATCCCCAGAACTGACATGAGAGCTGGACATGTGAGCAGCGACATCTCTGACCCCAGTTCTCCTGCAGTGAGGTGGAACGAGGAGACAGGAGATCCCCAGAATCCTGAGGGCGAGCTAACTTGCTATATTCAGCAGAAAAAAAAAAAAAATGACAAGAGACCCTGTCTCAAAGAATATGGAGAGACCTAAGGTTGTTGTCTGATCCCCCCCCCACACACACACATGGTGTGATGCATGTAAGCCTGCTTCACACACACACACACACACACACACACACACACGTGCACAAACACTAAAAGATTTATCACCTCCTTGGAGTATGCTCTCCTGTGGATGAAATCTGGTGATTTAAGAGCAAAGCAGATGGAGTAACACCTCCTTAGACTCACCACTCCTCTGAGCCTCAGTTTCCCCCTGTGTACGTGGGGTGACAGGACTTCCTTCTTAGAAGTCTTGTAGAGATCTGGGGAGGAATTACTAAGGAAAGAGACAAGATAGGGTATAGCCCATAATACTCTTCAGTAAATTGGGTATCTTTTTCATGGTGGCTTGAGACCGAGACGTTTCATTATACATCTGCCTGACCCCAATGGGGAGAGAGCTCTGAAGGTCACAGTGGAGCAGCTGCACCCCACCTTGAAGCACCATCCCCCCAAAAGATGCAGCCCTTTTGGCCTCCACTCAGCCAGCCCCTCCAAATGAGAACGAGGCTCCCACACAGCCGCCTGAGCTTTGCTTACACATCCCCCTTCACGACCGACTGAGCCCCGACACAGGGAAGAAACATTCCATTGAATCATGTAAATCCCCACTCATCTCCAAATTGGGTGCCGGAGCGCCTCAGGGAAGTGATTTTACAACCTCACTGACTCCAGCCAAGGTAGGCTTCAATTGTTCTTGCGAGATAATTCAGCCTCCGCCTGCCCTGGCAGCAAAGCTGAGTAGGGGCTCCCTCCTTCCTGCCAGAGAGATGGCCCCTTAGGCTGAAGGGGAACAGCATCTTCCCCCAGCCAGAAAAAAAAGAAAAGAAAAAATAAAAAAGACCAGGCTTAAGCTGCCTTCTGTGGCCTTCCTCGACTGGACAGTACAGGTGGAACTCCATCCTCACCTGAACAAAAGCTCTCAGAGAAGCATGGGGGGGGGGGCGTTGTAAGAGCCAGTGCACTGGACTAGGAGGTCAAGGTTGCTTGGGTTTCCCCTCACCCTGCCAGAATTTTCAGAGGCAGGGTTACGCTATGATGGACTGAGCCATCCTAGTGCCTTCACGCAAGAAAACCCTTTCCAGCCTGCTGTGCCCCTGGGGAGAACTGTTATCTGTTCTTGTATGGCTGCCTTTTTAAAAAATTTATTTTCAAATCTGGGCCTCACAATAGATTATTCAACCCACAGCCAAGTGAGGTTGCAGGAAGCGCAGGCACGAACACAGTCCTGGCCTCTGCTTGTCGAACGCCCCAGCTTCCTGAGCCGCCCTGGCTGCCTCATCATGGGTAACTTGGCTTCCCGGGATTGCTCTGAAGGGTCGCTTTTCTCTCGAGTTGTTGGGAGCCCAAGTCCTAGTGCAAATGTTAGAAAACAGGTCAGCAGCCTCAGCCCCCATCCCACTTCCCCTCCCCCACTCCACAACAATTGTCATCATACAACTCTGTAATTCGTCAGCGCAGGGACATGATTTCACACCACAACTCCTTAAGGCAGGGCTCCCTGTCCACATTTCATAGCCTGAGAAGCAAGCGCAGTCGTCAGGTTTGTCCTAGGGCATCCATGGCTATGCGGCAGAATTAGGACCTTAGTTCAGCCATCATGAGTCTCTGCTGAACTCTCTGGGGAAGTCCTTCCCAGAGGAGCTCACTCTCCAGGCAGCCAACTGTATTCGGCTAGCGTCCTCTGAGGACTCCACCCAGAGCTCTCCCCACCCAGGTCCTAAGCCAGTGGCTCAGCTCATTGCAGGGGCTGTGCTGAGTCACACTGGTTATTTTTTTCCACCCCAACATTTGCTCTGCAGACACCACCACCACCACCCCCCGCCCCCGGTCTGGGTCCTGTGGTCTAGACTGGAGTAGACCAGCTTTCACAAAGAGCTGAGCCATGGAGAGACGTCTAGGGAACCTTAATCAAGCAAAATCAGCAGGCGTTCTCAGCCATGCAGCCGTCCAAATGTTCAGTGCACATGGGTCAGTGTTCCTTTGCCAGAGGAAACCCACTGCCCATACCACAGCCTCTGTACCACCACGAGGAGCAGTTAGTACTTCTGTTCCGTCAGTCACATGAGGGTAGGCAACCTTACCCAAGGCTGTTGTCATTGTAGCCACACACAGTCAGTTCTACTCAATGGCAGGTGGCTAGCCATGGCGCCCTCTGAGGACATGGAACAATCCAGTTATTAGATGCAGAAGGGAGGTCGGCTATTCGGAAAGTGGCTCTTAGGTAGAATGGGCGCCCTCAGCAACCTGGGATTGTCTGCAAACAAAATCATGACGGAGTGAAAACCCGAGTAACTAGAGCACTGAGGAGGACTAGAGGCATTGAAGGAGGCTGAGGGTTGGCAGAAAGAGAGGCAGAGAGACGCCAATAAGCTGCTGGTTGGCTGTGCCAATCGTGGGTACTGGGTGCAGGTCCAGCAAGCGTCGCAGCTGATACCGCTAGACTTGCTGCCTGCAGCTGCCTTGGTGGGAGGCATGGGATACTATTCTAGGATTCCCAGGGGCACCTTCTGTCCCTTTTGCCAAGAGCAACTGCACAGCCATCCCCTCCAGGGTGCCACTTCCTCCTGGTGCTATCTACACAAGGCCCTTCATTATAACAAAGAGACGCTGCCAAAGCTCCCGGCTCCATGCGGGTGGACGTGTGCATGGTAATTGGGTTAGTTGTGTTTTATGGACTCTGAACTGAACTGATGCTATGCTTTATCTGGGCGCTGGGAAAACAAGGGGCTCTGTTTGTGTCTTGCCGATGCTCGTGGAGAGGCTGCGACACCAAGCAACTGTCTTTGTTTTCCCATTACTTCCAGGTTATACCTTTCTGCGTGTTTTCTCACTATTTAAACTCACAAGATTTCCACTTAGTATATCGTTAAACATTTGTAAGTTCCATTTTGAAATAAGACAATAAATAAGTATTTACAACAAGATAATATAAAAGTTGGGCCTTGGTGGAAAATAGTTCACACACAAGATTCAAATGGGGAATGGTTAGGAACAGGACCTTTGGGGGAGGTGTGGACTGGGTTCAGGAAGCCAGTGAGATGAGATCATGACCAGGGAGAGAAGGGACCATTACCACCAGAGGTGTTTCGGGCACAGCCCAAAGTCAAGGCACTAGGAAGTGCGAGGAGATACAGGGACTGTGTATGATCCACAGCACATTGAGAGGAGGGCAGGAGAGATGCTGTGGCCATTTTCCTTTACCTTGGGACCTCATACTGGAGCTTCCCAGCTGGAACCTGACGCCACCGTCCAGGCCACGGTTCTTCCATCTCAACCTTCCTGGGCGTAGAGAAAGGCTGAGGAAGGTGGGTGGAGAGGCAAGGGAGGAAGTGGAGAATGGGCTTCAAAGATAAACGTGAAGTCTGAGGGTTGAACATGGTCAGATCAACACACATGCTCACACACAGAGAAGTAAGGGTGAGCTGAGCTGAATGGCCAAACCCATTCTATGGGACCGGAGCTGCCCCACCTCGCGACTTCACGGCAAACCTTGTATCCTGCTCCTTCCTGGCAGAACCATCCACCTTTCCTCGATTCTGGGCCTCTACCTTGACCCCCTAGAGTTTCAGAAGTGTGTGACGTGTCTGTAAATCGTACGTAATGCCTCTCACCTCCAAGTTCTTCAGAATCCAGCTGGTTTAGTCTGTTTGGGTTGCTGTGGTCTCAAAATGCCACAGACAGGGTTTTGTTCGTACATGACCTCTTACATCGTACCTCTCTACTTAGCGAGAGCATGGTTTGCCCAAGTGGCTGGGAAGAAAGGAGGGGAACTTTGGAGACAATGGTTTCTTCTATTATTGCAAGCACTCTCCCAAGCGTCCAGCTTTCCGTGGGAGAACAGTGTCTTTGGTTGCAGTTCCTGTCACCTGAATCATAGCCCAGGAATAAATTGAATCTTTTTCTAACATAGAATATATTACTCTTGAAATAGTAGGAAATGTTGATAATTGCCTTTTATTGGACTCACAAATAATTTATAAGTTGGTCCGATTTTTAAAAAAAAAAAAGTATTATAATCTTAAATCTTTGGTTTTTTTTTTCCTTGAGGCAAGGATCAGTCTCTAAAAATAGAACCAGTGTAGAGATAGGCCTAGCTCTCCCCCTGGTGGTCAAGGTCTAGAATTGCATGTTCCGTAAATGGCCCTGGAGCTGGAGGCTACATTTAAATAATTCCTTTTCCCCTAAGTACACAGAAATATTTGATTTATTCTTCCCAGCCATGTCTGCGTTACAGAGTACTTCTTCTTATAAAGTCCATATGCTTTGAGAGTAAGTAAATGATCTATTCCTCATATACATTACCAGGCAGCGATAGAAACTGGCTGAGGTAGGTACAGCTTCCCCGGTTCTATCAAATGTCAGGGAAGCTGGGAGTTTCTTCAGAAGACACAGAGGAAGGAAATGCAAATTGGCTGACATAGGAGCAGGGTGACAAGGTATTGAGGGGGTGACTCAGTGTGAAGGTGTATGCAGGAGTGGTGCGGGAAAGTGGGGAGACGGGGAAGGCTGTGGTGCTCGGCTTAGACGCCTGGATCCATTGACAACCTGTTGGAAGCAGGATCCTGGCGCGGCCCTCCCTGGGTACAGCAGACAGGCACTCTTCCTCTCCCTGGAGAGACTATTTCTTCATAGGTAGCTGGGGACCTAAGCAATAGTTCCAGACAGTGGGCAGAATTGTAGCCCTTCCTGGCCTAACCCTCGAGTGCACTCTGTCTGTATCCACACCAACGGCAATGGAGCATTCCAGGATATCGGGATCACAGGGGGAAAGTGAGCTCGACTGTTCTTGTAGAGCATTTTTTTTTTGAGATTATAATAGAACTACTTCATCCCCACCGCTTCCCCTGCCTCTCTCTAAACCCTCTCCTATACCCCTCCTTGCTCTCTCAGTTCATGGCCTTTTTCTAAATTATCATTTAGCAAATACACACATATAAGTAAGTAAAAGAGAGTGTCTCTCTCACACACGCATATTCCTAAATACATAACTACAGCCTCCTCAGTCTGTATAATGTTAAATATTTTCAGGGCTGGCCATTCGGTATTGGATAACCAACAGGTGTGCTCCTCCATGGGGAAGAGTGTTTCTCCTGCTCTCGGCATTCCTTAGTTACCTGTGATTCTTTCTCTAAGGTTGAGGCTTCCTGGTCTTTCTTTTGTTCACTTTGGCATGTCTATCGATGTACTTGTTCAGCTCTTGTTGAGACAGTCATGCTGGTGAGACTTCATGGTTGTAGCTGCTGACCTCCCTAGGAGATGCGATCTCACAGCAACTCCCTAGGTCTGGTGGCTCTTGTACTCTTTTGGTCCCCTCTTCCTAAGTGATCTTACGTGTGGGAGTTACATTGTAGATGTATCTGTCAGGGCTAAGCGCCATACCTGTGCATTCCGATCACTTGTGATGTTCTGTAATGTTCTCCATTTGTTGCGACAAGGAGTTTCCTTGGTGAGGAATGAAAACTATACTTATCTGTGTATATAAGGACCGGTGTTTATAATGGAGTTAAGAATTATGCTGGTTTAGAAAAGTCGCAATGGCAGGTTTTCCTCAGAGATCCATGACTTCACTAGCCATAAATGGTTGGCTAGGTCTCCAGTACTAGACATGATTTCCATCTTATTGAATACATATGCTGTTACAGAGTCCTAACCTGTTTTGAGAGCAGGAGAACCCCCCTCCCGGGTACCTTGAATCCTGCTATTCCTCCAATTAGACTGGCTTACATGACATGCTCACTCCTGAAACAATCAAGACTCAAATCTGAAGCCAGGGGTGAAGTCAGATTCACTTAAATCACACAGACCAAGAATGAGATCATACATTTTAGAAAGAAGGAATTTTTTTAAAGATACATTTTGACAGAAAAAAATGGTAATGTCTTAGTCACTGTTCTATCATTGACCAAGGCAACTCTTATAAAAGAAAGCATTTAATTGGTGGCTTGCTTACAGTCTTGGATGTTAGTGCGTTATCGTCATGGTGGGGATCATGGCAGCATACAGACAGACATGGTGCTGGAGAATTAGCTGAGAGTTCTCCATCCTGATCCATAGGTAGAGAGAGAGAGAGACAAAGAGAGACAAAGGAAAGGAAGGGAGGGAGGGAGGGAGGGAGGGAGGGAGGGAGGGAGGGAGGGAGGGAGGGAGGGAGAAAGGTGGACTTTATGTGGACTTTTGAAACCTCAAAACCCATCCCCAGTGAAACACTTCGTCCAACAAGGTCACACCTCCTAGTCCTTCTAATCCTTTCACCAATACCACCACTGCCTGGTGACCAGTGAGCTTATCTGGGGACATTCATATCCAAACCACCACAGGTAAGTAGGAGGAAGAGGGTACTGAAAATATCAGCTACAGTCGAAATATGAAATGATGCATTTTCTTACATCAGGAAACAAGCTGTATGGGTGGATGGTGGATGTTATTTTTCAATCACTCTGAATCATCTTTTGGGAACCTTTTAGTTAACTGGGTGGTATGGTTTGCAACCTCCCCACCATGGTGAGTTTCCTAAAATACCCTCATATGTTAACTTCTTAAACTATGTTCAGATATTGACTCCCCATCTCTCTTGGTAGTGTACGGCTTTTGAAAGAAATTCTCCTAAAAAATAAATAACTCTTTGATTCTGCTTTCCTTCTCCCTCAATTTATGTCTCTTTTGATTTTTGTGTTTTAGAAAGTACAAGGAACTGTGTAGACATGAGAGTGGTGTCCAACTAGGGGAAATCATAGGGTGCTCAGTCATGACATCAGACCATTTTAAAGTAGTTTATTTAGAAACTCTAAGAGCTGCCTTTAGGAGCAGTCACCTAGAGAGTGATCTTCATATGCCCCTGCAAGAGTCTTTACACCACAGCTCAGATTTTATTACCATAGTTTCACCCCCAAAGTACGGTCCTCTGATAAACTATGCATCTGTTTGGGGATTCCTGTCTCCTGTAAAGGTTTCCAAAGACAATCTATCTCTAAGCAAAGGTTTTCCGCCTTAGATAGAGTAAGATAGGCAATTGTCTGTGGAGAGGTACAAGCATATCTTGAATCCTAGGTATCCAGGATAAATATTAAAGTGTGGATATTCAGGATGAAATGTAGATTTTCTTTGCTTAATAGAAGAATAGAAGGAGGTGGGTTGGGATCAGGGTATCTTGTATCACCCTTTTCGACCTTTTGCAGCAGAATTCCCCAAACTTCAGGCTTTGTCTGAACTGAGTATGATTCAAAACCCTACACATACATGCATTCTCACATATACACGCCACATGTGTACACACACGCGGGCACACACAACACACACACACCCTCTTACCAGACTGAAGTTCTCTCTCCCGCTGGGGAGACCAAGCTCTTACCAGAAAGCTTTGATGCAGTCTCCCTCTGATTTCTCTACTTTCCCTGGCTTCATTCAAATGACCCGGCCTCCCTCAGATTCACGCCAGTTCCTCTCCAACCCTCTGTCCTGACTCCTCCGCATTCACAAAAAGACCTTGCTGCCCTGTTTTGACTGTTTAGTCCTGTTTGTTTGATTGGCTCTCATGCGGGGCTCTTTGCTCTGGCGATGCTGTCATCACGTGGGCCTGCACTCTACTCTGTCACCCTCCGAGCAGTTCTGCACCCTGCCCTACGCCCTTCAGCCCAACACATACCTCCCTGGTCACCTGAGGCTGCTAATCCCAGGTCCCTTTGTCAGGTGAGCCCCGCCTTGGCTTGGTGAGTAGGAGGCCCTGCCAGGAGACCAGAGGAGAAGAAAGGGAGAAGCCAGGCTCCCTCTTCTCGAGGAACCCTGGGGAAGGATGCAGGCTAACAGCCACGTGGTTCTGGTCTCCCCTGGATGTTTCCAGATCTCAGACTGATGAACCCCATTCTGTGTTGACACGTCCAGGCTCCTGACTTCTAGCTTTTACTTAGCCTCTGGTTTTCTTGTGGCTTTCAGGGTCGGGCCAGTTCCCTGTATGAAATTCCCTCTGTCCAACATCAAGGGAAATCTCAGTCCTTATAATTGCACTTTGACAGATATACAGATACAGCTGCTCCCTGCTCTATCTAGTAGTATCTGGGAAGGCTGGCTCAATCATAAAACCAATGAATGGCTAAAAATCACCACCATGCTTACCTATAATGGATGAATTTTCCATTTCCACTCTCTACAACCTTTATGGCTAACCAAAAATAGGCTTTAACTCACTTTTTTAAAAAGTTCCACTTTTTCTAGCTCAGTGCCCTGTTCCCCAACCCCTTGTTCAAGTTAACCAGCACAGTGTGGCATCTGCATTGCTGACAGATGGTCAAGACACCGAGTACAGAGCGAGATCGTCAGATCAGAAATGCTTCAGCTCCACAGCGCCAAGGCTGCTGGCGGGGCCTGCAGCACAATGGTGAAGGACTGGGTACCCTTCCGCTCTCCAGGTCTGATATGTGACTTTAGCCAGAAGGAGGCCAATTTACTGTTAGTCCCAGAGCCCAGTGCAATTTGCACATGAAGGAAAGATGCACAGTTGTGGCCAAATAGACAGATTTGGACATTGGACCGGATGCTAAAATGCCCCCCCTGTGCTGGAGGCAGGCACATAGCCGGGTGGTTGCCTTGAAGCTGCCCGAAACATTATTATATTTCCATGGTCTGGGCTGAAAATAGAAGCCAAGCATTTGGAAGAGATCTGGAAATGACTGGCAGTTTGCATTCCAGCTACTTGAAAAGGATCGCACAGCCCACCTTTCTGCGGCCCTCAACCCATCTTGTCTCTCCTGGGCTTGGCTATCAAGGATGCTGACTGAGAAGACACATAGCCCTGGAGAAAGAAGAGATGACTAATTCATCGGAATGAGGTCTCACCTGAGAGGAACACACTTGTGAGCTGGGCACAGGGGAAGGGAGTGAATGAAGAGCTGGTCCTGTCAGGTGGTACATACCTTTAATCCCAGCACTTGGGAGGCAGAGGCAAGCGGATCTCTGTGAGTTCAAGGCCAGCCTGGTCTACAGAACTGGTTCTGTACAGGACAGTCAAGGGTACACAGAGAAACCCTATCTCAAAACCTCTCCCTGCCAAAATAAGAAGCAGGCCCTGGTCTTGAAGACTCCATATGTGTGGGAGGGTGGGGTAGACAGACAGGGGTAAAGGAACAAATGCAGGTTGGTGGACAGAGCGGCATCCAAACGGTCCTATGTATCCCATCACAACAGTAAAAAACCGGCGCTCTGTGTGAGGACGGCTGGGATGATTCCAGGCAGGCAACCCCTCAGTGAGACTTTCACACTCCTTCTAATCCTAGGGGGAGTCAGTGCCTGCCTCCCACTTGTCCAGGAACACAGCGAATTCATGTGTGGAAAGTCATACTTCGTGCAAGAACATGGGTGTAATCACCATGGCCCCTCAGCAGCAGCAGTAACGAAGCTCATCCCACTACCCTGTGGGCTCTGATCATTGTGAAGAGGAACTGTCATAGAAGGAAGACTGCAGCAGATATTGTGATGCCTAGATTGGGGACAGTTGGGAAGCAGCCTTTGAAGACCTCGGGAGTACTACTAGCACAGGTGGATGGCTGACTCGAGGCTACAAACAGACCCAGTTCCAGGGGACAGCTGCATTGTGAGACAATGTGGAGGGGCCTGTGGGAGCAGAGGCCTCATGCAGTGATCAATCAACAGAGAAACAGCGTTTCACTAGCTCTTAGGGTACTAAGAAAGGCGCAGGTGGGTGGCACACACGTGAGGAACGGCATTCTAGGTAGAGAAAAGAAAGTCAGGCAAATCTCTGGGGATATGATGAATCATGTCAGCCCAAGAATGAAGGCATCAGCTGTGGGGACATCTGTAGCCAAGGCTGGAGCAGCTCCAGAGTCCAATTCTGAAGAGCCTTTCGTACGTGGGAAAACTTTGGACTTCGCCCCTTATATGCAGGGTCAGATGGACTTTTCAGTGCACAGCATTGTGTTGCGGTAGCTCCTTCTGCTCCTTCAGCCAATAGCCGCTGAGAGATACCAGCCCACTGGGGCATGGTCTCTCAGCGGCTATAGGCTGAAGGAGCGGAAGGAGCTCCGGCAACAGGCAGCTGGATACACAACACTGTGTCCTCAATACAAACAGCAGTGCCTACCTAACTCAATACCATGAGAAGCTACTCAGAAAGATGTGTTGAGAAAAATGAATAGGTCTGGAAATCAGGAATGTCTTGGACTTCTTGACTATCTTCTGTTCCCAAATATTCTCTTCCATAGTACTTAAGGATGTGAGCATTTATGTAAAGATTCGCCTAGGACCTAACTCAGGCTCCCTGGAGTGAAGACACTGTGGTTTTGCTCCCTTCTGTGTGTCTTGGCCTACTCTAGCCCACAGAGAAAATTAGGTAAATATTTGAATGAAAGAGGGCCTAGGGATGTGGATGTGGGCGTGGACAGGATGCAAGCAGGAGCCAAAAGCAGGGAGGTCCTCTGCAAGGCTGGGTGACCAGGTTCATCATGGAACTTTCAAGTTCAAAGTCTGCCACACTTCTATGGCCTGCCCCACTTCCTCGTCCTCCCCCACATGCCATACCTCTGAACCAGGCCCTAATCAAATCCTGCTGCTCTTTCACCTGAAACCTGGGGATTTAGTGCACTTCCTGCCTCCGTGTTTATAGCATCAATGATGTAATTTGGTTCTACATATGTTTATATAGGTGGTTAAATGGCACAGTGATAAAATGCCTTGGAATAAATCACTGACTTTCACATTCAGGTCCACCTGGCTAATGTCCACACGGACTGTCCCTCTGTGGCTTGAAGTAGCATCCTCTGCTCCAGAGACAGTGGGAAACACATCTCATTGACAGAAGCCATCTCTCCCTTCCCAGGGAAGCCCTTCATTTCAGTGATAAAAGACTTCGATCCTGCAATCTGACCAGGGCCAGCCAATCTGTCTCTTCCAGCCTTTCCATTCAGAATGAGATCTCTCACAGGGGCCTAGCTGCACCCCACCTCCCGACAAGCTGTTGCACTGACTCTTGGCAGCTGGGGTCTGAGCTGATGGCCACGCTGCTAACATGGCTAGTGAGCGGGGGACATGGACATCACAGGAAGGTTGCTGTCAGGGGGACAGGTGACAGACCACACTCCTGCAAACAGACGCCGTGCCTTCTATCCTTTCAGCCCTCTTAAGGTCTGTTCAGGAGAGTCGCTCCTCAAACTCAGGTCTTTGTCCAAGCTCTTCTCTCTCTAGACTGCCCCATCCTAAGTCAAGTTAGGACTGAGAGTCAAGCCTTGTTGGCTCTGTAAAGCCTGTCTTGCCTCTCTAGGCAGAGCTATACGGCCTCTTCTCTGAAGAGAGAGGAGGGAGAAATACCGGGTTCCTGTTAGCCGTCATCTTTTATGCATGTTTCTTTCTGTGCCTTCTAAAATTTTGTTAACAATCACGTGGGAGTAGAATCAGACTCCATTTTACAGACCAGAAAGCTGAGGAGCAGATAAGCTCTCTCAGTCAAAGTCAGAGCTGCTAAACAGTTGAATTGGGATTGGCAAAAAAAAAAAAAAAAAAAAATCGAATCCGCACTATCCATCCTTTCTCCCTGTCATCCACAGAGCACAGATGGAGTAGCTCTTATTCTGCCTTGTCCAGGGCAGGGATCTCTCCTATTCTATCTTGGTGCCTTTCTTAGCCACACTCTGGGCAGGTCTAGAGAAATCTTGGCCACAAGGCCAGATTTTTTTTTTTTTTAATTAACCAAGTAGATGGGACGGTGGAGGGGGAGCAGGCATCCCACTGGCAGGGAGACCTGGTGTCACCATTCCTCTAGTCTGGTGCACGCTAAATTTACAGTCACTAGAGTGTCTTTATGTCTTGCCTCGTTTCCAGCCTCCATCGTGTGTTTCCGGTCCCTCCAGCTGGGCATCCGCTTCTGTCGTGATGCTCACAAGCCTTCTATGAGGGGTCTTAACACTTGTCTGTTTGTCTGATGCCCTGGTACCTTTCCTGAGCACAGCAGGCTCTCTCCCTGGATGCTGAAATCCATCTCTAAATGCCAGTGATTCTCTAAGTGTTTGACACCATCTTGCCCTTAAATCACAGCAGTTCCAGGGCCATGAGCTTCTGCAGGGTCAGCAGCTATGCTATAGCTATAGCTATGAGCATTTGGTGTTACCTCAGCAACCAGGTGTGAGTTGGAAACCTGGCTTTGCATCATACGGGTTATGTGACCTAAAGCTTTCTTTGTGCTTCAACTTATCCGTCTATATAAGATTGGTAAGACTGACACAGTAAGCCTGTTGAGGAACTGAATAGCATGATACACGTATTAACCCGATACATTAACATGATATGTGTAATAACCACCGTTATTCCCAGTAACCCAGATCATGTCAGTTAGCACTACAATTTGATCTTCAGTCGGTTCGTGCCCCACAGAGTTGGCTAACTCCACCCATGTCAGGGCAGTTTTCCATATCTCCTGTCCCAATTCTTCCCACCGCCTTTGTTTTTCCTACCAACCCATTTCAACATCACCATGATTTAATAGCAAATATAAGACGACTGTACCAGTCAGGATAAGAGAAACCATGCCACATCAACAAACTTCCCCAAATTCTTAAAAACGTAAACCAACAAAATGTGACTTATAGTTCAGACTGGTGTCTCATTAACAGATTCTGCATCACCGTTTTTTGCTTCGAGGCTCAGGGAAGCTGATGCGCTGCTCAAGGATATGGTCCCCACCCCTGATTTTGTGACACCTCCACCTTAAAAAGATGTGTTATAGGATTGCTGAAAAAAGAAAGGAAGGTGGACGGTTTAATACCCACAAGTCATAGTCTTCTCGTGTGCCTAAGACCAGGAGATAAAAGTAAGATACGGTGAGAACCAAGTATTTGGTCTCCCCTCCTAACTTATATTTATAGGATGGCCCACATAGCTCTGATATGTGAGGAAGGCTGGCTGCATCCGAGTACCGCCCCCCCCCATGCAGACTCCTCAGCCCTGCGAATGGCTCACTAATCAGTATCACAGCCCTGCCAACCTCAAAGGACACGACTCTGCCTTTATTTAACACTCCATCCCAAACCTGGACCAAAAGCATTTGAGGCAGAGTTGAAGTTAAAATAAAATATCTAACCCTAATCGGTTTTATAGCATGGTTGCAGGTGATGCGTGAAGAAGAAATAAAGTCTGCTCCTTTGTTTCCAAACACATTTTATAGCTCTTTATCTTGGGTGTTCTTAACCCCTTTCCTGAAGCCACAGTTTGGAGGCCATCTTGCTCCTACTATCTGGCAATGCCTGCACATACCTTCTACCCATCAAATATAAGTATGGCATTCAAGGGGCCAAAGGGAAGGAGGTATGCACGTGAGTGATTAAGAAAAGCCATGTCCACCATGTCCTCAGAGGGAAAATTAATTACCTCTCAGACTTCAATAGAACTTTCTAGTGGATACGAAGTCAGCTTTTAAAACTATGATGCATAAGAAACATACCGATTATCATGTGGATGTTTGTGTTCTTCCCAAAATTCACACCGAAGCTTAATATCCTATGTGCAGGTTTTCCGAGGGCCTTATAAATGGTCTGGAGGGCGTGCGGCTGGGCCTTTGACCCTTCTGTCTTCCGTGAGGATCCAGTGGCATTCATCCTATGCAGAGCATGCTGTGCCAAAAGCATCCTCTTGAGAGCGAAGGCTTGGCTCTGACACTTGTTAGTGCCTTGATTTCGGAGCTTGCAGTCTCCGTGGCTATGATCATTAAAGTTACTCTATTAATAGATCAGTTGGTCTGAGGATTTTGTTTTAACAGCACAATGGATGGAGATATCAATTGACCTCCAGAATCTGTGGCAAGCCCCACCATGTCGACATTCTAATAACTCCTAACCTTTATGCATTGCTGTCATGTGGCTATGCCTTGAAGTCCCAATACAAGTAAACGAGACCCAAAGAGATCTGGGAGTTCCCTGCTTGAGGTTTCTAAGGACCCACTTTTCTGGGTGATGGAACATGGGAGTGATTGATATCGGTAATGATTTCCTAGTTGCCTAGAAGTCGAGATTTCCCCATCTCCTTGCCACAGGGGAATACCCTTCTTTGATCTCAGCAAGACAAGCATAGCGGAAAACATCTTAATAATTCATCTGAGTGTGCATACGTAATGTAACTGGCATTGGTGGAGGAAGGCAGTTTCTGTTCAAGAACCCAAAGGGCTACCACATCCCTAGCTCTAAGCGGGACACCTGGTGCGAGACAGCTGCTAAAAGTCTCCTTAAATGATCATTAAAAGGAAAGCAGGGGCTGGAGAGGTATCGCAGCAATTGACGGCACTCGCTGCTCTTGCACAGGACCTAGGTTTGGTTCCCAGTACCCACATGTCGGTTCCCACCATCTGTAACTCCGTTTCTCCGGGACCCATGACCTTCTTGTTTCTAAAGGTACCGTGCTGACAAGTGGCGCATGCCCATACATGCAGGCAAAATGCTCAAACACATAACATACAAATAAATAAATCTTGTTTAAAAAAAAGATTATTAAAAGGAAAGCAACTCAATTTGGTCTTGTTTGCTTAACATTCTTCAAAATAAAACTTTAAAAGGCCTATAGTAGGGTGGGAGATGCTGGGAGGACCATGAGAGGAGCTGGAGAAAGAAACAGGGCAGTCAATACAATCATGTTTTATTGTGTATAGTATGTGTTGTGGTTTAAATGAAAATGGCCCCACAGACCCATAGAGAGTGGCACTATTAGGAGGTGTGGCCTTGTTAGAGGAAGTACGTCACCTGGGGAGGGCAGGGGGCTTTAAGATTTCAAATGTTCAAGCCAGGTCCATTGTCACTTTCACTTTCTATGGCCTCTCAATCCAAGTATAGAACTCTCAACTACCTCTCCAGCACCATGTCTGCCTGAGCACTGTGATGCTTCCCACCACGATGATAATGAACTAAACCTCTGAACTGTGAGCTAGCCCCAATTAAATGTTTCCTTTAGAAAAGTTGCTGTGGTCATGGTGTCTCTTCACAACAATAGAAACCCTAACTAAGTTTGAAATTCTCAAAAATGAAGAAAAAATACTTTTATTAATTCTTTGTAAATCCCATACAATGCACTTAATCTCCTTAATCATATTCATTGTGCCTCTCACAATTCCTGCAAGATCTACCCACCACCACCCTACCCACCCAATCTATGTCCTCCGGGAAAAAAAATTTAATCTTCTCTTAGTTAGGGTTGCTATTGTGGTAATGAAACACCATTGTCAAAAGCAACTTGGAGAGGAAAGGTTTTATTTGGCTTACACTTCCAAATCGTAGTTCATCAGTGAAGGAAAACAGGACAGGAACTTAAACAGTACAGAAACTGAGACGGAGGAGAATCCTGGAGGCAGGAGCTGATGTAGAGGCTATGGAGGGATTCTGCTTACTGGCTTGCTCATGCCTTGCTCAGTCTGCTTTCTTTTTTATTTTATTTACTTATTTTTGGTTTTTCGTGACAGGGTTTCTCTGTAGCTTTGGAGCCTGTTCTGAAACTAGCTCTTGTAGACCAGGCTGGCCTTAAACACACGGAGATCAGCCTACTTCTGATTCCTGAGTCCTGGGATTAAAGGTATGCGCCACCACCACCTGGCTTCTGTCTGCTTTCTTATAGAACCCAGGACTGCCAGCCTACGGTTGGCAGCACCCAAAATGGGCTGAGACCTCTCCCAGTAATCCCTAATTATGAAAACGCCCTACATCCACATCATTTTCTCAATTGAAGTTCCTTCTTCCAGACGACTCTGGCCTGTGTCAAGTTGACATAAAACTAACCAGTACAGGTCCAATTGTGTTGTTCATGTACTCCTGGGTAAAGGGTCACATCCTTAAAGAGAACAGACTTCTTTTCCCCATAGCAACCAAATGCCAATAGCTCCTCGTGTATGAATGGGACTTAGTGGTCCTCACCCAAGCCAGGATTTTTTCTGGCTTGAGCTTACACAAGTCTTGTGCACCCTGTAATGGTCACCGTGAGTTCCTATGCGCAACTGTCCTGTTGTGTCAGAAAACAGTCATTCACCATCCCTGGTGCTTACAGTGTCTCTGCTTCTTCTTCCTCAAAGTTTCCTGATACAGATGCCCCATTTAGGGCTGGGCACCTCATAGTTTCTTCTTACTCTCTGCTCTTGATCAGTTATGTTCTGCTAATAGCCATCTGCTGCAAGAAGAAACTTCTCGCGGGAATGGGAGATGTGCCAGTCTATGAGTATATCAATAAGTATATCAAAATTAGGAATCATTTTAATGGGGGGCTAGATATGATCGTATTTCATGGTACACTGTATGAACTTCCCAAAACTAAAGGAAAAATTCATCTTGTTGAAGCACATGTTAGTAATATGTTGACTAACATAAGCAGAAAATGGAAAGATGGTCTTCCTCCCATAAAAAAGAGAAACCAAATCCTGGATTATACACCTTTCTCAAACAGAAAAACAGCAAAGCAAGATCTTTAAAAGTCCACAGACCTCCAAGACGGTTCTAGGCATTTCGTCCTTTTATACAATCTGTAAAAGTTGGTTGCCCATCCCTTCCTATCTGCCCACCTGCCTGTCCTCTACAGAACCCTGATCTTTACTTTTAACCATCTTATTTTATTTGATATCTTATCACTCGAGTCTTTTGAGGCCATTACAGAGGGAAGGAGAAAGCAGTACAAAGAGAGAACTGATGTCTGGGAGGAGCTGGCTCGGGGGAGCATGAGGGCTTGAATTCGGATCCTTCATGCTCACGTAAAAAGGCAAATGGTCAAGTCATATCTTTAATCCAGTTCTGAGAGGCAGAGACAGGAGCATCCCCAGGGTCTGGCTGGCCAGACAGTCTAAGCAGTTCCTATGCTCCAAGTTCAATGTGAGCCCCACCTCAAAAATAAGGTGGAGAGGGACTGGAGAGAAGGCTCAGTGGTTAAGAGCGCTGCTTTTCCAGAGGTCCTGAGTTCGATACCCAGAAACCACATGGTGGTTCACAACCATGTCTAGTTGGATCTGATGCCTTTTTCTTGCATAAAGGTATATGTGACAATAAAGTACTCATATACATAATAAATAAATCTTTAAAAAGATAATGTGGAGAATGATAAAGACTCCTGATGTCAACCTCTGGCCTCCACATGAACCTACACACACACACACACACACACACACACACACACACGCACGCACACACGACAGTGTGACACAGGGGAGGAGATAAAGACAATGAAAAGGGAGAATCAAACCTGTGTGTTTGCACAGCCAGGGCATCTGCCATGATCTTCCTGAGCCTCACTGTCTTCAGTGGGGAGAATGAAAATAATACTGAAACCACTATCATGAGAAAGAATAGAGTAGACATTGTGTCACTTGTTACACAATAGACTTCCAATAAATTTAACTTCCTCTCCTCTTTCCTTCTCTCCCTTTGGAAAGTACTCGGGATATAAATTATACATAAACAAATTACATGTTCCGCTGAAAGTCCTCAGACATGATTAATGTAACCAATAATAGCGTTAATATTAATAGCGGGTTCCTCCAGCGGCAGCATCCTGACTCCGACAATCAATCTGCACACGCCAGCCTTGTCGCCACATGACAGATAGCACTCAAGATTTACCCAGGGAACTGGGGAATGCACAGTCTTTCCCATTTCCTCATTTTCAAAAATATTCCTTTTTCATGTTGGGAAATGTGAGAATGGTGAAGAAGCCATTACTTGCAGCACCAAGTGTAAGTAATGTATTCCCCAAGAAATGAAAACCGGTGACGTGATAGGAAGACACTGAGAAGTTTCAAGTAATAGCGGAGGCTGGGAGGTTTGGAACAATCAAGAATGTGCTGGAATACGGATGACTGCTGCTCACTGCCTGTTGCAGTGCCTTTCCCTGGGAATTCACAAATGAATGTTTGTTCACTCCAGATAGGCTACAACCAGGAACCAAAGTAATGATTGGGTCAAAGTCTATCTGGGCGAATCAGTGAGTTTGCTGAGCATGCTCACAGACGCATAAGTAAGAGGTTGTCTGAAGCCTTGTGGGTGGCCCCCAAACAGTTTCACCACCGGAAAGTCCCACTGCAGCATGAGTGGTGACTTCCCCCAAACTGCAAAGGTGGAGCCCCTGCTTCAATGAACTTCCCACCTCTTCAAGACTTCCTTAGACCATAGACAGTTTGGGGCAGAATTATAGGTAGAAGGTAGGGAGGGAATAGCTAGAATCTTAGGTGAGGGTCTAATGACCCTCCCCAAACCTTCCTTCTTTTGGAAGGTCAGCAAGCCTGATCTTGTCTTCTGTAGGTATTCATAGGCTCTCTGGAGAAGATGGTAATTCCTGAGCGGTGATGGCACACACCTTTAATCCTAACACTTATGAGGCAGAGGCAGGCAGATCTCTGTGAGTTTGAGGCCAGCCTGGTCTACAAGAGCTAGTTCCAGGACAGGCTCCAAAGCTACAGGGAACCCCTGTCTCGAAAAACAAAACAAAAGAAAAGAAAAAGATAGTAATGACTGGTAAATTTGAAGGGCAGTGGCCCAACGAATGTATGTGACCTTAATGGGGGTGCATATTATCTCCCCAAAGGAAAAGCAAACCAAAGCAAGGGGCTTAAAAGAAATAGGTAGATTTTGAGACAAACCCCAGCCTATCTGGTAAGATCTCTAACAGCCCACTTTCAGAACCTAACTGGGATAGGGGAAATACTTTAAACCTTCCAGCTCTCAAATCCTTCGAGTTTATGGTTTGGCATTTCTTGACAATTGAAAGAGAAGCAAACAGACTGGCTGTGAGGGTGGGGTCTGGAGCCAGGCTGCCTGGATGGGGCTGTGCTTCTGTTTGCAGGGCTCATCATACAGATAAGCAAGGAAAGGCCCGCAATCTACAGTTCCGCTCTTGGCAGCAATAGACAGAGACCAGCAGCAGACTATTTCCTTGTCCCTGGTTAACTGGAGCTAGCCTGGGGCTAGCCTGGGGCTAGAGCAGCTCTTCCAAGTACCAGGTACTTGGACAGATCTCATCTTTGACTACATTGTGTTCATTCCTCAGGTAAAGTCAGATATAGTTTGACTCAGGCCAAAACTCAAATTTCACATTCCCGAGTCCTCCTAATGCCTGTCTTTGCTACCTTCACCCTCCTGTGTCAGCATGTGCAATTTCGCTTTCCATCAAAAGGGGTGCAAGGATCTGCCTGCTCACAGGATGGAGGCTCAAGAGCAGTTTGAGATCACTGCAGGTGGGCGTGGGGATGAAACAGTCCCACCTCACTGGTGCGCCCAGCTGGTACAGTGCTTTAAGGGAAAAGGGAACAGGAAGACAGCAATGGCATGCAGGTTCTTGCCAAGTGTTAAGCATCATACCAGGGTTTCAAATAGTCATTAATCCTGAGGCTAACCTGGTCAGCCTTCGTTTTAAAGACAAGGAGCACCTCAGAGGGACTTGTGGGCCCTCCCAAGGCCAAGTGTGAGCAGCCAAACCGGGTGTAGCATCTGCATCGTATGATAATTAACAGGATGAGATACGGTTCCAAGCGTAATTCTATTTTTGTCTGTTTACTTTGCGATGTTTTTATTATTTAGAATATCTAATGCCATGTAAATGACAGGTAAATGCAGAGTTGAAACAATGCCAAGAAAAATGTTCATACACATTTAGTTTGGACATCACCCTGCTCCACTCCACTTCCCTGACCCCTTTTTCACGGTACCCCTCTGCCGCTACACTTTCCCCTTTTCCTATCATCTCGCCCATGCTCTGTTGACCTCACTGCAGTTAGAATATGTATCACCACGAAGAAAATGAGGGGAGCTAGAGAGATGACTTGATGGCTAAAAGGGTTTACTTCTGCAAAGGACCTGGGTTTGGTTCCCAGCACCCATGTAGTGGCTCACAATAGTCTGTAACTCCAGTCCTAGAAATACCTTGCTCAGCAGGTACTTCATACACGTACTGCACATAAATACATGGATGTAAAAGACTCACAAATAAAAATGTTTATATGTTTTTAATAAAAAGTTTTTTAAAGGTATACAATACATTTTGGTTTCTTGAAACCAGACTAGAAAGTCCAAGGGGGGTAGAGAGATGTCTCAGAGGTTAAGAGCATTGATTGCTCTTCCAGAGGTCCTGAGTTCGATTCCTAGTTGGCTCACAACCATCTGTAATGAGATTTGGTGTTCTCTTCTGTCATGCAGGCAGAACACTGTATACATAATAAATAAATCTTTTTTAAAAAGAGAAAGAAAGAAAGGGGTCCAAGGAGAAAGAGCCCAACTTAATTCTTATGCCTACTGGCCAAATAGTCCTCAGCCTGGACAGCTACCGATTTATCCTTTCCCCTCCCCCACTCCTTCCAGATCCTGCCTTCCCTATTCACCCAACTACGTATTCCCTCTCTGTCTCTTAAAACAAAAAATCAGCCTAGATGGCCATCGACAGATGATCTCATAATGAACGGGGACACACACACATGGTGTAATTCTATTCAGTTGTAAAGCAAAACTAAGTTATGAAATTCATAGGAAAATGGATAGAACTAGAAATCATCATATTGGTAACCCAGGCTTAGAAGGTAAAATACCACCTCCTTGCTTGTATACAGGTCCTAGCTTTTATGCTCGTTCGCAGGTCCTAGCTTCTATAGGCTAACTACGGTTAGGAGTGAGCATAGGGGAAGGCAGGAGAAACTAGAAAGGGGCGCAAGGGATGGTGGAGGCCAAGCCTAATTCTTACGCCTACTGGCAAAATAGTCCCCACCCTCCGACAGCTACCAATGAACAGTGCCTAGTATACACTAGGGTTTACCAAAACCAGAGCAAACCTCAAAGCCCCTCTAGATCTAATGGGCTGTTGGGAGACCCTGCTTACCCCTCTGCCATTGTGGACTGTCCTGACGCCACTAGGGGGAGCCCTGATGTTGGGAGCATGGAGAAGCGGGAGGCCCAAAGGTCTTTGGGGCCCAGGACTGTCTCCAAAATTTATGTACCTGGGTCGAGCGGACTGGAGTGCTGAGTGAAGGTAACTGAAGACCTACGGTCTTGAGGAATGGGAGCAAAAATGACTGTGCGCAGTGCTGAGAAAAACGAAAGTCCTGCAGTCTGTCACCTGTTATGAGAAAACAGGTGGCTTCCTCACCAGCCCTCCTCACCCGCCCTCCTCTGCCGCCCCTGTTAGGATAGGGGAATCTTATTTTTAAGAACTTGGAAGCTGGGCGTGGTAGCCTGCCTTTAATCCTAGTCCTAGGGAGGCAGAAGTAGGTGGATCTCTGTGAGTTTGAGACCAGCCTGATCTACAAAGTGAGTTCCAGGACATCCAGGGCTGTGTAGACAGACCCTGACTCAAAACAACAACAACCCAATAATAACAATAGTAATAGTAGTAGAAGTAATAAAAATAGGTTGGAGGCCATTTCAAGTTATATAGTGAGTTTGAAGCCAGTTTGAGTGTGAGACCCTGCATCACACAATAAATAAACACATAAACAGGTTTTTTAGTCCATATAAAGTATGAAAATACAGCAGGTTGCATATAATTCAGGGCACAGGTCATTCACCTTGCCCATCTTTAATCCTCATGACGTCTGTGTGACCTCCCTGCCCCCCAAATCCAGGAACTGAAGTTTGGATTTCCCACCAGGGACCAGCTCTGAGCAAATAAATCAGAACACAATGCCCTCTCTGAGTCAGCCAGAGCCTCTTTGCTTCAATTCCCACCAGCATCACTAGGGACTAGTTACAGCCATTTTTCTGAGCCCCTGTTCCTGCCCTGCTAAAATGAACACAGCAGCACTTCCGGGCTACCTGTAAGATTTAAAGGGAGCCATGCATTCAAATACCGATTGCACGAGTCTTAAAACAGGTGGAGTTATTTTAGCTTCCTTTCTCACCCCCATTAAACGCACCTGACTGCTCCACCACACTTTGGGCTTTCTTTTCTCCGACCCTGAGCAGCTTATGTGGAATTAAGCTCCCATCAACGGGGGCAGAGTTGGGCGAGTGTGTCACTAGTGGAGACCAGTGTCCCGAGCCTCACATTCTAACTTCAGGGACCAGATGCGTTTGACTCTCAGCAACTCCCCCGGGTGGGATGTGGTGGGAGAGGACCGGAGGCAGACACAAAGTGAAACCCTTGCAGACGAGTGATGGCAGGAAGCCTGGGGAGCAATTAACAGAGTCTTCTGCCCACTTTCTGCCTCCTTCCCCCACTCCGGCAGGTCCAGCTGGGAGGATGGAGAGCCGCCCGCGCCCGGCCCCGAGAGAGGGTGGAGCCACAGCCCAGGTGGAGCTGGTGAAGAGCCCGGGCTCCAACGTGTCCCAGAAGAGGGGAAGTGACCGCAAGTTGGCTGGCTTGCAGGATCCAGCTCTGGGAAGCTGAGATTGTCTACCAGACGCTGCCTCGGAGGACTACAATGGAAGAGGTAAGTCACCCCTTGGGTATGGGCCGTCTGCGTGCCACCTTGCGAAATTTAGTTCCTTCCAAAGGCGGGGTGGCTAGGAAAAGAGCCAGGAAAAGTGTGTCCTGGCTCCTGGACCTGACCAAGTTCGTCAGGTCTCCAGCTAGGAACATGTCATGCTTGATATGCTCCGTCAGCCTGTGTCCTGTTTCTCCAAAGCTCTATTTAACCCAGGACCCAGGCATTTAGCAGCTCCTAGAGCCCCTGTTCAAGTGCTTCTCACTTGGGTGTTGACTTTCTCACTCTCTCCCACCTTTGCGGCGGCAGGCGGGTGTCTAGGTCCAAGGACAGAGCATGACTCTGGGAAAAGGTGGCCTTGCAGTGTGCCCCGTGGCTCGTGACTTCACGTCCCTGCTCCCTATTAACTCTGTGGCCGGGGACAAAAGTCCTTGTGCTCTTGCGCCCTAGAGCGCTCCTAAAACAGAATTGTACCAGAGTGGATGCTTTGTGAGACCGGAGGTACCTGAAGAAATAGAGCCCAGGCTTGTAGTAGTACCCCCAGAAACAGACAAGAGCCTGGAAGAGGCTAAAGCCAGTCTGAGTCATACAGGGAGACCCTGCTGGGTTTTGGTTTTGGTTTGACAAACGCGACAAAAAGTTTGGACCGGCTGAATGAATGCTGTTGACATATGCAGAGATTTTGCCTGGCTAATCCTGTCTTTCTGTTTTCTTCTCGAGTTCTTGCTCCGCTGTTGGGTTAGTAGCTGTCTTTTCACAAGTGTCCATGCTGTACCGTGTATAGATTAAATATTTGGAAGCAAATCATTTATTCCCGAAAGTGTGATACTTCTCACCCAGATGTTTGGTTTACAATCAGGATGGGGGATCCTTTCCTCTGTGGCTAATCAGGGATAGCTCCTGGGTTTTAAAGGGACGTCTGTGTCTCTGGCTTCTCACTCTGCCCAGTCAATGGGGTTCTGGAAAAGAATGAATCAAGGATGCCAGTTCCGTCTCCTTGCGAATTCCCTCGACTGTCCCATCTGTCACATAGCGATGTTTAGACACTTATTCTTTTGGGGGGAGGGGGGCTGGAAAGGGTTGTTTGTTTTTATTTTAGAAAAGGTCTTACTTTACAGCCCAGGCTGGCTCTGCCTCTCAAATGCTTAGACTACACGCCTATGTCACTGTGCCGGACCCTATTCTTCAAATTTTGGGACCCTCTTCCTCTGTGATGGCAACTTGCCAAGATGAACTGATCCACGTGGATTTAGGAAAAGGGAAAGCTACTGACATTCTGCCCTCTCTGCCTAGCCAGGGTCCACACTACACTGCCGACCATTTCTGCTGACAATCTGATGGGGCCTGAAGGTCACTGGCCCTGGGTTTTTTAGGTGAGGAATCTGAAGGACAGAATATTAGAGCTACACAGTTGTGATAGCACCAGCCAGAAGCAGGGCTGGGATCTAGTCTCTGGTTCTTTAATCACGACAGCTGGGTGCTAGCTCTAAAGCAGGCAGCATTAGCAAGGGTTAGTTACTCCAGCAGAACAGATAGGATGTTTGGCAGTTTAGAGAAAAAAAGTACAAAAGGGCATATTTGTTACCTAGTAACATTTTATAGGGCAAGAGAAGTGAGTACACATTCTCCCCTGCTCAGAAAGACTAGGGAAAGAAATATGGGAACCTGGTGGTGGTGGTATATGCCTTTAATTGTAGCACTCTGGAGACAGAGGCAGGCGAATCTCTGTGACTTTGATGCCATCCTTGTCTACAGAGCCACGGATAGCCATGTATACACAGAGAAACACTATCTCCAAAAACAAAACAAAAAGAAATATGGACAGTTCCTCACCTTGAAAGGATTGTTCTATCATTTTAGAAAAGCAACAAAACATTCCTTATATAATATGTACATTTGGAGTGCTTCCCTTATATGAGCAAGTTCTGTCTTGGGTACATGGATACAGCGAGGAACCAGTCAAAACTATCTGCCAGGCATGGTGGTACAGCTCCTGGAAGTATCCAAAGATAAGGCCAGACTAGGCTGCATAGCTATACAAAATGCCTTCATAAAGTTTATATGCTAATAAGAAAGGAGAAAGAGACGGGATGTAAGGGTTAAATGACAGCTATACACTGTGGACGTTCAAAGCAGAGAAGTGTCTGAGGTCATGAGGCAGAGAGACTGCCATTCCAAGTGGCACAGTGTCCAAAGTCACTGCAAGGAGGAAACGGAACAGAAACTTAAGGAAATTAGAGGGTTGGTCGTGTGCATGCTTTCCAGGGAGCGAGTCTACCAAGAGGTACTAGCCGATGCTAAGACAAAAACTGCTTGGGTGAGCAGCAGCCAAATGCAGACTACATGGGACAGAGGAAGTAGGGGGCAAATGTTCACACCGTGGAAGCGTGGAACCAGCATTCTCCAAGGATTGCAGTTAGCTGGGCAGCACCGTCTGGCTTACATTTCCTAAGAGTCATGTGGCTGTAGTTTGGAAATTAGAGGGTCTGAAGGGTAAGTGGCCCGGTAGAGGGAAGGTACAGGGATCTAAGCGGGAGGAAAAGCGGCTCAGGCCAGACTTAGCAGGGATGATGGTTATACAAGTGTCAGATTCTGGGTCCCTGACTGTGGATGAGCGAAGTAATGATGTTTTGGCTTTACGATGTACAAAAGAGACACACATCTGGTAAGAACTACTTTGAGCTATGAAGTTTGAGTTTTTCCTGGGCTATCCATGTGTGGTGCTGTATAGGTAAATGAATATTCTATTGCTCTCTGTTGCTAAGCACTGAGATTCGGTAGACTGGATGTACCAACTACATTTTTAGCTTATGATATTTCTGATATTCTCAACTTAGCATGGGATTATCATGCCACTATCCTGTGATAAGTCAAGGTGTATCTGTATTTTAAAGGCAGGATGAGCATGATACACTGATTAGAGCAGGGAGCGAGGGAGGAAGGGAGAGGATGCTGAGGACCCAAAGGCATGAAGACTGAGCTTTCAGAAGGATGGGGCTGGAATTTTCTAAGCTGACATAATACTGAGCAGTTTAGAAAGACACCAGGCGTCAGTTTTAGACATGGCATGATTGAAGGGCTGATTATACAAAGGAATACTCAGTTTCAGAATTCAAGGGGAGAGGCTGAGGTGGGGGAATCATCAGACAAGGTCTACATCAGAACAGTGCAGACAATGAGTGTTGTCAACGATTGCATGGGGTTAAAGCTGCCCTCACATTCTCCAACATTCCTCTCCAGAGGGGAAACCATGCTACCTGTGCTGTATCTGTGCAAAATTGCAGGCTGCCTCAGACACTGTGGGCTTCCACACTTGGCAGTGTGGGACTTCACAGACTCCTAAGAGGCCATGCTGTTCCCACCTTGTTCTGAGAACTAATTCTTGTAGCCCCCAGCTGGGTCTTCAGCCTCTGCACAGCTGAAGGTAACTTCATGTAGAGCCTGACCGACAGTTTGGGCTGAGCCTAGCTTACCAGCCTTTCCCCAAGGCTACTCTCAGAGCCCCACAGACCATACCAGCACAAGGCAGACGCCACAGAATGACTTTCATCAACCATAGAAATCTCACCGGGCTGGGCCATGTCAGTATTCCCCTCCTATACAACCAGGAGATACAGAGGAAGGTGGGGCTTGTGTTTGTTGTTTTAGGCCACTCAGTTTTCAGTTGTCTGGTTCTGCATTAGCAGGTATTAGAACAAATGGATATCTTTTGGTCTTCTCAGTTATTGAAAGAAAAATTATGTTTATCTGGGTATGGTGGTACACACCTCTGATCCCAGCATTTGGAAAACTGAGGCAGGAGGACTGTAAATTCGAGCCCAGCCTGTGCTACATAGTGAGATTCTGTCTAAAACAAAATAAGATAAACAAAAAACCAAGTTAGGGCTGATCTAACATTAAAGGTGCCACACACCTTTAATCCTGGTGCTCTGGGGACAGAGCGTATATATCTCAGAACTCAAGACCAGCTGCATCTACGTAGTGGTTCCAGACCATTCAAGGTCACACGATGAGACCCTGTCCTAAACAAACAACAGCAAAAACAAACAAAAAGACAAAAGCAAAAAAAGAAACAACTAGTCTTTCTTATAGATATATGGTTCAGAAGAAGTCTATGAGATCTGGTTTGATCTGGCTCAATTGTAAAACACTTGTCATCCAAGCATGAGGACCCAAGTTCAATCCACAGTACCCATGTCAAGAATGTCAGGTGTTACATGGGATACATTTATAATCCCCTAACAGGAGAGACAGAGACTGCAGGATCCCTGGGGCTTGATGGACAGCAGTCTGGCACAATCAGTGAGCTCCAGGTTCGGTGAGCGCCTGCCTCAAAACTCAAGGTGGGCGGCTCCTCAGGAGCCTCACCTGAGGTTGTCTGCTGCTCTCCACATGCGTATGAATGTATGTACGTACCCACACAAACATACACATCTTCTACACACACACTCATGGGGGTACTTTTAGACCCTCATACTGAGGGGTTGGTAAACTCTTTGTGAAACTCAGAGTTAAGTGGTAGCCCACCTGTGCCCTCAGTCAGGCGTGGTTTCGGTTGGGGCCAGTCTTGTCAAGAGAGAATTGCAGCATTTTTTTTAGTTAGGGCTTGCCGGCCACAGTGTCATCAAATGGAGCTTGAATGTTTGATGGATGAGCTTGGGCCACATTAAGAATCAAACCGCATTTAAGTTTGCCTCTGCCCAGCCGCAGCCAAGTGATCTAAGCTAGTGCTGGAGTCGGGAAATTTCTCAAAGTCCAACCAGTTTAACAACTTCCATTTTACAAGGAAATCTGAGCCCCAGAGGCAGAAGGCGGGTGGCAGTTTTGTAACTACCCATCCAGTGCCTGTACCTTGGGTGCCCAGAAAGTGTTCTTGTTCATGTTGGGTTGGAAGATCACACTAGGCCCGGCTTACATTATCTTATGGACATTGAGCAAGCATCTTCCACATGCCAGGCCCAGCATGAGCACCTGAGAGGGACCTGTTTTACATGCCAGATAGTTGCTCATCTTTTCAGAAGATGTAGAGGAGGAGGAGGCCCAGCCTCAATGGGAGCAGTGTGGCTGGGTGCCTAGCCCGGCGTGGGAACTCATTTGAGGAGATGCTGTCCGAGCTGAGTGTAGAGGAGTAGGTAGCGATGTAGGAGAGGAAGAGTGGGCATGGGGCTGAGGGCAGTAGACAAAGAATCAGAGGTCCAGAGTGTGGTAGGGACACTACCACAGGGGACACTCTTGAGGCAAAGTGTTACCGGAAGTAAGTTGCCAGAATGGAATCCTAAGATTTAGAAAGGAGAGGAGCTGAAAGGTCCTTGGTGCTATATATGTTTTATTGTGAGAGCTGAAGGGGATAGGGGAGCTTTTCCTTTAAAACTCAAGGTTGAGCTGCATACCCTGAGATGGTCCTGAGGCAGGACCAAGACATTACCAAGATCACATTTGACTATAATTTGGTTGGAATCTAGGTCTGAATGCCTATGAGTCATCATTTAGCAATGATTCAAGAGGAGCGTTTGGGCTTTTTACCTAATCTGACGTTTCAGGAAAAGGTCCTTAGGGAGCACCTAAATAATGAAGGTGCCAGCTGTTTCTTCTTGTGTTGCATCTGCAGCCCACAAGGATCCGTCCCTAGGGATCCACCTGCGGTGACAGTCTCCTGCTAGTGAGTCTGTCTGTGGAGAGCAGAAACAGCTGCAATTAAGAAGTTTCCATCAGAGCAGAGTGTCGGTACACACCTGCAATCCCAGGACGCAGAAGGCTGAGGCAGGAGGACTGCTGTGAGTTCCAGGCTAGACTGGGTTATGGGGTAAAACCCCATCTTTTAAAAACCAACAAATTTTTAAAAAGCTCAAAAATTTCTCACTTGTATTCTGAGGGAAAAGAAGACACCCTGTAAGTCACCATATAAAAGACTGGACAGCTCACATCTGTCTTGGCTGGGAGCCTGGGAGCAGCATCCTACTGGATTGTCTTGTTTGGTCCTTGCTGGTGAGATAGGAAATTACCTGTGTCCTTGCCAGTTCATTCCTCATAGCAAGCCCTGCCCCTATCCCACCACTGTTTCCAAGGGAAGTGTAGTAGGGAGCTGCTGGCCTCTTCCCACAGCCCGGGTCATGGCTGCCTGGCTAGCTTATGCCCCAAAATAATGACACACAAACTGTATTCTTTTAAACACTGCTTGGCCCATTTCTATTCATGTGTGTAGCACCCCAAGGAGCGCTTACCGGGAAGATTCTAGCCTACGTCCATCCTGGGTCGGAGCTTCATTGCATCTGCTCTGGAGAGGAGAGCATGGCGTCTGTCTCTCAGAGGAGCTGCCCTGCATCTGAGCTCACTTCATCTTCCTCCCAGCATTCTATTCTGTCTACTCCACCCACCTAAGGGGTAGCCTATCAAATGGGCCAAGGCAGTTTGTTTATTGACAAATGACCTTCCTCCATCATTTCCCTTTTTTCTGTTTAAACAAAAAAAAAAGGAAGGCTTTAACTTTAACATAGCAAAATTACATATAACAAAACAGTTATCAAGTAAAAATTACAATATTTACATCTATTTTATCTTTATCATAACTAAGGAAAACTATCACTATAACTATCTATCTATTATTCAACTCCACAAAGACTCCAGAAGAATACAATATTACCTAAGCAAACAAAAAGTAAGCAACTTCTAAACTCTAGAAATGACAGAGACATCTTGCTGCCTGGACAGCCACCCAAAGTTCCTCTGTACCGTTGGGGCATCCATCTTCGGCTTACAGGTCCATAGTGTCCAGCAGACATTTCCATGAAGCAGGAAATTTCAAAGGCAGTTCAGTCACTATCTGCTGTATCCTGCAGAATGTCTTGCAGACTCTCATGAATCAGGAACCCCGAAAGATCATCTCACCTTAGGCAAGTTCAGTAGTCCTCTTTCTGTGGGTTCTCTGTGTCCAGTTTATGCAACAGTCCAGGCAAGAGCAGTTTCTTGCCCAAATGGCTATCAAACTCCATAAGGTGCCTCTTCGATGCCCATCTCCTTCTTGAAGTAGATTGGTGCTGCCAGGAGCAGAGTGTCTCATTGTCATGAAAAACCCTAAGTTATTAAAACATTTAAAATACCATATTCTCTAGCCTTTGAAAGATATGATGAATGCCTATTTGAAATATATGCATGCACATCTAGAAAATCTAACTAACATGACTACAAACTTGACTATTATTGATAATTATCCATTAACAACCTATACACATTACATTTTTAAGTGAACTACACAATCACAATACCTTAATCAATATCAGAAATACATATACATATAATAAAATTGACCTTAAATTAATGTCAGTAAACCAAGATTCATATCAATGCAAATTATTCACATCTATATCATCTCCCTCTTGAAATGTAAAAGAACATTTATAAACAATATATGGGAACATGGGCGCAGTTTTTTCTCTCCAAACTGCTTCCTGCTGAATGGGGGCGCTGTTATTCGGGTCTTTTATGGGATAACCTGTCTGCTAGGTTCATCTCAGTTGGCAGTTGAGCGAAGCAATTTTTTAAGGGTGTTCACAGCAACCCTTCAGGAGGGCGTGGTCTATCATACCATATCGTGATCAAATAAGCAATCCACAGTGTCTCATCTTCTGTGAAAACAAAAGAAGAAACTCTTTTCCAAAGTATCATATCCTTAGATCCAAATTCTGAAGTCAAGGTATTTTGAAAATATCGATCTTGGATTAGTTCAGCAGCATTTATAAACAAATATCTTTTAGCAGATGTTGCTCTTTCCTCAGCATTCAAACAATTCAAAGAGAGCATAATAGCATACAGTATCAAGATTTTCTGTGTACTTTCCATCTTTGTGCGGCTTTATTTTAACTCTATTTTGTTTACTTTTACTTTTATTTTATATTTTCTGTATATCTTCGTCCTGGAATAACTCTTTAGACCAGGCTGTCCTTGAACTCTCAGAGATCCAGCTGTCTCTGCCTCCCAGGCATTGGGATTAAAGGAGTGTGCTACCACACCTTGAAGTCACAGAGGTCAATCTCCCTCTGCCTCCAAAGTGTTGGGATTAAAGGTGTGCACTACCACACCCAACTACTCTCTTTCTTCCTTATTTTACTTTTAAGAACTTTAATTTTCAGCCTGTATATATTTTTAAACACACTGTAAATCATTTAAAGTTTTCTTTGTCTTTGAATCTCTCTTTACTGTATCTCTCTCTTTTTCTGACCACACGAGCCTTTAAATTACTGAGCAATATGGGTAGGATTAAAGCCGTGGCTTTGCCAGCTAAATCCAGGCCATTCCTTAGCTTTCCAGCCTCATGGTGGAGGTACCGGCCCTGGCAGGACGGACCAGAATGCCAGCATTTTAAAACAGCACAACTTTTTTTCCTGCTACGGCTGAAAACAAACAAGCACGCAGTCAGCTTTTATCAATACCTTTTAAGTGTTTCGTGGCAGGACCTCTTAATGAGCTGCAGGGTTTTGCAGCTGAAGCTGAGTCAGGAAGCCTCTCTTAGATAAGAGTGCTTGCTTGCCTCTAGCAAGCAGAACAGACCCGAAAAATTGCTGCTACCAAGAAAACATGCTTTACTCTATTCTTTCCCAAGCTTTCTCAGGCTTTCTGTGGATGCAGTTATCCACGTGGGCGCCATCTGTAGTAGGGAGCTGCTGGCCTCTTCCCACAGCCCGGGTCATGGCTGCCTGGCTAGCTTATGCCCCAAAATAATGACACACAAACTGTATTCTTTTAAACACTGCTTGGCCCATTTCTATTCATGTGTGTAGCACCCCAAGGAGCGCTTACCGGGAAGATTCTAGCCTACGTCCATCCTGGGTCGGAGCTTCATTGCATCTGCTCTGGAGAGGAGAGCATGGCGTCTGTCTCTCAGAGGAGCTGCCCTGCATCTGAGCTCACTTCATCTTCCTCCCAGCATTCTATTCTGTCTACTCCACCCACCTAAGGGGTAGCCTATCAAATGGGCCAAGGCAGTTTGTTTATTGACAAATGACCTTCCTCCATCAGGGAAGAGTCAAACCCCCCTTATCCAAATCATTTGCCATCATTTCTCCTGAGAGAATGTTCCAAAGTGGGCACTGCTGGCCATGCCATTCTTCTTGCCAGGTGTCCTCCATGCTGGGAGCCCATGCAAGCCAGCCCCTCCCCCGACAAGGCTGGTGGTCTTGGTACCCACCCCATATCCTCCCACTTTAGCCATGGTACCCTGTCCCTGGGCTATACCTGTTCCAATCTGGTGTTTCTGTAAGCATCCTCACTCAGAGGCATGACCTCTTGCTGGTATGACTAAAATCAGGCCTCACTTTCCCAAGAATCCTTCCACACCTTCTTGGCCACAGTTGGCTTCTCCTTTCCTTGCAAGACACCAGGCCCTTTGAGTAGAGCCAAGTGTGAGGTCCTAGGGAAGAAGGCATTGCCCCACTGTGAGAGCCAGGAAAGCTTGACTCTTAAAGGCACAGGCTCTGAGGTGCCTGACTGGTTTGTCTCTAGCTCTGACAGATACCACCTGCATGGTTTTGAGCAAGGTATTTAATTTCTCGGTGCTCCATTTGTAAAGGAGAGAAACTAATATCTGCCTCTTAGCATTCCACAGAGGCTTAAATACATTCATAGGTACAAAGAACTTGGACCAGCCCTCTGGGCTCAAAGGGCAGATAATGTCATGCCTGACACGGCAGTAATTTACAGGATGAACGGGATGGCTGTTACAGTTGGACTGTGTCATTCTTCTCCCAAAGTCTTACTTCAAAGCCAGGGCCAGTGCTTGAAGAACACACTTCTTATTTAGAGGGTCTTTACAGAAGAGTCAAATTGAAGTGAGCTGTAAGAGTGAGTTTTCATCTAGCATGAGTGATATCCTCAGGAAAGAGGGGTGTAAACAGGGAAATGTGCAGAAGGTAGACAGTGTGACCATGCTGAGCTAACACCCTGTGGAACATCAAGACTGCCACCAAACCCCGAACTGAGCAGAAGACCTACAATCCTCAGGAGGGAACCAACTCTTCCAGGAGCTTGAACTTGAACATTTACCTTCCAGAACCATCAGACAACAAATTTCTCTTGTTCAAGCCACCATAGGTGGCACTTAATCATGGCGGCCCCAGCAAAACTCTGCAGGAACCCATCTCCACAAATGAACAAAGGAAGCTGACGTTAGTATCCAGAGTATTTCCTAATGTTCAGGGTAATACTTTGTGTCACTGTTTGAAACTACCCCCAAAGCAACTATGCTTAGGTCTTCAGAGAAGGCACTTGGGAAAGTACTACACAGGGACTAGACAGATGTGAGTGTGGCATGGAAGTTGGGGTCCCTCCCCAGTCAGCAAATCCCTGGAAAGGTTTGCAAACATTAATCTGAATAACACCCCATTTGCAGGTGCTCATTAACTACAGGTAAGTTGTATAGACTGTGTTTCAGAATATCGGACTTTGCAGCCTGACCGTGGAAAGAGTTCCAAGTTTCATTTCTCTTGTCTCTTGTCTCTTGACTTCCCATTTTTCAGATAGGGCAGAGCCCTAACTCAAAGTGTCATTCTTCATGACTGACTGACTCTGTGTGTGTGTGTTTTCATGATGCCCAAGTGTGGAGGTCAGAGGACAACTAGAGAGCATTGAGTCTCTTCCACCATGTGGATCCTGGGATCAGGCTTGGCAGAGAGCACCTTTGCCTGCTAAGCCATCCTGCTGGCCTTCTAGGTTCCATTCTTGATGATTGGCTTTCCCCCGTCCATCATGACGATAGTGGACATTGTATGGGACAGAGGGCTAAAACGTAAGCCAGGAAACCTGCATGTGAGCCACCATCTGCCTTGCACTTGCTCTTTGTCCCCAGACAAGTCAGTTACTTTCTCTGAGTTTAATTTTTCTTATCTGTGTGTGTATATAGTAACACCTGTCAATTTTGTCAGTAAGGATTACATTTTGAGTAGTGTATTTGAATAAACTGAAAAACGAAAATACTAAAAAGTTGCTGATCTTGTCAAGCTCCCCCATGCATGGAATTACACCATTGGTATGCAAACCATTCTCCAAGCCCTGCAACCCCCACCACCCATTCACCTCTTTGACGAACTAGCCCATAGCTTGTCTGGAAGTCAGTCATGGTTGGAGGCAAGAGAAAAGAAAAGGGTGGGGAGGCTTGTTTCTAATAATTTTGAGGGTTAATTTTTTTAAGGCAACATTATTTAAAGTTTTAAAGGATAAATGGGGACATGCCTACTTCAAGTGCCCTTAAAACACACACACACACACACACACACACACACAAACAGTACCCCAGGCTGTTGAGCTCTTTCTCAATAATGCTGGGGGCTTTTTTTGGTTATTGCTCTTACTGTTTGTAATGGTTTGTTGTTGCTGCTGCTGCTTTTTTAAAACCATTTTGTTTGTTTTGTTTTGAGTGATAGAGAGTGAACATAGGTAGCATTTCATGTTCACTACTCTACCAAACCTTCATTTTATTTTATTTTTATAGGCAGGGTCATTAACATTTAGTTGCCTGGGCTGCCTTGAACGCACTCTGCAGCCCAGGCAATCCTTGAGCTTTCCATCCTCCTGCCTCAGGCTCCTGAGCAGCTGGTATCCTAGGCTGATGTCAGCATTGGCCTTCAGAGCTGCTATTTTGAGTGTGTGGAATGTGTGCACTGGACTTTTGCTGTCTTCTGTGATTCTGCCATGTGAACAAAGAGCTCGAGACTGGGAGTCTCAGGACTCTGCCCAACGTGATGTCCACCTCTCAGGCCTGCGTGCCTGGAGGTGAATTATTTCATCCCTGTGGCCTTTGGCTTCATTGCTTGTAAAGGTGGATTTTAATTCAGAGAGGAAACAGCTAAGAGCACCTAGCAGCAGAACTGTCTGGGTAGTCTGAATGATGTGAGGTGCTGAAGAAGAATGTGGTACAGGCAGAGCGGCCCTGATCTAAAAGCTCCAAACCAGAAGTGTTCTCACATCTGAACCAGCCTGAGCACTGACATGATATCACAAGGAGAGATTTTCATACCACCAGATTTTCATTCATGCACAGTTACTAGGTTACCTTCAGACCGTGTGTATAAGGTATATGTGAAACATCCATGAATTGCATATTTAGATTTGATAGCATATTACGTATTTACAACATTCCAAACTCCCAAGTAGCCTAAGATCCAATACACTACTTGCCCCACACATTCTGAATAAAGGGTGCTTAACTATATGTGTCTTCTGCCTTGTTTGGTCTTCAGGTCATAGACCAAGGACCCCCAAAGTCTGACCTATATCTCTCATAAACAAATTATACCAGTAGACGTGTGTTCTGTGTTTTTGCCGCTCCTTGGCACTCACCCCAGTTCCTTGCTTAGCGACAATTTTAATGAACTTAATACCCTGGGAAGGATGGAAGATATTTAAAGAACACAGTCAAGTCTTTTCAGGCACAATTTCCTTCAAGCCTCACCAATCCCATGAGAATGATTCTAGTTCCATTTTACAAACAAGGAAATGATTTTCTGGGTTGCCTGGTTTTGTTCAAAGTTTCATGGACCAAAAGCCAGGGAGCCAGTCTTTCTTTGACCTAGATGCTTTCCTTAGAATCCTTAGCTGCTAAGCATTGACTAGGGTACCATTTTTTTTTTAACTTTATTATCTGGAAAAGCATAAACATAGAAACATAAGCTTGTGAGCTGTGACTTTAAATTTCCATCTGGAGTAGAATAGTGTGCTTACTGTGCTGGTTTGGTTGGCAAGTTGACTGGATCTGGAATCAACCGACTGGATACTCCTATGAGTGGCCCTTTAAACAAATGTTCATCTATGAGTCCTGTTCCTTTAGAGAACACTGGCTAGTATATGTACCAAGAAATAAAATAGCCATCACCTATCTTAACTTCTCTGTGAGCCAGAAATTCTTTTTTGCAGTCAGTGTATAATTTGTGAGTGTCGATCAGCCGTCACAGTGGAAATGGAGATGCTGGCTCTACTCATCTTTTCAGAGAGAATATTCTGAAAACTTCCAGGACCACACGTATTTTTTAAAGCTTCCTATACCTTTCTGGATGGGAGTGCTGGACCAAAGACAAAAGACCTAGAAATCTTGAATATGCACTATATGTCCAGGTAGCACCACCTCAAACTTTTCACACAGAGAGGCTCTGGGGATTAAGAGACATTCTGAGGCAGGGAGCTTCACCCTGAAGCTCTGTAGCTCTTGCCCATGCTCCCAACCTCTACTGTAGCATCCTCTAGGTGGCTCTGGAATGTACCCCATGCTGGCAACAAGAAGGCCCAATAAATGGCATTCCTTCTTGTGTCTCACTATTCACAGGATTCCTGGGTTGTGATAAAACTTAGAGATTCCTGGCAATGTCCCCAGTGGTGGCTTCTGAGGTTTAAGTATCCTTTCCTGAGCAGGGTCTGGTGGAACTGCATCAACAGCGGTATTTCTTCAGCTGGAAATAAGGGGGTTCATACACTACCAGGCAATGACAAACCTTTGCATCCATAGACGTCTCAGGGACTTAGTTGGAAAGTGCTCAAACAGCCACAGCTATACTTTACTTCGACTCTTTCAGAAGGAAACTGTAAATGGGCCATCCTTCAGTGAGATTTATTATTGTCTTGGTAATAGGAAGAAACATTTTTTTTTCTGAAAGAAATTTGAGGAACAGTGAAACTAGTCATTTCCCTGCTGATGTATAGTCAAAACTGCCTTTGTTTTTCCACAGGGACTCATAGGCAAGTTGTGCCCTTGTGTTTCATGGTGGGGTGTGTTGAATTTTCTCTTCCAGCCCTGACTGTCCTTTCTGCATTGTTCCAGGGCCTATAGAAGAGAGGAACTCTGTAGAATGTTTCCCAAATACCTTTCCCCCAGGATGGGGCTGCAGCCCAGTAGCAGAGCATTTGGGAAGCATGTAGGAGACCCTGTCGTCCAATATCAACCCCACAAAACAAACAACTTTAAGTACCTGAGTCTGAATCCCAGTACTACCTCTCATTGGCTGTGTGATCTTAAGCCTGTTATTCAGCTTCTCTGAACCACTCAGTGGAGGGACCTGTCCACTCATTGGCAAAGCCTAGACTCTCCTGAGCTCATAGGTTTCTACAGAACACTTAGAACTGTGCCTGATGCCGTGAATGCCCAGGCAGTGTTTGCTGATTCTACTGATGGCACACTGTGAAAGAACTCCCAGTCTAGAGAGAGGCAGAAAAGCAGACATGGTAAATATAGCAATAAATGTTCATGGCATTAACAACATGATCAAACAGGAACAAGAGATGAGAAGGAATTGAATATATAAGACTTTAAGCTGAAGTCTAAAGAGCAAATGAGTGAGACAGGACTGGGAAGTCTTACGAAGTTGCTGCTGGAGTAAATGCGTCACTGAGAACAGTAAAAATGGAGTGGGTGAGGATCTCAGAGGGAAAACAGTTCTCTGACATCTGCAAGGCCCTGAGTTAGGAGAAGAGAAGGAAGGGAATGAGAAAATGATTTTTTAAAAGTACAGACTCCAGGGCTGAACTCGTTGCGCACAAACCCCAGCCCGGCTGCACACCCTGGAAACCCTGCTCCACTGCTTTGTGCTTTAGTTGCTTCATCTACAACATGAATGTCATAATAATGGCGCTTGTCTCATTGGTATTTTTATGAAGGGAAACTAAGTTTTAAATACAAAGCTTTTAGCCTATTGCCTAACACACGATATTTGTTCAATACTGACTGTCAGTAATAAAATTCCTGTAGGTGTGAACCATCACAGGAGATGACATGGCGATGGAGCACTTGACTGTGGTTGACTAGGGAAAGAATACAAAGGAAATATATTATAGGAGAGAACATATAGTCACATGACCAAGGTACTTAAGGCATTTGAGGTTGTTTTTCTTATGTTGAATGGGACTGATAACTCATCATTAAGATGGTTATGGAGATGAAAGGACATCAGTGAGGAAAGGGTTTTGTGAATTATGATATGGTGTGGGAGGTCCTTCTGTCTATGTGTTGCTCTTATTGATTAATGAATAAAGAACTGGCTTGGTCTATAGCATGGGAGGATGAAGGCGGAGTCAAGGAGATGCCATGAAGCCCAGCCAGAGACAGATGCCTGAATTTTAGCCGGTAAGCCACAGCCAAGTGACCATACACAGATTAATAGAGATGGGTTAAATTAAGATGTAAGAGCCAATAAAAAGCTAGAGCTAATGGGTCAAGCAGTGATTTAATGAATACAGTTTCGGTGTGATTATTTCAGGTCTAAGCTAGCCAGTCGGCTGGGAACCAACAAGTGGGCTCTCCTTGCAACAATGATACAAGATACAAACAGAAGAAAATAATGATGACAGAAGCGTAGACTAGATAACTACCTGGGGTAGGATGAGGGTAGGACATGGCCTCGGCTCTCTCTTACTCAGATACATCTTTGAATCAAATTGTTATCTGATGTATTAGTTACTTATCTCATTGATCTGACAAAATGCCTGGCAAAAGTCAGTTAAAGAAGAGTTTCTTTGGATTTACAGTTCCAGGGAATGCAATCCATAGTGGTGGGGACATATGACAGCAGGGACAAAAAGCCACTGGTCACATTATGTCCAAACAGCCTCCAAACACAGTAACCAATACTTGGATTCAGCTTTCTTTGCCCCTTTTATTTAGTTGGGGACCAGTGTTCATGGAATAGTAACACTCACATTTAAGGTGTGTCCTGGTTAACTTTGACTATCAGCACAGCCTACAGTCTTCTGAGAAGGAAGTCCACTGAGGAATTGCCTCTATTAGATTGTCCTCTGGACAAGTCTGTGGGGAGTTGTCTGTATTGTTAATCAATGCAGGATGGCCCAGCCCATTGTGAATGGCACTGTGCATGGTCAGGACAGGAAGTCTTGGGCTATGCAAAACAAACAAGCAAGCAAAACACAAACAAGCAAACAAAAAACTAATTAAGCATAGATTTGCTAGTGAGCTAGAAAACAGTATTCCTCCATGTTTTCTGCTTCATGTCCCTGCTTGAATTCCTGCCCTGACTTCTCTCAATGATCTGTGACCTGTAAGTGGAAATAAACCTTTTCCTCACCTGTGTATATAGCTTTTGTCCAGAGTATTTAGCACAGCGACTGAGATAGCACTAGAGTGGGGCGTGCCTTCCTACCTTTACCCTCTTAATTTAGATAATCCCTTGCCAACCTGCCCAGAGTTCTGTTTCCCTGGCAACTCTGATTCCTAGCAAATTGACAGGCAAGATTAGCCCTCATTTGTGGTGTAGCATCTAGGCTCTTAAAGGTATAATTTTAAGTTAATAAACCCAAGTAGAAGCTAAGTAGAAGCATTATGGATCATAGACTTCCACTGGGGAAATGCCCATACAGGATATGTCATCCAATCTGGCCTCCAGCTAGGAAGAATTTTCAAGGAGAAAGGTAAATATAAGTGGCCATTAATTTCAAGACCCCACAGAAATCCTTTTGGAAAAAAATGGGAAAATACATCAATAGTCATTCCACCAAACAACTAGATTAAATTTTATGCAAAATAGAAAACTGATGCAAAATACAGTTTTAGTACCTTCGTGGCTTGTCTTGTTTGGGCAAGCACACGTTAAATGCAGTGTGAATGTTCGTGTCTATCTGACCTCAGAACAATTAGACACGCTTTCTTCTTCCCTCTCCTCACCTCACTCCACAAGTTTGTGCAAAGGCGGCCTGTGTTTATTTTCTCTTTACCTAGCACACATCGCTTGTTCTGTAGCTGCCACTTTAAAAGCCCCTCTCTTGGGAACCTCTTGTTAAGTCAGCCAACAATGCTTCGGGGTGTCCAACTATGGCTAACAATGCTTAGTGCTGACCAGTTATAGCCAACAACACTTAGTGCTGACTAGCTGTGGCCAACAACGCTTAGGGCCAACCTGCTATGGCCAACAATGCTTAGGGGTGACTAGTTTTGGCCAACAATGCTTAGGGCCAACCAGCTATGACCAACAATGCTTAGGGGTGACCAGCTATGGCCAACAATGTGTAGGGGTGACAAGTTATAGCCAACAACACTTAGTGCTGACCAGCTATGGCCAACAATGCTTAGGGGTGACCAGCTATGGCAAACAATGCATAGGGGTAACAAGATATGGCCAACGATGCTTAGTGCTGACCAGCTATGACCAACAATGCTTAGGGGTGACGAGCTATGACCAACAATTCTTAGGGGTGACTAGTTTTGGCCAACAACACTTAGGGATGACCAGCTGTGGTCAACAATGCTTAAGGACGACCTGCTATGGCCAACAATACTTAATGCTGACTAGTTATGGCCAACAACACTTAGTGCTGACCAGCTATGGCCAACAATGCTTAGGGGTGACCAGACATTCCTTTGCTCTCTTAACAGTTCCCAGCCTCTTTTCAAATTATATTAAAATCATATGACAAGTGCTGGCCAATAGACTGTGAGTGGAAGTGATGTTCTAAACACCTACACATGGGTGTGAGTCTCTCTCCCCTTCCATACCTGCCCTAGGTGTTGAGATGTGACAGGCCGCATGGTGGATCTCTAAGACTATGAACAGCAGAGTCCTCCTCTAAGTCAGCTTGGCCTTGTGGAAGAGGGGAATGTACTGGAGGAAGAAAGAACTTGTCTTAAGCCCGCAGATTTGGGATCTGCTTGAGAACAATAAAAGCTCTTCTATGCTAACCACTGATCACCCCATTTTAGTCAGAGCATGAGTATTAGTACCTAATTGGTGGTGTAACAAGTGGTCCCATAGGGCTGCATGCCTCCTGTGCCTGCCCCTTGCTGTCATTGCCGGTGCCGCCTTGCATATCAAGGCCAGTAGCATATGATCTTCTATTCTCTCTGATAGCTTCCAGCCTTATATCTTTTAAGATAATTAATTCCTCACCTTTGTCCTATAAGGACCCTAAGAATATGCTGAGCTCACCTGAGAGAGCCAAGCCCTAATTTCCAAAGTCCCTTCAGCATGTAAGATACCATAACAATACATATTCACAGACTCCCAGAGTCAGGGCATGGGCGTCTGTACAAGCTATGGAGGGTACTATTTAGCCTACTTTTTTCCAAGCCCATCCTGACCAGTTGTTTTTTGAATAGTCATCCAGATTTTTATTTGTTTGTTTTGTTTTTCAAGACCAGGTTTCTCTGTGTAGCCTTGGCTGTCATGGAACTTGCTTTGTGGACCAGGCTGGCCTCAAACTCATACAGCTCTGCCTGCCTCTGCCTCCCATGTACAGAGATTAAAAGCATGCACCACCACTGCCAGGCTGAATTTTTTTAGTGAGTAAATAGCTATTCATTTCCTATATGTCTTAGTTTGAGTTTCTATTGCTATGATGAAACACCATAATCTAAAGTAAGTTGGGGAAGGGGGCTTGGCTTATTTGGCTTACATGGTCATGCTGCTGTTCATTTTTTCAGGAAGTCAGTACAGGAACTCAGACAGTACAGGATCCTGGAGGCAGGAGCTGATGCAGAAGCAATGGGTGCTGCTTACTGGCTTGTTCCTCATGACTTGCTCGGTCTACTTTCTTATAGAACCCAGGACCACCAGGCCAGGGACAGTACCACCCACAATGGACCGGTCCCTCCCCCACTGATCACTTATTGAGGTAATGCCTTATAGCTGGATTTCATGGAGGCATTTCCACAACTGAGGCTCCTTCTTCTCTGACTCTAGCTTGTATTAAGTTGACACACAGAATCAGCCGGTACACTATACAATATATTTCTCATAATGTGGATTCTAGTCTGTAAAAGCAGGGTCCGTTTTCTACTGTTATCTTGTCTGCTAATTTATGTGATCAATAAGAATGATGACAGATCGCTACACTGGTACCAAGTGTGTTTGGAGACCTGGGAACTGTTCCCTTCCTGTGAAGAATGTAACGCTATCCCCTTGCAGTCTGACAGGGTCAGTGACCACTGTGTCCTTCACAAGTAGAAAACTGACCCCCTAGTGAGTTTGAATAGTTCTGTCCTGAGACCACGCAGCAACTTAATCGTGGGACCAGGGGTTGAAACTACATCTGTGTGATCCTAGAGAGCCTTCATTTAATAGGCAAGGTGCCAAGAGCTCTTAAATGAAGCAATTTAGGCCTTTCTCAAACAGTCTGGAGTTTAATAAGGAAGATATACAAAAGCAATATATCTTCCAGTGGGGACAAAGACACCACATTCAAGTGACTGGGCTCATGTGGGTGAGTCAGAGAAGGAGAGATTATTTCTGATTTGGGCTTTAAAAGATGACACATGATGGCAGAAAGGCTTTCCCAGTGAAGAGTAAGCATATATCTACCTATCCTCCTTCTGGGCACCAATAAACCAAGTAAAATGCCACCAAAGTCTAACTTGGGGAACCAGTGCCTTCCTTGGGCTCACTTACAGAGCATGGGTGAGAGGCTCTCTCCCATGCAGGTGACCCAAAGCCAGCCACACTATCAGAAAGTCTGAGCCAGCAGACACGATGACTTCCCAGGAGCTGCATTGATGGAGTCCACCTTTCAGTTACCCTTGCACAACTGTAGAGTCTAGCACCTTCTGAGACCATAAGGCCTTCTGTAATTAGGGCAGAATTATACACCATAGTTAGGAGGGTGTGGAAGAAAGTCGCTGAATTACAAGTGAGGGCCCAGTTCCTCCTTTTCCCACACCCTCCTTCTGGGAAAGAATGTCAATAATCCACAAGCCCAGTCTTGAGGTGAGCAGTCATGGCTGTGACCCACTGGAATCTGAGTAAGACTCGGGTGAAGAAAGAGAGAGCAGGTGATGTTCATAGCAGGTCCTGCATCTGCTGTCTTCCTCCTGTGCCTCTTTGGGATGCTCATGAGCCAGTAAGAGGGTGGTTTTGGAGTCTGGCTTTCAGATTTGAAAGTTTCGCAGAATCGTCATAGGTCCTGTGTTCAGCTGGCCCCTTTGTTCTCCAGGCTTCGTTATTCATCTGCTCATCAGTTCACAGTTATGTTTGAGCGTCCAAGGTAGGGTATGCTGCTCTGGACACTCATGTCCTCAGCTGGCCATCCCCCTGTCTCCGCTAAGCTAGGTGCACACACTCTGCTCTTCCTACCCAGACCATGCTCTTGTGTGAGACACATCATTGTGCACCTTTAAAGAGAATGCCTTGAACCTGTGTGGCCTTATATCCAAAGCATCTCCCTATGGCACTTGATTTGACATTTATAAGAACTTTTGTAAGGAAAAAGAATAAACACAGTTTTTTCCATTTTAGATCTTACCAAAATATAGATTGTAGAAGTTCAATTAGCTAACTTCCTCAAGTTGTGACATAGTCTATGAGAACTAATTAACATGAACCTATTAACTTTTGCTCACGTGTCATGGTAGACCTTGGGATTTCTAATCCTTAACTCTAACTTCCTAAACTAGAAGCGATCTCACGTAGACGAACACCTGAGGCTTTGAGATACTGCTGCAGTGTTATTCCTCGTTCCTGTCTGGCCTCTTGGGAGTCAGATCCTCTTGAGGAACCGGAGCGTGTGTATGCCACAGAATCAGAACCAAAGCTTGTGTGTGCCACGGAATCAGAACCAAAGCTTGTGTGTGCCATGGAATCAGAACCAAAGTTTGTGTGTGCCATGGAATTAGAACCAAAGCCCATGTATGCCACAGATTCAGAACTGGAGCCTGTGTGTGCCACGGAATCAGAACTGAAGCCCATGTGTGCCATGGAATCAGAACCAGAGCCCGTGTGTGCCATGGAATCAGAACTGGAGCCTATGTATGTCACACAATCAGAACCAAAGCCTGTGTGTGCCATGGAATCAGACCCAGAGCCCGTGTGTGCCACACAATCAGAACCAAAACCTGTGTATGCCAGAGAATCAGAAGTAAAGCCTGTGTGTGCCATGGAATCAGAACCGAAGCCTGTGTGTGCCACAGAATCAGAACCGAAGCCTGTGTGTGCCACGGAATCAGAACCAAAGCCTGTGTGCCATGGAATCAGAAGTAAAGCCTGTGTGTGCCATGGAATCAGAAAGTTGCTGCTTCACACCTTTTATCCTCTCGAAGCTGAACAATTGCCTGTGATTTTTATTTGTGTAGGATCCTGTGACTTTAAAGGTCTTAATTCATTTTTCCTGTCTCTTAACACCCAGAACCCCTTCTCCCCTGCCATCGCTCTTGAAGCCATGCAGGCTACGCAGATTGCCTGTGTCATCTACCCTCTCATCATTCTGATCACTTACTTCGAGCTGGTCTCTGAGCCAAGTCCCAGGTCTGTCCTAGCATCTGTGAGAAAATTCAAGGCCACCTCCAACTGGTGGCTTGGTCAGAGTCTCTCCCATCTGGGCTCCCTTTGTTCTTCCCCTCCTTTCCTTGGCTATCCTTGATGAGGGACTCCCAGGATGAAGTAGAAATGGGCATTACAGAGGTTTTCAGCAGGATTCCGCTGTGTTGTTCTGAGTGAGCACCATGGGTAGGCTGGGGAATAAGGTAGGAAGAGGAACAGGAGAAGAGAATAAAGTCATAGGGTAATTTCACAGATTGGAAGTAAAGTGTTAAGGTATGTGGATCAGCAACATGACTGCCTGAACGTGAGCTGAACAAGGACAGTGAACATGCTAACATGGACTAAGTGGGGGAAGCCCATGAGCCCTCAACCCTACCTAAAAAACTATAGGCAACTAGGGAATGCCAGAAAGAGGAGACTTAGTCTTCCCCATGGAAGAGCACAGGGGTATCCAACACCAGATGGTCAACTCTACGACATACATGCAAGTAACATTATACAGGCTGAACAGATTATTTTTATGTACTTAGGAATAAATAAATATATATGTATATATATTTGTGTATGTATATATTATGTATATTACATATATATTATATACTTAACAACTGACAACTGACTGTGGCTATGAATTTGAAAGAGACCAAGGAATGACTTATGGGAGAGTTTGGAGGGATGAAAGAGACAGAGAAACTGATATAATCTCAAAAAATGAAAAAAATAATAAAAGAAAAACTTCGGATCTAGAATAGGTCAGAAGGGCTAGAGAGGTGACTCAACAGCTAAGACCATTTATTGCTCTTACAGAGAACTGAAGTTCAATTCCCAGCACCTACATGGTGACTCACAACCACCTATAACTTTAGTCCCGAGAGATCTGCAACCCTTTTCTAGTCTCCATGGACATCTTCATGCATATGTATAAGCACACACATACACATACAAATACACACACCACTCATAAAAATAAAATTAAAAATACTTTTGAAAACTATTACAACATAATTCCTATATATTTTCAAGCAGCCATCAATAAACTTCATTCTCCTTTTCCCTACAGGTCCTAATTCATTTTTAATTGTTAGTACATTAATTTTTAAGCACATCTCATAAGAAGCTAAGTGTTATTACCTTTTAAATCTAGATTGTATGGATTGTTGCAGTGCCCTTGAGGACTGTTGTACTGAGATTTGACTTCAAAATGGTTTTTTGACTCCTATACCATGGTATGTTAATACTGTGCAGCATTTTGTTAGCAAAGTGTTAAGAACCCAGTCGAGCATGAGTGCCTCATGCCAGGGAGACTGAGAGGAAACACGTGGGCGTCTATGTTTTGTTCTACAATGATCGTTGACTTGTCTTGACAAGTTGTCCTCATTTTCTCTCTTGTTACTTCGGTGGTCCTGCGAGCTCTTCCTCGGGTAACAGTTGCTTTAGAGATAAAGTAAAGTTTATTTTATATTGTTCAATGTGAATACAATAAGTCAATAACTAGAACATTTAAAACTGAAGAGGAGGAGGAGTGGCCGTGGTGGGTGTGGTACAGGAAGGGCCAAGACTGAAGCATCATTGTAACTGAGAAGTAAAATGCCACCTATTGGATAAATGATCTTCCCACCTGAACGTACCAGGCTGATTGACTTCGGCATGTGCTGTTGGCCACAGATGGTCACCCTGCCAGCACTGCCATCATAACCATGGGTTATCAACATCACCATAGTCACTATCACTACCAGCAGCCCTCCTTTGCCACATTGCAAACCCCAACATCATTGCCTAGGGGCCTCCTTTGTGCCAGGCACCAGGCCAACATTATTGCCCTTGATGGGAGTGGTTGGTTCCCCATTCCATGAGTCAGGAAACAGAAGAAAAAAAAAGAACTGAAACAGCTGTGTTAAGGGGACACAGGTCAAGATGCCAACCTAAGGCATTTCAACCCTCAAACCCATGCTCTTAGCCTTGTTATCAAAAGTGACTCTCAGTTTAGGAAGGAGAAAACTGGACAGTAAACACATGGGCTGAAGGAGATATGGGGTTCTCAAGAGCACAGGGCATTCACCACCTCTCACTTTGGGGGGTGAGAGATGTATAGTAACTATTGGGACCCACACATTTGGTGGATGCCAGTGCACTGCCACCGTGTAGGGTTCCTCTTTAAAGCCGTCACTGCACGCTGGCCTCCAAAGGGCCAGGGATGCATCTTTCCTGGGAAACGTCTGGATGGAAGATGGTGTTGGTCCCACATAGTTGTCTACCTCCAAAGGTGAAGGACCTTGTGAGTTGGTGCTAGGAGTGTTCACCAGGGTCTGGTATGTCACTGATTCTTTCAGTTAGGGTTTCTATAGCTGTGAAGAGACACCGTGACCACAGCAACTGGAATAAGGGAAAGCAGTTAATTGGGGGCGGATGATAGGTTCAGAGGTTTAGTCCATGATTGTCATGGCAGGAAGCATGCTTTGCATAGGCAGATGTGATGCTAGAGAAGGAGTTCTACATCTGGATCAGCAGGCAGCAGGAAGAGAGAGTGGCACTAGGCCTGGCTGTGTCAAAGCCCACCCTAGTGACACACTTCTAACAAGGCCACACCTCTTAACAGTGCCTCCCCCTGGTGACCAAGCATTCAAATCTGTGAGCCTAAGGGGGCCATTCCCATTCAAACCACCACACTGATGCTGTTGTGAGCCTCTCTAATGGGACTCTGACTCAGCTGCTCGTCAAGTGAAGAAGGTCCTGAGGCTGACTGGGTGTCTTAGCAGAATGTCCATGGACACAGCACGGACTGTCAAGCACTAGTTCCTGTTGGCTGAAAAAATCTTGCTTCAGATGAAGGGCTTTCACATTCCCAATGGTTGCATTTCTTGTCTATTGACGGCCAAACCTGAGGCTGTTCTAGTGAGTAGCGAGAAACTGGGAGATGGTGTTGAGGGGGTCTACCGTTAATTAGCTCTTCCGTCTTGGGCAAAGTATCATGACCTCCTGCTCTAGTTTCCCCTTTTGTAAAATGGAGTTGATTGCTTCCCATGACAACTTGGATTCAGAGTAAACGATAATGTTGAGAAAGGGCCTGGGAGGTAGGGAAAAGATCTGGCATTTTAGACTCAGATCTCTGTTGATCACTGTGATGTGGCTATAGCAAGCTACCTGAAACTGAGTAATTTATTAAGAAGAGAAAATGATACCTCAAGTTCTGGAAGCAGAGAATCTAAGAACACGGCACTGGTCTCATGCCAGCATGGATAAAGGTCTTTTTTATTGTATCATGACAGCAAGTTAGCATGAGTGCTTGGGTCTCTCATCCTCATTTTACAAAGCTGCTGATATGGTCCAGGAGGCCACACCCTCATGACTTCATCCAACCCAATCTTATCCAAGTGACTTACTCAAAGCCCACCTTCACATTCCATTACTATATAAATTTAGTAATGAAGTTTTTGACACATGAAGTGTGGGGGCACACATGTAAACTGTAGAAGACTTTTATTGTTAAATAGAAACTTCCCTTAAAAGCAGTGCACACTGACAAGACCAATGAGGGTCAGGTAGTCTTCCCTGGCATCACAGTCAGTGCTGGGCACTGTGATGAACACTGACCATGGATTATCTCAGTTAATTGGGTATTGAACTCTATTACTGATATCACTTGTGGGAACTGGGGTGACAAAGAGTCAACTGAAGGCTGCCCAAACACAGCCCTTCTACCTCCCGAGTACATAGCAAGAATTTTTAACCCATGACTAAATGGTTTTCTCTCTAAGCCAGTTCCTAAAGCTGTAAAATAATGACACACACCTTGCCAGCTTTCTAAGGGGTTCAAAGGTGGTGTCCAAAAAGCAGCAGTTTACACACCAGTATCAACAGTGGAGGTAGAAAAGGAGGATGGGGGAGGGAGGAGGGAGATGGGGAAGAAAGGGAGAGGAGGGGAGGAAGAAGGAGAGATATGATGATCAGGAGGACACAGGCAATTGGTATTTCATATCTTAAAAACAAGTTTTGTGAAATTATTGCAGAACGGAGATGTAATAGAGACAGAAAACCTGGGAGAACCTGATTTGTTCCTTCCCTAAAACATACCTAACATCCCTAAGCAAATGGGATATGATTTATTTCCCAAGTTTCTTTATTTGGCTGGGATTCCAATATACAAAACAAATCTAAGAAATTTAAAGGGCCCCACCGGCTGAGGCATTTAAGTCACATAGTGGAGGATTAAAGCAGTAAGGTGACTCTGGGAATCCATTTCACCCTTCTCCTTTAGGTGGTTGGTGAATTACACATCATGTGAAACTGTCACAACCCAGATGGACAGTGACTGGCTTTTCTGTGTGGAGAGGCATAGGGGAGGACAGCAGGGGACCCAGGGAGCCTCTTAAATAAAAAGGCTCTGTGGTCCACTTCCCAGCTTCCCAGCCAACCACTTCTGCTGAAGCCTCAATCTCCTCCCCGTCCCCCTCTCGCTCCTCCTCTCCCTCCTCCTACGTTGTGTGTCTGGGTATGGAGGTACCCACATGGCAGAGGGCAGCTCTCATGGGGAATTTGATTCCTTCCACTGTAGATGCTGAGGATCTAGCAAGAACTTTTACCCAAGGCATCCTGTCGGCCCAGAAACTCCATTCTTGCCCCAGGCTCCAGTACCCAACAAGTGTGGGACAGGTAATGGAGTATGGGCGGTAGTGGGACAGTTGGCAGGTCGGCACATTTACACGGATTGCAGATTCTGCCTTGAGGCCCTGATCCTCCCGTCTGCTGGCATAATTAAAACCTAGGCTGCTTTGCCTGGGGCTTCGATTTGAAACTGACCTCAGAGGCATATGGTGGATCTTTTTCCTTAGAGACCCTCAGCACCAACACAGAGCCCCCGCTCAGCAACATTTTGATACCTGGAAGCAATGCCGAGCCCCGCTGCTCAGCTGTTTCCTAAAGGGCTCTGTAAATCTTGTGTCTCTGGTGAGTGGTGGTTTGCTTTGCTGGTCGTTCTGCTCTGGCTGCTCTACAGGCCTGTGCCTTGAAAGGGGGAATCTGTTGGCTCTAAAATATCAGTTTCCTGGTCTTGGGAGATGGCTCTGTGGGTAAAACGCTTGCCGCATGGCTGTAAAGTGTGAAATTTAGATTACCCAGAACCCACAGAAAAGCAGGCAGGCTTGGCGCCTGCCTGTTGCAAAAGCAGCAGTAAAGACAAGCCTGGGGTAAGCTCTGGGTCCGACAAGACCCTGAGTAATAAAGTAGAGTGATTGAGGAAGACAACCATTGTGGACTTGGGGCCTACACACAGAGACAATATCACTCTGTTACATTTCCCAGTATCCTCTCTGAAGGCATTTTGAACTATGAAAATGTGCCACAGGTTTGTTTTATGGCTGGGGATATGCCCAGCCCCTTTTCTCTCATGTACAGTAATCCTTCCAGGCCAAGAATCGCTGCCTGTTAGGCTTTCTAGGCCTCAAGCCTTTTAAAGCTGTATCTCCTTGCTCCGCACTTATAAACAGGCTCGTACTTTCCTTCTCCTAAGGGCAGTCACCCTGCTATTTGTTCTTCATGCTTCCTTTTCTCTGAGAAGTCGCTTGTTATCAGACCCAGTCAGGTTTGTCTCACCCTGCCTGTCCCCTACTACTCTGTCCTAGCAGTGTCCTTGGGGTGCTGAAGGTGGCCACTATGTGGGCTCTTCCACAAGGAAATGGGGGTGGGGAGGTGGCTCAGTTTCACGAGTGTTGTATGTTCAGGGAAAATGGGCTACCATGTCATTGAGGAAAAGAAGGTGGGCACAGCAGGGTTCTTTCCAAACACCACAGGTTTCAGGTCGTTGCTGAGTTCAGACCAGGGTTCGTTGGCGACCTGAAGGAACTTCAGAAAGCGCTGAGCCTTGGTTCAGCCCTCTTCAGCGGTAAGCTCAGCAGTCTTTGGTGGAGCTCCACAAACAGGCAGCAGAAGCGTGTTGCCATGCACACCTGGAAAGGCAGCCACATAAACAGATGTAACATAACAGGAGTCTGGAGCACCCTTGGCTTCTGTCTAGAGTGAAGCCTGATTGTTCTTGGTCCCCACATCCAGAAACGCATAGTTCAAAGGACCTGCATTGTCTGTGTATTCTCTGTCTGCCTAAGCACAGTGGCAGGAGCGTGAGATGGAGAAACAGTACGATCCTCGCCTCTACAGACCTCAGCTGGGGGGGGCGGGAGTGGTTAGAGTAGACACAGGTATGTATAGGTGACAGATACAATCAGGTCAGCTTGGGGGCGATTAGAGCAGACACAGGTACGTATAGGTGACAGATACAATCAGGTCAGCTGGGGGGGCGGTTAGAGCAGACACAGGTACGTATAGGTGACAAATACAATCAGGTCAGCTGGGGAGGGGTGGTTAGAGCAGACACAGGTATGTATAGGTGACAGAGATACAATCAGGAACCTGGAAACATAGGGGCAAGCAGAGGCAGAGGAGATCAGAGCTGGCTCTGCTTCTGGAGACCGACACCTTGTCCTTGTCTCAGATGATGGATATGAGAGCAGGATATCAATAGGAGCGGGCACTCCAGGTGGAGGGAGTGGCGTGAACAAACGCACAGAGGCAACTCCGTTTTCCCGAGGGGGCGGGGCTGAGTCTAATGGAGTAGGAAGTACCAGGAAAGATGATGGGGATGATGGCAAAAATCAGCAGACAGGGCCTTGTGTGTGTAGCTAAGACATGTGTAAGTTAGCATCAGGCCATGGGGGACTACTGAAGGATTTTTAATAAGGGGAGTACCATGATTAGAAGAGCAATTTAGATGCATTGTTGGCAAGAAATTAATTGGCAGTTCTCTGAGAAAGCCCTTTTTGAAATGAGATTCCCCTCTGGGCCACTATCTGAAATCTGCTCATTCATTTCGTTCAGAGTTGCTCTGGTAAATATTTATTGAACACTTGGAGTCACTCATCATAGAACCTGTGGGCTCCGGGATGAATGGCCTCCGGGATGAGTGGCCTCCTCTGCCCTCTATGAATGAGCTCAAGGAATCCAGGGGAAGCAAAGTATCCACTTGAGTGATTGTCGTAGGACATGGGAAGTGATAGACAGGAAGAGAATGGCGACTCTGCGTTCAGGTGTGTTGGTGCATGAGAGGCTGAGATGGCCGTACCCAAAGCACTGTGGACACACCCACAGAGATTCTGGTCAGTGGGGACATGCTCAGGGGTCACCAGGGCATTCCAGGACACATCCAAGACTAAGAGCAGTTGCCAGAAGAGGACTGAGGAGAGGTTTTGAGGGGCAGTGGTAACAGCCTCATGGGAGTTTCTGAGCGAGATATAAAAGAAACGAGTATGATTTGAAGGATGGGTATCTGGCAAAAACACCTGAACAGGTGAAGCACAGGTCTTGAGGATGCGGGAAAATATGGTCCTCATCCAGGAAGCGTAGCAGGTCCATGTGATCACGGAGTAAAGGTGAATGAATGGCAGGGACTCGATGGTAGAACACTTGTCTAGCATTATATAAAGTCCTGGCTTCCACAGCACGAGAGAAAGTGGGAAGAGGGGGGGACATGTCACAGTGGCTTGAGACCAGATCAAGGAGCTGAAGGAGTTGGTTAGCGTTTGTGTTAACCTGCTTTATGTCAACTTGACACAAGCTAGAATCATCTGAGGAGGAAGCCCATATTGAAAAAGGTGCCTCTATCAGATCTGGCTGTAGGCAAACCCATAGGGCCTTTCTTAGTAATTGATATGAAGGGCCCAGCCTATTGTGGGTGGTGCCACCCCTGAGCTGGTGATCCTGGGTGCTAGAAGAAAGCAGATGGATCAAGTCATGAGAAGCAAGCCAGTAAGCTTGCAGAACCTCCCTGGGTTCTGCTTCAGTTCCTGCCTCCAAGTCCCTGCCCGGTTTAAGCCCCTGCCTGACTTCCTTTAATAATGGATGGTAAAGTAGACATGAAACAAGCCCTGTCCTCTCCAAGCTGCTTTTGGTCATGGTATTTCATCACAGCGCTAGAAACGCTGGCTAAGATGGCATCTTACTTGCTAAAGAGGTATGGATAGCGCTGGTTTTCAAAAAGAGTGAAAAATTCGAATTGAATTGTAGTTTAGAGCCACGGAGTCTTTGAAGAGTTGTTTCATTCAGCTGATGGCCAGTGAGGAAAAACTGCTAAAATGTAAGCAGATGGCCTGCTGGACTCTCTGCTAGGGGCGTCCTGCAGCCACAGATATCACTTGTTGTTCCTGGTACAGACTGACGGCCTTATTCTTCCTCTTCCAGTCTTGTAGGATTTCCTGGGAGGAAATCCTGTAAGATTCCATAATGCCCCACCCACATTTCCCAAGTGCAGCATGCCTCTAAGATGACTGATTTGTCATAACTGTCTTGGTATCAGAACCCTACCTGAATCAACGCAAGACAATTTCAGGTCAGTACTTGCTGGACCCTAGATGAACACTCAGGTTTTCCTATGGGAACAGTAGTCGATCTGAGCATAGCATGCTGCTGCAAACCGTGCCAGGGCTTAGGTATGCAGAATCTGTAATATGCCGCCTTTCTAACATTGGAGAACTTCTGCATCCCAAAGTATATCTGGACCAGCACTTTTGCATAAAGATTATAAACATTTTTTTAAGCTGAGATAAAATCTAAACCTTAGGCTAGGGAGACATTCTTTGAGGGCTTGCCGTGTAAGCATGAGAACCTGAGTTTGATTCCCTGGAACCCATGTAAAGCCAGATGTGGTAGCACACATCTGTAATCCAAGCACTCCCATGTGAGATTCGAGGTGGAAACCACAGCCGGAAAGCTAGTGGGTCTGCTAGCCTGGTGTATAAAGCTGCAAGCCACAAAGAAACCAGCTCTCAAACCATGGAAAGCAAGGTCTGATACCCAGGATTGACCTCTGACCTCCACATGTGTGCATTGGCATCTACATCCACAGGCACACTCACATAACGCACATCCATATACTGAAACCTGAATCTCAGTAATTGTCCTATTAGATAGTTTTATGGCACCTTGTCACAAGCTAAAGTCATTCGAGAGGAGGAATCTCAACTAAGAGAATACCTGCATCAGATCAGGTTGTAGGCAGACCTGCAGGGCATTCCCTTAGTGATTGATGGGGAGGGTCCAGCCTATTGTGGATGGTGCTATCCCTGAACAGGTGGTCCTGAGTTCTATAAGAAAGCAGGCTAGGCAAACCATGAGGAGCAAGCCAGTAAGCAGCACCCCTCCACGGTCTCTACATCATCTCCTGCCTCGAGATTCCTGCCCTGTTTGAGTTCCTGTCTGACCTTTGATAATGAATAATGATATGGAAAAATAAACCCTTTCCTCTCCAAGTTGATTCAGCCATGGTGTTTCATCTCAGCCATAGAAACCCTAACAAGACAAGATTTCAAGCAACTTCCCAAAGACAGAGAGAGCAATGAAGCCTATGTTCTGTGAAAGACCTAGGTGCTGGGTTTGACGGGGGAAAGTTGGCTCATAAGTATTCATTTCCAACACTGGAGAAATGATTATTTATATTGGTACCGAGTACTGTTGGGACCTTGCAGTTCCAGAGTTTCTCTGGCTGCTGATGAATAGGAATGGCCTTCTTAAAGAAAAGGTATCTGCCAATAAAGGCTAAACCTTGTCTGTGTTCTCTGAAAGGCTTGCAGCACCAAAATACCTTCTCTTTCTTGTTACTCTTTTGTAGAGCAACCCTTGAGTAAAGGCTCTGCCATGTTCTGGCTGCCCCTTGAAATGCAGAGGACCGGCAGGCCTTCATTCTCTTGTTTATGCTGTCCCATCAGCAAAGAATAACTCTAGAGCCTCCTCTCCAGTGAAAACCATTCATCTCACTTCAGGCAGGCTTCACCAGACTTATTTATTGTGTGTGTATGTGTGCGCACACAGGCGCGTGCATGTCTGTATCAGAAGATAACTCACAGGAATCGGTTCTCCCCACTCCATGATTTCTGCCACTCAGCAAACTGCAGACTAGCTAGTCTGGGAGGTTCGGGGAGGTTTCTCCTGTCTCTGTGGGAGTGCTGTCATTACAGATTCAAGCCACCACATCTTTGTGATGATATGAGTTCAGCAGGTTGAACCCAGGCCATCAGACTTAAGAGCCAAGTGTTTTTACCCACCGAGCCATCTCGAGGGCCCCAAACTGATTCATGATGCCACGGTGTATTTATTGACAAAACATTTGGTCCTGTGGTTAGGCGGCTGTTTTCCATAACTGCCTTCACTGAGCGGGCATTGAATGTTTGGAGTTGCTCCGCTTAGCTGGCCCAGCTATCAGCTGAAGATAACAGAGAGGAATAGAGCTGCTGCATTGTAAAGAGTGGAGGGCTGAGAGAGGCCACGGGGCAGCCGAGATAAGTTAGAAGGCGATAAGCAAGCCGAGCTGACCCAAAGGAGTGCCCAGAGACGCGTGGTCACACTGGACACTGGGAAGTGGCTTCCTGTCTGCATGGGTGGAGACATGACAAAGGAAGAGTTTGACTTGTAGGCCCCAGTTCTAGATTCCTTCCCTGAATCATGTGGGGAGCCCTCCTTAAGGGCCCTGATACCTAACTGAGGAGGACAGGGAGCAATTATCAGTCCTTATACTGATATCATGGGGGCTTCAGGTTTTACTCTAAATTGTTCCCAGGGCAGGTAAGAAGACTTCAGGCTGCTCCTTGCTATTTTTACTCTTTCCTGGGGGTTATAGGTGTTAATCCCTGGTACTAGGAACACAGGCAGTCTCCCCACTATCCAGCTCTCAGAGTGGCGAGGCTTGTATTCCTGAAAAGTGAACCCACACTATCTGTAAGACTTTCCCCTCCTTCTGTGTTAGCTAATACCTGGCCTCTATGGCTCCCTCTTTGGCTAGAGCATGATTTCTTGGTGTCTGCAGCTTCCCTGTGCCTTGGAATTTTAGCTTGCCTATCCCTCAGGGTCCTTGCATTTGCTGTCCAGCAGGTATGGTTTCAGGCTTGTGTAAGCTTTTTCCATCCATGTTGCCCTTGTTTTTTCCTGTGGTGGAGAGTCCTACTCAGCAATCTATGGAAACTCAGAAATTAGTGCCATTTGAGGGGCACAGCTGGCATGGGGGTTTCCATCACACACGTGGGGTCACGGCTAATTCACTGGAAACCTGTAGTTCTTTCTCGTGGGGGGACTGTGGTGTGTTGTGATGTAGGCATCATGGAAGGACATCTAGAGAACCATGATACTCTGCCCAGCAAATAAATGTGGCCAAGTAGCTTCCATCCCATGTTTTATAAACATCAGAAAGGGACATGTGATTTAACACCAGACTTTTTCTCATCTGCAAATTTACTTTATAAAAATGACATCACCAAACTACATTTTGTTACTTAGTTTTGCATATTTATGTATTTTTTTAGATTACATCACATCAGAACCACCCTCAGAATCCAAGATTACATGAGCATATTTGCTATGTCATTTATTATAATTTTTTAATTTCAATTTTATTAGGAAAATGTTGTGTTTCTGTCAATATAAACAACAAAAAGCAAATGAAGGTGAGGGTCCCTGGGGACTGGAGACATGGCTCAGTGGTTAAGAGCACTGGCTGTGTTTGCAAAGGACATGTAGTTCAGTTCCCAGCAGCCATACGGCGGCTCATAACCCAAGCTCCAGTTCCAGAGGATCCGGGCCCAGGCACGCACACAGTACACATACAGTTATGCAGGCAAAACACTCAAACACTTAAAATATACATTTTAAAAGACTTCTTAAGAGATAGGTTCTCTGGAATTTTAATTTGCTTTTATAAAATAATCAGTAGGTAATTTCTGTTTTAGTTTGTTTTAATCATTGTCGTTGTATGGTGTGTGTGAGTGCAGGCCCATGTGTGCTACAGTGTACATGTGGTCAGGCAATGGTTTCCAGGGGGTGAGTTCTCCCCTTCTGCATTGCATCTGGGAACCAAACCCTGGTCTTCAGGTTTGCTCAGGAAGCTTTTTTACTCACTGAACCACCGGGTTGGCTGTGGTTACTGTACAGTTTCTAATGGACTTGTGACATATACACAATTAGTTCTAGAACTTCTGGGAGGCAGCAAAGGATTATAAGCTGGGTCTAAATTGATCAAGACACTAGCAGGGTGGCTGGAAGCACTCCTGGGATTACATGGAGTTGGGCTGAAATTCCTATGTGATGTTCTTTTCTCTATCAATGATTCTCAACCAGTGGGTCAAGGCTCCTTTGGGGGGGTCACACGATCATGACTCTTTCACAGGGGCCTCCTCAGACCTTAATAAAACATAGATACTTACATTACGATTCATAACAGTAGCAAAAGTACAGTTGCGAAGTAGCAATAAAATGACTTTATGGTTCTATATAAGCTTGAGGAGCTGTCTAACCTCGCTTTACACATTACCTTATCTATAAAATGGGGCATACGCATGCTTGCATTGTGGGACCATTGAAGAGATTAATAGAGACTCTATGCATAAGAGTTCACGGTGAGGCTGAAGAGGACAGAAAACACAGCTATCAAATGTGTCTGAAACACACAAAGGGGCACGGGAGTACATGTGCTCATAGAGTCGGTGGTGACCATGAGCTCCAAAGCCAGGCTGCAGAAATCCAATCCCAGTTTTGACCTTCTGTGACCTTGAGGGAATCACGTAGGCTTTCTGTGCTTGGTGTCTGTCTGCACCTGGGAACCCAACAGGTGTGGGCAGGTGGATGTGTATGAACCACTCACGTCAGCATGTGGCTTGTGCACGTAGGGGAGACACCTGAGTGTCGTTCTCCACGTTTGGCTAAATTGAGATGTCATAACATCGAATCCGGGGAACTGGACTCAGAAGCGTTTGATCCTGGCTGCCTCCTTCTGAAGTAGTTCTTTCTTTGTTTGTGGTGGCTGGTTTGCCCTCTCCTTTCCATATCAGAGATAAGCCTCTTCTGTTTAGAGGACACCGTGCCTTTTATCTTTGATTGTTCCCACAATATCTCGGGCAGGGCTCTGCCATGTGCTTCCTAAGTGCACCATTTGCTGCTCCCCTGGTCCATCCAGATCCGAAGTGCGCAGGGTGTTTTCCAAAGCTATTTTCGGCGCTGTCTTCTGACATTTGAGGGGACTGTGTGTTTCTGTGGAGATTCGAAGCTGGCCTCACAAGGATGTGCCAGGAAAGTTAAAAACACTACAGTTACCATTCCTGTCTCCCTCGGACCTGCTGACTTTCCCCAGAGTGCTTTCACTGGTTCAGTTTTTCCACTCTGTGAGCCTCAGGACTAGAGGAAAGCAAGGCATTGTGTGTGTGTGTGTGTCATCTAGATTCTGAAAGACTTGTGAATCTTCATCCGTTCATCAAGATTTTATTGAGCAGCTGTTGTAAGACTTCTACTCTTCCAGGTTCTGACATTACAGTAGTGACCAAAAACTGAACTGCAACCAGGGGCCTGCCCCTGGGGAGTCTCTACCCTGACTGAAGGAGATGGATGGAGACACTGAGCGCTCACAGGTGCTATGGAGGACAGCATAGCGGGATGGATATGTCAGTGATCTTCAGTGCAGATGACTAAATCTGTTGTTACCTGTCTAAGCAGCAAGGGGTTTATCGTAGATGGCCTCAGGAATTACCGAGCACACTGGGAAGGATGCTGTATGCACGTGGGTGCCCATGGACGCCATCATCTGCTGCGTAGCACGGCAACCTCTCCCACACTTGGCTCCCAAAAGCTCATTTCTCTCACCTCCGCTTGGAGAGGTGGAGCAGAGAGACTGCCTAGAGATGCAACACTGACCGTTCTGGCCTCCGCATGAAGGGCAAGTTCACTGCCTTGAGCTGGTTGAGTCCGGCTGCCTTCAGGCGAAAGCAGGCAGAGGGAGAAGGTGGTGTTGCTTGTGTCTCTTGTAGGTTGCCTTCTTCAGTAGAACCGTCAGTCATGCTTCCTGTTCTAACGATTGTCTCAAGTGCTTTAAGAAGACTGACTTTGCAGCCTCGCCTCTAACTCTTCCATCTACAGCAAGCTGCTCCACACCTCCAGGCCTGTGGTTCTTGTTTTCTGGACACCCTACCACTGTTGGCCCACTGCTGTCCCTTGTCATCTCCAGGAAGATTTCTTTGCATCTCCAAGCCTCTGTTGGGCTGTGTATGCAATGATTTCCTACAGTACACTGCAGTGACCCAAGGTGTGTGTCTGTTTCATGAGTCTAGGTATCATAACTTGAGTGTCTCGCTCCTAGAAGGCAAGCAATACATATTGTGAACTGATATGAATCAGACTGGCTAACTTGAGGGATTAGGAGAAAAATGGATATTCCAAGCAGAAGAAATAATAGATTTGAAGGTACGGAGATGAGAGAGGGCAATGTACATGACACAATGAGGAAAGAAACGGCCCATCTGCTGGGAAGGGGCACCAGGGGTATCAGAAAGTTCGGGAGAGGAATTAGGATGGGTCTCAGCGCTTAGGAAATGTATTTGAGCTGACTTGAGAGCTCGAGGAAGTCAATTTGAAGGATTTTCAGCATGTAAGCGCTTACATGATCAGATCGTGTTATTAAACAGATTTGTCTAACAGCTGGGTAAATGAAGGATTAGAAGAGCTCAGAGTTGAAGCAAAAAGACCATCAAGAAGCCATTTCAAAGTGGCAGTAGCAGGAAGACAGGGGAAGCTCACAAAGATGTGGGGGCCTTAAAAGGGAGCTATGGTTTTAGCCAGAAGGCTTTAACCCACTGTTAGCTCTCAGGCCCCCATGCCACCTCCCTCATTCCCTCAACTTTGAAATCTCAGAGTGTTAAACAGAAAAGTCCAAATCACATCTGTTCCCCATGCCCACCAAGGAGAAGGAAACAGTGTCGTGCTGAAGAGGTTTGATGATCACCGAACCGAGACCAACACCCACTCTGGCATGTGATGGAGCAAAACAGTGAAGACCAGAACAATGGAGCCGCACACCATTGCCACACCTTCCTAATTCCCCACCTGGCTCCTGCCCCTAAGATTTGCTTGTGTGTTTACTTACAATATCTCCCTGATAGTATACTGTAACATCTGAGAGCAGAGGCTTTTGATGCTGAAAACAGAGTCTTGTCTATGTAGTAGATACTTAATGAACATCTATGGAAAGGGGAAATGACCCAAGCATAGCCAGGTTTGCCCCATCCTGAACCAGTGCTCTTTGCAGAGGTCCTTGGTTTGAAGGTTACCAAATGCACCATTCTTTTTCCTACTAAGGTTTTGTATAATCACTCTAACAAATTAAATCTTACCAAGTAATAGCTTTCTAGTTCACATGGCTTCAGTAATAAAGAAAAAAAAATCATGGTGGCGTTACTTTAACCACAGGCCAATTCACACCTGCTGGGATCCAGAAAAAGAAAAGTTGGTGAGTACACTGATAAATAAGAATCTCGTGTGCCATTGTGTGGGAACGGAAAATGATGTGGTTGCCATGGAAAGCAGTATGCGGGGAGGTTTTAACGAAACAACTTAAAAATAGAATTGCCAGATGATCCAGCAACTCAACATCTGGGGACAGACCCAAGACACCTGAAAGCAGGACATCAAAACAGTGTTTTAGAGCAATCTAATTTCCAGCAACTAAAATAGGCAAAGAACCTAAGTAGCTAACCCAGGCAGGCCTTGACAGAAGAGCTTCCTGCTTCCACCCACCAAGTAGTGGGACTTCACGTGTGCGCTAGCTTGCCTGGCTAGGGGAAATTCTAACACTATATCACGGCTGAACCTTGAGGGTATTGCACTAAGTTAAGTCACCAGACACAATGAGACAAATGCTGCATTTTTTCATTTGTTTAATTACCTGCAAGAGTCAAACTCAAGGCATCAGAAAGTGAAGTGGGAGGGGACTGTGGAGCTCTTGTTTACAGGATGGAGAGTCTCCATTTTGTAAGCTGCAGGGTCCTGGAGACTGTTTGTACAACAAATCTTTTTCATGGCACTAAACTGAAATCTTTCAATAGTAAGACCATGTACTGTATGTTATAACTGCTCACCCAGAAGTATGTATATCTGTTATCTTATTTGATCCTGAACTGTTGTGAGAAGGTACATGTCTTTTCCGGCCTCAGCCAGCCTGTACTATTAGAACAGGGCTCCTCGAGTATCCCAGGCTAGCCTTGAACTCCTAACCCTCATATTTCAGCCGCTTGAATTAAGTCCTCATTTATAGTAAGGAAAATAGACTTAGAGTCATCAAAAGGATTTCATAAGGCACTGACTGGAGAAGGACTAAGTCAGGACTTCACCCTGAGGCTCCCTGATGCCACTCCCAGTACAGGCTTCTGCCACATCAGGAGAGAGGACATGGAGATGCTTTAGCTGATCTGTTGACTCAAGTATTAAGTAATTGGCAATTTGGAGAGAGAACTATAAGCGTGCGCTGGGATGGAGGTATTGTATGGGAGTGGGATGAGGAGAGCTCACCAACCAGCCTGCAGCCACCTGCCTTCCGATGCCTGTCAACTTCCCTCCCTTCCCTAACCCTCAGGAGCAGGTGTGAGTCAACTGTAAACATGGCGAAGAAAGGTCACCCAGCGTTCCCTCCGCTGGCAAAATCTAAAGTCAGTGCCATGACAATGGTCTGTGTACGTGAAGGAAGAAAGGAAAAAAAAAAACTTGAAACGTGATCAGGAGGGAATAATGGCTTTTCATGTTTGGAGTGGCTCTGTTAAATGTCCTCTTGCCTCCCATGCAGACAAAAGATGCCAGAATACATTTACCAAAATAAATGAGCGTTAATAGGAGAAGGTGGAACAGTAGGAAAAGTATCAAGCCTACCTGGCTGGACTATCAGCCAGTTCCCTATATAGTCCTGGACACTCCCTCATTGTACCCCACCCCTACCTTCTGCCCTAGGCCTGGGCTGCCATTACCAAAAACCCTTTTCATATGCTGGATTCGAGCTGTGCTCCAAAGGGAACCACAAACAAAAAAAATATCGTCTGGCCCCTTGGAGCTTTGGCTTATCACAGCCCTACTATGTATCCCCTCCATTGGACACTTTCTGTGTAGTAACCCAAACCTTCTAGCGTATGATATTGTATAATCTTATACAACTGCAAGAGAAGTTAAGACAGGACTGTGCGTAGCATTTGCCTGGATGAGAAAGAGTCAGATTTAGACGTGAGCCTTCTAAAGTTTGCTCTTACAAAGTGTGAAAATCAACAGCCAAGTCATAAAGGAGATGCAAAAGCATCAAGGGAGCAGAGAAGCTGCTAGCTCTCCTGGGCCTCCTAGTGGCAGTCTTGACAGAGAGTGAGCTGAAGATCAACAGGGAAGTGCAAAGAAATATTTGACAAATGGATGGGAGTGTACTTTGTGACTCAAGTAGGCCAGGGTAGAGGGTAGGGCAAGACTCCAGATCAACTGTAAACAACCTATTTGTAGAAGACTAGTCATGTTTCAATTGTTTCGTGCGGAGATAAAATTCCATTATCTTCTGAGCGAACAGACACAATATAATGTTCTAGGCCAAAGCAGATTTTAACTATTTTTCTCAAGAGAGAAGCCATCAAAAGGCTTATCAGAAAGATGTGGTGGTGCGTGCCTATAATCCCAGCACTCTGGAGGCAGAGGCAGGTGGATCTCTGTGCAGGTCAGGCAGGGTTGCATATAGTGAGACCCTGTCTTACTAAAACACCAAAAAGGTTTATGTATCAGTTGCTAGTGCTGTCTCTGATTGGTCCTTCCATGCCATGAGAACATCCAACATGGCCAGATTTAAGAGGGAGAAAATGGTTTCACCCATCCACATTGACAGCAGCAGCACTGGCTAATATCGCTCACCTGGGGAACAATTCTGTCACGTCGGCCATGGGAGACCTTTAACAAGTACAATGAAGTCAGTTGATTGTGCTGCACATTTTCCCAGGGTAACCAGACACTTTTGTTCCTCTTTGTGCTTTAGGAAGGAGTAAGCAACTTCAAGGAACTTCGAGCCAAATTTCAAAAGTTTGATGCCCCACCTCTTCCAGGACCTATTAAGTTGCCAGCTGGTGTTTCTCGAAAGGAGGACAGGGGACAAACACAGCCAACTCAGAGTCTGGCTAGCAGGAAGCGTATCTCATCCCCCCACCATCAGCCCCTATCTTATTCTTCTGCCGAAGTGTCCCAGCCTCTTAAAAGCCAGAAAACAAAGTCGATCCAGAGAGGTGATATTCAGAAGAATTCAAGTTCCTCGGGACCTCCGGAAAAATCTGTTGTGTGTCCTGCAAGAAATTCCCAGAAATCTGCCATGCCATTGGATGTGAGTAAATCAAGAGCCGAGACATCCAGCGAGGGCAAAGGAATGGGCATCAGCAGCTTCAGATATAAGCTTTGGAACTGGGAGCAATTTTCATCTCAGAAGACTGAGTTGTCCCCAGCTCCTCCCCTCACGAACTGTGGGAATAAGACCTTCCATCTGGAAGGGCAGAAAACCACAGCGCTTGCTCATAGAAAACCCGAAAAGGGCACGGAGGCAACAGGAGTCCAGACCCTTCCTCCTCAGAGCTGTATGATGGTCCAGAGAAAATCACCCGTGGCCTCTGAACCCTCCCCTTTGCCACTTCCTCAACACGGCAGGAAAAGCACAGAAAGCCCTGGAGCTGAGGGGAGCCCCAGGAACAGCCTGTGCCAGCCTGTTTATGAATGTGAGCTTACCAGCCCGGTTCCAGGTAAGAAATCAAGTCCACATCCCTGTGGGACCCAAGATAAGACCACTGTGCCTTTCTCACCCTGAGCCTGCAGACTTGCGGTACATACAGCCTTTGCAATGGAAATACAGCATGGCTGTGTTCAGCATATCGGTTAAACTGTAGTCTTGGGTTTTTTAGTTGGCATACCTGTTAAATTGTAGTCTCAGGTTTGAACAGGTGTTTAATCCAGAATTGCATGGTGGCACAGCTTGATTGAATTTGGACTTGAATCCCAGCTCTACAAGCTGTGTGAACACGGATGGTTTATAAACTTCTTAAAGCTTCGTATGTTCTTGCATGAGTCAAATTCATCACCAGCCTTATCTGTGTAAGAAATGGCACAAAGCTCATCATTTCAGGGTAGGAACCTAAGAGGGAAACTCCCATCTCCTGATCTTTCCATTCTTTGCTTTGAATTCATCAACTACCTCTGGCTCTACCCTAAAAGTATGTTCAGCATCCCTCAACTTCCGTCTCTGCCCAGGGTCTAGTCTCTACCATACTTTTCTCTCACTGGGCCATTATCAGCTGCTTTCCCTGCTCTCACACTCCTGCCCCCTGGTGTGCTGTTCCAGTCCAGTCACTTGTTCCCTGTCTCCTGTATTCCTGTGTCCGCCCCACCACCACCACCTCAACCACCACAGACATGGTGAGCCTCTAAGTTAGCATGAGGTCACATCACCCTGCTGCTCAAAATCTGCCTGACCTTCTAACAGTGCCTCACACAGTTTGGTGCTGGTCTGTTCCTCCATTCTCCTTGTCTCCTGATTCATTTGCCATGCAGTCTTTAGACATAAGACGCCGGTTCTGTCCCAGGACTTGGCACAGATCTGCTCAGAAAATTCTTATTCATGGTCCCTGACCATGACCCTGTTTTCTTTCGTAGTCTCTGTTGCAGTGACCCCTGCTCTGAGTGGACTTTTTGAATCATCTTCATGGTTCCTGTTACCCTTGGACTTCTTGTAGTTCTATGGTTTTCTCATGGCCCTTGCCTCTCCCCAGTAAGGTGTCACACACTTGTTTGCCTCTATAAGGTGGCGTTTTCAGAGCATAAAATTTATCTCACCCACCGCCTTATCACCCAAGAACAAGATCAAGTTAAGTCTTCAAAACATATTTATTTAGTGATTGATTGATTGATTGATTGATTGATTGGATGGATGGACGGACGAACTGACAGATGGCTTGATGTATGAGCGGATCACCCACACACATCCTAAGGCTTCCCCTTGTCCTTAGGATAGAAACTAAAGTACTATACTCTTAATGGCCTTGCATGGTAGTTTTTGTATCTCTGACTTCTCTTCCCCTAGCTCATCAGCCTTCGGTCTCCATGCCAGGTAGCCCTCCAGGACTTCCTTCTTTGTTCATTCCTTCTGTATCATTAATCTCTGTTATTATGATGAACATCCCTGAAGCCAGGGCTCTGTTTCTGCCCTCAGTTCTCACTCCAGCTCCCACAGTAACGCCTGGAACACAGTAAATAAATAGGTGCTGATGACGATGGGAAGGAAGGTGACCGAAAAGAAAGCTGTGTGGGGAAAAGCAAAGGAGGGAGGGTCGTCTCCCAGGTACAGCTAGTCTGGAGCGGTTAATGATAGCCATGCAGATCAGCTTAGCCCAGTGCTTGGGGGGTGAATATCCAGTTAATAATTAATATGACTTCTTGATTTTATTAAGACTAAAATTTCCAGCATTTCAACAAACTTACTGTTATAGCCTAAGAAGGGAGTAATTTGGCCCTGAGCTTCTGGAGACATGGCCTCTAAAGGAAGGGCAAGAAGGAAACTTGCCCCCCCCCCGGCATTTTAGCTTGTGGAGGACATGGACTTCCCAGAGGCACATGTGGAACACAGTCTGCTTGTTTAGCTTGGGCCTGTATAGACAACTACTGCATTGTGTGAACCAAGAATGAAGATCCCCTGCTTATTAAAAACGTGTCCTTTCTGTCATATGATTTTTCATATATAATCAAGGGATTCCTGTTGGCGTCGTATTTATGAATACAGAAAGTAGAGATAAACACTATGGGGGCTGTAGAGACAGTCTGGAGACACTGAGTTCATAGATCCTAAGAACCTTGAAGCCAGAACCCTGGAAACGCTGGGATCAATTCCTAGTCTGCTCTACAGTCTCGTGCTATGTGCTCAGTCCACATCTGAGGAGTATTTTCAGCAAACAGTCACGGTCCCTCCCATCTAAGCTAGCAAAGAGTCCCCGCAGAGGCTCCCGGCCATGGCACAGATGCAGCACCATTAGCAATACACCAGAGCGTGGAGATTAGAGAGCGTTAGTTTTGGCCTTGGTTCCGGGAAACTCAAGAGGACATTTTTAGGAATCCATCACTGGAGTTCAACCTTAAAAGAACAAGCAGATGTTAGTAAGAAAGTCAGGAGGGACAGACATAAAGTCTCGGATATGAGCAAGTCAATGACGGCTTTTAAAGCCAGGGTCGGGCCCTGAGAAGCCAGTGGTGTGAGCGGAAGATGTGTGCACTGAAGATTGAGAAGTAGGACAGGGCCATGTGCTGGGAAGAGAATCTGGAAATAAGAATCCAGGGTGTTCTGGAATAGCAGAAAAGCAGTAAGTGGGCCGCACTGAGGGTCAGCAAGACAGCAATGTGAGCAGGTGTGTGATCGAGCTGCGTGTTCTCACTGCCGGATGGAGACTAGTCAGGGGGCCAGCAAACGGGTCAGTTTTACCTAACAATGTAAATAACACCCTGCGTGTTTTCCTGTCCATACTCAGAAAAGACAGAGACCAGGCTTCACCAGCTTCCTAAAACAAAGCCACTGCCTTCCATTGAGACCCTCGGCCCGCCTCCCCTGAAGCCTACAAAACCCCCGTTTGTGAACCTGCAGGCCTTCCACAGGACAACTGCTGTCTCCAAGACCCTGAAAGAAGGTAAGAAGATACACAGTACCTGCCCACACCAGCCAGAGCCTTAGCCCAGCGCCTGGACCACATGCCCCTTCCCTCTCCACCCCACTTCCGTGTAGCAAGCTGGTCTTCCAAGGGGCTGAACATTTTTACTGCTGTCTGTATGTGCAGCTGTGGCCATTTGCCCGTGAAATGACACATGGGGGTAGGAATTGGTCCCTTATCACTCCCGAGCCAGTCCACTTCCCCCGGGAGTACTGCATTGCATCACTGGGAACCTGCCCAAGAGGAAGAAAATAAAAAGTTTCCAAGTAAGGAAGTAATGAACCTTTATGTGTGCTGTACAACCTGTGCTGTGAACAGTCAGTGAAGGAGGAAGAAGAAGAAAGGATGGGCAAAGTGAGTTTAAGCTTGACCTCGACATATTTACTAAGGTCTCCTTGTGCCCTGTGTCCCGCATCCTCTGTAGGATGTGACGCATCCTCGGAAGCCATGTTTCTGTGTTCTTTTTGTCTCTCCCTCTGTCATTTAGGGGAACACCTCTGGTCCTTTCTGTTCCTCCCTCGGCATCCTCCTCCTGATGTCCGAAACCCCTTTTTTTGCTCCCCAACTGAACACTAGGGGAATGCACATTCAGGCGCGGTGCAGCGGGTGCTACGCAGTGACATTTGTTTTGGTTGTGGCCATCAGTACAGCAGATCACTGGTGGGGTATCAGAGCTAATACAGCATTGGTTGTTCATTTGTCTGCTCTGGGCAGCTTCACAGTTGAATCTCCTAACTCACTGGCTCTGAAGCCAGCATCAGAATCACCCTGGGGACTTTAAAAACCTCATCCCCAGAGTTTCTCATCTTGTAGGAGCCTGGGCATTGGCCTTTTAAGTGTGTAGTGACATGCTGGTCCGGGGACCCACACATGGAGAACCACACATGCACTACAGGCCACCTGCAGCCTTGCCCTTTAAAGGAAAGTCACCACTCAGGGACAGAGCTTTCCTAAGTATTTAATGGTAATGTGGCCAGCTCCACATCAGGGAAGACTAAGTGTGATTTTTTTGTTTGTTTGTTTCTTTGTTTTTTGAGACAGGGTTTTTCTGTGTAGCCCTGGCTATCCTGGAACTCACCACGCAGACCAGGCTGGCCTCAAACCCAGGGACCTGCCTGCTTCTTCCAACAGTGACTTTTATAAACATTAAAGAACTCAGGCTTCAAACTATTGCCTCAAAAGAGAAGATGGCTGTCTAGAACAAAACACTTAAATCTATGATAATAAAAACAGGCTTTGTGGACCTCAGCTCCTTACCGGTAGCCACTTCAGTCTGAGCCTGGTACTCACGGAGCCTCCTTTGTCTGTCATGTGAAGTGGGGGACTGTGGTGCCTCTAATCTTGTGGGATTGTTATGAGAAAGTATTTTGCTCATGCCTGGCACACAGCACATGCCCAGTAAATCTCAGTGTCATTTAGAACACATGTGGGGTAGTCTCTCTCCCAGGCCACATGGTCAGAACAAGCAATGCAGAAGTTAAGCCTACACAGGGGTTCCTGTCCTTAAGGAAGCCAGCATATCCATAAAGGGCACCACGGAGTGTAGGTATGTGCGGCTGTGCAGAGACAGACAGTCCTCTGGGTACCAGTATGGGAGCATCATTCTTTTTAACCAGCCTGCCACCAACACCCCCTTTTCCTTCTGCCTCTTGCTCTTGCAGTGACTGCGAAGGAGGGCCCCCTGCTTCCAGATAGGTGAGTACCTGCTCCTCTCCTCCTCTGGGGAACACTCATGGGCCTTCTCAAGCACAGGCAAGAAGCCCAAAGCTAGCACGTGTGTCCCCCAGAAAGGCTGCAGGAAGAACAGACTTACAAAGCAAACCGCAAATCTTGGTTTTAAATAAAAGATTAAATAAGATGCAACTAACGGCGGCACCGATGCTAAGTTGCAAGTATCATCCTCTGAGGTGCTTGATATTTCTTAATTGTCCAGGTGGGTTTAGGATATTGTAACATTGGCCCTTCTTGGTTATAAATCAAATAGGAGGCTAAAGAATGCTCTGGGCAACTATGGTGTTAAGAGTTGGAAACGGGTAAAAGATGCTCCGTTTCTCATGCCCCTCCTGAGAATGTTGTTATGAAAGAGTCGAGTCATTAATTCACTTAGCCAAATAATATCTCTTGAGCCTTTGAAATGCCCGCCTCGAGCCGCCTGGTTTTTGTGGGCTTGCTCTTCTGCATGCCTCTTGGGGGCTGCAAAGTTGCTGCTGCAGCCCTCATTTTATGGCCCCAGATGCCTAGCTTCAGAAATGCCCCACTTGCTGAGGCTCAATTAATTCCGAGGTGCCCAGACTGTTTTGACTAAGCCTCACCCCCTCATGGGGATGTTCTTGGCAAGGGCAGTATCAGGAGGAGAAGCGAGCTGACACACCCACCTATTCCAACTCTGCCATCGGATATTCATAGTCGTCAAGCATGGTGTCTGTAATAGAGGAACCACATGATTCAGAGTGGCCCCAGTGAGAGTGTGGCCATATCTCCTGGGGGGGACCAGGAAGGCTTTAGGGAAGCATTTCTCTATGCAGCTCTCTAATACCATGAGTCCTTGGGGACCCGCATGTGTTATCGGACTGGTAGTAGTGCTTGCAGGACTTGCTCATGTCTGCAGCTCAGCTGGAAGCTGACTGATTGAGAATGGCCCTAGGACTGGATATGTAGACTTGGCACTGACTGTCATCACGAGACAGAAGTGTTCTCCTCTCAGGGGCAGCAGACAAGCCAGACAGTAGCATAAACACTTGCACATTCCCAGCCTTCCCCGGGTGACTCTCACTCACCACCCAGTGCTCAAAGCACCACACTGGCCCAGTCCAGAGTCAGACTGAGGGACACTGAGGACTCGCGTGCAAAAGGATGAGGATTGATTGTAGAGCTGTTAATCCCATGGGTGAAGAGGAACACGTGAGTCCAGTGTAGAGGAGGAATGTTTGCTCGGTGTACTTCTAGTGAAGAGATGCTATAGGAGGGGACGGGAGGTGTATGACATATCCTGTCTTTGTGAACCAAGAGAGTTGCATGGAATCAGAATGTGGACAGTATAGACATGGGTTGAAGAGCAGACAGAAGCCTTGTGACGTATCTTGTACACCCAGGGATTTTTGAAGGACCCTGTGCTGCCAGAGTCTGGTTGTGCTGTGCTAGACATAATTCATGCGCTCTAGTATAAGTCCATTTGAAAGCGTTGAGGGCAAGGTGGGTCAGCGAAGCTGCAGTTCTGTGAAAGAGATGATAACGTGGAAGGCTCTCGCAGAGGTTCACACTGGCCATTCAGTGATCACAGGCCCAGAGGGGGCAGCTGAAGTGGTGGTGCCCTCTGTAGTGCTCGGAGCCAGCCTGGTCTCACGGCCGTCATTCTAGAAATATCTCAGAATGAGTGTGACTATGCTGGGCATATTGGCACTAAATGAAGATTTCTCTGGCATTTTAACCACAGCAACAGCAAGTCATTTTACCCCGAGAGCTGTGAGGGGCCTTCGGGAGACAGTTTCCTGTGCGGCCCTATCTTCCTACAGGATTTATGAAGGCAATTTTGACTATTCTTCCCCATCACACTGGCTTCAGAACACAACTCCCATCTGAACTTTTTGTTATATATGAATTATGATGTAGGTACATAAGAATGAAAGGCAAAGGAGATAAAGAAGAACCACAGTGCTCAGGTGCATTCATGGAAGAGGAACTAAGTTGAGCTCTGTCCTACACAATAGGAGTAGGTAGGTCCACTTAGCCTCTTTCATGCTGCTGTAATACAGAAGTGAGATCTGAGCAGGGTGTTCCTCCTGGTAGCCCACACCTCTGACAGGTGGCTGGATGATGGATGGACGACATGACGAACAGTCAAGATAGAAATAATTAGGTACAATAGAACATGGCTGTAATCCAAACACTAAGAAGGCTGAGGCAGGAGAATTGACACAAGTTCAGGGCCAATCTGGGCTCATAGTGAGATCCTGTCTCAACAAGTAAAGGAACAAAAACTAAAAATAAACAAATAAAACGAAGATAGGGAAAATGTGTTTAATATAGATGGTAATAAAGAGGGATAAATAGGAAAAGAAGTATGCTGTTGTGGAAAAATAATCGATGCATTCAGATTATAAACTATATCCAGCCATCTGTACCTGTGGGCTCCGATCCAAATAAACCTTAGATAAAAAAAAAAAAGTTTGGAATAGATTCTATGTGCTAAGCATGTAAAAAAAAAAAACATTTTCTTGTCCTTCTCTTAGCACATGGTGTCACAGCTATTTACATGCATAGGTACCGCCCTGGCATGTTAATAAGCTAGAGGTGAGGTAAGTGTATGGGAGTAGGTGTGTAGATTCTTCATACATACTAATCATTTTATAGAGTGTTATGGGCATCTGTAGCCGTGGTGTTTGCAAGGGATTCTGAAGTAATTCCCAGAGAGACTGAGGGGCAGGCGACTGTATATTAAAATCTTGCTAAGGAGTTTGGACTTTGCCTTGTCAACGACAGGACAGGTGTTAGCTTGAACATATAACTGTCATCATGCCCAGCAGCCTTAGATACAATTTCCATGGAAACTGGCGCTTGCTGGGAAAGAAAATCTTCCTTGTTCATGTACTGACCTTCAATACAGTTATTAAATTTCGGCACAGATTTATCATAACTGGGAAAGAACCTGGCAGTTTTCTAATATTGCCAGGCCATGAGCATGAAGATAATAAAAGCGTGGGTTTGGAATTCCAGCTTTACCACTTAACATCTATAATAGTGAGCCTGCCTTAACCTCTGCAAGCCTGTTTCTGGTCTTGTGCGACAGCAGAATGAGACAAGGACCGCCAAGTGTTCATTACAGAATCTGGCATCCGGAGAGTAGCTCAGTGAGCTATCATATAACATCCCAAAGGATAGAATAATGTGAGGCCCCTGCTTCCCAAGCCTCTACTGGTGTGGAACTCAGTGGCTGGAATACTCAGTACCCTTCTTTCTTTGTTGGATCAGATTTTAATTCATTTAACAAGTATTTCTCCAGTACACTCTGTATACTGAGCAGTCTTTCAAAACAAATTGGGAGAAAAATTGACCTCCATACGCCAAACTTTCAGCCATTTGTCCCAGCTGAGCTTGATTCTTATGTACAACAGACAGGATTTTTAACCTTTTTTATGACAGGACTTGGACTTTAAGCATAGAATATCACCTCTCTCTAAATGAGAACACTTGTCCTTGATCTTTGAAGATGAAGTGTTTGTATTTTTGCTGTATTGATAGGGGGTGTCACACATAATTATCTTGATAAGACTCAGTGTCATCAAAGGTGGCCGTCGCTCACTTCTGTACCTCTTCCTACCCTGTGTAAAAATATGAGAAGCAATGCTGTGCAACAGAACACGTACACTTCCGGAGTCAGAACACTAAGAAGACCAAGCCCCTCTTCCACACTTGAGAGGAGGGGCAACATGTCAGAGCTTTGATGTTCACATCTGCAAATGGACATATGTTGCTATGTCCTTGGCCATGCTGTGGGGACCAGTATATACACCAAACCGTGCATGGATAGCGCCCAGTGAGTCTTAGCTACTTCTTCATCACAACCTCACCATCCTTGTTTGTAGCTGAACTATTAATGTCTCGTTAGCTCGCCACAGGGATCGAGCTCTTTAGCGAATGTTCCTTCTCATCGTTCTTTCATGCAAACCATGCTGGCTAGCATCCCTCTTGAATCAGCAGTCAGAGTCTGTGTGAACAAGGCAGGTTGGTCCCTGAGCAACAGTTAGCTTTAGGTCACTGTTAGTACTTAGGGCTGGCCAAGGTTTTATTCATGAGCTATAAATACGGCTTTCTCCCATTAAAAAGTAGCAGAGGATAATCCTGATCAGGGAATGTCTGACTTCGATGAGAGAGAGGGAGGGAGGGAGGGAGGGAGGGAGGGAGGGAGAGAGAGAGAGAGAGAGAGAGAGAGAGAGAGAGAGAGAGAGAGAGAGAGAGAGAGAGAGAGACCGAGACCATTTATTTCAGGAGTAGAGAAAATGCCCACATATGGGGCCTCTGAAGAGCCTGTAAGCGTATTCATAGGAGTCTACCACTGTCTCACTTAAATCTTCAGTACCGTGTGTGTGTGTGTGTGTGTGTGTGTGTGTGTGTGTGTGTGTGTGAGTTAGTTAGTTAGTTAGTTAGTTAGTTAGTTAGTTAGTTAGAGACAGAGTCCCACTATCCAGTGCAAACAAGCCTTAAATGTAGAGGCCACTCTACCTAACAAGAGAACTTTTAAAAACGATTTTAAGATTTATTTTGATTATTTCTAATTATGCATATGTGTGCTTTGGTATGTGGGTATGAGCCACTGTGTGCAGGTATCATCTGAAGCTAGGGGGTCAGATTGCCCTGGAGTTGGAGCCAGCTGCTGGCCCCTGGGTGCTGGGAACCAGACTTGGTCCTCTGGAAGGGCAGTATATGAAGGGAACTTTTTTATGCTCTGTCTCACAAAAGTTTAAAATACTGGTATCAATTTATTTCTAGTCACGTGGCTGGTCTCTTCCACACCTGGTATTTTGGAACAGGCTTCTGTATCTAGGCTCTAGTATGCCTACCCCATGCAGAGTGAAACACAAAGCTTTCAAGGGCTGGAAGCCATTTGACAGTGTCCAGGGCACTCTGCACTCAGAGCAGGGAGGGGTTCATCCCATGGAAGTGAAAACAGGTACCTCACTTGGGGTAAGGAGATCAAAACAGTGATAGTAGCACTAAGAACAGTCAAATGCATTCACAGCCCTTATCAGAAACAGTCATAGAAAAAGCTGTTAGCATATATTAGCATAAAACTGGGAATTGAGAGGACCAAAGGAAGTTTAGAAGGACCAACAAAGGCCTCTTGTAGATGATGACATTTGGCTTAACCCTTGAGTAAGAACCCTGTCCACTCATAGAAACACTCTAGGAGAGAACTCAGAGTCTGGACAGGAGGTGATTGTGGTTATAGCCCAGTGAGCCCAATGAGCAAGGGGACGGTGCAGAAGAATGTCATCGGTCAGGGGATGAATTTTGGCATTTTTCCTAAATGTCCTAACAAGTCAAGGGAGAATTTCAAACTATGGAGTAAGGTGACAGATTAATAGTGATACAGATCACTATTAGTGTTATGTAAATAAAAAATTTAGAGAGGAAATATGAAGATAGCTCAAAAAGTCATTAAAACAAAAGTAGCAACATTCATAGAGTCTGCTTCAAGTCTTCACTTCTGTGTGCATTCCTCTATTGGTAGACCATGCCCCTTTTCAGAGGTGAGAAAATCGAGTCCCAGAGAGATCAAGTAACCAGTCCTGGACGAGGGGATAGAAATGAGATTAAAGAAATCTAATCTGGAGAAACCCAGCAAGTGTTGGCTCAAGTGTTGGGGGTGGGGTGAGGGCTGAGGGGATTCTATGGTGACTTCTAGTTATTCTGTTTCCTTCTTGATTGTTGTTAACAAAGATGAGGGCGTTGCACATAGCCCATGCTTAACACAAGACAAGAATGAGTTTTCTGGAAGCTGCTGGGACTGTTTCTACTTTGTAGCAAGAACAATTCAGAGCATGTCAATGTGTCTTTGTCTTTGTGGCAGACCTCTCAAGGCCAGTTTTTAAACCACTTTGTTTCTTCCCTGAGAAGTTGCAGGGCAGGAAATCAAGATGAGGCACCCCATCTGAGTGACCAACAGCAAAGGAAGCTCCTCTGGTTCTGCCCTGATATCTGGGGGTGTGGGACCCCCAGAAACTCCAGTCCACTTGGTTGGAGTGCTTGGTGGGAGGGAGGAGCAACTGCGGAGAAGGAATTTTTTGAAATCTATATCCTATAGAATTTTAGATCCAAAACATTCTGATGACTTCAGTTTAAATCACTTCAAAACATCTTCCTGTCTTTTTAAATTAGACTTTAGGGGCCATACGACAGCCACCATGTGTCCTCCTTTTCACAAGGGCAGTTGTGTCAGGAGAAACGAATGCACTAGAATAGAATACCTCTCTTTTTTTTTTGGATTTTCCAGACAGGGTTTCTCCGTAGCTTTTTAGTTCCTGTCCTGGAACTAGCTCTTGTAGACCAGGCTGGCCTCGAACTCACAGAGATCCGCCTGCCTCTGCTTCCCAAGAGCTGGGATTAAAGGCATACGCCACCACCGCCCGGCTAGAATACCTCTCTTATTTCATGTTTTCAGAATCCTGCCTTTTAAACACTCACCTGGTCACAAAGCCCTATACCTCACAGTGTCCCTCCCTCATTCCAAAGCTCCCAGCCACAGTAATGCTGCAAAGAAGTGGCTTCTAGTGGCTCCTAGGCCAGACCTAGGTAACGGGCCCCCCATACTCCATATTACAGTGGATGTTGGACTGGGCAGACTCATAACCCTGGCTGGGCCTGAGTATTTTCAGGGCTGGTCAGTCCACCAGCTCTCTCTTGTCCTCACCACCAGGGTGAGCTCTCCAGCATTGCCCTCGCTAGTTCATGCCTCATAGCAATGAGCAAGGGGTGGGGCAGTTCTCCTGCTTTGACACCCTCAAGGTCCCTTCTCCCACACCTATACCTTCAGGGCCAGCTCTCCTGTGTTGCCCAGACATGGCACAGGGGACACCCTCCTGAATGCTACAGCTGATGAGGGGCAGGGCCAGCTCTCTCACCCACTTCAAGTGTTGATGGGCAGAAGGGGAGGTAAGGCATATGGCAGATGAGGGATAGGAACAGCTCTCTTATGCTCACAACTTGGGGGCTGGCTCAACCATATCTCTATCAATTTGGTTGGCTCTATTTTGCTGCCCACGCAAGATGCAGGGCCTGCTCTCCTAAGTATTGCAGCTAGTGGGGACTGGGGCAGCTCTTTCACACACCTCAAGCATTGGTGGGGAGGCATCTCTTCCCCACCCCTGCCACCACATGACAGATGAGTAATTGGGACAGCTCTCCCATGCTCACAACGTCGGGCTGGCTCACCACACCCCCACCAATGAGGATGGCTCTATTGTGTGCAGCCTGCTTTGTAGGAAGGTCTATTCAGTAAGGTTGACTGGAAACTAATCTTTAAATATGGCCCCACGCCTGGCATTGCTTAAACTTGTTATAGCTGTTAGACTCATGCAAGAAAAGTATTATTTAAAATCTTGTTTCACAGATGAGAAATCAGGGCTTGTGATATTTCTTATCTTGATTCAAAGTATGATATATGTGGAGGTTCCTTAGGGTAGGAACTCAGGACTTTATTAAGGATTTTCAACTACACTGTACTCTCTCAGACTTTCCAACAGGAAGGGGTTTGGAGGAATCTATTATACTACAAACTTTGTATGAAAGGGTCAACTGTGGTTTTCATCTCAATTTCTCAGTTCCTATCATGCAGAGATTTATGAAGAATAATAATGGATGGCTAAGCGATGGACCGGGGAACATCAGATAAACTCAATGAAAGAAAGATGGTTGAATGGATTATATGATACACTTTCCGCCAACTTTTAGGCAAATGATGGTAGGCTTCATTTCTGTGTCTTGCACTAATTTCCATATCCAGTGTTACAGCCTTTTTATTGTTTGAACTTAGTGAATGGCTGAGTTGAGCTCTTTGTTTTTGCTTAGGAGCCATGTAAAAATGGGGTTCACATGGAGCCTTTTATCCTCCTCTCTGTCTAGAGCCCAGCTCCAAGTAGACTGCCAAGACATTGTCCTGATTACTTTAGCTTTCCCTGAAGACATGTTCTTCTCCTGGCTCTGTTTTTGTGGACTCATTGCTCTATGACTGACTGCACCGTGAAATTAGTCATCAAGCATTTGCTGTCCATTCTGAATTTATAATAGAAGCCAAAACAGCGAACTTTTGCCGGAGTCCTGGAGGTCCTTCTTCGTATGTTCTTGCCATTGATTCTCCAGGCTTTTCTTCTAGTTCTTGTCTCCTGTGACTGATTCCTTTCAATCTGTGGAGTAACCTGTGGGCAACTACTCAAGCAGGCTTGCCGCAATTCTGCAGAAATCCTAGCCTCCTCCTTCTTCACATCATGTCCTCCTGGCTCCTGCTTTTCAAACATGATCCATTTTATTAATTAGGTAATTCAGTAATTATCAGACCCAAGTATGTGCCAGCCATTGTTTAGCCTCTGCCCACATGCAGAATAATTTTTTCAGTTGGGGAAAGACAAATGGGCCCATAATGACAGGCTGCAACACAGTGTCAAATGTATCAACATCAGCTTTCCCGCCTCTAGCTCAGGTTCCTCACCCAAGATACTAAGCTCATATATGTAGAGAAAGGAGGCTTCCTGTCCCTAACTGTCCCTATTATCGCTGTGTATTTAACTCCTTTACTGTTCAGATGGTGAGGTTCCCAAGTATAGGCACCTTGCAATACTCACCTTCATGTTCTGGAACAGGAGGTGCTAAGTGGAAAAATGCGATGACGCAACATTATCTTCCCTTACCTGGGATGTCCGAAACGATGCCATGTGCTTCTGAGCATTGACGCGGTGCCCCCGAGCTTTCAGGTTTAGAGCATTTCTGATTTTGAATGATCAGATTAAGGATACCCAACTGGCAAAATGTATGCAAATATTCAAACCATGGAAAACCCAAATAGTTCTGTCCCCATGGTTTTCTGATAGGATGTACTGGGTCCTTGTTGCTGTGGAGACCAGAAAGTGATGCGCTTGTCAACTGGCAGTCGTCAGCGTGCCAAATACTATATGAACCCAGTGTGACACAAGGTGCCACATGATCCCATAGCAGCAGAGATCTAAAGGTCAGAAAAGAATTTCTAGATTATGTCCATGATTTATAGGCAGAAAGTAACATTTAATGGTATGTAGGCATAGGTGGGGAGGAGAACTGCTAGGAAAAGGGTGTTAGAGAAGCACAAAGGTGGGACCTGGTGTAGAGAGGAGCTGGCCATACAGCAGCCATCTGAGGCTCAGGCGCTGCCCTTCAGAACCTTGAAGCTAGCAGCAAACATGCTGTCCTTGCAAAGTAGAAAGGAGACCTACGTGGTTAAAGCTTGGCAACCAGAGTGAGGACAGAACCCCAGAGATGTGCCCAAGGATGAGATGAGATGGGGAGTTTAACATTGTATGTGTACATGTGTGTATGCACATGTGTGTGTGGGGACCAGATGTCAATGACACATGTGTTCCTCAGTTGCGCTCCACCTTACTTTTTGAGCCAGGGTTGCATGAGTTCTAATTGGTCTTAACAATAAAAATCCAGAGTCAGATATTATGGGGTGAAAGCTGAAAGTTCAGAGAAGCAGAGCAGCTGGTCACTAGTTCTCACCTCTACGAAATCCTCAGACTGAATGGGGTATCCTCTCTACAAGTCCGCAGACTGAATGCACAGAGAGAATGCTAAGACTGACTGCACTGAGCTCCTGTCTCCTTCCACCTTATACTCCTCTCTCCTCCCTAGTGCTGGGATTAAAGGTGTGGGATCCCAAGTGTTGGGATCACCTTTGTGTGAGCTCTGTTTCTCTTTTAGACAGATTCAATATAGTGTAGCCCAGGGTGGCCTTGAACTCACAGAGATCCATCTGCCTCTGTCTCCCAGGTACTGGGATTAAAAGTGTGTGCTACCACTGCCTGGCTTTTATGGCTATCTAGTGACTAGCTCTGTACTCTGATCTTCAAGCTAGATCACAAACAAAATATCACTACAAGGGTGTCTCATTGAAGCTGCAGCTTACTATTCTGCTAGCTTGGCTGGCCTGCAAGCCCCAGGGATCCTGTTTCTGCTTCCATAGTGCTGGGATTGCAGGCACTTTCTGCCTGCCACGCCTGGCTTTTTTATGAGTGCTGGTGTTGTGAACTCGGGTCCTCCTTTTTGTGCTCCAAGCACTTTACAAGATGAACCACTCTCCTAGTTCACTAGGATTGTTTCATCATTGTTTTTTTTTTCTTTTATAGAAACTAGGAAGCCTTTAAAGAATCATAGGAATGCATCTAGATTATATTTCTACATTATTCTAGGTGCTATGTGGAGAGGGGATTGTGGGAGGGTAAAAAATTATAGCATTAGTAGGTTTCTCCAGAGAATGGAGTTTGAGAAGAGGCATTGGTGATACTGCAGGCAGAGCAGTCCCATGTTTAAAGAGTACGGAGGCAGTCAATAGGCTGTGGGAATGGTAGGTACCTGATGTGATTAGAATGGGTAGCAGTAGGGTGTGCATGGGCTGGGCTGTTGCATGTAATAGCTGTTCAATGAATGTTGACTTAATAGTAAACTCGCATCTTCTTCAGCTGAGACTCGATTGCACCCAGACTATACTTACCATTCTCTGGGGTTTTTTTTTCCTGTGTTAGTCTCACCTTATAAGATCACTATAAGTAAGGAGAGAGAGTCAGTGGAAATCTCTTCTGAGACATTTTAACATCAACTGGTTTGTACTTAAGACCCTCCCATCCACTTCCTGAGTGCTGAGATTGCTGGCCTGGACCACCACATCCAGGACCCTGTCTCGAAAATCCTAAGGAAAAAAAAAGTTCTTCCCTAGGCTGGAGATGTGACTTTGTCAATAAAGCACTTGCCACTTGAGAGTGTTCCCAGAGCCCCCACAAAAGCCAGCTGCAATAGTTGTTCCCACAGTCCTGCCGTTCCTTCAGCAAGGTGGGATGTGGAGACAGGAGAACCCCCAGAAGCTTGTGGGCTAGGTAATCTGGGAGGCACAGTGCCCAACAAGAGACCATAAAGGAAATAAAAGCATGGATTTTAGAATTCTTGGACTCTATGTATTAGCTATGTAATGTCAGAAAATTTTCCTATCCCCGAAACTTCCATTTTACTCCTCGCATAGGGTTTAGTGAAATCCCATCCTACCTTGTAGGGTTGTTGTAACAGTGGGATAAAAATCTATCATCCTGACCAGTGGAGTTAAGTGTATATAAACAGAGCAGTGTGTGACTAGCTTGACACAGCAGGGTGGGCGCCACTAAAGCCCCATACTGCAGGCAATGGGAGGTCCAGAATCTGACTCCTGATTACAGCCTGCCGCTCACTCAGAGGGTGGCCTTGATTCCTCTAAGACATGTGGGGTTAGATATATGGCGCCGCACAGGGGCATACACCCTGAAATATGGACCGCAGATACAGTTTGTCTGAGTGATTGATCGCCTAGGTCGTGCAGCCGTGTTCTGTTTACTCTGCTGATTGATCGCCTAGGACTCGCAGCCCTGTGTTCTGTTCACTCTGCTGAAGCTGCCATTGCTTGACTGAGGGTCTGCTTGAGCACTGCACAAGGTCAAAAGGAGTGCATTCGGAAGGTCACTTACAGACCATCACTGAATGTACTGCACCTCTGTAATGACCGGTCCAGCCATGTTTCATGGGTGTTAACGGCAAACATGAGGATGGCTTGGTGTCGTGAACCTCCCATGCAGATGGCTTACCGAAGACTCAGCTTGCCTGGCAATTGGCTTGGCCTCAAACTCTTTGAAAACTATTATTCAAAAGCCCCTCATAAGCTAAGTTCCCTCCACAGGCTCGTCATCAACCAGTGCTTCTTGGTTTTCGTTCTCCAGGTTTCCCCTTGCTTCTAGAAAGACTTGTAGTAAAGAGGAAAATCAGATGAGCCAATCAGGCAGTCTGGCTTCGAGACCCAGGTCCTTATGTCACAGCAGTCTAGGCCTAGGTATCCTTATCTGCAAAATGCCCCATGGTGCTCCTGGGAGAGTTAAATTAGGTAACAGTACAAAACTTACATGAATACAGTTTATGCCAAAAGAAAGAGCCAGGTGCTGTGATCTCAGCTACTCTGGACACTGAAGCAGGCAGATCATTTGAGTCTAGGAATTTGATAGCACCCTGGGAAATATCTTGTCTTAAACAGAACGTGAATAATGTGTATGACTTGACTGGATGAGAACTGCAGGGTTCCCCAGCTTTTGTATCTGCAGCAGATAAACCATTCTCTCCTTATAGCTTGGATAACTGTCTGGTCAGTCCCTGGGGGTCCTCGTTGCTCTAGATCTTAATAGCACCCTTTCCCCCCTCTTAACCCTAACCCTGCAACCACTCCCAAGTCCTCCCCCTGTACTCCCTCCCAAATTCATGGCATCTTTTTCTTTCAGTGTTATTGTTGCACATGCGTGAATATAGAAATAAAACCTCTGCTGCTGGCATACATGGAAGGAATGTTGTATACATAATAAATAAATCTAAAAAAAATTTTAAAAAAATAGAACCTCTGAGTCCATTTAGTTTTGTTTGTATGTTTAAGATTTCAGGGCTGACCATTCCTACTGAATAATCTTTGGGAGCTCACCCCTGGGAGGGACTAGCCCTCCCTCTCTCAGCAGCCTTTAGTCTAGAGACAAGCTCTGTAAGGTATCCCCATCCCATGTTAGCAAGTCTATTGGCATTGTCCTGCTCAGGTCTGGGCTAGGCAGCCGTATTGTCCAGGTATCAGGGGTATAACTTCATTGTAATTTCTAGGGAATACAATCTCACAGCAGATACACTGCGCCTCTGGCTCATACAATCTTCCTGCTCCGTCTTCCATGAAGTTCCCTGAGCCTGAGAGGTGCAGAATCTGTGTTGTAGATGCAGCTCCTGGGGCCGAGCACCCCATCGGTGTTCTCTATGTTTTGACAAGTCATGTTTTTGATTTTCTGTAATGACCGCCATTGTGAAGAGAAGCTCCTTTGATGAGGGGCGAGTGCTATATTTACACCTGGAAATTTCCAGCTAGCAAGCCCAGATGAGAGAGAACACACAGTGTTTCTTTGTCTGGGTCTGGGTTACCTTACCCAGTGTGATCTTTTCTCCTTCTGCCTAATAACCTACGTGCTTCATGACTTCATTTATATGGACAGCTGAATAGTACTCCATTGTGTATATGTGCTGTATTGTCATCATCCGTTTGTCAGTTGACAGACACTTAGGTTGTTTCCACTCTCCAGCTATTGTGACTAGAGCACAGAACAGCCATTGAACGTGACTGAGCACGTATTTGTGGAGTAGGATTCCAAGGAGTGGCAGAGGGGGGTCATTTGGTAGATTCATTTATAGCTTTTAAAGAATACTCCACACGTATTTACAGAGTAGTGACTACACCAGTTTTCAATCCCAGCAACACTAAATGAGGGTTCCGCTTCCCCCATATTCCCTGTTGGTTGTTTTGTTGATTTGTTTTTCAATTCTGACTAGGGTAAAAGGAATCTCAATGTTGGGTTATTTGTTTTATATCTAGTTTTTTGAGTTCCTTCTATATTTTGGATAATAGCCTTCCATAAAATGTATAGTTGATAAAAATCTTTTTCCATTTTTAAGATGTCACTCTGTGTGAAGGATGGTGTCCTTCTCTGTGCAGAAGCTTTTTGGTTTCAGGAGGTTGTATTTGTTAATTGTTGATCTTAGTGCCTGTGCTAACGGTGTTCTGTTCTTTTCCTGTGTCAGTGAGTTCAAGAATATTCCCCACTTTTTCTTCTTTGGTTCAATGTATCTGAATTTATATTGAGGTCTTTGATCCATTTGGAGTTGAGTTTTGTATATACAATGATAAATGTGGATCAGTTTGCTTTCTTCTACATGTAGTCATCCAGTTTGGCCAGCACTGTTTATTGAAGATGCTGTTTTTCAGTGTATATTTCTGACTTCTTTTTTTAAAAAAATTATATGGCCATAGTGTATGGATTTGTATCTGGGTCTTCAGTTAGATTCATGAACTTGTCTGTTTTTGTTCTTATACCATGCTCTTTTTATTACTATAATGTTGAGTACATTTTGAGGTCGGGGATGGTGATACCCCCAGCAGGCCTTTTATTATTCAGAATTGTTTTAGCCATCCTGGATTTTCTGTGCCAGTATGAAGTTGACAATTGTCCTTTCAAGAACTGTGAAGAATTGTGTTGGAATTTTGATGGGGATTGCATTAAATCTGTAGATTGCTTTTGGTGGGATGGCCATTTTTACTGTGTTTACCATACAAGACTTTTCCTTGCTTGATTTGAGTTACCCCAAGACATTTTATAAGATTTAGGGCTATTATGAAAGGCATTGCTTTCCTATTTTCTTTCTCAGTCTGTCATGATTTTTGTGAGTTAAATACTTTCAGCAAAGTAGCTGAACAAAAAATTATCAGCTGTAGGAGTTTAATGATGGAATTTTAGGGTCACTTTTGTATACCATCATACAAATAAATATAAAAATTCAAATAAAAATAAAAGTACTTTTACATTCTCCTGTCCGATTTGTATCCCCTTGGTCTCTTTTAGTTGTCTTATTGTTCTAGCTAAGTCTTCAAATACTATACTGAGTAGGTATAAAGAAAGTGGAAAACCTTGTCTTGTTTCTGATTTTAGCGGAATTTCTTTGAATTTCCCGCCATTTAAGTTGATGTCACCTATTGGCTTACTGCAAACTGTTTTAATTATGTTTAGGTATGTCCCTTGTATCCCTTTATCAGGAAGGAGTATTATATTTTGCCAAAGGCATTTTCTGCATCTAAATGAGGTGGTCGTGTGGTATTTTTGTCTTTAAGTTGGTTTATACGATGGATTATATTTATAATTTTATATATGTTAAAGCATCCCTTCATTTCTGGGATGAAGCCAACTTGATCATGGTGGATGATCTTTCTGATGAGTTCTTGGATTCCATTGAATACAAGTATTGAGAATTTTTGCACCTATGTTTATAAAAGAAATTGGCCTGTAATTCTTTCTTTTTGTTGTCTTTATGGGGTTTGGGTATCAGGGTAACTGGCCTCATAAAATGAATTGGGCAATGTTCATTCTGTGTCTATTTTATGGAATTATTTGAGGAGTATTGGTATTAACTCTTCTTTGAAAGTTTGATAGAATTCTGCACTAAAACCATCTGGCCTATTTTTGGTTTTGGTTAGGAGACTTTTAATGACTGCTTCTATTTCACTAGAGATTATAAGTCTGTTTAAATGGCTTATCTGGTCTTGATTTAACTTTTGTAAGTGGTATATATGGAGAAAATTATTCATTTCTTTCAGATTTCCAATTCGTTGGAGTACAGGTTTTTAAAGTGTGTCCTTCTGATTCTCTGAATTTCCTCAGTGTGTTTTTGTTATGCCCCCCTTTCATTTATACTTTTGTCAATTTAGATCTCTCTGTCTTTCAATTTTCCATGGGATTTGCCATTTGTATAGATTTTTCTCAAAGAACCAACTCTTTGTTTCATTGATTCTTTGATTTTTTTCATTTTATTGATTATCAGTTGAGCCTTTGTGTCCCAGTATGTGACCAGTTTTGGAGGAAGTGCCATGAGGTGTCGAGGTGTATTCTTGTAAATGCACCATAGATGTCTGTTGGGTCATTTTGGTTGTAGCATCAGCTCCAGCATTTTTCTGAGAAGTTTTGTTTGGATGGCCTGTCTGTGGATGAGAATGGGGTTTTCAAATTTCCCACCATCAGTGTGTGAGAGTCAGTTTGTTATCTAAGCTGTCATAGTGTTTCTTTATAAACTTGAATGCCCTTCTGTTCGATTCACAGATGTTAAGAATTGCAATGTCCTCTTGGGTTACTTTCCTTTGATGAATATGTAATATCCTTCCCTTTCTCTCCTGATTAGTTTTGGTTTGAAGTCTATTTTCTCAAATATTAAAATGTCTACAACAACTTGCTTCTTAGGTCCATTTGTTTGGAATATCTCTTTCCATCCTTTTATTCCTAGGTGATGTTTATTCTTGATGTTAAGATGTGCTTCTTGGATGCAACAGAAGGATGGATCCTGTTTTCCAATCCATACTATTAGTCTGCGCTTTTTATTGAAAAATTGAGACCACTTGTTTTTACCTAATAGTTACTATTATTCATTTAATTTCTCCAAATACTCCCAGCATACTTTTGTAAATTTACTTGCCCTATTGGCCACCTCTTCTGACTGTTCTGTGATGGCTCACATTCTTCTGTAGTTTTCAGGTTTTGACAGCAAGCTTCTTCTAAGTGTGGATTGTTTCCTTTGGAAGCTTAGATGCCATGAACATGGAAACATTCTATCCAGGTACACCAGATCTGCTTTACAGTGCAGTGCAAGCTCACCTCTCCCTCCTAAGGGAGCAAGAGAGAGTTTACTATGAACCACATATGGATGAGTGCGGCCTTAGGGATGTGGGTGTGAGTTGCTCCAAATGGTATTTCTCCTCGAGGAATCAGTTACATGAAACTTTTATAGACCTAAAACAAAGAAAAGTCAAAGATGAATACATTTGCCATGTATGTTGAGGGGGCCACTGTGGGTGAAAGCAAAGCAAGGAAGTCTCTGCCATAGGGATCAGATGTTACATGTTGGCAGTGTTAGGTTTGGGGGCAGTAGACGTGACATTAGATCAGATATAGAAGAGGCTTATACATGACTTAGGAGAGAGCTATGGGGCTGGTAAGGGAACTCCACAGTACAGGTCCTTGCCTAGAAGCCTGACCCCAAGAGTTTGAGCCCTGAGTCCCTCATGGTGGAAGGAGAGAACCAGTTCCTGTAAGTTGTCATTTGATGGCCACCCGTATGGTGTGACCTATGTGTTTTCTCTAACACACAAACAAAATTAAATATAATTCTTAAAATTAAAAAGAAATTTAGATGGGCAGTAGTGGCTCACACCTTTAATTCCAGTACCACAACGGCAGGGGCAGGCAGATCTCTTGATTTCGAGGACAGCCTGTTCTACAGAGCAAGTTCCAGGACAGCCAGGGCTATGAAGAGAAATCCAGGCTGGGGGAAAAATTAAGAGACATCCAAGAACTTTGGATTTCAATCTGCTGTATCCCAGCTCCCCACAACCACAGCGCTAACTAATCCACATGCAGTCTTCCAAGGCAGACACAGTAGGAGACCTCTGGTTCATATAAGGAGGATCCATTTCAAGTTCCAGGGTCAGGGTCAAATCACTGCTGCACAGAGGTTGAATGACCCCATACCTGTCCTCAGTGCTGGGTTTTGAGCTTCTGGTTTCTTCTGGCCAAGTAGTACAGCTCTGCAGCCACAGAGAGAAAGCTTTCTTGCTCATTCCCTTAGACCCCGTCATAGGTCAGGCAGTAGCTGTCACTGTAGGCCTTCTGCTGGCAGCACACTTCTGGCTTTCCAGGGAGAAGTACCTCAGCTTGACCCTCAGACTTTGACATTAGCCCGCTGCCTGGCGCGAGGACTCTCTTTATCTGACCTTAGACTTCCTGGGAGTCTCAACAGCTCTCACCTAAGTTTCTCATTGTGAGTTTCCTCACTGCGTAAATGCTGTGCTCTCTCTGTAATACTTTGTGTGACTGCATTTCATTGTGAATCCCTGTACTTCGGGGCAGGCACGGACCTTCCACGTGTTCATAAGGCACTAGACAGGCCCTGTGCAATTGCTCTAATGATGAAAAACATACAAAGAGCTTTTAAATGTGTTTGGAGATGTGTTATTTTTTATTTTTTCCTTTTATTGAAAACAGATTTTTTTTCTCACGTGACATATCCTGATTCTAGTTTCTCTTCCCTCTACTCTTCCCATTTCTCCCCTGTTCCCATCCACCTCCTTTCTGTCTCTCGTTGGAAAACAAACATTCTTCTAAGGGATAATAGTATGGTAAGGTAAAACATAAACTAACCCATCGGAATAGGACAAAGAAAAAAAGCCAAAGAAAGGGCACAAGAAACAGAGACCCACTTGTTCACACACGCAGGAGTCCCAGAGAAACACTAAACTAGAAGTCATAGTAAAAAGAGTGATATATATATATATGTATATGTATATATATAAATCTCCCCTATGTATATTATATATGTAACAAAAATAATAGGATAATTTTTTAAAAATAGCCCTGACATGGCATTGTGAGAGAAGGAACCTCCGAAGATGCCCTGTTTTCTGTTGGCCAACTACTGCTGGGCATGGGGCCTACACTTAAGAGTAGTTTATCTACCCAGTGAGACTCCCTTGGATAAGATAAAATTTTCATTTGCAAATAGTTATCAGCTAGAGATAGCTTCTGGCTTAGAGATTGGGGAAATTATGAGATCTCTCCATTTCTTTTAATGTAGTTACTTAGTGCTATTGAGCTTGCATCTTAGAAGCACCTTCATTGTGTCCCATGAATTTGGGTACGCTATGTATTCATTTTCATTCAATTCTAGAAAGTCTGTAATTTCTTTCTTAATTTCTATCTTGACCCATTTTTTTAAATTCAGTAGTGAGCTGTGCAGTTTCCATGAGTGTGTAAGCTTCCTGTTAATTTCATTGTTGATGTCCAGCTTTAGTCCACGGTGGTCAGACAGGATGCAGGGTATTATTTCAATTGTCTTGTATCTACTGAGACCGAGCGTGTGGTCTGTTTTGGAGCAAGTTCCATGAGGTGCAGAGAAGAAGGTGTGTTCTTTTGTGTTTGATAAAATCGTCTGTAAATATTTGTTAGGTCCATTTGGTTTATATGCCAGTTAGCTCTAGCGTTTCTCTGTGTGGTGCTTGTCTAGATGGTCTGTCTGTTGGTGAGAGTGGGGCATTGAAGTCTCTCACTAACAGTGTGTGAGAGCCAATTTGTGATTTAAGTAGTAGTGTTTCTTTATGAACTTGGGTGCCCTTGGGTTTGATGCATCAATGTTAAGAATTGCAATGTGCGCTTGGATTTTTCCATTGATGGGTATATAGTGTCCTTCCCTATCTCTTCTGATTAGTTTTGATTTGAAGTTTATCAGATATTAAAATGGTTACACCAGCTTGCTTTTTAGGCTTAGAATATCTTTCCATTTATTTACCCTAAGGTGATGTTTATTCTTGATGTTAAGGTTTTTGTGGTTGGTTTTTTTTTTTTTTCTTTTGGCTAGAGCAGAAGGATGGATCCTGTTTTCTTGTCCATACTGTGAGTTTGCATCTTTTTATTGGGAATTGAGGCCATTGACATTGAGAGATTTCAATGAACTGTGTGTGTGTGTGTGTGTGTGTGTGTGTTTCCTTTCTTTTGATTTGTTGGTCTGAGACTATTCTTTGTGTGTTCTCAGCTGTGGCTAACCTCTTTAGGTTGGAGTTTTCCTTCTAGCACCTTCCATAGAACTGGATTTATAGATAGATATTGCTTAAATTTGGCTTTCATCATGGAATGTCTTATTTTTCCATCAGTGTGTTTGAAATGTGTTTAAAAGTTTTGTAGGGTATAGAAGTCTGGGTTGGCATCTGTGGTCTCTCAGAGTCTGCAAGACATCTGTCCAGGCCTTTTTGGCTTTTAGAGTCTACACTGAGAAGTCAGGTGTAATATGTATATGTGTGTATATATATATATATTATATGTAAGATGTATATGTTATATGTAAATTTAATTTATATATTAGCCTTTTTCTCTGCAGCTTTTATATTCTTTCTTTGTTCTATACATTTAGTGTTTTGATTATTATGTACCATGGAAATTTTTATTTTTGGTCCAATACTGGATGCTCTGTAAGCTTCTTATACCTTCATAGACATCTCTTTCTTTGGGTTAGGGAAATTTTCTTCTATGATTTGATTGAAAATATTTTCTGGATTTTTGTCCTGTGCTGTTTCTCCTTCCTATTATTCTTAGGTTTGATCTCTTCACAGTGTCCCAGATTTCCTGGATGTTTTGTGACAGAAATTTTTTAGATTTAACATTTTCTTTGACAGAGGTATTCGTTTCTTTTATTGTTTCTTCAATGCCTGAGATTTTTCTCTTCTATCTATTGTTTTCTGTCAGTGAGGCTTGCCTCTGAGGTTCCTATTCGAGGTTCTAAATTTTAAATTTTTCATTTCCAGATTTCCCTCTGTTTTCTTTGTTGTTTCTACTTTCATTTGCAGGTCTTGAACTGTTTTATTTTATTCTTTTCTTTCTACCATTTGTCTTTTCACAGATTTCCTTAAGAGATTCAGTCTCTTTAAGGACCTCTATCACATTCATAAAGGCTATTTTAATGTCTTTGTCTTATCCTTCAGTCTTGTTACAATACTTGGGAACTACTGTGGTAGGGTTGCTGGCCTAGTGGAGACATATTGTCCTGGCTGTTATTGTTTTTTTATGCTGGCTTCTAGGCATCTGAGTTTGGGAAGATTGTCACTCTAGGTGCTGTTATCAGGTCTTGTGTTTGTTGGGTGAGTATTTTGTTCCTTGGTCTCTGTTGCCATCTCTGGTTCTTAGGAGGGTATGGTGGCTGTGGTTTCTGGTAGGAAATTTTTCTGGCATCCTGGTAGATGTGCCCTCTGGTGGGAGAGTTCTAGGTAAAATATGCTCAGGTATTGGGAGTTGACTCTTAGGAATGAGGAGGACACTAAGAAGGGGTGCTGAGGTGATCCACAGGAAAGAGGGTAGGAGGATATTCCATCACAATCCGCTTAGTCCGCTGGGAATGGGAGCAGGGAGGGAAGAGAGACTGCATCAGGTGGCTGCTACAGAGCTGGGGATAAGATTTGGAGCAGAGGTGGGGAGGTAAAGACCTGCCATTAGCCTGCCTGCTTCCCTGGCCGGAGTCAAGAAATGTGTTAGTTCAAGTAACCTTTTCCTCTTCCATCCTTTTCAGGACCGAGTTGGAAGAACCACATAATTATGACACAACAATTTTGTATCTGAGTCAATCTAGCAACTCCATTAACCCGTGCCCGTGTGCTGTGGGAGAAACTAGTGATGGTAAGTCTGCTAAGCCAATTAATAGTCTAACCCTGTGAGGAGTGAAAATGTGTCGAGATGGCATTTTCCCTGTAGCTAATGATATGTTAAGATGTTCGCATCCGTTCTGCTCTGCCACCGTAGTTCCTCTTTCTCTCTCCCATATCTCGTCTCTTAGCAATATATTTCAGTCCAGCTGGGCATCAGCACTGGTCCAGACTCCTGATAAATAACTCCTACTCTGGACCTCCTCCTTTCTGCCATTTCTTTTCATCTCCGGTCATCTTAACTGCTTTGCCCTTTGTAGGTGTGAAGAAGGAAAAGCCAAGACACTGTGATCCAATTTTTCTCACTTCTCTTAAGGAAATCTCGCCTCGCTAATCATAGCATCCATGAAGTTACTCAGTGTGCAGAGGAAGAGATGACATGCCAAGAGAATTAGACTTTGTGTTCCATCTAATTAAGAAAGAGGGCTTGATAAAGTAGCGCCTCAGTCCAGAGCTAAATTTTCCAGTCTCTGACAATGCTCAGCATGCTTTATGCAAAGGACACTCCCAGCGAAAAGGAACAAGAAGCAGAGACTCAGCATTACTGAGTGTCTTTGTTCTGCAGACAGCATCATCCAGTTCTCTGCAGAAGCTATAAACATTAGTGCTACAGTAACTACCAGGCTTACAGAGCCAGCACTATGGATTGTATCTCTCTGCCCGGTCCTCTGTGCGGATACCTGAGGATTGAAAGCTTCCACCCCCCACAGCAAGCAACAGGAGACTGAAGATTAGAGACGTTGAGCTGTGCATGGTGACCCGAGTACTGCGTGGCAGAACAGTAGTGCAGAACAGGCTCAGCCTGTCTGGGACACTCCACGCCCCTTCCCATAAACCTAGGCTACATCTCACTCGGGGGTAGCTTATCTCCATTGTAAGGAGGCTCCAGACGGTCTTCTGGCTCAATAGTCGCTGTATAGACAAGAGGACTTAGGTTCTAGGAAATAAGTCGCTATTCTGGAATATATTCTTAGGAAGTTTGTGACATAAAATATGAAGACATATTGACATTTCTGTAGCAGGCATTTTCTTTTGGTCCACCAAACAGCTCCCAAGTCACAACACAAAGACTTATTAGTTAGGAATGCTCAGCCTAGCTTATGCTCATTTCTGACTCCTTTAAATTAATTTCTCTTTGTCTACCTTTTGCCTTAGGGCTTTTTACTTTCTGTGTATCTTGCTTTCACTACTTCTCATGTCTCCTGGCTGGCGGTTGCCAGGCTGACCCTGGGTGTCTCCCTCATTCCCGCCTCTCTTCTCTCATTCTTCCCCCAGGCCTAGATTTCTCCTCCTCTTTATTCTCTCTGTCTGCCGGCCCCACCTATCCTTTCATTGCCTAGCTACTGGCTGTTGAGCTCTTTATTAGACCAATCAGGTGCCTTAGGCAGACAAGGTGAAGCAAATGCAACCCATCTTTATAAAATTAAACAAATGCATCACAAACAAAAGCAATATACCTTTACATAATTAAAATAATATTCCACAACAAATTTTTCTCTGCTTTCCAGAAGTGGAAAGTTGAATAACTACTAGAAAATTCCATTGGGCAAAGTCTATTATCAGTGATGGCTGATTTAGGCATGGGATAGATAGAAGTTCTGCAACCGATTATTAATGTCTGCCATAGGTATAGGATTTTGCTGTTGTCGTTTGCTTTTTCATTGCCTACCCCACTACAGTGGAATCCTAAAGTCTAAGAAGTCAGACAGTTGTCCTTGTCCTTTTGCCCTAATAAAGATCACCTGTTGTCCCATTCTGTCCCTTGAAACAAACCTAGTAGCTGGGGTGCTTGGCTCAGACAGTGTCCACCATTACAGAGCTCAATCTCGTCGCAGGCGTCAGGCTGTTCTGGAAATTACACAATTGTCCACAGAGGTCATCAAGAACAGGGCTCTTGTGACTGTGCCTCTTTCTGGTGCCAGGGTATTCTAGAGGGGTCTTGGAGAGCCTTGGGGACACCCTCAGAACATGACGTTTTAAGCTAGGAAGGTGTTTCTCTTGTGTGGCCTTGGGCAAGCTTCTTCAGAGTACGAGTTTCCACATTGGTACAGTTTGAATGTTGGTAAAGGAAAGGGAAATTAATAAATGTAAAGGAATTATATTGCCTACACTTTAAAGATGTTTTACTGCTTTATATTATTAATTATTTAGTATCAGTGACAGTCATCTAACCTCCTGATGTAAAAGACAGACTTGTCTAAGATCCCATGGGATGTCGTACACAGAGACATAGAAGTCTCCAGGCCACAAACCTCTGCTTTTGGAAAGTGGCTGAGGAAACTCTGTGGGAGTTTTCTGTTTTTCTGCCACCCTGGTAAAGCCGTGTCAGAGGAGGAAAGTTACAGACTCCTGAGTAGAAAATGAACAAGGACTCCAAAGCTGTGGGTCAAATCTTGTTCCAATTCCTAGTCCCTGCTGATTCTTTTGGAGTATAGCCCAATCTCCCTTTCTTTTGAGATTGTAATCACATCATTTCTCCCTCCCCTTTCCTCCCTTTGAACCCTCTCATCTGCCCCTTCTTGGTCTTTTTCAAACCTTGTATTATTTTTTAAAAAGTAAAAGTATCTATTTATTTTACATCCCAGCTGCAGTGTCCCCTCTCTTCTCCCCTCCCAGCCCCTCCCCCACCCGTCCTCTGTTCTTACGCTCCCTCCGTTTCTGTTAGGAAAGGGCAGGTCTCCCATGAGTATCAACAAAACATAAGCCCGTGTTCTTACCATGCGTAAGTTCAGATCTTGAATTTCCTAATGGAGACCCTCCACCTGGACATGGCAAGGGTATCTTTAGGTGAATGTGTGCGATGTTTGCCTACTTGTCGGAGCAAGCATCCTCAGGGAATCTGCAAGCCCTGGTTTTGCAGTTTCTCAGAATCACATGCCCTGATATTCTCCATGTTGGTTGAGGGGGAACAGGTGGGATCATAATCTGTTAATTCTATGAAGAGCACAGACAGATACATGAAAGAGAAGACTGTCTTTTTAAAGAGTGGGAAGAAGGCAGTACTCAGAATTGGTATAGCGGAAAATTGAATCATAAAGAGATTTAAATTTTCTTGATTTTTTTTTACTTTGTGTTTTGCCTACATGTATGTCTATGTACCATGTGTGTGCTTGGTGCCCAAGGAGGTCAGAAGATTTTTGGGAACTGGAGTTGCTGGTATTTCGAGCCATCACGTGGGTGCTAGGACTTGAACCTAGGTCCTCTGCAAGAACAAGTGCTCTAAACTGCTAAATCATCTCTCAAGCCCAATAAACAGATTCTTTTTTTTTTAAAAAAAAAAAAGGGGGATTATATTAAACAAAAAATAAAATAAGGGGTAAATGTCCCTAAAGATGACCATCTGCATTTACCTAAACAGAACTACATTATTAACTATGCATGTAGTCTTTTAGATCTAAGAAACCCTAATTTTAAGGAAGAATTAGGACTACATTTATTTTATAAGTAAATTATATGTTTACATTAAGAGCTGAGCAAGGAGGCGGTTTTTGGACAGTTTCAGGACAACAGAAGAAACACAGCAGAAGCCCCGCCCGCTCCATGCTTCCACCAACAGTTTAAAACTTTCATAGATGTTTGCTAAGCAAAAAGCATGTGAGAAGCAATTTCTGAAAAATTTGACCCTTTTCTTACAATGTCCTGTATCCTGAAGACAGCATGTTTAGTTGCTATCTGGGAGGTACTGCTGGGCTAGCTTCACAGATGAGCAGCCCAAGGCTCGTGGGAATTCATCTGAATCCCCCAAGGAGAAAATGGTGTTGGGTCCACGGGCGTGGTGCAAAGATGGGGACAGACCACCAAAGTCTATTACACCAGAAGCAAACTTTATTCCAGGAAAAAAATTAAAAATTAAAAAAAAAAATCTCCAAGGGGCAGAAAAAGCTAAAAAGCTTAGCTGCTAGCTGAGACCACAGCTGGAGATGGACTTGGAAGGTTGTGGCAATGGGCTGTTTCCAAACTCCTTTTTATAGCAAGAAGCAAGCATTAGGCATGAACAAAAAAGTTTTTGCAATCTTGAGGTAAAAGTCTGATACAAATTGCCTTTTTTTTTTTTTTTTACAATTTCCATCAACAGGGCTTTTTGGTTTTGGTTTTGGGTTTTTTGTTTGTTTTGGTTTTTTTGTTGGTTTTTTTTTTTTTTTTTTTAAACTAGTATTTGTGTTTTAGGTCATTGTTTTCTTCTGGCACTTTCTGATGGTCTTCACCAAAGCTCTACACTCCCCTGATACTGCCAGTTTTGTGTAGCAGAGAAGGGTATGAGACAATGCACAAAAAGTCAGGTACATCCCATCATTTAAAAGTCAACTCGGCTCCCATCAATTGCTGGTCATGAGTGGCCAAGGGGGTATCTAAAAGCTGACTCCCAGTTTGCAGAGGGACTCCCAGTTGTTTGCAGACGGCCTCCCAATTTGCAGAGGGACCCCCAATTTGCTGAGGGACTCCCAGTTTGCAGAGGGACTCCCAGTTTGCAGAGGGACTCCCAGTTGTTTGCGGAGGGCCTCCCAGTTTGCAGAGAGACTCCCAGTTGTTTGCAGAGGGACTCCTCCCAGTTTGCAGAGGGACCCCCAGTTTGCAGAGAGACTCCCAGTTCTTTGCAGAGGGACTCCTCCCAGTTTGCAGAGGGACTCTCAGTTTGCAGAGGGCCGCTTCAGCCTTGCAGACAGAGCTCTGGGTTGTAAAGCAGAGTAACCCGCTGTCAACAGTTCGTCTTCAAACTGCTGAGAAAGCTCTGGCCGTCTGTTCTCGTTCTCTGAGGCTCACAGCTTGATGTCTTTATTTCTACGTTCTTATTTCTGGAATCTACATTTCTATATTCTTATTCTCGGACTCTTCAGTGGGAGGATTCAAATTTGATGCCAATTCTTGCCACTACTTATATTTGTTAATAATTGAGGAAGTCATGATTTCATTCAGTAACACTCTCAGAACCATCAGGAAAGTGAGGAGATTTGTATGTCCTCTAGGGCTCCTCTTTCAGACTGTTGTTTAGGAAACAAAGCCCTTGGGCAGGAGATGGCATTTATCTCATGAGTTAGACCAGGGTTCCTGTTAGTCCATCCTGCCAGCCCTGCCCCCCCCCACCTTCCAGAGCTGTCTCCTGGGTGCTACCACTGATTTTCAATGGTTTCTTTTAAGCAGGATGTAGACATCTATATATTAAACCAGGAAACTTAAGATATGGTTTCTTATGCTTTCAAAATAGGCCATAAATTTCACCCTGAAAATCCCCCGCAGAACTCAAACCTTGACCTTATAATTTTCCTACCCATGCCCAGCAGGTCATAGATCGATACTCTGAAGCGTGAGAAAACGAGACTCTGCGATCATGTGAACTGTGTTAATCCTGAATATTGCAGGAAATGGGAGGACCAACTGACTTGAAATATCTTTTGTTTATTTTAGCCACTTACGAAGTTGAAATTGAAGAATTTCAAAAGGTATGGCTTCTCCTGTCCTTACTGGTGTGTGACTAAGTGTAGCACACTCCCGCATGACGAGCGCTCCCTATGTGCAGCAGGGTTTTTCTAAGCTCCAGTGGTCAGCATTTAGTACAGAGTTAGAAGGTGTGTACTGCGGTGGGCAGAGATGATAAGAGTGGGCACCACTGCACTCGGTGGGCACATTTTGTATTTAGGTGGGCGAGCAGAGTCTGATTTCATCTCTTCTGATGACTTGGCTACAGGGCTGTGTGAACACAGTTCATGCTCTTACGAGATACTGCTGGATCCTTGCAGAAGGCCTGCCTGGTTGCCTCTCATCAGACTGGCTCAAGGCTGTTTTCTGTGGTTGTTGTCCTTTCTGACAATTACCTTGTCTGCCCCCTGCTGGCACGTTGGTGTCTAGCACGGAGCCCTTACTTTGATCAGAAATTACGTAACATTCATTCCCCAGGTATACCCTGGGAGTCAGTACCCCTGCTTCAACTATAAATGGTGACTCAAGGGCTCAGAGCTATTTAATAGCCAGTAATTGACATTCAAAAATATTGAAAAGGATCCATCTGACTTGTTTACTGGTGCTGATCTGCTAGAATTCTGGGAGGAACCACTAGTCACTGAACAAAGACCTGCAGGGCTCTCCACTAAGGGCTAGCAGTCTATGCTTCGCCTAAGAGGCAGCCTTTCAGATTTTTGTATTCTGTTTTCTTCAGGGTTCTTGGCTAAATTCCAAACAATTAATGACCTCAGATGTGGGGCCAGTGACTAAGGGGAAAGGGGATTGTGCTATGTTGTGATCACTGGGGTGTAATCTTTAACAGAATTAAATCTCTGCCATGTAAGAGTAGAATTTTGATCAGAGAGCGTGTAGTTAGGGCACAATCCGAGCAAGACTCACATACTGTCCTTTGGCAACTGCCATTGCCCGGATACCACACGCTGTACATCCCGAAGTTCTCCTTCGGGGCATGCCTAGAAAGAGATGCAGAGAAAGCTGCCCAAGCCTTCCATGTGTGGTAACTTACACGCACTGCCCCTTCAGAAGTGTTGGCTTCTTTTCTGCCTGAGCTTCAGCCCCGCACGCAAGAGTTCATGGAACTCTCTGTGGCCGCTGTCTGCTTGTGCTGTGTCCTGAGAACGCACTTCCCACTGATCAAGTCCCCTGATGATTTACACCCAACAACAGAGCCTGCGTTGGGTGAACTCACAAAAGTGACTGTTTTCCTCTTCGTTTCCAGCCTTGGAGGAGTTTTCTCCATCCAGAACCGAAGTAAGTTTTCTCTCAGCGAAAGCATAGTCTAGCCACCTATGACTCATGATTAAACTCATTTTCTTGCTATGAACTGGCCGTATTCCCAGTGCATGAACTGGTTCTATTTGCCTGGGAACTTGTAAGGGACCCAGTGCAAAGCAGGTTCTCAGTGACCCTGTCTGGCCTTGTCTTGTCATCTTAGCCCATACTGTCCTCATGCAGCAAACTCTAGTTGACAAAGCAAAGAGGAGTAACTGAAGAGCCATCCTATAGACAACTTGTGGCAATCCAAAACAGATGGGCAAAGTGTTGGGGATCAGGAGACAACATGGCTACCCCAGAGCCTCATCAGTGGAGGACTCTTGAGTACTGTGACTTAGACAAAAGAGATCTTGGATTTGTTAGCAATGTAAGATGCAAATGACAGGCTTGGAAAGATCAGCAGATAATAAAAAGAAGAAAGTGATCAAATAAGTTGGTGAGCTGCGTGAGATTGTGAGAGTCTACACCCAAACAGACATTGAGAGAAGGAACAAAGAGAGATGGAATTAGAAAGGAAGAAGCATGGTGGATCACCCGAGGACCTAGACTGCATCGTACATGTGTTAGAGAACCAAATGAGTTTAAGCATGAATTAATACTTACTCTGGTTGGAACAAGCAGACATGCATATAAGCTGTCTGTCTGGTTGATGTAGTCCCAGATCCTCATCTTAAAGAAAGATTCACTTTTCTCAGTCATCTCATTAGGACTGGGCCAATCTACCACCTATAGGTAAGACCTTACTTTTCCTTGGTATCATTCTGTTTTAGCCCTAGACCTCAAGACAAAGAAAACAGAATGAAGGAAAAGGAACCATCTGAATTCAAACCTTCAGAGCCAAAGGATTCACATCCTAACCATCCTTCTAAGGTATCAGTGTCAGAGGGTACATGGTGGAGTTCAGATATTGATCTTTCTTAAATACAATCCTGATGAGTGTTTTCCACTGCTTCTCTTTACAAAGCTAAGGAATAAAACCCAAACTCCTTGCCATGTCGACAAGACCATTCATGAACCAGCCCCACCCCATTTGTCTTTTGAGTCGTGTCTTCAGTCTTCCCTCTTCTATGTCTTCGTTCAGCTCAGCTCTTGTTCCGTCTTCCACACGACTCCTTCCGTACTCTTAGGTCACTAGCACGCCTCCAAACAGCCCATCATTTGCTCATTCGGGTTAGTCTGTCAGATATTCCTGTCCCCTCCTTCAATCTCCTACCTACGTTTTTTAAGATAGAGCTTGAGGAATTCTACTTTTGGAAATTTTCCCACACTCAATCTCCCAATGGAAAGGAGAAATCTCTCCATCCTCTGTTTCCATGGCTGCAAACACTTCCATAAGTAATGTCATATTACACCCTAATTCCTTGTTTACCATGACCTGGTAATTGCCTGCTTCCAGAGATTTTCACACTGTCCTGCATTCAGTATTGGTCTCATAGATGAGGAAATGCGGACTTGAGAAGGACCACAAGGTAGTGGATAGAAAGACAAATGTCAGGGAAACTGGAGGGAAGGAGAGATACCCAGAAGCCCCCTTAGAGATGATGAGAACAGGGATATAGGGCTAAGCTCTCTCTCAGTGGAATACTAATAATGAGACCATCATCAGTTCTTTGAGCTGCCTAGATTCTTTATTAAGGGTACCAGTGATATTTCTTCTCACATAATGCCATAATGGTTGAGATGGAAGAAAGAGCCTGACTGGGAGTTGACACTCTCTGTGCCAGGCACTCATTGGCTCTTCAAAAACAAATGAAGGGTATGGTATATACTCCGATAAGATGTAGGGTCTGGTAAGATGGTGCTGGACAACCTGTAATAATTAAGAGTTGTTCTCACCGAGGACCACATTCTGAAGACCAGAATGCACGAGCCAGGAAGTGACTTGGCAACCAGCCCCAGCAGTGCTCTCCCTGTTGCATGTGTTTAGGTAGGTGCATTTGAAGGGACACCAGGAAAGGTCCAGATGGCTGGAGTCCATGAGGACAGAAGGAACATTCCGGCTGGCAACCAGGAAGCCATGGCTGACATCCCTCGGAACAGGCTCTTTCCCGAGGACGTGATGCCGATAAGGCACTCCCAAGACAAGGGTGAGTTGCGTTTCTCCTGAAATCTCTTTGCTACCAAATTGTTTTAAAGGGGAGCATGGCCGAGATCATAATTGATTTACAGATATATAATAGACATTCATTATGTACCTAGTAACTGGACTCTAAGGACTGTCTTCCCCAGAGCAGTGGGAAGAGCTGTAGATTTAGAGTCAAATGGCTCACGTTCAAGTCTGCTCAACTGTGAACTTAACCATTGGGTGGTCAGTTTGCTTTCCAGTAGTGCAGTTTCTCCATTAAAAAAGGAATTTGAGCATGGGCCTCACAGGAGTTAGGAGGGCCAGTTCCGACAGCATGTCATGTGACACATGTCATGTGACAGTCTTGTTCTTCTCTTGTCTACCTACTGACCCTGCTCCCGCCATTAGCAGACTGATGTCACACAGCATCACAACGTGACTTAGTTCACCTTAGTCAGGACCCCTGATTACAAACAAGGATTAAATCATACCTGGTTAAATCACTACTTAAAGCAGGCTCACTTGGCAGAAACTCAAGGCATGCCTGGATCTGGGGACACAGATAATATCACAAAGACAACATATCCTGAGTTCTCTCTGAGGCACCTCTGTTTTTCCAGGCAGAGTCAGTTCCTGTAAAGTCAAGCTGGCAGCAAGCAATGATAGGGTTACAAACTATTCTATGATAAGCCCCAAAGGAAAACCAGTAATTTTTATCTTTCCAAAGATTAAAGACATGAGTCTTACATTGTCTTTGATTGAGCCACTTGCCAACACCAATTAAAAACCTATGATGATCTAATTGGATCAGGCTATGTCATATTCCCACTGAGCTAGGAGTGGGTAGAGTCATTTCTACCAAACAACTCACTGTTTGTCTTAACTACTTTTCTGTTGCTGTAAAAAATACCATGACCAAGACAACTTAGAGAAGAAAGAGTTATAGAGGGCTTGCAGTTCCATAGGGTTAGAATTCATGACCCTCGTGGAAGGAAACATGGCAGCAGTCAGGTAGGCATGGTACCAGAGCAGCTGAGCACTCGTGTCTTATCCATAAGCATGAAGCATGTGAGGATGAGTTCATTGGAGATGATATGAGCTTTTTTTAAATTTTGGGGTCATTTTACTATTTTATTGAGCCTCAAAGTCTCAGAACTCATACTAATAGACACGATAGAAGTAGCTATAGGTCAAGTAGGAATTAGGTCATATTTATATTAACTAAACCATGGATTACCATCAAAAGGATTCAATGTCCTAATTTTAAAAACACACAAAGACACATACACAGACACCACAGACACAGAAACACACACATTCAGTGCATCATGAAGCTTTCTGCTAGTTTTCTCTTTTTAGCCTTGGAGACAGAGCTGAACACTTGTGCTCTCAAGATACTTGCCTCCTTAGTAAATTGTCAGTTCTACACACACCGGCAAGACATTGAATTGATAAAATACATTCAATTCACTGTTTAAATAATTTGATCATCTTGCCATCATTCTAGAACAACTCTTTAGTATGTGGTAAAGTGGGACTCAGAAGAACTTTTGCTGAGAAGAGAGGTTGATGTGCATAGGAAGGACAAATTTGGTTGGGGGGCGTCAGATTATGCCCTAGCATGAAAGCGTGAAGTGTGCGTACACACATTAATATGCTAATTGACACTAAATTTAGACACAGAATAATTACAACTGCTATATTTTGAATCTGATAAAAGTTCATTGTTTCAGTTTAAGAAGTTTTGGAACGGAAGTGTTTTAGTCAACTCTATCTGCCAAGGCTCAAGCAAAAGAATAGTCAAAAGTCGCAGTGGGTGTAGGAGACCTTATCTCATAGAGTTGAGTTAAAGTGAAGCTGGAAATTACCCTCAGGGACCTGAATGTCCTGGGCACATGTTTTACTGCTGAGCTGTGCTCCTAGCCACTCACTCTAAAGCTTTAAGATGGTTATCAGTTAGGACACACACATCGTGTTCCATTTCATTCCAAGTAGAGCCCCCAGGCATGGGATAGAATGGTGTGGTGTTCTCATTTTCCTAATGGTCTGTTTTAGTCTCAAAATGTATGGCTGTGACATCACAGAAGGCATCATGGCCTCAGTTACTTCCCAGCCTGGTCCCTCCTTATTCTCTCCCAAACTGTGTCAAGCATGATAGGAGCTTTTAAAACTTCTAAGCTCACCCCAGTGACACACCTCCTCCAACAAGGCCACACCTCCTAATCTTCCCAAATAGTTCCACCAACCGGGGACCATGTATTCAAATATATGTGCTTATATGGGACATTCTCATACCAACAAAGGTAGAAGGGTTTGAGGCATCCTTGACTTCCTAGTGAGGACTTTGTCTAATGGAGGAAAATGCTACAACCATCAAAAGATAGGGTGGATAAATATATAATATCCTGTGCACAAAACAGAAGAGAAGTTGTCAGAGTAAAGCACAAGTTGCAAGTAACTAGCTGTAACAACCTGAAAGAACCTCTCAACCTAATGCTGAGTGCAAGTGTGCAGTGCTAAGGAGTACAAATGGCATCGTTGCATTATACAAAGGTCAAAGGTAGACGGAATGCACCAAGAGACTGTGGTAGGGAACAAAGCAGAGAGCCCCCAAAAAGGTGCTTGCTCTTTGACAGCGGAGCTGCTTGCTCTGATCTGTGTATGTGAAGATGTTCAGTGTGAGACAACCCCTGGCCTGTAGTTTGGTGATGTATTCCCCTGTGTACTATGTTGTCATTAAATCTTAAAACAGAGCTAAGGATGCAGTTCAGTTGTGAGTGCTCGCCTCACATGTAAAGACTCCAGGGTTTTGATTCACAGTACTGCAGAAGAAAGAAAAACAATAAAAAGCAAAGAAGTAAAAGTAATTATGAAAGTAAAAAATATAAAAAGGTTTTAAAGGAGCAGGTAATATTCAACACAAACATAACACATATGCCTCTAAAATGAGACCACTTTAAAATTATGAACAGCAGAAACCTTAATCAGGAAAGAGATTTAAAAAGCAGAGGACATTTTAAAGCTATGTTATAAGGAAATAGATACAAACATTTCAATATCAGTAAATTCTGTGCATGTTAAACTTACTAGCTAGAGGGTGCATTAAAAGTTTTCAAAATTCAAAGTATTTGAGTATTATTTGCATGCCCTATATTCCTTAAGGTATGGGGATTTAGCAATGAAACAGCAAAAATCCTCCTCCTCCTCATGCAGGTAGGACTGAAGAGCCTATCTTCATCCTACATAAAAGTCAACTCGAAATGGATCAAAGGCCTGAATGTAATGACTAAAACCCTAAAGTCATGAGAAGGAAACATGGGGAAAGCTGAAAAAATGTAGGTATAAGCAGCAACTTCCACAAAACAATGTCCGATGCTGACGAACGAGACCATGAACGCAGAGGCTTCTGACCGCAAAGGGAACAGCAGAACACAGCCTACGGAAGGAGGGGAGACCTTTGCCAGCTGTTACTGACCATTTATATCGAGACTATATAAAGTTCAAAACTCAACACTGAAAAATCAAATAAGTCAATGAGTGAGCACATGAATACAGCAGACACTGCTCAAAAGAAGTACAAATAATTCTACGGAAAAACATTCGCCTTCCTTAGCCATCAAAGAATGTAAATGAACGCTATGCTGAGAGTCCATCTCACCCAACCAGAGTGGTCATCACAAGAAAACAAGTGCCAGAGAGAATGTGGAGGGGCCCCTTAAACTGCTGGTGGGAATGGGAATTAGGGCAGCTGCTATGGAAATCAATGTGACCGTCTTTCAAAAACGCTAAAAATGGAATAGCCACATGACACAGCTATGCCCGGGATGGGTGTATGAAGCTGGGGAGCTAAGTCAGCCCACCTGAGTCTATCAGAGCACCACTCAAAATAGCCAAGTTATAGAGTCACCTTCAGCAGGAGAATAGCTAAAGAAAATGGGACACACGCTCATGGACATGCCCATGCACAAACACACACACACACACACATGCATACGCATGCGTTTTATGCTATTAAGAAGAATCAGAGGGTAGGGAAAGGACTCCATTAGTAAATATCTTGCCTTGGTATGCATGAGAACTCGAATTTGATCACCATAACCTGTGTTTACACAAATAGAAACAACAAAAACAGGCATGGTGTTATGCTTTATAACTCCAGCACATGACAGGGATCAGCAAGATCTCCGGGACTCACTGGCCAGCCCAGTGAGAAAGTCTGTCTCTTAAAAACAAGGGAGACAGAGCCTGAAAAACAACCCCCAAGTTTGAGCGCTGCCTTCTATGTACACACACATACACATGAAGAATGGAATTACTATTTGCAGGAAAATGGATGGAATTGGAAGAGGAACTGAGAAAGATAGACTCAAGGAATTAATCATGTTTTCTCTCTCATGTGAAAAGACACAAGCAGGAAGACGAAAGGGTCCATGCGGAAGGAGCAGGTAGGGAGACAAGGTGACAGATGCGAATGAGATCAACGTGCACACATGGCCTGGACAGAAGGCTGCAATGCAGCACACTCTCCTGAACAACTTATCTGTAGTAATAAAGAACCCCACTCCCCATCGGGGTTGCTTTCTGATCCAATGAGGCAGACAAAAATAACAAAATAACAAAAATAATATTTTTATATGAAATGAAGGCAAATAATAAAAAGAAAGGAAGGAGAGGACGTTAAGGAGGTCGTGGACGTTGATGACCTCCAAGGCCTCAAGTCAATCCTGAAAGGATAGTTAATCCTACCCGTCCACGGCATTTAGAGTCACACAGAGGACACACCTCTTGACGTGTCTGTGAGGGGATTTCCGAAGGGATGGAGCTCGGAAGGTTGGAGCCTGTGGGTCTCACAACCCCCCATTCTAGGGATCTAGACTGAATACAAAACAGGAAAGAAGGGAAAGCAAGCAAAGTCACAGCAGTCAGCTCCCTTTGCTGCCTGACTGCAGGCGCCATGAGCAGCCACCCCAGGCCCCTGCTGCCATGACCTCCCTGCCATGATAGATTGCGAGCCAAATGAACTCATCCTGCTGTAAACCACTTTGGTCAGGTGCTTTATCCTAGCAATAAAAATAGCGGAGGTACAGGTGTATCTGATATAAGAATGCTCTGAGGAGAAAGGACGGGAGCGAGCACTTCTGGGTCAGAGCTGATCATAGGCACTGGAGGAACAGCAAGGTCCACTGCAGAGGAGAGAGTGGTGAGGGAGGAAGGGCCAGCACAGGCTTTTAGGAATCCCTGCCAGAGCTTTGACCTTTGCTCTCAGTACGATTGCTTTTTTAACCATCAAGAACTTGCAACACATAAAACAGTCATGATGAGAGTTGTGTTGTAAAAAGTAGCATGGCTGAGAACAGATAGGGTATAAGCTGAGTCAGGGCATCTGTTATTGTAGTGATTTAGGTGAGGTTGGTAGAGAGCTCTGTGGCTGGACTATGGAGGTGACCTGGATTGACTGTAAAACCTTGTTAGATGACAGGCAATTGTTGACTAGATGTGAGATACGGAAGAATCAAGGATGTCTCCAAAACTTGGGGCCTGAGGCACCTGAGCAATAGGAAAGGTATTATTGACCTTTTTAGAGAAAGTGTAGATTTAAAGACTAGAAATTTTTTTTTAAATGTTTATTTATTTATTTTGTATACAACATTCTGCCTCCATGTATGCCTGCACACCAGAAGAGGGTGCCAGATCTCATTATAGATGGTTGTGAGCCACCATGTGGTTGCTGGGAATTGAACTCAGGTCCTCTGGAAGAACAGTCAATGCTCTTAACCACTGAGCCATCTCTCCAGCCCCCAAGACTAGAAATTTTTAAAAAAAGAAAAAAGAAATCATGGGATTGGTTTGGAATCGATATACCTGGAATAATCAAATGGACGTGGCATGAAGGATGATGGTGGAGCTGGAATTGTCTGTTGAAGATGCACATTTGTGGATTATGTTTCTAAGATGATTCCATAATGCTTCTCATGAGCCAATAAGAAAGATTAAGAAAGGGTGGGGTCTGGAAAGACGGCTTAGTGGTTAAGAGCACTCGGTCTCTCAGAGAATGTGGGCTTGGTTCCCAGCACCCACACACAGTATGTCACAGTCATCCACAGCTCCAGTGCCAGGGGACCCAACACCCTCCTCTGGCCTCCATAGGCACCAGGTCCACATATGAGATATACACATATGTGTAGGCAAAATACTCAAAACCTATGAAATATGATAAATACACTTTTTAAAAGAAAGTGAAAGTGCCCAGCTATGTGCTTAGCATCTCTTTTTTCTGAAACTATTCTACTAACTTCCCTAGAAAAAGTAAGCCACCTTCCTCTGGGGAACTGCCCCTCTTTGAAAAAGTTTGAGTGTCACATACTTCTTGCAATAGGATAAAATCTTCTCATTTGGCTCATTTAATTAATAGATACCAGTCACTTTGCTCATTGCATATTTTTAGATACACTTCTTATGATAAGTAGTTCATGTCTGAAATGAAAATAGCTCCGAGTCAGCCACAACCTAACGATGAAGCTACACCAGCTGATGACGAGGTCGCATTTTATACTTGTGATAAGTTTACAGCTGAGAATCCCTGCATCTCTCAGGCTGGCTACCTGTGCCAACAATCCCTATGGACTGTTCAGATAAGCATGTTATTGCCTAGTTAATTCTATGCTTAATAATACATGTCGACATGTGTTCGATTAGCTTCAGAAACTTTAAGAAAGAAAAAAACTACCAAAAAAAACCCTAGAAAAGGCAATTTAGACAGTAGAGAAAATCTCCAGGGCTGAAGGACTTCAACACAGAAGGTCAGAAGCAACAGGAAGAGCCATTAAGTTGGGGAAGAACTTTGGGTTGCTGGGGAATTTGCACTCTTTGTGAAAATACACTTGAGCCTTACATAGCCACATAGAAGGGGCTGTTAGTTACTGTTGCTGGTTGCTTTTAGTCTTTTGGCTCTTTTACTCTCTTTTGGGGGGCCCGCCTGCCAGCTCCCAAATAAACACACATAGGCCTTTCCTTACTTATAAATGCCAGACCGTAGGTTGGCTTGCTTCTAGACAGCTTTTCTTAAATTATCCCATCTACCTTTTGCCTCTAGGCTTTTACCTTTATTTCTTTATACCTTTCTTTCCTTCTTATTCCATGTCTGGCTGTGTAGCTGGGTGGCAGGTCCCTTCTTTTCTCGCTCCTTCAACTCTCTTGCTTTCTTGCTCCTTCCTCTATGTATTCTCTCTGTCTGAAAGCCCCACCTCTCTTTTCTCCTGCCTCGCTTTGGCTGTTCAGCTTCTTTTTAGAACAATCGGGTGTTTTAAACACGCACGCAACACAGCTTCACAGACTTAAACACAACATAAAAGAATGCAGCACACCTTTGTATCATGAAAACAAATGTTCCACAGCATAAACAAATGTAACAGATCTTAAAATAATATTCCACAAGTTACCCCCAACTTCAGAGAGTTGTAACAGACTCTGCAAGATGAAGCAGCTTCTCCGAGGTCACGCAGACTATGTGGCTGGTTTCATTAGCACGGTGATGAAGTGACAGGACAGGGGAAGTTTGCTTCGCACCAGTAGTTTTACTCCTCAGTCCTTGGCTCTGCTGCTTTTAGGGCTGCTGTGGGGCAGAGCATCATGGTGGTGAAGTATGTGGGGGAAGAGGTAGGTCCTGGTGGACAGGAAGCAGAGACCAAAGAAGGGGTAAGGGATATCCTTTAAAGGGTTACCCCTGCTGACCTATTTCCTATAAGCAGGCTCCACCTCCTGAAGTTACCAGAATGTAACAAAATGGTATCTCCATTGAAGACAGAACAGTGGACACATGAGCCCAGAGGAACATCTCTTGGTCAAATCAACACATACCCCGACTGCAGTCCCGTTTCATCACCCTTAGTCTGCCTTTTCCTGCTGTTGCTCCTCCAGGGATTGGAGCCGATGTATTTCTAACAGCTGATGACATTGCCTCAGCTTTCCTGTTTTCCTTACAGGTGGGTATGTGGAGGCTTTGGAGGTGACCAAAGAAACCCCAAGTCCAAGCACCATTAGATCAAATTCCTCTTCAGAGAAGATGTACGATGATGTGGGGTGCTCCAGAGATCTGTAAGTGGACTCCAGTCTCCCAGGAGCGGGGATGTGGTGAGACTCTGAAAGTGTGCTGGTTCACAGTCTGTGTGTCTTTCTTCACAGACCAAAGTGGGACTTCTCCAGCTCATTCACCTCGGACAGCGGTAAGTGCCGGCCAGAATGGCAGAGTGCTTCTGGGGCTGAGAGGTGACCACGGGCTTTTATTTGCACACATTTTCAGAGATTAAGAACTGAACGTTGAGATGAAGGGCAGTGGTGCTGAGGCATGTTTAGAGGAGGGAGTGGTTCTCTTGTGGCAGAAGCTTCTCCACATGAAATCGCTCTCTTTGGGGCGACTTCACAGTGCAAGACTGACAAAGGGTGTATGATTTTATTTAAAGTACTGTCTGGGCTTCCTAGTACTTATTAATTTTTAATTACGTGAAGGGGGGTAAGGGAGTATGTGCATGAATGCACAGGTGTCCATGAGGGCCAGTTGTGTTAGATTCCCTAGAACTGGAGTTTCAGGGTTTTTTTTTGTTGTTGTTGTTGTTTTTTGATCCACTTGATGTGGGTGTGGGAACTGAACTTGGATCCTCTGGAGAGTATGTAGCCCCAACTTCCTAGTGCTTTTAATATCAATATGGTCCAAAGTAGTGATTCTCAATCTTCCTAATGCTGTGACCCTTTAATACAGGTCCTCATGGTCTGGTGACCCCCAACCATAAAAGTATTTCCATTGCTACTTCACAATGGTAATTTTGTAATTGTTATGAATCGTAATGTAAATATCTGATACACAGGATATTTAATAAGTGACCTGGTGAACGGGAATGACCCACAGGTTAAGGACCACTGGCCTGAAGGCTTTGGCTGGCCTGCACCTCTCTCCTACGTCTGTGTAGCTCCATCTCACACTGTGTTCATTTTTCCCCTTAAGAGGCTTCCCCTGCCAACTCTGCCTCTGCAGTTGCCATCTGAAAGGTGTTTGCAGGTACCCCTCCATATTTACAGTAATACCTAGTGACGAAGCATTCAAGTCTATGGACCTCTGGGGCTATTCTCAAACCACTACAGAGGATACTGTTTCTAGGTGGTGTTTTCTAATAACTTATAAAATAGCAGGTTTTCATATTTTTTTAGATATCCATAATTTTGCTTACCCCTCCCTATTCCCCCGTTTTCTCCTATCCTCTTTCCCATTTCCTGCTTAGACCTACAGAGTGAGTTCCAGGATAGCCTGGGCTGAAGAGTGAGACAGTCTTTCTCTTTGTAATATCACACACACACACATACACACACATCAAATACTATTCTGGTCTGGCTCCTTAGAATCCAGAAATTTGACACATAGGAACAACCTTAGAGAACATTAAATTCAATACTCATTTTTTTAAACCTTCAACTTTATTGATAGCTTCATGAACACACTAAGACAATAACCTTCAACTTTTATTGACTTGTTATACTTTCAAAAAACGGATATATCTACATACATATTGTATGGACAATGCTCACTTTTAATGAGAGAACAGAGGTGCAGACGCATAGAGAGAAGTTCCAGAACTCCACATGCTCACTGTGTTCCAGTCAAGTTTGAAACTTTAATAGTTATACGTTGAACCCAATACCATTTCCTCTAGACTCCACTTCCAGGCTACCACCTGCATATATTAAGCTTACAACCTGTGTATATTAATGTGTATTAGGCTGGTGCAAAGGGAGACATTCTTCAGTATCCATGGGCTTTCCTTTGTTTCCCCAGTGTGTAGCATGCTGTCTCGCGCACAGAAGATGACAGCTGTTTGCACTAACTGTGGGAAGGAAGAGGGGGAAAGGAATGTGTCTGTTGAGAAACCAGCTGCCTTTGGCTGAACCAGAGCCCGCATGGAATCACACGCAGAAGATGTGCCCCATTCTCGAGTCTACAGAGCTCTAGAGATGCTTATGAATTTTTACCACGTGCTTATGAAAACAGGCATATATTTCAACAAAAATGACTTAACTAGAGAGAGTTGAAAGTACTTGGCAGTTCACAGTGCTTGTTGTGTGTGTGCTCTTTGGTTTCAGAAGAAAATAGTGAAGAGATGTATGAAGACATCTACAAAACAAAGAACAATGACCAAAAGCCAGAGTGAGTTTCTTTCGTAGGTTTAAGTTGTAGGCTAATTGTGTTTCCTGTTTACCTAGTAAGCCTGGGTTTGAGGCGTAGCCCCATCTCCCACGACCATCCTTGAGGGAAGATTATGTGGAGTGGTGATAAGCTATTGAAATACTACATTGTCATTGGCAGCATATTCATCAGTGTGTGCAATCATACATCATAAGATTGAAGATTTATTGCTTTCTCCTTTGAGAAAAATGTTCATTTTCAAGAGTAAAGAGCTTTTGCTGTTAAGAAGTGTTTGAGACAGGGGAAGCAAATAACAATAGAATTAGTCTTGACTTTATAATTGCTTTTCCAGGATCAAAGCAATAAATATAACTTAGCTTTGGTCTTTGTAAGTTAGTCAGACCAACTCCGGGATTTGGTACTTACTCACTGGTATTGCAAATGATGTTTGTTCAAATGGTCAACATTGGCCAGTCTTACCTAAAAAAAGCAAGGTAAAGCAAAGAGCATAGTCACAGTGAGGAGTCTGGGGATTGAGGGCACAGTGATACTGGGCTAGTTATGTGGGTGAACTCCCTTGACTCCATCCTCCTAAGCCAAAAGGATGTTGAGAATTTCGGCATCAGCTGGCCCATCGGTACATTACCGCAGCTGTACACTTGGTTACTGGAGACTTTGTTAAGGACCAGAGATGGCAATTCCTGGAGCCAGCAATTCTCCAAGGCGTCTCTAGTCCCATTTGGAGTGAGTGTTTCCCCAAGTTATTTCCTCATTGGAAAGGAAGATTTTACTTTATAATCTCTACAAAAATGAACACTATTTGTGGCAGATGAATGTTTGTACACACTATAATTACTCTCTCCATGGTTGCCTCAGATAAGCCTCATATCAGGATCTCAGCAGACCTCACTCCTTATTGCTGAGGCCTTCCCTTGTCCTTCCTCAAGGGAGTCTCCTTTGGACGTGACACTGGCGTTCTGGTCCTTGATAATCTACAGCACTCTGTCCCAATCCTCAAATGCCATGCTGTTTTATCTCCTCATTCCTCTCAGTGTAGATGGAAGGGCAGCGCTGAGAAGATTGCAGCAGCTCTTCAGGAAAGAGAAGGGCGTATTCAGGATGAAGAAAGCCAAGTCGAGAGGAAACGTCAGGTAAGCAGTCCCTTTAGTCTTTCCTCCTGGCTATCAGCAACGCTGACTTGCAGACAGATGGTTGCTGTTTCCTATCCGATTCTCAGCACCAGTGACAAGTGCGTCAGAATCCATGACGATAAAGGCCCCAGCACATGGCAACCCTAAAACACTCATGAGAAAAAAAAGTTACTGTATAGGCAAGCAAGATCCAGAATAAAAAGTCTGTAGGCATCCTCAGCCCCTCATGTCGTTATCACGAATCATTATGTTAGTAGTTGTACCCTTTTATGTCTCTTGGCCACGCGCTCTCCAGAGGTCTTCATGTCCTCTTGGCTCCACAATCTCCAGCGATCTTACACGTGTACACATCCATGTTTACTTTGTCTCTTTTGAAAGCAGCAATATGGGTATCATGTGGGCGGGGGTGACCTGGTCTGCTGAATGGCCAATATATCTCAAGATCTTGGATTTAGAGAGATCCGATCCCCATGTAACCTCCACTATTAGCCTTTGGGGAGGTTCCAAATTAACCAGCAGTGACAGAGACAGGATTTTCTTCCATTCATGCTCACGGGACCGTGCGTCCCTCGTGGGTGCAATGGAAGGGGACTGTATGATCTCTGGGACAGGTCTCTCTGCACGATATCGACACAGACAGGTCTAGAGCAATACTTTGTGAGGGTACTAGAAAATAATTTGTCAAGATATCACCTGCACTGAGGTGGAATGAAACTATTTTCCTCTAAAGTTCTTCCCAATTACAAAGCCTTGGAATTTTGTGATTTTAAGTCCAATCACCTGCTGGAACTAGATCTCCTGAGAGATCCGATGGACAGGAGTGTGGGCATTATATCTTAGTCAGTCTGAGACTATGTCAGAAGAGACTATGTTTGATTTTCTGTCTCCCTTCAGGACAGAAATTCTATCCAATCATCTTACTCACCCAGCATAAGGGCCTGGCTCACAGCTCCTAAAAAAACAATACCTGTAGTTCTGAGTTTAAATTAAAGGCATCAAATAAATAGGTTTTTCTTCTTTTCTATATTTTTCCTTTCCCTTTTCTTATCACACGTCTCTTTCCACGTGACCTCTTAAGCAATGAGAGAAGAGGAGAAATAAATCTAGCTGGGCTACATGTCCTCTCCCACTGAGCAATTTGCCATCTTATGTTTCCACCGGACCTGGGTTTCTCTGGGGCCATCTTCCTTTTGCTTATAAAACACAGATGGGCTGCAGTCCGTGGAGTCCCCATGAATTAGTTCACCTGTACACTGTTCTTTCTCATCAATCCTCGTGCTCGTTCAGTAGATCTGACTATATCGTAGAAGATTCCAAGGCAGCCTGAGTATTCTCATTAGCAAGTGGGTTACGGGCAGTCCACAGGAATGAATGCACTCATTTGGAATGGAGTAGAGCCAATCAGAACAGAGCTGCAAGGGTCTCACTTCAGTACCATCTGGACTAGGGCACCTGCCATCAGGATGGCATTTTGGATATATCTGATAATTGTGCATAGCTTTGTTCCTTGACCTCTTTTGTCTTTTCTCCATTAGCAATGGATTTTCTATTTCACTGCCTGACTTAGGTAAGTAGCGTTTACTTGATGTTGTCCACTGATATTGTTGTCTTTAGGACTGGTGTGTTAAGGAGCAGCAGAAGAGCATTGGTAATCTTTCCTGCTTCCCCAGTAAAAACTGGAGCCGTCAGAATATCTTAAAACAATGGCACTTCTTGCTTTGGAGAGATGAGAAACACTTTTCTGTCACTTCCATAAGCAGATAGATGTTGCTGTCTTTATAGGAGGCTCTAGGACCCACACCTGTGCGTTGTGATTGGGATTTGTCCCCAAGACTCTGACTATGAATCTTAGACATTCTGCATTGGTCTGCATACCTCTGGTGGATTTGATAGCCAGATTAAAACATGGTAAACTGAGTATGGACATGCTGCAGGCTGCACACTAACTGAAAAGGAACGGGTTACTGGAACACTGTTTGCTATGCTGTTAAAACAATGCTGTGCAAGTCACCACGATGCCTGACATAAAGGATGTCATGTATTGACACGGCACTCGATACATGTCCAGTCCACGGGACCTGTCAACAACAGAGGGCTGTTTGCCTTTTGTTCATTGTTTTAGGTTCACAGCACTAGCAGGAAAGTTACTTCCGTTTGTAACTGTGACTTAGTGATTCAAGCATTTAGTTCAGAAATATAAGCTGCCACACCAAATAACAAAGGTTACTACAGACGTGATAAAACTGCAGCTCTCCCCAGATAGTGTCATAAAAAAGTGTTAGAGGCAACTTGAAGTAAGAATGCATCTTACAGATAGATTACCCCTAATCCTCAAATCCACAAACCAAATTGCTCCAAAGTCTGAAACTTTTTTATTACTACCATTATTGAAAAATTCTATACCTGACTTCATGTGACAGGTGTGTCACATAGCAGGCACAGTAAACTACTGTATGAAATTACCATTGGGATATGTGTATTAAGTGTATATGGAACATTACTAATTTCAAGATTATATTTGGCTGCTATATCCAAGATACCATCTCTCCATATCTCATTGTATATATATATATATATATATATATATATATATATACACACACATATATATGCAAATACTCTAAAATCCAAGCAGATTTGATGTCTTAAATTTTCTTTCCTAAAGCACCAAAATAAGTGATGTCGAACTATACCCCCCCCCCAAAGCTTAAAGGTATTGAGATAAATTAGTAGAACTAAGAGTGACTGTGGATGATTGAACATGGATCGTGAGTATATCAAACTGTCCCAGACTTGTTCAGGTGGCGAACCATCTGAAAATCATGGAATTCTATACTGAATGGCAGTGTGAACATTACAAGCTGGAAATGTCTCATTATCGTTCTGTATTAACTCAGACTCAGTGTAATACAGTAATATTGCAAAGGAACAATTACTTCCAACCAATACAATTTTGTATGTGTTAGGAAGGCATCAGCAAAGACATTACCATCCCCACCCCCACTGGATATTAAGAAAAGCCCTCTCAATATGTTAGCAATGTAAATTATTTTTCAGTTCCAGAAAATGGGGACAGCTTACCATTTTAACGAAATCAAGTTGATGTAATGCACATGCAGGTCAGGCGATCAAGAGCTCCCTGCTTTTTATTCCCTCCGTTGAATTTCTTCCCCAAAGAGACTCATTTTGTTCCCGCCTGTCTCTGTAATCAGATAACAGGCTTGAGGGTGCATCTGGATAATCAGGTCACTGAGGATAATGTGGAAAGCTGGAGTGTATAAATCATACCTAATATATGTATATTTTTTTGGTCCTGTCTGTGCCCTAGGAATTGGGTCTCAGGACGTCATCATCTACGACGACGTGGACACAAGCGAGAAAGAACCAAAGTAAGACAGTTCACCTCACTGGTCATCTCTGCTTGCGCCAGCCACAGCCTGGTGTTTGTTAAATACATCAGAGAGCCAGATCCTGGGAGACTGGACAGACATTTCCTAAGAGAAAACAAACACACACCCCCAGGCATCCCAACAGTGGTACCCAGCCAAAGGCATAGGAGTTTCGGGGTGTTTTTGTTACTTATCTTTGAGTCTGGAGACTTGGAATTGTCAACACGTTTAACTACTAATCTTTTGTGTACACTGCAAAATACAGGGTAGCCCAGACTGTTTGACAGAACCGGTTCCAAGGTCTAAGTCACTGTCAACTGTAGAAAGGAAGCCATTCTTACCTCAGTGCCCCTTGCGGCTTCTTCCTTCCCATCTCCACCAAGCAGCCGGTGATGGTGGTCTTTCATTTTCATCTACCTGTCCCTGCTCACTCTATTTGGACTTGTGCTGGGGTCTTGGTAAACTCACTAATAATCCTTTGTTAAAACCAAGGGGCATTCCATACTTGGATTTCCCTACAGTGCTTTAACATTTTGGTTATGCCATCCTTAACGGGGAAAAGGGTCCTGCTCTCCCAGGTAACGATTTCATGTTCCTCCTCTTGGCTCCTTAAGCTTTATGGGAGTTCTGGGTCAACCATCCATACCTAGTGTGTTGTATGTTCTTCGGATGTCCTGTAACAGCTCTATTCTCCCTCCGTACACTCCCTGTTTTTCCTTTTTGCAGAACAAGGACTGACGCCAGGTTCTGTGTGTGCTAAGCGAGCATCCTGATAGCCTTGACCCTCATTTTATGTTATTTCATTTTCAGGGTTTTGCTAAGTTGTCTGAGCTGGCCTTGAACTTGAGATCTTGCTAACTTAGGTTCCCAAGTAGCTTGAACTACAGGTGTGCTTCCCCAGTCTTCACCTCTGTATGTCTTTTACTGTTCTCTCACTCCCAAGATTCAACTATAACCAAGACATCAAAATTTATATTTTAAGGTCAGATATTTTTTCTGAGTTCTAGTAATCCTGCAAGGCAACAATATTTAAGCTCAGGAGGTCTGTAATAATGCATAATACCAATTTTTCTTGTCCAAACTCTTCTTCTAATCTCTGTTAGTAATTAGAAACACAGGCATCCTTATGCTATATCCCCGAGCTCCTCCAATCTCCTGCCCGCCCTTCCAAGTCCTTGTTTTAATGTCTTTCGAATGTTCTCGCTTCTTCCCCCACCACACAGCCACAATTCCCACCTTTGCTTCTAAGATTCCTGCAAAAGTCTCCGAGTTGCCATTTCTCTGCCATTTCAGCTTTGTTCTTCTAAAGTCTCAAAGCTACAAATATAGTCACCAGCTTTGAACCCTCAGTGGTTATGCATCATTCTCAAAATGAAGTTCTCACTGCCCCAGGCGGCCCCTCGGCCTCCCCCCCCTCCCCGCGCTCTTTCCATTCTACACCACTGGGAGGCTCTTGAATTCCAAAACCGCCGAACATTTCAAACCTTCAAGTGTCCAAACATCATTAATTCATTCAACAAATACTGATTATATACTCTATGCCAGATGTTGGGCGTAGAGCAATTCACAGACCAGATAGAATACCTAGGTTTCTCTGTGTGTGTGTGTGTGTGATGATTTTTGTTCAGTAAATAATGGACAAGCAAGCCTATAGTTCTGTGTTTGCAGTTGGTTGTGCTGGGCCGGAATATTTGAGAGTGGACATAGGTGTGTTAAAAGCACTCTACTCAGCCCTTGTTTTACTTGGGCTTTTGACAAATTGCTCGCGGTTGCCTTGGACTTCTGCCTTCATCTTCCAAGCTGCTCAGGTTACAGGTGTGATACCCCAGGCTTGATGACATCTTTATTTTTTTTTTGAAGTATTTCCTTATCCATACCCAAGACTTCGATTATAGTCATGATAGACATAATATCAAAATTTATATTTTAAGGTCAGATTTTTTTCTGAGTCATAGTAAGCACGAAGACATTTTTGATATTAGCTTACCGTTTTTATCTAATTGTGTTGGGTACCCCCTTTTTATTAGACCATTATCCTTATAGCTGCAAGAATCCATTTTCTTAACTGTTTTCTCAGTCTCAGAACTCTGTGGTCCTACACCTGTGGCTTTCAGATCTTTCAGTTATGTGGCCTGACTCAAAAATGTAGTGTGTTAAGTTGGGCTTGTTATAGAACTGCACAGAATAATCTGGACTCTCAAGATGGTAGTTTTAGTGTCTGCTGGAGTGTTGGCATCTATACTGAAGCAGTGAAACATCATAGTAACGTTGGGCAAGAGGAGAGGTGAGATACAGAGGCTGCAGGTTGGTGGACGACAACATGCATGGAACACACTGTGTTTGCAAAGTTTCTGGAATAAGTGTGGTGGTGTGTGCTTTTAGTCCCAGCACTCTAGAGGCAGAGGCAGGAGGGTTTCCATGAGTCCCAGGCCAGTCAGGACTACACAGTAAGACTCTGTCTGAAAAGAAAATCAAAAGAAAGTTTGTTGGAGCAAAAGACATATGATCAGAAAAGAAGCCGATGTAGCATGATGTGAGATTAGAAAGCAGGGAATTTTTAGATAACAGCCCTGTCATACCAAGTTAAAAAAATTAAATCCTTTCCTTGAAAAATAAGTTGTTTTTAAAATTAAGTTATAAAGTACAATAAAGCCAACCCTGTCCTCGTATTAGCCAAGCAGCAGAATATGGCCAACCCTGTCCTTGTCACCGTGCGCATACCCCTCGCCTGATCACTGGCCTCGCCCAGGGTGAGTGCCTTCCCTGCTTTTGTTCTTTTCCTGTTCAAGACAAAAACAGATTTATCGAATTATAATCTATAGGTGACAAAAATTCTGTTTCATTGTAAAAATGATTTCATCCTTTATATAGAATTCTGAGCCTGATTTTTCTCAGATCCACTGTTTTGCTACCATAATTCATTTTTCCTGCTCTTTAAGACTCTGTGCACATGTGTGTGTCACATGAACTCATCCATTCTCATCGGTCGGTACTTAGCGCCTGAGTGACCTTATGTTTGTGATCAGCACTTCTACAGACGTAGACTGATGCATCCTGTGTGCGCTTGGAAGGGGGATACAGCCCACATGTGGAGTATAAACTCACAAGTGCCAGCCTAGCACATAAGGGTTCTCATTGACTCCCATGTTAGCGCATGGAACAGAGAGAAGACATTTTTGTAAGTAGTATCACACCGTTACGGTAACTGGCATTCCTAACAAGCTTCAGCTCCTCACACTCACGTCCTCCTATGGAGTCTGTTGTATCTTTTGATTTCTTTTCTCTTGTGTTGCTGGTAGTTGTCTTCATCTTAGGTTTTAAAACAATTTGGTTTTGGACACAGCTATTTTCCCACATTCCTGTTAGTTCCCACAGTATCTTCTCCAACTGTTGATTAGCCTTTTCAAGTTCATTCCTAATCTCCCAAAGAATAGGATTTCAAATTCTTAATATATTTTAAACTATCATTTTTTTACTATTGCTTTTTTATATCTTCTAAAGAACTTTCTCCTAGCTCATCTGACATTTTCCTATACTCTCTTCTAAAAGTTATATAGCTTTGCCTTTTAAACTTTGTCCTTAGATACACTGATTTTGTTTCTTCTTGGCTTTTGAGACAGGGTTTCTCTGTGGACCCCTGGCTGTCCTGGCACTAGTTAGCTCTATAGACCAGACTGGCCTTGAACTCATAGACCTTGAACTTGAATCCCCCTGCCTCTGCTTCTGCCTCTCAAGTACTGGGTTTAAAGGCATGTGCCACCACTGCCCTGCAGAAGAGAGGCTTCCCTGACCCCGAATCAAACCCAGGCCTTGGTAGTGAGACTGTTGAATCCTAACCACTAGACCACCAGGGAGCATCAAGTATCTTTTGAATTTTGTGTTTACAATGAAGGGGTAACCAGTTGTTTTCTTCTATATGGATACATGTCCTTTGCATGATTTATTGAACGGTCTCTCGATTTTCCCACCAATGCCACTGTGTCACACCAAGGTTCTCAGCACCTGAAGGTCTGTTTCCAGGCTCTCTGTTCTCTTCCATGGTTGCTTCTGTCCTAGCTGCAGTGTGAACGGAGCTGCATTTTCTAGTTCTTCCTTTCTGCTGCTCTAAAACATTTAACGACTGGGATATATTGTCTTAGCAGAGAGAATAAGCTTGGATATGGGTGCTTGCCCTGCTTGTTCCTTTTGTACTCATGCTGCAGCTCCTTTCAAGTGCTTTCCCACACCGCGCACACTAAACCCCGTTCTGTGCCTAGGATTGTGCACAACCTGTAGTAGACCCAGGTGGACTGTGTCCGCGTCCCACCTTCTGCGGGCTAAAGCAGAGGCAGACAACTGAGCACACGTGCAGCAGTTAGAAAAGTGATGGCGAGAGCCTTCTTCCAGGCTCCACAGGTGGTGAAACTGAGGAGGGGGAGGTCTCCACCAAGTCCTGATGGCCTTGCACCTTCTCAGTCGCAGCTTCATTGCCTGAGGAGCTAAATCCTTCCTCTCTTGATGAACCCCATGACCAGAATCTGAAGGAAAGGTAGTCTTGGTAGCAGAGGCTAAGGCAGGGGAGTAGCAAGTTCAAGGCCTACCTAGGCCACATAGTTTGAGGTTTGGGATACACTTAAGTCACAAAGTGCTTACTTTGTACATTCAAGCCCTGAGTCCAATTCCCAAGACTGCATACTCTGAAGGGAATCATAACAGAACGTCCATGAAAATGTGAAGCTTCTCAGACATGTACCTTTGTGTTTATAGTCTTCCCAGGGCAGCTATTGAAGTATTTAGGCATGTCAGCACTATAGACATCTGGATGGTTGGTAGAAGGAGATTCTCTTTTGTTTTTCCTTTTTTCTTTCTTTCTTGTATCAATGATGGACACCCCAGTAACTCAGAGAAGAGACATTGTAGAGTAGCAGCATGGTGAAAGACTATGGACTCTGGAGTCATAAATGTCCACCCACGTTGGGCAGCACAACCTCTTCTGCCACCATGGCAAATTGCCCAGCTCTCTGGTCATCCCTTTTCCTTCTTTGGAGAACTTAGAGTGGCCAGAGGATTATCCAGTAGTCATATGAAAACGGAGTGAGTTATCTTATATAAAATAAGCAGCAGGAAACTTAATAGATTCTCAAATATTTCCAACCATTCTATAATATCTGCTTTTCCGTGCATGCTTTTTTATTTACATATAAACACATATATCACAAACTGGGATCCACATGGCAGAAAACAAGGTCTTGTCACCTTATTTAATATTACACTTTCCAGACCTATCCATTTCCCCACAAATTTCATTTTTATTTACAGCTAAAATTATATTGTGTATATGTACCCCATTTTAGAAAAACTAATTGTTTAATTGTGTGCATGTGAGGGTAGTGCCCTCAGAACTAAAGAGGTGCTGCATCCCCTGGACCCAGAGTTCCAGGCAGCTAAGAGCTGGGAACTGCGCTTGGGTTCTGTGGAAGACCAGCACATGCTCTTAACCACTTCACTGTCCCTCCAGCCCCTGTGCCACATTTTCTTTATCAGTCTTCTGTTGGTAGATATCTAGGCTGGTTCCAATTCCTTTTTATTATGAACGCTACAGGGAAGAGAGTGTGCAGAGATCACTGCGGTAGACAGGAAGTCCTTGGGTATATGCCCTATACCTGGGTTATGTGATAATTTTAACTTTTTAGAAAACCCCATTCTTATTTCTCTAATAGTTATGTTATTTTGTACTCCCACAAGCATTAAGTTTTGGTGATGTTAGCTGTTCCTACCCGGGTAAAGTGCATCCTTAGCCATTGGTGAATTGCAATTTTACTGGTAGGATTTATACTTTAGAGGATCCCCCCCCCCCAAAAAAAAACCCTGAGGCCCAGAAAGGAGATAGATATGATTACAAGCTAGCTAATTTAGTTTCTGGTTTCAAATTTGGGCCTCTAAAATGAGAGATCAGCAGATTCAGGCCTGTGGGCCAGGGTGGCCTGCTATTTGTTTTTGTAAATGAAGTCACAGCAGTGGAGCTGATAGTTGCTATAGAGAAGGTAGCCTGTAAGGCCTAAGATGCTCACTATATAGCCTTGCTGTGAGTATGGAAACAGACTCTGGATGATGTTTAAACCACTTTGGTCACTGACCTAGAAAGGAGCGGTGATTCTGTAAATGTTTACTAGTTCAATCTTAATTTACTTGATCAAAACATTTTTCTCCTCAGAGATGAAGATAAGCTAAAAACTTGGAAGCCTAAGTTTTTGACATCGAAGGGGAATAAAGGGGAAAAGGGCAGCAATGGATCCAAAAGGTAAGGACACAGTGAACTCCCAACTTGGCCGCTCAGTTTCCACCTCTTACCAGTCTGATCTTAGGCAAGTCCTTGAGTCTGATTTTCTGGTTCCTTGTCTGCAGTGAGAACTAGCAACACTCGCTTCACAGTATAACTGAGAGGGTTGAGAGACAAAGGTATAAAACATGGTTCCTTCCATTTATGTCACCCTCCTTCCTACTCTCCACTGATGAGAAAGAAGAGAGCATGGAAGGTAGCCCTTAGCAAACAAAGATGGCCTTTCAGTCTTCCTGTCTTGGTGGCCACAGCAGCATTCCTCCAGAAGGACAGAGGTTGACTAGAGCACCAATTAGGACTGACTGACATGGGTTAGTTGTGACCGCAGTTAGGGTTAGAAATCTAACCTCCATTCGTGTGATCTGGACTACACTGGCAGCTTCGGGAGGGTGTGCACTACGTCATCCGTGCTTACTTAGCTATATTCTCCTCTTCAAATTTGCTGTGCATGAGGTAGGATGGGGAACTTTGACAGACTTCTTGGGGGAATCTTTAGTAAATAGCACGTGATTTGCCTCTGTCAGGAAACCAATGGTTTTCCTAGGGTATCTCAGAAGAAGTCAGACATTTGTCCACAGCGAATGTAAACAACTCGGAGTGGCAAAGGCAACCCCTCAAGTTTATTTTTTCCCAATTTGGAAAGAGGTATTCAGACTGGAAAAGTTGATTTTTTTTCTTTTCCACATTAAATATCATAACTCTTTACATAGAAGTGCAATGTCAGGAAGGAATGTTTCTGACCCCTTTTCCAACAGTTTCATCTGTCATAAATATAATTCCATCTTTTGGGGAAACAATTTTCCAGTAATTTTTTTCTTAAGCTGACTTAATAAATTTATTCTCAATTTGAAAATGCAATAATGAGGCTATCATTGTCTATGAGCAATGGATCAATTCTTGTGTTCTTTTATAATGGTTTCTAGAACAGCTTATTCTTCCAATAAGTACTAAGTGTTTTCTGTATTAGTTAATACATCACCTACTCCTCCACGAGCCACATGATTTCTCTTTTCCCACTGTTCCCCTTGCCACAACAGTCTCTCTATACCAAACTGATCTCATTTCATGTTTGCTTGCTATCAAGAATATTGTTAAAGATATAGCTCAGTGGTAGAATGTTCCTTTAGTATAGATCTTCAGCACTAGGGAACAAACACATATGTTTGTATAAAATGTAAAAATAATTGTATACCATTTTCAGTAGTTATGAAAATCTGCTCTAGTAGAGGGGCATGTATGGATAGATGAAATGTCATATATATATTATGTAAAATTATAAATACACAAAATACTGAGTTTATCCTGAGACAGGATGACTTCAGAGACTCACAAATTTAGAACTTTTGGTATGTACTTTACCTTACCCATGTCATTTCTTGCCAGTTTTTCTCCCAGAAACTTCTTCAGAACTAAGAAGCACAACTTAGAAAAGAATAGAATGGAAAAAGAAGAAAAACTTTTCAGAGAAAGATTTCAGGTATGTTCTCTTCTGAGAGTGAAAATTAACAGAAAACTAACACGCTTGACAATTATAAAGTTCTACTCTTAAAGGTTCCGTTAGTTTGCTGTGTCTCAGTTACGCAAAGATAAAGATATGATCTTTGACTGATACGTTCCTATATTGGCATGCCTTTGGACCCTGCTATTCCACCTGGTAAAGCCTCAGAGATGTGGTTCACAGCTCTAGTCAGATCTCACTCCCCAGCACATTTGTGCAATGCAGATAAGAAGACACCCCTTCGTACTTCAGCGCCCAGTGTACAGCTAGATGATGTGCTGCATTTGAGCGACAGTCTAGTGAGTGAACGAGTGAATCAGCATGTCAAACTCACATCCTTCCTTCAGTGCTCCCAAGTTGGCCTGGTCCTTCCTGATCCTATGTGCTGCCAAAGTGAGAACTCTGAACTCAGTAAACATTTCAAACACCATCCCAGTGCTAGACGTGGATTAAGAGAGACAAATTCTGTCAGTCAGGGCTCTACCAGAAATGTTTCTAGATAGTTTCTTCAAGTCATGGCCACAGGTAATCTTTATTTCCTCTCCTCAGATTCTGTCTCTGCTCTTTCTGCTTTGGCAACGAACTGCTCATAATTCTGTTTCTAAAAGAGCTTGCACCTCTACCTCACTTTGCATCTCCTTCCTCTAGGCACCGACTTGGTCTACTCCACATCTGACATCCCCCTGCTCCTTTCTCCATCTGGAGTGTTCACTTATGAAGATCCAGTTGAGGCATCTTCTCATTCTAGAAAGACCTGCTCAAACTTCTGCTTAAAGAAATTGCTCTTCTGCTAACCTAAATACCAACTTCTATACCAGTTTATCATACTAAACTGGGAGCCTCTAGGGGACACAGACCATCTCATCCTCACATCCATGTGCACAGCTGAGAACCACTACCTCACACTTCATGAACATCCCAAACTGTTTGGAAAGTGAACTAAAAATAAGACTGACCATACATAAATACATTAACTGCGGATACAACCTGCTTGGCCAAAGCTGATAAGGAAGTTGTTATCTGAAATTACCACATACTAGGATGTTATTTGATTAGATCAAAACAAGAGTAGAGCAATCTCTAGTTGAAAAGACTCCCTAGGCCTTGACTGTCCAGAATGGGACAGAAATCCCATCTCCTCTGTATGTCTATGAGTCTATTCCTAATTATCTGAGGTGGACTTCCAGTTAGCTTTAGAAAAATAATACCAATTCAATTCAGCTCAAATTAAAAAATATTGTGTCACTGTTGACAGGACTTGAGGGTGCAAAGGTGAGGAACACTCGTTTTAAGTTTCTTTTTAAAAGGCAGTGTGTTTACTGGATTCTCCAATAGGAAATAGTACAGCGTCAGCAGTAAGCTGTTCTTGGCAGCTGAGTATTTCAAGTAGAAAACAAAAAAGAGCACTCACATGAGCAAAGGCCTGGAGAGATGGGAGCATGGTGTGTTTACAAAGCACCCTGGAGCTTTCTGGGGTTTCAGTAAGGACACAGACTAAGGGACAAGGAATGACAGTAGGCAAAGGACCCCGAATATCAAGCCAAAAAGATGTGGACCTCATCCTGAAGGCAACAGACTTCAGAACTGTGTACTAAGAAGGTGACCTACTTAAGATTTGTTTATGAAAGCACTGAGGATCCCTGGAGAGAAGAAGCGAGGGCAGCAGGTGGCAGTCGTAGCCAGAGACCTTACACATCCTAATCTGCCGAAGGAAACGCCAATGACCAAGGCTACCGATCCTAGTTTTTGTTTTCCTGATCAGTGCAGGAGAAGGTGAAGTATCCATAGGCCAGCTCATCAGGAAGCAATCCTGTGGGTTCACAACTATTTCCCATCAGGTATTGCTCCTTCACAAATGCCTGTCCTTCAGCATACACACTCATTTCCCCACATACCCGACTACCACCATTTTAAAGTACCTGTTCTCTGAAAAGGTTTGGACCGGGCGTCATCCTGAAACAGGAAGCTAACTCTACAGCTTTGTTTAAATGTTTCCTCTCCTGAGTTAGGAGGTAGCTTTGTTACTGTTTCAGCATACCTGGAGTTAGAGTATCTTCATATCCACCAGAACTTGTTCAATTATGTATCAGTGGTTGTGAAAACAGCTTTAAAATGTAATCACATTAGACAAATGTTTTGGTCTGGATTTTACTATTATTTTAAAGAACTTTCACTATAATACCCCACCATTTGTTTTGTTAGTATCTAGCATCCTGTATTTTAAGGTTACTCTATTGTATCTTCCATTAATTCTGGTATAATAACCATGCAAGCATGCCCTTACTATAATAATTTCTCATTTTAGTATGGTAAAGAGATTGTGGTCATTAACAGAGCAGTAGCATGCTCCAGTAATTCACGAAATGGAATATTTGATCTGCCAATAACTCCTGGAGAACAGCTGGAAGTCATCGACACTACTGAACAAAACCTAGTGATATGTCGCAATTCCAAAGGCAAATGTGAGTTTATGTTGAACTGTTTTCTAATATTAAAGAATTGTCTCTAGAAATCTCAGGTTAGTAATGTCAGCTTTGTTTCTACAGATGGATATGTGCTCATTGAACACCTACACTTCAAGTAAGTTGTTTAATTTTATATTCCGTCATGAGTTCCAGGTATACTAGTCTTAAGGGAACTTCTGAGTTTACTTAAAAACCAGCTAGGCAGTTGGGCATGGTGGCATATGTCTTTAAACCCAGCACTCGGGAATCAGGCTGATCTCTAAGTCCAAGGACTACACAGAGAAACCCTGCCCCAGTAAACTGAGCCATGCAGCACTATCAAGAGCCGCATCAGAGGAAACTGCATCACTGGCTTCCTGAATGCACTCGGCAAACTAATATGCAGAGCCCATTTGTAACAGTCTTTAAAAATCATCTGCAATCTCCTAACGGTTCCATTGACCATCTAGTTCATACGCTTGCTTGTTCTCTTTTCTGTCCCAGGCATCAGGGCTGACCCCATTAGGAAGATCTGCATAAGGCAGGACGTGCCCAAGTCCCACAGCATGCTTCCAGTTCCTGTGTCAAAACGAGATGGGCCGTGGAGACTTCTGTCAGGAACTCAGAAGAAAACCCTCAACATGTCAGAGTTGGTTTTACTTTGAAAAAGTTTGTCTTTCAATGTCGATTTTACTGCTGGTTCGAGAGAATGCGAAACAGAACGTTCGTGCGCGAGCACTTGTCTAATGAGCCATAGCCCAAGTTAGGCATCCTGCCGGATGGTGCCGGCGAGCTACGCAGATGGTGTCGTCAACTTCTAGTGTTAGTGCACACATCTACATTTCATATGAATTCTAAGGAGTAAATAATGTAACCATGTTACTTCAAACAAAAACCCACCTGAGCCAAAGTAAAAGAATAGAAGTACAACTGAAGGGAACAGTTTGGTGGAAAAAAATATATATTCTTTTCTAAATTCAACCAGAAGTATTTTTTAGAGGAGTTTGACCATATTTAACAAAAATGGGAAGATATACATGCTGTATCATGTTAAAACTTCATACTGCCTAAAATAGGGAAAATTATTATCTTGTCTGTGCCCAAAATGTCCAAATGTATTTCATTTACATGACAGTACATAGAAACCAAAGAGCTGTAAATAACATTCTGATTCTACCTGATATGCACTGTATGTTAATAAATTCTATGTGTGCTTTCAAACTGTAAGTTCGTTTCCTAATTTTCTAGAGGACCCAAGTTCAGTTCCCAGCACCCACATGCAGTAGCTTACAGTACCTGTTACTCCAAATGAAACACGCTCCTCTGGCCTCCAGGGCACCTGCACTCATGTGGTTCATGTTCCTGCAAACACGTATGAAGGAAGAGCCTTCCCATCTCCTTAAGCAACAGGCACGACGGAAGAAGTTTTTTTTCTGACAGCCTCATCCATTCTACTTCAAAGCTAATTTTTAAATGTCTACGTTCTTCCATCTTGCCCTACATGGTCCAGATGGCGCTCACCAATAAAAGCCATGTTCACTCTAAAACACATGAATCAGAGGTATTTATAGAGGTCAACGCTTAGAGAATAAAACAGGTAGTAAGCAGTATACGTGGAATGAGTGGCTGACAGGTTGAGGAAGCTGTTACTGCGAAAGTGGCACTAAATGTGTGGGATAATCCTTTTGTGCACTGTGAGGACATGCTGCTCTTCTGCTCTAATAGAGAGCTTAACTGGCCAAGAGTAGGAAGGGAGAGGTGATTAGGTGGGGCCTGTAGGGAGAGAGCTCCAGGATAAAGAAGGCGGAGTCACCAGGAGATTGGGGAGAAGCAAAGTGAACTTGAACTTGCTGTGCTGAAGAAAGGTACTGAGCCAAACACTGATAAGAAATATGGGTAAATTTAAGATGGAAGACCTAGTCCGTTAACAAGCCTAAACTATCAAGTATTTCTAATTAATAATAAGTCTATGTAGTTATTTGGGAGCTGGCTGGTAGGACAGAAAATTCCCTCTACAAGTAAAGCTTGATCTGGAAATAACAACACAAACTAGGAAAATCTATATTCTTCCTGGGGACTGTGAATAAATTCAGGCAAATGGTATGCAGTAGGCCTGGTGGGAAATGGCAGAAACGGCTTCCGTTAAAGACTGGGGACCCATTCAAGGATTAGGTTAAGAGGAAATGCCAGTGTTTGTGAAGGGGAATTTATGGTTAATAGGGCTATAGATTATGAGAAAAAAGACTTCTTTGCAATATTCATCAGGGGAAAGTTCACAAGGCCCCTTGCCTAGATGAGCTACAGGCAATCAATGGCTTCTGAGAGAGAGACTCCATCTTCTACAGGAACAGGCTCCATGATAGGGTATGCGAGCCCAAGGAGTCAGCTCTAAACACACGTACATAGGAAGAATACTAACTGGGCTCAGTACACTGTGTGTGTGTGAGAGAGGGGGGGGTGCGGGAGAGTAATTACTATAGAAGAGCTCATGAACTGGGGTAGGGGTAGCAGAAATGATACAATTACAGTACTCACATTCAGAATTCTCAAAAAAAAAAAAACTTACGAAAAATACATGGTTCATCTATTTGTTGCCTTTGGAAATAAGCCTCCACAGGCAAATGGGCCTTAGCACGTCATCACAAGGAAACGGAACCAGAAACTAGCAGGTACATCCACCGGTGCCTGACACATTAGACTCAAAACTGAAGTCAGTCACAAGAGGTCACCAAGGTCACTTCACTTTGATTACAGGAGCGATTCTAAGCATACACTCGGCAAACAGTGCACCTAGTTTCATTAAACAGAGCCAGCCGGATATAAAGGCCTATGGTAACTGCACACCCTGCTCTCACCAGCAGTCATCCGGACATAGCAGCAAGCAAACTTCAAATGAAAATAACAGACATCTGCATAGTGTTTCATCTGCAGAGTCCAGAGTACACATTATTTTCAGCAGCCTAAAAATGGACCACATTTTGAACACAAAGCAAGTCCTAATAATTTTTTAAAATGTATGAAGGAATTCCTAGTATTGTACATGAACACAGTGACTAATAGAAATGAGAGTGCATAACTCATGAAAATACAACAACTATTGAGCAAAGAGTGGGACATTAAAGAAAAGAGGGAAATTTCAGGATGTTTAGACCCAAATGCCATATTCTGAAATCTTTCTACAGTGGGAACAGTATGGTTATAAAACTGCAAATGTAGCATGAGCCGTCAGTCCCACCACTTACCTCAGAGTCGGCATGAGTGCGCCAAGGTTTGGGCCATATGGTCACTCCAGAAGTCAGTGCACATTCCAAGCCTTTCCCTTGCCAATCACCGTGGAGGTCAACGTGTGTGGCCAAGGCTTTCCCTTCCACTTCCCATCACCCAGAGTCATTGCTCTCACCAAGGCTTCAGTCAGGTCCATAGTCCTGCTGTCACCCGAGCAAAGCCAGATCGCTGCAGCCACTTGGCCTGTCATTTCTAGTCTCCATGGGGGATTTCATGTCAGTGCAGCGTTGGACACGAAGGACACACCTCCGCTGCTGGGAACCAAACGTGGGCTAGAAACATGGGTTAAAAGTTATTTCTCTCTTGTTTGTTCTGCTTTATTGGTTAGTGCAAGTTCTCTGCATCTTTGGTTTTGTTAATATTTTAGTAGTTTACTTTTTCATATACCTACTCATAATCTTGTATATTATTAACTCACTGTGTTTTAACCTGTGTCACGGGGCTCAACAGTTACACACACTGGCTGCTCTTCCAGAGGCCCCGACTTTGATTCTCATCACCCACATGGAAGCTCACAACCATCTGTATCTCCAATCCCAGGGTACATATGGATAAGTGTTTAGTTCCTTTTCTGTTGCTGGGAAAACAAAACAAAAAACATGTCCAAGATATGTCATATCAAGATAGTCAATCTTCAAATAACCCAACATGACCATTTAAAACAATGTCTCGCTCCTGGTACCAACTTCTGTACCAGTTACTTCTCTGTTGTTGATCAAACAAGATGACCATTCCATCATGATGAAGAGGCATAGCAGCTAGCAGTAGGTGTGGCTGCACAAGCAGAAAGTTGAGTTTGCACCTTGAGCTGCAAGCATGAAGTGGAGAATATAAACTGGAAGAGTGCCAAGCTACATCTCAAAGCCTGGAACCCGGTGACATACTTCCTCAGCGACCAAAACCTGGAACCCCGTGACATACTTCCTCAGCGATCAGAGCCTGGAACCCCGTGACATACTTCCTCAGCGATCAGAGCCTGGAACCCCGTGATATACTTCCTCAGCGATCAGAGCCTGGAACCCCGTGACATACTTCCTCAGCAATCAGAGCCTGGAACGCTGTGACATACTTCTTCAGTGATCAGAGCCTGGAACCCCATGACATACTTCCTCAGCGATCAAAGCCTGGAACCCTGTGACATACTTCCTCAGCGAGTCCACTCTTAAACCTCTCCAAACAGTGCCACCAACTGAGGAATGAGGATTCACATATCTGAACCTATGGAGAACCGCCTCATTCAAGCCACTATAATAAGTGAATGAAAATGTAATTGATGGTAAAAGCTTACAACTAGCTGAAGCCCCTTGGCTTCCAAATCGCCATCAAACAGTGAAGATGTTCACCAAGATAAATGATCGTAAGGACAGAAACCACATGATATTTCAATAGATGCAGAAAAGACTTGACAAAATTTAACGTGTTTTCATAATAAAAGTCTTGAAGTACTTAGGAACAGATAGAACATTCTGCAAAATAATAAAGATTATATATGAAAAACCTATTAACAACAGTATACTAAACAAGAGAAACTTGAGACCATTTCTTGTAATGTGTGGAATAAAAAGGTATCCACATTTTCTACTCATATTCAAAACAGCTTCTGAAATCTTGGCCAGAGCAGTTAGAGAAAGACATACCAGGAATAAAAATAAGGAAGAAATCAAATTAACTGTTTCAAGCTGACATTCTATAATTTAATATTCTCTATTAAAAGCCCTTTTAGAATGTATCAAAAAACTCAGTTAAGAATTTTCAGTAAGTTGCAGCATACAAATCCACATACAAAAGCCGTCGCTTTCTTACATAGCAGCAATGAGATTGCTGAAAAGGAATTAGGAAAAAATTCCCTGTTTACAGTAGCTCTGGGGAGGGGGGGTTGTACCCAGCAATAAACCTAGGCAAGGACGTGGACGACTTCTACAAGAGGTCTTTAAGACCCTGATAGAAAATGCTAGATATTAGACCTTCCGGTGGAAGAACACCGCACAAGCGCTTGTCTTACTATAAGTAATCTACAGCGTCAATGCAATTCCCATCAAAATTCTGATGGCCTTCTTCACAGAGCTAGAAAAAAAAACAATACAAGAACTCATACGGAGCACAAATAGCCATCTAAGTCTGAAGAGAGAACACAGCGACAGACATCACACTGCTTGGTTTCCAAACACACTGTTAGGGCACACGCAGCCTGGTAACCGCAGAAAACAGACATAGGCTGGTGGGGCAGAATAGTGGCCCCAGAAATAAACACAATCATTATGACCACCTAATTTTTGACAAAGGTTTTAAAAACACGGAGATGGGAGAAAAAGACCAGCCTATTCAAAAAATAGTGAGGGGAAAACCAGTTGTCTAACTGCAGATGAAGTTAGATCCACATCATTGCACCCTGTACAAAAAGCAATTTAAGTGATCAAAGTTTTAATATAAAACCTAATATACTGAATATGCTAGAGGAAAACACTTCAAAATATAGGTTATAGGAAAGAACTTTCAAAACAGAGCTCTATGACCACAAGGAACACCCCCCCCCCGAATTAACACATGGAACTGTGTGAAATTTAATTTTTTTTGCATAGTAAAACAAGCTATCATACAGGGTAAACAGTCCACAGAATAGGATTTTTGTCTCCTCCACTCCACATAAGGAGCTACTATCCAGAACTGAAAAAGAACTGTAAAAATTAAAGACTGAAAAATCAAAACCAACTAACACATAAGCTAATGAACAGTTAGTTCTCAAAAGAAACACAAATAGCCAGTGTTATTTTTATTTTTTAAAGGAAATGATGTTTATAAATGCACAGGCCACATACCTCACAGGATTTTTATGTGTCATTTATTCCTTAAGTGGAAAACATAAGGACCTTTTAAATATATATCTTGCTAGGTCCACTTTATGGCTAAGTAAACTAATTCTAAGAAAACTCCTGGATCATCCACTCAATTTATTCCAGAAATAATCACTGGAAATTTACCAATAAGTTTTTTTTTTTTTTAATGTTCAACATCCCTAGCCATCAAGGTAATACAAATGAAAACTACTTGGGCATACCATCTCATATCAGTCAGAATGGCTATGATAAAAATAAAACAAAACAAAAAAACAAATAAAAAGTCCCCACAGGACACCCCAAACACTCCTGAAAATGTGGAAAAGAAAAACCCTTACTCATTGCTGGTGGGTGTACAAACTAGTACAGTCATTATAGAAATCAGTGTGGCAATTTCTTAAAAAAATTAAATGCAGGTCCCAGATGTTCCACTCTTGGGCATATACCCAAAGGCTTCCATGTCCTACCCACGGAGGTGGGAGCACAGCCATGTATAGTGCTGCGCAACCCACAATAGCAAGGAAAAGGAACCAGCTTAGCTGTTCATCAACTGATGAATAATGAAATGTGCATACACACAAGGGAATTTTAGTCATCTAGAAATAAAAATGAAATTTACAGAAAAAAATAGATGGGCTGAAAAGTACTATATTAAGAGAAGTGACCCAAACTAAGAAAGACAAAACTTCATGTTCTCTATCATACAAAGATCTTAGCTCGTAATGTCTATGAGTGAAGCCTTAAAAAGGCCAAACTAAACAAAAACAAACAAACAAATAAAAACCAAATGAACTGACAAACAAAAACAGGGAAGAAACTAAGAGAGGACAAAACAAGATGCTGAATGTGAACGACGGAAAGCTGACGGGAGCTGGGTCGGGAGGACGGGGTAGGCGAGATGAAAGGAGCAGGAGGAGAATCAACTAAAATTTTGTTTGAAAATGTTGCGATGATAACTAAGATTTGTATGGTAATTAAAAAGAGAAATCATTATATACCAAAGAAATTCAATTATTAGAACATACTTTGACAGCAACCTGGAAAATCTAAAGGAGTGATACACTCCTACACAGCCATAGCCTACCACCATGAAACCAACAAGAAAAACAACTTAAACAGAGACGTGATGGACAAGCAATGAGGCCAAAGTGATAAAGTCTCTCGAATCCACACACCACAGGCCCCAAAGGATTCCTTACTGAATTCTCCTAGGTGCTCTTCAAACCATACCAGAAAAAAGAGAAGAATACTATCAAATTCATTTTATGAATCCAATACTACCCTGATACAAAACCAGACACTGGCAAACCAAATGCAATACATATAAAAAAGACAAGTCACTATGATGAAATTTATTTAATTCCACAGTTCATTAAGTATGCAAATCAGTAAGTGTAATACATCATTATATAAATTAGAGTCAAGGACAGAAACCATATAAACATATTAATCAATGCAGAATTTGACAAAGCTCAACATTCCCTACATACAACACTCTGAAAGAACTAATAGGTGAAGCATATACCAGCAATAAAGGACATATACATCAAACCTATAGCCAATATTATACTAGATGAGAAAAACAGAGCATTTCCTCTAAAACCCAGGACCACGACAAGGGGACCACTTTCATGACTCTTATTCAATACAGTCCTCAAAATCTTAGCCAGAACAATAAGGCAAGAGAAAGAAATTAAAGTCATACAAATGGGAAAGGAAGAGTTAAAGTGCCCCAGTTTGTAGATAACATGACCTTGTGCTTAAAAGACTTTCAACAGTGAGGTGGCTCAGAGGGTAAGGACACTTGTTGCCAAGCCTGACATCGATCTCCAGAAGCTACAGGGTGAGAGATGAGAACCCACACCAGCAAGCTGTCTTCTGACTCATGAACACTATGTCAAGTATGCAACTCCCACACATATTAAAGAAAGAGGAAGTGTAAAATATGAAAAAGGCTAAACAGTCCATCAAAACCTCTTAGAACTGAAAATCACCTTTGTCAAAATATTAGAATATAAAATCAACATGTAAAGGACCAGTAAAATTCCTCTATAATGATAACAAGCACGGTGAGAAAAAAATCAAGGAAATAATCTTATTTACTAGAAATGCAAAAAAAAAAAAAAAGGGCAAAATATGGGCTGGAGAAGTGGCTCAGTCATTAAGAACATTAGGTGCTCTCCAGGTTCAATTCCCAACACCCATATGGGAGCTCACAATTGTCTGTAACTCCAGTTCCAGTGGTACCAACACCCTCACACAGCCATACATGCAGGCAAAACACCAATGCTCATAAAGTCTTTTATAAAAAGCAAAACACATTGGTGAAAACCTAACGAAGGAAATAAAAGAATTTTTCAATGAAATTTTAAACACCTAAGGAAAAAAACTAGAAATGACACTAGAAGATGGAAATACTCCCACGCTCATGAACTGCCAGAATTCATTGTTACCTGTCTGATTTTAAAAAGGACGAGAGAAACAGTGATTGGTGAAAATGCCACTGCTTCAACAAATGGCACTACGGAAAAGCTGGATATCGACAAGGAAAAGAATGAGAATTAATCCATCTGTCTCACTCTGTAAAGAAAAGAAAAAGAGGAAAGGATAGATTTAAACTATAGGCACAGGGGACTGGAGAGACAGCTCAGAGGTTAAGAGCACATGCTGTGTTCTTCCTGAGTCCAATTCCCAGCAACCACATGGTGGCTCACAATCATCTGTAATGAGATCTGGTGCCCTCTTCTGGCGTATAGGCATACATGCAGGTAGAACACTGTATTCATGATAAATAAAATCTTTATAAAAATATATAACACCTTTGGGGCTAGAGAGATTATTCAGTGATTAAGTGCACTGGCTGCTCTTTCAGAGGACGCAGGTTCAATTCCCAGCACCCACATGGCAGCTCACAACTGTTTGTAACTCCAAAGTCTTAGACTTCCGGTGGGTCACAGCCCTCAACAAGCGCCTGTTTGTCTGCACCACCCCACACTGTACAATGCAGTCATACACACAGCCTGGGGCTCCTCAAGGCACCCTCTTTCCTGCCACAGGCCCATGGGACAACGCTGTCCTCTGTGGCTGGGATGTAGTTCTCACTCACTCACTCCATTGCTTGAGCTGTGTCATACTCCCTATGGCATAGTGGCCATCACTTTCATCAGAACAGTCATGACTGCTCACCTCAAGATTGGGCTTGTAGATTGTTGACATTCTTTCCAAGAAGGAGCGGGCGGGAAAGGGAAGAACTGGGCCTTCACTTGTAATTCAGCAACTTTCTTCCACACCCCCATAACTATTGTGTGTAATTCTACCCTAATTACATGTGATCAAAGCAGATGTTATACTTATGTGAAAAAAAAAATCTACAAAATCCATCACAATGAATAAATGTCAACAAAGTATTTGTATTTTAAAAGTAAAAAGAGGGGCTGAGGACATCACTTAGGTGTTAGATTGCTTGTCTTACATGCATGGGACTTGGGTTTAATATCCACCATGGCATAAACTGGGAATAATGGTGCATGCCTCTAATCCCAACACGTGGGAAGTAAACACAGGAGGATCCGGTGTTTAAGGTAAAAGTGGGTTACATGAGACCTTGTCTCCAAAAAATCAAGAGGGAAGGAGAAAGAACAGAGATGGGGAAAGAGAGGTGGACAAAGAGGAGGAAGCAATGCTCACAGTAGTGCCTATAATAATCAATAATGGTACATTTATAGCAGTGAGAGAAGACATGTGTTCAGTCACCTGCGGAAACCCAGGCACACCCAGGGCTCTTCCAAGGAGTAAAACAACACATCTGTACCCCTTACAACTGGGGCAATTGGTTATCAAACAGAACACTTAGATATGGCTCAGGTTGAAAATACAGTGTACAGTAACAAAGACAAAAATGTATATCAATGGCCTGAAATCTCCAGTGAGTCAGAAGCAATTTCTTTCTGAGAAAGCTTTCTCAGGAATTATTAGCTGAAACACAGAATATTAGCTTAGTGACTGGACAGAAACAAAAAGAGCTTTCAAATTAACCAGATTTTAATTTGATTTTGTGGAAAATGTGGACAGGCAATCAGGCCACTTTCTCTTGTATGTGTTGCCAATGAGTTCCATACAGTGCAAACATTAATTAGACAGAATCTGCAAATATGAAATGCTTTGAAATTCACTAATCTTTTCTACATGGTTACCGAAGAAAAATCCTTCCCACCGATCATTTAACTCACAAAAATGCATTAACAAATAAAATTTAAATTAGAATCTATAGTTATTAAACAAAATCATTGCAAGTCTGTTGTCTTCTGTTCTGAAACCAACTGTAAAAAGTAGTCCCATTTCAATGATTTAACAGTGTTTTCAAATAGAGACAAACTCTAGCCCTGCAGTAAGGATTAACACATCGTGGGACTCTTTTACAGGCTAAAGATAAATGGTGTCCTGAAAAATAAACCAAGTAATTATTATCCAGTAATATGTTATAACCATACACATCATCTAGTGTCTGTCAACGTTCAATTTTATTGTTTACACTCAAAAAACACTGTATAGAAGTGAAACGAGATAAAAAACACAACCATTGCCCCCAAAATACTATCAAAATACTATCCTTCAAGGTCATAGTTCATAACAAAGTCACAATCAACACTCAAAACAGTACAACCATGGTATTTGTGAACAGTCTTGACAGGAAGCTGTATTTTGGTACATTAAGGCAGCTTCAGTCAACATTCTGAATAACAATATTTACTAAACAAAAGACAGTTTTGATATTTAGATATTTGAGGTTTCCAGGAAATTTTAAGCGTCTTACAATAAGAACACTATAATTTGTGAAACTGTGTCTTAAACATTCTTAGCACTATGCTCTTATTACATACGACACCTAAAAACGAGATACTCATCCTGTTGGTATCAAAGTTGTTTAGTAAAAAAGCCAGGACTGAGGCTGACTGTGTGACTATAAACCTCACTTCCAGGTTTCCAAACAGCTGCTCACACACACCTGTGAGGTAGGTTATTATCCACATCTGTACAGGAGAGAACTACACAGGGTCACATAGCTGTGCTGTGATAGGAGCAAACAAGGAATTCGATTTCAATTAGACTCGGTCTTCAACTCTGCGTTTCTTTCCTTTATATACTTTAAAACATAAAGATTGCTAGTAATTGCATTCATTTTTAAAAGCACAAGAAAGTAGCCAAATGTTTGCCCAGGTGGCTTTTAAAAGTGATATAAATGAAACAGAAACTCTATTCAGTGAAGAACTTCTAGTGGTGATGGTGTGAGGTTTGGTCAAGTGGAACTGAAGAGGCAGACCCTTTGTGACCCTTTGTGGGGCAGCTCACAGAGAAACAGAAAACTCAAAAGAAAATGGAGTTTGATCATGTTTGCTTTAATATGCTTTTTCTCTGCAGTTATTTGAGAAGGCACCAGGAACTGTTTCTTTCTTTGTGTAGACTGTGAGTCTATGTCTCTTCCATTTTTGGAAAATGTTCTTCATCTAGAAAAATGGGCTTCATTTGGTAACAAATATTATTTACAAGAGACTTTTAGCTGTGAAAATGCACATTCCGATTAATAAGAGAAAAATAAAAATGTAATTCTTTCCTAGGAGGCTTCTGTTTTTCCTTAAAACTTTAACACAAAGTAGCAAATCTTGAATTTAAAAAAAAATCACTGTATAAACCTTAATTTTTTAAAAAAAAAAGTCTATTTTCAAATTTTTCTTTATTCTAGGACATTCTTCTAATCCTTAACTATTTTTTAAAACTGGAAAGAATATTATACCCTATAATTTCCTTAATTGCACTTTAAATATAATTGAATTGACCCGCCCTCCTTGTCCAAATAACTGCGAATTACCTGTATAAAATCTAAACTGCTAATAGACACAAACTCTAGTTACCAAAAGTCACATGCAGTTACAAACGGCACTGCTGTACAAGGCTAGCAGCAAACATTAATGTTGGCTCAGAAAATACAGGCCTGCAGTCTGAGAACTTCTGGATGGGACCTGATTCTTATCAGGTTATGGCTGAAGAAGTTTAATCAAAACTTAATCCAGTCTAGACTGTGGGTCCTGTTCCTCATGCTATAACCAGTGCTATCAACCACATCACAAATATTCAAGGAAAGGCTGGTAAAGAAGTCACTTTCTTGATGAAATAATGTGTATGTTTATGTACATATACCTATATGAATAATTTAAAGCTCACTAACTTAAGTTGCATTTCCAAGTTTTAAAAGGCTTGAGAGAATCTCTGTCGAGCCAGTAGTGACCAGGTCGTTCATAGAGAGTGCTCTATGAAAATAGGGTCACATCATTTCTGCACAAAATAAAAAGTCACCAATATGAAATTTAGATAAGCCTATTTTCGCTAACAGTCACAACTTAGAGAGGGACTGGGGCTAGTTTTCCTTTACAGAAAGAGATTCTACTTTAAGAATCACATAAATAAGGGCAGGGAATTTAGGTCAGTCGTCAAGCACTTGCTTCACGCATGTGAAACCCTGGGTTCAATTCCCAGTAAAAAAGCTCCCTACACCCCAAAATCACATAAATAAAATTGAAGAAAAAAATTATGTTCTATAAATTTTTCTAGATTTCAAGCACCTTCAATAACTTATACTTATAAAAATCAATATAATCATAAATATTTCACATAATTACATCTAGCTAGTACAATCAACTAGCTTTTATAATTAACTAGATAAATTCAGTTACAACTACTGTATGTCACTCCAGGACTCACAAGCAATACACCAGTGTTTAGTTTAGTACTTGCCTATCAGAAGTCTTACAAACTCGAACTGTTCAGCCCAGAAGAAAGGTTAAGTGACTGGTACCACTGAATCCACGTCTGGCACTCATGACTTATGGACAGACTGCTGTCCCTGCTCACTGGACTGGTCACTGAAAGGGGACATGAACAGAACTGGAAATTGTTAGCACTGCCACCACAAGATTATCAGCCATTTTCTGATTAATGCTAAATTCACGTGCGGCTCTTGATTTGCTGATTTTTTTCTGCCATTTGCACTCCAGCAGTCCACAAAGCTGTGTTTAGAATACACCTTTGAAATGCCTCAAACTAGGACAGAACCTTCATACCAATATAAAAATACAGATACATAAAAAGAAGACACTAACATGAATTCTCTGAAGAAGTAAACAAGGCAGAACTTTAGAGCTCAAAGGGGGCACCAGCTATTCTCTCTATCCCTTGCATTTTAGGATCTCACAATTGAGGCCGAGTCCAAGATGGAACTTCCTCAGAGATGCAACATAGCCTTCACCCAAACTTTTCAACGGAGTTGCTGAGAACTGCTGAAGTCCTGATTCCTACTTTAAAGTCATAGGTAACTGAAGGAAAGGTAACAGGTAGAGATAAGCCAGACTGATGAGTTTCAGCTCTTTAAACCCAACACAAATCACACAGGTCTATGAGCAGATCCCACATTTAGATAGGAGACTTCACACTAGTTTAACTTATTAACCAGTGAGCAGACAGAGCCGCAGGGTCTGTGGTAGGTATGTTTCAGGATATTAAATTTTATAAATCAATGTGGGGCCCACATTAACTGAGCATGTTTACATGTTAGTAGATACTACAGATAAAGCAGTATAAAAATCTGATTTGGTTGTTTATGATTATTTTCCAATTATATTTCCTTTTATCTCAAGTATTAAATTTGTATTCCCTGAGTACAAACTAGCTAAGAAAAAAGGACACCCAGAACTATATAAGTATCTTTGAAGACTTACTTGCATGACATAGAGACTTCACTGTGCTAAATAAGCCACTTCCCTGGCACACGAGGACATATATTTCCGCTTAGCTTGGGCCCCTGGCTTCTCTCTGCACATGACTAGAGGTTGCAAGGGGCTCTAAAATGGTTTCTTCATCCAAACAAAACTCTAATTTGTGAATGGTATGCTTTTCTCTCTCCCTGTAGACTTAATGTGAGACAGCTTCTATTTTGGTTTCCCAAATCAAAGTACTTAGAAAATATTCAGTGGTCATCGAAGAATGATTTCAAACTGATTGGCTCTCCATGGAGCCATACCAGCAAGTCACCGGTCTCTTATTCTTCTGGTTTCTCATAAGTAACCTTGTCTAAGACTTTTCAATCATCCACTGAGTGAAGAAAAGAACAGAAGTTCTACCTTAAAACATCAGTCTTATTAAGAAACCCAAGCCGTGACACAAGCTGCGGCTCTGGATAAGCATGCCCGCATGGCAAAGGGCATGGTTCTGAGCCTGAATCAGGCTGTCCACAGCAAGTGAAAGGGAAGGAGTGCGTCTGAAGTGTCACGACCACGCTGGGTGTGGCACTCGGGGACAGCTGTTTTCCATACTTTCTTATGGGATGTTCAGGCTTCTTTATTGTTTACATTGTGAAGCAGGGTCTTGATATCTATCTAGTCTAGTTTGGCCTCAAAGTATCTTCCTGCCCCATGCTCCCCAGTGGGATTACTGGTAAGCAACATCCTCAGCAGATGTTTTAAAACAGTAAACTAGTTCGGGCAAAGTAGGGCCACACACAATTATGTGGCCTGCTTTTTCTGAACGAACTCATCAAACACTTTAGTGCTGCTTCTGTAAAGTGCAGCACAGAACACAATGTTCTTCAAAATGAGTCCATGATATTTCTTTGTTTTAGGAAATACTATTTTAGAACAAAATGGAGTCCATTTCCAGGACATAAATAAGGCCCACACCTATAACCTAACAGTAATTATCCCTAAGTTAGCCTGATATTAACTCAGTACTTGCCATGTCCAGTGTTGACTAAAGTGCAGGAACTTTAAATTTGCAAAGCAGTCTTTCCTTCTCTGTTCCCAAGAGCAAAGAAAAAAACTGTGCTATGAGCCGGTGGTGGTGGCGCACACCTTTAATACCAGCACTCGGGAGGCAGAGGCAGGCAGATCTCTGTGAATTCGAAGCCAGCCTGGTCTCCAAGAGCTAGTTCCAGGACACAGCTAGGACTATTACACTGAGAAACTCAGCCTCAAAAACAAAACAAACAAACAAAAACCTATGCTATGACAAAGTTCTAGCTTCTATTTTGCTAGATGAGTCACCAAATTCTCTCTGCAAATCAATTTATCCTATCACCTAGACTCATAAAATAATGTTTTGAAATGTTAAAAGAAATAAAATGACCTTCAGTTCTCCTGAAATTCAATAGGCAACTGTCAATGTGGGTATTAATAAACACTGGAACAAATAAGATAACAGTAAATAATTTTTAGTTCTCCACTAGCATCATAATTATTCAAACAAAGTAGTTTTGCTATGAGCGAGCTCCTAGCACCAAATTCACTAGACTAAGAGAGCATTCTGGCAAACCTTCCTGCCTTCAAAACTGTTGAGGATATTGTAATTAGAGGTAAGGAATCCAATAATTTCCTTATTTCAAAGCCTCCCATTCATAATTAGAAAATATTATGAGCAGGTATTTCCCTCCCATACACACACACAAAGGGGTATGCATACATTTGGAGAAGTCAAAATTATGCCACATCCATAAAACACATTAGACAAAACAGGACTAAATATTGCTATTAAAATAACTACTAAAATTACCATCTATTGCCACAAGATGGCAATCTTTCAAAGATTAAAAACACAAGTTACCTTAATTGTATACCCACCCTCTTTCTCAAATTGGAGAAAGGGTCCTTTAGATTTTGATATTGAAAACTGGAGTGATAAGTATTGACCATCATTTTCTAAAAGAACTACAAAATTATCTGATGTGATATGATGCAAACTCATGATTTCAAAGCTATTTAAAGACAGATAAACCTGTCTTCCGTGAACACATGAGAAACTTAGTCTCATAGTCTCATTGCTCTTCTTGGTAGACAGAAAATATACCATTTTTGGTAAAGAGAAACCTGTCAAGGCAATGCTTTTTTCGTTTTCAAGAGCTTAATAGTTCCTAGGATAAATCAGGTCAATGATTTGTTAATCACAACATAAATACAATAAATGAATAAATATATTATTAAATTATACATAATTTAAAAATACTTTTACTAAAACAAAATATAATCAATTAACTTTATCCTGCTTTATAGTGTTTTTATCTTAAATTTAAAAAACTTGCACAAAAATGTTTGGTTCTTTTTGATTAAAAGCACTGATGTGTCAATACATACATGTATATATGTAAACAACACATATACTTATTCCAGGAGAAAATACTTTAAATGTTTAAGGCTTCCCTGTCCAATCAGGTTCAACAGTGAAGGTCACAGCAGATAAGCTTTGGAAGTACACTAAGGTCTTAAGGACAAAACAGGGTTTTGAACTAAAGATAAAGAAAGGGAACAAAAGATTGAAAACCAATAAACAAAGACAATGGTTACTGAGGAAGGAGGTGGCATCAATACCAACTTAAACCTCAGGTGAATCAGTGAAGACGTCAGAAGGTCATAACCTCCTGGCCCTCCCACCCCATGTGAGCCCTACCCCAGGCCCATAAACACAAAATAGAAGATCAGAACAGAATTTCCTTTAAGGGGTTGTTGGTATTTTGCCTTGTTTCATTTAACTATGTACTATTTTTGCACGGTTTTGTCTTTCTTGGTGGTGGTGGGATTTAACTAGGGCCTTGTACAAATGTTGAGAAGTCTAGATACTGGGCACCTGTTAACAGAAACACAGTTTTTCTGGCTAGTACTAGGCAGTATTTTCAGAAACCATTAAAAAGAATTTGGTTTCTAATATTTAGGGGGACAGGATTTTCAGATTTCTACATTTAAAAATTTGATTAGCACATTTTATTTCTTAATCTTCTTGTGCAAGAAAACTGGGTGCGTAGATAGTCTAACACCTTTTGAAATTTAGAAAGCAAACTGGATTTTTGTGCACTACACATGAGGGAAGAAGGTGCCACCATTCCTAAATTAGCTGGTTCACCAGTGAAGTGTGCTCATCGTGTGCAGTGAACTCACAAGTATAAATTAGCAAACATCATCAGCACTCATCCATTAAAGGTACTACCTATATTCAAATTTATCATAGGCACAGTAGAATAATAGAGTTCTAAAAGTAAACAAAGTGCCAGACTTCTGTGTTTCTGGTAATTTCAATACACGGCATGTCACCTGGGGATATTCACATCAATTCATATTGCAGAGTATGTAATACCCAAAAGTGAAATACTAATTTAAAGAGTATATGTGATTTTCACAGTGCAGTAACAGAAAGACAGAAACCAGTGGGAGATTATCAACGAGCTAAAGTAGTGATCAGACTGGCACACATTTCAAAAAAATCCATGGTGTGACTGCCCAGGCGCGGGGAAGCTGAAGACAAAGTGCTTCCAGTCAAAGAGCCAGAGAGGGAACCCGAGAGTGAGTGGTTCTCAGCTGTGGTGGAATCAAAGCTTGACCGTGGTCTGTGCAGGCCAGCAGCAGAACAGGACCGCTGAGGTGTTGAGGAACCAGACCTCTGCTCTACCACCTCATCTGAAAGATCAAAGAACAGTGAATGGAGCAAGTGCACTTGTTCAAGTCTTCCCTGAAGCTGCTGCACTGAGAATGAAAAGTAAAGGGATCTAAGCCCGGGAGCTTAGTAAGGACTGTGATGTTCGGTGTTTGGAGTGGAAGAGACGCCGCTATCTCACCCTCCCCACAGTCATCACACGTTACCAATCAATCACTCACATTTCCAGAGCTGATGAATCCCTAATCCTCAACACAGGATGCAGCGCTTCCACTGAAATGAAAGCGAGCATGCTGACATCTGAAGACAGCTTCCATCTTAGGCCATTTTCCATATTTAATTTCACCTACATTTTTGTTAGCTACTTTAAAAAGTAGAGACCCCACCCACCATGTCTTTGAGATGATGTGACAGCAGGCCAAACGGTGCCAAGTTTTACTTCTCAGAACTCATCCCTGCGAACCTCCTTACCATCAATGCTTTTAAAGTCTAAAAGATAGCTCCGATTGTCAACCAGGTAAAGCTGCAAGCTCATTTTCACATAAGTGCCAGTCACTGGGTTTTTTCTTCTTACTCGAAGATGGTAGGCATTCACTACCTAAAACCAGAAATAAAAACTTAAAACTACACAATGTCTCCCCATCTTAGCAAAAAATAACAAAACCAAACATGGGTGAGAGAGAAGGATTTATGCTTGATTCTTCTATGTCACAAGTAATTCAGAATATTTAATCCCACTATCAATACCATTTGTAAAAATTCAGATCCTATAGAGTCTAGCCTTTAACCCAGATATGGATCTGCTCTAGAGTGTTAATAATAATCTTAGTAGCCTTTGCTTCAGTAGTTTTGATAAATAAGGAGAAGGAATAACAGAGCTAAATATTAGTGGCTTGCTGTGGGATGATGCTCTTGTACACTGTAAAATTTGTTACTCATATTAGTTTAATAAAATGCTGATTAGCCAGTAGCCAGGCAGGAAGTATAGGTGGGGCAACCAGACTAGGAGAATTCTGGGAAGAGGAAAGGCAGAGAGTCAGTCACCAGCCAGATGCAGAGGAAGCAAGATGAGAATGCCTCGCTGAGAAAAACTACCAAGTCAAGTGGCTAAACATAGATAAGAATTATGGGTTAAGTTATAAGAGCTAGCTAATAATAATCCTGAGTTAATAGGCCAAATAATTCATAATTAATATAACCCTCTGTGTGTTTCTTTGGGACTGAATGGCTGTGGGATTAAGGCAGGACAGAAACTTCTGCCTACAGTGGCTTAAATCAGGTAGAGTCATAAAACACCAACAGCATGATATCCCAAAAATAATATAAAACTGCAGATCAGATGAAAAGATTCTGGACTGGTGTGGGAAGTCCTTTTGTATGTGTTGCTTTTATTGGTTAATGAATAAAGAAACTGGCTTGGTCTATGATAGGGCAGAATAGAGCTAGGCAGGGGTGAGGGGTGGAATTGGAGGACAATTAAACTGATTGCTGGGAGAAAGAAGGTGGAGTCAGGGAGAAGCCATGGAGCCCCAGTGGAGACAGTCACTGGACGGAACTTCACCCAGTAAGCCACAGCCATGTGGCAATACACAGAATAATGAAGATGGGTTAGTTTAGGATATAAGAGTTAGCCAGAAATATGCTTAAGCTATTGGTCAAACAGTATTACAAATAATATAGTTTCTGTGTGATTGTGTAGGGTCAGGGCAGCTGGGAACAAACTAACGGCTTCCATCAACACTTGGTTCTCAGAATGGGTCAGATTCGTTTCGAGATTCTTTCCCTGAATATGTTAAAATGTTGGCATCTCTTATTTACATGCTTATAAAGTGAGACAGAATCCCACACAGGGTCTTGAGTCCATAAAATTTCTCCTGCCTCAGGTTCTTAAAGTGCTAGTGTTTGTTACAGGAATGAGCCACTATGCCCAGCAAAATCTTATTTAACTAAATAATCTTGCTTCAGAAAAGGGAGATCAACTTTAAGGAATGTTATCTTATTTAATCATATAAAAATAATGAAATGAAAGCAAATTAAAATTGATTTATTAAAATGTATTGAATGTTTATGTGATAAATTTGGAATTTTTTCCCCTTTAATGGCTCTCACACCAAAACCTTAAGTCATAGATCTGGAAAGGGACAAGCAGGGAAGAGCTGGGGACAGGCATATGAGAAGAGAGAGTTGGGAGAATAGCAAGAATTCATTCCTTACATATATGAAATTCTTAAAGAACTATCGTAATTTCAAAACATTAAAATAGGCCAGTTAAAGTGGCACACGACTTTAATCCCATCACTTGGAAGCAGAGGCAGGTGGATCCCTACGAGCTCCAGGACAGCCTGGTCTACAGAGTGAGTTCCAGGATAGCTACAGTTACACAGTGAGACCCTGTCCTGTCTTGTAAAAACAAAATAAGTAAAATAAAAAATTAAGTGTTCATCACCTTCAAGAAAAGAATAACAGTTGAAGGGATATCTTAAATTTTAAAAACAACCCCAAAAATATTCAAAGAGTTGAGCTGCAACAAAATGTTAACTTGAAAAAGTAAAATGTATGCTGATGGTAAGAAAATACACCATAATCAAGTGTGACAGTTAAAACTCAACAGCATTGGAACCCTTCAAGACTACGGGACCTTTGAAGTCATGCTGAATGCATTTCATACCATGAGATGGCCATGGCTGTGGGGAGAAGAGATGGAGGCTACAGATCTGAAATGATATGGTCAGGTATCAAGCTGACAGAGGAGGGCTTGTGATGGTTAATACTGTCAGCGAGACAAGGTCTACAATTACCTAGAAGACAAAATGTCTGTGAGAAATTTTTTAGATGGGGTAATCTGAAGTGTGAAAGTCTACTCTAAATGTGGGCAGCACTGTTTTATATGCTGGAGTCTGGACTGAGCACCAGCCTTCATGGCTTTCTGCTTGAGGCAGACATATGTCTCACACCGGCTTCCATGGCTTCCTTCTGGGATGGACTAGATCCTCAGGCTAGGAGTTTAAATAAACCCTTCCTTCCTTAAGTTCCTTTGTCAGGGATTTTGTCCCAGCAGTGAGGAAAGAACTAGCAAACCAAGGATGAAAAACATCAGATAAGAGAAATTCTCAACTTGGAGAAATTGCTTGTTGACAGAATGAACAGGCCTGAGAACACAATATATATCGAACACTATCTGCCATAGTCATCGACCACATGTGCCAAAAAACATGAAAAGAAAACAAACACCCTGAAAAAGGTGAGAAGAAATTGCCTTTCAAGATTTCAGATTTCAGAAATGTTACTATGAAACAGGTGGGCTGTTTTCTCAGATAATTTTGATTACTTGGACAAGAATGCTATTCTGTAACTCAAAATATGTTCCCAGCATCAACAGTCCTTTAGCCTTTCTTTATTATGTTTTGATAGTGTGTTGTCTAGTTTAAAAGAATGAACCGTGTCTATCAAAAACATGAAGTCCACTCCAATTATTTCTAAATCAAAAACAACTTTATGTGGACCTCAATACTCAACTGCTTAGAAAACTTATTATATATATATATATATATATATATATATATATATATATATATATTCTCTTCACACAGCCTTAGTACATTGTAATTTCCTACCTTCCATTCAAAATCCAGCTGCTTCATAGCTCGGTACACTTCAGCCATAATATCATATGGTTTGCTCTGGCTTCGGATTCCAAGATGCCACTTGGCTTTTTTCACAGCTAAAGATTTGGGCTTAGTTGTGTTCAGTGCATCCAAAGGACACCGTGCTTTGGGGCTGTCTGCTATAAGAGGTGGCATCCTTTCAGGATGTGGTTTCAGGCCTGGGGGAATATGCATGGCACTGTCATCCATAAAAGAACCAGTTGGAGGACTAGAGGCGAGGTAGAACTCACTGGCTTGGTTCATTATTCTCCGATTGTCAATGATAAGATGATAAGCCACCGCAAGCTGGTCTTGAGGGTCACCACTATATAAACTGTTCATTACTTCTGATTCTGTACACTCAAATTTTTCACATACTTCTTTCACAGCCTCATCATCAATGACGTTAGCATCATAGGAGGGGTCTTCAGGAAATAGGTAACTGGGCAAATCCTGTTTAAACCATTCATGTTCTCTAGGAAAAACACCATATACATTACTGTAAGAATATGCTTTAGTAAGTCCCAAATAATTTAGACATGGGGCAATATAACACAAAGACTCCAAAACCCTGGTCTCCAGCTCCAGTTCTGCTGCTATTGGCTATGTGGCCCTGGGGCCAGTTAATTCATCTCTAGCCTTAAATAAATACAGATATTCAGACTTGGAATATTTCCTTGAAAATGAACAAAGTGGGTCTGTCACTTCAAGGAAAACAACTAGCAACATTTATGGTCAATGATAAAATCTGAGTTCCCAATCAAAATTCCAGATGCTGTGTAGTAATTATGCCTGCCTCCTGGGGTTTGATGGTTTCTCAAGACCTAAAGATGTTCTGATGAAGTTAGTATTGATAATAATGAATATGATTTTTGATAGTGTAAAATGAAATGTAAGAAATCTGTATACTTCAATAATGCAAGATCTCTCAATGATATGACAGAAGTATGCAGACATATAAGAATCACTTAAAATTTAAAACATTGTATCTCTATAGTGTGATAAAGTACAGAAGTTAATTTTTTTTCTCATTTGATATTGCAAACTATATGCTGGCAGATTAAGCTTTGTTTTAGTATCAAAGAACATTACGATTATCTGATAGCTATTAAGTACTCTTTTATTTTTCAGGCACTTACCCGAGTTCAGATTTTCCTCAAGAACTTCAACTAATATAAATATTGCAAGATTAGCCTGGTGGTGGTGATGAACATCTTTAGTCCCAGTACTTGGGAGGCAGAGACGGGTGAATATCTGTGAATTTGAGGCCAGCCTGATCTATAAAGTGAGTTTCAAGACAGCCAGGACTGTTACTCAGAGAAACCCTATCTTGAAAAAAAAAACAAAATAAACAAAACTGCAATATTAAATTAAGAATTTAATTGAGAGGGGCTGGAAAGATGGCTCAGTGGTTAAGAGCATTGCCTGCTCTTCCAAAGGTCCTGAATTGAATTCCCAGCAACCACATGGTGGCTCACAACTATCTGTAATGAGGTCTGGTGCCCTCTTCTGGCCTGTAGGCATACATACAGACAGAATATTGTATACAAAATAAATAAATAAATAAATAGAATTTAATTGAGAATTAGATTGAGAATTTGATTAAACTAGACACTGAGAACATTTATAAAAGTGTATAGAGAGATTACTATTAGGCTTGGTGGTATATACTTATTATCCTAGCTATTCAGAGGGCGATTCAGAAGAGTCTCAAGTTCAAGGCTTGTTTCAGCTACAAAAGAAGTTAGTGAGACCTTATCTCAAATAAAATGTAAAAGGAGATAGGGGAAGGGAACAGAGATGTAGCTCAGTGGTAGACTGCTTGGCCTAGGAACTGCAAGACTCTAGATCAAATCCTTGGGGTTTTCTTGTTTGTTTGTTTAAGACATTTAAATGAACAGATTTTTTAAATAAATTAAATTCTAATTTTAATTATTATATGCTAACTACTGGTATATCATTCACTAAAAATTATTTGAGGTCCTCAATATCAAGAAGGTAAAGAGATACTAAAACTTAAACTTTTCCATTTATAGGTAATCCAGGCAGACCTTGAACTTGCTAAAGATGACCTTGAACTTCTAATCCTTTGCCTCACCTCCCCAGGGCTGGGATTATAGATGTGCAGCCCACACCCAATTTATGCAGTTCTGGGGATCAAACTCGGGACTCTGTGAATAAGTGTAAGCAGTATCAGAACTAAGTTACATCCACCGTCCTTGACAAACAGGATAGTGCACCATTAAATATAAGCCACACATGGCATATTTTAGTATGAAAATGCAGTCCCTAATTTAAAGTAACTTATAGACAGAAACAAGCAGGTATATAAATGAATCATGACATAACCTAAGTTTCAGTTTTATTGTTGGAAAATGAGAATTATAACAGCTACTTATAAGCAGTCAGTGTAACAAAAAGGTTAAATGTATAGTTCAATGCTTGATGTTAATCAATTGTCAAAAGTTTTAATTTTTATGCCTGTTGAAGTATACTTTATCAAATTAAAAATACTCATATTGAAATATCAAACATAAAATAGTGAGAACTATAACTCTAAGTTATTACTTTAAGTATAGAAATGTTGCCATTATTTTGTCCTTTTGGTTGTGAGTCTTAGCCTGTAATGGTTAAGCCATCCTGCCAGTCCAGAATATCACGCTTGTACAGCACTTCCTATCGGTCAATTAACTCATTTTAACAGATTCATTTACATTTTTTCTTCTAAAGTCTATAAATATATGAAAACTTATTTTGAAGTAGCAGAATTAATGCTGTCACTATTATAAATTTACGAGGGCTCACATAAGGAAGTGCAAATATATTAGCATGTCTAATTTTTCTTCTGGACGCATTAGAAGAAGAATTTTTCCCACAGAATTGTGAACAGAGGTCTCTCCCCTGTTGCACTTCCATAACTGAATCTGGCAGCGATTCTACAGGTGTACATTCGTGTGCACAAGGCCTGGACACTGGGACAGGCCAGGGAAAGTAAACAACACTGTGGTCTGAGTGCAGGACGCCCCCAGCAAGCGCCGGCATTAGGACCTGTGACTCCCAGCTAGTGCTGCTGCTTAGGAAGTCTATGAAATCTGTTAGGAGGTCACTGGGTTAGGCCTCAAAGCCCAGCACACTCCTATTGACTCTGCTTCCTGACTGCAGACACACGGCATTCCCCATGCCTACAGCGATGCCTTCATCACCGTAATGGACTACATCTCCCCAAGCATTGTTTGTTGTTTGGTTTTTTTTTTTTTTTTTTTTTTTTTTTTGGTTTTTTCGAGACAGGGTTTCTCTGTGGTTTTGAAGCCTGTCCTGGAACTAGCTCTTGTAGACCAGGCTGGTCTCGAACTCCAAGCATTGAACCAAATTAAATCCTTCCTCCCTTAAGCTGTTTCTTGCCAGGAGGAAAGAGATACCTAAATGTGTTAAGTCCTTGATTACAAGAGAACTGCAGCAGCCAGCATAAACCACCACTTCAGCCGCCCCCTGAATGCTCCACAGGATAGGCATATCAAAACACTTATTCTGGTTCTGGGGGAAAGGGGAAAGATTCTGAAAGATGCCAGAAGAATGTGCTTCTTAAACAACCTTTGGAACCTAAGATAAAAATAAAAGCCCTCTAAAAACATGCATGACATGTGGATGCATATCACATCATTCCTCTAAAATCACACATAACATGTGGAGGCACTTCATCACTTCTGCCAGTATGCTACTCAATCCCTCGACAATCAAGGGATTCTCCACAGTAAATCCACTAGTGACTATTGGATCAAAAACTTAACAAAACTTATATTCTTAAATAAACTTAGGAAGGTAACCATTAAGTGAAGCTCAGAAAGACAAACACTCCACGTCCTCTCCTACTAGGAATCTAACTTCTAAATGATAGTGTGGTTAGAAGTCAGGAAACAGAGAGGGTCCTGTGAGACAGAAAGGTGGGGATGGAAACCAAACATCTGAAACATAAAGGGGCAGGGGGAAATATGGGGCAGAAGGGTACAGTGAAGAAGGTGAAGGCAGGGGATGTAGAAAAGTGGGCAGGGGTGGAAGAGAATGCATGCATCTGAATTGAACATGTTCAAACACATCTCATGTTTCTGTATTGATATAGCATTTTCGTTGTATTAGATACTATAAATTTAAAAGAAGGTAAGCCAGTTTTATAGTGGTAAGGATTTAAAAAAAGGCAATCCTTTACTTGATCAACCATATCTAAAACACAAAGTTCCCCAATTTTCACATCTGAATCTTCAGATCCCCCTGAAGTTCTACTCTCAGCAACAATAGTAAAGTAGCAGGTGAATAGAAGGGTTCTTAATGATGTGGGAAGTGATGCATGCTGGGAATATGTTCTACTGCCATTGGTTAATAAAGAAGCTGCTTTTGGCCAGTGGCTTAACAGAGTAAAGCCAGGCTGAAAGAGATATAGAGAGAGTAGGCAGAGTCAGTGAGATGCCATGTAGCCGCCAGAGGGGAAAGACAACACGAGCTGCCAGCTGGAACCTTGCAGGTAGGCCACGAGCCTCGTGGTAAAATACAAAATAATAGAAATGGGTTAATTCTAGATGTAAGAGCTAGCTAGTAATATGCTCAAGCTATTGGCCAAACAGTATTGCAAATAAAATAGTTCCTGAGTAATTATTTTGTGGTCTGGGCAGCCAGGAACAAACAAGCGGCCTCCCCCTACATCTTAGGACAATTTGTACCCCGAAAGTTATAATGCAAGAGAGGCAATAGGCTGAGACAGGACAGACACAGTATGAGAATGGGGGGACAAGGCACGTGTTCAAGCACATGCTGAACAACCAGAAGCTCTATACAGTGTGGGAGAACCAGAAACGATTTCACTAAGCTGGTGGCGTGTGAGCAGAACATGAAAGAGGACTAGAATGCTATCAGGTCAGAAGATGCAGAAAAGAATCAGGTTACAAAACAATCTAACGAAGAGTGCAGGCCCTAAAGTCTAATGGGAAGGATGCAGTGGGGAAGGAAGGAGACTCTAGGAGACTGCATCCTTCCTATACAGGCCTTAGATGCTTTGTTACTTATGCTAATAAGCACAAAAGCAATGTAAAATATTTGAAACATAAGTGACATAATCAGGTTTGCATAATAAATTCAAATACTAAAAATTCTTTTTCTTTGAGACAGGGTCTCACTTTGTAGTCTATGCTGGCTTTGAACTTGAGATCCTCCTGCCTCATCCTCCTAGGTAAATGCTGGGATGACAAGCACATACCACACATTTGGCCTTAAAATTCATAAAGTGTCATGAAGCATAAGTGAAGCAAATATTCTAGTAACACTGTCAATACAATGAGAAGATGTACAGAACTGCAAACAGTATAATCACCGGATGTCCTTGATAGTTGCTCGCTTCAAGGGGTCCACCTGTAGCATGTGCATCAGCAGAGTGGCAACAGAGCGGTTGAGATATTCCGGGATATAAAACACACCCCCTCGGATCTTCTTAAAGAGTGTAGGCACGTGCTCATCGTCGAAGGGGAGGGTGCCACAGAGAAGGGCATACAGGATAACGCCACAGCTCCAGATATCAACCTCGGGACCCGCATACAGCCTGAGAAAGGATGACACAAGCCTCAGTGTAGGCACCAATTCCCCCCATTGTTAATGTCCTGCTTCCATACATGCAAAATGCAAACCAACTTGGTATATACTGCTATTTAAGGTTTTCAATGAAATACACAGCAATTTCCAAACCTCAATAATTACTCTTCATAGAAAATAATGAGCCTAATCAGTTACTAAAATTTGCCAAAAGACTTATTTTTATTTGTTAGAAATTAATTATAAGTGCTAATTAAAATTTATTAGATTTTCAGGCCAGACATGATGGTACATGCCTTTAATCCCACCAGTTGGAAGGCAGATGCAGGCGGATCTCTGTGAGTTCAAGGCCAGCCTGGTCCCAAGCCATTTAGCATAAAACTCTGTCTCAAAAACAAACCAACTAACAAAAATAAATTACACTTTCTCTTTCATTTCTTTAAGTAAACATAACAGTAGATAACCAAAAACTAGAAAAAAATACAATAATATATACAGTGTTTTCCCCTTCAGAACTATTTCAAAAAAGAAAATGCATACTGGACAAAATTTTTGCTCCTAGTTCACACCAAACAAAATCTGAGACATTGAAATATCTAACTGGTTGCATACTGACAGTGTTTAACATATATAACACTAGCTTTTCTAAAAAAAATTATTTTTAAATTTTATTTTTATGTATATGAGTGTGTTGATTGCATTTGTGTTTGTGTGGTATTTGTGTGTCTGATATTTGCAGCAGCCAGAGAGGGTGTCAGAGTCCCCGGAATGGGAGTTACAGGCAGTTTTGATCCCTGATGTGAGTACCTGAAATCAAACGTGGGTCCTCTGAAGAGGAGCAAGTGCTCCTAAGCACTGAGCCATCTGCCCAGGCCCCATATGACAGAGCTCTGACTACTTCCTTTCAAACCATCTGCTAACTGGGTGGACTAAGACAGTTTGGCTCTAGATGACCCACGTCTGCACACACACACACCCCTCACTATTTCTCTAACCTTTCTACCATCCTGCCATTCCCCAGTAGCACATCAATAGTCACACTTGGGTCTGGGGTAACACATTTCCTCAATTCCATGGAAAACACACGATCTGCTTGAGTAGAGGATGTCCTTAATTTACATCATTAGCTGTATCACCTAAGAGCTCATAAAACACTGTGTTCCCTAAAACCCACCAGCTGAAATTCTCATCTCAAACTGACAGTCTGAGGAGGTAAAGATCATAAGGAGATCTGGCCTTGAGGTGGAACTCTCATAAAGAAGGTTGGTGCCCTTATAAAAGACTACCCCAGAGAGACCCAATTCCCCTGTGACCGCAGTGCCTAAAGCTGGAAGACAGCGGGCTGTGAGGAGCAGGCTCTACACACACCCAGTCCTGTGGTGCTCCAGAGCTCCAGGACAGACTGCTCTGCTTTCTATGGCATGGTGTATGGTCTGATATGATGAACTAAGACTCATAGCTGCCACCTGTAAGCACTGTTTCAATACTTTCTCTCAAAGTAGTCTGTTAACTTTCAAAACTGGACACCAGCCACTGTGGAATGGCTTGATTCATCTCTACAGCCTCCGTAAATATTTTATAACATACCAATGAGCTAATTACGTGAGGGACTTCAAAGTCACTTGTCTAGTTTAACTGCTTAAAATCATACTATCACCCAAATTTCATTCTTCCAAAGGAAAAATTATAAAACAACCACCTCCAGACTCAGTAGAGTATGTGGAAATACTATTAAAGAACTATGTCTATTAAGCAAAGACACCGGCTTAAATTTCAGCAAACCCTACTGCTACTTGACATTTTCTACACTAGAATATAGACACTGCATCAGATCTGTCTCAGTCACTGACACTGAACAAAATGCATGAACACATTACAATGCCTACATGGAGTTTTTAAAAATATATATATTACTATTATGCCTATAATAAAAATAAATGAACAATTTATTTCTACTATGTTAAAAATCTTCTTCCTAAGAAAATACAACTAAATGCTATTAGAATGGATGCAAGGTCACAGAAAGTTTACTTATCATTAATAAGCTATTACCTTCCTGAGATGACCTCAGGTGCTGCATAATTTGGTGATCCACAGCTGGTTCGCAGAAACTCACCATCTGACATCATATTAGATAGTCCTGAAAAAAAAAAGCAATTTATCAGATGCTGGATACTGAAGACATAGGTAAAACTGTGATGAAAACCATGCTTCAAAAACCTTTATTTTAGAGCAAAGGTGAGAGGCAAGATAGCTCAGTAGGCCAAGACACTTGAGCAAAGCTGACAACCTGAGTTCAATCCCTGGATTGCATACACACACACACATACACACACACATACACACACATACATAAACACACGCACACACTAATTTTTAAAGTCACAGAAAGTACTGTTAGACTAGAAAGAGATTATTTTATGGAACTTACATCATCACATAGAAAAGAAAAAAGCACCACATGTAATAAGTGGAATAAACCTCACTACATGAAAATTCTGACTCTTCACAAAAAGGTTATTTGACATTATCTTACCATTTTCAAAAACGTTAGCACCAAATATTATCTACATCTGTATATGAAGAAATAAAAGACTGCTAATTAAAGCAAACAAAAAACAGTGCTTCTAAAAGTCTTCCCTGAAAGGTTGTAATTGGGCACTACATCTTTAATTCCAGAGCTCAGGAGGCAGAGGCAGGTGGATCTCTGTGAGTTTGAAGCCAGTCTGCTCTACAAGAGTAACTTCCTGACCAGCCAGAGACACACACAGTGAAAGTCTCAGTCTCTCTCTCTCTCTCTCTCTCTCTCTCTCTCTCTCTCTCTCTCTCTCTCATAATTAGACAGCAGAGCAGCTCCAGCTGATGATAAGCAGGCTGTTTCCCTGGAGACAGGGTCTCATTGCTGTTCAAGTGGGGCTGAGCACAAGCAGTTAGGAGGGTCTCCTGCTTCAACTTCCTGGAAAAGTTTTATAATCTAAAGAGCTCTGGTTCAACATAGCAGAAATAATCTACTGAGCCAAACTCTAGCTGAACCACTTACTAGAAGAGTTTGAACCGAAACAGTGAAGCTAGTTTAACGGCAGGTGTAAAACAAAAAGAAAGCCTATATATAATATGGAACACTGACTTTGCACCTCCCCTCCCTTTCTTCTTAGGGTCAGATCACAATCTTTTTCCTCAAACATCCACTGTGGAAGCCTTTCTGGGTCTGTTTAGTATAAGGAGTATAAAAACATACATTTTACCTTGTCTTTTACGCAGGACCAAAGTCCCAATCTCTCATAAGTTATTAGATGTTGTCCTAAGATTTACAGGTCTTTCCATGATCAGTTCAGAAGGAGCACCAAGATTTTATGGCTGAATACAAATTTTCACACTTGTATATACATCAGGGAAAGCAGCCACTATATCAACAAAGTTTCAAAGAAGTTTGGGACTCCTTTCTCATCCCAGCTGCTCCCCCACGCAAAAGAAAACCCAAAAAACAAAACAGGTATCATTCATTAGGAAGAAAGATCTGTCTTGATGTGGCCTTTCTAATGTGTTGTAGAAACCTCAGCACTTTTCATGTGGATTTAAATAAAGAGATAAACCAGAGTAAAGACTGTAATTAATCCCTTTTCGTGTAACAGAATTTGTGTGAGTGAAACGGAAAGTTCTTAGCTCTGTAAGAGAAGTTACTGGTCCATTTTAAAGGTACTACACAGCTTTGAGCAACCATGGAGTAGCATACCAAAGTCAGCAATCTTAGCGTTCATCTGAGCATCCAGAAGCACATTTTCTGGTTTCAGGTCCCGATGGACAACCATATGCCTGTGACAGTAATCCACAGCAGACAGGATCTGCTGAAAGAGCCGCCGGGCTTCCACCTCTTCAACCTAGCACGTAGAAAAGAAACTGCATCAAGACTATCTAGGACATCTATTTATTATGCATTCAGTTTCATAACCAGTTAAATATAACTAAGCAGGCTAATTTAGAATTGACTAGTTAGAAATCCAACAAATCAGACAAAGCAAACCAGCCAAAACTTTGTCAAAGCTCAAAATATCATTCGATAGGTTTGGCTTTGCTGAATGGCAACGATTTCTAATTTTCAACTAATATTAAATATGCACAATGTTTTAGGGAATCAATAAAACCAGCTAAAACAGAACTTAAATGAAAATGCTAAGAAAATGAAATAACTGAAGCTTCAGCGTGATTTTATGCAGAACAGACTGGGAAAAGCACAAGAATCTTCTGGCGATTAAGTGGGATATGGTTTCCAAATCTGTATCTCAAAAGGCTGCCTCTGGAGAAAGAAAATATGTTCTGCATGTGCAGTTGACATTATTACAGAAACAATTTAAAGCACTGAAAATTATCTTTGTGGTTGGCTTGTAATACTTTCCCCTTTCCTAGCTCGGGGCTGGGGGTTGTTAATACAGTACTCACCCGCCCATGTTTACAGATGTAGTCGAATAATTCACCTCCAGACACATATTCCATCACCATAAAAAAGTCTGTTGGGGTGCTGATCACCTGATATCTTTTTCACAAACAAAAAAGGATGTTAATACAAAGCTGTGCTTCCACAACAGTCAACCTCATCCACTATTCTTGCTACAATTTCATATTCCAATATTGTATAATACTGTAGAATGGCAACAGATTTACAATGATTACCAACTAATCTGAGAACCATAAGCATGGAAGAACATTATAAAAGTATCTGACTTCCTGAGACTTGTAGACTTCCCTTCAGATTTCTGCTATCTCTGAAATCGTCACAAGCTATACTAAGAGAAAATACATCGTGTGTAAATTAACCACATGAAAAAATGTCATTAAACAAATCTTTACAGTGTACAAGAGGATTATCCCACGGCAAATATTTCTGTCCTGGGTATTTTTGTCCTCAAGATAAATGCTCATTATATAGAATCTAGGCTTGCCTCAAACTCATTATCTTCCTACCTTGGCTCCCACATTCTGGAATTACAGATGTATACCACCTTATCTGGCCTGGAAAACATTTCTAATGGTAATCTTTAGTCTTCAAAGACACAAATGTAAAGCAAATGACCGTAACAGAAATAAAGTTGAGACTATTTCCACAAAGTGTGGAAAGATAATTTTATTTAGGAACTCTAAAAGAAATAGGTTGAAGAAGGCTATTTTGACAGGCATCAAAGTGATCAAACAAACCGGGTAGAGTAGGTGAAAGCATCTACTGTTATCGAACTCATTTTTTCTGATCTTATTGTTACCAATCACATTTGAGCATATCCATTCTGGATGAGGCAGGAATGAAATGATGAAATCAAATAATTTTAGCTGCAAGTCTTTTGGAATATACCACAAATCTTCACAGGATACTGAATTATCTCATGAAGCCTCTAACTCCACAGCATACGCCATCACACACCAAATCACAGCACGAAAACTAGCTACCATGGCTGAGCCCTCACGATGTGCCAGGCATAACCAACCAAATAAGGACTCTTAACTTACTCAGTACCTCCTTGTTCTGTCCTTGTATGAGACTAGGAGCAGTCATTTCTCTCTTGGGGGAACTTGTAATCTAGCTGTAGTTAGGCACCGAATAAGGATTCTCTTCAGACACACATCTGAGCTTCAGGGCCAGAAGTTTTCTATCTCTCTTAAGGTTCCAATTAATCAGGCCCCCTCTGTTATTTCTCAAAAACAGTTTCCACAATTGCGGCCCCACTACGTTCTATTAATCATGCTCTACTCCCCCACTGCACCTTCTTTACACCGGCTAGTTCTACTGATGTGCCTCCCTCTGAGGTGCATCCTTTAGTACCTCCCCTTCAGATATCCTTTGGGATTTAGCTTACACACCACCTTCTGAGCGGCAATTTGCTTGCACGAACATCTTTACCTATGCTTTACAACACATACCTATCAGTTTGTAATTGCACGTTTTATAATGATGATAATTGGATTAATGAGTTTGCATCTGGCAAAGTACTTACAAACTATTTAATGTATAAATTATTTTAAAATATAAGTAGTTTGGATCAATACTAGAATAATCTAAAAGTTTAAAAAAGGCAAAATTTCAACCAACAAAATTTTAATTAACGAGTAACAATTTCTGGAAAAAGAAGAGCCCTAAGAAAACAGCTTCATATTTGAGGATTGGCAGGAAAGGCAAATTGATGAATTTTTAAAAGGTAACTTCTAATAATTATAAAAATATTTTAAGAAATATAATGACAACTAGTCATTCACATATAACAGCAGTCCTTTAATGTAACAGAAATGCAAAATACTGTGCTTTAGGAAATTTTTCATAAACATTATTAATTATGGAAGGAAAAAACAATTATCCAGACAATCCCTAAGCAATGTCCAGCTGGTAAGGTTACATGCATTTTTATTCAATAAACACACAAAGTAGCATATATGACTCAAGGAAAAAAGTAATCTTTCTGGAGTGACCCAAAAATCAGCATTAATGCACATCTCTGTTTGGTGGTCATATCTATTAAGATTTTAAAGTATTATTTATATTGTCAAGTTATATAGAGTAAGATTTTCATCACTTTTAACTCAGTTGTATAAAATGTAGTAATCATTATCTTGGTCTGCTGACACTCATTTTCTTTGGTTTATGAATGGCCTTTTCTTTTGCTGACTGCTGTTTTCAATAAAATCCCAATAAGTAATACAAAACCATCATCCAGACAGTAAGGCAGGGCCTCCCATATAACCACAGAGAGCTCCTCCCCACTTCCCCTTGCTCTTCCCCAAGAGAGTCACTGTCCTGAACCCTGTGCAGCCTTCTCTTGCTTTCTTTTTAGTTTTATTTTGCTATATCAAAATATACATACATGTTTATGTTTCTATTTAATAGTGATACGTATTCTTGTATCTATCTTAATGGTTGTAGATTTAAAATGGTATATATCATGTAATGTTGGGGAACTTGTTTGAGAATCAGTCAATATCGCTGTGTGCTACAGCTATGTGATATGACTCGTATATAATACCCACCATATTTGTTTACCCATCCTTCTATTACCAGAGTCGCTTATTCATCTCTCTACCACAGATTACTGAGCCCATTTCTACAATTCTGTGTGCTGCTTGAACATTTTTGCACAAGGTACAGTCTTTCTCTTGATAAATACTGATGACTTGAATTTCCAAGTTACAGGACATGTAAATGCTCCATTTCAGGTGACAGTTGTTTTCTAAAAATAGCTAGTTATGCTAGCATAACTAGAAAGCTTGTGGACCATACAATATCTAGTATTTGCAAAATATCATATATATTTCTACTCCAAGAAACGCTTGAGTTTTCTGGAAAATTTTATTGGGTTAGTAATATTGTTCTTTTTATGCATGGACATAAAAATTAATTATTTCCATGATAGTCTAGAAAATAGGATAAATATGTTCTAATTACTAACTTTATAAAGCATATTTTTTCATCACTAAATCACAATAAATTTGCTTTCATTTTTCTCTAACAACAGATAAAATATTCAGCAATGGCCATTTCTTTTACTTTTTATTTGTTTTATTTTTTAATAAATTTTAACCTACCTACCTCCCACCCACCCAATTCTCACTGTCACTTCCCAGGCTTGCTACTGCTTCCCAGGCCTGCTGCCTTAACCGGGCAGAGACAGCCCTTACCCTACACAGGAAGTTGGTTCTGCAGCTCTCTGCCCCATGCCCTGAATATTTCTTAAAATGTAATTATACATGGATATATGCATGCATATGCACAGAATGTAAAATCACTATCAGACACACATTTAGAAAACCATGAGCATCATCAAATAACCAATCACAGGGTTTATTTTCTTTTTTTAAGAATTAGATCTAATTGCCAGCCATACATTTCAATTGGTTGATTTCTCTGTTTTATAGATTGCTCATAGTTTGTTTTTTTCCAGAGGAAATCAGGTGGTTTGTCCTCAAGAAAACACCTTCTATTTTTCCCACTGCTCCTAACTCTTAAGAGTTGGAGGACTGACCAGATTTTCATTTTGTCTGTTTATCTTAAAGAAGACATCATACCAGAAACCTCTTGCCAAAGAAATGTCTCTTTTTCTGAAATACAAGTAGCCATTGCTACTTAGAGCATAGATTTATCAATTCACTAATTGAATATTAAATTATATCTTTTTTATGTGTGTGGGCATCTGTCTGCATTATATCTGCACACCAGAAGAGGGTATCAGAATTCACAGCACTACAGTTATAGACGGTTGTGAGAAAATGTGGGTGCTGAAAACTGAACCCAAGAGTTCTTAACCACTGAGCCATCGCTCTAGTCCTTTAAATTAAATCTTAAGTGGTGAATGTTTCAACAATCTAACAATAAAATGTGGTGCGAAAGATATGTTTAGTTCAATATTCCTCAGAGTCTTAAGTTCAAGACCACTACCTAGCAAGTTCAAGGTCATCTTGTGCTATATAGTAAGACCCTGCCTCAAAACAAACAAAGGAAACCAAACAAAAACCTGCAGTCTCTGTAGCATACACTATTGGAACACAGTACCACACAATGATCTCCTGGGTAACCACAGTAATGGCAGTGTTAGTAAGTGGTGTGGCCTTGTCAGAAGAACTGTGTCACTGGGAGCAGGCTCTGAGTTCTCAGATGCTCAAGCTAGGCCAGTCTCTCATCTCTCTTCCTGATGCCTGATGAGACAGATGTAGAACTAACTCTCAGCTACCTCTCTAGTACCATGTCTGTCTGTGTGTCACCAAACTTTCTGCCATGACAGTAATGGACTAAACCTCTAAACTGTAAGCCAGCCCCAGTTAAATATTTTCCTTTGTAAGAGCTACCATGGTCATGGTGGTTCTTTGCAGCAACAGAAACCCTAAGACACTATCCATATATAACTTTCTCCTGAATTCCAGACTCAGTTATTCAAGAATACCTCTAGTAGATGTCTCTTTCAGCTTTATGAAACCAACGTCATATATTTGATACTAACTCCTAATACTCCATCTCAAACCTGGTCTTCATGTAACCTTTCTCATGTAGTCAGTGGCAACAATATTCTTTTATTTGCCCATACCAGGAGTTATTCTTCTTTCATAATCTGTCTTCTCTCAATAAATGCTAACTCCACCCTGAAAGCATATACAGAACAGGCATACTTCTCAGCGTCTACCACACAATGCTGTATTCCATGCACCATCACCTTTTACCCAGATGACTGCAACCGACTCCTAACCTTTCTTCTTACTTCAGTACTTGCCCAAATGCAGGCTAAATAGTCAGATGACATCTCACCTCTGGTCAACACATTTCAGAGGCTTTTCATCTTAAAGTCCTCACCAACATTCGATTGTACTATACAGTCTGGCTCTCCTTTATGTCTCTGTTTTTAATCACACCAAACCCCTAGAGATCGCCTAACTTTCCTAATTCTATGACCCTTTAATATAATTCTTCATGTTGTGATGACCACCAACCATAAAATTTTCATTGCTGCCTCACAACTGTAGTTTTGCTGTTATGAATCGTAATGCAAATATCTGATATATGACCTCACAAAGGGGTCACAACCCACAGGTTGAAAACCACTGCTCTAGATCATTCTGCTACCTTTATTACTTGAAGTGTAGGGTTTTCCACTTCAAATACTTTGTACTGTTAATTGCTCTGTGTATAATATCTTTTTATAATATATAATATTTACATCTTTAATATATGACATCTATAATATTTAAATCTTTAATACATGACATCTATAATATTTACATCTTTATTGCATATGCTATAGTTGCTATTGTGGATTTATTGCCTACTTTCCACTGCCTCCCCATATGTGCACATTCTCTGTCTCTCTCTCTCTCTCTGTGTGTATGCATGTGTTTAACACTTACATTATTAGAGGCTATGTCAATAAGTCTCAGTAGGAAGAAAACATAAGTGTTTTTCTTTTTAAAAAATTCAGATTCACAACTAAAGAGGCAATGTGGATGAATGACTTAAGCTTATGGCTGAAAAATCAAGAGCTTTAAACACTGGATTCATCTTTGCTAATCACTTGCTAATCAATTCTGAGACTAATCTGTAGCTACTTTAGAACAATATAAAAATACCAGTTCTGATTAGAGATTAAAATATTAAATTATAAAAATAAGAATAAGACAATATTGATAAATTATGTCAGAAATAAAATTTTAAATTCTGTGATAACCACAGATGTTTACTAACTGTACTGATAGTTTTAATTCAGTTTGCTAGAACTTAGGGTCACCTGAGAAGGAAAGCTCACTTGAGAAATTATCTAGATCATACTGGTCTATTGGAAACTGAGTGGTCATGTTGATAATTGTTGTAGGAAGACTCAGCCTGCTGTGGATGGCACCACTTTATGGGGTAGACCCTGAACTGCTTGAGAGTGAGAAGGGCTGAGTATAAGCATGCAGCAGGCAACCAGCGGGGGTGCATTCAATTTCTCTCTGCGCTTGGCTGTGGACATGAGTGACTAGCTATGGTGTTCCTGACTTGACTTCCCCTCAACAATAGACTGTAACCTATAATAATACGTGGAGCAAACCCTTTTCTCCCCTAAACTGCTTTTGGCTGGATGTTTTTATCACAGCAACAGAAATTAAACTAGAACCATGGCAAATGCAATCTGTGTTTTCAAGAGCAGAACAAATCTAGGTCTCATAGGAGCTTTCAGGGCTAGCATTCTGAAGGTGAAGTTGAAGCATAAAGTCTGGCCATTTAAGGTTTCTCTCCTCATCCACAATAGCTACTAAGCAGAAAAAAACAGAGACCTAGTCTACACACCACTGATGTCATTACAAACATGGAGTCAAGTCAGATGTGAGAAGGGCCAGTATCACAGGCCTAGAACTTCAGCATTAGGGAAGCAAACACGGGATTGTCAGTTTGCTTAGATTACACAGGATTATGAATTTGTAAGGTCAGCCAGCAGTTCTGAGCCAGGTTAGGTTACATAGCAAGACTGTCTTTAAAAACAAAACAAAACATATGACTGTTTCAGCTAACTGACTACTTGGAGTTAACTCAAGAAGAATCAGTTCATGAGAGGCCAATGCTTCCTTTTGTGCCAATGCTTATCACAAACTAGGCATTCCACCAATGCCAACAGTTACTTCTTACATAACACTATGAAGCACTCCATTCAAAAGTTAGAAAATGAATGGGAGGAGAAGCACATTATCCTTGATAGGTTATATTTCATAATAATCTTCCAAAACCTTTAGATGCACATTCTAGGGTCATCAATCACCTGGTACTGGACATAGTCTTAAAATCAAATACTGCCACATGATTCTATATTTGTGATGGAGTAAACCTAACGTAAGTGTCACACAGCATTGAAGCTTACTATAAAACAAAGTCTCATGCCAACTGTGTCACCTAGCGACACACCAAACCACATACTAGTCAGGTAGGAGCAGACAGTGGTATATTCTTGACATTGGCAAGATGACACTGTGTAGGCTCCATCACCAAATACTTTAATTTGCAATAGTTCACTGACAAAAAGTATAACAATTAAAAACTAAATAAACATTTCAAAGTCTGTGATAATTGCACCAACCACTCATTTTAGGAATTCACAAGCTGGGCATGGCACCTGTCTTTAATTCTAACACTTAGGAGTCAGAAACAGAAAGGTTTCTGCAAGTTCGAGGCAGCCAGGTGTACATATATTGAGTTCCAGATCAGCCAGGGCTTTCCCGTCTTGGAGGTTAAATAAATCACGAGTAATGTTTGTTCTAGCCTGCTTCTTTGCTGCTGTGATAAAACATTGACCAAAAGCATCCTGGGGAGGAAGGGTTAGTTTCATCTTAGAGATTACAGCCCATCATGAAAGGAAGTAAGGGCAGGAACTTAAGATAGCAACCTGAAGGCAGGAACCTAAAGGCAGGTAAAGACTGTGAAGAAACACTACTAACTGGATCACTCACTCTCTATGGCTTGTTCACCTTGCTTTTTTATACAACCCAGGACTGTCTTCCCAGGGTTGGCACTGGCCACAGTGGGGTAGACCCTCTAATCCCAGTCATTAATCAAGAAATGCCCCACAGACATTCCTATAGGCCAAATTGACAAGGCAATTCCTTAATTGCAGTTCCCTCTTCCCAGGCAATGTTAATTTGGGTCAAGTTGATGAAAACTAACCAGTATAGTGTTGCATTGGTTTCCAATGCCTCCATAGTTCAAATGTAAAGAGACTGAAACCAACACACATGTATTATCTTATAGTTAGTTCTGTGGGTTAGAAGCCTGCCATGAATTAAGATACCTTCTGGGGACTCCAGCAGCAAAGTCCTCTTCTTTGAGATTTGGCTTTTGGAGGCTATCCTGTGCTGTCTCAGAGCCTCTTCCTTCACCTTTTAAGCTTCCATTAGCCAGCAGAGTCCTTTTCACACCAGCTCATGATAACCCTGCTCAGGTCTCTTTCTGGCTCATCCTTCTACCCTTCTCTGCTACTTCAGAGAACCGCTGTGCTTACATGGACTCTCAGGTCATCCAGAACTACCCCTCTCTTCAGATAAGATGACCTGCAAACGTACTTGGATTTTGCAATGTAACTGACAACATTCACAGGTTCTTGAGGTGAGGATGCAGACATTTGGAGGACTATTATCCTGCTGACCATCAAATAAACAATAGAACTCCATAGGATTAGGAAGTTGATCCCTATTAACACTGACATTCAAATATTGCGCTTTGAGGCTTTAAAAATGAGCTTTGAAGTTGTAAAGGACAGTGGGGGAGGGGAACCATAGGGAAAGAATAGAGTAGATTTGGTCAAAACATATATGCATGTATAAAGTTCTTAAACAATATAATTATTTTTAAAACGATTGCTCGCTAGCCAGGCAGTGGTGGCACATGCATTAATCTCAGCACTTAGGAGGCAGAGGCAGGCAGATGTCTGAGTTCGAGGCTAGTAGGTTACAAAGTGAATTCCAGGAAATCTCAGGTTACACAGAAATTCTGTTTGAAAAAAAAAACAAAAACAAACGAAAAATATTACTAACTGACTAATGCTAGGCTAAATATAGTTTATTCTGTTCTCAATACAGTAGCAAACAAAATCTAAAAGGTACTAATACCCTTATTCTTAAGTAGGCTTTCTTATGCAGCAATCTTATTTTGACATAGATTTCTCTATTTCTACTACTAAACTCACTAAATAATTTGGCCTTACAGAGCGCCATATTGGGTTCATACCTAGCTATTGTTTCATATACCTGAGTAATAATATGTAAGTTTAACTGGGTAGAACCATGGAGCCACAAATGTACCTTCCTAGTTGTTTATCCCTGTTAGGATGCCATCCTCTTACAGACTTGCCATCCTATAATAAGGAATTATAAAATGCAGGATTCTCAGCACAGTTCCTACCATCGAGCACTCCTTAAGCAAAACTAGCATTTATTGTATAAAAACTGCATCCAAGCTTTAAAGTACACAAAAGGTAATTCTAGAATTCTACATTATCCTCTACAAAACTAGAACTTTAAACAACATAACAGAATATTACTGCTTAATATCTCAATTTTCTATATATCTAGTTATTTTTCAATTTTACTAACTAGCTTGTAACTCTCCATCTATCTATCTATCTATCTATCCATCTATCCATCTATCCATCTATCTATCTAACTACTTATTTATAGGCCAGTTTTACTAAGTACAGCAGGTTGACCTCAAACTCATGACCCCCCTATCCTGGACTCCAAGTGAGATTACATTAATCTGCTGCTACACATGGCCTAACATTACTTTTAAATTAAAAATAGAAGAAACAAAAGAACCAACCTAGGAACAATACATTTTCTGAGTAATCTTCACAGTGAAATCTGAAGAACCAGCTTCCACTTGAATACTACCACTTTTGAAGAAATGACTTTTAATTCTAAACCAAGTATGTGCACTGAAGAACTGACAGAGGTGAAATGAATTAAAATTAAAACCGAGTATGAACATGAAAACTGATATTTTCTAAAGTTAACTCAAGATATTTATAAAATTTTGTTTTAACTACTTCAGGACTTTTTTATATTTTCAAACAAAAATACTTACAGTTTGATAATATGAGGATGACGAAAGAGTTTAAGATTTTGAATTTCTCGTTTTATTTTTCCAACAACATCTAAACTGCGAATCTTCTGTCTATTTAAGATCTTAACTGCCACTTTATGGCCTGTCAACTGGTGTTCTCCAACTGAAGAAAGAGAAAGAGAAACATTGGCTGTCATAAGAACGGGATCATCGTGCATCTTCCTAAGTGCCCTAAGCTTATTTACTCGTGGGTCTACTTCAGCAGTCACGGATGCACAGGCCTGAAGTGTTTGTCTTTGCCTCTGAATCTTCCCCTTCAAAAAGAGTCTCTTCAACACAGAAACTATGCCTTGGTCATCTCAGCATCCTCAGTAAAGCAAAGGAAGTTTAGTTCATCTTTGTGCAAAGGACTGCTAAATTCTGTATTCCTTCATAAAAATACTATAGAACATCTTTTAGACAGAATAGAATTCATTATATTTTTCCTTATTTCTCATCTTCTACTTAATATCACTGTCTTTATTACAGAATAAATAATTTCTGTAATAAATGTAAAACAACTACTGTTCAAAATTCAAGCTACGGCAATCTCTGCTATTTCACACACTGCTCATCACTCCCTTTTGTTCGGGACCACGCTAATCTCTGGCTTGGGCCAGCTTTAATGGTTCTGCTAAGGAACACTCTTATTCCCTGTTGGTTAGCACCACTCTCTCTATTAACTCCTAGGTGGCCTTTGTTCTGTTCTCTGCTGTTCCTTAAAGATTAATTTCTAATCTAGATGCATGGTGGCCCCTCGAGTCATCTCACACATCTCTCAGCCACACTTACAACAACTCTATGAAGGATCACTATTCTCCAGGGATAAATGCAACCTAACACAGAAAAGCTAAATAGTTTGTCTGACTGAGGTCACATGCTTAAGGGGAGGCATCACACGTGACCCAGAGTTGTCTTACTTCAGAACCAAAATGTTTAACTACACAATCCAACAATGCTATCCATGAGCTTGGGATAAGAGCGACGCAAACATAAAAGGGACTAATTTAGGAACTGCATTACTTGTTGAGGGACATTATTTTATTTTAATAACTTCATAATTATTTTAATCACATTTTTAAAAGTTTGAAAGTTACTTTCCTCACATATAAAGCAAACTAATTAGTAAAAATCATGTTCAAAGTAGATGGGGGTAGGAGGGAGGTATGGGGAGGGAACAGGAGAAGAGGGAGAGGCAACTGTGGTTGGCATGTAAAATAAATAAACAAATGGATGAATGAATAAACAAATAAAATGAATAAATAAAGTCATGTTCCAAGCAACATCAATTTACTAGCATTCTACAATGCTTCCAAAACTTAAAGAAAACTTTGATTTCAGGGACTATCCAATGAAATAGCCTAAATAGGTTTTCTTTCCTTTCTTTCTTTCTTTCTTTCTTTCTTTCTTTCTTTCTTTCTTTCTTTCTTTTTCTGGGACTATCCAATGAAATAACCTAAATAGTTTCTTCCTTCCTTCTTTCTTTCCTTCCTTCCTTCCTTCCTTCCTTCCTTCCTTCCTTTTTTGCCTAAATAGTTTCTTGATGCCTGAGTAGTGTATCACATACCCTGGAAATCTGATAACATCCAAGCACTAGTGCGCATGGCCCAACAAGTATGACTTTGTCTTCATTCAAATCTACTATGACCTCAAGGAAAGTAAAGACTGCCACCACTTATCACTACGATAGGGTGAGATTCACTTTCTCCTCCACAGAGCAACTAAAGTACTTTCTAGTGCGAAACAGGGGACTTTCCCAAGTCAAAGAGGGTGTGGACTCTGTGGTGGTTAGTCAAATCGAGTTGACTGAATAAATATTTGAGAGGTTAATGAAGTACAGCTCTCCATATGTATGTAAAGCCATTCCAAAGAATTAAAACCTAAAGACACTGACCTACGTGATGGATAAATGTCTTGACAGATCCATGCTACCACAATACAGGTGAAAGGTGGGGGCAAGAGGGCTCTGGGAGGAGGTGATCATGGGGATATCTGTAAGGCTGCAGTGGCTCCGGTCTGTTTTTCCTTTCTGGCTGATAAAATGTGAACTGCTCTGCTCCAACCTGCCCTTCCATCACAATAGGTTAGCGCCTATGGAACTGGTAGCCAAAATAAATAATTGTTCCCTACACATTGTTCCCAGGTATTTTGACCACGTGATATAAAGGTATCTAACATGAAGTCTATCAGCCCAAGCAGGTGTGTCATTTGTTCTGCTATCACAGGCAAATCTGCAAACAAAAACGTGAGTGAACTGATTCAGAAGAATAGGATTGCTTTGTCTATATCTGAGGAAAAACTGATCTGTTTGTCTTTATATATGAAGAAAGTTTCCTGAATCAAACACTGAAAAAGAAAGGACATTTTCTATAGAAATGGTTAAGAAAACAGATAAGTAAGTGTCTGAAGTTAAAACACACCAATGCATTGAGAATTCCTGGTTTTGAGGAATTACACTAGCCGTTTGTCTAATTCCTTCAGTGACTTCTTGCTTAACTATAATTAATTATATACAAATAATCTGTCATCCTTTCCTTGGAAAGCCAAATTAAAGTCCAAAAACTTTTTAATCAATACACGTATAAGACCAAAAAAATCTTATATGTATATAGCAGACATAAACTTTCCTTTATGGAAATCAAATGTTTTCATTCATCAAAGTTTTATTTCCATTCAATCAATTTAAAAAATCTAAAACATTTGCTAGGCATCTTTTATGAGCAATGGTTTGTTGATCATATGCACATGAAAAGAGATTTACATTAGGCTTCATCATATTAATGGGGATCAATGACAGCAATAAAACAACTGAAATAAATCTATATGATATTTAATATTCCTTGTTTGTAAAGGGTAGTTGAAAAAGAATGGACAAGCTTGCCATAGCACCATGTACAAAGCAAGTATTCAAACCATACCTGCTTTTGGGTACAGTAAGAACACTCCCCCACTGAACTACTTTATAGTGAGCGCCCACCATGAGAAAGCACTGTGCTAATCACACGGACAGTCCACCTGGGGCAGCATGGTTCTGTTGTACTGCTAGCTGCCCAGCAACATCTATTGTACTTTTTGTACTCAGGCACAAATCCCAAATTACACCAACACACATGACTAGCAAAAGGAAAGACAGCACCCTACACCTCAGTGTCTAGCTGTAGCCAAAAAAAAGTCTCCGCAGCTTCTCCATCTCAAAGTCTGGAACTTAAAAGCTTCTGGTCTGAACCCAAAGGTGAGTTATGTATCCAGAAGCAACAGGGAAGAGCAGACAACAGACATGATGACAGTGTGAACTATCTGTCAGAATTTTACAAGAGTTACATACTACCATCTTGTTTAAGCCCCCCCCCCTTTTGAGAATTTCATACAAGTCTACAATGCTGAAGTTCGGCAGCTGTGAGCCACCTGATGTGGTGCTGGGAACTGGACTGAGGTTCTCTATAAGTGCACTCTGCATTGTTAACTGCTGATCTACCTCCCCAACAGCACATACAATGTTTTCTGAACAAACCCACCCCAACCCACACTCCTACACCATTTCTCCATCTTTCATTCATGTGCAACTTTTTTGTTTCTTTATTTTAATTCGCTAGTCCCTTTAGTGTTGTCAGTATGTGTGTGAGTGTAAAACCATTTCACTGAAGCAAGGGCCAGCTACCAGGATCGGTATCCCTGAAGAAAACTGACTGACCCTCCCTAGTAGCCAATAGTTCCTCAGCTATGAGAGTGGGACTTTTTGGACCCCTCGCCCATGCCTGCTGGATCTTTGCTGGACTGAGCTGTGTGGATCTCACCCATACGGAAACAGCTACTGGGAGTCCTTATGCTCAGCAGCCCCGTCGTGTCTGGAAAACACTGTTTAGCCGCGGCTCTCCACAATCTCTAGCTTTCCCTTTCTGTGATGACGGTCTTTGAGTTTTGGGAGGAGGGCCATGATATGGATGTTCCATTTAGGCTGAAACATTCCAGTTTCTTATTCTCCATGCTGTGACTGGTTTTGAGTCTCTGTACTAACTGTCATCTACAGCAAAAAGATGCTTCTTTGATGAGTTGAGAGCTGCAATAATCTAAAAGCATAATGGTAAGTATCTAGAGGGCAGTTTGATACAACGTCCATTGAGCAACATAATAGTAACAGGTTCTCCCCTAGAGTCTATGACCAACCCAGCAATGTGTTTTTGATCCAGTTAACAGTACCAGGTATGAGTTCTATCTTGTGGGTCAGGCCTTAAATCCAACCGGAATATTGTTAGTTACTCTCATAACATGCCAGCCACTATGCACCAGCGGGCATGCCTTACCAGAATTGTCATTACTGTAGCTCCCAGGGTTCACAGCTGGGTAAGATATTGATGGCTTTTCCCTCTTGGTAGCCTGCATAGTGCCTTCTGGCAACACGAAAGCTAGCCAGTTCAGATGAAGATTTCAGGTCAGTACCAGCTTGATTTCTCTATCCTGTGACTCATGTATATGGTGACTGACTTCCGCAATCAGATCTTACTCTTCCAATTCCTGGTGGGCAGCCAAGAGCAATCACAATGGCCTGCATTGTTTGGGGGAGTCCATGGGAACCCCCTTGACTAACAAGTTGAAGAAAGATAGCCCTTTTATTCAGTTGAAGAGGGGTAGACCTTGCATCAAGTTGAAAAGGAATAGGCCCTTTTTCACAAGTTGAAGATGGGCTACCTTTTTATTTTCTACATATGTCTGCCCCTGACGATTAACAACTACGTACTCAGAACACTTCAAAACTCCCTTCAGGGCTCTTCTGAACTCCACACGCATGCTATGGCATGCACACACACCATAAATACATACATGCATTAAATGTGCAATAATTAACTTCAAATATTCAATTTTGCTGGAGTATGTATTAATAGTCCCTTCTGACTTTCTTAAATTCTAGCCAAATCCACAAAATACTTTCTAAAACCAAGGAGCACTGTGGAGGGAAACCCACACTCACTCAGACTGTACCTGAACTATGCCTTTTATGATTTATTTTTCTTTCTGTTTCTTATCTGTTTGTTTAGGGCCTGGGGGTGGGGTGTTGGCAGACAGTATCACTCTGTCACTCTGGCTTGACTGATAGTCACTATGTATGCACACCAGGCAGGCCTCAAACTTGTAACAATCCACCTGCCTCTCCTACCCCCAGCCCTCTTGTGTTCCTCTGAGAGCATGTTCTCCAGCCCCTCTGTCTTGGTTTCTGCAAGTCTGAGAGGCCTGCACCATCACATCTGACTTCCAGCTCTGTGCTTTACAAGGTGAAGAGTATCACACAGAAGGAATGGAAATGATTTTCTACTGCTCTAGAAAACAGAATTAGGAATACTTAATAGAATTCAAGTACCAGAGTCATCTGTTCTACAGAGGTTCTCCTGGCCTCCATATTCACTATACTGGCTTAGACTGAAAAAAAAAAAAAAAAAAAAAAAAAGTTTTCCTAAATAATTATTTTTCTTAAATTACTTTTTTTCACAAGTTATGCGTTATTTAACATCTACCTAATCCTTGGTCATTGTTCCATATTAAATAGGAGGGAGTCAAGTCAGGTGTCCTATAGTCTTTGTCTAATATCAAGAACACAGTTGCTGGAGATGGGCATAGAATGGCTATAAACTTGTTTATGTCACTCAACCAGTCAGTAATAAGCAGCAGGGACAGAAACACAGACAACATGTTTTATGGATCAGCACTCTCAACTACATCATTGCGGATTCAAATGAGAAGCTCATCTGTGTCAGGATATCCGTAAGGTAAAACCTCCACTAAGAAGGTCCACTAAACAAACTGTACCTAGGCTGAGCAAGGTGTCCCTCCAAAGAGAGCGGGCTCCAAAAGGCCGCTCAAACCCTAGGGGTAAATCTGGTCCCACTGCCAGGGCCCCGCGCGCCTCCTTTCACACAGCTGTCGCCCACGCTCAGAGGCCCGGTTTGGTCCACGCAGGTCCCCTGCTCTCAGTCTGGAGTCGGTGAGCTCCCACCAGCTCAGGTCAGCTGTTTCTGTGGGTGTCCCCACCATGGTCTTGACCCCTTTGCTCGTATTATCGCTCCTCCCTCTCTTCGATTGGACTCTGGGTGCTTGGCCCAGTGCTTCACTGTGGATCTCTGCCTCTGCTTCCATCAGTTGCTGGATGAAGGTTCTATGACGACAATTAAGGTAGTCATCAATCTGATTACAGGGGAGGCCAGTTCAGGCACTCTCTCCACTATTGCTTAGGGTCTTAGCTGGGTTTTTCTTGTAGATTCTTGGGAATTTCCCTAGTGCCAGGTTTCTTGCTGGCCCCATAATGGCTCCCTCAATCAAGATATCTCTTTCCTTTGCTTTCCCTCTCTGTCCTACCCCCACCTCGGCCAACCCATTCACTCAAGTTCTCCTCCCCACTTCCCTTCTCCTTCTCTCCCTCCCCTCCTGCCTCCCCCCACGCTCCCAATTTTCTGAGGCTAAATCTTTAAAAAGGTAGAGAATGATAGAATAAATATAAATGAAAGGAATTCCAAGTACTGGGAAGAAGACAAAGCTACAGGTGAGGATATAAGTTAGTGCAAACACTTGGGATAATCATAACTACTGAACAGTCCATAATAAATAACTGCGTAAACAGTACGAGTGTATACGCTAAGACTTAGTGATGCTGAGCCTATGACACTCAGCCTCAGTGCTGAGTACATAACCACAAAGGTTCACAAGTGCTCAGGAGTCTTCTAAGGACTCCTCAAAGCTGCTCATCCATAGTCTTAAACTTCAGGCAACAAAGATTGGCAGAAAACAAACACGTATATGGTAGAAAGGACCTAGTCAGAGTGCATCTCCAAAGCAGGACAAAAGAACGAGGTAGTAAAGCAATCTGGGGAAGGCAGTTATGGTATTATTAGAGGGAAAAGTATTCTTCTAAGAAGGTATAATAATCATGAGTGTTCACTACTGTACCATACACTTTTGTATGTGTACATGGACACACTACATATACACCTACAAAAACACATTGCATTACATCAACTTTTTATACACACTTCTCTAAGATGTAAACTACCCCAGAGTACTTAAAGAGAAGAAAACTGAGATTCACACAGTTTATGAAACTTACCCAAAGTTCATTTTGGAAATTAATAATAGAGCTTCTATTTAAAGCCACATCTCGGTACCTACAAAGCAATTCTCAGGAAAAATTAAGTTTATTCTCTTCCACTTCCCAGGAATCCTATTGTCCGTAGTGAACAACTGGAAACAACATTGAGACAAAAACAAAAACAAAAAAAAAAAAAAAAAAACACACAATAAAATTCTTTGTTGTGTATATGTCTGTGTGCATAAACGTGTATGTTCTTGTCAGGTAACTCCCTCAATCACTCTCCACCCCCACCCCACCCCCCGTTTCTTAAAGACAGGATCTTTCAATGACCCTGTAGTAGTTAAGAGTGGCTGCCAACAAGTCCAAAGATCTTCCTGTCTTCACCTCTCCGGAGCAAGGAATATAGGTGCTACAACAACTGATTGTTTTTAATATAGGTGCTAAGAATGAAAATCAAGTCCCCATGCTTGTATGACAGTCTTTTATCAAGCCAACTCCCTTACCCTCAAACAAAGCTCTTTGTAAAAAGATATACTATATATTCTCAAATACAATCTGACAGATTTATTACATTTATTTATTCATTTGTATAGACCCCTACACAAGTAAATCTGATGGGTTATTTTTTATCAAAAGTGATACATTAGAAAAAAAGACATATGTCCAATTTAGAAGTGGACAAATCACTTCAATGGACACTTCATAAAAGGAATGCAAATGGGCAAAAAATAGGTACAGAATATTCCGTATCATCAGCCTCTAAGGAAATATAAACCAGCTCTATTTAGAATGGCTTTTTTTTTTAAAGGAATTCTGTTATATTGTTTGTTAGAAATATAAAGTATAACTACAATAAAGAACAGTGCGGTAATCCCCCCAAAAACTAAAAGACAATCTAGCTATCTTAAGCCTAAGAACAAATCAAAATGAAATTACTATTCTACCAGACAGACACATTGAGGTCCGAGTCACTGAGACATTCACAATACAATGAGATATGTAACCAACCTGGGTGCCCACCAGCGGGTGAGCAGCTAATGAAAAGATGGCCTATAAACATAATGGAACCCTAAAGAAAGCCAACATCCTGTAATTTACAGTAAAATGAAAGGACCTGGGTAATGTGAAATAGACCAGGGAAGAAAGACGGGTATCACATATTCTCCCTCATATGCGGAAGCTGAAATAGCATGGTCTAAAAGTAGAAGTGATGGGGAATCTCGGCCAGCCAATGATCTTTAAGGGGTTGGACCAGGTTAGGGCGTGACCTTTTGGGAACCGGAGAAAACCATGGGGCCCACCTAGGGTTCTCTCTCTCTCCCTCTCCTCCCTTCCTCCCTCCCCCTCCCTCCCTCCCCCCCCCCCCCCTCTCTCTCTCTCCACACACAGCTGAGGTTGGACTTCTCATTCCTGTTTCATGAGTTTGTCCCTTATAATAAAGAAAATATAACTAAATTATCTTGGAGTTAGCCTGGGATGCTTTAAACTGTGCCTTTCAACAATTGGCACCAACATGGGGCTTGGGGATTGGTACATCTCCTTTTTGGAACCCTCATGGCTGCAACCAGTCACTGCTGGGCCCCACGTGGGTATTTGGACACTGACCCTCCCCGTGCCACAGCTCTACAGCAGCCTCTGGCCTTGGTAATATTTCAGAGCCACCCTGGGTCCAGCTTCCCCGGCACACTATGGAGGTGCAGACAGGGAGCAGGCTTCCCTGGGTGTCTCTGTCAGTGCTGCTGCCTTGCTGTTTCTGTAATACCTACACTGCGGCTGCCCAGTTAGGCTTTGATCATCTTAATAACTGATCATAATTTAAGCATTTTTTCAGTATCTAATGCACTAAATTCAATTCAAAAAGTCCACGGCTTGAATTTTCCAACCACGCTACAACTCCGACACCTGCTGGCCAGTAACAGTTATTGTACCTACTCCAACTCAATACCCTTTATGACAGATGAGATTTATAAGGTCAACATGACAGATAATTTAACAATGCAAGAGTTCAACATTTTTTTTACTCATACCATGGATGGTTATTATGTAAGGCTTATGTGATTTCCTTCCTACATCCCTATATTTCAGTCTAGGGATTAGCTTTGTCTTTCATATTTTCTCCTTAAAAAATGCCTTAATAATAGAGTCAAAAATGAGGCACTTTTAAAAATGATATAGTCTTTACATACTGATAATGACCAGCTAAAAGGGAAAATCATCACTCTGGAGAAGGATACAACCAATTTGACAAACAAAACCCAGTCAATGACAGAGGGTGCTGAGATATTGTCTCAGAGAATTCATGCTCTTAAATGTATTCATCAAAATCTGTTAAACAGTTGTGATAGATTAATGGATAGAATGTCTCTCCAGGATGGTAATAAATATGCCATAAAAATTATGTCTAAGGATGAGATGTTATCTTTACTGGACAGATATTATACCTTGGAATCCTCAATGAGGGCTTTAGAACAAAACACCAGACAGGAGATCCAGACTTTACAAAAGGCAGTGGTAAAAAGATTTAAAAAGATTAAAAAAATTATCAAAATTGATGAGCAGGGACAAAAGGTACAAAGACAAAATTTAGCCTCATCAGTACGTACCAAAATCCAGAATGGCTTACCCAGAGTTCTAACTACCTATCTAGCAATCTCCTCAGAAAGATCATCTGGCACCAAGTACCTAAGGTAGTCAAAAAATATACATGGGAGCCTAGACATGTGAGTGATCTAAAAAAAAAAAAAAAAAAAAAAAAAAAAAAAAAAAAAAAAAAAAAATTAAACAAGCAATAGTTTCTTATGGCCTACGCTCACCCTTTGTTAGGAAATGTGGGCTTCAAGCAATGAGGCTACCTGTCATTATTCAATTAATCTCAGCAGTCCTAGAAATGGACCACAGCTTCTCTAAAAATGTTATTGGAGAAAAGAGGCAAAAAATTTTAAAGCAGAGAAACGCAAAAAGACTTAAGATTTCCCAAGATCAAATTCTTGGTGAGGGACTTTACTTTGATCCTCAGGACCAGGCTCTTTATGACAAACACACCTTGTCCCTATGTAACACAGCAGCCTTAAATGCTTGGGACAGGATTCAGGAACCAAAAAGAAAATTAAATCATATATTAGGGTTAAACAGGGACAGAAAGAACCCTTTAGTGACTCTTTACAAAGATTAACTAAGGCAGTACAAATAGGAGTAACAGACCCAGAAGCTAAATATGTACTAATTGAATCTTTGGCTTTTGAGAATGCCACCTTAAAATACAAAAAGATCCTTGATCCTTTAAAGGTTAGATCAACATCAATAGATAAATGGATCTTACTCACAATGAATGTTGAGACATTTGACTATAGTACTAAAGCTTGGGTAGGAGAAACAATTCCCAATGGTATGAGGCAACATCAAAATGTCAAATGTTTTAATTGTGGTAAATTAGGATATCTCAGAAGGGATTATAGCACATCCTTCAACATAGAAGAGTAATTACAAGAGATTAGGAAAGATGGATACAGGAGACTGAATTTGATCCACATGTATTGGAGTATCAAACTAAACCCTGTAAGATAGTCTTAAAGACAAAATCTGAAATAGTGCAGAAACAAATCTATTTCTATAATAATATGAATGAGTTTTAAATTTATGTCTTTCAAACATGGCAAAATGATATAAATGGAAAAAACACAGAATGCTTAAAGCAGCATTATTCATGATAATTAAAGTACAAAAACTTTCCAAATGTCTATTAACAAAAATAAATAGTGCAGACTTAATGTAACATGGGACTGAACAAACTACAATTATATGCAACTACAGACAAAAAGCTCACGAACATAATCTCAGGTAGAAGAAACAAGATATAAACGATTCTGCTTCTAAAAAGTTCAAAGAGGGTGCAATTATGCATGGAGGGGTGGCTTTTGGTGGGAACAAAGAATGGAGGCATTAACCAAAGGGAGCTCCTAGAACACCATTTCTGTGGCTTTTTAGAAGCAGTGTTCATAGGTGGTAAGAATGATGAGAATGATGAGGATCTTTCTAGAATAGAGGATGCTGTGGTTTCAATGAGAAATGTCCCCCATTGACTCACATTTTGAACACTTGGTCCCCAGTCGGTAGTACCTATTTAGAAAGATTGTGGAATCTTTAGGAGTTGGAGTTTTTCTAGAAGAAGTAAGTCATTGGGGGTGGGCCTTGAGGTTTTATTGCACAGCCTCATTTTCTGTTCATTCCCTGCTTCCTGAATGTACATGCAATGCAGCCAGCCAGACTTCTGACATCCTATCTTCCCTTGCCAGCTGCCATGTCTTCACCACCATAATGGACTGTAGATCTCTGGAACTAAGTCAAAATAAACTTTTCTTCCTTGCATTGCTTTTGTCAAGGTATTTTATCACAAAAACAAGAAAGTAAGTAGGTGGGATGTATAATTTTAAGTCAATTAAGAGCTCTTAGACCCTGGACACGATGGTATATACCTGGCTTCCCAGAGGCAGAGATAGAAGGATCACCCCAACTTCATTCTACATAGTAGTTCTAGGCCAAACAGGGACATCCAATGAGATTCCATATCAAAAACACTAGGACACTGAATCAATACTTAAACTATGGCAAGTCCAAGGTTACTAAATCTATCAGCAAGCTGGAACTTGGTGCAGAGATTGGCCCAGTTTGTTGGCCTTTACTCATGCCAACATTAACTCTGGGAACGAGTCAGGAGTGATCTGGTGTACATATGCTCTAACTCCTACCATCACCAGACTCCTGCCAAAATAACACAAGGCTCCTTTCTTCTTTGCCCATGATGAAACTGTCTCACTGATTTTCTCCAAATTTCCTTTTCATGAAGTCCTTAAATTCTCTGAAGATTGTTCTAACATGGAAGCAAAAGACTTTTATTTTTGGCCTATGACTAAGCACCATTCTAAGAACTGTCTGGGCATATTCAATTCTCCAAACTCAGACGGAAGACATGTAGCATCATGCCTCGGCTGCAGAGAGCACACTAGGAACTGAGAGGGCATATGAGCATGACAGCACGTTAAATGCTAACACAAGGAACAAGGTGTAGCAGGAATAATAAAAACCCAGAGACAGACATTGGGGTTCAACCTGAAGATCAGAAAGGCAAAACAGCCAACCCCTAGAGAGACCTTTTACCTCTACCAAATCTTCAAACCAAAAGGGCAAAACCCTGTCTCCATGAATCCTCAGACTCCACACTCCACTGAGTTCCTGTCTCTTCCCCTTTATATTCCTCTCTCTGCTCAGCCATATTGCTCCTGTTTCCACCTCCCTAGTGCTGGGATTAAACATGTGTGACTCCCAAACACTGGAATTAAAGGTGTGAGCTACTATTACCTGGATCTGTTTCTGAATTATCTTGTATATCCCAGGGTATCCTTGAACTCACAGAGATCCATCTGCCTCTGTCTCCCAAATCCTAAGATTAAAGGTGTGTGCCACCATTCCCTGGCCTGTTGGACTGACTAGTGTGGTTGCTCTGCCCTCTGATGTTCAGGCAAGCTTTATTTATTAAAATAAAAATAACAGACCACTATAACAAGGAGCTTATTTTAGCTCACAGCTCAAGAACATGGGTTAATATGGTAGGAAGTCATAGCTGCAGGACCTTGGTGGCTGCTCAAACTGCTCCATGGCAACAAAGCTGAGATCGGAATGCTGCAGCCCCATAATCTTTCTCCTTATTATCTGGTCCAGGACCCTAGGCTGCCCACATTTCGTGTAGGTTTTCTTACTCCAGTTAACCTACTCTAGAAGATCCCTTACTGACATATTCAGAACTTTGTTTTCATGGTGATTCTAAATCCTATTATGTTGATAAACAAGATTAGCCATCACAATCCCGCTTATTGTCAACCTGACACACAAACATAGCAGGTTAAGTCATAACCTTCCACCCCTTGTCCTCAGTCTCATGGGCATCTGATAATGCAAAATGTATCCAATCTAATTTCACAAGTCCTTATAATCTTTACCAGTTGCCACACTGTTTAAAATTCCAAAGTCCAAGCTTCTGTTGAGACTGGAGGTAATCTCTTAATTGGGAGTCACTATAAACTCAAAGTTACAGTCTTACAATACACAAAGACACAGAATAAACATGCCCATTCCAAAGAGAGCTCTGGGGCACAGTGAGAAGGACTTGACCAACGCAAGACAGAAAATTCATCAGGGAAAACAGCACATCCTAAAGTTCCACTCTGAGTGGATTTAGGGGATCATGGTGGAATCATTTGGGCTCCAAGGAGTTTGGATGGCCTCATCCCTCAACTCTGCTGCCTGAAGTACATACAGCCCTCTTTTGAGTCAACAATCCCCCTCCATGCCTACAGTTTTCTTCAGCAGAAATTCCATAGTAGCATCACCCACACAACAGGGTCTTCACTACAACCTTGATTCCACCTCCACAGCCTCATGTAGTGACCTTGCAGGACCTCCTCCTAACTTGAACTCCGACACACATTGCCTGTCCTTAGTGGCTCTCTGGAGGTCTGTGGTGCAGACTTCATAACCTCCTTAATCTTGCATCTTTTATGCCTGTTAAACCAGTATCCTGTGGACAATGCTGCTAAGTCCCGCAGCAGCTTGGACTAGAGCCTGACCTTTTGGACTATAGTTGTACTGGCCTCTCTATGCTGACTCTGAGGGACCACTTTCCTAGGAAATTGATTTTGATCTGGGAACTCCTACAATATCATTCTTAGTTTAGGCTCCCTCCTTTCAAATGATTTTGAACTTCCATTAGAGCCTTCTGTGAGCAAGGTCTTGCCCTCTGAGCACCTTTCCTATCACCCCAGTGCTGAGTTCCAACTTCTCTTCCATGGCACTCATCTCCTTCACAATTTCAGATGCTTTTGTTTGGGGTTTTTTGTTTTTTTTTGTTGTTGTTGTTGTTGTTTTTTTTTTTTTGGTTTTGCTGTTTTATTTTGTTGTTTGATTCTGTTTTTCAAGACAAGGTTTCTCTGGCTGTCTTGGAACTCACTCTGCAGACCAAGCTGGCCTTGAAATTAGAACTCAGAGGTCCACCTGCCTCTTCCTGAGTACTGGGAACACTGCCACCACTGCCACCACCTACCAGATGTTGTTTGTTTTGTTTTGTTTGTTAATCATCAACCTTGTCTGAAACCGGACACTTAATTCACACATTTCCTCCCCTAACTTCAGCGTTCTTATCTCCATTCAACATTCTGCTCTTTCTCTCTGCAAACTTGGGTTATGCCAATGAGCAGCAACCATAACACAGTCTGAATGCTATTCCATCTGGTTAACTTTCTCTGTCAAATGAATTGGTCCATTACGTTCAGCCTCACTCAGGTTCTCAGGAAACAGGTAAAATACAGCCAAAATCGTCTACCAAAATATTGTATGACTAGTCCCTAATTCAGTTCCAGAAAACTCCTTGTTCTCCTCTGACATCTCACGAGGCAGGCCTCCTTTGTCCACACGTCTCTCAACATTCTTGTCTTCCAAGATCCCAACAGAATGTTCCATTAAATTCTGCTCACAGCCCTTCAGGGCCTTTGTAGTCCACAGGTGCAAACTCTCCATAGTCCTCCTGCAAACCAATTTCAAAGGTCTAAGAACCACCACTTCTGGGTACCAATTACATGTTTTAGTTAACTTACCTCATTACAATAACCAAATTCCCAACGAAAGTAATTAAGAACAAGGGGTTTATTTTGGTTTATAGTTCATCATGAGGGGAAGTCATGGCGCGGAGCTTACAGCAGCTAGTCACATTGTATCCACACAGAGATGATACCTCAACTCAGAAACTAGTCACATTGTATCCACATAGAGATGGACACCTCAACTCAGCAGCTTGTTTCCTTTTTATTCAAAGAGGACCCCCAATCCGAGGAATGGTGCTGCCCACATTCAGTGTGGCATTCTACCTCCACCTAATTTTAAAAAGCCCAGAGCACTGGTTCCACAATGATTTTAAATCCCATCAACTTGAAAAGCTTTACCAACACAGATAGGATGGTGTGTTCAGGGCCTAAACACAAAACTCAGACTAGTTTACCCCTAGATCACCAATGCCTCGTCATGTATCAAGTGTCCTTGTCACATCTGCATGCTTATCACACTTGCATCTTATCACGTTATCACAGCACGTAATAATAAATGAAGCCATGATGGAAGGAAGGATGAGAGTAATCAAAATGAGCCACTTATTATTCCATCAAAGAGCAAGGTGGAGATAGAGCTGTGATCTTCATTGTGAATCAGACACAAGCTGAGATTGGAGAAATAAAACCTGGCTAAAACTACTCTGACAGTCCCGTAATAATACAGAGCAGATTCAGTACTGAAAGGATGAGACCACATATCCCAAATGACCTTTCTCACTCGGTTGTTTTTACCATGTGAGTGTGTGTATTTATTTTTCATTCTTTCAATCAGTAAATATTGTTTGACTGAAGTATATAAAGAATTGCCTTAAATGCTGAAAATAAGCAGAAGTTGCACTCTGGTAGAGAACATAAATAATAAGCAAGCATATGAAATAATGTTGGTCCAATGGCAATAAATTAAGAAAATAAAGCACATAAAGAGAACAAAGGCAATTTTAAATCAATCAGGAAAGGCCCGAGGACTTTTTGTTTTTTTAAATAAAAACTCTATACTTAACTTCTTTAACCTCAAGGTATATTGATTTCTACTTTTTTGAGAGGTGAGTGGGGGGTTAAGACAGAGTCCCACTATGCGGCTCTGATTATCCTGGAACTCACTAGGTAGACCAGGTTAACCTTGAACTCACAAAAGATCTACTTGCGTTTGCCTCCTGAGTGCTGGGATTAAAAGTGTGTGCTACCATACCTGGCTTTTGCTTTATTTTTTAAATCTTTATTTATGCTGGCTTTAGACTGTAACTTTAAAATATTTCTTTAAAACTTAAATCAACCTCAAATTCCATTAAGAAATAGCTTAATATTTACATAACCACTTATGGTATGACATAATCAGAAAAAGTCCACCAGTGTAGAAGAGATTATTTTAAAATGCTAGAAAGATACATTCAAGTCACGGATAAAGGATCTAACGTTTTCTGCCTGTGCTCACTCTGGAGGACTGGAGACCTGCAGGAGCATGACCACCAGTTCCTCATCACAGGCCTCATGTTTTTCCAGCTCCAGTCCTGTGTCCATTTCCTCCTGCAGTTCTCACTCGACAACTTCATCTCCGTTTCCTTTCCAGTTCTACGAATCCCCCCTAACTGCAAGAACAGATTTTCTTCTAATGTATTGAATAAATATAATTTCAAGTTCCATAAAATCTCTTATAATGAGTTGTGGGATAATTTAAAATTCTCTACAAAATAAGAGGCACAAAACAGGTTTTCACCTCAAGAGCCCTTAGGTTTCATTTTAACAATTACCCCTGATATTGTAACATGCATCCTCGACTCACTAATGTCTAGCACAAATTTGGAGTTTTGCTTTTCTCAGATAATGCAAGGACTTTAGAACACATCAGGCTACTCTCACATTTAGCTTTGTATTTAATTCCGACATATATTTTAAATCTTAGAGGATGAATTTTTGTTATCTATTACCTATATCTAAATAGTTATCTATTTAGTTACTGCTCTGTCAGTCCACTCTAGTGCCTTTCGTTTCCTTTTGGGCTTTGTGGTGGCTTGAATAAAAATGGCCCCACTAGGGAGGGCACTATTAGGAGCTGTGGCCCTAAACTAGCCATGGCCTCCTTGAAGGAGCAAGCCCCTGGAGGTAGGCTTTGGGGTTTCACAAGCACAAGCCGGGCCAACTACGGCTTTCAGCTGCCTGCAGTCAGGCTGTAGAGCTCTCGGCTTCCTCTCCAGCGCCATGTCTGCTTGTTTGCGACCCTGCTTCCCACCATGATGATAACAGACAAACCTCTCAACTCTAAGTCAGCCCCAATTAAATGCTTCTTGATAAGTGTTGACGTGGTCATGGTGTCCCTTCAGAGCAGGAGAAGCCCAACTAAGACTGGTTTCTTGCTTTCATTTGGGATTACTTTCTCACTTACTGGATGATTCACTTTGGTGTTTCCCTTACTGTGGCTATGCTAGCAACAAATCCAAGCTATCCACTAAAAACACACAAAACGCGTGCTGCTTTATTTTTAGGCTTTATTTTCCTCCCATCAAATGGCAAAAGTTGGGAGTTTATTTCTTCACCTCTTACCTTCAAAAATCACTCCTGTCTACTTTCTCTTTCCCTTCAAGACTGTGCATGCTGTGACAATCACTGGTCTTTTCTGAATCCAAAGTAGTGTTTACATGACAGTAAATGTTCTAACTTTTAGTTTATTTAGTTTTCAAAGATGGATTTAGGACACAGAGTATCAATATAATGTGATCACACAAGTCCTTAAAACACAGAACTGTTACTTCCTAGCCCAGTTTTCACACAAGGCATACTAGGTTGTGACACTCAATGAGTGGATCCTGTCAACTCTAGTAAGAGTCTCAAGTGGGAGCCATGTGTATGCACTATGAGCAGACACCCTAAATGGAAGCTGGAAGGAGGCTTCTGTTTCCTTATGACTGTGCTGGAAAAAACAATGGCCTTACACTTCTTCCATAGTTCCTCCAGCCCAATGTCAATTACCCAATGACAGGCTGTTTTCATAAAAATGATGTTCAGGGGCTGGCAAGATGAATGAGTGTTTGTAGACTCTTGCACACAGGCCTAAAGACCTGAATTCAAAGTTCCCACATCTCAGCCAGGTAGTGGTGGTGCATGCCTATAATCCCAGCACCCAGGAGGCAAATGCAAGTGGATCTCTGTGTGTTCGAAGCCAACCTGGTCTACAAGAGCTAGCTCCAGGACAGGCTCCAAAGCTACAGAGAAACCCTGTCTTAAACAAACAAACAAAAAAATAAAAAGTAAAAAAAATCCCCACATCTCACAAGTTGGCAAGGTAGAACTGATTCTCAAGAGTTGTCCTCTGACCTCCAGACTCCCACCATGGTAAATAGGCACTTGTATACACACACACACAATAATAATAAATAATAATGGGTCAAGCAGTGGTGGCACATGCCTTTAATCCCAGCATTCAGGAGGCAGAGGCAAGGAGATCTCCATTAGTTGGAGGCCAGCCTACTCTACAGAGCAAATTCCAGGACAGGCTCCAAAGCTACAAAGAAAAACTCTGTCTTGAAAACCTAAATAAATAAATAAATAACTTTAGATGTTTGGTAGACAAAGTGAATAAGCATATTTATCTTAGCATATATCCAAAAAAGTTTCTTTAGAGAAGGAAACCCCCAGAAATGGAGAGATGCCCCAGCAACAAGACCATGTACTGCTCTTTCAGAGAACCTGGCTTCAGTTCCTAGCACTCACTTTGTATGGATCACAACTGCCTGTAACTCCAGGTCCAGGGAATCTGACATACTCTCCTAGCCTCTGTGGACACTGCATACATATGCCACAAACCCCTACACAGAGACACACACATACACATAATTAAATTATTTTTAAAATGTCACTTAAGAAAGAAAAACCTAAGGCTATCTTTCTATTCACACATACCCTACAATTAACTTTTTCTGTAGAGGTTCCAATAAGAAATAGAGAGGACTTTCACTGTGTTCCAATTTGTGTCCCATGCATTCTTTCCATCCTTTGTCTCTCTATCTGGATATTTTTCTTTTGCCCTATCATTTTCTACACTGATCTTTTTAGTAGAGTCCAATCTGTTAAGACATCTAGAAAGTTCTATTTTGATAACTGCATTTTTCTGTTTTACAAATTTCCTTTGTCTAGTACTGAAAAAAAACTTGACCTGAACATATGAGTAAGTTAAAGTTCATGTCTGGTAACTTTAAAATCTGAATCACTTCCATGTCTCTTCCTGTTACCACAGAACTCTCCTACAATGCTTAATGTTGTGTGTGAACATCTGTAGAGATCCCCACTTGACTTCCTTTCCTTTATAGAAGACAAGAAGTAGACATTCTTAGTCAGTCTGGGATTAAACGGACCATAAACAGAATTTTTCATCTTCCAGTACTGGAACCATAAACTCACATGCTTACCAAGGATTGGCTCTAAAAACTTTAACTCTATTTTCTCCTTAGGACTAGACCTGCTTAGTTCTCTCTTCTGGCTATGGCTCTCTGACTGACATCTCACATTTACATCTCACGTATTAGCAAACCTCTCAAAACGTCAGGCTCACGCCAGAGGATTTTTCTTCTCAGAAGGTTTCCTTGAAAGTTTTGGCTGCCTTCAAACAGATGGCTGTGGAGTTACTTGGGGTTTCTCCTCCAGTTTTCTAGTTGTTCTTAAGCAGTAAGTTCATTTCATACAAGCTATAGTCAGGGTAGACGGCAACAACACTGGGGGAAATGAATGCACAAAGACAGAATGCTAAAGCTGACAAGCACATCGTCACAGGCAGCTATGCCTACCTTCCATGGAAACTAGGTAGTCTGTGGTAATAAGCCTGCTGGATGACCATCTACACCCGAGTAAATGGGTCAATAACAAATCTCACTGATGCACGGTACGGGTGCCTGGAAACAACCCTCACTGCGGCCCATAATGCACCTCCTTGCATTCGTCTCTAAGGCATCCCCAGTTTGGAGACTCTTTTTTCCAGATGATGGTACTTTAGCTGCTTAACGTACAGTCACACCTGTTTCCTCACAGTGCGAAAACCATCGCATTTCCTCTATAAGAGGTTGCACGCACACTTGTGGAGTTCTCCTAGAGAAGCTTACTGTCAGAATGAATCACAGCTGGCTATATTTTTTCCAACCTGTAACACCAAGAACTGAACCTATTATTCCAAATTTGACTTAAAGTATGGTGAAACAAAACTTCTACAACCGCCAATTGATACTGTCTCTGCATGCATATCTGTTTTCTGCCTGGAACCAATTTTATCATTTAAGCATTCATAATACCTAGTTCTTAAGCTTGTGGTCAGCCAAAAAAAAAAAAAAACTCAGAGTCTTGGAACTACTATCAATTGTTCCATTCTTTATGCACCACCTGTGTTTTGGTTTGGGTTTTAACCTAAGAGCTAGATTTGACACTTGTTCCTATTGAATTTCACTTTTCTGGTTTTTATATAGCAACCTAAATATTCTATTCAGTAAAACAGTGATAAACAGTGATTCTATAATTTGTCTGCTAGTTACTTCATCTAGCCTTTTGCCACCCTAAACAGCAACTCTTATTGGATCTGAGGTCATATCAAAATCGTTTAAATAAACTCAATTGTATGAACTAGAGAGATGGTTCAGTGGTTAAAAGCATCTACTGCTCTTCCAGAGGACCTGAGTTCAATTCCCCGCACCTGTCAGGCAAGTCACAACTGCCTGTAACTCTAGCTAGGAGGGTCCAATACCTTTGGCCTCTGCAGGCACCTGCACATACACACACCCAGATACACATAACTAAAAATAAAAACAAATTGTTAAGACAATTCAAGTATAAACAGAGCATGCCCTTCCTGATCTTACCTGACTCCTTTGAGAACAGTAATTCAGCAGCAATAAACCATCCAGAGCACGTTTCATCTTAATCACAAAGCTACTATGAACAACAGCCAACTTTCTTGCTGAAATCAACTGATAGTATGCAGGATAGCTGTGAGATTATCTAACAACTCACAAAGCACTAGAACAGGCCATGAAGAGAGGACCTGGTACAAATTGGAGAGAAGATGGGCTCATCATATAGTAACTTAAGACATTAAATAGAAAACAAAAATCATTTAAGCAAATTGTGTTAACATTCTCATTTCATTTAAATTAGTAAGTCGGCTGTTTGTAGTAGTGTCTATAGCCACACTAATAACAATAATATTATTTGTGCTTGCTAGTCAATATAACTAAGCGCAGGAAATATATAATATATACTGGTGGCATTATTGCATTACATTGGGAGGATTGAAATCAGTTCTGGAATCTCATACAGCACCAACTCAAGCACAGTCAAGAAGGAAAACAGAAACAATGCATACTAATAGAATTGCGCAAATAAAGTAAGAATTTAGAAAAAAGAATTGGGGGTATAAGTAAACATTTAATTTCATTATCCTTCCACTATGGTAACCATTTTCAATTGGTTGATAGAGAATTTACAATTTAGAAAAAGACAGAAGTATCGAATGCACACATACCGCTCACTGGGTTTTAATAACACATAAAATGACAATAATCCAAAGAGCAAATATTCTAATAACAAAGCACACTAACATTTGGAATAAGAGATGTAAATTTTGTTAGTGTTTTTAGCTACATAAAAGGCTGATTTTAAAAATCTAAGATTCATTGAAAGTATTTTTAGAATTTTAAAAGCAAAGGCACCACCAAACGAAACAAATGAAAATCTATCAGAGGCGAGCACCATTAAACCAGTCTCTGCTTAGGCAAGGAGACTGCTCCCTTGAAGCAGGGAAGAAAGTTTCTATTATTAGCAGAGATTAAAAACTCCCTGAAATTCTTTCCTCACTAGCACCATGCTAAAAATAAGGTGGTTTACCACACATCAAAATAAACATTGCTTTGCATATTCACCTCATTTGCCTAAATAGAAAAGTACAAACCTGATTCACAAACTTTCTCTCATATTTGGATTTCAATATGCTAAGATTTGCTCTCATTGTTACAGAACATTCAACGTTGATACCTACTTACTAATTATCTCATAAAGGATTTGAGATTAGATCTTTCTGCTAGATCAAATTAAATTACCTACCTGACTTCAAAAATTATTTTCTGCAAAATATTTTCCCTATCATTATGGAAAGCACAGGGATCGCAGGGTATTGAGGTAGTATCACTCAGCAGAGCATTCCTCAGCTGGCTAGAAGCACAAGAGAAGCCAACAGTTTGGCCTGATTTTACTCAAGCAGTGACAGCAACAAAAATAAGGAATAGCAGCCCCATGTCAGCAAGAGAACATGACAAGGTCCACGGAACTGAGCCCTGATCCCCTCTTTAGGGCATTTAGGGCACGGTATTTTACATGAGATGAACACAATGTGCCTTCACACCTGCCTTCGTGAGTGGGAGAGCATGAAAAGTGAGCGAGCAGTGGCTACACAGCTGGGGATTTCTCAGCCTATTTATTCACACATTCCTCTCATCAAATAAAGTTCCATTCTCAGACCCAGATCATGGCTAATGCTCACAATGTAGCTGTGAATATGAGGGCCTTCTGAGCTACGTATTTCCATGCACTTCTCACAGCTGTGTAAGGAACATATGAGTTTGGCACATGCCACCACACCTGGCTTGTGACAGGCCAAGTTCCTCACTGCGTCATCCGACTCCAACGTCTGTACACTGAAGAGCGTGTGCAAGTGCTATGTCTCTGCAGATAAGCCCGGCACGCATCTACCACTTGTAACAGAAGACTACTCTGGGGATCGATAAACCCAAATGTACATAGCATAGTAATTACAATATAGTTTATAGTTTTAAAAAAACTTATTTCCCTTTGCTATTTTATTTTTTGCTGTCTGTTTTATTTTTGAGGCAGGCATTGACTGTGTAGCCAAAGCTGGACTGACACCCAGGATCCTCCCATCTTAGCCTGAGTGCTGGGATGGAGGTCTACACGTTGCCATACTAGCTGTGCTTCCCTTTGCTTACATCTGACATATCTGTATTTCCGCTCTATTCTAAAGTAATCTGATCTCTAGTAAAGCGAGGTAAGCAATTAAATACAAGTAATTTCAAGTCAATCTCATTTCCAAGTCAGCTTAATGCCCACTTTTTCAAGGTCCTTATAAGTTTAGAACAGAAAGAAAAGGACAGAGATGGAACTGCTCGGGGCCTTCGGACTAACAGAAATAAAAAATAAATCTGAAGGAAAACATAGGTGTAACTTGCAGTCTCCCAAGTGGCCATTTAGAACTTATTTATATTTTGAAATGTTTCATTTAAAAAAAATAAATGGGGAACTAGTGAAATATTTACTTATTTCTTGAAAGCTAGGTCTCATGGATAACTACCTGAAAAGCAGAAAGACCAGTGTTCTAGGCACTCTGCTGACTAGACAGACGGATGGACCCGCGAAGCTCTGGTGCACAAACATAACTGTTCTCTCACAGGCCAGCCTAGCGGTCTTCACCTTGAAAACAAGCGCTTCTTTTTAAATTAATAATTGGCATTATAAGTATAAACCTCCTTCAGCCAGTCTTTGCCAATCACACACAGAAGATCTATTCCAATCCTACCACCTTTAGGTAAGTTCGAGAATAACAGAGCATGTCTAACCACAAGAGTTCCAAATAACAGTTCTAGCCAACCCAGAATGAGTGTGGCTTTAAACCATCAATTTAGAGGGAAAATATTTCGTTTTGTTTTGTTTTTTTGACATGGGGTTTCTCAGTGTAACAGTCCTAGCTGTCCTGGAACTAGCTCTTGTAGACCAGACTGGCATCGAACACACAGAGATCTGCCTGCCTCTGCCTCCTGAGTGATGGAATTAGCCACCACCCAGCTGAGGAAAGTTTTAAGAAATTAAAAACATACTATTTTTTCAACTTTGTCAACCCATACAATCTGTTTCCAAGACATGATCTAGAAACAACAATACTACAGCCCAATTAAGGAGAAAATTCAATTTAGTTTACTAGGAAGTTTTAATTACTTATTAGCAAATAAGACTTTATATGCTTTTTAAGAGTGATTTGAAGCCGTGTTAGTCTATGAAAGCTATACTATTAATATTTCTGCTTATTAAGTGTAACTTTGATCAATAAATTTGTATATCAACAATTTAAACTAAGTGTAAATAGCATAACAGTTAAGAGAGAAAGCACATAAAATGGTCCTCACTCCTCTCTTCCACATCTTTATTGCCACATAAAATTTGACAATCCACTATTAAGGTTTTATAGTAGAGATTAATTTTATAAAATCTAAATCTAGAACTATTAAAAACGTATGAGCTCTCAGCAAAACATGCTGAGACAAGTGGCTAACCACACAGTAAGACCGCCTTCAGCTTCACCGCATACCATACTTAGGAATGAAGTCAAAATCTATCCCAGTTACAAGTAAACGCCGGAACAATTAAATATTCATAGGGAAACAGTAAGCCGCAAATCTTTCAGACCTCCTAGGCAAAGATTTTTTAACTATGGTATCAAATACTTGACACCCCACCTCCAACTTTTTTCCTTAGAATTCACTATGTAGACCAGGCTGGTCTTGAACTCACAGAGATATGATCCCCTTTTTTAAAATGACAAATTTGAACTCAGAACTTCAGAATTTTTTTTTTCAAAAGAAACAACTAAGAAAATGAAAAATCAGACTGAAGCTGTAGCTCTGCTGACAGAGTGCTTGCTTAGCCCGCCTGAGAACCTCTTACATGGGGATGCTGGCGCATGCCTTTAATCCCATCACTTGGGCAACTTATTGAGTTTGGTGCCAATATGGGATACATAAGTTCCTAAGAAATGAATGAAGGGGGGGGGGCTACAAAACACAGAGAATCATATTTGGAACATATATTCAGCAAGAAACATGTAGCAAAAGTTTGTTCATTTACTTTTAAATCCTTTTAATTCAGCTTAAAAGTTGATGAGCAACTTGTCTTAGCCTGTCTTCCACTGGTATACAGCATATTTGAGAGGAGGTAAGTTATTAAATGAGGCCGTTTATTTTGGCTAGTGGCGACAGAGGTTGGGAAGCCTACCAGCATGGTGCCAGCATCTACTCAGCTTCTGGGAACAACTTCATGGTACATGATCTCAGCAGAAAAGCAGGACACGCAAGTGCATGGGAAAGCCACAAACCACAAAGGGTAAAGTTGCTTTATAACCACTTCTATCCCACCATTACTAACCTACTAAAGAAAAGCTTGTGTTGGGAGCAGTGAGACCCCAGATCCTGAATTTCTTGTAATCCCCTGATCTGAGTGCCTACAGCTGCTCTGAGCACGAGACCTTCAGGAGTTCCTGATGGCAGGAGAGTGGTTTCTGGTGAGTTTGGCTGGGGCGTGGCTATCTCTATATAATCTGCCCCTGAACACAATAAAGGGGGCATTCTTGGGGAATTCAAGGCCGACCCGTGTCGCTGTCTCTCTGTCTGTGTGTGTCTGTGTATTTTAACCTCCAGCCCCTTGCCCAAAGCTCGCGAACTGGGTGCCAGCCCACAGAGTGCAGACACAGGGGAGCGGTGCGCGGCAAGCACTGATTCCTCTTAAGAACCTAATTACCTCATAAGAGTCCCAGCACCTTTCAATGCAATGTAGGAATCAAATTCCAATACAAGATAAACCCTATTCAAGTCATATAGCACACCCCAACCAAAAATGGAGCAAATAGCTAGGTAGGGGGGTGCACACCTTTAATCCCAGGACTTGGAAGTCAGAGGCAGGCAGATCTCTATGAGTTCTAACGTTTGAGGCCAGCCTGGTCTACATGGCAAATTCCAGGACAGTCATATCTACATAGCAAGACCTTGTTTCCAAAAACAAAAGCAAACAGAAAAACCCACCAAAACAAGTAATATGCAAATTTCATTTAAGAAAATATGTGTATGATAGAAAAATAAATGAAAAGATGGCCAATACCATTAGTCACTAGTAAAATGCAGTTTAAACGTCAGTGAGCTATTTCACACCAAGTGGAATAACTAACAAACAGTAGCAGGTGTCAGTAAAGACATGGAGAAAAATGCTGGTGGGGTACAAACTAGTACAACCATTCTGGAAAACAGTTTGTCAGTCTCTCAAAAAGTTAAAAAAAAAAAAATAAAGCTATGATAGGAACCAGCAATTCTAGTAATTATCTATTCAAGATTTAAAAAAACAAATGTGTCCCCATCCTTAAGATTTGGATATGAAGATATGAATTGTTCCCCAAAAGTCTCTAATTGGTGGCACTACTGAGGGGGAACGGTCTATGAGGACTCTGTCTTCAGTAACAGACTAACCCTTGCTGTGTTCATAGCATGGGGGCCTGACGGGGTGGTAAGAGAAAGCAGGGGGTGGCCTGGTATTTCGTGAGGTGCTACCTATGCTCCCTGTCCTATGTGCTGCCTCATGACAACACAGAACAAGGAAGGACACACTGAAAGCTCTCAAACGTGGATGAACTGTATCTTTCTTCCCTTCGGTTGTTTCCCAAGTGTTTTCTCAAGGAAACAACACACATCCACACAGACTGCCCATGACTGCTCATGGACGTACTATTTGTAAAAGCCTTTAATGTCCAGCAGCTAATGAATGCGTGGGGAAAGGGGGGCGGTGCCACATACATACAACGGGAGACTACTCAACAATAAGAGTAACCAAATTAGTGAGGCTATGCTAGGTATGACCCTCAAAAACATTGCTCAAAAAGCTAGACATAAAAGGCTCCACACTCAGCAGCGTGGTGGTGGCGCATGCCTTTAATCCCAGGACTCAGGAGGCAGAAGCTGGCAGATCTCTGTAAATTCAAGGCCAGCCTGATCTACAGGTGGAGTTCTAGGACAGGCTCCAAAGCTACACAGAAAAACCCTGTCTCAAAAGCGAAAGGAAGGAAGGAAGGAAGGAAGGAAGGAAGGAAGGAAGGAAGGAAGGAAGGAAGGAAGGAAGGAAGGAAGGAAGGAGGAAGGAAGGAGGAAGGAAGGAAGGAAGAAAGAACTCATAATCCCAATTCTTAGTTTCCAGAAAAGACATTTTATACATAGTAGCCATAGATTAGTGGTATCCAGGGTTATGGGTGGGAATGGGATTAACTGCAAATGGGTAAAATTGATGTTCTACAGCTAAGCTACAATGAGTTGTTGTACTTGGTAAAATTACTAAAAAACTGTTTAACTGTACACTATGCACTTCAACTGTATGCTGTATGCTAACATTCAGTGACTTTATGCTATGTAAAACATACCTCAATAATGTTTTAATATACATGTATGTATGTATATATATTCATGCCTTGGCTAGGGGAGGTGCTCATGAAGGTGCACTCCTGGCAGAGAAGCTACTAGAAGCTGACAGCTGCTCATGCTGCTGGGGTTGGAGGCTAGCTTTCTTCAGATGTGACCCCTAAAAGGTTGCCCACATTCCAGTGGTTGGCCCTATACTCACACACAGTCTGGCGGCACCACGTGGGCTCAGGGGTTGAAAAGGAGTACATGAAGTCAGAAGGGCGAAGTGGTGGTGGTGTATGAAAGAGGTTGGAGGGGAGAGAGTGTGGGGTGGATTTGACTAAAAGCACATTAGATAGAAGTACAAGACTGTCGAATGACAAGTAAAATGTATTTTTTAAATGTGCACACTTTGTTTCACCTGTCCCTTGAATTAACTGAACAACTGCAGTTATACTGATTACAAACCACACGTCTGAGTTTAACTTCTGTCATAAAACACCCTGACTAAAAGTGACATAGTGGGAAAAAAAGTTATGTTTTATCTCAAAATTCCAAGCTCTGCCCATTTCAGAGACGTCGAGGCAAGAACTTGAAGCAGCCACATCCGCAGGCAAGAGCGGAGAGAAAATGCATGCATGCATGTTTGCTCATGCCTGGGCCTCTCTCTATACTTCTACATCCAGGACCCAAACTCAGGGAATGGTGCTGCCCAGAATGGGTGGGTCTTTTCACTTCAGTTAATAGAACCAAGACAATTCCCCACAGACATGCCCACAAGCTGCCCTGATCTAAGTGATCCTTCATTAAGATTCCCTTCCTAGAAGAGTTTACCTCATGTGACTCTGACAATTAAAGGTAATTTATCACGCTGGGTGATAGTGGCACGTGCCTTTAATCGTAGCACTCGGGAGACAGAGGCAGGCAGATCTCAGTGAGTTCGAGGTCTACAAAGAGAAACCCTGTCTCAAAAAAACCAAAAAAAAAAAAAAAAGCTCTTTAGGGACAATCAAATAATGCCAGGAAAGTTCCAACCACACTCATTTTTCTCAGAAATCAAAGGTTCCTTCTGTTACATTTATATTTTAGGAAGCTGGTGCTCAGAACCAGATAGAGAACATAACCTAAATAGATTTAAATTATCCTTTGGCAATGGGCTGAGCCAACAAAAGCACTTAACAGAATTTGAGAGGATATAGGGCGAAGTTATATAACTTACCCTAAAATGGCAAAGCAGCAGTTTGGCTTAACTGTGTAACGTCCTAACAAAGCAGTTCTCAGCAAAGATGCTGCTAACATCAGTAATCTCTGGATCATCATCATCCCCGGACTATCCACTTTTCTCCCAAGATCCCGACTCAGCTTCATCTCAACCTCACAGCCTTTCACAAGACTTCAAAGAATTTTCCCGAACAGTTTAGGTCTTTACAAAAATGTGACCTCTTCATTATAATCTGCCAGCCTCACACAACTGCCCTTCCTTCCGCTATTATCCTTTTCTGAATGGTTAGGGAGACAGGCTTCGCACGTGTGTTCTGATCGCCACGGAGAAAGATAGGTTTCACAGGTGTGTTCTGATCGCCACGGGGGAGATAGGCTTCACACGTGTGTTCTGATCGCCACGGGGGAGACAGGCTTCACACGTGTGTTCTGATCGCCGCAGGAGAAAGCCCAGGTTTTGTTCTTCCTAGAACTCTATTGCCTGGAACAGTGCCTTGCATGCTAAGAGCGCTCAATGAGTGTTTTCTCTTTGTACAAATGGGTATTAGATGTACCAAGGGAACGGGTGTTAATCCTTGCAGAAATGACAAGTCTCTCTCCTTTCTGCTTCTAACCTCCAGTAAAGCAAACCTCAGCACAACATTTCTGGACTGTTTACCCAACGTTTATTCAACACCGAAGAAAGCTAATGTTTCACTTTTAATTCTCAACTTGCTACCAAGTGTTTTCAACAAGAGCTGTTACGACAGGTAATCAAGCCCCATGTGACTCTTACGAACTAATAAGAAAGCAGAGGAAAGTTTAATACTTAACTAGTAAGTACAGTGTGAAATTTCCAAAGCCATCTGTTTTTTGCTAAGCCCCAGTTGCAATCCTTTCGCCAAAGTAAATAAATAAAAACCTCAAAAATACTTGCCTAAGCAGTTCTGACATCTTCGGCCCCAAATTCCAGCACAAAGGAACGTTTGGCCAGCCCTGAGCCCAGAAGCCTTCCTCGAAACATTTTACACACACCAATCAGCCCGCAAAGATGGGGGACCCCCAAAGTGCTGCCCAACAGACTGCATTCCAGCGTTTCACACACCCAGCAGAAGGGACCCTCCCCCCTCACCTCCTGGCTCAAGCAAGGGCCCCCAGTCAACTCCACCATCAAAGGCCTGTACCAGGGAAGAATCTGGGGAAAGCAGGGGCCTCTCAGCAAGGCCAAAATTGGAGGGCATCTCGGACGTCAGACCCTGAATCTGCCAATTCTCTGTGACCTTGGGCGTGTCGTGGAAGCCTTGGGGCTTGCGGTCTCTCACCTTTAAGGTGAAGACCACACCCTGACGGCGCCACGTTAAAGGACTGAGGCCACAGATGACGCTCCACTCAGGGCACCTGGCACGAGTGGGAGACCCACTCCCAACCCACGGGTGCGGTGACTCCCTCATCCTCCCCATGCTTCAAGGCCCTTCGGACTGGGCCAGTCGCCCAGCTCTGCAGACAAATGCGCTGAGGGGTAGAGATAGGAACAGGGGGCTCGAAGGGACCGCCGAGGCATGGCCTAAAACGCCGGTTCCCCCGCCCCGACCCACGCCCGGGGTGCAGCGCGAGGTGCCGGGGCTCCGGCTCGCCCGCGGGCGCTCCACCTGCCGCCCGGCCTCCCGCCCGCGTCGCTGCACTCACTCTTCACTTTGCCGAAGGTGCCGACGCCCAGGGTGTCCCCCAGCACGTAATGTCCGATCTTCACTCTCCCATCGTGCTTCTGCTTCTCAGCCATGTTCCGTTCCGCGCACCGCCTCCCTCGGACGCGGGCCCTCAGCGCCGCCGCAGCCACCGCCGCCTACCCACAGTGCAGCGGGCCCGGGGGGCGGGACGGGGACGCCAGGGGCGCGGGGCGCGGTGGGGCTAGCGAAGCCCGGCGCTGGGGGGACGTGGGCCTGGGTCACGGAGCCGCGGCGCAACGAGGAAAGTCCGTGGGAGAGACGCTGGGAGAGGTGAATCTGAGCGCGGCCGAGACGAAAGGAGAACCTGAAGAGAAGTGAGGGCGCAGGGATGCAAACAGAGACTTGCCTGGGGCTGGCAGGGGTGGACTCGGGTGGGCGGCCATCCCTTACCCCCTGGGATGCGCCTCCGGTCAAGGCTTGTTTATCTGGGGACGTTCCAGTCTCTACCCTCTTCAGATGGCGGCCCATTATTTTATAACTCAGGTTTATTTTGTAGTTTCTAGTCGTGTTATTGTTAGGTTTCAAAACCGGGACAAATGGTAAGCCTGGGGCAACCTATTAATGAATCAGAGGTGATGCTGGCCGCCAGGTTGTCCTGGTATCCCTCCATCCCCATCTTACAGGCTCCTCCTGGCTGACATACCCCCACCGCCTACCCTGAACTCTACAGCCCAGAGACTGGGCTGACCCTTATCCTCAACTCCTCTGGCCCCTATATAACTCAGACATTTTGGCTACACTGGTCCAGGCTCCTCTCTTGCTCTCCCTCCCACCTCTCCTCACATGGCCATGCTCAGTATGGCCTTGTTCATTCTGGACCCTCCCAGATGTCTCTGCCTCTGCCTGCCTCTGTCCAATTTTGTCTACAATAAACCTTTTCCACCGTTCTTAGTTAGGTTTTGCATTGGTGTGAACACACACACACACGACCAACATGCATGTTGGGGAAGAAAGGGTTTATTCTGCTTACACCTTACACTTCCACAATAGTAAAACTGCTCATCATCGAAGTCAGGGTAGGAACTTAAACATGGCAGGAACCTAGAGGGAGGAGCTGATGCAGAGACCATGGAGGGATGCTGCTTAGTAGCTTGCTCCCCATGGCTTGCATGACTTGCTTTTTTATAGAATTCAGGACCATCAGCCCAGGGATGGTACCACCCACAATGGACTGGGCCCTCCCCCATTAATTAGTCATTTTCTTAATTAATTTCTTTTTTTAAAAGATTTATTTACGTATTATGTATACAACATTCTGCCTCGATGTATACCCACACGCCAGAGGAGGGCGCCAGATCTCAGTACAGATGGTTGTGAGCCACCATGTGGTTGCTGGGAATTGAACTCAGGACCTCTGGAAGAGCAGCCAGTGCTCTTAACCTCTGAGCCATCTCTTCAGTCCCCCTTAATTAATTTCTTAATTAATTAAGAAAATGCTTTACGGCCGGATCTTTATTCTCTATGTGTCTCTCTGTCTGTCTCTGTCTCTCTTTCTCGTTTTTGCCATGGGTGTCAGGTCCCCTAAAACTGGAGTTACAGAAAGGTGCAAACTTCCATATGGATTCTGGGAATTGAATTAGGATCCTCTGGAAGAGCAGTCAGTACTCTTAACCCCTGAACCATCATGTCTCCAGCCCCTTACAACCAGATCTTATAGAGGCATTTTTCTCAGATAATTCTAGTTTGTATGTCAAGTTGACTTAGAACGAGCCCCACATACCTAGGAGCAGTCATATCTTCTCCTTTACTTCTTTTCCTCATGCAGTTCTATAGACAATCCATTACATAGATAGAAGACACCCTCTCCAGCACTGTGGGTTTTAGCTGATTTAAACAAAATTGCCTAATAAATCACAGATACAGCCCTAAGTATATTTCAGCATGTGTGTGCACGTGTTTGTATGTACATATATGTGTGTGTACATGTATAAGAGATTGGACAAGGGAAACATAGTAAAAACTATGAAAATAACTTACATGTTCCAGTAAACGCAAAACACGGGTAATAAAAGTATTGCGAGGAGCAAGAATGATGTAAAAGTATAAATTAAAGAAAAATGTGTACTGAAGATGGAAGTGAAAGAATAGGGAAAGCAAAAGCATAATGACCAGAGTATTCGAGACGCGCAAATAATTTAATGATCAAGCAATCTTTCTCTCCCTCCCTCCCCTTTCCTCCTTCCCTCCTTGTTCGAATGCCCCCCCCAATTATTTAGTGTCGACCCATTTTTCCATACTTGAAGATTATTTGCTTCCTACTACAGAAAAAGTATGAAGCTTCCTATCTACATTAGTTCCAATTAGTCATTGTCTGAACACATACTTACACATGTCAAAGCATTATAAATACTTGCAGTTTTGCCCATGAAAAAAGTAATTTTAAAACACACAGAAAAAGGAGTTATTTGTTACTTGGGGATAAATTATTAAAGGCTAGTCAAACATTTGTGACTCTGTGCGTGCCAATAGAATTCCGTGATCACATTCCTCAAACATGAAGTCTCAAGTCAGACTGTTTGTGTAAACAGTGCGCTAAGAAATGTGTCTAACAGAACTTGGTTGTCAAACAACTACTAAACATACAACTGACAAACTCGTTCTCGCGTGCACACCATGGTAATCTGATGAGAGGTGATCTCAGCTTATCAATTATAGACATCACAGCTGTTGAACACAAGCTATTTTTGTTCATTCTTCAGATCACCTTTCTTGCTGACAAGAGATCTCACTTAAGCATCTCAACCTAGCTGGCAAATTGTAGAAAGCTTCCCAGCTATTTTTACGGCTGAACTTTTAACCACTTAAAGGCCATTCCTTCACTAGTCATTCAAGTGGGTGAGAAGACCAGATGGCTACTGTGCTTTTTAGAGTCACATATGTATGTCTGTGTTGCCCCAGGAATCCAGTAATGATGTTGAAGAGTCTTTAAATGGAGAAACTACATGAAGAAAAGCTATAACCTGAGGTCTTCAAGCACACTGCATTAACTATTTGCCAATTAAAATGTCATTGTTATTAAACCAACCTTAGAGTTTTATGGTAAACATAAATAATACTTTCTTGTTCAAGAAGTTAATTTAGGCACAGTTATTTGCCATCAAGGGAAGTTATTGTCCCCCGTTTTATAGATGTTGAAAATTCAGTTCCTCCCTCCCAAGGATACAAAGCTAGAGGCAGAGCAGCAGGCTCAGATCAAGTTCCAACTTGTCCTCTTCCTTGGGTTTCCTCACAGCTGAAATCACGTGGTGCTCTGAGAGCAATGTATTCACAGCCAGAAGCCTGTTCTCACATTTTTATTTCTAGAGCAGACCCGTTTTCAAGCCTGTGGGCGCTTTATTAGTGGGGAAATGGGATGCCACATGGGTGAGACAAACAGAAACGTCTCTAAGGTCAGCACCATTTTCTGTTGCGCTCCGACCTTCATATATGATTCCATGTTTGCTGCACCCTACTCAGCAATACAAAGCTCTCTATAGAGATGGCTCTATAAGTGTTTGTATCTGCTTGTACCCCTAGGAGATCTCACCTAAGAATATTGCAAATACAATATATCCTGTTTTGTTATCTTGCAGTGATGCTTTAGGGTTGTTATTGTTTGGCACCAGTAGCTAAGATTCCTATCTCAGGAAACTATTCTGTTCTGACCATTGCTCTAACTATTGCTGCCTTAACTCCCTACAATTGGACCTTTGCTGTTATTTTCCTTCAAATATTCTAAAGCAGAACCTGAATGGGTGACAGAAATACTACTGGAGCAGTGGTTCCCAACCTTCCCAATGCTGCAGCCCTTTAACACAGTTCCTCATGGTGTGGTGATCCCCCAGCCATAAAATTATTTTTGTTGCTACTTCATAACTGTAATTTTGCTACTGTTATCAATCATGATGTAAATATCTGTGTTTTACAATGGTCTTAGGTGACCCCTATGGAAGGGCCATTTGACCCCCAAAGAGGTCATGGCTCGCAAGTTAGGAGTTGCTGTGCTAAACTAAGGTGTGACAATAGATCTCACTGGTGTTGTAAGATACAGCAAGCCATCTCCAAGTTCAGGAAAATTTTAAAAATATATTAACTATCCAACATACATCTAAAATACCCATATTTTACATTTTTGTCTGTATTCTCTTTGTTTCTTCATATTTTGGAATTTCTTAGTAGAAAGACTGGATAGTTCTACCCTTAAACATGACTGAACACACTGGTGTGTGGGCACTTGTGCATGTGTGTATGCCGGGGATAATCTTTTGGTACACTGTGAAGATGTATCTCTGCTAAAGCACCTTCTGATTGGGTTAATAAAGAGTTAAACAGCAAATAGCAGGAGCTGGGCCTTCAAAGGGAAAGAGAGAGGAACTGCTCTGGGTTAGAATCTGGCAGGGGAGATGCCAGGGAGACACTGAGGAAGTCAGATGAACAGTATGGAGAAGAGGGAATGAGCCACATAGCAGAACAATGGTTAACAGAAACAGGTTAATTTATGAGAGCTAGTTGGGAACGAGCCTAAGCTAAAGGCCAAACTTTCATAATTAATAAGTCTCTGTGTCCTTATTTGGGAACAGGCAGCCCAAAGTAAGGCTGACAAGAATGTGGAGGCCGAGACATGCAGGCCCATTGTCTGAAGGTTAGAGAGTTTGGGAGACTAACAGGCTTAATTGCACCTTCTAACTCAGGATGGGGTGCCAGGCTCTTTTGAAGTTAAGAAAGCTCTGCCCCATCCTGACAGGTGGTCAGGATATGCAAAGTGCTTCTGCTCCTTCCATTGTAACTATGTGGTCACCTTGGGAAGGGCTGTCTTCAAGTGACTGGGGGCATCTCGCAACCTAGGCAACAGAATGTTGAAGGTTGGAAGTCTCAGAGTTGACTGTGAGATAACCTTGCTGCATCATGTTAATGAAGCCTTTTGTTACCTTCTCCCCCAGTTTATGTTGAGTATAAAAGCTGTGGAAAAAATAAATGTGGAGATTTCAGGGTCTGAGTGATTCCTGAAATATCCTCCCGATACTATCTTATGTTTTCTGTTTTCTTATTTTATGCGTCTTCTCCAATTCCCACGCACCCTACACTGGTAAGAGGTGATTTTGTTGAGGCCAGTCCTCAACACAAGAAAGACCCTCCTATATGTGTATTTGTTCCTATGAAGGCCAGAGGTCACTATTAGTTGTCGTCCTCAATTGTATTACACCTTTTTTTTTTTGAGACAGGGTCATCCATTTTGAGACTGGCGCTAATCCATTCAGCTAGACTGGACGGCCAGAAGACCCTAGGGATCTAGTCTGTCTCTGTTCCCCCAGTGATGGGATCACAGGTGTATAGAGCCCCCAGGTTTTACTTGGGTGCTAGAGATCTGAACTCAGTACCCGATGCTTACATAGCAAGTACTTTACTAACCAAGCCTTTTCTCCAACCTTGATCAAGATTTTTATTCTGTTTCTCTTTGTGGACCTCACTGCTCAGTTTTCATATTGCTACTCTAGTCATTATCAACCCTATGATTGTATAAATGAACAGTAATGTATAGCAGGATTTCTCTGTACTTCCAGCCCCCAAATAATGACATGGAGATTCTTATTAATTATGAAAGCTCAGACTTAGCATAGGCTTGTTTCTAACTAGCTCTTATAACTGAAATTAACCTAGTTCTATTAATCTACATGCTGACAGGTGTCTCATGGCTTTTACCTTTCCTCATGCCCTGCTTCCTCTCTATCTCCTCTGGTGTCTTCCCCATGCCTAGATTCATCTCCCCTTATTTCCTCTCTGCCAAGAAGTTCTGCCTAACTTCTTCATGCCTAGCTATTGGCCATTCAGCTCTTTATTAAACCAAACAGAAGGTGCTTTGCCAAAGATACATCTTCACAGTGTACTAAAATACTATTTCACTACATTTTCCCTTTTTGTGTAAGTAAAAAGAAGGATTTAAACTAACACAATAAAACAATATACTATGGCTCCTAACAAAGAACAATGATCGGGTAAGAATTATATTCATAATGTCCAATGAATTTGCATTTGACAAATTTACCTAAAATACTCCATTATCTGTCCTATATTGGTGAGCCAAAAGTTTTGTGCCTAATTCATTTTCTATCCTAACTTGTATTACCAACCCAAGGCTATTTTTTTAGGCCTCAAAAACATTTTTTTGATAAACAATTTAAGCTTTTCTATCTCTCAACCTTATACACTTTACATTTCTTATGTAAATTTCTTTTCTGAATTTGGTAACAAGGAAAACTATATCTAGTCTTTAACTCCATCAGAGACCTGAGAAGGATATAATATTACATGAGTAAATAGGAAATGCGGAGCAAGCACCTTCCAAAACTATAGAAATCACAGAAATGGCTGGCTGCCTAGACACTCAAGGTTCCTCCGCGATGCTGGAGCATCCATCTTTGGCCTACAGGCCTAAAATATCTGACAGATTTTTCTGTGAAGCAGGAAATTTGAAGGGCTGTCACAGCTTGTCTTGGCAAAGTTTGGCAGTTATCTTCTTTTGTGTCTTGCTTGTCCAATTAGGACAGCATTCTGTCAGCTGAGGCAAGGGCAGTTTCTTTTCCCAGTTGTTAACTTTGCCATAAACAATGCAAACTCCATATGGAGGTTCTTTGATGCCCATCATCCTTTTTTGAAGTAAATTGGTACTATCAAGAGCAGATGTGTCTTACCATCATGAAAAATCTTATGTTATTAAAATATTTTAAACACCATATTTTGTAGGTCTTTGAAGTATTTGAAGACCATCTATTTAAAACATATCTCTGTTTGACCTTGAAAACATTCCTAACATGACTATAAGTTTGATTGTTATAGATGACTACTAACCTGTTTTTTCTTATTATCCTAAGTAGTTTTCAAGGACAAAAACTCTACATTATATTTTTTAAATGAGCTGCATAGACGCAATATCTTAAATAAGAGTAGAAACATATATATAGTATAACAAAAACTTAAATTTGTATCGGTATACAAAAATCCATACGAATGTAAAATACTTGAGACTAGTGTTTGTTCAAAAGTAGACTCAATAAACTACCCTTTTATCCCATCATTTCTATACTATATTGTTAGAATATTTTCCTAATGTGAGCTCTCCACCATTGCAAATTCCCAATCAAGCCAAATCAAAATAAGCCAAATTAAAAAATATCCAGATTTAATGAGAGTTCTGCACTCTTGGGTGGCCTTGAGGGGAAACCAGGAAGCTGCAGGAATGCGACTACCAGGAGAAAGAAAAGGAGACCACGTGTACCTCTTTTAGAAGTTCACTTAAATATTCTTGGGCGTGGTCCTCACCTTCCCCCCAGGGAGGGGTCAGGATCTGGCCTGCTGGGATTTGGAGTCCAGAGTTCTTACTCTCAGGGTCAGGGGGCTAGGACAGATGCAAGGGGCTGGGGCCTAAGCTCCCAACTTAACATATATCCCCTCTTTTTCCTCTCAGAAAGAGATCCTTGAATCTAATCTCCTTTGTTTAGCTTTTTCCCTGACCATGACAAACAAAAAATTGTAACCAACCCCCCTAAATGATGACAAACATCCATAACCAGCCAAATGGCAAAACCATCCACCTCACCTCCTGGAAATATGGGCATTATGTTCTCTAGACTACTTCCTGTTGTCTATGGACAATGGCATCTTTAGGGAACTTGAAAAAAACTTTGAGATAATGGTTAAGTCCTGGAAAACATAGCCATAATGTTTGTTACCCAGTCTCTGTGCAATGGGAAGGCACAAGGCTTACTTGTAGTCCTGCCTAGAATAGTCTGTGAGGCTGGACCATCTCAGCCAGCACCTTGAAGATGTTATGAGAAAACTGCAACTGATGCCCTCTGAGAGGCTGGATCATCTGGGCCACCCATTTTCATCAATGTCTGGACCCCTTACACTGAAAACACACAAATTTTCAAAGGTAATCTACCTATCTTCTTTATCACAAGTATGGACTATGCATTGTATACAAGCCAGCCAAAAATAATTTTTTTTGTTTTATGTTTGAGAGGGTGAAATATATGTCACATGTCTTAGAGTCTAAATTTATTTCTTTATGTCTGTAACCAGGATTTTCAGTGGGGGGGTCTCCCTAAGTCAAATCTGATCTCCATCCTCCTTGAAGAAATCCACAGCCTTTCGCTTTCTGTGGTAACAAAAGTATAACCACTTCTCCAACACAATGCATTTTTTACTTCCATTTTAAAATAAAAGCATTCCTAAAGTATTTAGGCTGGTTTAATTCATCAGTCCTTGTTACAATCCCATATCTCAGCAACTGTCATTGGCTCATCAACACTCAAAAAATTCAAAGTCAATACAACACCATACAGGATCCAGACTTGTCTTTATGTGGCTTATCCTTTGTATATTATTTTATCCTCTCTTTAAAGACTTTATCTTATTGTTTATAAGCTACTTATTTTTTTCTATGAACTATCTATACCAATTTTCTTTTTAAGTCTATGTACATTTTTAAACATATTGTAACCTGTTTAGAAGTTTTGATTTTTTCCTCTGGATCTGTCTTTACTGAGCACCTGTAGCATTCTTTGACTACATGAGACAAATATTTTTCTTCTTCTTCTTCTTTATTCTTATTCTTGTTGTTGTTGTTGTTTGCGGGGGAGAAACAGGGTTTTTCTGTGTAACAGTCCTGGCTGTCCTGTAACTAGCTTTTGGTATAGGAAGTCATTCTGTTCATGTGTTGCTTTCATTGGTTAATCAATAAAGAAACTGCTTGGCCTGATAGGGCAGAACTTAGGTAGGCAGAGAAGACAGAACTGAATTCTGGGAGGAAGAAAATCAGAGTCAGAGAACAGCCATGGAGCTGCTAGAATCAGACATGCTGAATCTTTCCTGGTGAGCCATGACCTTGTGGTGATAAACAGATTAGTAGAAATGGGTTACATCCCAGATGTGAAAGTTAGCCAATAAGAGGCTAGAGATAATGGGCCAGGCAGTGATTTAATTAATTGGTTTTGTATGGTTATTTTGGGTATAAGCTAGCCAGGTAGCCGAGACGGAACAAGGGCCCTACTCTCCATGCAACAAGCTTTGTAGACCAGGCTGGCCTCAAACTCAGAGATCTGTCTGCCTCTGCCACCCAAGTGCTGGGATTAAAGTTATGTACCACATACCCCATCATGAGACAAATTATAAACTGCTATATGAGTTGCCATGTGGCTCAGCTTAGCACTTGATGCTGGTGGCTGGTTCCAGCCCACAGGTAGCAGCAGCTGGAAGCCTCCTTAGTATGTCACTGAGTACCAGCCCACCTGAGAGACTTCAGAACTAGAAAGCCACATCCAGCCCCTTGTCTAGAACTTTTCTTAGATTTTTAAGGCTCTATATTTGGATAGTTGAGCCCCACATTGGATACCATATGTAGCAGGCTTTCTCTGTACTTCCAGCTCCCAAATAACAACATGGAGGCATCTTGTTAATTATGAAAGCTCAGTCTTAGTTTAGGGTTATTTCTAATTAACTCTTATAACTTAAAGTAATCAATTTCTGCTAATCTACATGCTGCTGTGTGGCTTTTGGTTTTTACCTCTCTTCCTGCATGTCTTGCTTCCTTTCCATCTCCTCCAGCATCTTCCCTATGCTTGGTTTATCTTTTATGTTCTCTCTCCTCAGAAGTTCTGCCTCATCTCTTCCTGTCTAGCTCTTGGCTATTCAGCTCCTTATTACACCAATTGAAATGTGCCTTTCCAAAGACCTATCTTCACAGTGTACAAAAAGAGTATAAGAGTATTTCACTACAGTAATGCATTAATAGTTTTAATATATCTAAAATTGACATTTTCATTGCCTATCTGCTGTGTCTAGGGTCCAGTGGAATTTTACATATCCTCCTAGAATTTTTGTTCAAAAATAGAGGGGAAAATGAAGTTTCATTTTATGCCAATATGTGATAATTATTCTTGATCCTCAACATTATTGGATTGGAAAATGCTCCTCAGAAGGTACTGACAGGAGTGTTTCCTTTTTTTTCTTTCTTTTTTTTTTTTTTTTTGCTTTGTTTTGGTTTGGTTTGGTTGGTTGGTTGGTTGGTTGGTTGGTTGGTTGGTTGGTTTGATCTGGTTTGGTTTTTGTTTTTATTTTCTTTTGTTTTTTGATAAAATGTTTCTCTATGTAGCCCTGACTGTCCTGGAACTCACTCTGTAGACCAGAGATTTGCCTGCCTCTGCCTCCTAAGTACTGGGATTAAAGGTCTGTGCCATCACCTGGCTGTTGACAGGAGAATAAAACAAGGCAGGATGACTTATTGGAATGTGGTAGCCTCATCCCATAGGCTGAGGTTCAGTTGGAATAGCATAGGAAAAGAAGAAAAAACCAGCAGGCTTAAGGGCTTTCTCTGTTTCCCAACAGACATGATGTAAACTGCTGTGTCACACTGTGACCTCCTCACCATGAAACACTATGATCTTTGAAACTAAACCTCCCTTTTAGTTTTGTCAAGCATTCTGGAGTTGCAACACAAAGTATTAAGATCCTCATGTTAAATATAAGGTGTAATTTTATAGATCTCAGCATTCCAAACCTTTGAAGGTAGAGGAGAAGCATGAGCCAGAAACTACCAAGTCTTACAGATTTGTGATAAGGCATTTCTATTATTCTTTAATTTAAAATAGAAAGAAAATTAGACATTTAATGATCATATTGATGGTGTCTTCTCTGTGATAAAGGCTCAATAATTACATTCAAAACCCATTCTGGGGCTGGGAGATGGCTCAGCCGTTAAGAGCGCTGGCTGTTCTTCCAGAGGTCCTGAGTTCAATTCCCAGCAACCACATGGTGGCTTACAACCATCTGTACTGAGATCTGGCGCCTTCTTCTGGCCTGCAGGGACACATTCAAGCAAAACACTTATACATAATAAATAAATAAATCTTTAAAAAAAATGCCTTCTACTTTAAAAATAAATAAATAAAAAGAAAAGAAAATTTCAGTATCACAAATGCAGAATAACTAACCCTCAACTGCATGATTGCTGACATTATCCACATTTGCCAGCATATTTTTCTAGGCTTTAATTTATTTATTCCCTGTGATATTTAATAGAAAATAACTGGATAGATTATATCATTATCAAATACTTCCTTACATGGTTCTCGCAGATAAGGGATTTATTTTTAGAATAATTATACTGTGGTATCTAACAAAATTAACAATTTCTTAATGCTATGGAATATTTTACATTCAATTTGTCTTAATTGTCTTAAGAATATACTTTTACATTTTGTTTATTCTGAATGAGATTATTAAAAAGTCATATCAAGCATTTTGTTGATATATCTCTTAGGTTTCTTGTCTACAATGACTTTCACCTATTTTTTGAGATGCAATTTGTTTTTTTAAAAGTTACAGTTATTTTACCTGTCTTATGTGCCAAAACCATGTTATATTTAGTGCAATAATTATTTATGATCACAAAATATAGTAGAGAAAGCATGGTGTTTAGAATAAAATAATCCTATGTGTATGGTCCAGCTTAGCCACATGATAGTATATTCTTAAATTGATTTTCTCACTTTTCATTGGTAAAACTACTGGTGTTGGACTAGACTTTGCTGTGGGATAATGTACACTGTAAAGATCTGTTACTCACATTCGTTTAATAAAACACTGATTGGCCAGTAGCCAGGCAGGAAATATAGGCAGGGTAACCAAACTAGGAGAATTCTTGGAAGAGAAAAGGTCACCAGCCAGATGCAGAACAAGCAAGATGAGAATGCCTTACTGAGAAAAAGTACCAAGTCACATGGCTAAACACAGAAAAGAATTATGGGTTAATTTAAATTGTAAGAGCTAGTTAATAATAAGCCTGAGCTAATAGACCAAACAGTTTATAATTAATATAAACCTCTGTGTGTTTCTTTGGGAATGAATGGATGGGACAGAGAGTTCATCTACAAGACTTCCTGTGCAGTACCTTTTCATTGTTAAGGAATTCCAGCCCTAAATCCCACTTCTTGTTTTAGAATGGAATTATTAAAAGAAAAAAAAGTGAGGCCTGGAAGTGAAGAACTGTATCCCTAGCTACTTGGGAGGCAGAAGTATTGTCAAACTTGCTTGGATTACAGAGTGAGTTTGGGACTAGCCTGAATTACAAGTCCATTCAAAGTTAGCCTGAGAAATTTAGCAAGACCCCTGCTCAAAAAATAAATAAATAAATAAAAAGGGCAAGGAAGACTGGAGACCTATTATAATGGTGAGTCATTTTTCTAGTATATGGAAGGCCCTAGATTCAGTTCCCATTATGACAAAAATAAATAGATGGTAGATAGAATGATAGATAGATAGATAGATAGATAGATAGATAGATAGATAGATAGATAGATAGATAGATAGACAGACAGTAGGATTACTATAAAGTACAGTAATTCACAGTTCAAGCTTTCCCAACAAATGCTTTAATCCTGGCTGGGTGGTGGTGGTTCATGCCTTTAATCCCAGCACTTGGGAGACAGAGGCAGATGGATCTCTGTGAGTTCGAGGCCAGCCTGGTCTACAAGAGCTAGTTCTAGGACAGGCTCCAAAGCTACAGAGAAACCCTGTCTAGAAAAAACAAAAACAAAAACAACACAGAAACAAATGCTTTAATCCTGATATATTATTTAAAATTTTACCTTTTAACATTTATTATCACTGACTTTTAAGATTGAAGAATTGTTTTCCTAGGTCTCAGTTCTTAAAGAGAACCAGATGCATGTGACAATACCTAAAACTCTTAGAAGAAAATGTAATAACTTTGAGATGTTATTTTTAGCAAGAACCTTAGTAACAAATGTCATTCTCAACATAATCTATTTTCATCCTGTAACTGCATCCACTTCTAAATTGCCTCAATATGAGTCAACATTATAACGCTGAGTGTAGCTAAGGAGACAGGAACAGTTCGGATCAGGCTTTCTTCACAAGCAGCCGTATTAATCAGAATAACAAAGGTTGTTTGCTTTGCTGTGTAAACATTATGGATCTTGCCAGCTTTTTGGGAATCTTGCTTTCATGTGTGTGTTGACAGCTCATTTGAAAAAAAAAGTTCCAACACCCCTTTGAGATGAGTTAAATCATGACCCCCTCCATGGATTCTGCAACTATCTCTGAGAATCTTTTCAAGCTGCTGAGGTCGGAGTAAGCAGATAGTACTGGCACCTTGAAGTGATTATCATCTCTGTTACAGCTGTCCTTTGGAATTAAAACAACCCCTGACAAAACTCACAGTGTATGTATTATTTGTAGCTTTTTTGAACACACTTTTAATGACCTCAAATGGGCATTAATGCTTCAGCTGTTAGCTCGGTCCTGTTAGCTTTAGGAACAGAGCTTTGACCTGATTAATTAGTGCAAGCAAGATAAATTAGGTAATTCCAAATGTTTTATAAATAACAAAATATTTCTCCATCTAAGAAAAAAAGACCTTTAAAGCCTTGCCAGAGAACTTGGTTTTTCAAATGAAACTATGGTATTTGAGGGTTTTTAATTCTCAAGACTTAGGGCTCGTAAAATTAAATTGTATTAGTAGCTGTCTTAAAGCTTTCATTAATGAATGTTTCACAGACCATTCTAAAAATACTGTTATGTTTAAGGTAATATGAGACTATCTGTCAAACCAATCTGAAGTTCCCGGATTACCTGGGTGTAATGTTTCTTTGTTCTAAATGCATTCGTTCCTTTATGGTGCTGATGGGCGGGCTCCTGAGTGTGTTCACTGGACACTGGTGGCCGAGGAGGAGAGAGGCAGGTGTTGCCCTTTTCCTTCTTATCACTCAGAATGGTAGCACCTGCTGAAAAAGCCCAGCCCTTCCCTGAAGACAGGAAAGCCTTCTGTATTTAGTACTCTCGTAGTAGGTACAGGGTGGCTGTAGAGAGGGTTAGCAGCAGAAAAGAGATTGGATTCAAGTCCACATTCATAAAAGAAAAAAAAAAGAGGGCCAATATCTAAACAGATGAGTGGAGTGCACTCTCAGACGGAATATAGCTAAGAAGGCAGGGAAATTCCTTGTTTAACTGACTTAAGATTTTCTGCTGCCGGGCGGTGGTGGCGCACGCCTTTAATCCCAGCACTTGGGAGGCAGAGGCAGGCGATCTCTGTGAGTTCGAGACCAGCCTGGTCTACAAGAGCTAGTTCCAGGACAAGCTCCAAAACCACAGAGAAACCCTGTCTCGAAAAAGAAAAAAAAAAAAAAAAAAAAAAGATTTTCTGCTGAAGAAAGTCATGTGATCAGATACTACCTAGAAGAGAGGGAGTGGAGGGCAAGGAATTTGATTAGATATCGGGGTTGAAAATTCTTGCTACAACTGGCCTCCTAAGGACATGCCCAAAGGTGAGGCCCAGCTGTACTTTGATAAGCTAAACTAGAATTACATTTTTTTTTAAAAAAAGTCTTTATTACATTCTAGCTGAAGACTCAGGCAAGCATATAAGACAATGCTGGGAGGGGGTGCTGCATGGAAAATGGAAGCTGAGTTGATAAACACGAGAGAAGGGGAAGAAAAAGGCCAGGAACACAGCATTTGAGAATCGTGTAGAGGAAGACTTGTGTGAAGGAAGGCACCTCACAGATGTTACGATAAATTCATCTCAGACAGAAGGAACGCCAGGTGCTCAGTACACACGGCCTACCAGAGGGCCAGCAAGAAAACAGGGTGGTGTCTACAACGGAGAGTGTGGAGGAGTTCACACTTGGAAGTGATGCTTCCAGAGACTTTTATAATAGGAGAATGACATGATGAAAATCACCGATGTGGCAGGCGGTGGCGGCGCACACCTTTAATCCCAGCACTCAGAAAGCAGAGGCAGCAGGATCTCTGTGAGTTCGAGGTCAGCCTGGTCTACAGAGGAAGTTTAGGACAGTCAGGGCTACACAGAAAAAGTCAGTCCTTGCTAAGGGAGTGGTGGGGGCACTTTCTGAAAAATAAGAAGGGAATGGAAATCGTTGGATGAGAAATTAATATCTGCTTTGACTGTGGTGAGTTCATAATGCCTAAAGGACTCCAGCAAGCTTTGCCAAGTAAGTGGTTGACCACAAAAGGGTGAACTTGGGGGAAAAGGTCTAGTCTCCAAATCTAAGGTGTGGGCTGCTTTTCTCATTGCCCTGACAAGACACCCGATAATGTCAGCTTAAGGAAGCAAAGGTTGGTTTTGACTCACAGTTGGGGATACAGTCCATGGTGCTGCAGAACTGCGAGGCCATCACACTGCACCCGATCAGGAGATAGAGTGGGGTGAATGCCATCCCCATTTCCCCTTTTTATTCAGTCCGGGACAGCAGTCCATGTGATACCCACATTTAGGGTCAGTCTTCGCACTTCAATTAACAAATAAGCCCAGATGTGTGTCTCCTTGGTGATTCTAGATCCTGTGAAGTAGACAATATTAACCATCCCAGTGAGTGTTCCAGAATCATCCAGATGTATACGCGAGATTGAAGATCAGCCTTGGATTTACTTAGGGAGTGAATATAGAGAGCAAAGAATGAGATAGCAGGACTTACGTATTTCAAATTTAGAGGCATGTAAAAGAAGAGGTACCATCAAAGGTCTCTAAGAAAGGGATACCCACTGAATTAGGCGGAAACTTATGAAGGATTGCCAGTCATTGCAAGACTTTATTATCTACTGCATCCAAAGTTAAGAGGTCAAGGCGAGAAGAGAGATTGTTAATAGGCTTGATGACTTTGACAAATGACTGCATAGAGTAAGATAAAAATGTAAATGAAATTAGTTTCTGGAAAAAAGAAGCGTGAAGAAATGTATCTATTAAGCTTGCTATAAAAGGGAGCAGAAACATATTTGAGGTGTGTGTGTGCGTGTGTGTGTGTGTACATGTTCTCTGTACTCATTTGTGCATGCCATAGTGCATGTGTGGAAGTGTGGAGATCACAGGAGTGTTGATCCTTACCCTCCATCTTGTTTGAGGCAAGGTCTCTGTTGTTTTCCCATCACCTATACCAGGCTGGCTAGTTCATGAGCTTCTGGGGCTTCTTCTCTTATCTCAGCCTTTTGTCTCCCTGCAGCAGTGCTGGGATTACAGATGTTTGTACTTTGCATCTGGCTATTTTTAAAAGGTAGGGTCTGGGACTTCAAACTTTGTACCCAGCGAGCCATCTCCCTAGCCTCACACATTTGAATTTAGCTATGAAGGTAGTAGCAGGAGCAAATGAATACATGGAAATGAAAGTCGTTTTTGTTTTGTTTTGTTTTTAGGATGAAGAAAAAGTTAGCTTGTTGGAACACTGATGGGAATGCCCACATAGAAAAGGAAAATCAGATGGTGTGGAGGAGAAGGAGTAACCTGAGACCTTTTAGCAATCATCTCAATTTGACAGCCCTTCCAGGACTTTATCTATCCACTTTCCAGAAAATTACACTCCCGTGCAAACCGCGTATATTTAGTAAATCTGAAAGCTGTGCACTGAGGGATGTGACAAGTTCATGGGGAGGACTGAGGGCACAGAGCAGAACGGTAAGCTGGAGGCTTTTGTATCCAATCAGGCATCAAATGATAAGGCCCCATAGCACTGGAGGCCCCTATAGCGAAGGAGGTAAGAAGGATGGATTTGAGAAATACACAGAATAAATAGGATCTGATGACTATGAGTTAAGAGAAAAATGACTTTCTGGCACAATCTGGCAGATGCTCACAAGAGGCGCATTTTGAAGCTTATCATTCCCCTCTCTCCCCAACAGTGTTCAAAGAGTTCACATTACCTAATAATTAACATTTAAAGCCAGATAGCCTAGCCTAGGGAACTCTAAAATCAGTCATTGGGGGGTTCTTTACTTTTTTTTTTACATACTCCCTTATAACTCAAAAACAAACAAACAAACAAACAAAACAAAACAAAACAAAAAACAAAACCCATAGTGGCATCCAGTTTGAAAAGAGAATCACTCAATCAGGCAGTGGTGGCACATGCCTTTAATTCCAGCACTTGGGAGGCAGAGGCAGAAGGATCTCAGTGAGTTTAAGGCCAGCCTGGTCTGCAGAGTGAGTTCCAGGACCTCCAGGGTTGTTACACAGAGAGTCCCTGTCTCAAACAAAAACAGAAAAGAAAATCACCACTCTACAAAATAATTTTCAGTTTTAAGTCCGAATTTACGGTTTGTTATGATATATGGTCTCTGTCAACCTAGACTCTTGCCTTGTTTTTCCTTCTCAATAGTTCTAATGTTCTATGTTTTTCATAATTAATAACTGTTTTCTGAGTTTTCTGTCCTGCCCAGTTCCCGCAATCATTCAGTCCCAAAGAAATCACTCAGAGGTCTACATTAGTTATAAACTGATTGGCCTAGTATCTCAGGCTTCTTACTAACTCTTACAACTTATATTAGCCCATTATTCTTATCTATGTCAGCCACATGGCTGGGTACCTAATTTGGCGAGGCAGTCACATCTGGCTTCTTCTGTGGCTGGGACAGGGTTGCGGACTAAGCTTTCCTATTCCCAGAATTCTCCTGTTCTCATTGACCTGCCTTTACTTCCTGTCTGGTTGTTCCACTTATACTTCCTGCCTGGATACTGACCAATCAGCCGGCCTTTCCCCACTCTTGCTCCCACTATAGAATTCCCTTAGTCTAGCCGGGCGGTGGTGGCGCACGCCTTTAATCCCAGCACTCGGGAGGCAGAGGCAGGCAGATCTCTGTGAGCTAGTTCCAGGACAGGCTCCAAAACCACAGAGAAACCCTGTCTTGAAAAACCAAAAAAAAAAAAAAAAAAAAAAAAAAAAAAAAAAAAAAAAAGAAAAGAAAAGAAAAGAAAAAAAGAAAAAGAAAAAGAAAAAAGAATTCCCTTAGTCTTTTGTGCTTGTCACAGCTGGATTCACAGATATCACCATCTCTCTCAAAGCTCACCTCCCTCGTGGATCCTTTTCTTGCACTCCCACACACAGCCAATCAGCCTGTCTCTAACAACACCATCTGCGAGTATAGTTTTAATTAAACCCACCATTGGCTCTGCCTGTTCCAAGTCCAGTCACCATCTGTCAGTCTTTTGAGAGCAAGCACAATAAACGTAGTTAGTCCTTCATCCATAGGAGTTGAATAAATGACTGGCAAATATTAAAATCTCACCTCAGGCATGGCTTTATCTTAATTTTTCTGCCCTTTTCTTCCTTTTTAATCTAGTATTTCAGCAATAAATAGTGCTATAATATTATGTTTATTCTATCATATTCTCCTCCTTGTCTTCTTCCTCCTCCTCCTCTTCTTCTTCTGCTTCAGATATATGTGTCCTCTGCCCAAAATATTCACAGGCATGTCTTGTATCCTGGTTATTTTATGTCTCTGGCATCAAGCTACTCAATAAATGTTCTAACAGTGAGTTGTTTAATAACTAAGGGGTGACTTTACTTTTTTCAGGACATCATGCAATCATGACCATCTTCTCACCCTCACAGAGAACATCTTAATTACTCCTGGCTGAGATTAACCTTGGTCCTGTGGAGAAACATGCATGTCACTTTTGTTATTATCCTTTCCTAGAGCAGTCCTTGATTTAGATTGGCTATAAAAGCCTAATGACACACACAAAAGCAACCTTTCTCATTGTATGCCCGTGCACTTGGCACACGTCTACTCCTTCCCACTGACAGAGCTATAAAAGCTTCACTCTGATGTTTTGATATATTTTTTCTGTCAGACAACGAATAAGCTATTGCATTTACACTACTAATGTTTATAGCAGCCTCTTGTCCTGCTGAGAATGGTGATATTATAATCATTCTTTATTTTCATGCTCAAGTGAAAGGCTGTGCCTCTTATGCAAAATGAGTTCATTCATCTAATTTATCACTGTTCACATCCAAGAATAATTTATTTGTATAGAGTAGTAGATATTGTCCTTCATGAACTAAATTCGAAGTCAAATGATAATTTTATATTTTAAATTATTTTTCTACCTTAAGCCTATGCTAGCTTTGGCAGCAAACAGAAATGTGGCAGGAGCTAGTTTCTCCTGAGGTTTGATGAAGTTCTGCTTTCTCTGCCCTCTGCAGAACCCAGTGACCCCTACTTATCAGCATGCCATGTTTCTTGGGACCACTTGTCCATTTAGCGCCCTCTGTTGGTATCATGAACTTTGATGGACTTGAGGCATTTTCTCTGCCTTGGTGGTACCTGAAACTGTAACAATGAGAAAGGTCACTTTGTTTCTTTATTTTGACAGCCCTTTACAATGCAGAACCTGATACAAATTTTCCAAGCAATGAATTGAGCCACCCTCAAGGTGTCATTTGCATGCAGTGGTATCATCATCATTGCTAGCCAAAGAGTAGCACCAGTCTAGTACATGGTTCTTTTCTTACCACCTGGGACATTTTTATTATCATCCCAGGAAAAAGGGGAACATCTTCCACATTCCTAAGGACTGGAGGGTAATTTTCCTCCTTCCACTTTTCTCGTCACTCGTGTTACCACTCTAGCGCCGGGACAGGGGAGGGGCGAGCATAGGAGGTGGAAGTCCTCATGCAATGTGACATTTTGGTCTTTTCAGCCTTGGTTCTCCTTGAGAAATCTCACTGGATGACATCCCTGCTGCAGCCCTGCTTTGTTTTTGTTTTAAAGTATTTTTTCATTATTGAATCCATTTGATGATTCACAGCTATTACTGGACAAAAATATAGCACTTCTGGCACACCAGATTATAGATAGAGACCAGGAAGATGCTAACAATGACTGTATAGTGAGAAACTCATTGCTGCTTGAGCTTTTTCAAAAACAAACAACAGAGGTCAAAGCTGTCTTCAACAATAGTCTCAAAAACATACCTTCAACATTTCCTCATGAAGACTAGAGAGATCATTCTTAAATATCTTTGTTGTGTTGTTGCTTGGGGTTTTAGTGGTGTGTCTGTGCGTGCGCATGTGCTGTATGTGAGTGTGTGTGCTGTACATGAGAGTGTGTGTGAATGTGTGTGTATGAGTATCTGTGCTATATGTGAGTGTGTGCGTATGTGTGTATGTTAGTGTGTATGTAAGTGTGTCAGTGAATGTGTGTATGAGTGTGTGTGTGCTGTATGTGAGTGTGTGTGTGTGTGAGTGAGTGTGTGTGTGTTTAAAACCTTTGAGATTTTGTTTGGGGAACAATGAAAACAATAGATTTGGAAGGTTCTTACTCCATTTTCTGGTTCATATTCATTTTCATGGAACTTAGGTCTACTTCTTCCGATGCAGTTATTAGAAGACCCATCCCATGACTCACATTCTCAGGACTTCTCCTGAGACACACACCTATGAAGTAATTTTAAAAATGAATTACTAATTCTATCCTTCTTGGCAGATCTCTTTCAGTTATTCAGGAAAGAACTCTCTTGATTTTTACTTCCTAATTTCACTGACTGTGACAAATTCCCTTGATAAACAGACTTGCAAACAATGACTGTCCACAATTCTACTGGATGCTTTCCCATTCTATAATCTAGCAGTAACTTCATGATGCACATAGATAAAAGGCTAAATTGGGTAGTTGCTCAATGAATCAACCTGTAAGACAAAGACTGGTTTTCGAGATAGAACTACCCAAACTTGCCTTGAATGAAGTGTACATATTTAACTGCTTCCCAGCAACCTAACTAATTCCCAACGCTGGGCTGTATTACTCAGATTCAAACTCATCTTCCACTCCGAGTACTTGCCACATGAGTCCTCTGCATTGGTCTCTCTCTCTCTCTCTCTCTCTCTCTCTCTCTCTCTCTCTCTCTCTCTCTCTCTCTCTCCTGTATTTTGCCTATTAGTTAGCTACTGAAGTCCACTTTGCATTTTTGTAGTCTGCCTCTTTCCCATTGCATCTCTATCCAAAATCTAAGACACATCCTGATCATTTCACAAGTGTAAAATTTATTTCACAAAGTTCAGATTCATCTCGAAAATTCCAAGCTTTTCTCATGAAAAGGTTGCCACAGTGACAAAGAAACAGGGAACACACCACTCCGCAACTCCAACCACTGACAGCATTCTTCTCAACACTGAAGAAAGAATGCTCTTTTCTCTACCCATGAGAGAGAGTGGCATAAACATTTAATTGTGGGTTTGCATTAAAGACTTGAAAGTATTGAGAGGTATCAGAGGAGTAGCTGTTCCCACTGGCAGTAGAGAAAATGAGTAGCTTTTATGAATTGGAAAAAATGAATTCCTAGTTTGGTTAAAAGTGCGTTCTACACCTCATTTCCTGTTCAGTCGCTGCAGTATTTTTGTGGAACTAAGCCAAAGCGTTTATGAATACTCCTTTACTTTTCTCCATCTGTTAGGAAAAATTTTTTTCAAATATAAATTAAAAATAAATCCCCTACAAAAATGTGTATGTTCTCACTCTGCTGCTGGGAGCTCAGTGTTCCAGCCTTTTGACGTGTGTCTTAGTTGAGTTTGTCTGTGCTAGAATACTCCTAATAGAGACGATCTACAAACTAAACAACTTGCTCTTATAGTATTGCAAATATTTCTCAGCATTAAACCAATACTTTCCAAGATTTCAACTGTTAGCTACTGGGGAAGGGTTGAGACAGTGTCTTGCTATATAACCCTGGCTAGTCCAGCACTTACTATATTCCAGGCTAGATTTGAATTTAAAGCAATCCACCTGCCTTAGCTTTCTGAGTATTAGGATTATAGCACATACCACCATGCCTGCTGTGGTATGAGATAAGTACCATTAAATATTTTTAATTACTCTGTTTCTCTGATGATATATCTAAGATCCTTAATTAAAATCATCTTGACTGGTAAGGGATGGCTCACTCAATCTGAAGAACCTATGTGAAAAATGCCAGGGATATGGGTTGTTCTTTGATTATAATTCCAGCACCAAGAAAGCAGAGATGAAAGGATCCCTGAGGCTTGATGACCAGCCAGTCTAGGCTAACTGATGAGCTCCAGGCCAAGAGGTCCCCTCTCTTATAAGAGGTAGATAGCAATCCTGAGAATGGTACCCAGGTCGTCTTCATGTCTCCACATGCAACCACATGAATGAACATAGAACACACACAAGAACTCACACACACACCCACACACACACACATCAAAATACTCATCACAAGTTGTTACTTCATGAGACAAGTCATGTGGGTTTTGGATAATTAATTTAGTATACACTGTTATTTTCACAGTTTTGCAAATCAGAAAAACTAAACAGCAACAAATCCTGGACTAAGAGATGACATCCATCTGAATCTTCAAAAGTTAGCATAAACAATTAAGTTTCCTGTATTAAGACAGCACAGCATGTAAAATTCATGAGTGAAATCTGTATTCCTTGAGAGTAGCTACATTAAAATAATATTTGCTGTGTAATCTATCTAAAACCAGCAGCAGAATTGGAAGGCTGTGGCCTAGGAAAGCAAGGGGAATTGCAGAGAGGACGCCTCAATATTATTTCTGGATGACTTGCGAAGATGCAATTTTGTAGAAACTACTTCATTACTTCGCTGTGAAGTTTAAATCATGAAAATGCCCAATTGAGCCAAGCGAGTTCAGCAATCATTTTATAGATATTGAAATGTTTATTATATGTTGAGTGGTAATAGAAACCAGTTTGCAGCCTACCATTTCCATTTTCATTTTTTTTTTTTTTTGGAATTATATCAGCTCTCCCATTCCTTTATATTACTATTTGCTCTTTACCGTGACGGCGCTGCCTTACACAGCCTGTTGGCAATCTTTTTAACAGCGCTACTGGGATAACAGTTCTCCTGATAAGTTCATAAACACACAATGCCGGTCTCCAAAGCCTTCCACCATAAACAAATCACAAAAGATATAAATGTGAGAAGAATCAGCCTCAGAAGTTGATGGTCATCAGCAGAGTAGGAAATGAATAGGGAATATATCGCTGAGATAGTTCCAAATGTAGAAAAACCCTTTTGCGTGGATTGTGCGCTTGCTGTCTCTGCATTTATCTGCAAGAAAATTGTGTATAACAAAGAGAAAAGTGTTTATCTTCACTCGTTTAAAATAAAATAACGTTGCTGATATTATAAAGCTGCTTAACAAGGAGGAGGTTTCCACTTCAGTCCTGGCTTGATTTCTTCAAGTCCTGTGACCAATGTGTACCGTGTCTTCAGCAATAGGGCCTTGACATCCAGTCGATGGGAAATCAAGATAATGACAATAGCCTTCATTGTTCTCATGGATTCCTCCCCCTACCTTGCCTAACCTACATTTTGAGGGCAGGTGTCTTATACCTGGCATCAGGCTTTTTCTTTATTGACCTTTGGTTTCTGGAAAGATCCTTTTCCTACATACAAGGGAACCCCATTTAAACATGTGTGTGTGCGTGCGTGTGTGTGTGTGTGTTTGTAAACAGTGGACTTCCATCAGGATTTTTTTTTTTAATACGTCTTAATGGTAGTTATCCCTTCCTCTTTCCTACCAAGCTGATTGGGGAGAAAAATCCATGAACAGTCTTACTAGTTGTTACCCCTGGTGCTACGGTAACAATTTCATAGGCCCATGGTTGCAATAATGATGCAGGTGTCATGGAGGTGACTGTTAAGAATAAGAGCAGCTCCACCGGTGCAAGAAATCCAATTAGGTCCAATCAAACCAAATCAAAATGTCCATCGTTTTATTAAGGATGACTCTCTCAGGTGGCTGAGTGCATGGCGGGGAGACAGGACAGCAAGGAGCCCATGCAGACCAGAAAACCACGCATTCCTCCTCTAGGAGGCCCCTTAAATACCCTGTGGGACTGGTCCTCACCCCCCACCCCCAGAGAAGGGTCAGGACCTTACATGCTGGGATTTGGAGTCCAGAGCAAAGCAACTCCCAGGCCAGGAACTGGGGCTACGCCCCCAACTTAACAGTAACCAACTACTTTCTGATTGAATTTAAGGCCATTCCACAGGAGGAAGCTCATGCCTTGTATTATAAATCTGGCTAAGAACCCATGGATTAGAAGTTCACAGTATTATTTTGACAGACAGACGTCAAACTCTCTTGTAAATATGTATCTCTACACTCACAGATTAGCCACTCTCAGTCTTCATCAAAGAAGCATGATGATTCAAAGACTCACAACCCATCAAAGCACAGAGGATAAGTATCTCTGATTGCTTAGCCATAAATGAGACATCATTGTCACATCCCACTTTCTCAAGATTCTGAGACTATCAGCAAAGAGGGAGGCATAAAGACTGTAAGAGTCAGAGGTCAGAGAGAGCAGAGATGAAACAGTATCTATCAGACAATGACAGAATTATCACACACAGGAACTCAGTACTGGTGTGATTGCTTGCACAAGACCTCTGTGAGATTAATCTGTCCATGGTTTTGCCATGGAGGGAAGAGAGTCCCAAAAATCCATACCCAAGCTCATGAGCTGTTGACAGTTGATAGCTGCCTGGGGGAAGAGGGGAAAATCAGGGCTTTTTTAGGGATGTAGTGTGCAAAGTCCTTCTGTATATGTGTTGCTTTTATTGGTTAATGAATAAAGCAGCTTTTGGCCAATGGCTTAGCAGAGTAAATCCAGGTGAGAAATCCAAACAAAGAGGTAGAGAGTAGGCTGAGTCAAGGAGTCAGGCAGTCATGTAGCTGCCGCTGAAGGAGACAGACTTCTGAGAACTTTACTGGTAAACCATGAACCTCGTGATAAAATATAAAATAATGGAAATGGGTTAAGATATAAGAACTAGCTAGCAATACACTTATGCTATTGGCCAAATAGTATTGTAATTAATATAGTTTCTGTGGTGATTATTTCTGGTCTGGGACGCCAGGAAATGAATGAGCAGCCTCTGTCTACAGAATCATGCCACTGTCTGGGGAATGGATCCACAAAAGACCTTAAAAAAGCTTTTTTAAAAAATAGGACTTCTAGATCCAGAAAAACAGGAGCCAAGCATGGCTTCTTAATAGCTGAACTTTTTCAGATAGGCTATTTGCTGGCGGTGAGCAGAGGCACTGCAACTCCTTTAAGAGGGGTCTTCCTGATTCAGCATTAGCAACAAAAAACTATGAGGTTTTGAAACAAAGGCTTTCTCAAAATAAATTTTAAATGTATTTGTAAATAACTGAAGGATGTAAAAATATGTAAAGTCTCAGGTAGAAGAAGATAGGGAAGAGAATGGGGAAAAAGTTAGCTTTCCTGTATTACAAGATGAAAATAAACATATTTAACTAAAATACTAATAAATAACACTAAAACATAGCACTATGTTTTGTATTAGTTATTCACAAGCTTATTAAACTGTTTAACAAGCTATTGCTGAGTGCAGAGATTTCATAGGTTCCAAATACATACTCGTAAGAGAAAACAGCTCTATCTTTAGAAATAAATAACCAGAAAGAATAATGACAAATTAAATGGTAGGAGTTATCCCAAGCAGTGAAAGAAGCCTCCAAAAGGATAAAGAAACTTTCATTTTATTTGTTGTTAGGTATAAAATTACTGTATCCAAATTCTTTCTCTAAGCTTCCTGTATGATTCCTTTACAAGGTAATAAAGACGTTTAAAATTTTTCCTTCAATTTATACTTTTATTATTTAATTATTCTTATTAGTTTGGACTATGTAGCCACAATAACTTGTATATTTTTTTCAGCTTTTTACTCTCCTACCCATTTCCCACACCATTTGAGAAACGCATTACTACATTAAAGGAGGGCTTGTCCGTGTGACTTTCTTTGGCCAATAGAATGTGAGTGGACTCTCACATGGATTTGAATATGTGTCCCTGATTTGACTTGATCTAAAACTCCAGGCCTTTGCCCAAAGAAGTTTTTTCCAGACATCCCTTCATTTGGATCTTCTCTTGCTATGTTCACTGCATATAAAATAGATACTTGGCTCTCTCAATGTCGTATCTCTGTTCTACAACTGATTATAATGTTGAAGATGTGCATGCGAGTGGGAAAAATACAACCACGCAAACACCAGTGATGTCACTTTCTGTGTGAGCGGTTTTTACGGTCCCTAAATCATGCAGCCACGAGAATTTGTTGTAAGTTATGAAATGCTTTATAAGCACCATGTGGAATGGGCTTCCCTTCCCCAAAACGCGTCTCTGCTCATCCTTCAACGCTTTGACATTTGTCATTTAAACCAAAATTATTTTTACAGCCAATTTTATGCAATAGTTTTTTTATTGTACCCTGTAGATGTGTTTTATTACATTGACAATTTATTATAAATGATCCCATTCCATGTAAAACTTACTACATTTCTCCCTTAAGAGGAAGTAGGGATTAATTTCAATCAGAGGAAGCATTTATAATAGCCCCTCCAGGAATCCCTTGTAGGTCTTTACTAGCTTGAGCCTGAATACCGGGGGCTGGGAGATACAATCCTCCAAACTATAAACAAAAATATTTTTACAAAGTTTCCTGAAGAAAAAGAAAAATATGTTTGGGACACACTACAGATTTTTTTTTTTTTTTTAATTTCCTGGCCTGTTCCAAGAAAAGCTTCAGCCAGACAAATGCAACTGGCGCTCACGCAGCTGGAGACTCATTGCTTTTTGCTTTATAAAAAAGGAGAGCGCAGGTGACTGAGGCAGTTGGTCTGAATTTGCACTTAGAGTAAACAGGTAATGAATTGCTTCCTCTGCTCTCCCTGGGCGCTGAATAGAGGCATTATCGCGAATCCAGCAAATTCTGAATGTATGAGGCTGAATACCGAAGAAAAAAAATGCCTTTTTGAGAGGTATTTTATCCACCCATGCCATGGCTCATTCCTTTGCCCTTTCCTTCCTTTATTTATTTATTCGGTTAATGATAAATATTTATGGAGCTCTTCCCATGAAGCAGGCCTTATGCTAAGTTCTGGGAGTACAGGGGTAAATAAACAGACACAGGCGGGGCTCCAAAGACAGACCCAGATCCTCCTCAAATCCACTCATCCATTTATTAATGTTTATTTCCAATACAAAGTACAATGGACAGACTGCAGCAGGCATGGACTTAAATCATCCTTCGCAGCTGGGAGATCTGGGGCCAGTTGCTTACACCCTCTGAGCATCAATTTTCACGTCTCCTCTCTATCTCAAAGAACATTAGAGTGCCTTGCAAAGATCCACATCAAGCTTCTCGACGTTTTGTTCTCCCCTACCCCAGCTCATGTCTCGCTTTCCCTGGAGCCCAGAAGTATAGACTGAGTAGGAGACATTTTCTAGCATTCTACTTCGCTGGGACTAAGAATACAGAGAAATAGAAAATATTACCCCTGCCTTCTGGAAAATTAAATTTTGAATGGTAATGGCGAACATTTAATCTCTACCAAGCACTGAGTGTTGTACGGGCGTGAGCTCATCCTCAAAATAATCTTCAAGGCATGAATGACAGCTATCCTCTTGGCTGGTGAAAAAATGGATACAGATGTTTAAATTAGTTTGCCAAAATCAGAGAAAATAGTGAGCAACGAGGTAGAAATCAAACCCATTGATGAGTGTGTGTGTGTGTGTGTGTGTGGCGGGGAGGGGGAGGACCACAACAATTGGTTCTCTCCTGCCACCTAGTCGAGGGTTCCAAGGACCAAACCCATGTCACCAGACTTGTGCAGCAAGTGCTTTTATCTGCTAAGTCATCTCACTGGCTCTGAACCTGTGTCTTTAACCACTCTGTTATACCACCTCTCAAAAAGAGTCTACTACCTGACAAAAGACAGAATTTTTTGCATGCATATATAACAAGATGCCTATTAATTCCCATTTTCAATTCCTCTCAATGCTACAAAATTACCTAAGCTAATCTATATGAAAGTGTCCAGGAAGGTTTGAAGTTGGGTATACACTACCTTAATGTTATCGTCTCTCAGTCCCTTATGCACAGCCTTCTCTGTATGGTAACTCTGCAAATGCTACCTCATCAAATTCTAGCCTGATTTTCAAGATGAAGATTCCCACTTTATTTAAAATTCCCTACTCTGGTCTCCTTTTGGTGCTCTTCATGATCCCTGCATTGCATAATTTTTCTCTCATTTGTCTTGGCTATGATGACAAGCTTCCAAGTGAAGTTCATTTTATGAAATGCATTTTCTGTATGAAAATAGATTCTGTTCAAACTGTCATATAAAAATGCACCAGCTGTTCTAAAGACACTCTGGAGAGAAAAGGGGACTTCAGGAAAGATGTGAGGGGCTTGCTCATCTGTCACGTGACCTGTCACTAAGGCGCCCTAAGCCCTGTTTCCAGGCGTGAACAGGGTCTAGGGGTCAGACTCCCCTGCAGCCGTGGTGGGTGGCTGCTCACGGTTGGGGGGGGGGCAAATGAAAATGTGTAGGAAGAGTAGAGCGGGAAGGGGTAGAACACCCTGAAACCAGGTCTTCACTCCTAAAATCCATTCTGCTACCAGAAACCAGGTAAAGCAGCCCTTCTCAAAATAAAGCATGGAGCACAAGCTATTGGATTAGGAGCAGTTTGTGATATGTTTTTAAAAATAGAACAGCAACACTCAGAGTCCATGACACTCCTTGGCCCTGCTCTAACTTCAAACTTGTTCCACACAGAAGCCTGAACTGTTGCTTTGGCTTGTGGGTGTATGTAGTTTGTCAGCCTAGCGTGGTGGAGGAGAGGCAGATGCCAGTGTCTTTAGATCCTCCTCCAGGGTGCATCTCCTGCCTCTCAGGAAGCTTTGCTGTGTAAAGCCTCCAAGCACCCTGCACTAGAACGATGTCTAGTCCTTCTCCCAGATGCCCCAACAAAGCTCCCATAGTTCTGAGTTGGAATCGTTTCAACTCCCTCCTCTGCCTTCCACCCATCTCCTCCAATCCCAGGGCTTCATTTGTGTCATGCTGCTTTTGAACCATACTAGGTGTGGACACTAAGTCACGTGCAATCCAGAAGCACAGGGGGTCAACGGATTATATTTCGTTTTGTTTGTGAAGCAGGGACCCAGGACATTGGCCAAGCTGGCCTGAAACATGCTTAACATACAACCCTTCTGTCTTAGTCTCCAGAATCACAATGCCCAGTCCTTCCACACTCTCGTAGCTGATGGATGGAATTTTCTCCACCCCCTCCACGCTTAAGCGAACGGTCTTGAGGTGAAGCACATTATGAGGATTAGGAACACCATCTCTGACTCCAGCAAGGTGTCACTTGGCGGCAGCTACCTGTAGCTCTCAGCCGATCCTTCCTGAACCGTCTTGATCCTGAACTCTTCTTCCCTGGGGTTTCTCTCTCCAATAAAGCACAAGCTCTCATCTTTACGCTCTGCTTTCAGGAGTTCCGGCCCAAGACACAAGGAAAGCGGAGAGCTGAAGTCAGCTAATTCGGTCCTATCTCTTTCCGAGATCAATCTGGATTGATTTACAACAGGATGTTAAGTTCATACGCCGCCTGCCTTTCCTCTTCTAGCTCACTTCCCTCCTCCGAGCTATTGATTTCACAGTCTCTTTCCTCACAGGTCCTCCCCCCATCCCTAGCCCCTTCAAATGATGACCTCTCTTCAAAGTTAATTGAGAAAGGAGAAGGCAGCAGGCGGGCCAGCCCTCCCAATCTCACCATGGGATCAACAGATGTACCTGCACCTGCTGAATCCACCCCCGCCCCCAGCTCTCCTATTTCATCTGGCAAGTGTCCCTGGTTATTTATTTATTTCTGTGAGTCATTTAGTTTCTATAACAGGTTGTGGTCTCTAAAGTGCTAACCCAGGGCTAAAGAGACAGCTCAGCAGTTAGAAGCCTTTGCTGCCTGTTCAGTTCCCAGCACCAACCATCAGGTGATTAACAACTCCCTGGGAATTCAGCTCCGCAGGACCTTGTTGCCATCTTTTAGGCTCCTTCAGCAAGCGCATGTGTAGCGCGCATTCACACAGACATACACATAAAGAAAAACAGTAACAATTCTTAAAAATTAAGATGCTTTACATGAGCCAAACAGTTCTACCTTCCTTGTGCTGGAGGAAGCTGCCAGAGCATGGCTGAAGTAGGACGCCCCTAGGGAGGAACAATGAGACTCCTCAGCCAGCTTGGGGACCTCTTCTGGAGAGGTCTCTCAATAGCCCCAATGCACAGGCTGCTCCTCCCCCACCGCTGCTGCTGCTGCTGCTGCTGCTGCTGCTTCTTCTTCTTCTTCTTCTTCTTCTTCTTCTTCTTCTTCTTCTTCTTCTCCTCCTCCTCCTCCTCCTCCTCCTCCTCCTCCTCCTCCTCCTTCTCCTGCTTCTCCTCCTTCTCCTTCTCCTCCTCCTTCTTATACGTATTTACTTATTTTTCATGTATGTATGCATGTGCACACGTGTGCCACAGTGGTGCTTGTGTGAAGCTCAGAGCACAACTTATAGGAAGCAGTCTTCCTTTGCCTTCCTTTGCCTGCTGAGCTATCTCGCCAGCAGAAGCACTGCCTCTTGAAGACTTGAGTGAGTATCTATAGGCCTTGGCGATTCCAAACTGAGCCACTGGCGGGGGCCATGAAGTTGTGTTGTGCACAGTGCTATCTATAGCCTTGTACTGGTGCCGGAAGGCCAGGAAGGCACCATCGAGGATATATTGGGACTGGATATGCAGTACAATGGTCAGATCCCTCGGGTCCTTAAGGATAATGAAATTTGTGTCCCAGTGGATGCCATATGGAAACTCTGTAAGCATCAAGAACGCTAGAGCTGGTAGGGCTTCTAGCTCCACCTTCTGTAACTGTACCAGGCTGCCACTAGTGTATCCAAGAGCATATTCTCCAGGTCCACTTGTGTCTAGACATCAGGGAAGTATCCCAGAAGCAAGATGCCCAGGCTCTGGGGGAGATCTGCATTGCTTCTGGATAGGACCCTTCATCAGCACCATGACCTGGGACTCAGGGGCAGGCCCTTGTGGGGGATCCTCCGGAACACATAAACAGAAAATTGTGTTCTGTCTGCTCCAATGTCACCAGGACGATGTTGCCAGGAGTAGGGTACTGGGGATGAGTTGGGAAAAGCCAGAGATGGAGAAGGGACATCGCTGTGATCCTTGGGCTCTCCTACAGTGTACCAGTAGATCATGACAGAGATGAAGAAAGTGAACTTGAAGCTGACAAAATAGGGTATGTATCCATTGCCTATGGATGTCTGAGCAGCTGCAGCAAGCAGTCCAGGGCTTGGATGTGGCTGCCCTCTTGTCTCTTATAGTAGCACAGGCTCCCAATGGGAACTCGCTGCTGTGCAAGAGAAGAGCACCAGCATCCAGGAAGGCAAACAGGCTGTGGGCAGGCTGGATGCTCAAGAAAGACATGTCCAAAGCCAGAAGCGACAACTTCCCAAAGCCCAGGGGCCCCAAGGCCCAACAGGCTTGGGCTATACCCTAGCCAGCTGGCTGCTCATCTATAAAGCGTCAGCCCTTAGACTACACAGAGCAGGGTTCCTTTCGCTCTCTGTAGCAAACCTCTGGGTGCCCAAAGTCTGGGCCAGTGTCCCCACAGCTGATGACTTGTCGATCCCTTACAAGCACCCTATAGGGGTTAATACTCAGTCTTGGGTTGCAGACCAGGCAGAACCCACACACCGCTCTATCCCACAGCCTATAAACAGGGGTGAGGAACAGCTATGCTCCTGCTGTTACTTCATATGGACTCTACCCTGGGAGGGAGCTGGTATCACGATGCTGTAGGGATATTTCATTTTATTTTAATAAATGAAGCTTGCCTGAAGACCAGAAAGCAAAACAGCCACACTAGTCAGCCGTACAGGCCAGGCAGTGGTGGCACCCACCTTTGATCCCAACAATCACACTAATTAGCCATAGAGGCCGGGAGATGGTGGTGCATGACTTTAATCCCAGCACTAGAGAGGAATATAAGGCGGGAGGAAACAGGAGCTCACTCTCTTTACAATTTGAGGATTTCTTTGAGGTAAGAACTCTCTAGTAGCTTGGCTTCTTTGCTTTCCTGATCTTTGAGTTGAATCCCAGTATCTGCCTCTGGGTTTTTATTATTCATGCTACACGAAGGTTCCTTGTACATCAGAGGAATTTACTGCCATGACCAGAGGGACATTTGCTATTAATAGAAATCCTTGCCTACTGTGTGTGCTAGGCTGCTGCATTCACACACCGCTGGCCCTTGGCCATCCCAGGGGATGGTTGCATTGCTTCTACTTTTAGAGGTCAACTAGGCACAGCTGAGTGCTAAGGGAACTTGAGAGCCGATTTCCTCCCAGGACAGTTGGGGCAGCTGTCCCACAGCAGGGACACCGGGGCTCGAGCCATCTCACTGAACTCTTCTAGGCTGAAAGGCAAAAGACCAGCCTGGGTGGCACATGGCAGAGAGGTGTGATCCAGGCACCCAAGAATCCCCTGGAGAGATGTGGTGGCTCCGCAGCTGGTCCTCTCTTCCAGTAGGAACCATAGCACAAGACCAGCCTGGGTAGCACACGGCAGAGAGGTGTGATCCAGGAGCCCAAGAATTCCCTGGAGAGGAGTCATGGCTCCGCAGCTGGTCCTCTCTGCCAGCAGGAATCTTTTTGTCATGCTCAGGCCTGCCAGCGCATGCTCTGAGAGGGTTTTGCCTATCATGGCAGGGAAGGGATGGTGGAGTTTATGGCCTGTGCTTGCAACTGGAACTACTCACATCTTACTCTAGGAAACCAAGAGGCAGAGAAAGGAGTGTGCCGACATTCTCCGTTCTTGCTTTTATAGCAGCCAGCTTTGCCATGCAGACCTAACTCTCCCAGGCCCTTCCAAGCTGAGCTCCTTGTCATTCTCCCTCTTTCAGCCCAGTCTGTCACTCAACTGTCATTCTATCTGCATGCCAAATACTCTTCCATCTTTAAAAGGCCTGAACCTCACCTCATCCTCCAGAGAGTTCTTCAGCCCAGCTTCCTTTTCCCACCACGCTTCTCTGAGAAGTGTGTCCCCATTCCTCCCCCTTCCCCTGTTCACACGACTGATTATACTCAGGATTTCTTTTTTTTTTTTTTTTTTTGGTTTTTCGAGACAGGGTTTCTCTGTGGCTTTGGAGTCTGTCCTGGAACTAGCTCTTGTAGACCAGGCTGGTCTCAAACTCACAGAGATTCACCTGTCTCTGCCTCCCAAGTGCTGGGATTAAAGGCGTGCGCCACCACCGCCCGGTTTGTACTCAGGATTCATCTCCACTTCTTCACCGGCTCTTTCCTGATTGAAGACTGTTGCCCAGTGTGCTGGCTGATCTTACGTCGACTTGGTACACAGAGTTATCTGAAAGGAGGGAATCTTAATTGAGAAAATGCCTCCATAACTTCTGGCAGTAAGGCATTTTCTTAATGGAAGGGTCAAGTCTATTGTGGGTGGTTCCATTCCTAGGCTGTTGGTCCTGGGTTCTATAAGGAAGCAGGCTAAACAAGCCATGGGAAGCAAGCCAGAAAGCAGCAACCTCTCCATGGCCTCTGCTTCTGCTCCTGCCTCCAGGTCCTGCCCTTTTTGAGTTCCTGTCCTGACTTTCTTCAGTGATGAGCAGTGATATGGAAGTGTAAGCCAAATAAGCCCTTTCCTCCCCAACTTGTTTTTTGGTCACGGTGTTTCATCACTCCAGTGGAACCCCTAATTAAGACTCACAGTTTAAGGGTCATCGTTATGGTTCCCTTTCAACTCAATCTCAAGTAACAACAAACACACAAAAAAAATTCTCTTTCTTCACTACCTTCCCTGCTCTCCTTTGAGCTCCACCCAGAGGCTGCTTCTTCCTGGTTCTGTGCCCTCTTCCTCCTCTGGCTCTGCAGGCTGTCAACCTGACCTCTCCTCCCCTTGTTACATAACGAGGTATTCTCATGTCTGCCCATGATTTCAAGTGAAATCACTTGGAGGTGACTCACACCCACATACCATCAACAGACACCTCTTCTCCGCCCTTGTCTTCCATCTGGTACTAACTTACCTTGGAATTTCAATTATACCTGTGCCTTTAGCCTGACCCCCAGATCGGCACATTGTTTCCACTCGAATCCTCCACACTCTTGAACCAAAAGACTTTCTGTGTTTCCTGTTCCGGGGATTGTAATAATGCCCGTCAATCATAGATGCAGAAGGATGAGAATGGGAACACCCCTGCAATGACCCCTTCATTAGTTACCATCCTAAATATATTTAAATATTTAAGTTTATTACATTTATTTTTTCAACAATTTTATTAGCATTGTTTTCATTGTGGAAAACAGATTTCATAATTTAATATTAAATCTACCTGAGGCTATGTCTTCAGGATACCTGCTTTGCCACATCACTGCTGCCTGAGTGTACCAGCATCCATCTCTCTTGTTCAGACAGCACGTTTTTGTTCACCCTACAGCTAGCATGATGTTTCCCATCCCCTAATCTGCTTGCGTTTTCTTGTTGTTTAGATTCTTCCAGTAGACTCTATACATTTGAATACAAGGAAGAATGCTTACTCTTGCCTTCAAACGCTGCACATTTTAGATTCTTCCTACCGAAACCACTGTTTTCGCATTCTTGTGGAAAAAAAAAAAAACACCCAAGAGAAACAACTTACAGGAAGGACGATCTTTCCTGGCTTGGGATTCGGAAGCATTGCATGGCCCATGCAGCAGGGACGGAGGCAGCTGGCGGTGTCGTGTGGGCAGCAGTCAGGAAACAGAGGTCAGGCCAACACAAAAGAGGCTGCAACCATTCAGCCCAGCTCACAGGGACCCACTTCCTCCAGCTCGGCTCCACTTCTGAAAGACCCCGCAGCCTCCCCAAACAGTGTCACAAGCTGGGGACCAAGTGTTCAAACATGGAGCCAATTAGGGAGTACTTCACTCCTAGCCCAACACCACCTCTGCAGCTTGTTTTCTTTGGCTCGGTGCGCTAAACCCACGGAGTTTTTGTTTTTGTTTTGTTTGGGCTTCTCCCATTCTTCCCACACAACAGAACCTTAGGTTAGCTTTGCCCCTTCTGTAGAATGTTCTTGATCCACTTAGTGTCTCTTCAGCCCTCAGAAACAAACTTAGGAATACTTTTTTTTTTTGCATGAATTTCCAAGACAGGCAAATTTTTATTTCATATTCTTTCCTGTGCGCTAAGACAGTGATAACAAGTGTATGTAAGAAAACACATCCAAAAATGGTTCACGAGGTCGTGACTTAACGTAGCGATTTTAGGAATTAAAAGTCAGAAGTCAATTTGAAATTTAATGAGGAGACAAATGCAGTTATGAGATAAGAGTTATTTTAATTTCATGTCCACATCAGTGGTGGCAGAGAGTAGAAGGAGACCCCTAAGGGTCTAGCAGACGTCCACAGAGGAAGGTGGCAAATGGAAGGAGGGAAGGAAATACATTGACAAGGGCCAGTTCCGGTGAAGACCCACCAAAGTTGCTGAGTTTGACTTAGCAACTATACATTTAAAATAAGCCAGCTGACAGAAGAAGACTGACAAGAATTCGATGTAGTTAACAGCAGATCAGGAGACCACGTTTTCCTACAGTGCATTTGTTTAACAGAATATTAAGCAGTGGGAGGAGGAGATGTAGTAAATGTAGAGGCATTTAGAGTACTGACTGCTCTCGCAGAAAACCTGGCTTCAGGTCCCACTACCCATACGGCATCTCACAATCGTTTGTAGCTCCAGTTCCAGGGACTCCAAAGCCCTCGTCTAGCTTCTGCTGGCACCAGACATGCATACGAAACACATATATACATGCAGACAAGACTCGAATTATTATGTCATAGCTTTCTCTGAGACTGAAACATTCTATCCAGAAAGGAAGCTCCCTAAGTAGGAAAGGAAACAACTCAAAATAGTTTCAGGAAGTCCCTGAAACCGCACAGATTCACTAGGCCCCTCCCTGCAGAGTAAATAATAGATGCCGAGTCTCTCTCCAGTGGAAGGAGACCGAGCTGGAAAAAAAAAGTAATCACAATAAAACTCATTGGTTTACCAAGTTGGACTTTGGTGGTATCCGTACTTTGATCTATCATGGGATTCCTATCTGGGGTGAGTAGATGTGTGTGTTGTGTCTCCCCAGGAAAAGTTTTGTCACAGAGCACTAATACACATAAAATAAATAGAAATTTAAAAAATAATTTTTTGATTGATTCTTTGGAAATTTTATATCATGCACCTCAGTCCCACTCCTTTCTCCATTCTTCCATGCCCACCCTCCACCCTTGTGGCCTCCTCCCCAAGAGAAAAGAAAAGGGAAATCATTTTGCTCCTCCATCTTTCCTGCCTATCCATCATATATTCTTTTGTCGTAGTGACCTTGGGAGCTTCAGTGTGTTGCTTAGTTTAGCTTTTTGCTCAACAGTTTTACTCACAATTGTTCATTGCGATGAGTTGTTGGTTGTGGTCAAGGCATCTGGCTTCTGGAACACCATCAATATTGGACCCTCACCAAAACTTCTCTGGGATATCCCACTGTTACCACAAGTCATGAGGATCTAGCGGTTATGATTCCACAAGACAGGTCCTTTCAAGTGCTCCAGCAGGTCATAGATGGGGTAGACATTGGGGTGGGCCAATTCAGAGCCCTGGATGTGGGCCTGGGAGGTAGCTGAGTTGGTCAGTCCCAGCCTCCACTGGGACTGGGATGGGGCCAGGTCTCCTGTATGCATAGTGAGGGGCAGAGCCAGCTCTCCCTCTAGGCCAGCTCTCCAGCTGGGGGAGGCTGGTGAGGAGCTAAATCAGTTCTCTGGGGTCCAGGCCACTGGGGCCAGCCCTCCCATGGTCCCAGTGCTAACACAGGCCATGAACATCATCACAGACCCTGGATGTAGTTGGGTCATGAACCCAGACATGGCCCTTGGCCTCAACAGAAGCTTGGACATCATATGGCCCCAAGTGGTAGCCTTGGCCACCCATAACAGTCTGTTCCTCGCTGCCATGGAGTCTTTAGCTCTGCCTTTCTCCACAGCATGCACAAACTGCTCCATTTCTCCTTTTCTCCCATTTTCCCACCACACACCTCTTCATCGTAGTGCCGCCTGCCCACCTGGGCTGGGGTGCTGTGCAGTGTTTGTGTGTGTGTGTTTGTGTATGTATACATTTGATATACATTAATGTATATCAAAGAAAGAGAGGTGATAATTCAGATATCAGTACGCATATATTAGTAAGTATATATAATTTTTAAAAAGCAGGTTTACTTCCCACTCTACCAAACAAATAACCATGACAACGACAGTCTAAACAGCAAACCCAAACCACAGAATAACAAGCCAACAGTATTGTTAATGCTTATCAATACAGAGAAGGGATTAGACTACAGTAAGGATCTGAGGATCTTTGGAGCAAAGATTAAAAGTCCCAATTGGACATAAGCGGCCAGATTGTAGTTCACTGAGTCAGTCTGCTCAGGTTAGAGTTCGATATGAATTTGCTGGGCAGGGCACTAACATTCAGTTTGTAACATGCGCTGTTATAGGGGCTGGATTGAGTTTGCCTCAAATAGGCAAAATCTATAATATAAAACCAAAGTGAAGCCGGGCGGTGGTGGCGCACGCCTTTAAATCCCAGCACTCGGGAGGCAGAGGCAGGCGGATCTCTGTGAGTTCGAGACCAGCCTGGTCTACAAGCGCTAGTTCCAGGATAGGCTCCAAAACCACAGAGAAACCCTGTCTCGAAAAACCAAAAAAAAAAACAAAAAACAAAGTGAATCTCAAAAAACTAGAAATGAAGGCTGCCAATTGACTTTCTTCTTTGTAACTGAAGCCGAACCCCAAGTTCTTTCTTGAGTGATGTAGAGGTGCGTCTCTGTGGCATCTCCACTCTTGCCTTTTTCTGTGCAGTTCGTGTCTCTCAGTGAGTATTTCTTCCAGGGTTTAACACCATTGGCACAAGACACCTAATCATGCAATTTTCTTCTACCTCTGTTTTTGCTGGCGCATGATCGCCTGTATGATATTTCCGTCTTATGAGGAACTCGTACTAGAAATGCCAGTTCTCTGACGTGATGGGCCTAACATAGCCCAGGTCGTGATGGACTTGCTGCTGTCATGGGATGGCGATTGGTGGGATTTGCTGTTGTCATGGGATGGCGATTGGTGGGATTTGCTGTTGTCGTGGGATGGCGATTGGGGGTTCAAGCCACAGCGTGCACAGGGGAGTCAGAGGACAGCCTGTGGGTATGGATTTCTCTGTCTATCATGTAGGGTCTGGGGATGGAATTCAGGTTGTCAGTCACTATAGGGGCCATCATGGTGCCAGTGAGTTGGCTCAGTCATTGTCACAAAATCTGATGACCTTTCTCACAGTACTAGAAAACAAACTAGAATGCCTGGAGTTACCATGACACTCACTTCAATATATCTGTATTAAATTCTCAGGAGAACGAATACCAACAGGCTATATGGGGTGTGTGTGTGTGTGTGTGTGCATGTAGAGAGAGAAATTTAAGAGATTGTCCCATGGGATAGCAGAACCTAGCAATTCCAGAGACACCCTGTAAAATGAATACTGTATTTCAAGCCCACAGACAATCTGAAGACCTATCTTTTATATTAAACCCTTTGATTGAGGAGGATAATCTGTGTCACCAAATGCCTACTAATTCTAATTGTATTTCTATCTAACATGCTTCCACAGCGACATCTGGATTGTGGTTTGATCATACACCCAACACACCATAGCCTGACCAAATTGGCATGAAGTTAACCACCCAAGTATGAATGTCAAATGTCAGACTCTGATCCAAGAGTTTTGAAAGCGTGTTGGAATTTGCCTTCTCCAGGAGGTAATTATACATGTGAATGGCCTCTTTGGGACATACCTGGGAATTTGAGTATATTTGCATGATATTTCAGGGTCCTTTTCCCAGGGGAAAGACTGCCTCTTCCTCCAACCATATGCTAGTAATGGATACCTTTGTTACCTTTCAGCTCCAAATGTACCCATCAATACTTTCTGCATGGTGATGTGTGGAATCTCATGACCTATTTCCATAGCAACAAGAGACTGAGCTTTCCCAGGGCAGGATGCTAGAAGAAGGCTCTAAGAGGAAGGAGCCTTTTCTGCTCTAGGTGACTATGCTATTGCTCAGAAATGTGTTCAGTTGTGTTTCACCCCAGCTCAGCCTGATAACCATTACCCCAAGGCCTTTTAGCGCAGGCCTTGGGCCTTCTGGTCCTCTTGTCCATACCAGCACTTTTCTCTGCCCTCTGCCATGAGGTCTGAGCCCTGATCCAGAGATAATGCCTCCTTTACAAATCTGTCTTTCCTTAGGAATCCCCTCACTGCTAGGGTAGTCTTGTATTTTATAGCTACTCTTTATGATAGATTAATTGTTCTTCATATTGAACGTCCCATTTTTATGTCCTTGCATGGCTTCTATGTCCTGATTGGACCTGAACTGGTAGAGAATAGGAATGGTCCCAGAATACTGTTTTGTTGTTTGAACGAGAACTCCATAGGCTTGGTCCTATAGGTGGCGCTGTTAGGGTGGAGATTATGGGACTTTTAGGTCTTGCTGGAAGAAGGATGTCCTTAGAAGCAGGTGTTGAGAGTTTACAGTCTCACTCCACTTCCTGTTCTTTCTCTGTGTAAGCTCCAACTTTGGAGGCCCTGTCCCTGTGCCCGCCAAGCTTTAACCCCTCCCCAGAGAAGGGTCAGGATGAGCCAGCCAAAATCTTAACCACTCCCTGCCCCTCCCCCCATCACGTTTGTGGCTTCCCCGTTTCCCCTCGGGGCCACCCGAGAGCGCAGGAATCCCATTAAACCCGGATATTTTTTAATTTGGCTTGTTGTGATTTGCCTTGATTGGGATTTTTGCATCGGCAGAGAGCTTGGGTTAGGAAAATTTTTAACACTCTCTGCTTCCTGTGCGTGAATGAAATGTAACCAGCCAGCTTCCTGCTCATATTAGCATGGCTTTCTCACAATTATGGACTCTAGTCCTCTGGAACCACAAACTAAATGAAATCTTTCATCCTTAAGTTGCTTTTGGTGATGGTATTTTACGTGCTACAGGAAAATAACTACTATATATGCCTAGAAGTCAAGGTCATGATCTGGATTGGTTTGGCCACATCCCTGGGCTTGCACGCAGTGCTGTGATCCTGCTAGTGGGAAGTAGGATGCTAGAAATCTGTGGCATGTGATGGTGTGATAACTAGTCAGTTTGTACCTGACCATGATAAAGCACAAGGTGAAATACATGTTTTGGAAACACAGTTGTCTGGTGCATTTGACCAGTGTGTCAGAACCATATGTATCCAAACTACTTTCAGGAATAAAGTACGAAAGTGCAACATTCTGATCCATAACTTTCAGTTCTCTTCTCTGTGAAAGTAGCTTTCTTTTATACCCTTTGCATATAAAAATACTTAGTGGCCTGGGTCCCAGATAATTGTCCAGCCCTGGCCTAGACACTAGAGGGTCTCTCTGATAGTCCAGTGGGCTCTGCTATGCTTTCACCAGTGAGGGCTGCAGCCTATCCCTCCGGAGTGCTCGGCCATAGCCCTGTGCAACCGTTTCTTTCTCTGCTCAGATCATTGGTAATTCTGTATCCTGAGCTTTTGTGTTTAAATCACCGCGTGCTTTCTGGGGCCTGGTTGGACTTAGGCTGAAACGAAGCCTCCGTCTGATATTTGGCACAGGGATGGCTATGAAAACCATATAGCAGTGAGAAATGTGGCACTTGTAGTATGTTACGTGAAAAAGGCAGACTATAATGTTTGTATATATATTATGAGAGGATATTAGAAGGGAATGCATAAAAATACAATTGAGCTAATAATAGAAGGTATTGTAGAAAATGAATAATGAGTCCTCTTTTATGTTCAAGATAATTTGTACTTAAATACTTCTTTAAAATGGTCTTAAGAAATATGCTAATAGCTCAGTACTTTTATTGCCTCCTCTGAAAGGTGGAATTTTTTCTAATATTTTTATAACACCTATCTTTATTGTGAGAATAAAATGGTATTTAAGCCTTTAGGCAAACGATGTCTGAACATGGTCAGTGTGTCTGTTATTTTTGTAAGGTGTCACTTATGCGTGATCATTTATTTTCCTGTGCTGCATGATATTCCTGTCTTTAATCAACCCCCGTCACAGCTAGTGACCACCCACGCATACAAACCAATGTACGCATTTACAGACCTTTTGGGTTGAAAACTACATGTGAGGATGAGAAGGACCTGGAGTCGGTGTGCGAAAGCCAAGCTTCCCTTTCCTCACATGTTTGTTGACGCAGAGTCTTTCACGTGAAGACAAAACTGAATATGTGCTATGTTGGAAAGTGGAACAGACTAGGAATGAGATCTGAGATTCCTTTTCTCTACCTTAATCAAACCCCTCAGTTTCTCTGAATGAGTTCCCAGAAACTGGTCCAGGATGTCATCACAGTCTTGACAGTTCTAAGAGTTGATGGGTTTTGTGCATTAAAGGGATAGTGTGGGAGATGACTCAGGAGTTAAGAGCACTGGCCGCTCTTCCAGAGAACCCTGGTTCAGTTCCCGGCACCTACGTGGTCCACACACAACCATCTGTAACTCCAGTCCTACGAAAGCTGGTGCCCTTTTGTGATGTCTGTGGGCACTAGGCACACAAGTGGTACACATGCCTACAAGTAGGCAAAATATTCATCCACGTAAAATAAATAAAGATTTAAAGGAATAATTTTGCTGAGATGTCTTTTTTCCATGCCAAAGGTGGACACTCAGAAGTCTGGATTCTATTTCCTGTCCTTCACTGCAGAGACAATCAAATAATCCAGCATCGAGGTAACACAGCCCCCTAGGGGTTTATATAGCATCATCCTTGGCATCCCTAATGGAGACCATTTTTGTTGTTGTTGGCTGACAATGGACTCTCAATCACATTTTAAACTCTAGACCTTTGTTATGCATATGCTCGCCTGATTTAAAATACTATTGCATGCCTTTCCTCTTTTGTTTATGTCTTAGAAATCTGAGCATTTCAATGATCAAACATGAAGACTACGTCCGTTACAGAACGCAAGTTGCACTGTGATGCCAAAGTACAAGAATGCTTTCCTAATGGTGACATTGACATAGCAGGACCCACTCTTCCGCTTAGTTCAGAGAGAAAACGCGGGAACAAGGGGTGACTTAACCTACCCATGATTACAGCTGTTACCTGTCTCTGAGCTAAAGCAACATCAAGGTGAATCAAATCAGTGACTAAGTTAAGCTAAGGACATGCACTCTCTTCCAAAGAGAACTCAGAAATATGCCCATTAAAAGCTAAGACATATCCTTAAACATGGGCCTGGGGACTTTTTTCCCTATGATTCCTGTTGTTAGTTAGAGAAAGTGGACCACATGCTGGAACCTGAATTATTACTGTTTATTCCTAAAGAACAATCTAGAAAAAAGGGTACAGGGCAGAAATTAACTTTTATATATTAACTTTGGAATATGTATTTTCACTTCCATGCCAGTCTATAGGCTAGGGAATTAGATAAAATATTTTCCATGTGGCCGGGCGATGGTGGCGCACGCCTTTAATCCCAGCACTTGGGAGGCAGAGGCAGGCGGATCTCTGTGAGTTCGAGACCAGCCTGGTCTACAGAGCTAGTTCCAGGACAGGCTCCAAAGCCACAGAGAAACCCTGTCTCGAAAAAACCAAAAAAAAAAAAATATTTTCCATGTGTTCAACTAAAAATAGTCACGTATTGCAGCGACATATAATCAATAAATGAAAAAAATAGATTTACATTTTGTAATAAAGAATCTTTTCTTCCTTCCTCCCTTCCTTTTCTCTCTTTCTATCTTTCTTTCTTTCTTTCTTTTGTTATGGATAAATCAACATTTCATTCTTCTACGAGATTGGAGGACATCTGGGTTGGCCTGTATGACCTTTCTCTTTTATTGCTGTCTTTAATGCTCCCAATCTTTCCCAGTAGAGTCATCAGGCTAACCGAGTGCAGTTTCCCCCATAGTCCTGGACAGAGTCTCTTCCTCGTCCCCTGCTGTTGTTGCTCCATGTGTCCCTTGTTTCTCTGCTCTTGCTGGCCTCTTCTGTCTTTGGTGTCATCCGTTATAACTGATGACAGAAACAGGGTCTTCCTGCGGCTGTCATGCATTTGTTTTGAGTTTCTCCTTCTTCTTCCCTTCTCCTTCTCCCCCTCCTTCTTCCTCTACTGCTGCTGATGCTTTTTTTTGGGGGGGGGGTGTTGAGACAAGGTTTCTCTGTGTAGCCCTGGCTTTTCTAGAACTCACTCTGTAGACCAGGCTGGCCTCTAATTCAGAGATCCACCTGCCTCTTCCTCTCGAGTACTGGGATTAAAGGTGTGTGCCACCACTGCCTGACCTGCTTTCACATGGCGGGAATGAAGCACATTTGACAGTGAATCAATGAACTTGCAACAGTTCCTGTCAGATGACCCATTGAGTCACAAACGGACTCATGTGCCTTCTCATCTCCCCCCTCCAGGCCAGGTGAGAATGACCCTTTGCCTGTCTACCCTTTTGTTTTAAACACCCTTCTGCTATATTTTGCATAATCATATTTAAAGTTGACTTTCTGTTTTGCCTCAGCACTAAGACCCTTAATGAATATCAATGAGTCTTTCACAGAACAGACCTTTGTTCATAAACCTTAATATAGAACACATGTTCAATTATACAAATGAGTGGATCTATCAATGAAACACAATTTTAAAGACCACATGTAATGACTATAATCCCAGCTACTAGGGTGGGTGTCTTAGGTAGCAGGATGACAAGTTCAAGATCTGCACTGGCAATTTAAGAAAACCTAATCTCAAAATTAAAAATTAAAAGAGAACATGGAATGTGCCTTAGTGGTAGAATTCTGGCCCAGCATGCACAGCTCTAGGTCCACTCTTCATTACCATAAAAATATATAATAAATAATGTCAATATTCACTAGTAATTTTTATACTTTATGAGTTATTTGTTGAGATGAATCATTTTTCACTTTATCTGTTTTAAAGTACTCAGGTTAGGGTTAGGTTGTGGGGAGATATGAGATGTCTGTTATTGACAATAAACTGACTTGAACTCTTAGAACTTGTAAAGATGTGTGTGATACAATCACTGGCTTCAGAAAAACACAACCTCAAAGTTCACACATAACCACATCCAGCAGACGGAACATTAGAAATCTCTCGTCAGAAGTATGGATGCCACGTTATGAAGGACTAGGGAAGGAAAACAGTGGCAACATAATATAAATTTTTGTTTACCTCGAATATTTCTTGTGTAATAAGAGGATAAAGAATTCTTTGTTGTTTAAAGAGAATCAGGGATATGTAGCACACTTTCTGTTTTCATGGTTTGGTGAGTTAAGAGAAGACAGAAATCTGTCTAAGCCTAGCAAAAAGCCAAGGAAATGATGCCATCTGGGAAATCTAGTTTCCACTGCAATAAGCCATTCGAAGGATTTTTCAAGACTGTGGGAGGATTTTGGCTACCATTCTGCATGATCCTCCATTTTAAAGTTGAAGAAGCTGAGGCAGAGATGAGCACTATGTGGTGAGTGCCCAGCCTCACCTTATCTGTGGAATAGCCTCCATAACTACACAGCTTTAACCAATGACTGGCAACACACAGAACTCGGCCCAGGGCAAAGGTATTACACGATTCTATGAGATGTCTACATTGGCACCTTATACATAGCAGACAGTCTCTAATGACTCGCTGAATGGGTTAAAAAAAAAACACAGTAGTAAAACTAGCTGTTTGATGTTATCAAGAATAATTAAGTGATATCTGTAATATAGATCCAGTTATCTACTTGGCATCTTGTCACTCAACTGTCTAAGAGATTATTCCAGATTCAGCATGTCCAAACAGTTCCAGCCTTCCCCTCCCCAGACCAGCTCCACTTCAAAGGAATCCTTCCCCTTCTTGTTGACGGCAACACCTTCAACATTCTGATTACTTGGGATAAAATTCTGAGAATTACCTTTGATGTGTTCTGTTGTTTCTACTTTCAAAATATACCCAGAAATTAACCCCCCCACACACACCAACTTGCTCTTCCTCCTTAACTCTATTCACAGCCATCTTCCTCTTCATCCAGAACCCCTGTTTGTGCCTGTGCTTAGATTCTCAAAAAACCAAACAAAGAGTGAGTCTCTTAATGTAAGTCAGAACAACACTCTTTTGGCCCATCTAAAGTAGACCTGCATTTCACATGGAGGAAGGGCTAACAGCATTGTTCAAAATACTCAAGAAGTGGAAAGAAACAATCTAAAAATCTCCATGTGAGTGTATGAACAAAAGCATGTATTTGTTTGGATGAATGCTATATCACGATGAGAAAAAGGAATGTGCTGTCTGTCATATGTGACAACTTGGATGGACAGTGAAAACATTATCCTAATGGAAAGAGGCAATGGTGACAGGCCAGTTATAGGAAGTTGGGAACAGGCAAATCCACACAGAAAGTACGCTAGTGATTACCGAAGACTGGAGGGGAAGACGGAGTGACAGCTAGTTGGCTCAAGTATTAGTTAGAGATGGCAAAAATATTCTAAAATTGACTATGGTATGGTAGACTTCGCTGTGAGCACACTAAAGCCAATCAATTATACATCATAAACAGGTATATTTATAAAATGTGCATTTTCTCTCTCTCTCTCTTCTCTTCTTTCTCTTTCTTTCTTTCTTTCTTTCTTTCTTTCTTTTTCTTTCTTTCTTTTTGAGACAAGGTTTTTTTGTGTAGCTTTGGATCCTGTCCTGGAATTCTGCAGACCAGACTGGCCTCAAATTCATAGAGATCAGCCTGCCTCTTCCTCCTGAGAGTTGGGATTATAGGCAAGCTTTTCTATAAGTCTTTTTTTTTTTTAAGGAAGAGTTGGATAATGGAAAAAGAATAAACAGAGAAAAAAGGAACATAAAGAGAATTTTGAAAAGCCTCAAGTTGGGAAGAAACATTTTTTTAAATTTATTTTTATTTCATGTGCATTGATGTTTTGCCTGCATGTATGTCTGTGTGAGGTGTTAGATCCTCTGGGACTGGAGTTATAGACAGTTGTGAACTGACATGTGGGTGCTGGGAATTGAACCCAGGTCTCCTGGAAGAGCAGCCCGTGCTGTTAACCACTGAACCATCTCTCAACCCTATGGGAAGGAGCTTAATATAAAGAGAAAATTTCATCATGTTTCATAGAGGAAGACTGGGAGGGAATGAAGACAGTGAAATAATGGAATTTCCATCTCAAGGTCATTCTCCCCGGCTGGTTCGTGGATAGTGAACAGTGGGCTAGTCCTGATGCCAGAAAGACAGTTAAGAGCATAGTACAGTGGAGGAGGAGGGAAGGGTGGTTGAGTTTAGGATGGAGCCAGAGATGGGCTTTTGGATCCACTGGACAGAAGTCAATGAATGCCGGTGACTTGGGTGGATGGAGGCTATGAAGGGTGTGGGTAGGTAAACTCTGAACACTGATGCATTTGGCCATGGTATAGTTCTGAAGCTACTGAATTTCTCTCTCTCTCTCTCTCTCTCTCTCTCTCTCTCTCTCTCTCTCTCTCTCTCTCACACACACACACACACACACACACACACATACGGATTTATGAAAATGATGTACAGGTTACAGTTCAGCAATGACTAGCTGTGACTACAAAGTCCAGGAATCCAGTAACTTCTCAGCCCCACAGGCTGGGTGTCTCAGCTGGTCTCCTGTATGTGCTGGAGTCCCGAAGAAGTAGACTCCAATGTCAGGGAAGGAATGGATGTGCTGGCAAGGCAAGGTGAAGGAGAAACACACCCACTTCCTTCTCCCACCATCCTCCCAGCAGAAGGTGTGGCCCAGATTCAAGGTGTGCTTTCCAGCCTCATGGTCTGGATTAAAGGTGTGTGTCATCCAGCCTCAGAATCCGGACTCAAGGTATGTTGTCTTCTTGCCTCAAGGTCTGGATCACAAGCGTGCCCTCCATTTCTGGATAATAGTTTATTCCAGATACAGTGATACAGTCACGTTGACGGCCAAGAATATCATCAAGAATGTGCCCCTGTAATCTTGCATCCCACTTTCTGTCATCCAAGACTGAGGAAATAAAAGAGTGGACTGGGGAAGATAATTATGTTTAGTCACTCAAGAGAAATGTGTGGCCTTGCCTTTCTGGAGGCAAAACATCCTAGATTCCTTCAAGGGTCTTTTAGAAAGATGCAGCTGCTCATCTCTCACAGCTTCCGGTAGTGGATCTACATTACTGACCATATGGCTCCCATCTCTGCCTCTCTTATTGTGAATTTTTGTGTGTGTGTGTGCTTATGTCTTTACTTTGTTATTGCCCCCTCCCACACCATGCCTGGGGATCAAACCCAGGGTCTTGTAAGTCCTAGGTAAGTGTTCCACTACCGAGCTACATCCCTAGCTCCTCCTCTGTCTCTTGCAAAAACACAATCATTGGCTTTAGGGCTCCCTTGGTCAGCGTAGGAAAAATTTAGCACAAGATTCTTAATCCAGTTATGTCTGAAACGATCACGCCTTCTGTCTTGTCTTTTCCAAATAAGGTAATTTCACAGGCTTTGGCTATTAAGAACATTGAACTTACCTTTCTTAGAGGCTACCTTTCCGTGTGTTATAGTCAATTAAAGAATACGAAGTTTGGACCAGAGAGATGGCTCAGCAGTTAACAGCATCTACTGCTCTTGAGGAGGGAGTAGTTTCGGTTCCCAGCACCCATGCAGCAGCTCACTCTTGTGCATAACCTAATTTCAGGGGATTTAACGATCTCTTTGCTGTGGAATAACCCTTCCGTACACTGTGTGAATATATGCCACTATGGTTGGTTTAATAAACGAGCTGATTGGCCAACAGCTGAACAGGATAAAGTTAGGTGGGGAAAGCCAAACTGAGAATGATGGGATGAGCAAGGGTGGAGCCAGAGAAGAGATGCCAGCCAGCCGCCAAGGAAGCAGGGCATGAAGAAAACATGGTAACAAGCCATGAGCCACATGGCAAAGCATAGATAAGAAATATGGGTTAATATAAATGTAAGAGTTAGGTAGTAATAAGCCTGAGCTTTCTGCTGAGCACATAAGAAAATAAATGAATCTTCTAAAATACGGAGTTCTCCTTTGTTTTTTATTAGAAACTTTCTCATACTCATATTTTTTCTTCTAGGTTAAAAGATTTCCTTTTAGAAGTGTGTGTGTGTGTGTGTGTGAGAGAGAGAGAGAGAGAGAGAGAGAGAGAGAGAGAGAGAGAATTCAGGGTCTATATAGAACTAAAGTTACCTAAGGTAGAGATGTTCATGTAACCATAGCAATCATTTGTTGTGGGATAATCTTTTTGCCCACTGTGAAGATGTGTCTCTGTCAAGGCATCTGATTCATTTAATATGTAGCTGAATGGCCAATAGCTAGGCAGGAGAGGACAGGCAGGACTTCTGGGCAGAGATAAGAACTCTGGGAAGAATCTGACAGGAGGGGAATTCACCGTGAGATATGGGGGGTGGGGTGGGGGAGGTGGTCAGACATACAATATGGAAGAGAGGTAATGAGCCATGTGACAGAATGTAGATTAATATAAATGGGTTAGTTTAAGTTTTAAGAGCTAGTTGGGAACAAGCTTAAGCTAATACCAAGCTTTCATACTTAATAAGAAGTCTCTGTGCAATTATTTGGGAACTGGTGGTTCAAAGAAAGTCTGACTATATTTATTAATATGATCCAAGGCCATGATTAGTTTAACATTTATTATGTAATTGCAATGACAAACTAGATTAATTTTCAGAATAATTATTTTCTGTTGAATTGGTACATCAAATTGGCAAATGTAATCAATGCTAACACTCTGGAAAATTGGGAAATTTTTTCCACTTAGCCCTTTTTCCCATACAAATCATATATAGCTCTGTTGCACAACAAGGTTAAATGAGTAGTCGTTGGGTCAAAGACTAGAAGAAATTTGATTCAGCATAAGTGTCATGATATCTTGTTTGCGTTCTAACATAAATAAGCAAAGCTTGCCTGAAGATCAGAGTAGAGCTAAGCCACCAGGTGCCAGGTAGTGGTGGCACACATCTTTAATCCCAAGACTTAGGAGATGTTGACACACAGACCTCTATTAGTTCAAGGCTACCCTGGGTTACATGATTGATCCAGTCTCAAAGAGAAACAGAGCCAGGCAGTGTTGGCCCACACCTTTAATCCCAGTACATAGGAGTCAGATGCCTTTAATCCTAGCACTAAGGAAGACAAGAAGAGATATGGGTGAGTGGAGAGAGAAATATAAAGCAGGGAGAGACAAGAGCTCAAGAGTAGTCTGAGGACAGGATCATCCTTTTGTTCTGAGGATTTGATAGAGGTAAAAGGTCTCTCTAGTGACTGGCTGCCCTGCTTCTCTGATCTCTAAGATTTCACTCCCTAATATCTGACTCTGGATTTTTATTAAGAACAACTAGAGGGGCTGGAGAGATGGCTCAGAGGTTAAGGGCACTGATTGTTCTTCCAGAAGCCCTGACTTCAATTCCCAGCAGCCACATGGTGGCTCACAACCATCTGTAATGAGATCTGGTGCCCTCTTCTGGCCTGCAGGCATACATGCAGACAGAACATTGTAAACAAAACAAATAAATAAATAAAACTTAAAAAGGGGAACAATTAGAATTCATGCTACACATAGGACCATAGGGAAAGGGCCAGAGTGCACACATGTCATAGTTGCAAAAGGTGTGCAATCATTTGAGAATATCAAAACAGAAATACTGATCTCCAATCCACGTGTCACTCAAAACTCAATCCTAGAGGGATCATGGATAGCAACAAAATGGATAAAATACCATTAGCAGGATAAAATGGAGGAGTTATAGTCATTACACTTGCAGTAGGCAGAGATTTCTTATATAGGAACAAAAACATTAATGATAAAAAGAGTTGGATAAATTGGGATTAATTGAAATGAAGAGTTTATGTTTATAAAATATATTGAAGCTTGCCAAGTTATGAACTATCAGCCAAATCGAGCCTGCCGCATTCCATCCAGTAGCTTGGGAAGTAAGAATAGTTTTTCTATTTTTATATAGATGAAAGAACTCAGAAGATAAAATTTTGTAATATGTGAGATATATATGAAATTCAAACTTTAGTATCTATAAATAAATTTGATTGAAACATAGCCAAGTTCACTCATCAGCCTTACTCACTGGTAGATTCTGTAGTTGCTGTGGTAGTACAATGGCAGGGTTGGTTAGTTGCCATGGAGACCACACACCCTGCAAAGCCTAAAGTAGCTACAATATACTGCAGAGTTCTATAATGTAGAATCAAGAAAGTATAAAGAAAAGCTACAGATATAGGAAATATATTTTCTATAGAGAAGACAGATAATCCTGTAAAGACATTTAAGGGAGGGACAAGCACCCTGAACATGTACCCCCACTTAGTAATAGACACCGCAGGTGGAGTTTTCCTGTCCTGGGAGCAGCTCCCAAATAACTGACATGGAGACTTAATACTAATTAGAAATGATTGGCCAGTTGCTCAGGCTTGTCACTAGCTAACTCCTACATTTAAATAAACCTATATTTCTTATCCATGCTTTGCCACGTTCCTTGGTACCTTTTCTCAGTATGGCATACCCAACTTGCTTCTCCCTGTTTCTGCTGGCAACTCTTCTGACTCTTCCCTTCTTCCTCCCAGTATTCTCTCTGTGTCAGGCTGTCTTGTCCAATCTCCTCCTGTCCGGCTATTGGCCAAATGGCTTTTTATTAACAATGAGAGTAATACATATTTACAGTGTACAAAAATTGGTCAATAGTGATATACAAATGTCCAGTAAACACATTACACAGTGCCCATTAAAGAAATGCCTATTAAAACCACATTGAAATACCCATGTATAACCACCAGAATAGCTAAACCCCAAAGGCTTGACAATATCAAGTGTTGAAGGCATGGCCAGTTAGAATGTAGCCTGGTGCCGCTATCCTGGAACACTCTTTTTTCTTTAATATTTATTTATTTATTTATTTATTTATTTATTTATTATACAATATTCTGACTGTGCGTATGTCTGCAGGCCAGAAGAGGGCACCAGACCTCATTACAGATGGTTGTGAGCCACCATGTGGTTGCTGGGAATTGAACTCAGGACCTTTGGAAGAGCCGGCAATGCTCTTAACCACTGAGCCATCTCTCCGGCCCCCTGGAACACTCTTGAAGAGTATTTACTACATGGAAACATAACCACCCTGTGGTTAAGTATGCCTAACAAAATGAGAATATCCCACTGCAAGACCTGTACAAGAGAAGGCTCCCGAGCTGCTTGATCCATGACAGATCACAAACAGAAACAGCACAATTTAGAACAACTAAGTTATGACGTATCAGGAAGTGGGGTGACGTACAGTAAGTGAAAAAGAATGACATATAGGGGCTAGTGAGATGGCTCAGAGGTTAAGAGCATTGCCTGCTCTTTCAAAGGTCCTGAGTTCAATTCTCAGCAACCACATAGTGACTCACAACCATCTGTAATGGGGTCTGGTGCCCTCTTCTGGCCTGCAGGCATACACACAGACAGAATATTGTATACATTTAAAAAAAAAAAGAATGACATATAGCTACACAAGAGAACTTGGACGGTCCCTTCAGACATCATATTGACCAAGGAAACATATGGATGCCGGGGACTTAACCGAAGGCCCCACGCATACTGGATACTGGTTGTAAGAAGTTCAACAATGATTTGGGTATAGTTCGTGGTCAAACACACATTTATATAAAAGTTAATAGTGTAAGGTTAACAAGTGAACACGAAGGTTCACAACTATAACTTGTATAGTATAGTGCATGTGCATTAGTCTACAGCCAAAACCTTAAAAGCGGGAAAAGATGAGCAAGGATGTTTGTGGGGCAGAGACTGGTGCTTTTGCTTCTGGGCACTTACGTTGCCACACACCGTTTCAGCTGTGTTTACAGCCATGCCTTGTATGCGCTGTAGGCCTTTCTCTGGGGCCCTAGGGTGAATCATAAATCTCTTCTAGTCGTGGCTGCTGCTTGAAACCTTGTCCTGTAACATGGGAAGCACACACTTGGACTGGTGTCTGAGATGATAGTCTTTCTGAAAAAAGCAACTAACACTGCTGAAGTAAGCAATCCTAAGCTCTAATTTGGTCATCCCCCAGTCGTAGTGGAAATCCTGGCAGAGCATGTGTGCTCAGAAAAACCAGGTGAGTGATTCAATGTCAAATAAATGCATGTATGTGTATAGCGAGTAATTGTGCACATAGAAATGAAGTGAATGAGTATACAGGACATGTATATTTGTGAATTCATTAAACATATAGGTGCGTGCACGCACACACACACACACACACACACACACACACTGTCCATCACTTCCTCTCGGACAAACACAATTAACCAGCCACTTCAGAAACACTTATCTTTTTCCTCCTGTTAGACAGAGGGCAAAGTTTATTCACTGCTAATTAACGATTAAAATCTTGATGTCTCGGGGCTGGAGAGATGGCTCAGTGGTTAAGAGCATTGCCTGCTCTTCCAAAGGCCCTGAGCTCAATTCCCGGCAACCACATGGTGGCTCACAACCATCTGTAAAGAGGTCTGGTGCCGTCTTCCGGCCTGCAGGCATACACACAGACAGAATATTGTATACCTAATAAATAAATAAAATAAATATTTAAAATCTTGATGTCTCCTCTTATTCTGGGTTCAAGTCTGGAACTTAGCCCTTATCAGCCAGTCACCTCCAACCAGTTTCTTCACCTTCCTGTGCTTAGGAACCTCATCTTTAACGTGGAAAAGACTCACTCCCATGGTTGTTTAGAATTTAAGATGAGCTCATGATTATAATAACTTAAAGACGCTTAAAGGCTTCTGGAGGGGAGGAGTTAGCTTGTTCGTTTGCTTGTTTCGTCTGTTTGTTTCTAGAAGTGTTGGGCGCATACATAGTAGACACCCACTAAAGAGTTGCCAAATAAACGACCAGTATCCTGATCTTCAAAATCTACCTACTCTGCCTATTGTTTTATGCATCACGTAAGAGTTACAGCCATTCCTGAGCCTCCACTTACTCCCTCCGATAGTCGGAGCATTTTTCTGAAGTGTCACAAGGTGGCAGCATGAGCCTTTCCTTTTGAATGAGTGGCGTGCTAATTTTCCTTGTCTAGAGCAGGCCCTGCAGCAGCTTCTCAAGCCTGCCCATTCCCGGGGCTTTTGGGTTTGCCCCATCGGTATTAACTGCACTCTTTGCAGCTCTACCATTGAGCTAAAGAGAAGAGTTATGCTTGTAGAGAGGTTAAAAAAAAAAAAAAAAGCTGATGTGACTACAAGGTTGGCTCCCAGCAGCCCTGTTTAGTATTCCTGAAGCTCTCTTTCTCTAACAAGGCAATCTCTTGTCTCAGAGACATGATGTCAAATGACATTGTCATCTTCCCATCCTGTAAGAAACAACAAACCAATTAAAACTTTGTCTTCTAAGAAAAACAAAGCAAGGCCAGTTCTACAAGGGAGCAGGAAGACCTTCTGGAGGAACCGTGCAAGGCCTTTTGGGGAACCACTGGGAGGACGTGGATGCCTTTGAGTATCTTCCAGAACAAGGCCTTGTGGAATGAAGACAGTCTTGATTTAGAAATGAACAAATCTGGCTTCTAGCAGGGCTTTGGGAATTTCCTCCCCTTCCAACCTAAGCCAAGCTCTCGACTTGGTTTGGGCCTTTCTGAAGTGAGCATAACAATAAGTCTCCTGCGTTCTGGGGGAAGGGGAGAATTGTTCTGTAAATCACCCAGCAGGGCAGACTTTGTGCAGCATGAGCCACTTTAAGAATCCCCTTCACCTTCCCTGTAGGAAACCAGTTCCACCCCGCTGAAGAGGCTTGCCTAGCCAGTCTCCTTGGTGAAAAGGGACTAGTGAATACCGAAGTTGCATGTGTTGTAGGAACAGTAATCATTAATGCATTCTTTTTTTTAATCTTTGCAGCTCTGGGGACCAAATTCAAGACTTCTTAACATTGACCTGTCTATTGTGTCCCAGGTGATTTCAGGTGGTCTTTCATTTTTCAAACCTTTTGAGTCGTCCACAGAAGAAAATGCCAGCCTCCTTCAACAGTTTTGAGGAGAGTGAAGATGGGGCTGATTCCTCAGTTTGCCTCAGGCCAAACAGCAGAGAGCAGAGCTTCTGACCTAAATCCCCCGCTCCATCCTGCAGTGACTAAGGGGGATAAGTGTGGCGTTACCCAGACTATCCCATTCTGTGTTCACAGTAGCAAGTCAGCCAGCTTTGTTAAGTCTGGACCAGAGGGGGAGTGCTTTTAACTAATTAGATGTCTTCTGAATTATCACAACTTTTCACAACATGGGACTCTGACTTTTTGCGTACACAAGTTCATATAGACGGGCTCTGCCGCCTTTTCCCTCAAATGCATGCCTGTTTTTCAAAATAAATAAATAAATAAATAAATAAATAAATAAATACAATGATTAATTACCTATCCGGAGTTAAAAATGGTCAAGTAGATACTAGGGGTTAAAAGAGAAAGATGGACAGGAAGAAAGTTATGGGGAGGTCCTAGAAATGAGGGCTATTAAACCACTTGGGAGGGAGGTTATTTAAGAATGACGCTGTTGTTGCCACGCGTAGTAAGAAACTCTTAAAAAGACATTCAGCCCCGCTGATGTGATAGCTTTTACACAGCCATGCCAGTGAACTGGCTGTCATTTTAATACGTGAGTTTGGGTAAGCTATGTTTACCAGGAATTTTAATTACTTAATGACTTTGAAATGACACCACTGTAAGCTATCATCAAGTTGGTTTCACTGTGTTTTATTTGTGGTGGTGAGATGGTTCAACTGTCAGGTTTAAAGCTGTGGAGACGGAGGACAAGTGGGGGAAGGGATGAAAGAGAATGAGAAAAAAGTAAAGTCCAGAGGCCTTCAGATTTATATATCTGGCTAGGCATATTTGTATCGAATTACCTAAAGAATTAGATTGACACTATATTTTATGACTTGTTCAAGTCAATTTTAATGAGTGTTTCAAAGATTCTGTTCCCCCGAGAGCTATCCAAATAGAATCTTGTTTGCATAGAACTGCACGCATCAATTAGCACCACGATCTTTTAGTTAGGAAAAGTAATGGCTCAAAAGCCCTGTAAATGGAAGTAGAGAGCTTTTACTTAAACACCCATGTATCATCTTTTTCATCTGCTTTTGGGATAACAGATTTTTATCTTTCTTAATAAGTCATCGAGCTTAAGTCAGAGAACCTCAACATGAAATAGGTTCCTTGAACCGAAGCTGGTGTGGACTGAAGTTATCAATCTGAGTAATTTGCAGAAACAGCAATGTTGTCCTAGCAATTATTCCACCGAACAATGAGAGAAGTTTGGCTTTGAAAAGGCGTTTGTTCTCAATGCGACTCATCTTCCAGATGGAGGAGTAGGTCGGGGGTATAAAGGAGGATAACCCGACTTCACTGAGTTCTTAGGAGCGGTGGCTATCAACACTGCTTCTTCAGCTCTTCAAGACAGGCCTCAGGGTCCGGGCCTTGGAGAAGCAAACTGTGCCCCCTCCTGAAAAGTTAAATAAGATAGGCTGCATAATGGGGGCCCAGATCCTTTGGGGGCCCAAGCAGGGGGGGAAGGTTAGAGAAGGCTGCAGAAGGTTTGCAGAAGCGGCCTTTCTTTTCAGATTGGAATTCCCAGGTGTGGCGACTTTGGGTTTCAAGGAGGGCTAAGGCTGTGGGGAGGTTTGAGTGGGCAGGGAAAAGACACTGGTGCCCCGAATTCCTTTTAGAATGCTATAAATTATGACAGCATCATTGCTGCTGTTTTAGCAGGTTAGAGACTATGCTGCTTCATCTGAAAGGGGAGTTAAAAGAACTTTTCTTAGCTGCCAGGGGCTTTTGCCTGCTCTCCTTTGAATGGGGATATTGCCTCTGATTGGCCGCTGACATGTCTGCTCCCAAGGTTCCTTGGTGCAGCTTGCTCTCGCTAGTCTCACAGTTAACCAGTACCAATCTGAGGTTCATTCAGCATGCCTCAAACCTTGGCCACTAAAGAGAGTCAGTGAGGATAGTACTTTATATAAAAGACTAGTTTTTGGTAACAGATGCCAAATTATACTGAGGTGAGTTTTACAAGGTGACCTAAACAAAATATTGATGGTGAAATTAATTCTGTGCAAGAATCAAGCCAGGGCACAGAGAGGAGGTGAAAGGTCAGGGTGCACAGCGGAGGGACAGTTTGTTCGTTAGGGGGGAGGAAGGTCTACAGTGTAGGCAGAGGCATAGGACAGCGGGGCGGTGTGTTGAAAGGAATATTCAAGATGGCTGGAGATGATATATAGATAGGCTTATGGAATGGTTCAGTAAGGTGGTCAACCAACGATTCGTACTATGTATCCAAAAGCTTGAACCCAGAGCTAGAGAGATGGCTCAGTGATTAAGAGCAATGAGTGTTCTTGTTGAGGACCCCAGTTGGGTTCCCAGCCCCCACAGTGCTTCACATTCACCTGTAGCTCCAGTTCTAGGGACACCTCTGATGCCCTCTGTGGGTGCTGCGTGCATGCAGGGAAAACACTAATGCATACAGAATAAATAAATCTTTTTAAAAAGCTAAAACCAACGGCATATGGTTGCCTTTAATCCTAGCTCTCGGGAGGAAGGTGCAGTGAGTTCAAATGACCGGCTCCAGGATAACCAAGGTTATGTGAGGAGACCCTATTTCAAAAGAAAAAAAAAAAAAGCTAGAACCATTTCTATGTGTGAATTATTAAGACCCCTGGAAGAAATGTACATTTGCACACTGTGTGCTATGGAAGACGTAAGGGAAGGCGAAACAATGCACCATCAATATTAGGAGAGCATCCAAGGGAAAACATTAGATTCCTTGAAAGTCAAGGCCAAGAATACCCTTACTGCTCTGGAGTTCCCCAGGATGGGACAGGTACACTAAAGGCTAGCTGGACTAGCAAAGGGGTGCACCGATGGACCTGGATTTGCTATTCCCACATTCAGGTATAAAAGTATCTGCGGCTCAATTTATGGAGCTCTTCTGAGGTACAAGTGCTATTCTAGAAGCGTGTGTGGATTAGTCAATTATATCGCCACCGTGGCTGCTTGGGGAGAGACACTTAGTGTTCGCAGTTTACTCCCCGGGAAACTGAGGCACAGAGATAAAGCGGGGGTCTAGAGCAGGGGGTCTGACTCCGGAGTCTTTTACACCATATTATCTTATGAACCTAGCACAATTATCCGGTGCTGAGTGTTAAAACCAAAACAACAAACCCAGCTTTCCTTGAAAATTGTATTTTTAGGATAATCCCATTCAAGACTGAAACTCGTAAATAAATAAAAATGCATTTTGGTATTATAGACCTCCCACTGCGCCCCCTACCTAATCCAAGGCCAGCAAGAAAATATTTCTTTTTATTTATATATATTTTCCTTTTGTGACACTTTGGAGTTTCTGAACGCTAGGGGCTCCCGGATTCTCTGGTTTGAGAGCAACTTTTTCTTTTGGTTTTTTTTTTTTTTTTGGAAAGGGGGTGGGGGAAATGTGGCCTTAATTATCCTACGTTTTAGGCAGCTTAAGGAAGGGGCTGTGCTTTCAGAATCCTGTCGAAGCCAAGTAAGGAGGTCCTTCTCCCCCCTCCCCCCCCCCCTCGCTTTTTAAAGGAGCTCGTGAAATATAAGCTCAGAAAACAAACCGAGCGATCACAGCGGCAGCCCGGGCGGCGGCAGCAGGAGCAGGAGGAGGAGCAGGAGGAGGAGGCAGAGTTGGAGTTGGGCAGACGCTGCCGAGAGCTGCAGGACGCGGCGGAGTTGCAGGACTCCGCGCCGCTCCATTCATTAAGTAGCTGCGGAGGACGGTGGCGGGACGCCGACGCTGCCCACTCGCAAACTTCAGCACGCAGACGCACGCCAGCCGTGAGCGTCTCGGGCAGCGCAGCGCTGCAAAAGTTCCTGCTCGGGATTTGGCTCTCTTCCCTTTGGACTAGCGAACAGTTTGGGCTTGAGAGGAAAGCAGAGGCGCCCAGAGGGGAAACCTATCCGCGCCTGCAGTTGGAACTACTCGGCCGCCGCGTCCCGAGCCCGCAGTTCCGCTCCTGAGCAGCGGCGGCCCGCAGCGTCCCGGGAGGCTCTCCGCTGCCAGCACCATGCAAAACTACAAGTACGACAAGGCGATCGTCCCCGAGAGTAAGAACGGCGGCAGCCCCGCGCTCAACAACAACCCGAGGAAGGGCGGCAGCAAGCGGGTGTTGCTCATCTGCCTCGACCTTTTCTGCCTCTTCATGGGTGAGCGCAGCCCCACTGGTCACCCCCCCTCCTAGTCCGGGGCCCCGCCGCGCTGTCAGCCCCGGAGGCCCGCAGCCATCCTCCGGGCGCCGTGCTAGCCGCGAGCTCCCCGCCCTCCCGGACCCCCAATCCCAGACCTGCGAACACAAGTTGGGGCGTGCTTGTGCATTCGCGGCAGCTGGAAAGTGCTCCTTAGGGTTAATCTCCAGTTGGGAGCCGGACACAGTCCCTCGGAAGGTGTGAGCTCGAGCTCCACGATCTGGAGGCAGCCTTCGGCTCTCCTCCCTGCATCCGAGTCTGTGCGAGACCTATCTGAGTCTCTAGGCGAGCCGGGCTCCTATGGTAGTGGCACTGCTGGTCCCGGCTGCATGTAAACATCCACCCCTTCCGTCGCTCTGCCTTGCAGGGCCAGTCTCACAAGCTGGCCGTGTCACTCGCTGCTCGCTAGACTGAAAGCCCCCGGGGAGGGAGGGCGTCCGGACTGGGCTCTTCCCAGCCGGGTCTTGGGCACCGAGGAGCGCATCACTTGTTGAACGCCTACTGTATGCCAGGTGGTAGGTAGCTTCGCGGGCATCAGTTTTAAACCAGCTCACTCCCTGATTTGTGCAAGCAGGGGCTAGGAGTCGGGTTCACCCAGAAGGCCACTGAGGGAAAGCTAGCCATGGTCTTGCTTGGGGATTAAAGTTGAACTGCACTCCCTCAAAGTTGAGGCGCTAGCTCAAGTCTGTTTCTGCAGAACAGATGTAAGCTCCAGCTGGAAGGGTGGTGGGATTCAAAGGAGGTGGGGGGGGGATTTATTGAACCAGGCTCGGGGAAAGAGAAACGACGCGAATCCAAGGTTGAAGTAAAAATAAGACTTTCTTTTCTTTTAAGCGAATTTTGATGTAAACCAAAGTGTGCAAAACTTGTCACCAAAACCTTGCCCCTCTGCCTCCAGATGGATGTGCCCCCTTGGCCTCAGTTTTCTCCTTGGTTGAATGAGTGGGTTCAAGTAGATGGTCTGTGAGGCCCCTTCCTGCATTAAGAACTCGGATACCGTCCAGGAGCTGTTCTGCCAACACTGCTAACTGAAGAAACATCTGTGTTCCCCGTCCAGCTCCCCACAAATAGAACTCCTGCTCGGAGGCTCCAGTCCCCTTGGAAGGGGTTATTCCGCAGATTGTGCCACCCTGGGTTTGCTGCCTTGTCTAGGACTCCTAGGCACTGACTTCTTGCTCTTGCCCAACTACCCTCCGAGAATTTTGTGAGCCGGTGGCTTTCTTAGAATTTAAAATTAAGTATGGCCCTCTTCAGACTGAGGCGGTTGAAAGTAAGATTGCAATCCGTGAAAGAGAAGGGAGCTTGTAGTTCCTGTGGATCCCATTCCCCCCTCAGTGATGCTAAGTAAAGTTGCTGTCACGGGCTGGCCTACCTTCCTGGTGGCAAACAGGCTTATTAGCATGCAGAGGGACAGAGATGAGTTGTTGAGTTTTTAGGATCCTCCCAGGTTGGGGGGGGGGCTGTGCCGGGGAGAGGGGATAATATGGCCAAAGTACTGAAAAGGTTGAAGGTGTCTGTGTGCAACCAACTTGTCTGAGTTCCCTCGGGGTTTGAGTGTATCCTTGGTAGGTGGGATTAGCGCTTTCTCTGTTGCAGCAGGAGGAAAGTCCCCTGCCTCTGCTTTAGCATTAGGAAAGCTAGATCCCCTCCCGCCATGTGTTCCTTGCTCTAGCTTCTACACACTCTTCTGGTTGGGGGGGGGGGGTTGCTCTCAGAGATGCTGCATTCTTAGAAAAACCAGTGTTGGGCAATGTGCAGGGAGCAATACCTGTCAACTATAGTGTAAGCAGGGGCAATGACACCCCGATATGTTTTCCTGTGTGTTCAGGGTGGAATGAAAGGGTGTGGTGTATGTGCACGTCTCTCCAGAGAGAAAATCCCAAACCAGTTGTCCAACTTAAGCATACGCACCAACTATATTACAGCATCACTGGTTAAATAGCTCCTAACACCTTTCATTGGAAAAACTATCTAAAAGATTACCACGTATCTTGAGGTGGTTATGCAACATAACTCTGGCTTCCAAAAGAAGACTTAATAATACAACATGTGATTTTAATATTCTACACACTGCAATCCTTAAAAAAAATGTTTCTACTTGGTTCAGTTTTTGCCCAAGACTGTCAGTATGATTTAATTTTTCTACAGCTTATTGATCATATGGTCTGCATTACAGGGTACTAATATATTAGGAAGAAAGACAGTTTTCTGTTTATTCTCCCATAGGAATATTGACCAAGCTTCGTCTCCTAGTATCTGGAAAAACTAAAAGCTGATGTGCTCTGTGCCTGTTGTGCAAGTGGAAATATGCTAGGCGTTTAACTTGCTTCAGATACCTTTTCAGAATGTTAAATTCTGGGTGAAAACCAAAAAGTCCGCTCTTGTTTGAAGGTCAAAGGAATGTGGCAGAGAACCCCTGCCGGGAGCTTACACCCATCAACAGTTACCTTTGTCCATTGATTGCTTTTAAATACAATTGCAAATCTTTGCGTGGTAGATTTTCTAAAGTCTCTTGCTTTTGTTTCAATTAAGCACCCCCTTATCACCTTTTTTTTCTCCTTCACGTTAGTTCTGGTGTATGGAGTTCCATGAGAACCACAGAGATTTCCTGTTGTCTAAGTTTTTTGTTAGTCTCTTTTAAAAACATAAATCATTTAATATGCTTTTCACTGTACCACCTAGAAAGCCATCTCCGTGGTATAGACCAGAAAAAGTTCCTATCACGGTAGGAAGAGCAGATTGTCAAAGATTAGATCGTCCCCGATTCTCAGTTGGCGGAAGTGGAGTCCTTTATCCCATTTGGAGATTGCTGAAATTCAGACCCTATGAAAATCTTCTAGCTCGGTTGCAGAGCAGCCTGCCTCTTATCCTCTTTCTGTTCCCCAGGTATCCTTTTGGACCAAAGCAGGAGGATAAATGATGTCTAACTCTTCGGTCAGCAATACAGAACGGGGTGGTCAACAACCACACCATTCAATCTGGCTATTCTAAAATGTTGACAGTTTTGATTTGCAATAAGAACTTATTGATAAGAACCTTAGAGCTGGTTCCATACGTGGTATACATAGTTTCATTGTTACTGTTCTCATAGTATTCATGATTACTGTTGCACTGTTGATGATGAGAGGGGCAGTGGGGTGTAGAGAACAGAATGGAACCCTGCCACATAGAAGCCAAGGTTTCTTATGTGGTGGCTGGCTGATCCCAAATCTAGTTGCATGTTGGTGGACACATTGATTTTTCATGAACTTTACATTTTTTCCCCCCTGCAAAATGTCTTGTTAAGTGGGATTGTGTCTAAATTCCCAGGTCACCATTGAATAATCTGGGATCCAAATCTCACAGAGAGGAAAAACAGATGGTTTTTCGAGACAGGGTTTCTCTGTGTTGCTCACTTTGTTGCCTGCCCTGGAACTAGCTCTTGTAGACCAGGCTGGCCTTGAACTCAGAGATCCTCCTGTTTCTGCCTCCCGAGTGCTGGGATTAAAGGTGTGTGCCACCACCGCCCGGCTTCACATTTTGGCATTTTCTAAGGACTGTTGCAAAAAATAAAATTTAAAAAATAAATAAAAAAATAAATAAGGAGCCCAGAGGTCTGAGGTTCCGATCTTGTATTAACTTGTCACTGTGTGGTTTGGGCAAATTCACTTGAACTTTCTGTGTAAGGATTTCTTTATATGGCAGCAAAGGAGAGAGGCTAGGTCATCTTAAACTAACTCTTCACAGTTTTGTGAATATGCCGACAGATAGCCTGGAAGACCCTCAGATCTGACCGAAGAAATAATGAAGAAAATTAGCCTAACTTGGTATTAACTGGAAGGTTCCCCTCCTCTTGGCTGCATGGGTCCTTTGACCTGCTTTCTGGAATTCATAGTAATCAAAAGCACACAAGTAAACAAGCCCAGCCCAGGCCTCTCGTGTTCTTGTGGCTCTGTTATTGTGTTTACTGCCGTTTGAAATAACTCAATGAAGCAGTCTTGGTTTTGATAACTTAATGTACCATGGAGCCACAGAATATAGGAACAAATTTTCACGAATCCGCTGTTGAGCCACCTAGCCAACTATCCTGCATGCATTGTAACAAACATGAGGGTAGCCTGCGCTTCGTCAGCTAGACACTGCTGGCTTTTCTAGGACGGTGGAAAACCTATGTCCTTATTGTCCAAAATTGCCGCCCCACTTATAGTTCCTTAAAGTTTTCTTAAGAGACACCTTGGAGGTAGCTGCCTGGGTGGGAGATCTCCAAAATGGGAGTTGGTGGCCCTTCTATTTATAGCCCTTTGCACGCCTGTCAATTTGAGATTTGTCCCTTCCTCTGCAGTTGTCTTGGTTGGCAAAGCCCAGTTGGTCACAGCGTGATGCTGATGACACCGTAGTCAAGGGCTTCCTTTCTGTGTAGGTAAGTAATATTTTGGGAGAAGCCCCACCTCTCTAGTCAGTTTGGCTCTGTACAGTCTCGAGAGGAATCTTTAGTGTGTGGGTAGGGTCCCTTATGTCCATGTTTAATGAACTCACCTGATGTGAGAACCATCTGGTGTGAGATACAAATTCTACATTTCCCCAGGGGCTTTGGGCAGGCCCTGGGATCCTGTATTTTTATAAAATCCTAGGCTGATTTTTATCAGGCCACTTTTAGAATCACTGTGTTGTATAACAACTCGATGTCTTAAGGGCAATTGAATTATGCAGTGGGCTTTTTTGTCCCTGCACTGAATGTTCCAGCACTTTCTGCATTGTTAGGCTGTGTTTGGGGTTTGTTGTTGACCATGCCTCTGTCTGTTCTTAGATGTGGAGTTGGTGAGTGAGGGAAAGGTGAACCAGGCATACATGAGATTGCTAAGTAGAGGCTCAAGTAGAGCCAAGTTAATTTGAAAGAGTCTTGGGAAAACAGTGCAGGTTACAGAGTCCCTGGGATTGGGACTGGGGGGGGGGGCTAAAGCTTACACCCGTAGGTGTGATTTGGACAAATGTCACTTGACCTCCCCAGGCTTCAGGTTCCTCCTGTGTAAAGTCAGCAAAAGGGGGGGGGTGTCAGGCCTGTGTCCTGAAGCTGAGGTGTGCAAAGTTAGAAAGTGTGTTCTTAACTTCAGGGACCCTGCTGCCATGGTCTGTGTTAGTGATGATAGCATTTTCAACTCCTCCTCTTTCCTTATCCCTCCAGGGTTCTGTGGCAAGCCCACCCCACTTCTTGTTTTTGCAAAGTTTCCTGAAACTTATTAAAGGGAAAAGGTCTGAGGAAGAGAAGTTGGCAGAATGGACATGAATGGTTTCCATTAGCTGAAGAAACAGTGGCAGGTTTCTGACCTGTCTGGAAAGGTCAAAGGGCAGGCACCTCAGTCACCTTTGGTGGCTGATATTCTCTTCCTTTGTAAAAGATAACATCTGAGGGAAAAAAAAAAAAACACAACTCTTTTAGGAAGGGCGGAGAGGATGGGAACAAATGACCCATTTGGGGTCTTTTACTTCTTTTTGTCTTGTGGCAGTACAGGGGAAGCTGACTGGAAGTTCCAAGAACCCCAGTCTTTGGGAAATGAATAAATAAAATGCTTGCTCCCTGGGGGGCTCTTTGTTAAGGAAAGGGGTACCAAGCTACTTATCTGGGCCAATCACATGATTAGATAGTGGTGCTAAGCTGGAGAAGCCTCAGGCCAGAGTGGTACCTGCTGCTGGTGGTCACCATACCCTCTTGGAACTTTGTCCTTCCTCACCTCCCACTTTTCAGGACAGCCCAAGGAAGATGTGCTCCAAAGTCCAAATATGTGTGACCTGTTCTACAGGGCTGTGAACAGGCTGCAGGAACCTTAAAGACCTTGACAGTAGAGTTGCTGGCACTCGTACCTAACCGACTGTGTATCTGTTTAAGGCGGACTCAGCCTCTCTATGGCCATGATAATAAACCACTGGGACAGTTCTCCATTTCCTAGATTCACGGAATCTTTAAAATTTTGTTGTCTTGTCAACAATACCAAGATTATTAGTATATTTTTAATCTCAATCATGAAAACACAGGTCTTTCTGGGGGGATGAATGAATGAATGGTGGAGAGCCTGAGAAGAGAAAGCCAAGCTTTATAGTCACAGAGCCCAGGTGCGCCCTTTTTTTGTTTGTTTGTTTTTGTTTGACAGGGTTTCTCTGTGGCTTTGGAGCCTCTCCTGGAACTAGCCTTGTAGACCAGGCTGGCCTCGAACTCACAGAGATCCGCCTGCCTCTGCCAACCGATTCTGGGATTAAAGGCGTGCGCCACCACCGCCTGGCTCTCCAGGTGTGCTCTTAAGCTCGCTCGCTCGCTCGCTCTCTGTCTCTGTCTCTCTCCCTCTCCCCCCTCCCCCCCCCCTCTCAATGACAGCTCCGTTATACTATGTGATTTAACCCCACTGAGGCCTCTTTTCACATGGCAGCACAATGCCCTGCTCACCTGAGGCCTGGACTAGTAATTGCCAAGGGGTTGTGAAGGAGTAGGAGGAGAAACAAGGTCTTGCCTTTCTGATACTCCGGTGTTTGAAATTGGATACCTTTCATGTGGCTCAGCTCTGAGAGTCTTCCATTATTTCCCTTGCTGTGTGTCAGTCAAAAGAGGAACGAGACAAACAGGTTTCACTTTTAGTCCACTTCGCTGTGTGAGGCCGGAGGCTCCTGGGGTGAGTTTGGAGGACTAGGCATTTTTTAATATATTCCTTTTCTTCCAACTGGTACTTGTTCTAGAAGGTGCCTCAGCTCGCTGCTGACTGATTGGAGCTTGAACAGGCACGGCAGTTTTACAATGTATCCCAGGAGAAAAGAAAAGAAGCTCAATGTTTCCAAAGATTGGGCTTTTTAAAATGTTCCTGAACAATTCTTGTGGTAAAACTTATTCTCATCTTCTCAAGGATGAAACTGAGTCTGGAACTAAACAATTTGCTGAAGATCATATGTTGACTGAACATGCTAACATTCAAAAACAAGGGCAGCCTCCTTATCTTTGAATGCATCTTAGTACTCTTTTTTACTTAGGTCCGGGTAAATTTATAAGTTATGATCTGCATTAAAATCTCCAAGCGTCAACCTTACCAAACAATGAGGGCAAGAGCCGTGCCCACGGGCAAGCCTTTGAAAGACCCAGTTGATTTCTGTGTGCTTTCAAAGTCCATATTATAATCAGGGTATTGATGGTTGTGTTTTTGAGGTTTGTCACAAATTAACAAAATTATATGCCTGGAGAGTTTTGCAGAGAAATGCAAATCAGGATAAGTGCCTTGTCATAATAAGCAGTGTGTGCTGGTTCCTGTGTATGTATCCCTGAAGTGCATAATACACAATTACCCTGGCATGAAGGAGCCACGCTTATTGATGTCGTCTTTATACCTCCCCCCACCTCCAATTAGTTTGCGGAGTCAATCTGTATAATTTCTAGAGAGGGATTTGACCAAGTCTGTGTTTGCACCTGCCTTTCAAGTCTTGCCATCTACGGATGTTCCCGGAGTACCTACTGGGGACATGGGGTCCTAGGTTACCCCAAAGGAATTTCCAAGCTAGGGGAGGGAAAACAGCCTTTGGTTGATAATGACAGGGGAGCCTTAAAGGAGAGCCTGCAGAAACACAGCGGGGGATGATGGTGCTGATGTCACCAAACTGGGTGCTGGAGGAGATGGGAGGGAGAGGCTGGGATGTCACATGGTCCATTTGCATGGGAGGACCAGGGAGAGAGTGGGCCTGTGGTGTGGCTAGAAAAGAGGTTAATGACAGACTGAAAAAAGGGGCTGGAAATGACCATCAGCTGGGGACCTTGGTCATTATTTGAGAGGACCAGTAGAGTAATGGGAGTTTTATCTTGGTCATTTGTTTTCTTTTTATTGTGGGAATTTTCCTGCAGTTACCAATGGTAATCTTGCAGCTCTGCTAGGTTCTATAGTAGCTCCACATTTGGGGGAGGAATTTCCATGTTGTTTTGAGGTGACTACAGTGTTCCACAAATCTAAGGTTCCTTTACAGTGGGAGAGGAAGTTAGAAAAGTTTTACAGAGGTCTTTGAAATTAGTATAATTGTGAGCCGGGCGGTGGTGGCGCACGCCTTTAATCCCAGCACTTGGGAGGCAGAGGCAGGCGGATCTCTGTGAGTTTGAGACCAGCCTGGTCTACAGAGCTAGGTCCAGGACAGGCTCCAAAACCACAGAGAAACCCTGTCTCGAAAAACCAAAAAAAAATAAAATAATAATAATAAAAAAATAAAATAAAAAAAAATAAAAAGTATAATTGTGAAAAGTTCTGAAAAGAGGATTAGTCTATCATAATCTAACTCAGGTTGGGGAGACAGATCTCTGGCTTGGAGACTTGGGGGGACTTGAGGCAAGTGAGAGCTGAGCCTAGGGCCGTGGGGACACAAGGGAGAAGGATGTGGCAAAGACAGCACAGGTATCCCCCGGGGCTTCTGGTTGGGAGCCTGGAAACTGAGGTGAGCTCAGCCTCCTGTTCTGCACTCGACCTATGGCACCTACAGAAGAAAGCCTTGTGGTATGACTAGTGGATGTTTCTCTGTGTGTCGCCCCACAGCAGAACTAAGACTGCAAGTCACCTACTTGTTCCGCCCTGGACATCAGATTTTCTCAAACGCCCCTTGACAGGAACAAACCGGAAACCCTCCTGGTTTTGTGGAAGGGTTTTTCTCATGTTATAATGATATTTAAGAAACAGTTTTGTTGAGATGTTATTCACAACACCATGTGATGCAGCCATTTAAGACTTAAGGCACACAATCCATGGGTTTTATTGTCGTCGCCAAATTAGACAGTTATTCCCATAACCAACTGCAGAGTTTATCTCTGTAGAAAGAGATTGATCTTTACTAATCCTTCCCCATTCCTGTGCACCTCTCCCAGGTCTTAACAACCACTAATCACTTTTTTTCTCCCATAGATTTGTTTATTCTGAATATCTCACATAAGTCAACAGTATGCTCTGAGGTCTTCTGTAATTGGCTTCTTTCATTTAATGTTTTATTTATTTATTTTTCATTTAATGTTTTAAAGTCCCATCCATATCATAGCATGTATCAGTAATGCTTCATTTGTTTTTATTGCCAGATAATCATTTATGTACATACCATGTTTAGTTTGTATACTTATTATTTGATGTCTCTACTGGTTATTCCCATTTGGGGTTTTTATGAATAAAAAGAGCAGGCTTATGTTTTCAGTTCTCATAGATCTATAGATTGAAGAGTGGGATTGCTTGATCAGATTATCAGATGTTTAACTTTTTGAGGAACTGCCAAATTACTTCCATCATGTCTGCACCACTTTCGATTAATTAACTTTTGTAAAAAGAAAAAAAAAGAGTTTTACTAGAGCTCTTGGGGATTAGGATAGTTGCGAAATCACACCTCAGCATCGTTTTTGTTCTTGAGGGCATTTTCCCACGAAGAAACAGACTTTTTAATCCTTTAAATTGCTGGGTTTAAGACCAGTGAGCAGAGACCAGTATTCTGACTGAGATATAGAGGGTGGGTGGTCTGACCCACCCCCCTGCTGAGTAACACCTTTAAGTTCAGTTTACCGACTGAACTTTCCAAGTGAAACACAAAACAAAGCAGTAATAACAAAAGGACCCACTCCAGAGTTTCTTGAAAACTGTGTGGAAGTTCAAATATTAAAACCTTTCTATTCCTAGAACGTAGTTGATACAGTCTTCAGACTGCACCGTACAAATCCTTCTGTTTGGCCTAGTTCTTCCCCTCCCCCACTGGATAGACCTATAATCACCATCTCAGAACTGGGTGGCTTCCTATCACTTAGACTCACGTGCTGGATTATCAGGAGATATTGAAGAAGATAAGGCAATCACAAGACCTCAGGAATCCGATGACGTCGCGTCATGGTAAAAAATGCCCTAAGCATCAAGCGTTAAAATGTGGCGCGTGAAAGAGCAGATATTTAAAGAGGGTGAAGGAGAGATAATCTTCGTGATTGTTAGCTGCTTCCCGTGTTTCCACAATCAGAATGAAGCAAATGCTGACCATTGGCTCCTCTTCCCAGAGAGGGCAAGGGACTTGCTGAGGCTCACTCGGCTTGTGTTTACGGGGACTTGAGCTGAAGTCTGACTAAATAATGACAGTTGCTTATGTGTATTGGGTCTTTGCTGTGGGCTTCTTACCAGATCAAGTGCTATGTGTACATCCTGATTTGGTTCTCCAAGGAGCCTATAAAATGCCAATCACGTTTAGCTCCATTTTATAGAAGTTCAGAGAGGTTGAACTAACTCCCCTCTGGTGCAGTCTGAGTGTTTCAGGACCGGGCTGATAAGTCTGACTGGTGAGGCTGTTTTTCACCACTTGGCTTTCCTGCTTATGTTTTCAGAGTGTGTGTGAAGCCCTGGCTTCCCACTTCTACCCCCAGCCTGCTTTTCTATCAGTCTGTGGAGGCCAAATTGTCCAAAAGTGAGTTAAATTTGTGATTCTCACCCTGAGGTTTTTGGACCCATTAAGGTCAGGTTAAGGCAACCATGGGACGTCCTATGACTGGGATAACTCAGAAAGAGCTAATGTACACTGTATTTTACTAACAACTAACTTGCAAAGACTGACTTGGAGAGAGAGTGCCTTGTTTAAGAGCTCTGGCAGCTCTTGTAGAGAACCTAGGTTCAATGTCTAGCACCCACATAATGGCTCACTGACCTCTAGTCTTGGGCAGTGGCGGCAGGGGTGGTGGTGGGTGCTCCAGTGCCCTCTTCTGGCCTCTGTGGGCACTTCACACACATGGTACACAAATACCAAATAAAATAATATAAAATAAGTGTTTTTTTTAAGCCCTAGCATCTGCCTAGACTAGTCCATGCCTCGGCGTTCTAAACGTCATTTGAGTGACACCTGCCAGTTCACTATTCACTATGGGTCTGCTCCTTATTTTTGTCCATGAGGAGATGCAGTTGGTTCCCTTCATGCTTTGCCTAACAAAAGTAGAGAATGATTGACAATATTTCTAGATGTAATGGGGGAGAGGACAAGAAGAAGCTTCCAGGGATCTTCACTGCAGGAAATGCTGGTACCTGGAAAGAAGTAAAAGCTCTGAATTAAGAAGGGAAGCGTACAGGCTCCTGGAGCCCTATGGGAAGGCTTCCTGAGGGGTGGGAGGGCCTTGAACTAGAGCCCCTTTGGAGCTCACACCAGGCAGCAGTAATGGGTCACTCTGCTAGTGACCCTTTTTGTGCCGCGGGTTCTGTCCGCTGTCGCGGTAAGTTTTGAGCTTCTCTGGTTAGTGTCTGCGGATGCAGCTCGCTCATTAAACGGAGTAAATAGAACTTCTCCTCTTGGCCTCTTCCCCACAAATGACCCACATTGTTATAAAGTTAGCAACCACCAACAGGAAGTGGCAGAAATGTTTCTCAGCCGCACAGCCCATTTCATTAGACAGTTGCCCAAAGGGGCTGTTTTGGTCAATTTGGCCTCCATAGGCTTCTAGGGAGGAACAGCCTAACACATCGTTCCTCATCTTAGCATTTTGCTGACATCCCGCCCTCCGTGGCTGTTGTGATTAAAGGCCTAGTGCTTTGTTCTGCAGCAACTGCTTAGTCTGTGCTCCTGAGGGGGAACTTCTAGAAAGCTGAGATTTTAACAATGTTTCCCGAGGTGTAACCAACTTACCAGAGAGTCTTTTGTTCAGGGGCTTCTCATTGAAATCTATTCAGAGAGCAGTTCCACTGGCCTGGCAGGGGGGGGGGGGGATAGTGGGCTCCTCGCTCCTTTGTGACTGGCTCGGAAAGGCCTGAACTTGAGGCATTGTCTGAATGCAGAGCTCCTCCGGACTGACTGGGAAAATAAAATATACATCTCGGGTCAAAGCATTCACAGTCCAGGGCTTTTCACCCCTGGGGGAAATGCGCTGTCATGAATATTAGATGTAATTTTCCTGAATCCGTGGCTGGCGTTGAGAAACTCCGCTGTGAGTTTGCCTTAAACTGATGGTTCGCAGTTGTGCTTGCCCCCACTGTGAAACTGAGGATTTATTATCAATTAATAATCTTTCACTGAAGAATTCTTCCAAATGACGTGCTATACGTCTGAGAGTTTGTTTGGGTTTAGGTATTCTGTCTTGCTTCAATTAGTTTTCCTCACTGTAGATCCCTCTAGCTCCCCCTCCCCCCAGAGCTAACAAACACACACACTCCTCCCCCAACCCCGTCATGACACATGACACCTGGGGTAGCATTGTCTTCAGTCAGCTGGAAAAGGCTGGGAAGTGGATGTTTGAACACTTCCCTGTAGTCAGGTGCATCTCCTCTCATCAGCTCTCACAGCCCTGAAGGACCCACAGTCCTCTAATTGATGCTATGGATGAAGTGGCTGCTGTTCAGGGAGACTGAGTGACAGGTCTCGGGACAGAAAATGGCAGCACTCTCGGGCCTGAACCAACCAACCAATACCTACATTCTTTCTCCAACAGTGAAGAGTGGCATTTGGACTGGCGTTGTCACTAACAAGCATATGACTAAAACGAACTAGTCAGAATGTCTTGAAAGCCTCTGTAATGTATGTAAGTTTGACTTGGGGTTTAAAGCCCTCTGTCCATGTTAGTATTTCCTGTTCCTGTGTAAGTTCTCAAGAGAATAGCGGTGAGACTCTGAACTTCAGACTAGAAGGGCAGGGGCTTCACTGAGTCCCAATTTGTGGCGAGCTGTGCACTAAGACACTTCATGCATTATTAACTTACTTGAATTTCACGACAGCCCTGTGCGGGAGGAGACCAGCATTCATTTCACTTCTTTTTCTTTTTCTTTTTTTTCCCAGAAAGCTGATCAACAGGGTGGGTCTCAGCTCCTATTGGTGGCTGGTGACACACTGCATTAATAATTCAGCTAGTTAATCTCTAGCAGAGGTCATTTACTGAGATTCCCAGGAAAGTGCAGGTTTTGGATCTCCCTTGAGCTGGTCACCGGACCCTATGTCCACTTCCGTTACATGTATACTGAAGAAAACGGGAGCTTCCGATAGATCTGTTTAGAAGAAACGGTGAGAGAGCCCCCACAAGTTTTGTGCAGGAGTGGGGTTACTTTTCTGCCGAGGAATAACAGTTTCTGATTCCAGTGTTGATGCCCCTTCTTATCCATCTTCTCCAGAGGAGTTAAAAAGCCAGGGAGTGGAATGCTTTGACTGAAGCAGCCTGCGCTTTGGAAAAGACCACCGAGTGTTTCCGAGGCTATTGTGGGGCTCCTATTCAGCGGGGATTTCAATGGAGCTCTGATTAGCATGAGACCAAGTGTATAAAGTAGGCCTTTTTACCCTCCTAAAAGAAGTTCTGTGGTATTTCTTTCCGAGGGGGTTGGCAGAGAGCTTTGACAAACACAGACCCATGGAGAAGCTAAACAGGGCCGAGAGCAGTCCCATTTTGCACACATCCCTCACACTTAGAATGCAGAGCAGAATCGCTACAGATGCGCATCTTAGGAACCATAGCGAGGCTCTTCCTGCCCTGCTCATGATGAACAGGAAGTGCCCAGAAGGCAACTGGGAAAGGGGATCCCTGGCTGTCTCTGTGTCCGAAAGCCACCATAGAGAACATTCCCAAGTGTGGCTGGCCAGCTTCTCTTTTCCCTTAGTTTAGTATACAGTGCCTTGGGGAAGACGCAGAGAAGTCCACTAAGGGTGGAGCCTGCTCTGAAGGAGCAAGCGGGAACACGAGAAGATAGTTACACGGCAGTTGGTGAACCCAGCCAGGTGTTTGGATCTGATACTTTAATGAAATGATAAAAGTTAAAGGTCTATGTGGCAGCCTGTTGCTGCCCCGGCTCGATATTTGAGGTCTTCGTTGGGGATCTCGGGCAAATTGCTGCCATTTGGTGAGGGGTAAAATGAGGATGAGCTGTTGAGACAGTGTGCCACGGGAACAGGAAGTGCTTTGAAACTCTAAATTCATATTGGTGACGTGAATGCAGTTCTTTCTGAAATGCGCTCTCTTCTCTGTTGTCCCCTTTTCTGAAAAATGTCCTTGCAGATTGTATTTCTTGGTGGCAATCCATAGTCATCCTTGGGCCAAGGTTGTGCTTCTGGACAGCCATTCTGAACACCCAGGCGCTTCTCCTCGGAGCAGAGTTCCGTGGCTGGAAAGTGCATCTGTCAGTACGCTTGAGAACCTTCAGAACTGGTCTCCACCTTGCCCTCTGTCTGCCACCCCTCCTGCTCCTCCCTTCCTTCTCATCTCTGCCCTCCTTCACTGCACACTTGTGCTTCAGGTGTGTGAATTGGATGGCTTTCCCAGCCTTCCCCGTACCTCCTCATTCTTCGTCCCTATGAGGGAGGAATGTGCTGCCCAGTTCTTGGTAGTCAAGTTCGCAACTGTGTCCTCTGGGCAGACTTCACCTTATTGTGGGTCTTGGTATTCATCTTTCTTTATTTTATTTTATTTGTGTGTGTGTGTGTTGATCTTTCTAATGTAAAAAAAAATAAAATTTAAAGAATGGGTTTGCCTTATACTTTGGTGCCATCTTTCTAAATTTGAAGTTTCTTTTACTAAACAGCTCTCAAATTTTATTGAAAACTATATAAATAAAAGCAGCATTCTAGACAGTAAGGACATAAAGCAGAGGGGACAATACACTTTTTGTTTTCGTATAATTTACAATCTCAAGGTAGCCACCGACACAATACCTGTTTTTCCCCCCATAAAGAGCTACACTATTAAGTGTAATTATAAACTAAGTACTGCTTCATACCTGCTTCCTGTAAGTCACCGTGATGAAATGGAAAGACACGTCACTGGCTAGAGCTGGTGACAGCCTATACTAGCCTAAGGAACTTAAGAGACTGTGAGTGTTCACCTAACTTAAGAAAACTTAGGCTTTTAAATTTAGCTTTTATATTATCGTATGATGTGGTAAATTTGGTCAGCTAAAATGAATTTGTGCTAACCATGATGGCTTCTTTAAGAAAAAAAAAGTTTAACCTACTTCACTCTAGCCTTACCTTGTAGCGGGTTTTGAACAGGAAAAGAAAAATGAGAGAGAATGAATGAGTGAGTGATTGACTTTTTTGTGCTGCCAGGAATGGAACCCAGGTCCTCAAACATGATGGGCCAGCCCTCTACCCTTGAGTTACATTACCGGTTGCCAAAACCACTATTAGAGAAATGATGCCCAAGCTGGAAGCACAAAAATTATCTCCACTTATGTCCTGGCTTTGGCTAACTCACTCACTGGGCTGTGCTCGCCAAATCACTTGCCCTTGCTGCGTGGTGACTCTTGTTCTGTTACTTTAAACAGTGTCCACTTCCTTGCTTTCTTACCTCCTGGAAAGCCATTAAAATGATTGAGAGTACAAGGCCAGCCTGAGCTACACTGAGACACCCTGGATCAAAGAACCCAGGCACCACCACTGCCACCGCGGTGACCGTGGAGGGTGGATCCTCGTCACATTTGCCTTTTAGCTGCTTATCTGCGTCAGTCCTGTGTCTCATGGTTCTGAGGGGGCTGAGATCAAAGAAAGAAGCGTGGACAGTGTCGAGCCTGCACTGCCTTCCAGGGTTTGTTCTTTTGTTCAGGTACATGGTATCCACATGGAAATGGCATGTCTTTCTAGATGCTAAGACAGACAGAAAGATGGCACAAGAGGTCAGGTGTTAGGAATTAACCTTGGATCTGTGCTTCTTGTTCCAAAGCTATTATTCGGTTAGTCCTCCCGCTGCTCTGTCAGCGAGTACACAGCCCGTCCACTTAATTCCCCCATTAATATCAAACTTTCTGTTCAAAAGATCACGTTAATATAAAATCAGTCTTCTTATCGTTTTAACCCAGTACTGTTTGGTACATTGTAGGGAAGTAATTGTTATCATAATATTCATCGTATCAATTTGTGTATAATTTTAAGAATCTTTGTGAATTGTGGTGACTATTCAGGGAGTATGTCTGGACTTACATTAGCTCTGCAGATTTAATGATCTCATGAAGAACAAGACGTGGTCCCTGCCCTGGGTAGGTTTGGTGGCATGAATGTGCCATGTACTTCATGCAGAAGTAGCAGGCTCGAGGGGTTATTAGCCGTATACTGGGAAGGGGGTTGAAGGAAGAATGCTAAAGGCCATAAGTAATATTCCCACTGTTTGTCAAGGGAGGGGTGCACCGGCGAAGCCATCTTGGCAGAGTGTTGCCTCTGATAGCAGTATCAATGACCACTCTTTAATCTTCGAATGCCTAACATAGAGGACTCAAGCATCAACACGTCTCCCATTCAACCCTTATTTTATAGGTGGGAAAACTATACTTGGAGAAATTAGATGTCCCAGAAAATGAGTAGACTCCAGAGGGAAGAAGATCAAATCCATAGAGGAGACCATGTTTAAGCATCTCTGTAACTGCGAGATTTGGTTATTCTGTTAAATTAGCTGTAATCTCGGGTGTCAGTGGTCTACAAAGCCCTGGAAACCTTAATGGCATCCCAAAGCACAGTAATATTGTTAAAGAGAGGAGTGACCCTCATTCACCTTCTCTTCCTGTCATTGTCATCACCACCCCACCCCCAACAGACACGGCTACATTCAGGAGTCCGCTTATCCAGGTTGTCGTCTACGGTCACGGTCAGTCTTAGCTTTTCCAGAGAAACGACACGCACTTCGGTACATCTAGTCTCTGTCCATACACTCCTTCCTCCCCAGCGGGCTGCAGAAGGAGAACCCATTCTGACAGCTGGTTGTTACCCACGCCTGTACCCCATCACTACTCAGCCTGAGCACTTAAACATCATGACGTCAAAGCCACAGCAGCCCCGGTGCCAGTTAGTGCCCTTAAACAAATCATCTGCAATTGTATCGAAATTTCCTGGGCTAATGGTATCCAGTATCTTCAGAAGTCGTCTGGGATAAAAAGGCATGTGCCCACGAGACGTTTGTTCACTGCGGATTTCGATAGTTAAATCATTAGATGTTGTCACTGAGAGGACAGATGACACAATTTCCCATCATAATTCCATACTCAGGAAGTTCTAAACTTTAAGACGCAGTGTGCTACAATAGCATCAGGCTTCTCTGGGTTCAAATTTTGGGTCATTTGCTAACTTTTTTTTTTTTCAAGATGGGTTCTTGGTAGCTTTGGAGCCTGTCACGGAACTCGCTCTGTAGACCAGGCTGGCCTTGAACTCACAGAGATCCGCCTGTCTCTGCCTCTTGAGTGCTGGGATTCGACAACAGACCTCTCCGAACTTTTTGTGTCTGTGGAGTGGGGATGAGAATTTTCACATTGCAGGCTGTCAGGAGATTGGGAGGTGCCTAGCGACGCTAGGTTCTTTGATTATTATTGTGCCCTGGCCCTGGAAATGTTTGGGAACAGCTAGGTCTCCTAGATGATTGGCAAGCTTTAGAAGGAGGGTGCCCACTGAATTTGCAGCAAGGAGGGTGCCCACTGAATTTGCAGCTGGTGTGCTCGAAGTGTGTTTGGACCCAGCCTATCTAACCTTTAAAAAAAAAGTGCCCTGGAGCTTCCCCGGGGGAGTGAACTGGGGCTGTGCAGATGGCGCTCCCCTCCAGCTGCTCTCCTGAAGGTGTGTTCCAGGTGGGGAGGCCGCGGTGAAAATGTGTCTCTGATGCATTCCAGTGTTCTGATGCAAAACCTGCCTGGGAGATTGAGCAGAGCATATTAACCGATATCATTTGAAGTTGATTAAAACTATCTTCTTAATTAAGTATGGGAGAACAAGAAGTTCTCAGTCCTCTGGTAGCAATTAAAGACTGGAGCGTCGATTTGAAGTTGTTTTTGCAGCCCTTAAAATAATACCCCCTCCTCTCCCTCCCCTGAAAAGCATTTCTTAGCTAGAGACATTCCCTCACATTGAGGTTTGTGAAAGCTGTTAAGGACCACAAACCTGCTGGCAAGTTCTGTACCGCCAAGGCTTCGGAGTTCTCAAAAGCTAGGGGTTCAAGCTCAGGATACGCTGATTGGGAAAGAGAGCCTAAACAAAGGGCCCTTTGAGGCAGGAAGCTGAGCTTTGGCTTCAGCACAGAGCACTGTGGGATTGGAATGGTGCCCCGGGACTTGCCGAGAAGAGGGATTCGGGCGATCGAAGGAGGAAGTATAAAGTTTCCCCATACAGTGAGGGGTTCTGCTGGAACCCTGGAAAGTTGGTCTCAGAGGCTACCTGTCATCTGCCAGCCCAGTTGGCACACTCTATAAAACCTTAAAAGTGGACTTGACGCACTCTCTGTCTTTGCCCAGAAAGGGGAGCCATCCATAAAGGTCCGTGGATATTGGCTTTTTAGTAAGGGTATCTCACTAGGAGATCAGAGGTTTCCTTACAAGACCCAAAGCCGTCACTGTAATCAATGCATTCATCCCGCCACGCCACTGGATCACTCGGTCTTTATTGACTGCCCGCTTTATACTAAATAGGCTGCCGTGGCTGCAAAACTCGGGGGCTCAGGATCTCTGTGACTGGGAGGTGAGGACTGGAAGGTGTAAAGACAGATTTCTGGAAGAAAAGTTCCTACTGCACGTATTCCCAGCCACCCACCAGACTCCAGCCTCCTAGCTGGGTTTTGTATTGGATCTTCTCGCAAATAAGACTTGCAATGCTCATCACCACACATATCCTAAAGGACAGCAAGCCAACTAACAGAGAATAGCAGGGACAGTGCATTGAGATAAGGGCCGTTGACATGGGAGATGATTCCCCCTCCCTACCCACCGTGTGTGTGTGTGTGTGTGTGTGTGTGTGTGTGAGAGAGAGAGAGAGAGAGTGCCCACCGTGTGTGTGTGTGTGTGTGTGTGTGAGAGAGAGAGAGAGAGAGAGAGAGAGAGAGAGAGAGAGAGAGAGAGAGAACTTTATGCAGCAGAATCTTCCTTGACCAGAAAGGATCCACTTGCTGTCAACTCTGTGGTAAGATGTTGGGTGAAAGGAGCAAACAATCAGAATAACTAAGGAAACGGATGGGTTTGTCAGAAGCATTGGCAGCAGGACGAACGTACTCCGGGTGGGCTTGGGTCAATGACACCACCGCCCCAAAGAGGAGCAGTGGCTGTCTACATGTACACATTTGAGAACCGATTCTGCTGAACAGATCAAGTTCAACCAGGCAAGATGGTACCAATTTTCGTAAATTAGGAATATCTATCGTGTGCTTCCTCCTTCCCCCAAACGTCTATCCTTGATTCGAGCAAATGTGTACCAGTGATTCGAGAATGGAAACCTCTGAGTCTGGAGGTAGAGGAGCCTAGAGTCTGCAAACAGATGCCCAACATAATCTAGAAGTCACTGTGGGAAGCAGGAGTGGATTGGTCCCCAGTGTGGATTGACACCACAGGAAGCCTTTCGACAGCTGGACCTGGCCAGAGCTACAGCAACTTTCTGGTTAACTGAAGGATGTTTAGCAGAGAATTTTTGGCTGTTATGTTTAGAGGTTATGCACAGAACTTAACTACAATGTTTGCGTGACAGTAAAATTTAGAGAAAATGCTATATTTCTATGTATGCGTGGAGAGGCATTCATGAGAAGCAGGTGTCTGTAGAATCTCGGCAGGAAACTCTGAGGGAGGCAGCCCGTCTACTTACTAAGTCCCTAATACAGTACTGCCATTTTTTTCTTGTCACTAACATGTACTTTTAGCCTTTTGTCTAAAGTTAATTTCCATTATTGATGCTTTAAATTACATCAACCAAAATTTGGAAAAGAAAAATCACACATAATCTGCCATTTAGTACATTACCGGGAAGTTTATTTATGGTCTTGTCAATGGCCATTTCCGTTTCACAGGACCCCTTCTTATATGCCCTGTAATCTTGTTCCAGTGTGCAGATTTCTCATTTCTAAGGACATCGATTTGACTGGATTAGGACTCACTGCTATGATTGTCTAGATTGTCTAGAGAGGCTGTCTGAGTTAGTTCACACTAAGGACTTCCGCGGGAATTCTGGGTGGGGGTATGCTTCAACCTGGAACCTCCCCTCATATACATGGAAGGAAGTTGGGGCCCGAGCTATAACATGCAATTTGACTTTAGGCGTGTCTGCCTCTGCAATGGTATGTTTTCATCATATCCTGTTTCCTACTCAGGAGTTGGAAAGGCCACGAACAGGGGAAAACTGTCTCTTTTGATTCTAATTTGATTGGCAGGAGACAGTGTTTGGTTGTTATTAACTTTACATGCAACTGATTTGGACCTGCACTGTGATGCTATTTAAAAACCAGGTTAAATACAGCATGCCAGGCGTAGCTGAAACTTAAATTACAGTTGTGCACTTGTGAAGCCTGTTGGCGAGCTAGGCCCATTCCTTTGAAAAAGCCAACGAATACAGTGACCAATAGACTTATTTGGCATCCTAATAATTCCCTGGTGATTGGACCACATTCCAAGGAAAAACTGGTATTAGATATTGGTCCTTGTTCTTCCGCCCTTCTTTTCCTCCTCTTGCCCCTCCTCTCCTTCCTGTCCTCAATCTCCTCCTCTTCTCTGCATCCCCCCCCAGATTTTGGTTTCTTTCTCTTGCATAAATGACTTCAATAGACCATATTTATACCTACTGTGTGTACACACAGATATGCTTCAGTAGTCTGAGGGAAGTCTAGGAAGCAAGATGGCAACAAGCAGTGAATGTTCCCAGTCACCCCTGGTCTTCAGGGTGTCGGGTTCACAGGGAGGTGGGCAGAAGCTGTTGATGGTGCCTTCTCAGTCAGCGTCCGCCTGACGGAGCGACAACTGCACCTATCTTATTCAGCCCGACTAAAATTGAAGACTTTTTCTATCGACAGCTCTCCAGCAAATGAGTTAAGATTCCTGTGATTCCTCCTGTGCTTTGTTCATTGCAAGTGCTTGATATTTATTAGAAGTAAGCGCAGGAACGAACAAATTATAGGACAGAGATGGGGCTAGCAGTGTGAAGTAATCTGGGGAACTTCCAAGGACATTCCATTCAAAGCTGCATCGAGCAAGCGTTAGAAAACTTCCCATCTTCCGTTAGCATTGAGATGAGCATTGGAAACCTGTCTTGTTTTATAGAAATTTGTTTATATAATTTTGCATATGCTATCGCTTGCTTTAAAGGGACAAAGGGCCCCCTTGGTCGTCCTCGTCTTCTTTAATGTATTACGTAGTCAAAACCGTGAGAAACAAACAGTCGTTGCCGTGAATCAGTGCTGTTCACGTTCACTTTCACACACACCTTACTTCCCAGGAATCCATACTAGCCTCGGGCAACTCCTGCAGATTACTCCTCCTGGCCCCATTTTACAGATGGTCTAGAAGTTTGTGTAGTTCCCTTACTGGCAGATTAGAACACCAAACTCAAATTGATTTTGTCCCAAAGCCTATACTCTGTTTGGATATTTGCAGTCACTCAAATTTTATAAAAAAGGAAAAATGGCCAAAAAGCTGTGTGTTTCATGTTTAGTTTCTATATGTATCACAATGGATCACCTTTTACACTAAGTAACACTTGTTTGTCTCCCTTATATGGAGGACTCCCCACGTTCTCAGATGTAACAGTTCCTGAGCCGTCTGTGTACCGGGGATTCTCAGAACATCCCCATATCCTCTCTTATTTCTCCCATGTCTCTGGGAGGCCAAGGGACCTGTTAAAGGTGAAGGCCAGACCCCAGGTGCATGACCCCAGAATCCACTCATTCACGGGGACACTGTACCAGTGTTCCGAAATCCCTTGCCGACAAATAGGTTTGTCTATTGACTCTTCAGTTCTAACCTAGACCCAGGGTGGACTGTGGAAGGACTTATCCTTTGTGCTAAGGTCACCTGAAGGTGTCTGTGGAAGGGGACATGAGCCAGCTTCCTATGCTCTTGGAGAGTAGGTGGTGTTTATTTGAGTTGTGCTGTCTAGGATCTGGAGTGGCAGTGCCGTGACAGGGGCCTTAGCTCATCTCATTCCGGGTGGAAGGGGATGGGTGTGGAATGCCCATGCTATCCATGGAAGGTGATTAGTCACACAGCTTGGTTGCCCGGAGCCAGCTGACTCTACCTCCCTTGCTACATACCAATGCCCATACAGCCACCAGAGTGGCCTTTCTCAACCCTGCCTGCCAAGCCACTCCCTTCCAGAGCCTGCTGAGTATCCAGCCTTGGAAAGAGGACACATATTGAACACTGAGCCTGCAGGTAAAAAGCTCAGTCTTGTTTGAAAACTGCAATGGATCAATCCGCTTAGAATGATTAGAGATGACCGGGGCCAGCATTTCTTAGAGAACCTTCAGCTAGTCCCGTATCCTCGTGGGTTGTACAATGTAACCGTGAGCTTTACTGAAGGCTCTGGGTGGCATGCTCCTGTTAAACTCGAGTGGGAATGATCCACAAGTTCACCCTTTCTCTCCACTCCATAAAGAGGCCTAAAGAGGCAAAGGGACTTTTTTAAATCACCAAGGACGTTGGGCCGCCAAGCCCTGGCTCTGGCTCTGGCGCTTTCTGCCACAGAGACCTTCTGCTTCATTCCTGGCCTTCTGTCTGGAGACCAGGCCATCAGAAGTCATGAACTTTCTCAAACTTTCCCTCCTAAAAAGCCTCTGGTGTCTGGCTCCCAGAATCATCCTTTGTCTTTCTGGAAGATATTTTGGCAACGTGTTTGAAAATTTCGCTCCTACCTAGGCAAAAGAGAGAGGGTAGGGAGACTGTGCGTTTGAGTCCCCACAGGGCCTTTGCAGGTGATCTACTGGGGAAGGTTAGCCCTTGGAGGCTACAGCCCTGTTTTAAGTCCTCTCAGTATTTCCCAGCTCCAGTAGCCAACAGCTGCTCAGGAAATATTTGCTATTCAATACAGTTTAAAATTGTGTCTAGCGTATGTATAGGTGAATCACATTATATATAAATATATCCGTACCTATTTTTTGAAGATAGTTTTTCTAGCTCAGGGTAGCATTTTCCAAACAGCTGCTAAGTCACCTTGGTACAATCAATCACCTTAAAAATAAGAATTCTCGGGCTGGAGAAATGGCTCAGAGGTTAAGAGCATTGACTGTTCTTCCAAAGGTCCTGAGTTCAATTCCCAGCAACCACATGGTGGCTCACAACCATCTGTAATGGGGTCTGGTGCCCTCTTCTGGCCTGCAGGCATACACACAGACAGAATATTGTGTACATAATAAATAAATACATATTTAAAAAAAAAAAAAAAGAATTCTCGGTCTGGGGTTGTAGCTCAGTGGTAGAGCGCTTGATTACCTTAATTTATTCCCAAACACTAAGAGGGCTGATGAAAGAGGAGAGGGAGGATATTCATTCATTCCCATCTCCTTGTTGCTATTTTAATTGAGTGCTTGAGTAGGTCTAGGCAGAGCCCGGATTCTTACATTATTTTATGTATGTTTTTAAATGAGTGACCCTGGTAGTGATTGTCTGATTTTGAGAATCAGTACCCAGTGAGAGCCCCGCTCGACTCGATCCCACTTTTGCCATCTAGTGCAGACAGGAGCGTGAGCACTAGCTTTCGGGTCTGGCCTCTTAACACAAACAGAGCCCGGTGTGCACAGGGCTACAGCAAGGATCGATCTAGAACAATGGCCTAGTATGCCTTGTGTCAGATGGAGAGAGGCAATGGAGAGAAATGACTTGCAAGCCTAATTAGGCCCACTCCCCAGTTCTCAAACCTACAACTCTAAGCCCCCTGCTAATTGGCAGTCCCTTAATAGATTAGGGCTTGGCAACAGGCTTGCGTGTTATTATAAACCACACACAGAAAAACCCAGTGGCTGAGGAACTCCTGCCAAGGCCAGGCCTGGGTTTTTGTGAGGCTTTTGAAGTGTACTGGACTTTCAGTATTTTGTATAGTCAGTGTACTGAAAGGGAATCAAACCGTTCCTTTGGACGGGATTTGTGAAAGGCGAGTTGGGTGAATAATTAATTCCCGGAGACCCATTCTGTCATTTTGATGGACAAGCCGCAGCCCATATATGCAGCGTGTTCTCAGCACCAGCAGCCCCTGGCTTATTTCTCACTGACCTGCCCCTTTCCTAGCAATAGATCCCCTCCCCTCTGTGCTTCCAAAGGAGGGGAAGGAAGATGTCTTAGTAACGCACCTGCTCCGGGACTGGCTGCTCAGGAAATCCCCTCTATATATAGCCTTTCAAGACTGCAGGACCTGTTTTGCAGCTGAGGACCCTGAGTCCTAAGAATTCACCTGGTCTGGTGTCAGGATGCCTTGACTTGGCCCAAGTGCGAAGGATTGTGCCTAAGCCTGCTAGTTCCACCAGCACAAAAACAAATCAACACCCCCATACCCCCGCCCCAGACAAGTTTTGATTTTCTTTTTCTAGTGACTTCTTGTGGCTGTGACACAGTATTCTTTGATTAGATGGTACAAAGGGTTACTATAAGATTTCCCCTTCCCACCTCACAGGATAGCACCTTCCTTCTACAGTAGGTGGCTACCCATGGCAGAGTGTAGGGTAGCATTGTGCTGGGGACAGAGAGATGCTGGAGTTTGTGGCTTTGCAAGCATGTTGGCTCCCAGATGCACAATCCCATATCCCCCATCCCTCCCTGATCCTATCACCTCGTACTTTTCTCTTGTCTTACCAATTAGATTCTGCTCGGGGATCCTTCCCTTTCTTTTCAAGTCCATTTCCACAAAGGGAGGAGCAGTAGTGGAGGATGATGTGATAGTCACAAATCCTCCCATGTCTCTGGCAAACATACCAGGCGTCTCTCATGGCAATGCCACGGTGAAGGGGAATAATGTTGTTTGGCATTTTGCCCTCCAAAAAGAAGTGTATGTGTGTGTTTGGGGAAGGGGGTTTGGGTGGGAGGGGGAAGATAGGCAGAAAAGAACAGTGGGGACTTTGTAACTTACTTCAGCCCAGGGTCAGGTGGGTAGGGTCATAAGGAAGGAGGGGGTTAGAGAGTCCTGGAGCCTCCCCTCCCATCCCCTCCCTGGGCTTCGCTATCCCCTTCCCTCTCTGCTTGAGAGAAGTTGTAAGGGAAAAAAATAAGGGAGTTTTTCTGTTTGGATTTGTAAGAAGGATTCTGGACATTGTGTCCCTCCGAGGGATGCTGGCTCCATGCTGCTTTGCAAGGATTAAGGACCTGGCTCCCAGAGCCACTGAAGAAACACCCCAGGAAGAACCCTTTCTCTCCACAGCTGAAAAATGCATCCCAGGTCTTTGGCTTCCTGAAGAGTCTTGGCTGGAGAGCCTTCCCTGGAACAATGGGGTTCCTATAGCAAGCCACCTAGGAGTTAGTGACTACAGCCAGCTCTCCCTAGGGTATGGAAATGCCTGCATTTTGTTGTCCCCATACTGGAGGGGTAGGGAGCCCCCCAACTAAGGGCAGCCCCAGAGCACCTGGATTTCTATTTATGTGAGAGGCACCCCTCACAGCTCCCTAAGACAGACAAGCTTGACAGCTGCCCAGTTCTGGACCCCTGCTGTCCCCTGTTGTGCTGCGGGGGGGGGGGGGGGGCGGGGGGCGGGGGCTTGCCTCTGAGCTTCGGTTCCAGCCCTTGTGAGAAGGATTATTTGAAGAAAGGGCCCAGCCAAAAAGTACTTCCATCTGGCTACACAAGTAAGTACCTTTGCCTTCTGAAACCTGCCTGTCTTCTACCTTCACACACCGAAGAGCAGCAGGAATGTCAGTTTCCTCGGCTGAGGTTGGTCGTTGGGGAAGCCTGCCGTGTGTCCTGTCAAGGGACCCTGGATACAAAGCTTTCTCATTTGGAGAAGACTCCATAGAGAAGTGGTGAGACCCTTAGGGCGAACCCCCACACACACACACTCAGGCTGCACTTGAAGAAAGGGATGGAAGTGAAAGCGAGGTCTGGTGGCTGCACCCTCAAGTTCCCTGAAGAACCAAGACTAAGAAACACAGGTGTCAACGACTGTTATCTACTGGGGATTTTCAAATATCATATTGGCAACAGGAGTTTAGCTAATCCTTCCAAATTCACTTGTGGCATCTTGTGAGCTCCAGGTGTTTCTGAACCAAACATGAGTAGTGAAATATTTTGCCCTCTAGATTGGCTGATCTGATTGGTTCGGACTCCCAAAGCAGGCAAAACACTAATTTGCTCGATCAGCTGCAGAGCCGAATGAATGTCTTAAATGGTTCTATTGGATTTCAATTTATTTCACTGGGTGTTAATCCCAGGGATGATTCAGCTAGAAACCTCTTCCCCCAAATAGGGTGATTCTTCTGGGGTTAAGACATTTTAAGTGGCTGGTTGATCTCCTTACCAGAAGCATCTTTCAGCACCTGGGTTTTAGGAATAGCTAGACTCCCCCACGAACTTCTTTTCTCATGTTTTCTTCGGACGAAAGTTGGGAAGGGGAGGGGTGTGTTAAGGCAGTCCGGATTTAGTCTTTTGTGTTTTGTTTTTGTTTTAATGCAGCCTTGAACACATCCTTGGCATTTAAATGACAGCAAGGAGTCTTTGATGTAGTTTCGGGGTGCTAGTCGGTAAACAGGAATTGCATGTCCCCCATCTGCAGGCATGGGCTGGCAGGTGTCCTCATCCCTCCATTTCAGCAATGCCACCGTTAATGTTCCTGGTTACACATGCATCATACAGGGCAGGGACCACATCTTACTAATTTCTGTGACCCATAATTTTCTCTGTAAAGAGTTTCCTTCTTTAAAACAGGACACACACACACACACACACACACACCGTTTTCTGTCTTCCCAGTGCGATTCTGCAGACTGAGGCATGGGCCAAGCCTTAGATGCCCAGGGAAGAAACTGGGGTTGTATTTTAGTCAGGTGTTTTGTGATACACTTGACCCCCCTGGATGCTTCTAAGATGACTGTGTACCTGTAAAGACAGCACCCAAAGAGGAAATCAACTGCAAATTAAAACGTGATTAGTGAGTGTCTAGGCACAAGGTCAAAGTCATTATTTTGGACTTCAAACTTTTCGCTTTTCGGGACCTGTATTCAGTTACAAAATTACATCCCTGAATTATTTGTGCAGGTGGCCGCTGCCAGATTCGAAGGTTTCTGTGTTTTACAAAAGGAACATTGACAGGCCTGGGAATGGGGAGTGGTCTCCTGGGGTTAGAGGTGTCTTATCCACAGCACCCTGGAACCGCTCCAGTCTTGCTCAGTGCAAGTGGTAGTCCAAGTAGGGGGTGACAGAGCCCCTGTCCAGATTAGGACAGCTAATTTAGGACACCATTCAATCTAGTTGAGTGGCATCTGTGAACAGGGCTGGGGGAAGTGGGGAGGCTAATATTTAATGCCTACCATACCGTCTTTCCTCCTTAGGGTTCTTGAGACTGGTATTGACATCCTCCTTTTATTGGGGAGGCTGGGAGAAGTTAAGCAACTTGCTGAATATCGCATAGATTGTTAACTGGCAGAACTAGTTTCAAGCCCAGGTCTGAGCTACCCTTCTGGGGATCCGTGAGCTTCCTCTCACTTGATTCTCCAAGAGGATCTTAGGGGTACGCTGAAACTGATCCCTTAGCTCTGGGGATAGCAGCGGTGGGGTGGGGGCATAACAGCGCAGTCACTGGGACTCCTCAGCCTTCCCTTAAGGCTCAAAACGTATTTACATTTACAGCAATTTCACTTGGTGGAAAAGCCCGAGGAACCAAAGGTCAAGGAGCTTAGAACGCTGCTGCTGAAACCACACATGCGATTCAAGTTTGCCAAGGAAGTAGGGGACCCCCAAGTCAGAGAATGTATTTCCTGAGGAGTCGGCGCTCCCAAATTTTGGGTTAGCTTCCACTAAATGCTGGAGATTGTTCTTTCTTCCAAGGGAGACGGAAATGGGTTGTTTTCTGAAGCAGTCCTTGGCTAGTACAGGAGAGGAGTTACCATATCGGCATGCTGAGCCTCAGTCTTCCCACCTGCTAAATGGAATAATGCTACGTAAGGTCTCTGTGGAGTGAGACTATTATTGTGGTACCGATATGTGCCTAGCCCCATTTTGAGCATGATCGATGACACCACCATATCTGATAGGCTTTTATCTTCTAAGTCTCTTCTCGTCTGGCATTTCTTATTTAGGATTAGTGAGCTTGGAGCGTACGAAGGTTGTTTTTGTTTTTGTTTCGGATAACTACTGCCTTTAAAAACAGAACTCTATGATGACACCGTTTAGGATCACCTAGACAGGTATAGGGTAGGTTGGCTCATATCTTCTGCTTCATAGCCATGTAATTTATTATGACACACCTTGTTTACCTGCCTAATAAGGGAGGTACTCGTACATGCTACACCACCAGACTTATGGGGGAGACTTGCTGGTGGCTTCAGAGTTCAAGAAGGGTGGCCTTTCACTGGTACTCCGCTTTCCTGCGTCAAAAATGCACAACTACCTGCCGTGTTCCGGGCTCACATGAAAACGTAGGGGGCGCCGGGCGGTGGTGGCGCACGCCTTTAATCCCAGCACTTGGGAGGCAGAGGCAGGCGGATCTCTGTGAGTTCGAGACCAGCCTGGTCTACAAGAGCTAGTTCCAGGACAGGCTCCAGAACCACAGAGAAACCCTGTCTCGAAAAACAAAAAAAAAACGTAGGGGGCTCATTTTGTTTTAATTAAGATTGAGGCGTATACCTATGTACCAGACAGTACATACCTTCGCATGGCTGCTGCGGCCAGTGCTTACTCTCGAAGATGAGGAGCCAAAGCGGTTTCTGTTTGTGTGGGTCCAAGATTATAGGAACACCTTTATTCTGTAATGCAGAGCTAAGAGAGCCAGGCAGGTAACTTAAATCACTAAAGAGAGCAAGTAAGCATAAGGAAATCAGCAGCTCAGCTGGGGTGAATACGGCAGTGAATTCACGGCTGGTATTAGTGTTAGGGACACGGGGCGGACCAGTGTTCCTCTGGAGGGTTCGTTCCTACAGGCTTCATCCGAAGAGATACAGACTATACCCTATGCTATGTGCTGCAGTGCTGGCTTGAGAAGCTGAGAGTCTGGATGTTATGCAAGACTGCCTGTTACTAACCGTGAACACTCATTTCAAACAATTTTAACCACGGGGTGGGCCAAATAGAACATCCCTGCCTGGCAGCTTTGGTGTGGACTGCCCAAGTGTGGCCTTGACCTTAACCTTAGACCTTCTCCCTTGAAGTGCCTGGGAGTCCACTGATGCCTTGAATTGCCAACCAGCACAGCCTTGCTCCTACAGGTATCCAGGGCTGCTTTGACCCTAACCTTCTACCCCCACATTCGCTTGCGGGCTTGCCTTTGGATTATCGAGCTGCCTCCCAGCTGTGTCTGATGTCCTGCCAGTCCATGCTGTTTATTTTGCGTGAACGTGGTGTTCTTGTACACCTGGACAGCAGTGCTTGAATGCGCACGCACATGCTGACCTGTGCATATTTCGCCACTGGATAAACGAGAAAGCGTGTTTTCTCTTCACTTTATTTTGGACTTGCTGCCCTTGAGCCTTGAGTGATCTTCTGAGAAGGTTTGACGTTGCTCCAGCAGTGGCATTTCTTGCTGGCATCAGGGGAGCAGGTCCCGCTAACCGCTGTCAAAGACTGTTTGTCCACTTTTGAGAAGTCCCTAGAATTTTAGGGTTTTACAAGCATGTCTTTCTTTCTCTTGGGGTCAGATGGCTGAATGAGCTCATGACTGCTTGAGTAGAATCTGGACAGAACTCTGATCACATCTTATCCTCCCTAGATGGGTTCCCGACACTTAAGGCTTTCTATTGGTTGGCTCCCTGGCACACACAGGACTAAGAACTAATATTCCCCGAGCCAGGCAATTATACTTTGTATGAGGTGCGTCCTAGCTCTCAATATACAGAACCATTGTACACAGTCCTGTTGTATGATTAACATGGAGAGAAGTAGAGTGATCTACCCAGGGTCATACACAGTCCTGACAGGTGCTGAGAGATGAAATCCCATGTGCCAGAGTTCCTGAATGAGGACTGGAGAGATGGCTCAGCTGTTAAGAGCACTGGCTACTCTTCCCAAGGACTAGGGCTCTATCCCCAGTGCCCACATGCTGGCTCCAAACAGATGGTAACTACAGTTCCAGGGGATCTTGTGCCCTCTTCTGACTTCTGTAGGCACCAGGGATGCATGTTGTACATAGACATACAGGCTGGCAAAGCACATAAGTACAATAAATGACCCCCACAAATAAAAACAAATTTATGAATCAACTGGAAAAGGAAAGAAGTAACTGATCTCCAATGGGGTTTTAATACAGAAGCTTAAAACATGCCTCCTCTGTGGCCAGAGAGATAAGGTGTGGTTGCAAGAGTTCTAAACCACAGTACCTTAGCTCCAGTAGCCAAACCACTGATCCTACTGGAGGCTTAGCCAGAGAGGCTGGGTCTGTGTAGTGCCGGGAGGGGTCCTGGTTTCTGACCTTGGTCAGGTCAAGTGTACTTTCAACAGTTTTGTAACTGTAGTTGACTTTGGAGTGCATGAATGTCTACCTAGACCTTGCTCGTGTATTTAGCAAGAGAGTCTATGTGACCCCATCTTCAAATGGACTTTGGGATGGATGATTCTGTTATGTGTCCTGGTTATTCCTCTCCTCAGCCAGTGGACACAGACAAACTGTAGCCTCTCTGAGCCTTTACTATGACTATATACTAACAACCAAAAGGATTGTTTTGAAATGCAAATCTGTTAATATATCTGAAGCTCCTGGCACATAATAGACACCCAGTGAATGCAGGTTTATTCTCACCCATATTTAAAAGAGGGCCTAAAAGAGAAGAAAGAAGTCTTCAAGTGACTCTGTTTCACCTAAGGTGAACAGATGCTAAGACCTGTAGGCTCTGTTGCCTGCATTTTACTGGAGAGAAAGATCTGCTTGTGGACTATGTAAAATTGGCAGAAGATCACCAGTTCTCAGTGAAAGGTGCAAACTGTGATCTACTGGTTTGTTTTATTTCTAGGTGAATGTGGCAGCTTTTTTTGAAGGGTCTGGTGAGATGGCTCCCTGGGTAAAATTACTGGCCCTCAAAAGCCTGATGACTTGAGTTCTTTCTGTCCGCAGAACCTTCAGTGAAAGGAGAAAACTGACTCATGAAATTTGTCGCATATGCTGTGGCACAGGGATACCTGCTTATGCAACAGGCACATTTAATAATAATAATAATAATAATAATAATAATAATAATAATATTTTTTGCAAAGAATCCAACTAGAAAGGCCAAAACAACCAGAGTTGAAGATTGATATTAATTTTTCTATGGTGCTAGGCTTATAGCTTATTAGTGAGTGCTTGCTTAGCATGTTCAAGGCCTTGAATTCCATCTGGAGTACTGAAAACTAGTAATGTCTTCACTGTCAGCACTTTCAAGTAAGGGCACCCAGAGGTCTTTATAATACCCAGGATTAGGCCACAGACAGGTTTCTCTTTGCCATGGAACTCCAGATTTCCTGAGGCTGAGAAGCTGAAACACAGCAAGCCCTTACTCACTGCTGTGGCCCCAGCACCTAACAGTGCCCAATTCTCGGGGAACTGTCCGTTCTTGTTTGCTTACCTGCGCAAGAGACCTCGGCCTTGGGCTCAGGAAACACAAGCAGCAGGACTCTATCTACCCTGAATTTCTCCATTTAGGCCTGAACTTTCTAGCCCTGAAAACTGAGCGTTTGTCAAGCAAAGCCTCAGTCCGAATACTGCCTGTTCCCGCCCGCCAACGGCAAGTTGTTTTCAATGGAGACTGTTTCAAAGCTGAAGAAACGCCTTCATAGTAAACTTAGATCCTGCTCATCTGGATTCTGTCCAGTCTAAAAATCTGGACAAATATTATAAACCAAAGAAAGTTTGCACACGTCTAAGACCAGTGGCAATTAATTACTTTAAATAGAAATACTGTCACTTACTGGCAACATAAATATTTGTGTTTTGAACCTCTAAGTAGTTGTTGGGTTGACCATTCTGACCTTAAGTGATTTGACTTAGTCATATTTTAACAGGGAATGCATTTATAAAGAAGGGTCAGGTCAGGGAGGAAGAAAATATGAACCAAAAGAAAGACAGAGCTGGGTTCTAGTCCCAGTGACCTATGGATGCACTTGGAGACCTTGAAAAATAGAAAACCTTTGTTGTCAGTGATCTGTTGAGTACAATGAAAATAACAATACACACACACACATTTTCACAGTTATCATAGACACTAAATAAACCGCAAAACAGACTCCAAACCCTTCAGAGGGAACCAGTGCCTTCCAACTGCGGCTCTAATATCTGGTGCAAATGAATGTCCTTTACTCTGCACTTGGGTGAGCTTCTTTGGCTTTTCTGATACTCGGTGTTTTTGTTTGTAAACATTTTGAACAGCACTCACCCAACTCGGTCCTATCGATAAGGCTCACGAAGCTCCTGCCAAGTGAGTCCCGGTAACTGCCTGGCCTCAGCAGCTAGGCTGTGCCTGTGCCTATGCGTGTATTGCGAGTCCTGTGTCATTTTGCCGGTAAGCACGTAGGCGCTCTGAGGATGTCGCTTTAATTATTACTCTCACAGATCTTAGACGCTGTTTATTTGAAGATGCCTCCAACAGCTTCTCACCCAGTTTGACTGAGATCAAGTGAAGATAAGAACAGATGGTTCAAGTGGAAAATTGAGCGAGTCTCGGGAGAGGCATCGCGAGGATTTGTTTTACAGGACAGAGAAGAAGTGCCCTCTCCGACAGTCTGGGTTTTGGCCATGCAGAGAAGTGCAGGCACTTCTGATTTACCCTCCTGCTCCGCTCACCCTATCCCATCAAGGGCTTCTAAAAGGCACTTTGAGAGAAGAGGCTGTGTTTAATTTTGTGCAGATATGAAGCCATGGCTGCGGGGAGTTGGCTTTGGGGCTAGGTCACTCTGGTAACACTTCCCACATGACTTGATCAATGGGTGGGCCATGAAAACTTATCCTGTGTTTTTTTTACACCCCACCCCCAAACCACCCAACCTGCCCAAGTGTTAGTTTTTCAAAGCCAGCAAAGTTTCAAAGGCCTGAACCCAACACAGCGGCCTTTCTTCGTGCTTTGATTTTCTGCCCATTAAGTGTTTGTCACTGCGTTCAGATTTCGCCTCCTCTGCAGCCTACACAGCCCACGAAGCCCCTAGAGGTATAGGAAGTTAATTGATCCTTGATTAAAAGGAGGAGAGAGGCTTGAGCCGGAGTCTAGACACTTTAGATTATTCTCTCTCTTCTCATTTGCAGAGAGCTCATAATCCACATTTTATTATCAATAAATCTGAATTCTATGATACTGGCTTCAGATCTGTGACTGAATTAGACACGTGTGTATCTAATTAGTATGTGTGTGGCATGCAGTGGGTTTTCAGTGAACTTTAACTAGGAGGGCTGCCTTGACTGTTCACTGTTCAAAAAGAGCCCCCCCCCTCCTCCTCCTTCTTCTTCTTCTTCTTTCTCCCTTTCTCTCTCTCTCTCTCTCTGCAGAGGCGTGAGCGTTACTGGGGGAGCTTCAGCTCGTTTCTCCATACTCATGGGTGCTTCTGTTTTAAGTGACTCACTCTAGAAAGCACCCAAGATTTAGTCAGGTCATTTGAACGCCGTCCAGCTTCACCATTAACTGACAGAATGACTTTGCTAAATCGCCTTAATCTCTTTGAAACATAGGGTGGCTTCCCATGCTAGCTCTCTGTGATTGGGCTTTGGACCCCTTGGAGATTGGGACTTAGCCTCTTTCATCTCCATAGCTCAATCAGTAAGTAACTAGGCTGTTAGACCACAGGAGTGTGTGTGGGAATCCTCAAGTGCGGGCACATAATGCTTGCTCAGTAAATGTTAACTACCACTATTAGTCTTTGTGCTGGGTTTCTCTTTCTTCTGTTCACTGTTTAGTTGTCTCTTCCTGACTGCAGCAAAGTTTGAAACTGTATTCTGTAATGGTTGTCCTTTTGTGATTGCCAGGACTGGAATCCTTACTTGCATTGCATCTTCATTGGGTGCACATTACATGGTCCCGGGGGTCCAGAAATTTCTTCTACTCATTCAAGCAAGGGTCAGCTCAAGTCTCCATCCCCTGTAAGCTCCCTCTAGTGCCCCAGGAGAGGAGTTTTGTTCTCTCCGTGCCTTTCTACGCGAGCATCGTCCTTGCATTGGCAATGTTTGTCACTCTTGGGTTAGTGCTTTGTTGTTTTTTGAGACACATTGTCTCTGTGTAGCTCTGGCTGTCCTGGAACTCTGTCTGTAGACCAGGCTGGCCTCAAACTCAGAGATCCACCTGCCTCTGCCTCCTGTGTGCTGTGATTAAAGGTATGTGCCACCGCTGCCAGGCCCTTGGTTTGTGACTTTTTAACAACCACATGAACTTCTCTAGGGCCAAAACTATGTTAAGCATCTCACCCTTGGATGCTGTGAAGTTATTTGTTTGAAGCCAAATAAAGACAGCAGAAGACAGTAAAAGTGCCGGCAGTAATGGGAACAGACACCCTGCTTTGAAAAGGTCCCCTCCTTCCCTTCCTCTGTTGCTCTCCTGAAGCAAAGCCTGCTCTTCTGTCTCGAGAACTAGCTGTCCAGTTGAGGGAGTATTCATTCAGTTTCCATCAACTCTTTCTGGAGGAAAGTCAAAATTTGACTGGCATCACCCTCAGTAAATACCACAAGTTTGTAAAGGAGATAGAAAAGTCCATTGGGTTTTCTAAATGATATCTCCACGCCTTTCAAGAAAATAAACAGAAACTATTTAGATCCAACCTCTTGTCTGTTTGCAGTCATCACCCGTATAATCAGAAGCGGAAACCCTCCCCAAGCCACAGGCAAAGAAAGCATCTGTGTTGTTCTCAGCCAGAGAGGGCAAAGGAACAAACCAGATGGTTTTCCTTTCTGAGCCTTCTCCTTGGGTCCCTCTCGCCTCCTGTTGACATTGATCAAGTGTCCTCGGTGTGTCTTAGACCCTGTGTTATTACTGCCTGTGTGTTGCTTTGGATTTCTTTCAGCCAAGGCTTCCTAGAAAGATGTGCTCCTCTCTCTCTCTCTCTCTCTCTCTCTCTCTCTCTCTCTCTCTCTCTCTCTCTCTCCCTCCTTCCTCCCCCCTCTCCCGTGTGCGTTCCCTGACTAGACTGGAAACTCCTTGAGGGCAGTGTCTGTGTAGCTTTGTATTTCCGCACAGAACAAACATAGTTAAAAAGTCAGTACAAACCTGCTGAGCGAATGGCTGAAGCACCAGTTTATCCCATCATCCCAGGAAAACTGAACTTAGGTTTTAATCTCATTTAGGAGATGAGAAAGGGAATTCTTGAAGATGTGAAATGACCTGCTCAAGTGGAACAGCAACCCCGAGATCATTAGGCTAGCTCTGTCCTAACTCCAGAGTCTTTTATGCATGCCTTATTGTCCTCAGAAACTTGGTTTCCAGGCCGATCATGTGAAACTATTGGGTATGGATGCTGGAGGTCTAAGTGTGAGCCATGAATGGCAGGCACCGGCAGTCTTTTCCTATCCTCAGGCTTTTTCCTTAGCTCCTAAGCACCGGAGGCCGCAGCTCAGCTAAACATCTATCTCATCAAAAAGTATGCTATAGTATCAGTTTCTGGCTTCCCAGTCCCTCCTCAGAGCCAGCTTGGTCCCATTTCAAAATCTCTAGGCCATGGAGTAAAGAAGGGCTGAGCCCGTGTGCTATCCCTCCCAGGCCCCCAATTCCAGACCATCAGCTGACTTCTGTTACTGCGACACCAACATATTTATCCACTGCCTCCCCAGCCCCCTACTCCAGGGCACAGAGAGTTTCTAAAGTTAATGGTTATTGCCTTTCAGGGCCCCTCTGTGTTTACTTTGAGAAGGTCAGGCCCGATACTGCGGTGTGTTGCTTGTGCTTCTTTTCAAAGCGCCAGTATGAATTTGATAAAGTAAATTGTTGTTCTAGCAGGAAGCAGTTAGGGGGTCACAAAATAAATAGCCGTAGAATTCAAATAAATCCAAAGAATAAAACCAAATAAATCCATGTGTGTATGCACCGCGATACATAAATACACTCTTTGGAAAGCCGGTGTTTTTATCGCTGCTGGTCTGGCCGAGAGTAATTGAAAAATTGTGGAGTTCGTGGTACTTTTTTTCAGAGGCGGTCTGGGAGTTTGAGTAACGTGACATGAATTGAATTTAAAAAAGAAAAAAGAAAAGGGAATTTTATCTTTTAAACAATTGCTTATCTTGGGATTTTTCTCCCCACTAATGAATTTCACATTTGAATGAAAGCAATTTGCTGAGTTAAATTAGGGATTTAGGCACTTGAAGGGGTAGGCTTCAAGCCCTACATCAGCTAAAGATTCTGAGTCTCTTGTTTTCCCCCTAGAAGGGAAGGGTAGTGCTGAAATGATGCCCTAAAGTGACCTCTGGGTTACTCTGCTATTCAGTGCATTAACGTGATAAAGTCCTGGACAGTTGTTAGCCTTGGGAATGATGTGAGCCAATCTGTACCTGTTTCCTTGGTGTCCAGAGGAGGAGTGGAAGACTGGAGGCTGAAGGAGAGAGGTTCTTTCCTTGGATGGGGCTAAAGATTTTGTGTTACTCATGCCGTGGCAAACCATTGGTGGCGCTTTAGCAAGGCACTGACATGTTCTTGGTGACAGCCTTCCAAGTCTTTCAACCAGCCAGGACTACTGGCACTCACCTTTAATCTCAGCACTTGGGAGGCAGAGGCAGGTGGATCTCTGTGAGTTCCAGGCTAGCCAGAGCTACATAATGATACCCTGTTTCAAAACAACAACCACAACAAAAAGAAGTGAACTGGTGAATGTGGGCAGGAGGCCTTGTGGGCCAGGCACCCTGGTAGGAGGTGACTGTAGTATTCATGCGAGACTTAATATGGTGGACAGTTGCTTCATGCTTCTGGGCTTTGAGGAACTTCTGGGCCGGTGGTAAAATCTATTCATCGTGACTTTTGAGAGACTGGAAGTCCGTGGCCACCAATAACCAGTCACCTTTAAGAATGACCTGGTACTCCCTGTGTCCTAGAGGGCTGCTATCTGGGATATCAGTGGAAGGGTTGAACTCAACTCTAGTCTAAGCCTCTGAACAGTGAGGGAAAAGACTTGAAAATGCTGACTGCAGAGCCAGACCCTTTGCCAGAGGCTTTATGTACAGGAAAGGACTGCTCACGAAGCACGTTTACGGGGAGGTGACTGAGCTGAGGAAGACGGACTGAGGTTGGGAGCCACGTAGCTAGGAAATGGTGAATCTAGGATTCAGCTTCAAGTTCTCTGACTCTGGTTCCTGCACAACTGTGTGGAACGTGCTTGGCCTTCAGATGAGCTTCTCAGGGTAGAGGTGGTTAGTTAGGGCCCAGGAGACGTTGCCCTGGACACCTAACTGAACACAACAGTCTTGGGTTGTGTTGCTCCTTCTTTAAAACCTGGCTTTAAAAGACTCCTTTCCCAACTCTTCCACTACCTCAAGGAACAAAAAAAGGGGAAGGAAGCCATTTTCCCTGGGGTGATGAATGGGGAGAAGGGGATACAAGTCATGAAGGCTTCTCAGAGGCCGCAGAATCCCACAGATGTAGGAGTTGCTGTAGTATTTCTCTCTGATATTTGGGGCAGTCTCTGCTGTAGGATGTTCCCCTTCGACTCCTTGCACTGATCTTCTCTCTTTTCTCTCCCTTCCCCGCATGTGTGCTCCCCCAGCGGCTCTGCCCTTCCTCATCATTGAGACAAGCACCATTAAGCCTTACCGCCGAGGGTTTTACTGCAACGACGAGAGCATCAAGTACCCCCTGAAAGTCAGTGAGACCATAAACGACGCTGTGCTCTGTGCCGTGGGGATCGTCATCGCCATCCTGGCGGTAAGTGTCCTGCCTCTGTCCTGTGTCACACTGCAGCCTATCTGAGCTCTTGGAGGCTGCGACCAGCCAAAAGAAACTTCCACCAAAGAAAACTTCATCCAGTGTTCTTTTGCCTTGGGCAGCTAATACTGTTTGCTGGGAGATAAACACTTAAACATTTAGAAACACCTTCTAAAAAGTATTTAACGTTCTCTATCCTCATGATGATCTCGTGGAGTTTAAATATTGGTTTTCTTCTCTAATGTCCATAGAGTAAGACTCAGTTGAAATCGGATCTGAGACATCTCTTCCACTCTGAGCCACTGTGTTAGGAGGCTGAGTCCCATCCTTGTCAGCTAGCCAAGGTGTTTTCTGTGCTCTTGCCTCCCCCTTTTGCTGAGCCAAGGTAGTGGGCTGATGCAAATTGCTAGCCTACTGATTAGTTTTCTTACCCCTTGGCTATGGTGGTAAGATAAATAAGCCTTGGAATTCAGAGCACTTGATCCATACCCCACCCCTCGACCAGCAAGCCTGAGGAGGAGCCTGCTGCCTCGAGGCGTCACAATAAACTAAAAAAGACTGAGAATGTCTTAGAATTTTTACCGCTGTGGTAACACCATGGCCAAAAGCAACTTGGGCATAAAGGGTGTATTTCCGTTTAGATTTCCGGGTAGCAGTCCAACACCGGGGGAAGTCAGGGCAGGAACTGGAGATGGAAACTGAAGCAGGGGCCATGGAAGAGTGCTGCTTGTTGACTTGCTCTCCATGGCTTGCTCTGCTTGCTTTCTTATAGCACCCAGGACCCACAGCCCAGGGGTGGTACTGCCTCCAGTGACCCTGGCCCTCCCATATCTGTCATCAATTAGAGATGCCCCACAACAGGCCAGTCTGGTGGAAACATTCTCTCAATAGAGATTTCCTTTTCCCAAATGACTCTAGCTAGTGTCAAGTTAACATAAAACTATCAGCACAATGAGTATTAAAATACTTTGCAAACTCTTAATTGCTAAACAGGTTACTGGGGTGTCTATATAAAGTCCATCCTGATATGTGCTTCCCTTAAAGGACATAGCCCTTGTGAACGATGCTGCAGAAATGTGCCACACAGGGGCTGTGACAAGGTCCCGGATCCTTTGGAGCAGTGCTAGCTTGTGGGCATTTGGGTGTGGTCCACCTAGGCCCTACCTTCTTTTACTGTGTCCATTTGAGACTGGAGAAGGGGAGGGTCATCCTTTGAAAGCCTGTGTTATGATTTGTGAGGTTTACGACGTCTCTCTACCCCTCCAGCATTTTCTAAGTTTGTACTCTGCCCTTGAACTCCTGCCAGGAGACTGAAAAGGAGAGGCAAGGCAGCCACTAGGCCCATAAATCCTGTAGATCCTTGAGCTGCTCTGCTGTGGAACTTAGCTTGGAGGTGGAACTTTGGCCTGCTATCCCCATTATGCAGATGGAAAACCTACAGAGGGATTAGATAAAGGACATAGCTGCAGAGCCTCTAGCTAGTAAAACCTGGGCGTTAAAGCCTATGCCTGGATTGCAGAGCCCCCTTCCCAGCTTTCAGAAATGCATTTCAGGATGGCTAGCCTCTCCCAATGAACTGCATGCTCCAGGGGGTAGGTGGTTAGCTTAACTGGCCTGGTCTGGCTTATGACACTTAACTGTGATTGGCACAAGTTTTTCTTGTGACTTGCCTACTCTGGGGCTTGGTTGTGAACTCCGAAACCTCCTCTTTGTTTTTTAATCAACGGTTTGAATTTGGGCAATGGCAGTGGGAGCGGGGGCTTGTAGAATTCTTTCCAATCTTTAAAAGAAAAACAGTCCACTTGGCAGCCATAGTAGCTTGGGAAGGTCCACTAAGGATCTCGGTTCCAAAGCTGAGAAATGAAAGGTTCTGTTTACTATTGCTCCCAATTGATGGTTGTGGGAAGGAGTTCTCCGGGAAGAATGGCTTTTCCTGAAAGGGGCATTTGTTGCGGAAGGCAGATAATTGTAGAGTATGCCTTGCTGAGGGTTGAACAGGTGTTCTTGATAGACAGGGGATTGGCTAATTAAATACTTCTAAGAGAGCACATTATAATCTCGGAGTCTTGTGATAAGAACAGGTCCGGGACAGGTACGTCACATGCTGTTCAGATGCTCTACCAGGTGTTATTCCCAGTGTGTGCTGGGGGCTGCTCTCAGGCACACAGGAGAAAGTGAATTAGACACCTTTCCCAATTGGAAACCAGTGAAAGATGGGTCTCCATCACCCTCAGTTTCCTCATCTATAAAATTAAAATGATGTTCACAGCTCCTCAAGAGGATTGCCATTGAACTCAAACACTGTGGTCCTACAAACACCCCTAGACAGTGCGCTAGATGAAGTGTCCACAGTCTTGTACATGGGAGCAGCCCCTGGTCTCTCTCAGGCCCCAGGATAGGCAAAGGACGTGTTAAAGCGGCTTCTCCAGAGGCTGTTCTCTCTTTCCTGTCTTTCTTTTCCCAAACAGAAGTCCTGGTCAGCAGGTCTTCTCCCTCGGCACGCCTCCTGCATGGGTCCCACCATTCCTAATTCCTCTTCACACCTATTCCCAGGTGCTTCGTGTTCCTGTCCCTTTACCATTGTCGCCTTGGCGTTTTCACCGAAATGTTCCCTGGGTCCCCAGGTTTCCTTGACACACTCTTGTGCTGGACCCTTCATTATAGGATAAGCAATGATGTCGATAAAATAGGTTTCAATCAAGCCGTGGTATAGTTCAGAGAAACACCAGGCAAGGTACACAGCACACAGCAGGGTCGGTGAGATGGCCCAGTGGGAAGAGGACTTGCTGTGCAAATGAATTCGATTTCTGGGGCCCACCTAAAGGGGGAAAGAGAGAATCAGCCCCCGAAAGTCTTCCTCTGGTTTGACCTCCACATGGTCAATGTGGCACGTGTGCCAGCCCCCTATGCCAATAGTAAAAATTTGTAAAAATAATCTAGAAAAAAATACATACCAATAACCGGTATGCTGGTCAAGAGCTACTGTGTACCAGGGAAACATGGAGACTGTGTTGATAAAGTTGACCCTCAAACACCAAGGGCTAGATAATGGTATGTGCTCTGGTTCATACCTGAAGTCTTCTGTGGTGGGGAATTTTGCAAGTTAATTGAGCTTGACGAGCCTCGGTAGAGTCATATGTTAAGTGGAAAGAGTATGTAAGTAGACGTGTTTTGCTAAAGTTTTGAAATGAGATAAGCACACACACACAGTAATTCAATGCCAGGCATAATGAAGTTTACTCAATAAATGTTAGCTGCCTTCATTGCAAATGAAGATACGATGTCAAAATATGGTGATGCAATGTAGCCAAGACAATGGAGTCTGGAAAAGAATTCCTCGCTTTTGACTGTGGGTCGGCCACTCTTTTCATGTCGTTAGTTAGATCCGAGGTCTCTTGGCTATCATTCCTCTTTGCAATCGGATTTCTACCTCCTGCTCTCACTGCCAAAGCATTTCAGCTAGAGGCGCACGTGACACGTGTGCTCCTATCGCCTGTAGAGGTCTACTAGCCTGCTTACTTGCCATCATGCCAAGAGCGCTCCTGGAGAAAAGTTCAGCGAAGACCTCAGAGGCAGATGAATCACTTGCTTTGGTGTGCTCAGTTCTGGAAAAGCTATCCAAGCTACAGACAGCAGCAGCAGCAGCAACAGCAGGACCCATTTCCCACTCTCCCAGCTTGACTCTCCACGAGCCTGGCTGCCTTCACCCAGAATCGACTTCTGACCAGATAGCCTGAGGGACGGTCAGGCAAGGGAGCAGGTTGCAGAACTGGAAATCTAATCAGCCTGCTATGGACTACCCTGGACCTGGTCAATGTCAGGTTTGTTCCAAAACAGCCAGAGGAGCCTTGACTGATTCGGATGCCCTTGATCCAGTTTGCCCAGTCACCACAACAAAGGCCTGGAATGCTGCTGGAGGAGATCGGGGTGACTTCAAGACGCAAATCATCAGAAGTTATAGAGAAAGCAGACGACACCTTTCGGAGCAGAACCTATGGAAAAAAGTCGTCATTTTGACCTCTTCTGATGTGTATCAAATTCTAGAACTATAGCATAAGAATTCCCTCCAAGTGCACACAGCGGTAGTCCCTACCCTGCCTTGAAAAGCCTTAATGATTCTAGCAGCAGCCAGGCTGGGAGCAGCCCATAGTAAAATCCCACGTCCTGTGTAGCCTTCCGTCAGTGGGGCCTGACGCTGCCCCATCAAGACTATCATGGTCCAAGGTCTTAACATGGCCCCCAAATGGTCATTGTCCTGTTCAATAAACACGGGCTCAGTGCTTGCCGTGATCAGACCCCAAGATGGGCTCACGTAGACTCTTTAGATCTAGGAAATGATGCGTGGGTATGCCATAGGTCAGTCTTCCTCCCTGCTGGCCATGGCCATGGCATGCTACTTCCCCTCGAAGATCCAGCTGTGCAAAAATATTCCTAACTTAGCAACAACAACAAACAAACAAACCCAAAAATAACACCTCAGACTTTTGGCACTCTCTGTCTTAGGTTTGTTTCCCATTGTGTTTCCTGTTCTTCCTTGTTTTCACTGTGCGACCAGTGAGCAAGCCACTGGACCTCTCTGAGCAACACTTTGCTTTTCTGTGAAAGTGGGCTTGACTGGTCATTAACTCCCTGGCCTGATTTTGGATGAGCATTCAAATCAAATGCTCTTCTGTGTGTGATCAGTGAGATCCATGCTTGCTTTTTCTGTAGTCTTGCATAGTTAGGGGAGCAGCACACTTTTGCATGCTCACTCTTGATTGGCCCCTGGTAGTCATCCTGGGAGAAGGAAGGTCAAGAACTGGGGCTCGAGGACAATCAGTGACTTTCCTAGTCTGGCAGGGTAACAGCAACAGTCTTGATCCCGCAGAGTTGAGGCTTTTCAAGTCATGACACTTCTATTGTCCTCGCCAGCCTGCCTCCTTTCCACAGCTGTTTCTCAGGGATGTGCCAGGGTGTGGGACACATGGTGGCGAGGTGCACACTGTTTCATGGCACAACCAACAAGTGCCCCATCTCATGGCACAACCAGCAAGTGCCCCATCTCCAACAAGCCAAGAGTACAGTTAATACTCATTGCCTTGTCCTGGGATCCTGTCTAGGTTTGGTCCCTGCTGCTGGATGACAGGTTCCAGAGAGAGGGAGAGGGAGAGGCAGGCCAGATCTTCTCCTCTGGTGAAACATGATTAGTCACTGAATAAATATCAAGAAGGCATCTCCAGGAAGCATTCCTTGGATACCTCCTCCCCTACCTTCCCAAAATCCCAGATAATTCTGGGCCTGTAGTTGGGGTGCTGACCTCTCGTGTCTGCTTCCAAGATTGTGTCCTGTTAGCTGCACAGGGTGGGGACCATCCAATGTGATCTAATACTGTTTTCAAAATGCAGGCAATGGTACTTTATGTAAGTGCATAAAAATCACCAAGGATGCTTTCAGTCATGGGCAGAAAAATCAAAAGCGTTGGGCCTGCGATACCAGGGGATCCTGTTTGTTTCCCAGAAGCCTTAAATACGCTCTGTGTGGAACATGGGGGCATGCTCGGTGCCACATGCAAATTTCTTACAGAAGAGACAAGAAGAAGAGCTCCAGGGCTTGTTTATTCAGGATCGGACTTCAGTTGGCCCACATCTGGACTTCATTAGTCCCCCCACCCCCAGCCCCATCTCCCTTTATCTGCAAGAGTTCTGCCAAGAAAACAAGGTTCCCCAACATTGCTCCTCATTAAAGGTTAGTTGAGTTTTCAACTGGAAAAAAAGGTGAAGCCGTGCTGCTGGCCCAGCGGCGAGTTAGTGGGACACCCAGTCCCTCAGTTTACAATCCGCTCCATCTGTGCAATTACCCAGACCACCAACAGAGAGAGGTCACATTAATCCTTCGGCTATGCTGTCCCCTGGTCAGATGGCTGCAGAGACCCTCTTATCCCCGGGGGTTTGTGGGAGGGGGCATCTATCCGTGATTTAACAGACGTAGGCATTGCCCAGCTCTGTCTAGGGTTTCGTTTATTCTCTCCAGCACCTGTGCTCACTGCAAGGCCTGGAAAGAAATGAGGCCCGCAGCGGTTCCTGTCCAGTTATGTACGACCCTTAGAGTTCACGACTGTTTGCAAACAGTATCTAATACGAAGGTGACGGGTGTCTCTGTCTTAAGTCACAGTGCTTTATGAGTCCGAGGGATCGAATCTGTGGGAGTCAGAGCATAGTGGGATAGTCAGATCCTTGTATGAGCTGTCTGAGGGACTAGAAACTAATTTGCCTTATCTTAAATGCTCGTCAGCAGCTGTATGAGGTAGGTGTTATTTTCCCCATTTTCTGAGTGAGCGAGGACACTGAAGCCTACAGAGGAAAGTGGGACCTTCCAAAGCTACTTTGCTGGACAAGAGTGGAGGCAAGAATTAAAACTCAGGTCTGACTTGCTTAAAGTCCAAGTATTCTAATGAATAGTCTTTGATGGTTGTTGTTTGGAGTTTTGTTTGGTTTTTTAATCTACAATATGTTTGGTGTGATGTAGAGAGTTCTTTGTCTTTCCTTAGTCAGCTATAAAAGCTTTTAGTTCTTGGTCTTGGAGAGCTACGCGTACGGAGACAAAACATCCAGGCCGCTGGGCGAGTGACCGCTGGTCAGAGTATGCAGCGGTGATTTGTGAGAAACGATTTGAGCGGAGGAGACAAAAGCTAAGTACATGGCCCTAGACTCAGCTCCCAGTATAGGAGAAGAGGAAGAGGAGGAAGGAGGAGGAGGACTATGATGTCCGCCACCTACTGTGTATAGGGAGATGTTCTTTCCCTCATACCACACAGTCCTGGTGGTAGACACTGGACCATCAGCTGATGGGTAAGACGTGATTTTGCCGTTGTAACACGTGGTCAAAAGGGCACGCGAGGCAGGTGTGGGGCCAGCTGTGCTGTTAAAGCATCAAGGAGGGAAACAAATTGGGGGGGGGGACCAAGGTCGTAGGCCCTAGGGACGGGAGTGCTTTAAGGACAATACGTGTCAAAATTTCCTTTTACTTGCGACTAAGAGATAAACAGAAAATTTTATTATTCTCTTCTGCTTTGAGGTCGCCAAGTGTAGACTGGTGTGAGGTGTGAAGGACCCGCCAGTTCAGGGGAAGAGGACTTTGGGCTCTTCACACACACCGACTTGATCATCAGTTTTAACGAGCACGTGTCCTATCTAATTATCAGAAAACGCTCAAGCTGCTGATACCAGCACCACCCTCACATGGATAAGAGCCAGGTTTAGCACGTCTAGTTACTCCTGGTGCAGAGGTGAAAAAAAAAACCCAAACGTGGTGCCAAGACTCACTGGCACTTGAGCGGTACTTTGGAGGGGAAGGGTGGGATTTTTATCAGAGACCTTGACTTGCAGGGAGAAGGGGATTTCTGTAACAGTGCAGGCGATTTTGCAACTCCAGTGCCCTTGCAGGAACTGCAGAGCAGACCTGTTTGGCTGGAGAAACGGGGCCAAGGGTGCTGATGGAGTTCAGGTAGAAAAAGACTGGAGTGAGATTGTCGAGGTCTCTGACTCTTAGGAATTTTCACTCCAGTTAATTGATAGAAATTGACGAGAATATTGTTTGAAGTTAGCTTGGTCAGTTTTCTAACCACGGTCAGAATGAAGCCTGAACCTTTACGGTGGCAATTCAAGGGGAACAAGAGAGAAAAGCCACACGAGGGACCTTGTAATGGCAGGGCAAATAGAAGTCCATGGCAATGGAATAAGGAGAAGGGAGAGGTCTTAAGAATCTGGGTCTTTGCAGTTAGGTTTAGGGACAATGGACCAGAAATACAGGGGTAAGGGAAGTAGTTTGGTGGTGAAGGGCAGGGCTGGGTTTAATCTTGAGCTTGGTTAGTTTGACGTATTGGCATCATGTCCACTTGGGTGAATTGGCAGAAGGCTGGAACAGGTTTGATGGGGCGCATTTGCCCTGTAGGAGATCATCTTCACAGAGTCAGGGAAGCAGCTGAAATCACAGCAGAGGGCTGGGGCTACAACTAGCTGATGACTCGAGTTTATTGAGTAGAAGCCCAATGTGGAAACATTGGGAACAAGGGAACAGCTTAGGAACAGGAAGAAACACACGGTGCTACAATGTTACAGAATCCTGATAGATTCAACACAGAGAAGAGGTGTGCCTTTGGTGTGCATCACTCTCCAGAGAGCTGCCAGCAGACTCTCGTGTGGACTGGCAGAGAGAGGATCTCTTCAAGGAGGCCTTTGGATGCAAGATCCTCCCATTTTGGGAAAATAATGGCACTTGAAGCTATGTTCTTCATGAGGCCTGTGGGGACATGGCGGCCATGCTGATTGCAGCCATATGGGTTCTGAGGTCTCTTCTGTCCTCTTTGTCATCCATGTCTTAGATGTCAGAGTTGTCATACCCATAGAGCCCAGAATCACCACTGGTGGCCTTAGAAATGCCTGTGTCCTCACGGTCTTTAGATAGTGGGAATTTTCCAGTTGTTTGCTTATACTTAAGTAAAGATACGGCAGTTTTTTTTTTTTTTTTTTTTTTTTTTTGTAGATGGAACATTTGGCTTCAGAGAAAGTACAGCTTCGTTCCTGCTCCATCTTGAGAGGCAGAATCCAAGTTTATTATATTTTTCCTTTGCCTCTAGACTGAGAAAGAACTGAGAAAAATGATTTTCCATCATCAAATGTTGGTTGAGTGAATTTTTAATGAGCACAAAGAAATTTGTTAACCCACAAACATGAGCTGTAGGGGTTGGAGTAGGACAAAACAACCCACTCGGGCTGGTGGCTAACAAGGACTTAAACGTACAAGCTTATACTACAGAGTAGAGGATCTTACTGTATATCTCTGTCTTTGGGACATAAGGACCATCTATTTGCTGTGGCTTTTAAAGAAACAGCTTCCTTGGCACCATCAGGAAGAACACAGGAGTGAGAGGGAGGAGGCCAGGTGTCAGGGATGGGACTGCCAAGCTGTGCCCCCTTTTCATTCAGGGTGACTCACTGGCCTCGCTGGCCTTCACCACTCTCTCTTAGAAAGCTTTGGTAGAGCCGGGCGGTGGTGGCGCACGCCTTTAATCCCAGCACTTGGGAGGCAGAGGCAGGCGGATCTCTGTGAGTTCGAGACCAGCCTGGTCTACAAGAGCTAGTTCCAGGACAGGCTCCAAAACCACAGAGAAACCCTGTGTCGAAAAACCAAAAAAAAAAAAAAAAAAAAAAAAAGCATTGGTAGTCACACTGTGACCCGCGGGGTGCCGTGAGAGGCAGACAACAGGGCCGAGGGTGCTTTGTGAGCTGTAAAATGCTGTGTAAATATTATTAAAGCAGAACAGAATATAGGAACATTAGCCCTTCAGAGTCAACGGGGGAAGGGTTCTCAGTCTCTAGAAGGAGAATTGTTAGGACATAATGTGTAAAAATATTACTTTTGGGGGGTAATTTATAAATAGAGCACAGTGTTTAAAATAACACAGAGCAGCTGAGGGGGGTCGAGGGGGTCCTTCTGCAATGGGTTTCTTTTCTTCTGCTTTGTTGCCTGGAAAGGATCAAAACCAACATCACCACACACGCATTTCCTGCCTCTCCCCCCTGGCAAGTTATGCTCTCTGCATCCAGTCTGAAATGTTCTTTTTAAAAGAACTCTTGGGAACGATATTCTTAAATAGTGCTTTGATTTTTTTAAAAAAATTTTATTGTATTGCCCAACCCTTCCTAATCATGGAAGGAGAAGGAGGAGGAGGAGGAGGAAGAAGAAGGAGGAGGAGGAAGAAGAAAGAAGAAGAATGAAAATGAAGCTTTGAAGGTGCCAGGCATATGGTACCATCTATTGAATCCCCTACCAGTCTCACAGGGTGGATGTGAATGCTGTTTTCTTTCTTTCTTTTTTTTTTTTTTTGGTTTTTCGAGACAGGGTTTCTCTGTGGCTTTGGAGCCTGTCCTGGAACTAGCTCTTGTAGACCAGGCTGGTCTCGAACTCACAGAGATCCTCCTGCCTCTGCCTCCCGAGTGCTGGGATTAAAGGCGTGCGCCACCACCGCCCGGCGTGAATGCTGTTTTCTGTAAGGGGACACCTAAGCCCAGATAGGTGAAGTCATCTGGCTGGAAAGTAATAGATAGGATCACACTGAGTCTTACTGGCTCCCAGTTTGTTCTCCATAGCATACCCTGTCCTTCCCACTATGGCTGGCCTAATGTGCCCCTCCCTTTCCTCTCCAGAAACCTGAAAAGACATGGGTGTCTGGGCTCTTCTTCCCCACAGAAGGCAGGAAGAGGCTCTCTCTTACCGTTGAAGACAACTTCCCAAGCACTGGCTTGCTGGCCAGGACCCGTCCCTTTCTGTCCCCTCGTAGCTTAATTGCCCTGCTTTCCTCTGTATGAGTTTCCAGACTCTGGGCCAACGGCCTTAAAAGGCAGGTAGGGGAGAGCGCTCTGCCGGGCTGGCAGCCGGCCATCAACCCCAGATCTGCTGCTAGCCACTTCAGAAAGAGATCAACATGGAAGGAAGGCGGATTTTTTTTTTCTCCAAAGTGAAATTTACATATCAGAACCTTGCTGACTGAGGCAGAAATGAGGGCCTGGGGGTGGGGAACCAAGCCTTTGGAGGGGAGGGGGTGCTCATTTTATGACCCAGGAATGAAAACATTGTGAATAATGAATAAAGTCCGAAAGCAGTAAATCTGGGGCTCCAGAGGAGGTGAGTAACGTGTCAGGGAACGGTTTAAGTCCTCGCCTCCCCTGCAGAGGTGCAGCCCGAGTTTCATTAAATAGCTTTTAAAGGTTAGGATTACAAGAAGCCGAGTCCCCCTGGTTCATAATGATGATTTATGACTGTGTTGTCGACTCCTCGACCCTTCTGTACGAGGGGATGGAGAAAATACATAATTTGCTGCTCATTAACTGTGCAATCTGTCAGGGCGGCTCCAGGAGCCATGTGGTCCCAGATCCTTGTGTCTGCTAAGTGGCTTCAGCCCGGCTGTCCTGGGGGCACACGACGGCTTCTTCACCAGAGAAAATGGTTTTGATAACAATAGAACTAACAAGTTAATCTCTGGGCAGCCCACACCACATCTTTGAACTGAGAGGCCGTGTGGGCTTTCCTCCTCTGTCACTTACCAACATCCATCCTTCCGAGCTCCAGAATTCCCATCTGTATAGCCAACCGGCTTGCCTTCTGGACAGGGTGTGGGCCAAATGAAACAATAGTTTAAAGGAACTGAGAAACGGCTGCTGGAACCAGCACTGTCAGGAGTGTGAGGTAGCATACGGTCTATTATTTTCCCCTCTTGATCTTCCCTTTCTGTCAGGATCTTCACTTGTAGCTCTCCAAGATGGCCCCACCATAGGGATTTTAGAATGTTGAGAGGTAGGGGCTGAAGACAGTCCTGGAGCTGTAATAAAAGCCTGTCTCCAGAAAGTGTCCTGAATAGGAGCAACACTTGCCTAAAACTAACCGGTTAGTCCTGTAAACGATGCTTATCCGCAGTAGAAACCCACGTGTTCCTTCTTACCATGGAATGGTGCTTGAGCCAGGATTTCCTTGTCTAAGACAGGGGCCTGGTCCTGGAAACACACATCAATGCAAGGGCAGGCATTGTGCCCAGGGCCTTGGTGCACAACCTTGCTTGTAGGTGTGTTTCACAAGTAACCTTCTGCTGTTGTCTCTTACGTGTTGCCGCTGCTTGGTTAAGAAGTTATTTTGAAAGCTAGCACAGCAGAGAGGAGGGCGAATGGCATTACTCTCCTGAAGTTCTAAACCATGATTCTGCAAGTAGAGAACGTGTTCTAGATTCCTCCAGCCATAGCTACTTGATCCTCCTTCAGTGTCCATACCCCCTCCAGGTAAACACACCTGAGTGTGATTTGTGAGTAAAGAATCAGAAGTCAGCCAGCGAGTCTGTGGTCATGGACATCTGGAACGTGTTAGCCTGTGAGATTCCGTAGGGTAGAAGCCTGCACAGGTTGGAAAAGGAATTAGATCAGGAGCAGTAGGAAAAAACATTGGGCAGGGGAGGAGCGCGTCTGGGTCCAATCTTTGGGCGCAAGTTAATTTGGGCTCTAGTCTCACCAGCGTAGAATGGCTGCTTTCACACGTGACTTGCCATACCGCTCCAACTTTAATCCCTGTGGCATGTTATCAGAGGGACATTGATTGGCAAGGGTCAGGGGGACATTTCCAGTTGGGCAGCTCTGAGGATTGACTCTTCTCCTGCCCTCTGACATCTTGTCTGTTCCTCCAGTGACCGTTTCTGAGCACCTCCGGGGAGTTAAAAATTAGTTCTGTTTTCTCAGGGAATAGCTAGGCAGGTGCGCTGACTGGGCCAGCCTAGAACCATCCCTCTCTGGGAGAATCATCCTCAATGTGCTGTGGGGAAAGTGTGGCACTGACGGATACAGTGCATTTGTCAACCAGGGCTCTTGTGTCAGCATTGTTCCCACTCCTGTGCCTGCTTGTCGCTGGGCCCTGCTGGCGTGTCTGTTCTCTATACCCTCCTTCCTATACTTGGAGGCCTTTGAGGACCTGGATTAAACTCAGCCCGTGATGCCTTACCCCACCATAAAGGAATAACGGAACCTCTGCAAAGGAGGGCCCCGGATGTGCCTATCGATTGCTTCCCTTGTGGTTGTGAGTGTCTCTGCTCTCTGAAAGGGCAAGTGCGGTTCGGTTCATCCTGCTCCGTGGGAGGAAGTGTGAAAGGGAATGTTGTGGTGAGCGATGAGCTGGCCGTCACCGTCCCTGGCCTGGGCTTGCAACCAGGAAGTGGCCACAGCTGTGCTGTGGAGTTAAGACAAGCGCTGCAGGCTGCACGGTTGTTCATCACCCAAGGCAGTTTGGTCCAGTGACGAAGAAACACCATCCACGTGTGCATCGCCAAAGGCAATTTGGCCAAATGACAGACGTTGTCCACAATCACCTTTATAGAGTGACAGCTGGCCCATGCTTAGGGGATAGAGCACATTGTGGAAGAGCGTGTGCACTGGCCTCTCTTCGACTTTCAAACCTAAGGAGACAATATAGTCTGACTGAGGAATTCAGACACCTAAACGCACTGTATTGAATGTTGACTTTCATTTCAATGTTATGAAAGCTTTTGCTTGTTTGTGAAACAGTCTCCCTGTGGAGCCCAGGCTGGCCTTGATCGTCCTGCCTGAGCTTCCCAGTGCTGGCATTATAGGTGTATGCCACTGTGCCCAGGTTAGACTGGTGCTGGCATTGTAGGTGTATGCCACTGTGCCCGGGTTAGACCGGTGCTGGCATTGTAGGTGTATGCCACTGTGCCCGGGTTAGACCGGTGCTGGCATTGTAGGTGTATGCCACTGTGCCCGGGTTAGACCGGTGCTGGCATTGTAGGTGTATGCCACTGTGCCCGGGTTAGACCGGTGCTGGCATTGTGGGTGTATGCCACTGTGCCCGGGTTAGACCGGTGCTGGCATTGTGGGTGTATGCCACTGTGCCCGGGTTAGACCGGTGCTGGCATTGTGGGTGTATGCCACTGTGCCCGGGTTAGACTGGCGGTTTTGCTCTTGTTGTTTTCATGATGCTATATGTGTAAGAAGTAAAAGAGGGCTAGAGATGCCACTCAGTGCTGGGGCCTTGGGTTCACTTCTCAGTATAGAAAATTAAATAGGTAAGTGTTAAATAATGAAAGTAAATTAAGTCTCTCTTCCCATGACTCAGCACATTTCCCGCCAGAGCTGTCTCATACACCAGCGACTCTGCATAGGCCAGCAACCTCCGTCTATGGGGAAGTAAGTGAAGCCTGAGAGGTTTTAGTCCTGAAGTGGGTGGGGAACGGGACAGAGCCTGGATTTACTCAGGAACTGACTGCCGTATTCACTGTGGACTGTGGAAATGCCCGTCAACGCTAGCACCAGGGCCAAACTAGTATTAATACACATCCCAGAACCCTAAGATTCGATCACATGGGTCTCTGACATGTAGCCACTCTTTTTTTGTTTGTTTGTTTGTTTTTGAGACAGGGTTTCTATGTGTAACAGCCCTGCCTCCTGGAACTAGCTCTTTTAGACCAGGTGGGCCTCGAACTCAAAAAGATCCGCCTGTCTTAGCCTCCCGAGTGCTGGGTTTGAAGGTGTGCAACACCACTGCCCAGTATGTAGCCACTCTAAACTGTGCCTTTGAGTCTTTATTTTCTTTAGTTTTCTATAGATGAGTCTTTTTTTTATGTACATACACACACACACACACACAAACATATATATATATATATACATTAGTCTCAAACACACATGTATATACATATTTATACTTGGTGAATTTTATTGTTGTTACAGAGATTATAACAATGTCAGAATCTTTTTAAAGAAGGAAATAACAGCCATGTCGTTCACACTTTGGTTGTTCCTCTTGTGTTTATTTAAATATACATATTTAAGTAGGTCATTAAGATTCTGTACCTTTTAGTTAAATAGTGACTATATTCTCCTATTGTCACAAAATGTGGTCTGCAATGTCACTTTAAGGATGTCTCAGCTCTCCCTAACTTCCTTATTGGTTTCTTTTCAGATCATCACAGGGGAATTCTACCGGATCTATTACCTCAAGGAGAAGTCCCGATCCACCATTCAGAACCCTTATGTGGCCGCTCTGTATAAGCAAGTGGGCTGCTTCCTCTTTGGCTGTGCCATTAGCCAGTCCTTCACAGACATCGCCAAAGTGTCCATCGGGCGCCTGCGGCCTCACTTCCTGAGCGTCTGTAACCCTGATTTCAGTCAGATCAACTGCTCTGAGGGCTACATTCAGAACTACAGGTGCAGAGGAGAAGACAGCAAAGTACAGGAGGCCAGGTAAGATGTCACCCGCACACAGACTCTTGACACAGTGTCCTTTGGAGAGCATCTACTGAACACCCCAGGGGCTGGGCTCTGGTTTAGATGAGGGAGAAAGTGTGGTACCTACGCTGGAAGAACTCATAGCCTAATGATTGAGACAGATGTCTAAATACATCGATGTGATATAGCATCGGTAAATCCATTCCTTCATTTATTCCTTCTCTTGCTCGTTTATGCATGCCTGCTAAGTTCCAGGCATGTTTCCAAAGTACTACCAAGAATGCAGAAATGAACAAGATTGGTGTCTGCTGTCAAGGTCAGAGACTAGGAAGGGAAGACAGGAGAACATTGGGGATGTGACTATGGTCCTTTCATGGCCCCCTCTTGTTCTTGCAGGAAGTCCTTCTTCTCGGGCCACGCCTCCTTCTCCATGTTTACTATGCTGTATCTGGTGGTAAGTTTCTGTTCTCTGACAGGAGCAGACCCAACCATAGCTTACCCCCTTGGTATCCGTGAGGACATAGTTCATATGAAATCCTTGAGGAAAAGACCTGGGCACGTTAAATCTCATTGGAGCGCAACACTGCCGTAGCAGAAGTCCTGTTAATGTCTAGACTTTTTCTAGATAAAAGTCTGTTCACCCTGCTGCTAGATAGGGACTCTGTGTCCATTTTGGAATTATAGCGTGATAGAAAGTACTTGCCTAGTAGTTTATGGTACAGTCGCTGCTTATGCAATCATAACCTTGTTACCGACATTGTTCTGGAGTAGGAAAAGATGATTAGACCCAGAGAATCCAAGTAAACTGTCAAATCTGCAAAAGCACCAGCAGTGACTTTCAAACCCAAGGCTTCTGCTCTGGTTCTTACATCACACACCGTCTGGGTTTGTTCCCATAGTGTACCTCAAATGTTTTAAGTCATTGATATGGGAGGAGGCACACACACGCTCTGGCGTGTCTAAGACAGTCAGATTCGATTCTGTCTTCCACCCTCCCCTGGCTTCCAGGGACTGAACTTGGGTAATCAGGCTCCCTTGCATTGTCCAGTAGCAAGTGCCTTTACCTTCTGAGCTGTCTCTCTGGCCTTCACTATCTCAGTCACTGAGAATGATCTTGGCTGTTACAAAGTACTTCTTTATTTTTTTTTAAGATTTTTTTTTTTTTTTTTTGGTTTTTCGAGACAGGGTTTCTCTGTGGTTTTGGAGCCTGTCCTGGAACTAGCTCTTGTAGACCAGGCTGGACTTGAACTCACAGAGATTCGCCTGCCTCTGCCTCCCGAGTGCTGGGATTAAAGGCGTGTGCCACCAACGCCCGGCAAGATTTGTTTATTTATTTAATGTACACTGGTGTTTTGCCTGTATATATCTGTGTAAGGGTGTCAGAATTTCTGGAGCTGGAGTTACAGACAGGTGTGAGCTGTCATGTGGGTGTGGGAATTGAACCCGGGTCCTCTGGAAGGACAGCCGGTGCTCTCCAGCCCCTACAAAGTACTTTTAGTACACATTCCTGTTTCCTGGATCCAGGAGCAGTAAGAAGTGTGTCTGAGTTCATTTGCCTTGGAGGGTGGAGATGCGATTTGGATTCGCACGTCCTTCCCCGGCTGACTTCCTCAGACATGCTCAGACCGTGCAGGTGGACAGGCTCCCAACACTCTAGCTGCCCGGTGGCCAGCAGGCCGCTCTGCTTTCCTTTGCCAGTCTTTTCCCACCTTTCCTCCCGCCTTGAGTGAGGTCCCCAGCCAAGGCACTTCCTGCTTTCTTCAGCTGCTCCAGTGGAGTTCAGAGCGAATAGGTGCCGGGAGGTCAGACATAGCTCCAAAAGTGGAAGCCGTTTGGAAAAAGAACATTTTGATTTCAACTTATTTAAAAAACATAATTAGGAATCGGAAAAAAACAGAGTTTGTTTTGTTTTGCTTTTTCCCCACTGCTTTCCAAGTTCAGAGGCCTCTGGCTTCCCATTACCCAGGATGCAATGCTGAAAGGTAGGCCCCAGCCTATAAAAACATTCGAACCTGGGCCTTATTTATTCACGAATGGCACCCCCCTCCATTCTTCATTTGCTTGTTTTTGTTTTGCTCTTAAAAAGGATAATTTAGCAGATATTTAGGTTTCTGTTCCATGTGTGTATTTTACCAGGGCTGGAAGCAATTTCACAAACGTAATTTCAGTATTTTGTAAAAGTGCTTAGGAGAATTGTATGTGTTCATCCCCTCCACCCCCACCCCACGTCCCTTCATTCTATTCCAAGAGAAAAATACTGAATTCTTTTGAAGTCAGCACTGGGCAGGATGGCCTTTGCAGCTGTCCAGGTGTGTGTTGACATGTTTGGGGTGCAAGTTTGGGGGCCCTGCTGTGTGCCAGGCACTATGCTATGGGTCACAACAAGGCATGTGCTTCTCCGTAGCTTGTGGGCTTGGCTTTGATTATCTTGTTTGTGGAAATAGACTTGAATCTGAGACGTTAATACCGACTCACAGAACCAGGAGAACAGAAGGACACTTGAAGGGTGGTCCTCCCTCTTCTCTTTATATTGGCTACAAAATAAATAAATAAATAAACAAATAAATAAATAAAACCTCAGAAAAAAACCGAAAGGAATGTGAGCTCTTGACCTAATTTCAGCCACACCTGAAGGAGAAGAGGTCTGACCTGCCCTTCTTCCCATCTGCTTTCACAGTTGAGGTGGTTCCACACCCTCGCCTGGCCTGCCTCCACTCCAGCCTTTCACTAGCTGTGGCCACAGAAAGGAGTTGGTACAAAGGATGACTGAGCGAGGCGTGCGTTGTCATCGGAGATTTATTTGTATCCCTTTGAGGGAGGGAAATACGTAGTGCCTTCTTCCTGGTGAAAGAAAGGAGGGAGAGAGAGAGGAGGGGAGGGGGCATGCTTAGCCCTTGTCTCTTGGTATATTCGCTTTCTCTCTCTCACACACACACACCCAGACCCTTTGATTACACACAGCCGCAGGATCTTGGGAACTTGTGCAGAGATGCGTATATGCACTGTCCATTTTTGAAGACACCCACACGTACAGATCCAGACAGACAGACACACACACACACACACACACACACACACACACCTCTCCTCCCGCCCCACCCCACCCCGCCCCGCCCCAAGGTTATCTGCCTTAAAGTAATGTCAAAAGGCGGGCAATACGAGCAGTGTTCCTTCCCAGCCCTTGGCTTTGTATGATATTCCACACAAATCCCAGTCCTTCCCAGGCTCCACTTGCAAAACTTCCCTCAAGAAGGTTTGAAGCTCCCTGCCTGGGAGTGGAAATCTTGCCATCAGTGAGACAAGCCCTTTATCCCACCCCCAGGGCTTTTATGTTGGACCCCAGGAAGTGCTACAGTTGGACCTGGATCCTGGCCTACCCTCCACGTACCCTGAGCTTTCTCTGACAGCCTGAGATCCACGGCTTCCCTGGAGCATCAGGGAGGATCATATGGGAACCAGCTGAGCGTGGTGCACTCGCACCCAGTTTGCTTTTGCCCCTAGAGTCAGACAGATACTGACTCTGCTATTAGTTAGCTGTGAGCTATGAGTGAGAGACTCAGCAGCCTCTGTCTACTCATCTGTAAAATGGACACTGTCACGTCTATCTGAGAGAGTGGTTACCACTAATCTGGCCCTACACTCTCCATCTGTCAAGTGAAAGAAGAAGGAGTGGGGGTTGGTGCTGTTTATCGCCCGGTCTGCATTCTATTTGGAAGAAGTTTAAAGTCCTCTGTGTGATGAAAGAGGAAGGGAAGTCATGAGGGCCAAACTTCTGGCCATGTAAGCCTGGAGTTCAAAGACGGGCTGACTAAAAACACCAGGCATCCCCATTGCAGGCCTGTCAGCTTCAGCCATCAGCAGCAGCAGCAGCAGCAGCAGCTTCCAGAGCTTTGAAAGGCGCTCCAGACTGGGTTTGGATTTGCAAAATGGGTGGCTTGGAAAAACCATGCACGAAACACCAAATTATCTCTGGGCATGGAAGCTTAAGGATGAGGTTAAGGTTTGTTAGAGATTGCTACAGCACAAAGAAGCATACACTATGCCTCCCACCTCGGGGCCTTGGCCTCCATCCCTGAGGACCACATCTGGATTGGTCCTTTGCCTCCATGGTCAGGGCACGAGGACGGTGTAGTTAGCTGGATAAACACCAACACTAAGGCAGACACCCACTTATGCCGCACACCTGGTGTCTCCACTGTGTACCAGATTCTCAGATACCATCCAGGGCTCCTGGGATGCCCCGGACCTGGGATCATCCACAAGAAAACCACCCATTCAGCATTTGGCAAGTATGTGGTGAACAGCTGATAGGTACCAAGTGCCGTGATAGGAGTGGGAAGATGGAATTTGGTAAGGCATGGTCACGGTGCTTCAAGTGTTCAGACAGAGACCCCAGGAAGACAATGACGATAGTGTGGCACCTTGTGCCCAAGCGATCGGGAGATGAGTAGGGTATTATGGCTTTTTGGAACTGTGGTCTGCTGGAGCAGATACGTGAAGACAAGTCTTGTGAAAACGGGAGGGAGCCACAGCACATAGAAGCACACTCTGTGCCTCTTGCCTCCAGAGTGTCAGCTGTACAGTTCCGTCCTGCTTGGTGGCCAGAAGGCAGCAGGAAATGATATTGATCATTATCCTCCGCGGTGGGGAACACTGCATTCACCGTTTCCTTCTGCCTTGCTCATTAGGCTACAGTGGGTTTACGTCCAGGCTCCTCCTTCCTTGGAAGGCAGCACCTTGCCCAAGTTTGACTTTTTTCAGGTCTCCTTCTCAGAGAAGCCCTCCCCGACAGCCCTGTATAAAATAGATAGTCTCATCCTCCATCATAGGTCCTTCCTGCTCTCCTCACACCCTTAACGAGTGTGCAGTGGGTGTTTGATGGGTGAAATGAGTGTTGGGTGAGCCTTGGGTCACTAGACGGTCGTAGGTCAATGGTCCTTTTCAGTCCAATAAGTTGCTTTTCATTCCATTCACGGACTTGTTAGATTACTAAGAGCCCTGTGGTCTAGGAGCAAGGCTTTTTAACCTCTTTACTGAACCCTTTCCCCATTGGCTTCTGCTGTGTTGTCCAGTGAGATCTGTTTATGTGTCACAGGATGTGTTGGGTACCAAGGAAACAGGGAAGTGGCTGACCTCCGACGGCCACATTCTCCAGGCTGTGGTTGTTAGTCATTGAGGTTTTGTTCAATAAGTTTGAAACCCCAGAGCATAGGGTCTGGGGTGCCCATGAGGCATTCCCACAGATCCTGGAAGAACGTGTTCCAACCTCTCATAGGGACATAATTGCTGTCTCTAGGGGGAGAGAAGCATAAACTGCTGTACCAGATGTTTTTCTGCTTCATTCTGTCTGTCTATCCATCCACCCATTTGTAGGCACTTGTTGTGAGCCAGAACCTATGGTAGCACCTGGAAACCCCAAAGGTGCTCTCAGAATTTGTGGAGAAACCCATAAAAGCATATAGTTGTGACTGAGTCCGAGACTCTCCCTGATTCAGGATGGGAGCAGTGGAGCCTAGAGGAAGGGCTGTTAGCTCTACCAACTAAGTCAGCTCAGAGACTCCCAGGCCAGTGCCTTCCACTCACTTATACAAGCCGGATGTCTACCGTTGAGATGTGGGTGTTTATTAAGTATGTCAGACGGGTGCGGTAGAGGAACCTGACGCTCCAAATATTACGGAGCTTGTCCCAGATGACAGCTACATTGCTCCCTGGGATGACTTCTTTTCTCCCAAGACTAGAGAGAGAAGTTCTGAAAACCAGGACTCGGTGTGAAGCAGTAATTTCCTACCGAGACCAGCAGCCCTTGAGTTAGACCGTAGACTCAGAAAGACAATTCTTCCATGTAATCCAGAGCGCCCTGTTTCCTTGAGCAACACAGCCTCTTCTGTCTGGATCTCTTCATCTGTGCCATGGGTACCCCAGTGTCCACCTAGCGTGATGCTGGTGGCAGTTGCCGGTAACTCAGCTTCTAGGCCAGTGTCTAACTCAGTGCTCGACAGAATCATCATTTCCTTTCCTTCTCTTGATAGTGATGGAAAAATGAGGTTTGATTTTTTTTCTGGAAAGGAAGAGAGTGTCAGGTTAAAAAAAAATCTTTTGTCTTCAAAGCAGTTTAATAACTCTACAGAGGGAAGCTGGTTTACATCATGTGGCCTTCTGCCAAGCCCATGAACCCGGGTCAGGTAGGGTGCCCAGGAGGAGACTGGAGAGCGAGAAAGTGTCTCACTCTGGGTGTGGGTGACCTGTGCTGCCTCTCAGAAAGCTTCCTTTCCACTCTCAACCCACCTGTCCCAAGAGCAATGGCAGCAGGGGAGAAGACTGTGCAGGCCTGTTTCTCCAGTATGCAAATCACTGCATGAAACACAAATGACTTAGCAAGAATTAGGGAGCCTTGGAGCATGGCTCACACACCAGGCTCAGCCCCGGGTAGACAGCACCAGGCTGGAACTCACTATAAGGAGATCTAATTGGAAGTCCCATTCCATAGAACCTCAGATTTGAAGCTAGGGCCAGGGAGGAAGTTCCATTTATGGATGCAATGTGGATGCCAAGGTCCCATGTGCATTCCTCTGGAGAGGGGAAGCAGATGCGCACCTTTGAGTGTAATCCTTCTCACACCCCAACCGGCAGGTCTGTGTTAGCAGCTGGAAGCACAGCCTCAGCACCAGCAAAGCAAACTGTCGGGACACAGGAGCGTTATTACCGTAGTGCTAAAAATTTCTACTGCTAAAAATGTGTGTGTCCTTCCAGTTTTTGAACACAGTACACGTTTGCAACATTTTTAAAAGTGAGCACATCTTAGGGGCTGGAGAGATGGCTCAGTGGTTAAAAGCACTGCCTGCACTTCCAGAGGACCTGGGTTCAATTCCCAGCACCCACATTGGCAGTTCACTAATGTCTATAACGCCAGCTCCAGGAATTCTGACACCTTCACACAGATACACATGCAGGCAAAAACATCTCTGCACATAAAATAAGTAAATTTTTGAGAGTGAGCATGTCTAGGGCTATCTACAAGAGCAGAGAACTTCAGCAAAGTAGAATGACTTAGCTGGGGCCCTCATGTGCAAGCAAGTAGTGAGTTCCTCAGCCCAGAGCCGTTCACAGAGAGCAACAGACACAGGCAGGACAGGATTTCGGGAGTGGCCCAGATGTGGTCAGGGTAACTCACTCTGAGGACTTAGCTGAAGCTCCTGCAGGCCCTCTCTGATACAGGGAAAGTCTGTTTTAGTTTTAATGTCCTATTCTTGAGTGACCTGAACCAGTACCAGGAACTAGGAATGAGTGGAGCCTCTAGAGTTGCTGCCCGGAGCTCCAGATTATATGTAGAGAACCTTTTGAGGCCCGAACCACAGTCTTAAGTTAGCTCTTGTGAACTGGACTGGGCACCAGAAGATCCCACCCATTTGGTGGGATCCTACTGTCAGCCACAAAACCTATTGCCATTACCTAACTAACTTCGAATCAAACGCATCCATTAAGTGGAAGATCATTGCACAAGGTCTTCCTTTAGTAATTTATTTGTTTTGGAAAGCCCGTCACAGTCACTGAATAACTCCTATGTCAAGGCAAAGGGCCATCTCCATTGTAAACATCAGGGTCATTCCTGACCGTGAGGCTGTTGTTCCACGGTGTTCTAATTCCTGATCGATACGGAGGCACAAGTCTCATCTGCTGGCTGTCACTCCCAGTCCGTGTGAGGAATTCTTTTCCCATGGCCCGTACTCTGCTCTCATTCACGAGCACTCCCTTCCTCTCTTCCTGGAGCTATTCTGATGCCTGTCTCCTCCCCAGTTCCGCTCCTGTAGGAGATTTTTTTCTCTTCTGGAGCCCCAGCCTGAAGCCTCTGAGTCAGTGGCAGGGGAGATGTAGCCTTGTCCGGTGGGGAGTCCGCCCTTCCTCTACCCCACCCTGGCTTCCAAGACCTGTGACCTAAGTCTGCAGGCAGTGAGCAAGGGAAGGGTGGGATTCTGCGTGAGTGCTCTCTGAGACCTATGACTTTTCAGTGAAGGAAACAGAAAACCCTTAGAGGTGCTTAAAGAAAAGTGATTAAAGATTAAAATCTGGTACTAATTGGGGTGTGTGTGCTGTGCTACATCCTCTCTCTCTGTGGCCCACCGATCCATACCACGGCCTCTGACACCGGTTATTACTCCTTCACCTGAAAGGAAGCTGAGGCACGAGGGCGTTCTGATTAAAACCTGTGCTCTTTCTGTTGTCCATCCGTCTGTCTGTCAGTCCACTGCCAAGAGTAGCTGGAGGAAGGCAAGCCTGAGTGGGCACTTAGAATGTCAGCTTGTTTTGGCTCATAGTGAGGCCAACATAATTTCCATCCCTGCTCCCATAGTGAGACACTATGTAATTCAAGCAGGTCTCAAACTTGCTGCCTGCTCACCTGTGCTTCCTGTTTGGAGTATAGGCACCATGCGAGGCTAAAGGCAAGATCTTTTGGTTCATGATTCATCAGAGCATTGCACAATGAAGGAGGGAGAGGTCAATGACCTGATGCCTTAGAATTACCGTGATTATTTACCCTGCCTATGGTAACCCATTATTGCCTATACTCCTTCCAAAGTATCTAGATTTTCAACCTTGGTACCTTGCTTAGAGCCAATTTTCAAATTTCCAATGCCTTTCCCCCCAATAGGTAGATATTCTCTAAAATAAGTAATTTCCAACTAATGGGTCTTTTCTCCTGAAGGATTCAACACCTTTAATAATGTTATAAGCATTGTGACAGAATTAAGGACTTAGTATAGAGTATTTACCAGTCTGTGTTGTCAGACCCTTAGTATTTCATGGAATATAGTTTGAGAGAAATTGGTCTGCCCAACAAAGGGCAGATTTCCTGGCTTGGTGCCCAAGGCCCTCTGCAACCTTATTTCTCCCTATACCTCATCCACTCTCCTCTCCAGCTAGGCTGGACTATTGGAAGTACCGCCCTCAACAGCCTCCCAATTCTCCCTTACCTTCCATCAAAGTAGTCTTCCATCTCGATGGTTCAAGTCCATCATCCTTTGCACTTGGCAATGACACTAACTGCCTTCCACCTTCTTTCGTGGTGTCTCTGAGACACATTAGTACACTTACTGAACCCATCACTGTATACCGAGTGGAGTTAACATCTCAGCTCTTTGCCCTTAGCGTCTACCAGTGTATGGTTCCGTCCTGTAGGGTGTTTTCCTTGAGAATGAACTTTCCAGTTTTATTCTCCAGGTGTTCTAGAATGTGCATCGTGTTCTAATTAAATGTATACATTTATTCTTATAAATGAAGATTCTAGATCTCTATTGAAAGTGGCCTTATGTCCCTTACTTCACAAAGGAAGTTTTGGATGCATTAATTTGTATTCATTGTCTTAGCCTTTGGGATGGTGATTTTGCTGCTGCTTCTAGGTTTTGACTGATTATTGCTGATATATGAGAAACCCATTGGTTTTCCTTGAGAATGAACTTTCCAGTTTTATTCTCCAGATGTTCTAGAATGTGCATCATGTTCTAATTAAATGTATACATTTATTCTTATAAATGAAGATTCTAGATCTCTATTGAAAGTGGCCTTATGTCCCTTACTTCACAAAGGAAGTTTTGGATGCATTAATTTGTATTCATTTGTCTTCGCCTTTGGGATGGTGATTTTGCTGCTGCTTCTAGGTTTTGACTGATTATTGCTGATATATGAGAAACCCATTGATTTTCCTTAAATTTGCTTAGCGGCCAACAGCAGTATACCCTCTTATTAGTTTTCCTCTCAGTGTGTTTAGATTTTCTAACATTAGAGTCACTGTGTCACGGTGATGGTAGGCCACCTGTTTCCTATGGGTGGCTTTGTATTTTCCGAGTGAGAATTCCGTCCTAGACAAGGCTCCTGCCTCTGGGATCTTCCATTCTCTCTCTGTCCCCTAGGCCTGGCCTCCTGGCCCTTGGCATGCTCCTTCCTGGCCACCAAAAGGAAAGTGCCCCATTGTCTCTGGAAGGGAGGTCTGGCCTTTGCCCCTGCCTCAGGTCTGTCATGTGGCTAGCAGCCCCTCCCTCTGCTCTTCCCTTTTCTTGGCCTCTCCCCTGCTTTGATTTGTAGTCGGAAGTTCCCCCTTGTTCCTCTTGCTTCTTCCCCCTCATTTCCCAAGTTCCCACAGGAACCTGGGAAGTAGGTTGTGCCCAGAGGTTAAAGCGGAAACTCTAGCAAGATAACTCCGGAGGGGACAATACCCAGTTGACGTCATTTCAACTTTCCTTGGGCCAGAGGTAGTATTTGGGGTGGTTTTTTTTTTTTCTTCTCTTTTCTTGTCTTTTTCTTACATTTTTCTTCAGGTTACTCTTCCACCCCACCCAGCACAGTATCTGTCAACATCCCCTTGAAAGTTCTCTGGCATTGTCTGGCTGGTTTATGTTTCCTCCTTTGCTGATTCAGAATCCAGGTTCCTACTGGTGACTTGGAAACTTCTCTTGGATGGAGCTGCTTTCTTTCAAAGCAGAAACATCCCCTTGCTGGGCCTGTCAAAGCAACTCACTCAAAGCTTCATGGGTGTTCCATCGCTGCGGCAGGGGATTGCTGGTCTCCCTAGAGACTATGCAACTGTAATCCCCAAGAAAACTCCCAGATGTGTTGTTAGTAAATCGTTATCAGTCCTGCAACAAAGCCTTTGCAGGCCTTGGTTACTCTTCTCTAAGTAGTGTAGATCCAGAGGATCAGAGGAAAGTCACGTTTATTGAATGCTTGCTGTGTGCGCAGCAGTACGTAAAAACCATTCATTTGTACTATCTTACTCGGGTCTCTTTAGCTGATCCCTCTAAATAAACTTAGCATTTTTTAGGCTATAAAAATAAAGATCAGTGACTGGCGTCATGTTGAAATTAAATACTCTATCAGCAGCATAGCACATCAAGTCTAGCTGGCTCCATTTAGCATAAATGTAGAGCATGCTGGTCTGGTGTTCTGGTGCCTATGAATGAGAAGTCATTGAGCATCTCTTTTATCTCTTTCCTTCAGCTCTACCTTCAGGCCCGCTTCACCTGGCGAGGGGCCCGCCTGCTGCGGCCCCTCCTGCAGTTCACTTTGCTCATGATGGCCTTCTACACGGGATTGTCACGTGTATCTGACCACAAACACCATCCCAGCGACGTCCTGGCAGGATTTGCCCAAGGAGCTCTAGTGGCCTGCTGCATAGTAAGTAGCCCTTTGTCCTTTGCATGCAAATAGAAGCCCTAAACGGGTGCTTGTTAAATGTTTCCAGCTCAGTGATTAAAGCTGTGGAGACTTCATTCCTGTTCCCTTCTTAGTGAACCAAGAGCGGCTGGCTCCAGCACCCCATCGGTAGGTGAGACTCGATTGATAGGGTCTCTGAATCCTCTTCTCCGTGAGCACCAAATTTGGACTTGTAGAATGCTGTGATTAGAAGACAGCTTAGATATTGTCCAGCCGACCCAGTATCCAACCACAATAAACTGAAGTTGCCCAAGCACACACGTGAGGAACAGATAGAATGGCAGTCTCCTGACATAGCCTATTCATACACAGCTTTGGTGGACGCTAGTTAGTCAGCGGCTCTTCTCGGCTTCTTGGAAAATCCCTACACCTTACTATGAATGATCTCCAGGGACCTTGGTCTGTGTTGACTAGGGAACCAGAGGTTTGCTGAAGGAGAAACCCTTCCTTGGCCAAGGACCTTGCATATTATCAGAACGTCATCCACACTGAACTTGGGGTTGGCCACATGTTGGTTCCCCTAATACAGATGGATTTCGTTTTTTTTCCCCGTGTTTCATCCTGATTCTCAGTGAAGGTGGGAATTGGTTTTCTACCTCCCTGAGCCACTGTCTCCCTGCCCCTCCTGCCTCTTTCCTACATCCCAGATGCTGAGTGTGCACAAACTTTAGTATTAAGGTTTCTGGGACCCTTCTTAGAGGTCTTCACCCCGGTCCCATAGGATCCTAGTCCTGAGTTCTTCAGTAGGACTGCAATAGTCACGTGGATGGGGCCTCAGCAGGCCGGCAAAGGCCCCGCACAGTGTGGTCAGCCCACGGTGTCAGTGTTAGGGTGCTCAAAGTAGACACAATAGACATGATGACCCATCTGCCAGCTTAGATGTCGGAGGTGTGGCTAGGAGACTAGTGTCTTGATGGCTGGTCTTTAGTATGTGTGCTCTCTCTGTCTCTCTGCATGACTGTGCGTGCGTGCGTGCGTGCGTGCGTGCGTGCGTGCGTGTGTGTGTGTGTGTGTCTTTCTCTCCAGAAGAGAAAGCAAATTAGGGGAGCCAATTGTTACCCAGAGCAGCTGTCACCCTCTAGCTTGTCCCCTGGTGCCTGGCCCTTTAATATGTGATGACAGTGGGGGATGGGTAACTCTTTGCTGCCTGCACCCTCCTGACCTTTGCTCTCAGCGGGAGGGCAGGCCATGGAGCCTGCTGCTCTGCTTCTTTCTGCTTGGACCTGCTGCCCTGATTGGTCTCCCTTACCCCCAATTAAAAAAAAATTAAAAGGTGTGGGGATCATTCCTAACCTTCCATGAACAATTAGACAAAACTTGGGAGAAGGAGGGCTTGTTTTCCAGAAGGAAACCTGGGAGTTTGACTTTTATCCTGTTTGACTCTGAGTGACTGTAACGTGGGCTGAGAGTTTGAACCGGGGTTTGGAAAACCACCTACTGTTGGTTGGCACCTCTCTGGGTACTTTGCCCTGTGACTTCCTTGAGGCCCATGTGGTCAGTGCACTGATGGGACAACTCAGACTTGGCCAAGTGACTTAGGTCACTCAAGGCCAAAGAGCTACTCCAAGAATGACTCAAAGCCATGCCCTCTGTGCTCGCAGCGGAGGAGGGGCGCCAGATACCGGGCCAACCAGAGGTACCCTGAGCAGAAATCATGGAGAGAGCTGTCTAAAGAGGGTCATCTAAGTGTGTTGTAGGGACCTTCCCAAGCCTTGGGCTGATCCGGTTAGCCTTTTGAGTCTGGAAGTTTCTTTTCACCTAGATAGTTTGAAAAGAGGTGACCTCTTTTTCACCTCTTGCCCTTTTACCTGTCTGCCTGGTGTGACAGGCACTAGGCCTCGTTGATCATTTTTCTTTCGATTCCTAACTCCACCTGGCACAGAGCCAGGACCTCCTGGTCCCACTGGCTTGGAAGTGCAGCACCGAGAGATTTGATTTGCTTAAGTCATCTGACAGGCCAGGGCAGAGAAGTCTCTGGAAGCTGTGGCTGGTTGCTCAGCGGAAGAGGTTGGGAAAACTCAGCAGGGAAAAAAGAAGCCAGTGTGTCCTTCCCCACAGAGAGCCGGGCAATAGTATGGCCCTGTCTTGGATTACAAGGAAAGACAGACACAAAACTCCCCAGCTGCTGCACCGAGTCAGAGATGCTGGCCCTCTGGGTATCTATCTAGTCTAGGACCGCTAGAGTATAGAGGACATTTATTTGCCTTTGTAGGGTCTCAGCTCCATCAGCTCCCACCTGCAAGGCCGTAGTCTCTGACCTCCACTCTGCTTACACACCATGTGACAGAAGTGTCCCTTAAGATCAGGGAGTCCTGGGAAAAACAAGTGCTCTTCTCACTTATAGACAGGATAGACCATAGCAGGCTTTCTTCTCGGACTATTTATAGATCACTAGACCTCAAAAAATGACACGAAGATTTATTAATTGTGAAAGCTTGGCCTTTAGTTTAGGCTTGTTTCCAACCAGTTCTTATAACTTAATTAACCCAAATTTTTAGATCTGCGTCCTGGCACATGGCTCTCTTTGCCTTTCCTTAGTATGGACGCCCAACTTGCTCTGAGTCTGCTGGTGTCTCTCCAACTCTCCTCTTCCCAGAGTTCTCTCTCCTCCACCCAGAAGTCCTGCCTAGCGATTGGTCATTCAGCTCTTTATTAAACCAATCAGAAGGGGCCTTGGCAAAGACACATCTTCCCAGTATTACAAGTATTCCACAGCAGTGTATCTGTGATATTTGTTGTTGTTGTTGTTGTTAAGACAGGATCCCACAATGTAATTCTGGAACTCATTATGTAGACCAGGCTGGCCTCAAACTCATGGAGATCTGCCTGCCCCTGTCTCCCAAGTGCTGAGCATAAAGGTGCGTCCCACCATGGATCCAAGTTTCTTGACCTACTGAGACATCTCCCAGAGTCAGAAGGTTCCAGCACTGCACAAACCACAGGGTGCCGTGATGCTCAGCATCTATTTCCTCCTCTGCCGGAAAACCTCTACTGCCCAGCCTCTGAGGCCCCTTGGGGTGTGGGCAGAGGTGTGAGTTTGCTGATGCTCGTGGCGAGCTCACTGTTTGTGGCAACTGTTTTTCATTTAAAATGAGAATGCAGGAGTCAAGAAGGATTAAGGCGCACAGAGAAAATGTAGAGAAACCAGAGCTGACACACTCCTGCAATCTGACACAAAGCCAGCTCTCTAAGACCTCCATCGCACCCCCACACTCCTTCACCTGCTGGCAAGCCACACCTCATGAGCTCTTACCCTTGATAGCTGCCCACTCCTTTCGACCGAGCACCGTCCACTTCCGCTTCATCTCTGGAAGAACCTCTTGTATGAGCCCCACCACAGCTGCTGTTACAAGTAAGCCCAGTCTCAATCTAGCTGTTACAACAGCACAGATTCTTTCTTAAGCCCCCGAGAACCACAGGAACCAAAAATGAGTCTCGCTGAGCTATAATCAAGGTGTGGAAAGGCTGTGTTTCATGGGAAGGCTGAAGGGAGAGTCAGTTTTCCTTGCCTTTTATAGCTACCTGTGTTCCTTGATGTATGGCCACTTCCCCTGCCTGCCCGTCCTCAGGGATGCTGGTACATCAGTAGCCCAGGGTCAAATGTCCATTTCCACGGCCTTACCTTAATCTCACCTGCTCAGTCTTCTTAGGCGATGTGAGGTAGTATCATTACAGGTCTGGAGAGTGGGTTCCGGATATCTCTGAGGAACCAGTGTTCAGCTCTCCTCACCTTCCCCAATCCCTGAAGCTAGAACTACCCAACTGTCAATTACCTGCTCATATGTCTGTCTCCTCAACTAGATTGTGTTTTAATAGCAGAATCCATGGCTTAATCGTGTGGTTGTTGTGGTAGCTGACATATATCAGTTGTTTGATCAGCATTGCAGAAATCATGATTGATGAATGAGCTATGGCCTTAGATAAGATTTCCCCTCTGATACTAGTTTCTTTATCTGTGAATTAAACTTTGAGGTCTTAGCCAGGCGGTTGTGGCACAGGTTTTTAATTCGAGCACTTGAGAAACAGAAGCAGGTGAGTCTCTGTGAGCTTGAGGCCAGCCTGGTCTACAACATGAATTCCAGGACAGCCAGAACTGTTACAGAGAGAAACCCTGTCTTAAAAAACCAACCAAACAAACAGACAAACTAAAACTTTGAGGCCTGTAGCTCTCCATCTTTTATTCGGTGGGACAGTGTTTATATAACTAAGCTGAGCCTGCTCTTTCAGGTGGAGAAATCTCCTCCATGACCATGCCTTAAATTTGGTGATCACCCTTAAGCCTCCCAGTGGTTTACCATGTTGCCCTGGTCATGGTTCAGTCCCTTCAGAGCCTTGGGCAGCAGTCTGGCAGTTCAAGTCTCTGAAGGTCAGTTTTGTCACAGCAAGCAGACTTACTTATCTAGACAAACACGATGCGCCCACAGAGAAGTGGTTTAGTTTGCTCGCCAACTGGATACTTTGCAAAAAGAGAAGACTATGGAACCTGATGAGACTGAGCCTTCACGGTGCCTGGGACTCAGTGCAGATGCTGGAATTCAGTCAGAAAGGACAGCACACCAAGGCACACCTTTGCCAGATGGGGACAGAGGAACAAGGCAGAAGGCCACAGAAGAGGAGACATTCCCTGACAAACAGACATGTATTATCTTTCATTTCATTTGGCTAGCCCTACAGGTGCACAGAACAGATGGACAAACAGAGCCAAAGGCTGCTCCACTGATTCCCCCTGCTCTTCCTAACTGCACACCTCTGCAGCTCCCCCTACCAAAGATTCAAATACCTGGATTCAAGCAGGCAGTGGGACAGAGGGGCGGACATCAGTTCATTTCCTGTCTAGTGACAACTTGCATATCTGGTCACCTTCTTACTGACCCTCTAACAGATGGTAAATTAGGGGGGCATTGGGAGAGGGGTCAGGAGAGGGCAAGCCTCCATGGCTGTGGGTTCAGTAGAGGAAGCAGCTGCTCCCAAGTTTAATAAACACACAGCGGTCTTTCCTGGTTTTCTCTTCCTGGGGGTGTGGCCCCCACCAGCAGTTGCTCTTTTGTGCCTGCTATCTTCCTCCAGGATGCTGGGAAGGGCCAGGGCATTCTTTGTCTCTGCCCCAGAGCAGTGACCTTGGGAAGAGCCTGGGCAAGAATGCTTGTGTGAGGAAAAGTTCAGCCTTGGTAGCCTTGTGAGAGGAAGCTCCTTGCAGAGAACCCAGCACACGCCCAAGTCCACACAGCATCAGAATTCATCCAGGTTCCTTGTTTTGTTTCAGGGGCTCACACAGCAGCACCAAGCCTGCTTTCTACCCCAGGAATTTGTAAGTCTTCCTCCTCTAGTAGGAGATGCTCACCTGTTCCCTCTGGATGTAGTCCAGTGTTGCCTGGGTCCAGAGGAGCGGAAGAAATAATGCCCGCGCCCTCTTAGCTAATACCGCACACAATGCGAAAGTCTGACCATGGTGCCCAAAGTTCCCCTTGCTCCCTAGTCCCCCGCTGTCAGGTAGGCAGGAATGTGGATGTGGCTGAGAAAGGAAGCCAGAGCATAACTCATTTTGAGCCTCCGAGAGATGATCAGAGTATCTTTACAGCACTCAACAGTTTCCAAAGTACATCAAGAATCTCTTTTCTTTGTCCCTTTGTGGAGAGGGATGAAGAAGAAGCCCAGAGCTGCTGTCTTGCCACTTGCTAGTTGGCCTGTTGGCAGGTCATGTCTAACAATTTCTGTTGGGTGTTTACTATGTGGCACGGCAGGGAAGGATGCGAACCATATGCAGAAGGAGTATGGCTAAGCCAAGGAGCTGAATGAGACAGCACAGTGTGGCTTCTGACCCTGGAGTTGCACACCCAGGAAACTTATGGAATGGTAGGAAGCCGAGCTTGGTGATCCTCACTCCTGCTTTTTTTTTTTTTTTTTTTTTTTTCAGAATCAGGGACCGTTCTTCTAGACAGGGAAGACTGGTCCCTGCCTTTGTCAGGTCTCTGTCACCCAGTGGTGGCCTGTTCCTGGACCCCAGCTCTGGTTAGATCCAACATTCACTGCTCATCAGTAGCCTTCTGGGCTGACCCTTACAGACTCTGGCTTTATGATAACCTGAGGACTCTTCCTAGATTTCTCAGCAAGGCAGAGCCTTGTTCTCCTTCAGAAGGGTCCTGGCTCTCCACACCTTCTTCATTCCTTTTGTAGGACTAATTTCCTTCATGGTCTTGGTCCATAATCACAGGAACGAGAGAAGGGTTTGAACAGTCCATCACAGCCACCAAGTGTTTTCTCCTTTCTTATTCCATTCAAGGCTTATACGGATTCTGGGAAGGCAGTTTAGTTTTGAGCTTTGTTTTTTTTTAGATTTATTTTTATTACTTTTAGCTATGAGTATGTGCAGGGTAAGAGGAGATACACATGGGATGCCAGTGTTTGAGCTGTTGGATCCCCCTGAAGCTGAAGTTACAGTAAGTTGTGACCACCCCACCCCCACCATGTGGGTGTCAAGAACCAACCTCTGGTCCTTTGCATGAACAGCAAATACTCTTTTTTTTTTTTTCTTAATTTTTAAATTTTAATGTCTATGTATGCGTATTTTGCCTGCGTGTACATAGGTGTGTTGCTTGGGTGTCTGGTGCCCTTAGAGGCCAGAAGAAGGTGTCAGATCCCCTGGAACTGGAGGGCATTGGTAAGCTGCCATTGTGGGTACTGAGCACTGCACCTAGGTCCTCAGAAAAACAGCACGTGCTCTTAATTGCTGAGCCATCTCTCCAGCCCTAGTGGCTGTAATTTTTTTTTTTTTATTTAAGTAACAGTTGTACATAAATACAAGGCAAGTAGATGATCAGATAAGATCTTCACTCAGTTCTGGACCACACAGGAGTGTGACATAGTCTCAGTCAATGGCGCAACAAAGAGAAACACAGTGGCAAGACCCCTGCTGCGTGACTTTCTCCCCCCACCCCCATCAGGTCCCCTCTCTGATGCATCAGGGTAACACTCAACACAGACAGACACTGGCAAATTCCCGGTGCCAGCAGCCACTGAAAGCCTTTTATTGAGGTTAAAAGGCAATGACTACAATTGAGTAACTCCCCTGTAGTCAAAAGACTAGGCTGCCAAGGATAATTTTTCCTGAGACAGCGTTACTGTACCAGGCCATGGGGGTGAGTCAGTTCCCAGGGCTTGCTTCTCTAAAGGAGCTTCTCCTCTTAAGCTGAGAGATTTTTCTGTATGGTATACTAGAAACCTGGAAGGGAACCTCTAGGCCAAGCCTACTTCTCAAAGTGTACTTGAAGAAGAGGAGACGCAGCCGTGGTGTCTGTACTTACCTGGGAGGTGGCCAGCTTCTCTCGAGGGCTGCAATTTCTGGGCTCTGATGACTCAACATAATCCTTGCCCCGGAGGAGCTCACAGTCTAGAAAAGAGAAGCATGATGCAGCATTTAAAAGATCATATACATCAAAGCCTGTGTTGTAACAGCGAAATGGAAGGTTATTAACAATGTAGTAGGGGAAACAAATGGGAGGTAAGGGCAGCTCTGGCGGGAGAGCTTGTGGTGGTTTTCAGGGTGCAGATGCAGGAGCTGCTGTCAAGGATACAAGCTGTGAGGCACCGGGCAGTGTGATGGCCTGCAGAGGGTTCAAGCCCCTCCATTCCCTCTTGCACTGTCCACCACTGTTCTCTTTGCACAACTTTTGGTAACATGCACATTCCAGGCCACGCCTAGATGCGCTCAGGCATCTGCTCTCTTGAGAAACTTCCAGGTGATTCTGAAACTGATGGTTGCAGAACTGCGCTTGGCGAAAATACCAGACCAGACCGACAACTCTTGTTTCCATCTGCATCTGAGATCCTAAAATTCTCTTGGTTTTATGTTATCTGTTCCGTGTTGGTATGGAGATTCGGCGGGGGCTCCTGAAAGTCTCGGCGTGTGTTGGTTGGTGTGATTCCTATCTTCAAGGGGCTTCCTTGCATAGTTTCAGGAGTGGAAACCCTCAAGGATTTCTGAACATTGCCAGGCGGGTCTGCTGTCACGATGTGCTCTGAGCCCAATGCCTTGGTGCTGCTTGGTGACTCAGCCACCCGCTGCCGTGGGGGCAGAAGCCGGGCTGCTGACTGACTTCCCTTTTCTGATCTTCGCGGGTCTCCGTGGTCTTGTGCTGGGCAACATCCCAGCAGGATGGGGCTGTGTGCCCTAGGGGTGGCTGGCCTCTCCATTAGCAGGTGAAGCTTGGTGATGAGACATCAAAAAACAGCCTTCTGCCAGTGTGCTGACTCACTCGTCTAAGCAGCCTTAGAAATTGTAGGTCTTTGCAAGTCGATCCTATCTGCCGTGTGGAAAACTCCCATCCACTCAGCTCGGTAATGAGTCTGTATCTGGCTTACACACGTGCTCTCTTTCTGTTTCTCTCTCTCTCTCTCTCATCATTGTTTTATTACACACATAGCAGAATATGGATCCTCTCGCATCAAACTTGTGAGTATTGGAATTATAGACATTCACCTCTGCGTCCACCATTCTTCTTTTTCTAGTTCTTTCCTGTCCTTCCATGTTAGGAACAGAGAAAATACGTAATATTTATAAAACAAGGCATTGAATACATCAGCCAGTAATGACGGCTGCCACTTACTAATTTCTCTCTGGGTATCAGAGACTATCCCACGAGGTAGGTATTGTGTTCCAAGTAATGGCAAGACTTGCATTTGAGAAATAAGTCTGTCTACTTTGAAAAGCAAAGCCCTTTACCAGCCATTCCCCCAACCCGGTTGGATGGGGAGAGCAGTACCTTGAGCAGGGGCCTCACACTGTGAGCTTCTTATCTCACGTGGGGTTTCTAGAGCTACCTTGTTTGTGTGTAGTCCTGCTGCTGGAGGAAGAGCGACATTGTCCAGAGTGTTTGGGTAAAGCTGATCATCTTCCGCCCTTGCATCCGCCCTTGCATCCGATCACAGAAGAGCCAAGCGTTCAAACTCAGCAGGAGGTCAGAATCACTTCCCCAAGGCAATACCTTAGGGCAGCAAGTATTAGAAGGCTAAAGAAAGCAGTCTACTGGAATCACTGAGATTTTCAGAAATTTTGTTGTGACCAGTGCCAAGGTTTGTGGTGTTGAAAACAGAACTAGAAGAAAATGGCTGCTTCCCCCTGTGTCCCGCCCCCATCTCTGTGAGCTGTAGACCCCCTGACATCTCAGAATCCGTCTCCATGTCCTCACTGCCTCTCACCTTCAGTCACACTGTGCCCTCTGGCTCCTTCTCCAGTTTAAGTGCCCATCCTTCCAATGGGATGTTCCCCCTTCACAGTGATTTCTAGAGTTGAAAGATATCTCACTATGACCAAAGGTGGGGCTCTCTTCTCTCCAGCATCACCGACCTCTCTGCTCTAGCCCTACTGAGCTTCCTTCAATTCCTGAAAATGCTGTCTTTTCACTCCTGAGTCTTTGCTGCCTGTGATTTCTGCCATTCACCACCTGGCCAACTCTTCTTGGGGCCAGCCTTCTAAGGCCCATTCTCAGCCCTTCAGTCCAGGTTAAATGTGTCGTTCTCTGTGCTTCCTTCTATCATGGTCCTTAAAACAGAGCATGATTGGAGCCAGTGAGGTCCTCAGCTGATAAAGGCACCTGCCACCTAGCTGACAGGCTGAGCTTGGTACCCAGGACCCACGAATAGGAGAGAACCGACTCCTGCAAGTTGGGTTGTTCATTGGCCTCAACATGTATGCTGTAGCATGCACATGTTCACACACGTGGACACAAAATAAATAAATAAACTAATTGAATCTTTCTAAAGCACAGTGTTATGGGTGGCTGCTTCCCTGGCTATCTCTTGCATTACTTCTAAGCTCCTGCAGAGCAAAGATCTCTGTCTTTATGTACGTTGGCTTTTATGTTCTGGGGCTTAGCATAATAGGTGTTTATTGTTGGCCTTCATTCTTTTTTCTCAAAATTGGTAGTTTATAAAATTCCAAGAATCAGAATGAAATCAAAGGCAAGTGTTCTGGGCGGTGTCACTAGGGCGGTGTTGGGAGCTGGCTATTTGGGGGCAGGAGAGCCGGTCTTAGTTACTCGCTTGTTGAGATGTTATTTCTCATTTATTCTTTCAGGCAGCACAGTGGGGCTGTTGGTTGGAATTGGGTGTTTCCTGTGGTCCAGCCACAGCTCTGAATCTGGGTAGAGCCTTCCCAAGCTGGACCTTTGACTTCCCTTTCTGGGTAGGAAATCATCCCCTGTAGGGGATAAGACATCTCCAAGCCAAGGCCTTTTTACATCTAATGGCTCTCTTTGGTTCTGCTGTTCAAGCATCAGGAAGACTGAACCCTGTTTGAGTCTGACAGGGTTGTGTTTCCTGATGCCCAATAGTGTTTGTGTGGCCCAAAGCCACAGTGCTTAATTCCCAGAAAGTAGAGGGCATTTGATAAATTCAGCAGCCAACACGTCCAGTGCCTGATGTCTACACAGACGGACTACGTGCTGTAGGTAATGCAAGGAGCTGAACTAATCTCATGAAGCGCATCTTTGCAGACATGGGAATGGGTGGCTTAGTCTAGGTCCAGTAACCATGCTCCAGTCCAGAGCACTAAGACAAGACACATCTTAATGAACTTAATTGCAGACAGGCTAGGCCTTCTTGAGCCTATTCAGGAAACAGAAATGCTCATGTGTAGTGCACATGAGCCCATCGTAGGAGACCGGGAGATGAGTGTGTGTGGTTGGAGGAGCTGTTCTTGTCTGTATTTGCCCATGGTGAGTGGAAGGAATCTCGGTGAAGGTCTCCCAGGCAGGGCTTTGAGAATAATCTCACTGTGAAGCTCAGGAAGTGAAGGTGAGAGCCAGTGCTGGAGACATTGTTCTCTCTTCCGGGGCTACAAAGCTAAGATGAAAGGAGGCTAATTTTCAGGTAGAGAATTGTCTACTGTTTCTGCACCTGCCAGGAGATAGCATCATCCTAAAGCAGCATGAGATATGGAGAGGAGTGGGGAGGGCTTGGGGATGAAAAGCTTAGGCACTGAACAGACTGACCTTTAGCGGGGTTTGTTAATGTCTACTGGGGGCACTTGTTCCTTTCCCACATGTGTAAAGGACCCCCAGGAGGGGAGCCTCAAGCCTCCAGCAGGCGGTAAACAGGTGCACACATCCCAGCTTGACTCTGTCTAGAAGACAACACTTTTCTTCCTACCACAGTTTAGGAAAGGAAGGGGGTAAAGGTTTAGCTTTTGCCTTGACTCGTTCAGTGATACTCAAGCTGTAAGTTTATTAAGGGGTTCACATTTTGGGGGCTAATACCTCATTTTCTTCTAGTATCATAGATACAGCCTGGCTCTCTACCCCTTCCCTCAACAACAAAAACAAACAAAACAACAAAAACAAAACAATAGGAATGGTTGAGTTGGTAAAATGGGCTAAATTAAATGGTACAAAGGACTTGGCCGTGACCCGCAGGACCCTTGCACATGTATCCCGTAGCCGCTCCATCTTCTCTTTCGAGTGGCAAGCACATCCACTTCTTCTTAGGATTTTTACATCTCCTTGGTGATTTCTGTGCTACCGCAGAATGGACACTGGAAATCAGTTCAGCAGATAGTCCAAGGCCTGAGTAGCCAGAGCCTGGCTGCTAGAGACTGTTGGTTGAATTCTAATTAAGAACTTCATCTTCATATTATTAAGTGATCAGAATGACGTCACAGTGCTATGTGGGCATCAAAACTGTCTCAGTTCTGAAAGCTGAGAAAACTCTGTGTGTGTGTGTGTGTGTGTGTCTGTGTGTCTGTGTGTCTGCCTGTCTGTGCGTTTGTCTGTGTGTGCATGTGTGTTCATGTGTGTGTGTGTATCAGTGTGTACATCTGTCTGTGTGTGCATATGTGTGTTCATGTGTGTGTGTGTGTGTGTGTATGCTACAGATCAGACCTGTTAGGCTTTGTGTCTGCTGGGTGAGCACCACGGAGCTATGTCCCCAACCAGGATCTTTATGTATTTCATCCCTGGTACGAACTCAGTTGTGTCCTTCCTACTAAATTACGTGGCTGACAGCTGACACTTGGATTGGATTGTTTAACACAAACTCCTGTTGCTGAATATCTCAGTCTGATTCTGTGTGTTTACTTTTGCTCCCTGGGAAGCAACTTTGCTCCTTTGTCAGGTTCCTCACTCTTTCATCAGGAGCTCACTCAGACAGCAACCGTGTCTGAGCCATCTTGCAAGTGGGTGTTTTGTAAATGTTTCCCAATCATTATGAGAAAGATTCAGGAAGGTCACATGCTGGGGAGGAGGAAGAATGCTGGGAATGAGAGCAGGAGGTTTGTCCCCTGACCTTTCTTCCCAGTGACTTGCTGACTTTCAGTGTCAAGACCTGGGTCTCTCAGCCTCTCCCCGCTCAGATCAGATGGTTGGTGTCGTGGGGCTTTCAGGAAAATGTGGTCACCACCGTTTTCTTGGTACAGCACCTGCTGGTCAGAGTTTGTATTGGCTGATGTCTTTTGGTCCCAGTCTGGATTCCTTTGTAAGAAAGAGGAAAGTAGTGTGGGTTAATAACTGAAGAATTATGAGCGCTTCCCTTGTTGGGAACGTAACCTTTCATAACACATTTGCCTTGAGAAGCCCGAAATGTTAAATTCCAGATTCAAAGCACTGACTCCAAAGTCCATATAAGTAGGGTTTTCTCTCTCACAGCCAAGGTAGTCACTGCCTCAGTTTCCTGTCTGCATAGTAATTGCTGGAAGGTGGGACCTTTCCGCCCCCTCCCCGGATTAAAGAGCTTTTCCAACTGCCTGTGTTTCCCAAACCCCCTTTTGGCCCGTTCCCAGCCCGCACTAGGCGTTTGCTGATTCGCACCTCTGGTTTGTGCCCTAGGTGTTCTTCGTGTCTGATCTCTTCAAGACTAAGGCCACCCTCTCGCTGCCGGCCCCTGCTCTCAGGAAGGAGATCCTGTCACCTGTGGACATTATCGACAGGAACAACCACCACAACATGGTGTAGGTGCTGCGGCTACAGAGCGCTTGGTTTCTCTGAAGTGACTGCTGACAGCATGTTCCTGCTGCTCTCCCATCTCATCTGACAGTAGAATGTAGGGAAAAGCTTTTTGCCCGATGGATTTTGAAAACATTTAAAGAAAAGAAAAAACAAAAAAAAACAACAACAAAAAAAACGCCTTATCTTGTGGCCTTCCCGAATAGGTTGTTTGCCTGTGTGGAGACAACAGGGCCGGCGTCTTGAGTCCTGGCTGTGCAGCTGGCTGAGTGTTCATGTTCTAGTGAGCACAGGCCTGTCAGGAGCAAAACACTAGAATGATTGAGCAGAGGCTGTGGTCACCTTCGGTGACCCGAGAAATCCCAGGCCAGTGAGAACAGCTTGAGCTCCTGTGTTGCACACAAGGCCCAGACCAGCACCAAATCAACCCCTCTGCCTGCCCCACTTCTACTGTGACTTTGGTTCAAGGAAGTTTTGCGTTTTGAGATACCAGGAATGAGTGCATTGGCTCAGAGTGGTCAGAACCCTAATCCAAATTCCTGGCGCTGAGGCCTCTGTCATCTCCCCCATCCCCAGGCTAACAACCACAGGCCCTCACTTTTAGAGATTAGGAGACCCTTTGTGGAAGAGTGAACTTCACAAATAGCACAAGTTCAGAGGACCCAGAGGGTGTCTTCTGATGCACCGTACTGTGACGCGGAACTGCCACTGCAGGATCAATCACCGGGCACTTGCACATGTACAAACGGTTAGACTTCGGTTACTGCCGTCCCCTTGAGGTCCTTGCGGGGTGCGTACCGGGATCTCAGGTAGGGGCCAAGGATGAGCACAGGTGTGGTTGGCCTCTGGCTGACCAAAGGAGCCTCGGTAAAGAGACAGGAAGGGGAGGGAAAGGGCAGAATGAAAAAAAAAAAAAAAAGAACCAACTTTTTGGCTCCTTGGGATCAGAGCGGGCCAGAGTAGCAGACAGTCTCATGCCCAAAAGGTTACCCTTCACCATAAGGGAGCCCAGAGGGTTTTTGCAGGAGCTGGTCTTGCTGTGTAAAGCACTATTGTCTCCGGGTTGATCCCTGGGACAGTCGTTTGGTGGGTTCTGCTGGGCAGAACACATGGGTTAAATCTGCATAGAGAGTTTTTTCCTTATCCTCTATCCACAAGTGTCCTTCCAAGCAAGGTCCCATTCTAGACAGTAGACAGAGACCCTTCTACTGAACCTCCAAGGAAAGGAAGAAGGGAAAAAAAAAGACAAAAACAAGTGCTTTTCAAATCTTTCAAAGGGCTACACGTAACCATATGGATCAACCACATGCACATCCATCCACAGACTCCGTCCTTTCATTTCAACATATAGCAAGCTATGATTTTATATATAAATATTATATAAATAATGTATAAAACATTAAAAGTTAACTATGTAAGATATTATTTCTGAAACAACTTTAGCTATATCCACTATGACTATAAACTGTGTCTCGACCTGTGTTATTTACTTTAGCTGCTTAAAGGAGCATTGAGTTATTTTTTTTTTAATTCTCAACTAAAACTATCGTAGTTCTGTGGTAGCTGTCGTTCTACAATGAGAGAAATAACTGCAACTAGAGAAAAAACTGTATAAAAACATTAAATCGTCAGTATTTTTGTAAGGTTCCGTTTTGTAAAGAGAATAATATTCAAAGATTTTTTTTTTGTGGCATACAAAGTGAAAACGTGTATCTGCAAAACTAAACGTGTATTAAATGTGCTTTTTAAATAAAAGCTCATAACATGACTAACCAAGGCTCTGCTGCCTGAACTGTTTCAGAAATGTCTCTTTGGGAGGGAGGAGGCGGTATTGCAGGCTGGCCTCTGGGTGGGCTTGCCTCTGATTGTCTCAGTGGGAAACAGTCATGGCCACTGCAGAGGCAGGATGCGGAAGCTGTTCTTTCATCTCCCAAGCCTGTTTGCAGAGGGAGGCTGGGGGCTGCTTCTCATCTCCAGCCTCTTAAAAGGGCTTTTGTGCTCTAAAGGGTTTTCATGTGGGAGGTGGGGAGCTGTGGGTCCCCCGAAGATAGATATGGAGACTTCCCTAGATAATGTGGGCTTGGGGAGCTTAAGGAAAAGTCTTTCCCACAGCCCGTATCAAAGGAAGAAGATGCTCTATTGACAAGGGCACTGGGTTCCCATTCTCCTGCCTTATGTGCCCCCCCCAACCCAGAAGGAAAAAGGTGTGTTGTGCACCTGTGTGCCAGCCAGTTCTCCCTGGTTGTCCCTTTACACCTCAAAGCCGAACCTAGCTTGAGAAAGGAGGAAGAATGCTTTGGAACGCAGATGATGGAAATTGCCTAAGAGCCCGCCAGCAGGTTGTAGGACAGGCTTTAGGTTAGTTTGTTTTTGCTCCTGTAAAAAAAATTACAAATTACAACAGCTTGGTGAGTTGAAATAACACAAATTTGTTACCTTCCTGGGCAGGAGGCTTTAGAGAAACTCCTGCCTTTTGTAGCTTCCTGAGTCCTCCTGTGTATCTTGACTGTGGGCCTCATCCTCCTCACTTTGCCTTGTTTTTTTTTTTTTTTTTTTTTTTGTTCCTCTTCCATATGTAGCGTCCTGGTGATTGCCTGGACCCTTGGATAATCTAAAATCATCTCCCCATGTTAAAGTCTACTAATTCAAAACCTTAATTCCATCTGCTACTAAATTCCCCATGCTGTGCAACACAACCTTCAGATTCTAGGGACCTGAGCAATCTGTGACCTGATAAACTCAAGCTGTGTGCTCCCAAAACTCCACGATGGGACCATGCACAGTATAACAGTACAGACATTTATATTAAAGGGAGAGAGAGGGCTAAGGATGGCTCAGGGTACAGTCCTTATCTAGAAAAGGACTTGGGTTCGATCCATGGTGACACACACACACACACACCATGCTGCTCCTAACTTCCTTTGCCTCTGAAATCAGCTTGCTACTTGCTGCTCTCAGACCCCACCCACCACTGCCCCCCTCCAGCCAGCAATATTTTGACATTTTTGTAGCCTTATATCCAGGCTCAGCGGTTAAAAGCACAGCCTGCTCTTCCAAAGGTCCTGAGTTCAATTCCCAGCAACCACATGGTGGCTCACAACCATCTGTAATGAGATTTGGTGCCCTCTTGAGGAAGTGGTCCTCATCAACTTAGACCATGAAACCCAATATTTTTGACAATATCCAGCATGCAGTACAAATTTTCACTTCAAATCCGAAGAACAAAGGTTCAGAGAGGCAAAAGGACTTCCTGGTGTCAGGAAGGGAGAGCTAGTGCTTCTAGAATCTAAGACACCTCATTCATCTCTTCTCCAAAAGTGCTGAACTGTCCTCAAGAAGTAACTTCACTTCAAGGTCTTTGACCCTGATTCTAAAAATATGGTCCACAGAGCAACAAGTAATATCTGCATCCCTGAGGAATGTGGTAGAAACATTGAAGTAGAAGACCCTCCTCAACCTGAACCTACAGAATAGGACCCTTCCTATTGGTAAAACCCCCAGGGGACTCTTCTATATAATAAGCTTTGTCCCATAAACCTTCAGATTCTGCTGAGGTGTGCACTGTCTCCACCGTGTCTTCACGGGGCTCACTTCAGTATATACTGGGTCAGACATCAGTAACCTCAAAGCTTTGTGAACCAGAATTACACAAAGAACTCTCTAGCAAGTCTGAGACACTCTCTGGGTCAAAAGCATGCCTCACCCTGCTTGCATCCTACCTTCCCATACAGGACAGCACAGTCCCCATTGGACCAGTTAGCCTGCAGCCAGGTGACAAAGCCCTGTGACCATCAGTAACACCAACTAAGCAGGCTTCAGATTCATAAAAGCTCAAAATGCTGTCCTTCACTTTAGGGATGACTGAAGATACCACGTTGTTCTGAAGTGGGGGCAAACAGACTAAGTAAAGAATCTTTTCTTAATTGACACCTCTAACATGAGATAACACTGGGATTCAGTCTTAAACAATTTCAGTTATTCATTGACTAAGTATTTACTAATTACTTCCTAAATCCTAGATAAATACATCAGTACAACCCAGCAGCAATAAAGGCCCCTTAGGAAAAATTAGTTCCTTCCAGTCAAGAGGATGAACTTCTGGCCTGAGTGGAGAACTAACACTCCAAGCTACTCAAACCAGAAAAGAGTTAATCCAGTCGGGCTGGTCAATCCACCTGGCTAAGGGATCACCCCATGGAAGGCTGGCTTCCCTTAAGCCTTGCTAAAGAGATGGGCGGAATGGTTATCCCCAGAATGAGATACTGTACTTTCCCCAAACTCAATCCCCCAAGCCCCCTACCTAGCACCATCCCAACAAGCTGTCCCGAGGCTCAGCTTGTTCTGTCTGCCTTTCTAGTCCTAACTCAGACACGTATTTCTCCTCCTCCTCCTTCTCTTTTTTTTTTTTTTTTTTTTTTTGGTCTTTTATGTCTCTTTCTTTTAGGTACTGGTGGAACTAAAGTATGATTTTTCTCATATTTCAGACTTCCTTATTCTTCCTTTAAAGCCCCCGTGGCTGGCTTCTATGCTAGCTTACCTTAAACTGCATGCCTTTTACCTTTTCTTCTCCATTCTTTTTTTGCAGACAGGTGCTAAGATTCATCTGTCTTGAGGAGAAGAAGGTTAGGTGGCTTCTCTGCCTCCTTTGTCTCTAGTGGGCTACTAACCTGTCTATCACCTCATCTATTGACGGTGAACGTCCTAGAGAGTGATGCCAATTCTTTTTCTTCAGATAGAGCCACAGTTGTTATTTGATGAATGCTGATTAAATGGAGAACGAGGACACCCCTAGTCTAGTTGGTACGTTAAATCATGTATGTCCACATATATATGTATATAGGTTTATGTATTTTCACATATATGATTGAATGTGTGGTTGGAGATGTGGGTGACATCTGTAAGGATGCTTCCGTGTTTGCAGTGAGATGAGACCGGAGAAAGAAAGGACAAACAACTAGTGCTTTGGTGACCAAATTGTGGAACACCTGGTCCAGGCAACTCTCAGTCAAGCAATTGCTAGGGAAGTTGCCGGTTATAGGGGTAGAATCCATTGTATTTAAACAGTAAATGGCAAGCTTCTTATGGATTCAGAGTGTTGGGAGGAGGTGGATGTGTCTCACATTACAAGGGCAGCCTCAGTGGACACTGGTTCCCATAGATATGGCTTGCATGCCAAGGGTCATGTTCCTTTTTCTTTGTCCTCCTTTGAGGATGGTTCTTACCATGCGCAGTCCACCAGGCATCAGTCCTGCGCCTGAGGTACCATTCCGCTCATTCTCCAGCACACATATGCAAGCAGAGGCTTTCTGTTGGCACTCTCAGTCTTGTTCTCTCTGTGCTTGCTCCAGGGGACGCTGTCTGGGGCCTATATTTATTGGCAGAGGAGTTTCAGGACCATGATATCACCTGCTCAGTTGGGAAACCCCAGCATGAATGGAGACATCAGAGGAAATGAGTGGCAGTCCCCAAGGAGACTGGATCGTGAAGTCAGCGCCAGCCGCGGGAGAGGAAATGAGGGGAAACTGAGGTCAGAATTGTGAAAGCACTACCCGTGTTTGCTTCGTCATTCACCATCCAGTCAGCAGGCAAATTTCTCTCCTACGCTGAGAGTTAAGCATAGTTCCAGCAGCCAGGGAACTGCAGTTAAAACAGCAGACAAAGAAAATGTCAAAGGACAGGATGTTTCAGAAAACCCGAAGAGGAGGAATCCAAAGGAAAGGAAGATTATATAGGAAGCAGATAATACTAATAAAGAATGTGGACTTAGAGTTAAAACAAAACAAGACAAAAATTTCTTTGCCTTAAATCTCCACTTGGCCATGCATCATGGAAGCTACTCATTATTTGCATTTATTTCTTCAACTGGGTATCAGATATGGCATGGCTGATGTAGAAATTCTGATTAAAGTGACATGGTTTTTTAAACCAAGTCTGATTCCCAACAGACACCAAAAGGGAAGACATATTGTATGTTTTACATAAAGGATGCTTGCTGTTAAATTTCAAAGCAAATAAAGTCAGCCAGATTGTGGAAAAGGAAGCACAGATTTCTAGGCAAACAACTGGGCCCAAAAGCTCTGGCTCAGCCTATGGGTTTTTTTATCTGATGTGGTTGAGGAAGAGTCTCATATGCAGGAACAGGAGCCAAAGTCAGAGAGGTAAACTGAGGATAAGTCTGCAGAATACCCCACCTCAGGAGTCTGAACTATTGTCCACAATTCATCTTTAGGTTTTTTTTATTTTTTAAAGGAGAATAGCATGATTTGATTTGTATCTTGGCAAGTACATCAAGAATCCTATATAGCATGAAGTAATAATTTTAAGTGTAGAAAATTTTAGAAGGGATAATCAGAGACAAAAGTATGTATATATAAGGATATACATTGAAATCTACTCATAATAAAAAAACCGCATGCTAAGTAATTGAAAAGGATCAGATAAACTATGATTATGCTCAGCTGATATATTTTAAAGTAGATGTATTTAAAGATACAGGGATGGGAAGAGGGCTCAGTCCTTAAAAGTGCTTGCCTTGCAACTCTGACTACCCAAGTTCAATCCTAGAGCCCAGAAGATGCAATGGTCCTTTTCTGGACCCCAGCACTCTTATAGTGAGATGAGAGACAGAAGCAGAATTGCCCATAAGTTCATGGACCGACTAACCTGGAGCCCATAGCACGGCAGCAGAAATGAAAAAGACCCTGCTGCCTCAACCAAGTGGAAGAACCAACTCTCAAAAGTTGTCCTCAGCGGGGCGGTGGTAGCGCACGCCTTTAATCCCAGCACTTGGGAGGCAGAGGCAGGCGGATCTCTGTGAGTTCGAGACCAGCCTGGTCTACAAGAGCTAGTGCCAGGAAAGGCTCCAAAACCACAGAGAAACCCTGTCTCGAAAAAAAAAAAAAAGTTGTCCTCAGACCTTCACACACAGGCTATGGTTCCCGCCACCCCACCCCAATAAATATGTTTTTTTCAAAGTATCTTTAAAGATACACAACAGCATTCATGATAAAGTTTAACTACAAAAGAATTCAAACTTTAAACACAGTGATTTGCCTGGACATGGTGGTGCATGCCTGCAATTCCAGGACTTGAGAGATAGAGGCAAGACGATCAGGAGATCAAGACCAGCCTTAACTATGTACTTGGAGGCCAGCATGAGCTATATGAGATTCTGTCTCAACATTTTAAAAACCCATAAATAGCAACACAGTGAATTGATTTTATTTTAAAGGCAAGAGGGAGCTATTCAGATTCATAGTAGCAGAAATTGAACCCCGAGCTCCCGAATTTGGACAGTACTGACTTTTGCATAACGGGCATTAGTAATTTCATTTTTGTCAAGTTCTTTATTTCTCAATGATACGGTAGTTTGTAAAATTTTACCAAATTTCTGGATGTGAGCTTTATCACGCCTAATTTACTAAGTCATAGAAAAGACTTGAGACGAAGCTTACAAGTGTGTCAGAGTTCGTCTTAACAGCTTTTCCATTGTTTGCTTTAGATTTGTTTTTTATTTTTGAGTCAGTGTCTCAGCCCCACCCAGCTTCAAATTTACTGTATAGCTGGGGCAGGCTCTCCTCATTTTTTAAAATTTATTTTTTATAGCCTCCATAACTGTAGAATGAACCGTCGCTGTGCTAGCTAGTTTTGTCAACTTGACACAAGCTCGAGTCATCTGAAAAGGGGGAGCAGCAATTTAGAAAAATACCCCCAGAGCCGGGCGGTGGTGGCGCACGCCTTTAATCCCAGCACTCGGGAGGCAGAGGCAGGCGGATCTCTGTGAGTTCGAGACCAGCCTGGTCTACAAGAGCTAGTTCCAGGACAGGCTCCAAAACCACAGAGAAACCTTGTCTCGGAAAACCAAAAAAAAAAAAAAAAAAAAAAAAAAACCAAGAAAAATACCCCCATAATATCCAGCTGTAGGACATTTTCTTAGTTAGTGATTGATGGGGGAGGGCCCAGTCCACTGTGGGTAGGGCCATCCCTGGGCTGGTGGTCCTGAGTTTTATAGGAAAGCAGTCTGAGCAAGCTATGAGGAGCAAGCAGGGAGCAGTGCCCCTCCATGGCCTCTGCATCAGCTCCTGCCATTTGGTTCCAGCCCAGCTTGAGTTCCTGTTCTGACTTCCATCAGTGATGGCCTACCACGTGGAAGTGTGAGCCAGATAAACCCTTTCCTCCTTCCTCCCCAGTTTGTTCTGGTCATAGTGTTTTATTAGAACAATAGTGACCCCAACTAGGACAATAGCTTTGATAGTTTAGAAAGTTTTTAAATGATCACTCTGGGAAGCATCATGAAAAATAGATTGAAAAGAGTCTTAGGTGAGAGGGAGAGAAATAAGTGAGATGATTATATGACCTTTGCCCAAATGAAAGGTGGGTGACTTCAAACATGACACAGGACTACAGAGCAGAGACAGAGCGTAGAAATGGGCCAAAGTAGAACTGGACCTCTTCTTCTGTGGGTGTGGGGGAACCCAGAGGCAAGCACGGTGCCCACTCTTCTGACCTTATTAGTTTTCAAGAATGTGTCCCACTCTTAGTGTGAGGGAACACGGGGTCAGGGCAGTTTGGATGAAAGCGAGGAAAGCGAGGGCTTAAGTTCTGCTTTGGGCAGGAATTTGAGCTACTCGTGGGGCATGAGGGTAGACAAGTCCAGTAGATGAAAAGCTGCATATGCAGTTGTATAATTCACTGATTCAATACCTATTTATTGAACATCTATAGTGTTCTCCCAAAATATCTAGCCTGGACACAGTCACACATACAACAGACAGAATTCTTGTTCTAGCAGGTGGTTAGGCGCTCTCGCTCCGCATAAACATCTGGACTGGAGGCAGACTTCCAGAGTCAACAGGCAGGAGAGGGTTACAATAGACATCTGTGCCGGAGATAAACAGCAGGGCTCAACACCTGGAGATGGTGGGTGGAAACCCGCGTGATGTGGGAGAGACACACAGTTGAGGCAGGCAGTGAAGGGTGAGGCGGGTGGGCTTGTTTAGGGGTCTCGTTCGGTAAGGTCATTGCTTTTCTGTAGGTCAGAGGACCTTACTGCTCTGTTATGTGTTAGAAAATTCCCTCTACACGTTAACTTCTTTCTTACTCTGTTCAACCCCAACCTAACTCCCTGCCTGGGAGACTTGGCAAATCCCTGCATCTCTCCTGGACTTGGTTTGCCAAAGTAGTAATGATGAAACCTTAAGCTGCTTTGATCTACCGTCCCTTCCTCAGGGCTTGGAACGTTCCTCTACTAGCAATGCTCTTCCCGGTGTCCTTCCAGCCTTTGCTCCTTCTCATCACGAGGCTCTCTGCTCACCTCACCCTTCTGCTAGGGCGATTCTTTGACCCTCTGGTAAAAAGCGGTGCTAGTTTTCCGTCAACTTGACACAAGGTAGGGTCACCTAAGAAGCAGGAACTTCATTCAATTAAGAAAACACCTCCATCAGATTACTCTGTAGGCAAGTCTGTGATAGCATTATCTTGATTAATGTTTGATGTGCATTTCTGGGAAGGGGCGCAGCTCACTGTGGGCAGTGCTATCCCTGGGCAAGTGATACTCGGTTGTGTAAGAAACACAGCAAGAAGCTGAGCAAGCCACGGAGAGCAAGCCAATAGGCATGGTTCCTCCTCCATGACATTCGCTTCAGTCCTGCCTCCAGGTTCCTAGCCTGCTTGAGTTTCTGATGGTGTCCTCTGATGGTGGACTATAAAAAAAAATGTAAGATGAAATAAACCCTGTCCTCCCCAAGTTGCTTTTGGTTTTGTTTGTTTGTTTGTTTTCCACAGCAACAGGAAGCAAACTAGATAAGGCCCCGAGTTCAAATCTCCAATATTGACGCGAAAAGCCAGGTACAGCGGTATCTGTAGCCTCAGTGCTGACGTGCGGAGACAGGATACCTGGATCTCTCCGGCCTTCCAGCCTAGTCAATCACTCAGCTTGAGTGAGAGACTCTGCATCAAAAAATATAGTGGAAAGCTGGGCAGTGGTGGCACACGCCTTTAATCTCAGCACTCGGGAGGCAGGGGCAGGCGGACTTTTGTGAGTTCGAGGCCAGCCTTGTCTACAAGAGCTACAGAGAAACCCTGTCTTAAACGCCCCCCCCCAAAAAAAATATAGTGAACTACTACGACCAAATATTGTAATGGAGGAAAATATTGAACGTCTGAATCTGATCTCTACATGTATGAGGGCATATGTGCACCCCAAACTGATCTGACTTAGCCTGTCAAACCTTTCCTCCTCAATCTAGATGGATCATATGCCATACTCTGAAAGGAGAAGTGTTGCATGAAGCCAAGAGGATTGTTCAAGGAGCCAGGCCTTGCTTGATCTACCTGCTCTGCTTTTGAATGTAAGATGGTGTCCTTCATGTCCAGTTACATTTGGACTGGGTCGTCTGTTTCTGTCACACGGTGCCATAGGGCCTCCATAAAATATCAAAGGATGTGCCTTGAGGGCCTTCAGATTTTCTGAACACTGGAGGCTCGTGGAGGGCAGCATGCCCAAAGAAGGCTGTAAGTATTCCAAGCTCTGTGAGCCACCTGACAAGTTAATCAACCAGAGGAGGTTGCTGTGGGAATGTGATCATATATAACTTGTCCATCAGGAGGTCTGGAAGCCCGGAGCTGGGCCTGGGGCTTTAGGCAGACAATCTTGGGTCCTGAACCCTCTACCTGTGGTATGTGGCACTGTGCACTGGAAGACAGTGGCCACACTGAATTTGGTTAGAGGACCCCCAATGGTGCCTCAGAGCTGCTTGCTCTGAGGAACTCCTGCAGGGTTCTCTAGTCACCCATCCATCTCTCTAGTCACCCCTCCATCTCTCTATGACCCCTCCATCTCTCTATGACCTCTCCATCTCTATGACCCCTCCATCTCTATGACCACTCCATCTCTATGACCCTCCATCTCTATGACCCCTCCATCACTATGACCCCTCCATCTCTATGACCCCTCCATCTCTCTAGTCACCCCTCATCTCTCTATGACCCCTTCATCTCTATGACCCTTCCATCATCTCCCTAGTCACCCCTCCATCTCTCCTACTGGTTTTTATTTACTGTTGTTTCTCTTACTCCCTAGATAAGTCACTCAGAAACACAGACCAAGTTTCTTTCATTATTTGTTACTGCCTCATATCCTAGAATGGAGCTAGCCACGTTGTGTGCAAGCAATGTTTTGAAATGCTAATGTTCACAGTTCGCGTTAATTGCATTCTTTGCAGCCACTTAATCTAATAGTGAAGGTTTTAGACGATTTAAGAATGTGTTGAGTACACCGTTTTTGCAGATTTTTTTCCCTCTGCAGGTAGATGGATATCATTGACATGGACAGTTCTGTGTGGTTGTGGTTGTTAGGAACATGGAAATTGAGAATGTGTATGGGGGGGGGGTGTCAAAGAACAAGAGCTCAAGAGCCAAAAGAGGTGTTTTGGTTTGGTTTTGTTGTTTTAATTTACTTTTAAAGAGTGAAGAAAAGAGAGAATATCTGTTTGTTGAGCAAAAGAATCCAGAGATACTTAAGAACCAACCCTATGATATCCCAGACATGAAAAGAATGCCTAGATTTCTCTAGAGGAAGGGGGAGTGGTTGCTGGAGCCTAGGTGGGGTGTGGGGTGGGAGGGCAGGTGTAGGTTGAGTGGAGAAGACGTTCGGAAGTTCTGGCCTGATTGTATCTATTCTGCAGAAAAACAGGAGCAAGATGAGCAATGGGGATGAGGATTTTGGAGGTTGAGAATAAAGAGGATCGTGTCATGCAGTAGAGCAAGAGAGAGAACCCACTGGAAAGCTGCACTATTGGGCAGGTTAGGATCCACTCCTCTGTGGGGTGGAGAATGTATTGGTAATAATCAGCACATCTGTGTCATGTCGCCCTTCAGGTTCAGGTGTGTAGCGCCTGCACTACCTGTCTGTACGCGAGCCGGGAAAGGGGCTGGAGATTTAAACACACATGCACACAGACAGAGACACGGGGACACGGATCATCCTTGATACAAGAATGCCAACTTTATTGTGCTCCAGGGAAGCTGATATAGGGATCCTTAACTGATAGCCACGCCTCAGCCCCTGGGATTTTCACCTGTAAAACCCATCAGGAACCACTCCCCTCCCATCAGGAACTCATGAGGGTCTCGTGCTCAGAGCAGCTGCAGGCACAGGAAAATGAATTTGTTTACTCCGTTCACTCCAGCAGGCAAAGGGTCTGAGGCAGGCAAAGAATGTCAAGGGGGCAAGGGTCTGCAGCCCCCAACACAGGTGAGGGTGGACAGAGGAACTGGACTGGCTAGCTTTGCGTGTGACAGGTACCTATACCCATTGGATTGTGAGCGAGGGTGTGCCTAATGCTGCAAAAGAAGAAAGAAAGAGTGGGGCGGAGACAGGGCCGTTTCTGAGGCCCTGGGGAAAATACTAATTTCTCTAGTGTCAATTCCAACAAACACATAGTCCCCCAAGAGCATCGTCTGACTTTTCCTTTTCTCCTAGGGTGAAACAGCCCTAGGGTGGCGCTTATTGTGCAAAGGACCCCACGCGGTGGGTAGCTCCTGACGCCTTGGCTTTCTTAGTGCTTCCACTGGGTTAACGGGGGGTAGGGGGGGATATCCCCCACCCCGCCAGGAGAGCCGCAGGGATCCCTGGGCGGCGGGGCTCCTCCCCTGACTCAGACCTCTCTGTCCTAAGCCTGCGTCCCGCCAAACTTCCTAGGAGGGAGGGTGAGAGGAGGAAGCCGAGAAGCTTTAGTTGTCCTCAACTGCTTTGACCTCATTCTGGGTTTCTCAGTCCGGGCTACGTGACTTTAGAAGGGACATGCAGACTGCTTTTGTAGCCGTGTCTTTATCCGGGGTGCGATCACAGCTGAGGGAGTTTGGCACCGGATCCCCAGCTCCTCCTTTCTGCGGGTTGAGGAAGGCTGGTCGTAGAGACCGCCCCGTTTGTGGGCGGAACAGACTCCGCCCAATGCAATGGGAACAACTGGTGGCTCCCGTCAGTCCTGGCTTCCAGGGAGGTGGCGCAACCTTTAGTACCTTTGTGTTTATCCGTAGGGCAGGTTTGGTCCATGGAGTCTGGCATTTCCAGGCGGATCGCCCCCATCGCAGTCACTCCACCAACACTGTATTTCCTTCTTCCTTTCAGTCACACCTTACGTTTCCGGAAAGACAGGCAAACCTCCAGCCCTTTCCTGTTTCTGTTCCAGCAACTGGATGAATATTCATCCTCACAGCCATGTGATTCAGATGCTGCTGTTTCTTTTTAGAGTAAACAATCGAGACTTAGAGGCTCCTTTTCCAACATCACCAAAATAGTAGGGGGCAGAGTTCAAAATGGACCCCATCTGCCTTCCTAACTCTTAACATTTTATATCAATCCTTCCATGCCGTGCCCTTTAGAAATGGCCCAGTGTGGTGGGTAGGGAGACAGCAAGACAAACTAAGGATAGCTCAGAGTAGGAAGGCGTGTGTCTATATGATTCAGAGAAATACCCTAGGAAAATAAAATTTCCCTGGTCATAAAAAATGGCCGAGACACAATTGGTTCAGCCCCGGCAGGAACAGGTGCAAAAGGCAGAGATCCTGGAACCTACAGAATGTAAGAACTAGAAGGCCCGTGGGGAGTGTGCACCCCTTTATTTCACTAAGAAATAACTGGAGACACAGTAAGGGTAGCTAATTATTTAGGACCACCACAGAAGAGAGTCATGAGACAGGGCTGGAGCTCAGGTCTCAGGTACACTGCCCTTTCACCTGAGGTCAGGTGGATTTTTGCTGCTTCGTTAAGACTTTACTTTAGTATTTTTAAAGCTGCCTTCGCTTAAGTAAATAATCCCCTTCCACTCATGCTGAAAACTATAATTAAACACCACGGCAGTCTCTCTCTCTCTCTATCTCTCTCTCTCTCTCTCTCTCTCTCTCTCTCTCTCTCTCTCACACAGAGAGAGAGAGAGAGAGAGAACTTGTGGAGGAGTTGGAAAAGGGTAAGAGAGGAAAATATGGATGAATATAACCAAACTCCATTCTATGTACACACATGTGAAACTGAAAGAATATAGTTTCTTTTCTTTTTTCTTTCTTTCTTTCTTTTTTTTTCTCCCACCAATGTCACTCCTATGAAAGCAAGCCCATTTTTTTTTCCTACTTAACAATGGGCCTTGCTAGTACTTTAGATTCCTTTGCGGTACCAAGTCATCTAAACAGACACTCTTTACGGAGGAGAAATGGAGACATGGAGAAGCAACTTTCCCAGGATCAAGCAGCATGTTTGGTCTTGTGCTTTCCTGCTCGCTATAGTGCTAAGGACACAGTGAAGAAAGGAGGGGCCCCAGAGAATGTTTAGGATGTAAGATCACAGAGTAAGGGATGGTTAAACACTCAGTGCAGAAACCTGGATTCTCATATTCACTTGAGGAACTGGGGTATAGATGCCCAGCGATTTGTTGACGTCAAAGTAAGAGAATGGTAGGATTGACACTGAAGACCGTGTTTCTCTGCTGAACATAGCTCCTATTTTAGGTGAATAAGCAAATATACAGAGAGAGAGACACATACAGACCATACACATACAGAGACCACATATACCCCCCACCCCTTCATACACATACACACACATACCACCAAGCACATATCACACCCCATCACATACACACACACCTTACACCACACATACAACACACCACACACACCACCGAGCACATATCACACCCCAACATATACACATACCCCCATACCACACATACACACAGACAGCCCGCTATACCATACACACAACACACAACACACACACACACTCCTTGACAGCCTTTCAAATATTCCAAACACAGGTAGGCCTATCTTTAGAGTCTTGGCCTGCACAGGTTAAGTCCGGTGTTGATCAGACCTCATTTCTGCACTAAGGAATTGCCTGCCTGCTACATGCCTGCCTGAGTGTGTAGCAAGGCAGGGGCCAGAACATGGGTCTCCTTTTTGCCCATGTGGTCATTCCCTACCCTTCCTCATTTTCTCCTGGGGAGCACCTCATGAGGGGCTCTGGATATCATCTCAACAGGTCACAGTGTAAATGACTTTAAAGAGAAGCTGCTTGGTAAAGCTACTGCAGGTTTGCAGGGGCGGAGTGGAAGGGGTGACCCTGGGTCGAGAGCTTCTGTGAGGACCTGGGGCTTCATAAGCCTGGTTAACACCTCTTAAATCTCATGGAGAGTGGTGAGCAGGCAGAATTAGGAATCAGAGGGGCAAAAATGAATCTCCCCAAATATTTCTGTGTGCCAGAAACCCTCAGGGACCTGGCAAATAAGATGCAAGAGAGTGAGCAAAATGAACGAGATTCATCTGACTTGTTGTCTTCACCACGGACAAGTTGTTTCTGAGGGCTTGGCTTCTAGAAGGAACATTTTGGAGGAGACCTACCGCTGAGGATGGGTGACATTCCATGAGTTCAGGGGTTCAAGCCTGGCTTGTTGCTTACTGGCTATGTGACTCTGGGAAAGTTACTTTTCTCTGGGATTCAGCCTTCATCTGGTCACTGTCACTCAGGGAACATTTTTTTTTAACTCTTGTGAGCCTGTGGGATGAGACACTTCTGACAGCAGGGCCCCTACTGTGGAAGAACTCAGCCTCCTCAGGGAAGCAGTCAGACCAAAGGATTGGGTGTAGACATCAGACTATGCTGGGCTCAGAACAAAGGTTCCCCCGCCATAGCCTTTAGAGAGTCCTTACAAACACTTCAAAAGTTACTCGTAGATTGAGCATGGTGGTGTCCACCTTTAATCACGGCACTGAGAAGTCAGAGGCAGGTGGATCCCTGTGAGTTTGAGGACAACCAGGGCTACATGACAACTTTCAGGCCAACCAGGGTGATTCTGGCTGGAAGACCCTGTTTAGAAAAAACAAATCAGTTACTACTTTTTCTGTACCAACTGCAGCCACAGAGACTTCAGTTGCTAAGCTGAGCACAGGTGAATTCTTTTCACCTTTAGCTCTCCTCTGAGAGAGAGAGAGAGCTATTCCTGTCTACGGGATAGGCTGTAGCCCTGAGTGTCAAGACTGAGATATGAAGGGTCAGCAGAAGGCCAAAGGGGAAGAATACACCCTTGGCTACAGGAAGAGGACGTACAGGCTTCACAGGACTAGGTAAAGTTTCTTACACATGCGCACTTGTGTTTGCTCCAACATGACCAGAATGCAGACTGAGTACACTAAGGACTTGAATAAAGGTGATGCTCTGGTTTCAGTGCATCCCATAAAGGTTCCTAGGCTGTGAAAACAACCCCCAGGTTTATGTTAGTGTCATTAGAAGGTGGAGCCTTTGAGGGCTTGATGAAGTCTTGAAGAAGGAGGAACTGCTGGGCTGGAGAGATGGCTCAGAGGTTAAGAGCGTTGCCTGCTCTTCCAAAGGTCCTGAGTTCAATTCCCAGCAACCACATGGTGGCTCACAACCATCTGTAATGAGGTCTGGTGCCCTCTTCTGGCCAGCAGGCATACACACAGAATATTGTATACATAATAAGTAAATAAATATAAAAAAAAAAAAAAGAAGGAGGAACCGCTATGGCGGTATTAACGGTTTTGAAGTAAAGGAACAGAGCCTTGAGCTGACAGGCTCACCCTGTCTCACCATGCGATGGCCTCCTTCATGTTAGCAGGCAGCCTGGGACCCTCACCACATGCCAGGTAGAAGCTGCGCCATCACCCTGAACTTCCTAGTCACCACCAAGGGAGCCAAATAAACTTTGTGCTTTAGAAAGGACCCCAGTCTGAGATATTTTTGCTGAGAGCAATCAAAACCAGGCTAAGACAGGCAAGGTTAGGGAAATTGGTAGGTACCATTTCTTAGTCATTCATTAAGCAAGAATTTATTGGGCACCATTCCAAGTGAAGTCTAAGAAATACCATGGGGTCCTAGGGAACGAAGCTAGTAAAATTTCCTCCGCTTGAGGAGATCCACATCTCCTTGATCCTGATGTGACTTCAGTCTCGCGTTAATCTAGCAGAGAAGTGGGAGTTTCTGTTCCGCTTTCTAACGCTGTGAGTCTCTAAATGAGAGCATCCACACAAAAGTGTTGTGGAAACCGGGCAGCGCTCTTTTATTTTGATGATCACCTTAATCTGAGTAAGCAACCAACTCCAGTGCCTCGGAGTTTGGGTCCCATTCCTGTGGCCCATCTTGTTGGTGCTCAGGAGATGATGGGTTAGCTGAAAGGGCTGTTGGGCTGTGACTTCGTGGGGCCTGATTAGGAGCTGATCGCGTCATCCCCAGGCCATGGTGCTGCTGTGGTCCATGACTTCTCTAGGTGAAATGAGTATACAGGACCTGGAGTCACGAACAAAGGGCAAGCTTCATCTACAGAACAGGATCTCCTGCAGTCCCAGCAGGACCTCTCACGTAGATCCCAGGCAGATCAGTAGGTCAGATGTGGTGACAGAAGCTGGGTGCTAGGCTTGGGGAAATGGCTACTGCAGGCTGTGGGACTTTGGGCAACACCTTTCTAGATTGGAGTTCCTTCCTCCGTAAAACTGTGGATCGGTGTTAATATTCAGGCATCTGTACTGGTCTGCTCTTGGGGTTCTGACAGGATACATCCTCAGTTGTAGCCACTAAGAGCATCTCCTGTGCACATTCACTACATTCCCTTTTAAAAGGCCCTGCCCACCTCACATTGCTGTCTCTGTCTATTTGTCTCTCTCTCCTTCTTTCCTGGTGCTCCTGTCTCCAGAGGCTGGCCTCCCGTCCTCTTCCCTCTTTTTACGTTCCCTTTCTCCTAATAAAAGTCCCTCTACATGAATTCTGTTGCATAGTGTCTTTCTCTTGTGCACAGTTTTTTTTTTAAATTTACAACAATCGAAACTGATCAACTACAACAGCCGAGTTCTTTTTGTTCTTCAACCTAATCTATAAACTAGATCAAAATGGGCACTACGGTGGAGACAAGACTGGGAACATGAGGTGTGGCTCTTTCCATCTCTTTGTCCTTCCTCATTCTCTCTAGGCTTCCGACACTGCCAGTATCGCTCCAGAGGCATTGAGGAATTCTGTTTGAAATGGATGTCATTTTTTTCTACAGCTCAGCTCTTCTGGTTCAGGTTCAGAAGGGGGCAAGGAAAAACAAAAAGTTTGGTGACGTTTTAAAGTTTTTGTTTATGTTGAAGTGATTGCCTGTCCCCTCCCTGTTCAGCGTGAACATAATCTGTATTATCTATCTAGTCGACCCTTACCCCCTCACCCCACCGTTAAGTTTCTGAAGCCCCATTTGAGCCCACATAGAGCAATCCCTGTAGCAACACTGGGAAAACATGGAGAAAATTAGCATGAAAATTTCCATGTTGCATGTTTTCCAAACTGGAAAATCTGTGAATTTTTTTTCCTTAAAAGAGCTGTTTTTTTTTTTTGTTTTTGTTTTTGCAGACAGTGACATGAAAAAGATGGGATTTTGCTCCTTCTTAATTCAGGTGGATCATAACTGAAATGACAGCTCTCCAGTAACCTACAGCTATGTCCTTTTCGGCTATTCTGCATTCTTGAGGGCCAAGAAGTCACTCCTGCCATTGAGTCTGTAGTCTATCCTCCAGGAAGAGAGAGAGAAAGAACTCACCATTTTCTTTTAGGTTAGGGACAGGTGGCACACATTATGTTTAAATCCCATAAGCTGGTCCTATGGCCACACCTATCTATCTCTAAGGGAAGCCCCCAGCCCCCTGCCCCCTGCCAATCTTTTTAGCAAGGATAGTCTTGTGACCAATTAAAAATTTTAGTTACACATAGAAAAGGAGTCCACAGACCCTCTGGTACTGAGACCAAGCTTTCTTTTAGGCTTGGGAAACCTGCTTTCTTAGAGTGCATTCCAGGTAGGAAATTGTGTGATGTGTGTAGAATCCAATGACTTGAGACTAAACAGCAGCTCAAAGGTCTAGATAATTTAGCTTCCTTTATTTGGCAAAGATATGATGGGCCCATTTGTCTGAAAAAGCTACTCTAGACCCAGAGACAGCAGGTGATTTACCCATGGTAACAAGGTCGATAGGAGAAGTTAATCTCGTGCAGATAAACCTCCAAACTGCTGGGACTTTCGGGGCCCCTGGACGGGTCCCTGGCTTTCATGACACCCTGCTGGTGATGAGGATATCACGAAGGGATGGTGTCGCAGTCAGACAGCTGCCAATAGATCCTGGTGCTGCACTCTATTCTGTCCCATTTAGCAGACATTCCTTCTTCTGGGTAACTGCCATGCTCAAGAGTATCTTCCCTCCTTCTCTCTCCCCTTTACTTCTCTCCTTCTAAATTTATTTATTTTTATTTTATATACATTGATGTTTTGCCTTGGGTGTTGGGTCCCCTGGAACTGGAGTTACAGACAGTTGTGAGCTGCCATGTGGTTGCTGGGAACTGAACCGACGTCCTCTGGAAGAGCAGTCAGTATTCTTAACTACTGGGCCATCTCTTCAGCCATTCCCCTTTACTTCTTCCCCTGCTCCAACTCTCCTTGCCTGCCTCTCTCCCCTCTCCTCTTGTCTTCATTCATGGAACATTCTCAGTGAAGGAGCCTAGAACAGGATTTAAAAACGTAAACTGGAGGCCGTTTCCTTCAGTTCCTCTCATATATTTCTCCCTCTCCGTTCCTTTCTTCTCCACATTTCTTGTTTCCTCTCCACCCTCCAATGTCATACCATATTTTCCCAAACAAGCTCACTGATTCCAACACCCTGAGGAAATCAATAGTTGTTGCACAAGAGAGTCTTCAGAGGGCATAATCCCTAGAAATGTTTTGCCCTAACCAAAATTTGACTTCCTTTTAACATTTTTTTTTGCTTGTTTTAGTCAAGAACTACAGAATGCCTTGGGTTTCCCCCTCTGGTTCTCTGGTTGCCGGCCCCTGATGTGGCCGCATTCTCCTTCTCTATCTGACTTCTGAATGCTTTAATTATTTACATACATTTCATGCTTGCTGTGGGTGTTTCCCCCTCCTTGCCTTTACTGCAAATTTCTTTAGGTCTCTCGGGGATGGAACAGGACATCTGTGTATCAGGCAGGGTAGCTGATGACCTGAAGGAGATGGGGTGCCTAGTAATCTCTATTGGGTATTACCAAGATCTGTGAGTGCAGAGAAATGAATGGATTGCAGTACAACTGGAGCAATCCCCTATTCCCTCCTTGTTTCATAGACAAGAAAACTGAAGTGTATTCAGAGATTAACTTCTTTTGGGGAAAGATTCATTCCTTTGCCATGCATGTTTCTTTGCATTGTCAGAATTTCCTATTCAGTATTTAGGAGGAAGTGGGCAAGGAAGGAAGAAAGGAAGGCAGGCAGGCAGGCAGGCTTATTAAATATTGAAAGTGGCAACTTTTAAGTCATCACTATCTCACTTTCTCTTGGAGACACGCAGAGATGTAGATGCCACCATTGTATCACCCGAAGGGTAGGATCGAGGCTCCGGAAGACGAAGTCACTAGTTACACAGCAGATAGGAAGTGAAATTGAAACTGGCCATTCAAATTCAAACTGCTGAAGCCCATCGGTCAACCACCAACACCGTCAAGGGGAAGAGTACGGTGCACTGTGTAGGAAGTCAGACCAGCATAAGGGATTCTTTTAAACAGTATAATAACACAGTTAGGATCCTGAGAAAAATGCCTCTGTACCTTGATTTGCTCAGCAGTAACAAAGGATGGGCTCTCAGTTCTGAACGCCTTCTGACCTCCCAGGGCTCTGATACAGCCCAACTCTGAATTCCTCCACCCCGGTGTGAGCCATTAAAACATGAAAGATCCTTTCACAAGAAACGGTGTTTCTTTAAATTGCCAAGGTCAAGCCAAGCAAACTGATGTGGGGTTTGTGGTGGGATTGCTCTTAATTGATGGGGGTAAACAGTTCAAGCTACGTTGGAGGACTGGTTTTTCGGCCTTAAACTGGAAGGGACAAAAGCCTGACATGATCCGAGGTTGTTTGGTGACAGCACCGCTCTTAAACAGTTGACCAGGGGCCCTCAGAGTCCAGCAGCTCCCCAGTCCTTGAAGAAGAAGAAGGGGGTGTCGAGCAGTAGATAAATATGCTGTCTGGGTCATTGGGAAGTCCTCCCAAATGTCTGGGGCTTTCCTGTGTTTTACTCTTCCGACTGCCAGAAAGAGTTTCAGTGTGTGTGTGTGTGTGTGTGTGTGTGTGTGTGTGTGTATTTCTTTTTCTCTTTTTTCCTTTAAAGAATTTTATTATTGGGGGCTGGAGAGATGGCTCAGAGGTTAAGAGCATTGCCTGCTCTTCCAAAGGTCCTGAGTTCAATTCCCAGCAACCACATGGTGGCTCACAACCATCTGTAATGAGGTCTGGTGCCCTCTTCTGGCCTTCAGGCATACACGCAGACAGAATACTGTATACATAATAAATAAATAAATATTTAAAAAAAAAAAAGAATTTTATTATTCTTTCCTTAAAAACATTTAGGACCATACGAAATTTTGAATTGCTTTCCAATAGAGAGTCTAGCCAATGATATATATATATTTTTTTTATTTCTTCTAAGCTTTGCATTTCCTTGAACTCCCAGAGATTTAACTGTTTCTGCTTTCTGAGTACTGGGAATGAAGGTGTGCACCACAATCAGAGCCCACGGTGGGGCGTTTGTATAGTTAAATAAAATCACTTGCTTTGTTGAACTAATGTTCAAAAAAAAAAAAAAAAAAAAAAGAGAGAGAGAGAGAGAGAGCTAGTTGACAATAAGCTTGAGTTAACAGACCAAACAGTTTATAATTGTTATAAGCTTTTGTGTGTTTCTTTGGGACTGAATGGCTGTGGGACCCGGTGGGACAGAAATTCCGTTTACATGTAAGTGTTCATTGCCATGAGTCATTGGTCTGGCTAGAGGCTTCTGGCTTCTGCTACACCAAGAATAATGGGCTCTTACTGGGGCCCCTCATGGATATCCTGTGGTTATCATGGAGATCCCACAGTTTTGGAGCTGTAGGTCTGTGCCCTTCACACGCTCCAGCAGTTCATAGGGGAGGTGGATGTTGAGATGGGCCAACTCATAGCCCCAGTTCTAGGCTTGGGTGGTAGCTGGGTTGGCGTGCCTACCAGCTTTCCCTCATCATTACTACCCAGGTGAGCTCTCCAACACCGCCTCATCTAGTTCACCCAAAAGAGCCTGTAGCAAGGAGCAGGACCAATTCCGCTCTCGGGTCCTCGGATCTGGGTCACCCACACTCACGACCAGGGTTAGCTCTACTGTTTTACCCAGGCAAGGTACAGGGCCCTCTCTCCCAACTGTTGCAGGGGACATATGGGGAGGGATGGTGCCGGCTTTCCTACTCTGGTACCCTCTGGACTTGCTCATCTGTGTTGACCACAGGATCAGGTCTAGTGTGCTCCCCGGGCAGGGTGTAGGGTCTCCTCTCCTGTGTGCTGGAGCTGGTGAGGAGCAGGGCTGGTAATCTTTACTCTCATGACCCTGGAAGCAGCTCCTTCACTTTCCACAGGTACCAAGGGGTAGAATGGGGAAGGCATCTTTCCCTCACCCGTGCTACCCCATGGCAGACAAGGGAGGGGTGGGTCAGCTCTCCTGCTCTCCTGCTCTCCTGCCCTCAGGGTATACTCACCTGTATCTCTGACCACAGGGTCAGCTCTACACCTGTATCTCTGACCACAGGGTCAGCTCTAGTGTGCTGCCAAGATTATGGCCTAGTCCTCAACACCACTGGTACATGCCTGTGGTAAGGGGCCATCTTTCCGGATTGGGGGACTAGGGAGGTGGGGTGCACTCCCATGAAGGGTGAAGCCAGCTCTCTTTCTGCAGTATCCATGGAGGAGCAGGACTAGTTATTCCAGGGCCAGGGAAGGGCGGGACTGCACAGCATGGTTCCAATGCCCCACCCCCATCCCTGTGCTAACACAGGCCACAGATATCATCACAGACCTCAACTGCAGTAGGATCATGGACCCAGACATGGCCCTTGGAAGTGACTTGGGCCTGGACATCACCATGGCCCTAGTAGCAGCCCAGGCCACTCAGATCAGAATGGCTCTGGAGGCAGCATGGTCATCAGGCAGCAACATGGTCTCAAGAGGCTGACTAGAACCTGGGCATCTGTAGAGCCTTCAGTAATAACAGGAGCCATGGACATCACCCCAGACCTTGGCCACTGCAGGACCATAATCCCAGAAATGGACATCAGTAGCAGTTCTGGCACAGATGACACCATGGCCCTGGGTGACAGTGCAGGCCCACTCAGATCAGCATGACCCTGGTGGTGACATGGCCCTTGGATACCCTTGAGGCCACAGGTTATGGCCCAGTCCCCAGGTATCTGTGTGACCTTTGGTGGCAACAGGGGCCAGGAACAGAGTGATGGATTCTTTTGATGTGGTTTTCATGTCACTGGGCACAGGAGGTCCTGGATGATCTTAACTCCTGTAAACCTATGGAAAGATGGTCGATTAGCAGCGTCCATGGCTAGTATTGTTCCGAAAGGTTTACTCTCATTCTTCTTCTCAGGCAAGACTGATGTCATTCATTAATTACTTGGGGAGTGAGAAAAGCAGAAATAGTGGAAAATGGGCTGCTGGTCTTAGGGAATGTTAATTGTTCATCAGCTTGAAGCCTGGAGGGAGAATCATGAGGATCTGAAACTAGAACTCTAGGCCCCTTTCACACTACATTTTTCACTATTATCTTTTTCCTATTTCAATTTTAATCGTTTTCTTAATGAGGGCCCACCATTGCAAATTTGGGGTCTCACAACAAAAGTTGGCACAGCTCTTAGTGAACTTTAGGGCCAGAAACAGCTCAGGACCTTCAGAAACCAGTGGAGAAACCAGATGGGAAAAATACATAATCTTAGCTCATAGAGTGAAGAGCTGCAGCTGAGGAGCGCTGGCTGAAGATCCCTTCCCCACACACACCTCTGCCCCAGTTCCCAGGGTAACTGTATTTGCCAATAAAGGCTTTAGATAGTTAAAGTTAAATGATAATTTGAAGTGTGAGCCTTCATCACATGGAAAGTAGAGGAAGAAGCCCCAGATATGTCATCCTAGAGAGGGAAGAGCGTGGGAGGGTACAGAGGAGGCAGTTGCTGCAAGCCAATAGAGAATGCTGACAAGGAAACATTTTTTTCTCAGATGGCGATCACGGACTTGTAGAGCAAATAAATGTCTGGCCTTTTTTGTTTGTTTGTTTGTTTTGCCTGTTTGTTGCAAGACAGGGTCTCTCTGTGTATCTTTGGCTGTCCTGGAACTCATTCTGTAGACAAGGCTGACCTCAAACTCATAGAGTTTGCCCCGCTCCCTACCCCAAAGGACTGGGTTTAAAGCCATATGCCACCAACACCCGACTGAATGTGTTTTGAAATCACCTAGACTGGGGATTTGTCATGGCTGTCCAAGCAGACAAATGCACAAGGAATGTCCTGGGTAGATGGATTTGATGATGGAGAAGCATTGCTAGGACGGGAAACAACCCTAGCGAGAGTACGCGAGACTGAGGGAGGACAGTGCCTTCGCTGAACTGCGAATAACAGTCATGGGTTCTTGTGGAGAGTAAGTGCTTGGGAGATGAGCAAAGCCGAGGAGTAGACAAAAACTGAAGACGGCGTGGCAAGTCAGCATGAGGAATCGAGGCTGTATCTGGTAGGTGTGGGATGCCCTGAGCGGCGGAGGATCAAAGTTCTCAAGGGGAGGTAGAGTGGAAGGGAGGACGTAGTGGCCAGGTGAGAAAGGGTGTGGCCCTGATGGGGAGAGAGGGACACGCTTTGTGTTTTAGCTGGAGTAAGAAGAAGGCAGGAAGAGGCAAAGGAAATAGATTTACACGTGGTATGTTCATTTGGGTGCCTTGGGGAACGGGGTGGCGTGCTGACTATTCTGGTTATGTTTAAAGCCACTTGAATACGTACAGAGGTCTAAGCTGTCTCTGTGGAAAAGCACTCAGACTGTCATATTTCAGAGAAGTACCAGTCCTTCATCCTCAGGCTCGCCAGCTGCACATACTGGTTTGGTAGTCAGTCATTGGGAGACAGGACGGTCGTAATCAGGGAAACACTGTTGAAGGCTCCATCAGCATGCTGACTCTGCCTCCTGCTTGACTTTGTTCATATGCTTGAATCTTAGGCCGCCGGGACTATAATGCTTCAGAGGAAGACACTGCCAAATTTGGTAACCACTCGCTTGGGGGAAAGAATACCTTTTCAAATTTTTGGATACAAGCTATTGAGCCATAACAAGGCTAGAATTTGCTATGTAGACCATGCTGGCTTTGAACTCACAAAGATCCACTTGTCCCTGCTTCCCAAGTGCTGACATTAAAAAAAAAACATTTGGTCTTGACCCTAGTCTGGGTCCTCAGTCTCTTTGAGTGAACTGCTTACTCTCACTGGGCCTCAGCTTCTGTTTCTAAAAAGTGAATCACTTGAACATTTGAATTAGACAGTCCTTTTTCTTGCTTTGGGCAGGGTTTCTCAGTATAGCCTTGGCTGTCCTGGGACTCGCTCTGTAGACCAGGCTAGCCTCGAACTCACAGAGATCCCCTCTGCCTCTGCCTCCCGGGTGCTGGGATTAAAGGCATACACCACCACCACTGCGCTTAAACAGTCTTTTAATTCTAATGTTCAATGCATCAATAATTAACTATCTTGTATAAAAAAAGTATGAAAATCAAGAATGGGGGCACATTTAAGGTGTCATTTCTAAGTCAGTTGGAATACTTGGTTTTCCCCACAAGTCATCGATCTCATCCTAGGCTCACAGACTCATAGATGACTCAGAGGGAAGCCTGCATCTGGAGAATATCCAGACCAGTTTCCTGATTCTTCACTTGAGGAAACTGAGAAATGAGAAGAGTGTGGTCCAAGGCCATACAGCTAGTTAGTAAGCACAACCAGGGATAAACCCCAGGACTCTCAAAGAGGGCTATCAGGGACACATGGTCCCAACGTGTGCCATTGCGAACTTCCAAAGGCACTCATGAGCAGAACCCTGGAGTTGTACACATAAGCTTTGAGCAAGCCTCACACTCTGTGTCAGGCGGGCTCCCCCACCTTCTCGTACTTGGCATGGGTTTCTTTCCCCCCTTGTAGTTGCCTGATGGGATTCTACTGATTTTTTAAAAAAAACTGTGTAACTGTCATGCCTCTGGTCTCCTGCTCTTCCTTTCTTGTACACCTCTAAAGCTATATATTATACGTTTCTATTACACACACACACACACACACACACATTTAGCATATCACAAGTCTTGGTTATCTCTCTATTATTGATCCAGCAAAAGTGGAATTCATTTCTTACTGGCAGTTATACGCCTAGCATCCAGCACAGGTGTTCAATTAGTGGCCACAGAATGAATAAATGCAATGGGTAAGTGGCAGACAGAATATACATCCAGGTCCCAGAGAATAGGCTCAGATGCAAAGGGCCTGGGAAGCCACATCTGGAGAGGTAAATGAGATGAGGCCCTTTCTCTCATTTGGCTGTTCCTTGGATCTAGAGGTCAATATCCTCACTTAGGACAACTCCCCTAAGCTGTGAGCAGGAAATGCCTCAATATCAGGCCCAATGGCCCAGATTGAAGACATAATCCTTTGGCCCATGACTCACCAATAGATTCCAGAAGGCACAGTGTGGGTGGCCTTCCACTATCAATCAATGGTTGGGCGTTCCTGCTTGTGATTGGAGTGCCTTCTCGCCACCCAAGCTTATAGGTCTCTCAGATGCAGCCTGTATGGAGACCTCTGGCCATCGGGCCTACGCAGTTTCTAACCACCCACCAGGAGACTCGGGAAGCATCCATAAAAACTTGCTTTTATGGCCACTGACATCCCCTTGAGTATGGTCATTATGATTATTTAGCATTTATGAGACACCTTCATGTAGTGAGGACAAGGGGAAGGCAATTTGGCAGGCTCAACACAAACGGATGTTTCTATATAAGCCATCTCTGAAGATGATCCTTCCCACTGAGAGTAGGTTCATTTCAGCCTCAGTGAGGAGCTCACACAGGCTAGGACAACAGTCCTTTCCTTATCTGGAACAATGCGAAGCCAGGCATCTCCAAAACCTAGTAGAGGAGAAATATGCACTAACCTTGGTAGGTTTTATGCTCGGATTGATTCATGCCGAGAGATATCAGTGTGCAAAGTCCTTCCTTCATCTTTTCCTTGCCCCTAAGTAACCTATACTTTTGACTTGATGCCAGCCAGACCTTGTGTCTGGTCTTGACATTGTAGAAGTAAGGAAGTCTACCTGTGCCCATAGAGCTCAGATTTGATAGGGAGATAAGACATGGGAAGAAAGATACAATACAGATGATGTATAAGAAACAAGCTCATGAAAGTGTGGAGGCCTAGCGGGCAAGGTGGCGTAGGAAGGTTTTCCAGGAGCATAAGCTCGATGTCATAGAAGGGATCATGAGAATTTGGTGATGCCTGCCCCCTATGTGGACCTTGAAAGCAGGTGGGGTGGCCGAGCCCGGGTGTGAGGAGGTGAAACCGTGTGGAATGCAGGAGAGATGAGCTCTGGAGACAGGCTTGCTCTTCCCGGGGTAGTCGGGGTTAGGAGACAAGTGGCTTTGACAACTCTCTCACGGGTGGTTGTGCCTGTCAGTTTGGGAGAAGACAGTAGTTCTTCTCAGATTGGGCTTTCCTCTGCCAGGGACACTGCCACTGCTCCTCTCTGTCTTTCACAGGGATTTGCCCTCTCTGGCCAACCTTTAATGCTAGAGTTCCCCAGCAACTCTGCACTGTTGCTCTCATTCTAGACCCTGTGTCTGAACTTTCCTCCTTTTGGTGATCTCCAGTGACCTCTCATCCAAGGCTCTGTTTCAAACTGCAGGTTTCAAACTTGGGACCCAGTGTTTACTGAATGTCTTCTCTTCAAAGCAGCCACCTGCTCCCCAAACCTTTGCTTCTCACGTATATCACAGGCTTACAAAAGGCATCTGCTGCTAAACACTCACTGTGTCTCCAAACCTGAAGTCCTCCAAGCTCCTCAGTTTCTTCAAAAGTCCGTCAGGTACACCAAGTATCCCTTCCTTCCTTCTTTCCTTCCTTCATTTAATATTTATCCAGTTCTTCCTCTCCCACTGGGCCTGGGCTTTGGCTAATAGTGGGTGTTGCAGAGAGGGAGCAGTCTTAGTCCTTGAGACAAGAACCATATGAGAAGGATGTCACACACACAGGTGACTGCCACTCTGGCTACCCAGTGCAGCCACAGATGACTTTGGATGGGAGCTTGGGGAAGGGTGGGAGGTCAGATAAAACCTCAAGAAGATGATGGGAGATGGTGAGAGAAGAGAGTTTCAGGACTAGAGACGAATGTGAGGAAGTGGCCCTGTGTAGTTTAGGTATCAGCTGTCAGAGGTGCTGGCGAGAAAAATGGGAGGCAGACAGGCTGTCTATTTAGGGTCTTGTGCTCCCCCGTAAGGTATACGGATAGGTCTGAAGCAAAAGGCAGTGAACAAGCTGGGTGGTGGTGGCACACGCCTTTAATCCAAGCATTTGGGAGGCAGAAACAGGCAGATCTCTGTGAGTTCGAGGCCATCCTGGTCTACAAGAGCTAGTTCCAGGACAGGCTCCAAAGCTACAGAGAAACCCTGTCTCGAAAAAACCAAAACCAACCAACCAACCAAACAAACAAACAAACAAACAAAGGCAGTGAACAGAGTAGTGGACTGATTAAGCAGGTTAGTTTGCAGGAAGATCCTGTCCATAGGTAGAGCGGGTAGTGGGTGGGGGAGAGCAGGGCACAGCAATAAGAAGGCCAAGGAAGAGGTGAAGCCGGCTGAGCACGTGCTCCTCGTCTGGACGTGATGCTGGACAGACATTTCTCAGCACAGTCAGCTGCCTTTGCTTATTATTTGCATAAGGAAATGACAGAGATAGAATGAAGACCCTGACTTCTTTTGTTTTTCCAAGCTGAATGGTGGGAAATTATTATCGTCCTTTGCTGAGAACACAGAAGTGGAAGCAGGCTTGGGGGGTTAAGCAAGTACCCTCAGCTTTAGATCAGTTCTGTCTGTCTGTTTTAAAGCAGGGGCTCCTGTATTGCAGGCTGACCTTGAACTCAGTATGAAGCCAAGTATGACCTTGAACTTCTGACCTTTCTGCCTCCACCTCCTAAATGCTGGGATTCCAGGTGGGTACCACACCTGGTTTCTAGGCTGTGCTGAATATTGAACTCAGGGCTTCGTGAGTCCAAAGTAAACACTTTGCCAAGGGAACTACAGGCCCAGCCCTGAGATCCATGTTGAGATACTGTACCCTCATGTGATTTTAAGCTTGATAGGTCTTGTGGGCACTAAAGATGGAACAATGGCTTGTTACCCAATGCGTGCTGTGGCATTGAAAGCAGGGCAATGCCAGCCTGTGGGTTTTTGTTGTTGTTGTTGTTTCTTTTCTCACAGGAGGCTTTTATTATCTTTGCTGCAGTGGGACTTCTGCTATCTGTCACCTCTCCCTAGGAATGCTGGGATATTTGAAATATACCACAAATCCCCCATGTACACCAGAAGTGGGTGGGGCTTCCTGAACTCTGCCCACCCCACCCTCAGGCCTCTCCACCTCCATGTGTTTCTCATTAAAGAGTTGATGGAAGAGGCTGCTGTGCTTGGTAGATTTATCATCATTCTGCCTTGCTCCAGCTCAGAAAACTTTGTGGTCTTAAAGGAAAAGCGGCTTTGACAGAGAAAGGTCAGTTCCCAGGGGAAAACGACATTGGAGGATATGTATTGATATTGGTTGCCGCTTGCTGTTGCTTTTGTTTATTAATTCTGTTTTCAGTGGTAGGTGCATTCTGCTCCGTGGGGACAGAGCAGCAGCTAAGGCGTTTCCTTGGGGCCAATGAAATTGGCAAAATAGGAAGGGTTGGGGACAAGGATGAAGACTAGAAGCCAGCCGCCGTGAACAGCGTCTTCCTTATCTGTGGAGAATGGGGGCTTCTGTAGCTTTAATTTTTGCTTCACTCCCTATGTACCAGTGCCTCTGGCTGTCAGCAGTTTGGACTGACCCCTCCTGTTTATGGTAGGCTGTGTGCACAGTGGGTTATCCAGTGGGCCCTTGTGGCTCATGACTTATAGGTTGTCTAACCTAGTCATTTTCCCTTTGTATTCCCACAATAGACTGCCTCCTGCCCCGTGATAAGCACTCTATCATTCACAACTCAAATAAGTCATGGGACAGGTTGGTGGAGGTTCCGGAATGTTCTGGAACATTTCCTTTAGGGTCATAACCACTGAGACATAATTTCTGATGAATCAACTCTGGTGATATGATATCAGCAAGGTAACAGAACATAAATAGCAGAAGGAAACAAAGATTAATATGGATATATCCCTGAGATATCAGGGTAGGAAGGAGCCAAGGGGGTTCCTTGGGGAAGGAGCTGGAAGACAGCAGTGATAAGCTCACAGTGGGTAAAAGGGAGGCTATGACGTTGATGGCCTGCCACTAACCCAGCCGCTGTCACTAACTAGCTGTGGAATTTGAGGCAATTCATCTTCTCTCTGTGAATCAACATTCTCCCAGCTTGGAGGATGGTGGCGATGGTAGAGAGAATGTTTGCCGTGTTCTGAAGAATGTGGGAGAGAACGCGGGAAGTTTATCATGGAGTTTGGCATTTAGGAAAGCCCATCTCATGCCAACAGATCAGTAATAGCCCACAGAAACTGCCTGCTCACAAGGGGCAAGGATTATTTTAAGGGACTTACCCCGTCAGCTCAGTATTTTGTTTGTTTGTGTTTTTTTGAGACAAGGATTCTCTGTGCAACAGCCCTGGCTGTCCTGGAACTCGCTGATTTACAACTCACGGAGATCTGCCTGTCTCTGCCTTCTGAGTGCTGGGATTAACAGCCTGTGCTACCACTGCCTGGCCGCAGTGTGACCTGGCTACTCAGTGTGATCTTAAAACTCACTTTGAGTTGAAGAAACAATACAAAGTTACATAGCAACAATACAAAGAATACATAGAAACAATACAAAGTTACATAGCAACTATAAGCAGGGATGAAATTATTCCAGAAGCTTGCAAATTCCACTATTTCCATATGTAATTATAGGCATAATTATAATTACATAATTATTGTAATATATAATATAAAGAATACATAAAAATCAATCAATAAGTAAATAAATAGAATATGTAACTATAATAACAGAAGAAGTTGCCTTAAAACTCTTAAGTACCGGGACAGAACTTTTATACTAAGAATATTTAATTAAATCCTTATGTTTGACTTGGGAAAAAAAGTATTCCCTATCACCTATAGGTAGAAGAAGGAAGCACAGCTATCTGCAATGACGCACAGCCATCCTGTCTCCACAGTTCTTTGCCTTCAAGAAATTCGCTCAAGGCAAGGTCCTACCGGCCTCAAGAAATCCAGGAGCCCAAGCATCACGGATGACTAAAACCCTGGGGGCTTCTCCTCATTTGCATCAGGGAGGAAGGACACACACATCTACAGGACCGAGTCTAAAATGAGCAACAAGTAAGATTCTCAAAGGAAGTCAAGAGGGCGATGGGAAAAGTACTGCTGGATATGATGGCCCGGGAGGTGCCGAGGAAATCCGAGAACACAGAAGATGGATAGGAGGGCCTATATTTAAAACTGGCTCAAGGTAGGGAAGGAAGCGAGTAGCTTAATTTTAGAAAGTCCCAGACACGCAGGCTCCTGGGGTAAGAAACGTGGAAACTTGGGTGAGGATTATTTATCATTTGTCACCCCCTCTTTTCCAGAGAAGGAGCTGGGGCTGAGTCAGCTGCAAGGCTTCCCCAGTAGAGAAAGGGTGAACTTTGAAGTCAGAAATGGAGGGCCTAGTGACCTAGCCCTTCACCCTTAGTTGCGATTTCCTCACATGTAAGAGGAAACCATACCCTCTACCCACAGAAGTTTTTGTTAAAGTGTAAAGGAGAAAAGATGAAGCTAAGGCAGTGAATAGGGTGGCCTGTGTAGGCGTGCATCTAGCATTCATTGTTGAACGAATCTCCAGGACAGGGGGACAACATGTCTATAAAAGAAAGTTCTCATCAAGTCAGGGTGAGAACACTTTAGTTCCCTCTCATTTCTTTAGCTCTAAACAGGGTTCTCGTATCTGTGAGGCTGGCTTTCCTTAGCCAGTGCTTGTCGCACTCTGGAGACTCGAAGCGAGCTTGCTATAGGTGTGTGTATATTTGTACGCTCAGACCCTGGCATCAAACACTGTGGAGAATTAAGTAAAGGACTCTGAGGTTTACCATCCCAGGACATTAGTGCCACCCTCTCCCTGCTCCTTAAAATTAAGAGAGCTTTTGCCCTCATTTTCCTAATAATGCAAGTTGGTTGAAAATAGCTTTTTGATTTTCTCTTTGTTTCTCTCTTCTTTCTTTTTCTCTCTCTCGCTCCTTTTAGGTCCCCCACTCCTCCTCCTCAAATCCCCTCTTACTTCTTTCCAGACAGGCTTTTTCTTTATAGCAAGCCTGGCTACAAAGGCTGGATGGCTTCTCCGGCCGCATGCTCCCTAGTTCTGGGATGACAGACCACCATACCCAGGTAAAATAATTTTATTAGTTCACCACCATCTGAAGTAGAAAGCGAAAGAACGCGCTCTAATTTCACTTTCTAGACATAACTATTTTTATACTTATGATTCTAGACTTGATTCTGCCTCATAGGAACAGATCTGTTGCATTCTTTAGGTCAAATTCACAAATATGCTGTGAGCCATTTCAGGGCACAGGAAGTAGCATCAGATATGTCTTGATATCCATCGTCTGGATAAAGATGTGGAAGCTTGCACTGCCCCTGCTCGAGCGCCCCATGTGTCTCCACCTGGTGCATCCTTCTGCCCTCTTGACCAGATTCCAGTTTCACTTCTGCCCTTTCAACAATGAATAACTGGATTCCTTCACTAACTAGTGACAGATGCTAGATAGACCATGCTCTCAGAAGGAATGAATCCATTCACACTGTTTCAATGCCCTGGGGTAATGCCCTGGCGGGGGCAAGTATGTCTGCCCCTCTCATCCAGGCCCCTTTCCCCCACTCTGATTTCCTTCTCAGTATCCATGTTGTAGCAAGACAATGCCCACTATGCTCTTGCAGCTCATACCCAAGAGAAACAAACCATCCATGTCCCCAGCAGACCCCCAGATCTTTGATTAAACTAGCCAGTGGCATGCCAACCCTGAGATACCTAACTTCTGCCATGGATTTGTCATCTGGAATCTATCAAAAACCCTTTGGACACAGTGGTCGCCTGGATTAGGATAACAGACCCCAGGGGTGAAGTCTGTTTTTCTAATGTACTGTACATTACATTTTTAATGTAATGACAGGATCCAATACAAGGAGAACTTCCGGTTATACATACTAAGAGCTGTAGTGTGCTAGACTCCTTCGTTCTGGGTTATCCATTTTATGGCCAAGGAAACAGAGGCTTGGGGAAAGTATGGGCTATCATGTCCAGTTTACACACACTGTGGTGAGGGTCACCATGATCTGGTCACTGTGGTGAGGGGGTCACCATGATCTGGTCACTGTGTTGTGGTGAGGGTCACCATGATCTGGTCATTGTGACAAAGGTTCACCATGATCTAGTCACTGTGATGAGGGGTTCACCATGATCTGGTCACTGTGACGAGGGGTCACCATGATCTAGTCACTATGACAAGGGGTCACCATGATCTACTCTGGGAACATCACAACCAGGCAATGTGGCTCCTTTTATTGATTTGACTTTACCTCACAGTGCTGTTTTCAAATGTGATCGAAAACACTCTGTGGATGAACACAGTTCAAACATTAGCTCACCAAACCCACCAGCTCACCAAACCCACCACTGTGTCCTAAATTTGCCTCTGTTAAGCCCCCAAGGGAAAGGAGAAGCCTGGATTTGTCTAGGCCACCCTGAGGAAGACAGATTAAGCAATAAAACGGATTAAGGAATGAGAGGAAGGGGCGTGCAATGCTTAGCTCTAGTTTTTCTTATTTCTACAGATGTGGTTTTGAGGAGACATCTATAGTTATTCAGAATGTGTGTAAACTTTATTTGTTATTATGTCTGTGCACGGTGTGCACATGTGTGTGTTCAGGCACCTGTGTGTCACAGCACATGTGTGCTGGTCAGAGGACAACTCCATGGAGTTGATTTTCTCCTTCCTACCTTATGTGGGTCTCAGGATTTGAGCTCAATTCCTCAGGTTTGCACAGCAAACCTCTCCTTGGTCCCTGTTGTTCTGAATGTTAAAAATAATAGGAAGCGCTTTGAGAAGGATTTTTAGTCAGTACTAATAAAGTGCAAAGTGTGCTGCAAAGAGCCAGAGCTCGCTGGATGGGCCTGGCTTCCAGCTTGCCTCTGGTGGCTTCCGACCTTCCCTACTGTGCAGCTTGGAGCTGGCTTGCTTTGCTCTCAAGCCTCCATGTCCCCAGTGATTCAAGGAACAGTTTCCCCTTTGGGATGCGGACGTAACTCTGTAGTAGAGTTCCTTGCATAGCACGGACAAGTGTAACATGAGGAGCTGCTTGTTGGTTGGGGTTTCTGCCCTGCCCAGTTCCCCACAGCCGGAAAGTCCCAAAGAAAATCACACAGAGAGTTGACATTAGGTTATAGACTGATTGGCCCATTAGCTCAAGCTTCCTATTAGCTCTTGTAGCTTATATTAACCCATAATTCTTTTTTTAAAATATTTATTTATTTATTTATTTATTTATTTATCATGTATACAATATTCTTTCTGCGTGTATGCCTGAAGGCCAGAAGAGGGCACCAGACCACATTACAGGTGGTTGTGAGCCACCATGTGGTTGCTGGGAATTGAACTCAGGACCTTTGGAAGAGCAGGCAATGCTCTTAACTGCTGAGCCATCTCTCCAGCCCTTAACCCATAATTCTTATCTATGTTAGCCACATGGCTTGGTACCTTTCTCAGCGGGCCAGGTCACATCTGGGCAGAACTGCAGAAAAGGAGCTTCCTGCTTCCCAGAATTCTCCTGTTCTCATCACCCTGCCTCTACTTCCTGTCTGGTTGACCCACCTATACTTCCTGCCTGGTCAATCAGCGTTTACTTAAAACATGATTGACAGAATACAGACAATTCTCCCGCACCAGACAAGACCCTGGACTTGATCTCCAGCATGTGTAACCTGGATATGGTGGCCCACACCTGCCACCCAGCACTCAGGTGGTAGAAGCAAGAGGATCAGAAGTTTAAGGTCACTCTTGCCTATTTAATTAGTTCCACACTGCCTCCCACATACTAAATTTCTCATCCCAAACCAATTTTAATCTGTAAAATAGATAAATTAATAAATTTAGGTAAGGTTGTTTGGAGGCACAGTGACCCTAAGCTAGCAGGGATCACTTGTGAAGGCCTCAGGGAGAAAAAAACAAGAATTTTCATTGGCTTCAGAGCAAACTCCTTGTGGGTTGAAAAGGGCTGGGGAATGGGACCCTTGGGGGCTTTCCTGCCTCTGGAAATGGAGTTGGCTTTGCTTGTTTCCTAGCCAAAGCTTTGAGTCTCAGATGAGAAGTTGCTTGCAATGTGGCCGAGCTCCAGTTTGGATTAGAATATAGGTCAACAGCAAGAACCATTAAGGTCCTGCAAATTGGCTTCCTGGAGGGGAGTGTTCACCCCAGCACACTGGAGCTGGGAGTGAGAAGCACAGTCTGTGGGCAGAGTTTGGTGGGTGAGAGGGATACTTGGACTGGCAGGAGGTGGGCCCAGCTGTGCCTTCAGCCCCGCAGGCTCTAGCTTTTCCTCTGTTTTTGACAGGCCACCTCTCCCTCAAGTTTAAAATGAGGGTTGTATTGGATCTGTGTGGGGGCTTTCCAGGACAGACAAAGAGCATCTGAGGAGGTTAAACCCACTGGGATTGAGGTCCAGCCCTAAGCTTGCTATCTTTGTGTCCTTTGATTATGTCGAGCCCAGTGCAAGGTGATTTGATTCTTAGTGTTAAAATATACTTTAAAAAGTTTAATTATAATTAGTTGTTGTTATTGCTGTGTGTGTGTGTGCGTGCATGCCGTGTGAGTGGGTGCACTCTCGCCATGGGGATGTGTGTGGAGTTTGTTCTCTCCATCCACGTTCGCGGAGGTTCTGGGCCTTGAGCTCCTGTTGTCAGGTTCACGGCAGGAGACTTTCCCTGCTGAGCTGGCTCACCAGAACCACCTTCTTAGTTCTGGATATGAAGTAAAAGGCTGATTGAGAATGAATGACTTCTGTTACATAGGTAAGGGTTATACAAACCTGCCCTTCCCTTTTTCGGTGTTTATGGTAGCTTTGGCAGGGAGCAAGGTGAGGAATTCTGCCCACACCACAAGCATGAGGCCAACAATGTTGAAGAGACTTGCCCTGAGACCCCTCCTCTGCTAACAGGGTCAAACAGCACTGAGAGCTGAGACCCCCTCACAGGGTTCCCTGGGATTCATTCCTGGCTTCTATTGAGGGTAGGCTATGGTGTACAGACCCCAGAGGCTCAATGGCCTTAGTGTTGGTCACTTTCCCTGACAATCTGAGTCACCTTAGGGATTTTCCAGGCCCAACACTCCTGCAGGGTTGAAAGAAAAAAAAGTCCAATGTGTTGCAAGTCCTGCAATCAATTGTATGTACAGTTCCAGTTGGCTCAAACATCTTTCTGAGGAATGAGGGAGCTGAGGGGGGACATCAGGAAGTCGGTGTCCCACGGTGAATGAGTCCTTCGTGTTATACACAGCAGCCCTAATAATCATTTCCACAAGGCTTATAAAGACCACCAGGGAATGTTCAAAAGCCCTGGTGACCTCTGATGTGGCATCCCTGCCTTTTGTCCTGGTCAGTGCAGAATCTCACTCAGCTCTGGGCATGACATATCAAAAGACCCACAAAAGAGGTATGGCATGACTGTCCACTGCCAAGAGTGGATCTGGTGTCTGCTGTGGTCCTCACACAGCTCTGCTCTATGGGGATCCCCACCTGGGCTATGACGTGATTGTCCACTGCCAAGAAGGGATCTAGCATTTGCTTTGGTCCTCACACAACTCACAACTCTACTCTATGGAAGCAGAAGAGAAGCTTCGGAGAGTTGAACACCTTGACCGAGATGACATTGGAGGAGAATTCAGTCCTCCCATAGGCATCCTGCTTTAAAGACAAAGTGCCAAACTGTTCAAGCCAAACAGACCCAGGTTCATATGGCCAATCTTCCTGCAGCCTTCTGTGGGGTTTCCTGTGAGTTCCTCGCCTCTCTGTGCCTGAGGAACTGTATCATTGTAGCCTTATGAGGCTACAATAATAGCAACTGTCTTATTTAGTTGTAACAGTTACTGTGATGAAGGTCAAGACACCAGAGCACTGACACACACACAAAAACGCTTCATATGTGCAGCTGCTTTCATCTGTGTCTAGATTTTTTTTTTTATTATGTACAAAAGAAGACTGCGGTCTGTTTCTTTGTTGCATATATGCCTGGCATATTGTGGATCAACCGCACGGCAGTTCCTTTGCTCCTGGTGGTTATTCTAGTCTGACTCAGCTCTAACAGGTGCCCCAGGACTGAGTTCTGCAAAGCGGTCACAGAGCCTGGACTCTTGCCAATATGGGAGGTCTGGAAGAAAGAAAAGGGGAGCTGGAGGATATAACTCCGCAGCAGAAATGATTGCCCATGCATGCACAACCTTGGGTCCCAACGCTGAGTGTGAGGAGAAAGAAAAGAGAAAACTGGGAGGGTGAAGGCAATGGAAGCGAGGATCTGGGGAACGTTTGTTCTAGGCAGAGGAGAGAGATGGCCACCATGTCTTGTAAGCAAGCCCAGAGCCAAGGTCACGCCCACATCCCTGCACTCCAGTTGCTCCCTTGCTGCGCGCTCCCTGGTTCAAGGATTTCTTCAGACTTCTTGTCCCTCCCCATACCCCTATTCCTCCCTCAACTGTTCTTAATGATGTTAATTCTCTGGTATCTCTTGAGATAGCTGCAGTCAGCTCAAAGGTCAGCCACAGAATAGTTACTTCAAACTGAACAGGAGAAAGACTGGGTTCTAGAGGTCACGTGAAACCTTTGATAATAGAAATGAAAAAATGGGTTGATAGAGACAACTGATTTGCTCCACGTCACACACTGGGTAGCTGGTTTGCTCCCACATTACACACTGTGGAGCTAGCTGGGCACAGTAAGGGGAAAACTCAAATTTTGGGGTACAGTATTTGAGAGGCAGCCTGCAGGAGTGGCACCCTCATACTAGACTGGGTTACAGTCCGATTCTGCTACTTACTACCACAAATAATGCTAAGAATGCAAGCCCTCATGGCCTGGACCTCAATTTTCTTACCTGTGCAATGGATATAATGATATACATTCTCTATAGGAAGCAAAACAAATAAAGACATGGGAGAAGGAAGAGCCTAGACCAGCTCTGAGTCAAATGTAGGTCCCCTTACTTTGTCTCCCACCTTTTGTGAAGTCAACTCTGGAACTTTAGTATTTTTTTTTTTTTTTGAGACAGGGTTTCTCCGTAGCTTTTTGGTTCCTGTCCTGGAGATAGCTCTTGTAGACCAGGCTGGCCTCGAACTCACAGAGATCCGCCTGCCTCTGCCTCCCGAGTGCTGGGATTAAAGGCGTGCGCCACCACTGCCTGGCTTTTTTTTTTTTAATACTTTTTTTTTTTTTCGAACTCTGGAACTTTAGAATGAGAGACTTGGGCTCAAATCCTCAAAGAACTTTGGGGGTGGGGTATTTACTTTGTCCTGGCTTTTGTGCTTTGGCAGCTGGACAGGGTGGCAGACATCTATAATCCCAGCATTCAGACCGAGGCAGGAGGGTCATAAGGCCAGCTCAGGATACAGAGCGAGAGTATATTTCAGACAAAAAAAGAAAGCTCATGGTCTTTATAGAAGGAGGCACACACCAAGGGTGCCTTGGGAGTCAGAGAGATCACAGACACAATGTAGTAGATGCCCGGTACAGCGCGGTCCTCCCCTCCCTCTTTTAGGGCCCACGCTGCCAGTTAAGACAACAACAAATGTCAATCTGTGTATTCTCCTTTTCTGTCCCAGAACCAACCGAGAGTCCCTCCAAAGTTCAATCTGCAGAGCTGTGGCCACTCCTTTTAGCCCTCAGGCCGCTTGAGGACACAGCTCCCTGGGGGCGTGGAGCCCAATGGCTTTGTGAAAGTCAGACCATCTGCTTCCAGCTGACCCTTTGCAAGGCTTCTCCCGGCAGGAGCAAGGGTGGTAACTCAGAAAGACACTTAGATTTAAGACACTTCCTTCACGTCGGCAGTCCCACTGTCTTCCAGCAGCCCTTCCAGGAAACACACTTCAGTTTTCAACAAGAAATGAAGCTTTGGGAAAACTTGCACACAGTTCCGGCCTCCAGAGACGTTCAGTAACCCATGTGTAGTCAGCGGCTGCCACCTTCTTAAGATACAGACTTGGTGGAGGTGACTCACATTTGTGCCGCATCCCCCCTGAGGAATAGAGTCGAGTGTTTGAAATCCGAGAAAGGCAGTGTGCATCAGGCATTTCAAATGACCCGTTCCTTACTAAGCACATACCCCACACAAGTGGCCTGGGCCCTGGGAATCTCATCATCTTACTCTAGAATGGAAGCTGTCAGGTCACTGAGAAGGGGTGGGGAATGAGGTCTAAAGGAAGCTCGTGAATGAATTAGATTGAACCACATGAAATCACTGTTTCAGATTTTTAGACATCTCCTATGATTCTTTGCACTACAAGGTGCCTGGCATATTTGGAGAGGCTCCACACAGAGCTGTGTAGTCATTTGATGGCCCTCAAAAGTTACCAAGCATAGGAAATGAGCAGGTCGTGAGGGCTATGTGAGCAGCTTTGGAGATGCCTGTCTGCTTTAACTGCCAACTGGACACAGCCTAGAGTTATCTATCTCAGAGGAAAGAATTGCCTAAATCAGATTGGCCTGTGGTCAGTCGTGTGTGGGGATTTTCTCGGTGACGAATTGATTGATATAGGAGGGCCTATGATATCGTTCCTCAATAGGTGGACCTGACCTATGTTAGAAAGCTAGAGGAGGGGCTGGAGCAATGGTTCAGCAGTTAAGAGCATTCACTGCTCTTGCAGAGGATATAGGTTCAGTTCTTTTTCTTTTTTATTGATTTTATGGAGTTCTACATTTTTCTGTTTCCCTCCCTGCCTCTCCCCTCCCCTTCAGCCCTCTCCCATTGTCCCCATGCTCCCAATTTACTCAAGAGATCTTATCTTTTTCTACTTCCCATGTAGATTAGATTCATGTATATCTCTTTTAGGGTCCTCATTGCAGTCTAGGGTTCTCTGGGATTGTGAATTGTAGGCTGGTTTTTCTTTGCTTTATGTTTAAAAACCACTTATGAGTGAGTACATGTGATAATTGTCTTCATGTGTCTGGGTTACCTCACTCAATGTGATGTTTTCTAGATTCATCCATTTGCCTGCAAATTTTAAGGTATCTTTTTTTTTCTGCTGTGTAGTACTCCATTGTGTAAATGTACCACATTTTCCTTATCCATTCTTTGGTCGAGGGGCTTTTAGGTTGTTTCCAGGTTCTGGCTATGACAAACAATGCTGCTATGAACATGGTTGAGCACATGTTCTTGTGGTACGATTGAGCATCCTTTGGGTATATATCCAAAAGTGGTATTGCTGGGTGTTGAGGGAGGTTGTTTCCTAATTTTCTGAGAAATCGCCATACTGATATCCAAAGGAGATGTACCAGCTTGCACTCCCATCAGCAATGCAGGAGTGTTCCCTTTACCCCACAACCTCTCCAGCATAAGTTTGTCATCACTGTTTTTGATCTTGGCCACTCTTACAGGTGTAAGATGGAATCTCAGAGTTGTTTTGATTTGCATTTCTCTGATGGCTAAGGAAGTCGAGCATTTCCTTAAGTGTCTTTCAGCCATTTTAGATTCCTCTGTTGAGAGTTCTCTGTTTAGGTCTGTACTCCATGTTTTTATTGGATTATTTGTTCTTTTGATGACCAATTTCTTAATTTCTTTGTATATTTTAGAGATCAGCCCTCTGTCTGTTGTGGGGTTGGTGCAGATCTTTTCCCATTCTGTAGGCTGTCGTTTTGTCTTGTTGACCATCTTGTCCTTTGATTTACAGAAGTTTTTCAGTTTCAGGAGGTGCCATTTATTGTTTTTCTCAGCATCTGTGCTACTGAGGTTATATTTATGAAGTGCTCTCCTGTGCCAATGCGTTCAACTGTACTTCCCACTTTCTCTTCTATGAGGTTCAGTGTGGTTAGCTTTATGTTGAATTGAAGTCTTTGATCAATTTGGACTTGAATTTTGTGCATGGTGATAGATATGGATCTATTTGCATTCTCCTACATGTTGATATCCAGTTATGCCAGCACCATTTGTTAAATATGCTTTCTTTTTTCTATTTGATTTTTTTTTTACTTCTTTATCAAAAATCAGGTGTTTGTAGGTGTGTTGATTGATATCTGGGCCTTTGATTCCAGATGGTCCTCTGTAGTAAGGAGCTGCGGGCTGCGTTCCTGCCACCCAGCTCTGCACGGCTAGCTTTACCCGAAATAATTACATGGAAACTGTATTCTTTTAAACACTGCCTGGCCCATTAGTTCTAGCCTCTTATTGACTAATTCTCACATCTTGCTTTAACCCATATTTAATAATCTGTGTAACATCACGAGGTGTGACTTACCAGGAAAGATCTTAATCTGCGTCTGTGTCAGGTGGGAGAATCATGGCGACTGCCTGACTCTGCTTTTTTCTCCCAGCATTCTGTTCTGTCTACTCCGCCTACCTAATTTTTTGTCCTATTAAAGGGCCAAGGCAGTTTCTTTGTTAACCAATGAAATCAACACAAAACAGAAGACTCCCCCACATCAGTCCTCCTGTCTGTTTTTATACCAATACCAGGCTGTTTTCAGTACTGTAGCTCTGTAGAAGAGTTTGAAGCCAGGAATTGTGATGCCTCCAGAAGTTCCTTTATTGTACAGGATTGTTCTGGCTATTCTGAGTTTTTTGCTTTTCCATATGAAGTTGAATACCATTCTTTTGAGGTCTGTGAAGAATTTTTCTGGGCATTGCATTGAATCTGTAGATTGCTTTTGGTAAGATTGCCGTTTATACTACATTAATTCTACCTACCTAAGAGCATGGGAGATCTTTCCACTTTCTGGTGTCTTCTTCAATTTCTTTCTTCAAAGATTTAAAGTTCTTGTCAAACAAGTCTTCCACTTGTTTGGTTAGAGTTACTCTGAGATATTTTATGCTATTTGTGACTTTGTGAAGGGTGATGCTTTTCTGATTTCTTCCTCAGCCCATTTATATCTGTGTAAAGGAGGGCTACTAATTTTTTTGAGTTAATCTTGTATCCTGCTACATTACTGAAAGTATTTATGAGTTGTTGTAGAAGTTCCTTGGTAGAATTTTTGGGGATCGCTTATGTAAACTATCATATCATCAGCAAATAGTGAGAGTTTGACTTCTTCTTTTCTGATTTGTATTCCCTTGATCTCCTTTTGTTGTCTTATTGCTCTAACTAAGACCTCAAGAACTATATTGAATAGATATGGAGAGAGTGGACAACCTTATTTTGTTGCTGATTTCAGTGGGATGGCTGGGAGTTTCTCTCCATTTAGTTTGATGTTGGCTGTTGGCTGTTGGCTTGCTGTATATTGTCTTTATTATGGTTAGGTATATTCCTTGTATCCATGCTCTCTCCAAGACCTTTATCATGAAGGGATGTTGTATTTTGCCAAAAGCTTTTTCAGCATCTAATGAGATGATCATGTGGTTTTTATTTTCAGTTTGTTTATATGGTGGATTACGTTGACAGATTTTCATATATTGAACCATCCCTGCATCTCTAGGATGAAGCTGACTTGGTCATGGTAGATGATGTTTTTGATGTGTTCTTGGATTCAATTTGCCAATATTTTATTGAGTATTTTTACGTCAATGTTTATGAGTGAGTGGTCTGTAATTCTCTTTCTTAGTAATGTCTTTATGTGGTTTGGGTATCAGGGTAATTGTAGCCTCATAAAAAGCGTTAGGCAATGTTCCTTTTGTTTTTATTGTGTGGAATAATTTGAGGAGTATTGCTATTAGTTCTTTGAAAATCTTATAGAATTTTGAGCTGAAACTATCTGGTCCTGGGCTTTTTTGGTTGGGAGACTTTTAATGACTGTTTCCATTTCCTTAGCCGTTACAGGTCTGTTTAATTTGCTTATCTTGTCTTGATTTAATTTTGGTAAGTGATATTTATCCAGAAAGTTGTCCATTTCCTTTAAGTTTTCCTATTTTGTGGAGTACAGGTTTTCAAAATATGATCTAATGATTCTCTGGATTTCCTCCATGTCTGTTGTTATGTCCCCCTTTTCATTTCTGATCTTGTTAATTTGGATATTTTCTGCCTTTTGGTTAGTTTGGGTAAAGGTTTGTCTATTTTGTTGATTTTCTTAAAGAACCAACTCTTTATCTCATTGATTCTTTGTATTGCTTTCTTTGTTTCTATTTTATTGATTTTAGCTCTCAATTTATTTCCTTCCGTCTAGTTTTCTTAGGTGAGTTTGCTTCTTTTTGTTCTAAAGTTTTTAAATATTCTGTTAATTCACTAGTGTCAGATTTTTCCAGTTTCTTTATGTAGGCATTCAATGCTATGATCTTTGCTCTTAACACTGCTTTCATTGTGTCCTATAAATTTGGGTATGTTGTGATGTCATTTTCATTGAATTTTAGAAAGTCTTTAATTTCTCCTTTTATTTCTTCCTTGACCAATTGATGTTTCAGATGAGCATTGTTTAATTTCCATGTGTTTGTGGGCTTTTTGGAATTAGTGTTGATCTTGAATTCTAATTTTAAGCCATGGTGATCCGATAAGATACATGGGGTTATTCCAATTTTGTTCTATCTCTTGAGGTTTGTTTTGTTCCCCACTATGTGGTCAATTTTTGAGAAGGTTCCATGAGGTGCTGAGAAGAAGGTATATTTTTTTATGTTTGGATGGAATGTTCTATAGATGTCTGTTAAGTCATAACATCTGTTAGTTTTCTTATTTTTCTGTTCATTTTTTTGTCTGGCTGACCTGTCCAGTGGTGAGAGTAGAGTATTGAAGTCTCCCACTATTATTAGTGTGTGGGGTTTAATGTGTGGTTTAAACTTTAGAAGTGTTTCTTTTACATATGAGGGTCCCCTTGTAGTCAGGGCATAGAAGTTCAGTACTGAGATTTTCTCTTGATGGCTTTTTCCTGTGACTAATATGAAATGTCCTTTATCTCTTTTGATTAAATTTAGTTTGCAGTCTATTTTGTTAGATATTAGGATAGCTAACCTGCTTGTTTCTTAGGTCCATTTGATTGGAAATTTTTTTTTCTCAACCATTTACTCTGAGGCAGTGTCTGTCTTTGAGGTTGAGGTGTGTTTCTTGTATGCAGCAGAAGGATGGATTCTGTTTTCATATCCAATCTGTTAGCCTGTGTCTTTTTATAGGTGAGTTGAGTTCATTTATATTAAGGGTTACTAATGATCGTGATTGCTATCTCTTGTTAATTTAGTTTTCATTGTTGGTGATGCTATTTTGTGTGTTTTTCCCTTTGGGATTTGCTGCTGTGAGATCATCAATTGTCTGTGTTTTTGTTGGTATAGACAACTTCCTTGGGTTGGAGTTTTTCTCCTAGTACTTTGTGTAGTGCTGGGTTTGTGACTAGGTATTTGTTAAATCTGGTTTTGTCATGGAATATCTTGTTTTGTCTTTCTATGGTGACTGAAATTTTGCTGGGTATAGTCTGGGCTGGCATCCATGGTCTCAATGTCTGCATAATACTTGACCAGGACCTTCTGGCTTTCATTGTTTCAATTGAGAAGTCAGGTGTAATTCTTTTTTTTTTTTTTTTTTTTTTTGGTTTTTCGAGACAGGGTTTCTCTGTAACTACAGAGCCTGTCCTGGAACTAGTTCTTGTAGACCAGGCTGGCCTCGAACTCACAAAGATCCGCCTGTCTCTGCCTCCCAAGTGCTGGGATTAAAGGCGCACGCCACCACTGCCTGGCGTCAGGTGTAATTCTGATAGGTCTGCCTTTATATGTTACTCGGCCTTTTTCCTTTGCAGCTCTTAATATTCTTTATTCTGTATGTTTAGTGTTTTGATTATTATGTGGCAAGGGACTTTTTTTTGATCCAATCTATTTGGTGTTCTGTAAGCGTGTTGTATCTTCATAGGCATATCTTTCCTTAGGTTGGGAAAGTTTTCTTCTATGATTTTGTTAAATATATTTCCTGTGCTTTAGGTTCAGTTCTTAGCACCTACGTGGTGGTTAACAACTGTCTTACTCCAGTTCCAGGGAATCTGATCACTCATGACTTCTGTGGGCACCAGGCATGAACATGGTGCACATACATACATGTAGGCAAAATATTCATACACATAAAATAAATATAAGTCTAAAAGCAAGCAAGTAAGTAAGTAGGCTAGCTGAGTATACTCCTGCCAGCCATCCAGCTAGTAAACAGGATTTGCCATGGTTCCTGCTTGTCTGTGTTGGGTTTTTCTTTTTCAACTCGACACATTAGAGCCATCTAAGAAGAGATAGGTACCTCAGCTGAAAAAAAAAAATTCTCTATCAGATTGCCGTATGAACGTCTGTTGGGCATTTTCTTGATTAATGATTGACATAGCAGAGCCTATCCCACTATTGGTGGTGTCGCTCCTAGATAGGTGGTTCAGTGTTGTGTAGGAAAGCAGGTTGACCAGACCATGGGGAGCAAGCTAGTGAATAGCATCCCAGTGCTTGCCTTGGCTTCCCGTATAATGAACTGTAACCTCTAAGACAGATAAATCCTTTCCTCCCCCAGGTTGCTTTTGGTCATGGTGTTTAAACACAGCAATAGAAACCAACAAGGACACTCTGAACTTCTTTGATGGAGAAGTGTATTTCTTAGTAAGTGATATTGCTGTGTGCACAGTCGCAAATAAGACTGTCAAGTTCCTGCCTTGACTTCCCTTGGTGATGGAGTGTGAGTTGGAGCAGTGATCTAAACAAACCTTTCATCGTCTGAGTGGACTTTGGTCGGGATATTTTGTCACTGTCCCTGCTGACCTGGGGGGTGTCGACTATCTTTTGGGGGACCTGAGAAAGCTCAGATGCTGGCCACATCCTTGGGTAGCTGGTTGTTTCACTGATGTCCAGGCTCTGTGGACCTTTCTGCTGTCTCTTGAACTTGGCGTGGTGCTGGCAGAGCAGAGGACAGGGTTAAGCTTAGGGAAAATTTTTTTCTTTAGGTCCTGGTGATTGAGGGGGAGGGTGTCAGGATCAGGGAAAGGTAGGGGAGACTAGGGCTGCTTAGGGCCTGGTAATTGAGGGAGGGCACGCCTGACCTGTTCAAAGTGAATCTTCCAAGTCAGCGCCCTGGAACTTACTAGGATTCTTTGAGTTTGTGGAAAAAAAATGTTTTCGACACATTAGCATTTCCACTACTTATAATCTGTGCTGAGAGTTGTGTTGTAGAAATGGCAGTGCACTCATGTCAGAAACATGACAAACGGTGACAAACGCATTTTGTACAATGAAAATTATCTTTTCGTCTATAGTTAGAAAACGGCCAAAGAGAATTAAAAATCTCCATCTTGCAGTGGTAGTACTCTGCCAGAGCTAGATTGATGGCTTATCAGAATTTTATTGATTAATGTTAAGACTATGAAGAGCAGCGTAATGAGAAATCTGATGACATGCATTTCCACACCTTAGATCACCTCCTTAGACCCTAAAACATCCTTAGCTCCTCACATCTTGAACTCTCCTGTCTTTACATAAACCTTAAAGCACCTGTTCTCTCCCCATGATTATGACATTATCATTATCACCTTAACACTCAAGAGAAATATGTTTTGTGTGTTTATTTGAATGAACTTGGGACCTGCTGGCCAGGATTTGTCAGGTCAAGTAGCGGTAAGTCTAGGATAAGATTCGTTACATTCTCCCGAGGAGGCAAAGGTTTAATCTTCAAAGGTCTGAATTCAAGTCCCATCTCTACCCCAGCTCACACGGAATGATCTCACTGTTAGTGTCGAGGCACAGCTTGGCCCTGCCTCCTGGGGACCTGGAACATTCTATCACACTCACACCCTGCATCATGTCTGCATGCGTGGCGTGTCGGACCGTACCCTGTCCCTTTAAGAGACAAGCTCCACCCACTCCCGCTCTCTTCCTTTCCGCCATTTTCTCTGAGAAGGCAGAGTTCTTTTCTCTCTGACTCTCTCTTCTTTCCCTCTTCCCTTGCCCATTCCCACTTAAGCTCAGTCAGCATGGCGTATTTGTCTCCTGCCCATGTTCCTCACTCGCCATGGGACCCAGAGGGTCCCAACTCTCACCGTACTCATAACATTTGGTGCCAGGCTCGGCCAGGCTCTCCCGGTGTTCACTCTCGCCTGTAGGTTGGTGGCCTCACGCCCACCGGGACCCTGAATGACCCTCTACAACTGCCCATTCTCCAGCCACCCAGCTGTTGTATTGCTTCGCACAGCACCAGCTGAAATGGTGAGTTGCCCCCCCCCCCCCCCCCCGCCAACTCCGTCACTACTTTTGGGGTTACAGCGTCCATTTGTCCAGCAATCACCTCCAGCATTTCCCACGACTGAAGGCTTTCGGGCCTAGTGCCTCCAAGAGCGGTGCCTTTGCTTCTCGGACCAACGGGTCCTTTAGGGCTATGGCCCTTTCCGGCTTAGTGCCTTTTGGGCTATGACTCTCCCCTCCCCCGCTTTAGGCTTTGTGCCTTCAGACTCTGTGTCCTTAGGCTTTCTTGTCCTTGGCCCCCATTATTTTGTTGATTATCGGATAATGGCCTATGCTTGTATCACTGATCTTGGCTTGTAAACAGCCATTGGATCTTCCTAGCATACCTGTGGGAAACAAGGCGACAAAACCAAATCCCAAACTTATACGGGACCTTTCTAATTTCTGCCAGCAGACAAGTAAATGGAAACACAACATGTGAACAGGCGCCATCTTGGCTAAGGGCAGGTCAGGTGTCTTAACCACCAGCTTTACTAAGGGTAGCCACGTGACTAGCTATCAGGGAGGAGCGGCAGATTTGTGAGGTTCCACCCCCAGCCAAAGGGAACCAGCAGCAGGGTACCCCCACAGCCGGAGCAGCTATGACGCCCCTGTCACCAGCTGCCTTGACACCTGGTCAAGCTGTGCTTTTAAAAATTACTCTTCCGCCGACTCTGTTGCATGTGGTATGTTTGCGTGATGGTATGCCTTGACAGGGTCCGCTGCGGAGGCGTTCATTTCATACAAGGACCCCACCTACAAAGGATCTGTTCCCTTCCACCTGCGATCCCAAGCTCCTGTTTCTCAGCTGTTCTGTTTTCCTGGGAGTCATGCTATGTGCGCATGGCTGCGTGGGTAATGTGGCCCTGTTTCTTTGATTCACTCAGTAAATGCAGAGATCGTAATGCACTTATTAGGAATGATTTTTTACCATCATGAATTTTACAGTCTTCCTTTTCTAATTCGCATAACTCTATAGTTGAGAAACGAATGCATTTGGGGAATGTATAATAGGGAGGCCTGCTTTAGTTGAAGCTAGGCAGCAGACGTAGCTTTATTGTGATATACCTGCTTCGGCAGGGTTCAGATTCCAAAGATGTGTGGAGTCGATGAAGGGAAGGAGGAGACACTATCAGAGGGTAAATTGGGATGGCACTTTTTCGAAAAAAGAATATCTTTTAAACTCTGCAGTTACACATAGGATTAAATGAGAGAAAGGGGCCGGGCGGTGGTGGCGCACGCCTTTAATCCCAGCACTTGGGAGGCAGAGGCAGGCGGATCTCTGTGAGTTCGAGACCAGCCTGGTCTACAAGAGCTAGTTCCAGGACAGGCTCCAAAACCACAGAGAAACCCTGTCTCAAAAAACCAAAAAACCAAAAAAAAAAAAAAAAAAAAAAAAAAAAAAAAAAAAATGAGAGAAAGGAGTGTGAGCTGGGCTGTGACTTGAGGTCAAGGGGTTGAGGAAGCTAGCCCTGACCTTGACAGTGGGCACCAGTTATATAGTAATGGAAGGGTCACAAATTCCTCTTGCCAGAGATAAGAATTTCTCTTTTTAGCAAGCTGGAACTTTCTTCAAGCCCCTGGTGAAATAGGGACTAGTCTAAATGCCTGACCTTGGGACAAGGATTTTCTTGAGGGTTTGTTAATCCCAATGGTAAGAATAAAACCAGTACCACAATTTGAGCCAAATTTGAAGCAAGCTTGATTTTTTTTTTATTGAGGTGCACTCAAGAGCTGGCCAGTGACTGCCTTCTAAGTTGGGTTAGAGAGAGCAGTCTCAAATCCAACTCTTGGGTTCCTTTTAAGGAGTAAAATCACTAGTAGAGAAGGGAGACAATGGGGCAATAAGGAAATAAAAAAAAATCTTAAAAATAATCATGTGGTTACCACGTAATTAGGGAGGGGTCAAAAGGGTCGGGGAGGGTCAAAAAGGAGTCAAGGTCACGGGTTGGGGAAGGGCAGATTCCAGGAGAGAGAGCAACCCAGCTCTCACAGTAAGCAGGAACTTAATTTTTAAAAATACAGCATAATGGCTCCTGCCTTCAAAATGGAGCCAGGCAGGTTCCCCAGGACCAGACATTTTGTTCTAGAACAGCTTAAAGATGAGCAAAGACAAAGCTAGACAAATGTTACTGTGAACCTGAGCAGAACTCAGGAATTTATAAATCTTGATTAGCAAATATCGAGCATATGTTACTTAGCTAAATTTCCTAGCAGCTTGGTGTTAACTTGTATGGGAGTAGGCAGGGTTCTCATGTTTCACAGTGGCTGGGAATTTTTTTTTTTCAAAGAACTATATTGTTTAGAGAGGCTACCATTGTAGGCATTTTATTCTTCAGAAAAGCCCTCCCAAAATTTCCCCAAGGAAAAGGCATTAGGGAATTCCCATAACGCACAGCGAGAATCATTAGAAATGAAAGTAGAAGGACGCTGGAGAATTGCATCATTGTGGTGAAATACTGTGACTGGCTAATTTCATAGAGAAAACCATGTTCATTCAGCTCCTATTTCCATGGAGGGGAATTTTGTTTTTCCCCTGGTGAGGGGTTAACAGCAAATGATGTCACAATCAAGGAGAGATGACATTGCAAGAGGAGCCAGAGAAAGACTAAGGGTCCTGCAACCTCCTCTGAGGGCACCCCGCAGTGACTTAGAGACCCCGAAGCTCCACCTCATGCGAGTGCACTCAGCTTCTCAATATTGCACATCACAGGCTGACCCTCCAGTCCGTGAGATGATAAGGAAATGCGCAAGCCTTCCTGTAACTTAGAAAATGCCACGGGGAGAAGTCATTCCATGTAAGAAGGATCGCGTAGGAGGTTTATTGGAAGAAGAGACAGAAGGGGCTGAGATCAGTCCCTGGGGACAAGAGTGGAGAGAGGGAGGGAGGGAGGAAGAAACAGAAGCAGAAAGAAGAAGAAGAGGAGGAGGAGGAGGAACAGAGAAGAGAAATAGGAGTTGAGCAGAGCCTCCTTTTGAAAGGGAATGTAGCAAATGTGCACAGAGGTGTTCCTAGTGGCTGCAACTGAGGGTGTATCCTATCAGGACCCTAAGGGCAGGCCAGTACATATGCCTGAATACTACCATTCCTCCTTTTGTTTATTATAAAAGGGGGTAGCAGGTGAGGCAGGTATGAGGATGCCTTGTTCTTGAGACTGCTTCATGCTGACCTCGGGGCATGTGCTTAAGAAAGGAAGCCTCCCATCCAGGGAAATGATCAGAGGCGGATAGCCCTGCTAGAGACCCGGTTGTTGGTATAGAATGGAATGCAAAGCCATCAATGAACGAGAAGGGAGATTTGTTGCAGGTGGAAGAGAGCGGATCAGAACGCAGCATCTAAGGGGTATTTGGACCAAATCTGACTGTAAAGGCGGACGAGTTTAGAAGTCCCTAAATCGGGCACTGGGGCAAGAGTTGGAGGTATAGATGATGCCAAAGTTCCCGTGAGTAAGGCAGATGAGTGAGACCCAAGGCTCTATAATTCCCAGCATCCCAGGAATTCAGACAGGGTCCAATTCAAGAAGACACAAGCTACTCAGTGATTTGGCAAACACAGCAGAGGCCAAGGGCTTTGAACCTGAGAGAACTATGGTTACCTGGCACCAGGGCTTAAGGAGGCCAAAGGGCAAGAAACCACAATACAGAAAGAAGTCCTCACTTGTGGAAAATGGCCAGCAGTGGAGAAGAGGAGGCTCACTAATCCTGCTGATGTTAGCTGGAGGGACTCAGTGATCCGTTAGTTGGAGAAGCGAGGCTGTCATATGTGAACTGTGTTCCTGTGTTCCAGGGTCTCAGTGTGCCTCAGACTGCCAGCGGGCAGGAGGAAGTGCCAGGAGAGCCTTTCCCAGTCAGAGAACTGATGTTGTAATTTTAAAAATTCAGCGAAGAGAAGTCACACCATGCAAGAAGGCTCACGTAGGAGGTTTATGGGAAGAGGAGAGAGAAGGGGCAGAGGGGTGCAGAGACCATTCTCTGAGGACAAGAGTGATAGAAGAGAGAGAAGAGAAAAAGAACATAACAAATGTGAACACGAACATAACAAATGTCAACAGGAGGTGCTTAGTGGCTGCAGCTGAGGACCTAAGGGTAGGCCAGTGCAGATGCCTAAATACTAACACCTGTCCCACCCAGAGCAATTGGACTCTGTTGCGATGTAATGGTTCCATAGCTGGAATCTAGGCTGTTTCCAGGCACCACGTTGGTCTCTATGGCTTTCCTCTAAACAAGCATGGTGAGGCCACACGTAGGACTACTGACCACCATAGCCTCAGTGATGTGGGAAAGCCTTGAATCTCACAATGGAAAGGGTCCTCACACTTCCCAAGGAGCCTGTTCAGCATCCCTAGCGAACAAGTAGGAAGGCAGCTCGGAGGGAGCCTAGATGGTAAGAGTCTCTCCTTCAGAGAGGTTGCTGTGGGAAAAGACTAAAATCCCTTGTGGATGTGCTGGGAGCCATGCTTTGACTTGATGTCACCCTTGGTGGCAAGGGTCTTTACCCACTAAGCCATCTGACTAGCCCTCAACTCCTCGTTTCCTGGAAATTTCCTCTGTGCTCCTGAGGCACATGTCATGGGGCAGACTTGGGTGAGAGGGTGTATTTATTATTTTTATGTGCATTGATGTCTCGCTATGGGTGCCAGATTCCCCGGAACCGGAGTTACAGACAGTTGTGAGCTGCCGTGTGGTTTCTGGGAACTGAACCCAGGGCCTCTGGAAGAGCAGGCAGTGCTCTTAACCACTGAGTCGTCTCTCCAGCCCCTCGAATGAGAGTGTATGCCACCTAGTTTGGAGCCTCCAGCACCTACTTTGTTATTTATGATTGCTAACCGGGATGAATTGTCGAAAATTCTAGAAGACCTCATGATTGCTTTGAAGTTGAACTCTGTTTGGGAGATATCAGAGATTCACTATGCACTTTGGGCAGCAAGAGTCATGTGACATAGTTACTTTGAGGTAGGAAAGGACCAGAGAAAGCCGAGAGGTAGGGAGAGGACAGAAACTCAGAACTGGGTGTCTGTCTGTGAAATCAACTTGAGAGGAATATCAAACCCTGAGCCAGGGTGAGGGACAGGCTGGAGAGGGCAGAAGGCAGCGTTGGAAGAGTGTGTAAGGCTGCTTATGGGCCTGAGGTTCTGATCTCACTGGTACAGCTCATCACTTGTACCCACACTGCCTGCCTCAGTGGCTGCTTAGGTAGCTTTGGCTGGTGATTGTCTCTGTCGCCCTTTGAAGAAGGTGATGTCTCTTGAGACTGCTCTGTATTGCTACAATGGAAACCTTGAATGGTGGTCACTCTGTCAGTGAAGGTCACATTCATTTTCAGGTTTGGTAGTGTAGGTGGAGTTTCTCTGTATTTCTGCAGTGGAGTTTCTCTGTATTTCTGCAGTCGTTCTCAAATAACCACACAGAGGCTTATGATTAATTATAGATGCTCAGCCGATAGCTTAAGCTTGTTTTTAGCTAGCTCTCATGGCTTATTTTAACCCATTTCTATTAGTCTGTGTGCTGCCCCGAGGCTCGTTTAAATCATCTACGCACTTCCCATCTTGCTTGCTCTGCGTCTCATGACTTCTCCTCTGACTCTGCCCTTCTCTCCAGCATTCTCTCTGCCTAGCCATTGGCCAATCAGCTTTTTAGTAACAATGTGAGCATCTTACAGTGTACAGAAGGTACTCTCCAGGTATTATCTCTATTCCACCCAGCTTTTTTAAAAGATGGATGTATATATTTAATGCAGTTTATAGCTCTGAACTGTGCAATAATTAGGTAGCATGCCGAGGACACACAGTTTGCGAGGTGAGAGAAGCAAGGCTTGAGCCCGGCCCACTGTGTGCTTCCTTCCCACGCACCATTTGTAGCTGTCACTTCTCCCAGATGAGGAAACGGTCGCAGAGAGGCAAAAAGCGTTTGCCTAAGATCCTGCAGTTATTCTGACAGCTGTCTTTAGCGGTGTTCACTCTGATGCTGCATGAAACAAGGGCCTGACACACAGGGTTTTATGCTATAGAATAAATGCTAAATCTGGGCTATCTGACTTCAGAGTTTTTATTTGCCTGGCTTGGCTTTCAGGGGACCCAGATCAGAAATGTTCAGTGGAGGAAAAGGAAAGTTGGCTGAGATGGACCCAGTCAGAATTTACGAGGTGAAGTTGCTTCCAAACACCCCTCTCCCTGCACACAGTTCTGTCCATTCTTTAGTGACAAATGGAGTCTGTGCAGTAGGACGAGGAATGTGTGGACTGTTGTAATGGGCGTTCAAGTGACGGGCATCAGTCAGGGTTAAGATCAATGAAAAGATAAAGACCTGAAGTGGCTGGGCTGATGAGGTCAGGTGATGAGGGCAGCCTGCCTTTCTGGAATCCATCTTTTCAAGGAAGTTGATGGAAGATGTGTCAGGCTGCACTTCTAACATTCCAGCTCCCGTGGCCAACTCTCGGAAACCCGTGCATGTCCCATAGCTGGAGGGGAAGGGGCCAGGGAAGGCCCCTCGTGGCTCCTGAACCATCCTGGAAACCAGGCAGTCTGTTCTCTGTATGCTGCAGACATTTCAGAGGAAGGAAAAATAATTCCTCAAAAGGTGTCATAAACCAAGAGCTGCAGGAGTGCCTGTCATTCTGGCTGCCTCTCTTCCCAAACACTGTAAACTACAAGGGCTGTTGTTAAGGGCAGTGGAGGCTGATGGCAGACATTTTATCAGAAGTACAGCTTATGTTTTACATGTGTTCTCGGGGGCGTCATCTCATTGATGAGCTAAATGAGACTTGAAATTAATTGCCATTGGTGAGTCAAGGTGGATAAAGCAGTTGGCTGTTCAAAGCAGCATTGCTCAGTAGATAAGCAAAAGTCTTTTGCAACTCCGAACTCTGCCTTCCCTCTTTCCTCAAAGACATTAGGATCTCTCAGTTTATTTTTAGTCTTTGTTCGATCATTCCATGCAGCCAGGGTCAGACAGCTAAAATCTAGCATCAACAAAACAAAACAAAACAAAAAACCAAAAACACAATGACCATTTTGTGAGCGCTCTTGCATACCAACACATATGCTAAGTGGCCATGGCCTCTGATCCTCAGAGCAACTTGGAATACTTTGACTATGTAGGAAATGAGTTCTGGAGAGCACATGGGATTTTTTTCCAGGGCCACACAGCCAGTAAGCAATGGAGTAAGGATTCAAACTCTAGTCTGTGTTTTCTGACCTCCTGTGCGTCCCCAGAGCACAAGACATGCTCCTTACGCTGAGTGGGACTCTGCTGGAATCTGCGCGGAGATGTCAGAATTCTGCCCTCTGCCTATGGCACGCCTGTCTGTTTCCATTTCATCAGAATTCTGCCCTCTGCCTATGGCACGCCTGTCTGTTTCCATTTCATCAGCATGGCAGCATGGCAGAAGCTGGGAGACATTTTTCTTAGTTTTCTTTCGAAAGGTAGAGCATTTCTGGCTTTGCCCAGTGGGAAAGCTCCAAGCTGGGGGATGGTACCTGCTTCTGTCACCTGCTCTCTAACACAAAACTCAGGTTGGCAGGAAGAGCAAGGAGTGGGTGCATGCCTGTACTATATCAGCCTGCTCTGGAGGATGAGGCATGAAAATCACAAGTTTCTGGTCAAACTGGGCAAATTAGCGAGGTTCCGTCTCCAAATAAAAGAAACAAAAAGAAGGTTGGAGAAATAGCTCAGTGGTGAGTACTTGCCTAGCACACGTAAGACTCTAGGTACAACCGCACATGCTGCAAACAAGCAAACAAGCAGAAACGAGCAGGCTGTGTTTCAGTTCTGCGTTTACTCGCTGCGTCTCATGTCTTGACTCATCAGTTCTCACTACGGGTTACCACTTCATTCTCATAGTTGTTTTACGATGATAGCATTATGAAATCAAGGACGTGCTTTTGAAAGGTGGATCACAAAGATGGATGCCAGAGGTAACACTGCTGAAAAGTCAGGCCAAACTGGGCAGGTTATATAGGACAAATGAAAAAGCCACATAAGAAGCAGCAGACATCCATGATGGGAGGATGGCTCAGTTAACGGTGGCAGGATGAAAGGTTAATGGTGGCAGGTTAATGTGATGCAGACATTTCAGGGAACAATTGGGTTAAAACGATAAAGACATGAACCTTTACCTCTAGCATGCTTCCGGTTTCCCAGGAAGTAAGAAAAGCAAGCTCAGCACCAGTCGCGATGAAAGAGGACGCGGCCTGTGCATCTGCATGAATACACACAGTCTGTCTCTCCATGTCCCAATCCCATAATGAACATGAGCTGTTTTGAAAATTAATGCAAAATACGGCACTCATAAAAGGGCACAAGGAGCTCCTCGTTGGTCTAAAGAGCAATTAATGCTTTTTCAAATGCTTTACTTATATATTATTATATATTATTCATTATTTTGGGGGGTATCAGAGTGCCATCTCAACATCCATTTAGTGCTCAATCCTCTCTTTCAGTTACTATCTGACTTTGATTTGGTTCAAAGAAAAAGCATGGCCATCAGACTAAAGCTTGTCTTTAGGAACTGCTTAGGCCCAAGATAAAAATTGAACTGACCTTAAAAACAACAACAAAAACCCACAAACAAACAAAAATTCCTCAAACAAACCCAACCACCCAACAACCTCTTTAATATATCGCCCAGGAAGCAGGACAATGAGAAAGTGACCTCAAGGATGGCTTCCTGACTTTCCCACCGGTGGCTGCTAGATTAGCTGTCCCCAGCATACCAGGGCAGGGCAGGTGGCCAGAGGAATGCATGTGGCCTAAAATACCAGTGGGTGATCTGGGGACAAATGGGCACAGTTTCCAAACTTAGGTCTTTGATAGATAGCCTTACCGCTGACTTCCTCTCAGACAGCTGCTGGTACCCCTTTCCAAAGGGCAGTAGGGGAAGGGTTGGGAAGGGGAATGTCCTAGCCTTGTACCAACTACCTCTTCAGTAGAAATGGTAGGAAGAAGCTAAGTTCCCAGAGAGCAAGTGGTTCTGAAAATTGCCAGGTCTTTGCTTCCTTCTCAGGCTGTTCCTGGCATGGCAGATTTAGCAGCTTACATAGGACTTAGACTGAAAGGAGCACAGGGTTTATGGGGTCCAACAAGCCCTTGGTTATCCGGGAGAAGGAAAGCACCAAGATCATGTCAGGGTCATTCTGGCAACAAGGGAGAGCTTAGAAGCAAAGAGTTCAGCCTACGGCAAGAACTGGTGTTCCAGGACAGGCTCCAAAGTTACAGAGAATATCCTGTCTCGACCCCCCCCCCCAAAAGGAGCTGGTGCCACTAAGTCCCGAGTTCCTCCCCATGGTATTGGTGTCAAAGACAAGGTACACTATCTGTCCAGGGTCTGCTGTGCGCCAGCCCCTGTGGAGGTTTTGATGGACACTTCCATCTGTTGGAGGCAGATGATGTAGCCTCTAAATCAGCAGCTCTCAACCTGTGGGTCATGACTCCCTTGGCGGTCGAATGACACTTTCACAGGGGTCACATATCAGCTATCCTGCATATCAGATATTTGCATTATGGTCATTACAGCAAAATTACAGTTATGAAGAAGCAACAACCATCATTTTATGGCTGGGGGTCACCACAACTCAAGGAAGTGCACTAAAGGGTCACAGCGTTAAGAAGGCTGAGAGCCACTGCTCTAACGCCTTGTGTGGAGGGTCTAACCCCCAGGATTTCAGCAGTTGTTCTTAATTGATTGTGACTGGTGACTTGTAAGAAAGGGTGACTGGCTCTTGCCATATAGTGCCAGTACTCAGGAGGCAGAGGCAGGAGGATCTCTGTAAGTTCAAGGTCTGTCTGGTCTACTAGCAAATTCTCAACGATCCAGTGCTACACAAGAAGATCCTGTCTCAAAAATAAACAAAAAAAATCCCCAGCAAAATAACAACAACAAAAAAAACCCAAAGCAACAACAACAAAACAACCAAAGCCACAGTGCGCACACGTGTGTATGTGTATATATGTGTGTGTGTGTGTGTGTGTGTGTGTGGCGGTCCACCTTGATCACAGTCTTCCAGCCTCTAGGGTCATGAGGTTGTTGTTATTTCTGTTACTTAAATCACCAGGCTGTGGCACATGGCTATGGCAACCTTAGAATACACAGTTCTACCAGTAACCTTGATGGCAGAAAGCCCTGGCTTCCAGTGACAAAGAGAAAGCACTGGCTAGTGGAGGTCCACCAGCTAGCCCAAGGATAGCAGTTAATAAGACCTATTAGAGCACAGCTCTCAAGGACTCTGAAACCTGGGGCTTGAACTTTGTCCCAAGAAGTGAGACCACTCAGTGAGTGTGCTTGACAAACTACAAATGCTTGTTGAATGAACACAATGTGCCTTATTTTTGATGTGCCTGATGTAAGTCCCTTCATAGGAAGCTGCAGACAAAGCTCTTAGAGACAGTATCCTGCCATGCTTGACGCTCTAATCCCAGGACTTGTCTTCCAGCTGGAGAAGACTTTCTTTCTTTCTTTCTTTCTTTCTTTCTTTCTTTCTTTCTTTCTTTCTTTCTTTCTTTCTCTTTCTTTCTCTCTCTCTCTCTCTCTCTCTCTCTCTCTCTCTCTCTCTCTCCCTCCCTCCCTCCCTCCCTCCCTCCCTCCCTCTCTCCCTCTCCTTCCCTTCCCTTCCCTTCCTTCTTCCTTTCTTCCTTATTATTTATTTATTTAGTTTTTTCAGGCAGGGTTTCTCTGTATAGCCCAGGCTGGCCTTGAACTCACAGAGATCTGCCTGCTTCTGTCTCTCAAGTACTGGGATTAAAGGTATGTGCCACCATTGCCTGTCTTTCAGATGGGTTTTTCTAATCTAACAGGACAGTACGGGACCAAAACTAGGGAAGCAAAGAAACATATTCATTTCCATATATCACAAGGATGGGGATAAGTGGGGGCAAAATACTAAGTCTCTCCCAGCCTGTGAGTGCTAGGTAGCACATCCTGGATGATCCTGCTAGCTCTCAGGTTCTAGGTGACATTTTGATGAACTTCCCTGCTTACCGACAAGCAGTCCCACCCCATTCAATATTACCAGTCCTTCCTTATTTCAGCCTTCCTACACTCTGCTTCATCCTCCCTAAACGTGACTCACTCCTTAGATGGTGGCTCAGTCACTTCTTCCTCTGGAAGGAAGGTCATCTCAGCCAGAACCAGCGCCTGCCATTACAGGATAGGTTAGCTGCATGGAAGGTACTTAGGTCATTCCCAGCTCCAGATGTTGCCTGGTACTTGGTGGACTCTTGGCACATATTGGGCATAAATATCGATACACACTTTTTTTAATTCTTAGAAAGGCTTTATTTTATTTAATTTTGCGTTTGTGCATGTGCATGCATGCACGGGTGTCTGCAGAGGTGAGAGGTGGCAGATCTCTATGGATCTAGAGTTCCAGGTGGTTGTCAGCTGCCGAACATGGTGCTGAGAACCAAATTCCTGTCCTCTGGAAGAGGAGTGCACTCATTCTTAACCACTGACCCATCTCTCCAGTCTAGGGGTGTGCTCTTTGCTCTGCCACTTGCTTTTTGTCTCACTGTGTACCATAACTTTAAATCACACAGTTGGTTAGCTTCTGTCTATGAATCTCTGACCAGTGAAGCTCATTCTATTGTTTTGGCTGTCATTGCTTTCCCAGCACCAAAGTGGCATTTTAAAAAAGTATGAGTTTCGTAAAATTAAAATGAAAGAACTGGAGAGACCAGGCAGTTTCGGTTCATATAGAGGGAGGGACAGCCAAGCCTATTTCCAGCTTTTGAAAAGCCTCCTCCCTGCCATTCATTGCCGGCTTCATTGAGCATCTTGAGTTAGGCAATACACTTACAAGGTTGTGAAAGTGTCCTAGTCTAGGGAACTGGCAGGCTCTAAACCCAGCAGCGATAGCGAATTTGGAGTGATTAATGCTGTGATCAGGGTAGGAGACAGTAACATGCATGGGCACAGTGGCCTGTGATGAAACCCAGCTGAAAGGTCAACGAGAGTGGAAGGGAAGCCACTTGGAGGCACAAACGTTGAATGAAGCCTAGGCAGAGGCCTTAGCGGAGACAGTGGGGGGAAGGGCAGTAGCCTAGCACGCAAAAGGAGGAGGCCCTTGGACCCAGGCCCTTAAGCGGATAGATCTCTGAGTGTTCCAGGGAAGAAACCAGAGGCTGGGAGGTGCGCTGCGAAGGTGGGCTGGGCCTCCATGGAGGCCGGCTAACACTCCCTAGACCTCCGTGAAAGGAGGGGCAGGACAGGTTGTCATTCCTTTCAAGCTAAGCTTTTGTCCCAGGCTTGGGCCCAGCTCCTTTGATCCGCAGCAAGGCCATTGTTTCTCCAGCAGTGGCCTCTCCACTTGGGGCAGGAAAATGTGGGCTTTGTTCCGAGACTTTTATCCAAGTATTGCCTTAGTGGGGACAGGCTGGGAGGGGCTCCACGGAGGAGCCAGTTGGAGGCAGCAGAAGGACAAGGGCAGCCCCTGTCTCTGTCCCTCTGCCTTGTGTGGGTCGCACGGGGCTCTCCGGAATCCTTCTGCTCAGCACAGAGCAGGCTGTGTTGGGGGGCGGGGAAGGAATTATGGGCCGACACATTCCACTTCTTTATTTTGGAAAAATTGCCTTTGTCAACAGTGTTTCCAGCCTGACCATAAAATAAATCAAAGACAGCGAGGCCCAATGATAACCTAGGTTCAAATCTTGACTCAGCCACTATTTGTGTTGCCTTGGGAAGTGCATTTTGCCTTTCACAGTCTTGTGCCAGGCAACAGTGGCCCATAAGAGGCACCTTCTTTGCAAAATCTAGAAGGTGTTGTCTTTACCATGTAGAAAGCCTTGAGACTGATTATTTCATGCATTTATTAGTTCATTCATTCATCCACCCATTCATTCAACATTCACCTATTAAGCTGCTTCTCTGTGTCAGGCACTGTGATAGGATCTAAGGAAATATTTAAAAATGAAATATTTGATTGTGCTCCCCCCAGTGAAACTTACCAGAAAAGAAAGACACTAAATTCCTTCTTGGGGCTGGGAATGTAACTCGGGTAGAGTGCTTTTCCTGGGCTTGAGGCCCTTAGTGTGATGCCCAGCCCAGGAAAGGGCAAGCAGATGAGAAAAAAAAAATAGTACGAAAGAAGAAATACAGATTACAAGAGGCAGTAGTATGTCACTGAATCTTCGAAGGAGTCAGAGGAGGGTCCCAGGAAAGTGGCACTTATAATGACATTTGAAAGTTGTGCCTAAGAGGAGCCTGGAGAGTGGGAAATGGGCTACAAATAATAGTTTCTGCTCCCCTGCCCTGGTCAGATCCCTCACCAATACCTGCTGCATTTTGCTAGGGTGAAAAACTCTTCCCTCCCTCCCTAAGGAGCTTAACTGGTAAGAAATGGAAACTGGAAGTGGCTTCTGGGGACCTAGAGACTGAGGAAGAGATATACAAGGGAATAAACCAGAGGACAGTGGTGACACTTTCCACTGTGTCTGCCTGAGGCGTTCTGGGGCTGTGCTGCTTCAAGGTGAACTCTTGGCTTGGCTTACTAATAAGCTGGATCTAGAAGAAAAGGGGAAATTGTGTTTGCAAAGGGTAAGCAGATGGTTTTGCACACAGATGGAACCACTGTGAAGGGCTGTCAGACTTTGTCCACTGGAGGAGGCAGCCTCCAAGACTGGGAAAGGCAGGGTAGTGTTGACGCTCAGAGTTGTGAGCCCAGGTAGGTGGGCTGAGCTGTTTATTTGTGTCTTGTTCTGACTTTGTGCTCCAAGGCTATTGAAAAAGAGCGTCAGGATTGGTCCTTGCCCTATCTCATGGGAGGAGGCGGTACTTTCACCCCTATATTTTGCAGATGAGAAAGTCAAGTTTCAGAGAAGCCAAATAATTTACATGAGGTCACAGAGCCAGTAAGAGGTAAAAGTGGTCTTCGTAGCTAATCCCTTAAGACTTCAGCCATACTCTTCCCACTGTATGACGCCGCTAGACTGGTTTTTGAACACTATTTCTCTTTGACTTTTTTACATATACCAAGTTTCCCTTTTCTCTAGTGTGCTTAACCAGGCCTACCTGGGGATGCCACTTCACCGTGTCTGCATATGGTCTGTCCTGTGATGTTGGAGGTAAGGATGAGGGGATGGAGGCTCAGTGTGGCAGGTGGGTCCCTTGATGTTACCGAGCAAAGACACCAGGGAGCTGGGGGAGCTGCTGTACTTCCTACCATTGTCTTGAGTCCCAGGTGGGCTCTTCAGGTATCCACTGATCTTCTTGTCTTCCCTCTAGACTTAAAGTTAAAATCCCAAGTGCAAACTTTGTTTTCTTAAAAGGCACAGGATCTTCCCTTTGTTCCTGACTTTTGATACAGTCAGCAACCAAAAAAAAATCCTTTTTCCCGAGGCCCTTCATTCTGAGAAGAGTGGTTGACCATGCCCTTTTTTCCCCTGGAGCTCCCACAAAGAATGCTGCATGTAATATGAAACATGTGTGCTTATTGCTGGAGCACCCCACTCTGTGTCCTTCCCTGCACAGCTAGGAGCACCTTTGGAAGGATCCTTGAAGAGAGGTGGGAGCTGTGCACCCTGACCACCACCTCCTATAGGTAGAGCCAAATCCTAAATTTCTCTACACTTGGTCTTATTCCTTTCTCCCAAACCTTGGCTAACCTTCTTTTCTATTCTTGCAAAGAATGAAGGAGCCCGTATTCAAACTCAGGTAGGTTTGAAGTGAGCTCGGAAACACATATAGCATGGCTCCCCCTTTCAGTGGAATATGTCAAAGAGATGGATAACTGATCAACCGTTCTGTCTCCCAACTCCGCACAACAGGTGCGGTGTGTTGGGAGTAAAGAATAAACATATCTTGATGGGAGGCCTCCATATTGGGTGTATTTCTGGAGAATTCTGGAGCTAAAGGAAACACTTTGCCTCCCATTTTTTTCTATTCTAAAGACATGGGGTTGTCTGGCTCTGTGGTCCTTGAACTTGAAGGTGCATTAGCGTTACCTACTAGGCCTCTCCAAGCACAGACAGCTGGCCTTGTGGTCTGGGTATCTGACTCTGGTGGGCCGGGCACGAGAGAAGCTTAGCCTGGGATGCATAGTAGCAATAAAGAAATAGTGTGAGAACAATGTGTTGATGCTGGTGTTTGTTGAGGATCTGGTAGGAGGTGGGTGCGTGGTAAAGCAGAGAAAGTAGGATGGACTTAGAGAGGTTGTAGGGAGTGAGTGAAGTCCTGAGTGAATTCATGTTGTTGACACAGACATGACTGTGGGAGTGTGGAAGCCCTCACCCGGTGGGTCTCAGAGGGATGGCAGAGCCTTCCTCAGGGTCTGAGTGTGAATGCTGACAGTGTGTGTAGAAAATGTCCCACAGACATGGTTCTTCCTGAGATTATCTAGATCAGCCTCCTGGACTCAGCTGTTTACTATAACCTCTGCATGCTCAAATTTTTCTAATAACCCTGCCTCCCTGCTCAACTGCATAGAATAAATATGCTGAGCTTCCAGGGTGCTGTGGCTTCTGCAGCAGAGAGCCTAGTCCACCTGACCTTAACTTGTCTGTGTGTCTGTGTTTGTTTTCTCTTTATCCCCTTGTCACCCCTAGTCAGGATTCTGGGGCCCAAGCCATGCAAGCAGCAGCAGTAGGTCATTCCTACCCCTGCTCTATTTAGCACTATGCTGGGGTGATGTGCAGAGAGGCCCTGGCTTTGTGCAGTTTATTGCGAGGGAGAAAGGCATAGACCAAACAATTTCATCCATGATTTGAGCTGGAATTTGGGGAAGAGGGAGTCATGGGCTGCAGAACTCACCACAACAAACTGAACCTGAAGGGAGCTGGAGGCTAAGGTCAAAGAGGGAGAGCCATAATGCTGAGGCCTGAAGGAAGAAGACAAAGGAAGATGCACTTCACCATGATACATTTGAGGAACCGAAATCATCATGGGAGGGTGCACCGTCTAGGTGGCCTTGACTGTTGCATGACAGTGAGGCCAGATTTCACACAGGTGGGGGCGGGGGGCAGAGGCTTCACTGCGAGAGTGGTGGCACAGGGGAAGTGGGAGACCAGATAGCCCTCGCTGAGTGAGGTGAGAAAGTAACAGAAAGTGAAAGTATAGATGGGACTGGCCATCCCACAATGTGACACAGTTTAAAGATATTTCCAGAGCATGAGACCTCCGTCCTCAAGACGGCCTTCTGGGACACATCAAAGATGGGAGGTGAACGGAAGGAGGCTGTAGGTGAAGGGCAGCCTAACAGCCTGGCCTGGTGGATCTATGCAGACAGTGACGGGTGACCTTGCCAAGCTGCCTGCCCACATCTTTCTCAAACCCAACCCTCAGTGGATGAGGGCCATTTCCCCATATTCCAGGATAGTAAAAACAGCAGAGCCCGTCATGGGGCTCACAGGAGGCCACAGAGCCACATGGCATGGTCATCTGTCTTCCTTGAGGAGTGACTTGTCTCCTGTCTCCCAGGATCGCCTGTTTCTTTGCCCAAAGCACCACCAACACAGGAACTACCCTTGCCCTTCTTGAGCAGCCACTTGGAAACATTTGTACGCTCGTCTTGTCTTGTCCCTTGCCAGTGATGGTCAAGGATGGTGACAGGTGGGATGCTAGAGAGAAGTGAGGTGAAGCCCCCGGCCTCAGCTCCCATTGTTAGATAGTATAGCTAGGACCTCAACCCAATGTTTGATTTCAGATGTGTAGAATAAATAATAGCAGTGGGCAGAGAAGTTAGAAACCAGATCCTCTGCCTGAGGGTCAGTTCCGCGTACATGATATACTTGTCTGCAGATTCCTACCTCCTCGTGTTCCAGCTTCTTTCTGAGCACAGCTGACTCCTCTGTCCATCTTGACAACATGGCTGAGAATCCCTGCTTGTGTTGGTCTCTATATCCCATTCATTTGTACCCACCCCGTAACAGAAGTTAACAGTTTCCTGTTGTTTTTTTCCTTTGAGACAGGGTTCCACAGTGTTGCTTTGACAGGCTTAGAGTTGGCCATGTAGACCAGGCTGGACTTGAACTCACAGGGATATGCCTACCTCCTCCTTCCCCAAATGCTGGTATTAAAGGCATACACCACTATGCCCAGCCAACACAGTCTATCCTAAAAGATGGCTTCCCAGGCATTTCGAAGATTATTCTGAATGTGAAGAAGCAGTTCTTTAACTAACAGATCTCAGACTCTTCAGTGGCAGGCACTGCACAGCACACACGAGGTTCTGTGGTCCGTTGTTGTTGGATATGTGCAAATAAATGAGTCTTGTGTTCAGGTGCATTTCCCCACAGTTGTCCTGGGAGTCTCACCCTCAGTATTAACCCTGAGGACAGTGAGAGAGAACCAGAAGCCAGCCTGAGAGCTCAGCGCTGTGCACCAGCCAAAAGGCTGCAGCTATCAATAGTCCAGGTCTTTGTACAGAGTTCACGTTGTTCTCTCTAGATCAGTCCTGGAACTGTAGCAGGTTGCTAGCTTCTTGGCAAGACTCACAGTCTACCCTGCTCCACACCAAGATTCAAGCTCACATTACTAGTTCAAATTCAATGTGTGTGTCTCTGTGTGTGTCTCTCTCTGTCATGCTATTAATTTCTTTTTTTAAATGTTTTTCTCTCAGTAGCTTAAGGATTAATTTTTTCACTGTCTCTGCTATGTGATATTATTTATTTCTTAACCTCCTTAGTGAATCACCACGTTCTGACCAATGAGGCAGCTATAAGAAGGTCCGAGGAGGGAGGGTAGAAAGGAAGATAACAAATACTGCCTTTCTCTTCCACATCTTCCTTGTTCTTCTCCTTTACATCTTCTTTCTTTAAAAATCAGAATGAGCCTGGAGGTGGTGGCGCACACCTTTAATCCCAACACTCGGGAGGCAAAGGCTCCCTGTGAGTTCGAGGCCAGCCTGGTCTACAGCATGGTTCCAGGACAGCTAAGGCAGTTACACAGAGAAACCGTCTCGAAAAACTAAACCAAACAAACAAACAACTCAGAATGAGACACAATGCCAGATCTTGGACTATGAAGAAACCTTGAGGGTTTGTGTGTGCTGAGAATGAACAAAAAGACAGAACAAAAAGAAGGAATTTGGAATTTGGCTTCCTAAAGGCCATTGGGACCTAGATTACTCACCTTTTACATGTGGAGAAAAAAAAAAGATTCCCGCCTGTCACTTTATTTATTGCATTTAAATTTTCTTATTTTACCCACTTATTTTTAAAATATTTTCTTAATCCTTTGAGGGTTTCAAATAGTGAAATTTGAAACTCCACCCCTTAACTCTTCCTAGACAAACTGTGTGCTCATGTGTGTGTGTGTATGCATAAGTGCAGATACTTAAAGAGACCAGAAGAGCTGGAGGTACAGGCAGGTGCCTGGAAGGACAGAACCTCTGCAAAAGCAGCACACACTTTTAATCCTAAACCATCTCTCCAGCCTGAATAATTCTTTTCCATTTTTCTTTCTTTTTTCTTCTGCACTCTCCCTTCCTCTCTCCTTCTCTCTTTCAATCCCTTTCTTCCTCCCTCTGTCCCTCCCTTCAGGGTCTTACTATGGCCTAAAACTCCACACCCCCCCCCCCCCCCGTCTCTCCCATTCCAGTGCTTGGATCACAGGTGTGAGCCTCCATGCCTGCTGTAGGTCACTATAACTGGTTTCTGCTTATTTATCAGACCATACAGTGAGTTGGGGAACCCAGGCTCCAGGATGGATGGGTTAGGAAAATGTGCCTGCCTCCTGGCTAAGGAGGCTTCTGGCAGGTCCCTCAGCAGTTGTATCTGCCCCCTCAATTCCATAGGAACCGCGTGGCCTGGGGGACCAGACGGGTGCTGGAGATGGGTAGACCTTAGACTTAGTCTCAGCTGATTATACTGAGACGTGAATGGGCTGTGGAGAGCCCACATCTGTGTTACACCTTGAGACCATGTCAAGGCACACATGCATGTGTGCTTTTTTCTCTTTTTCTTATTTGTTTAGGTAAGAGGCACACAGTCAAATCTGGGAAATTTTTTCTTACTCTTGTCTTAATAGCTTCACTAAGCAAACACTCCCCTCCTCTTGCCTGTGGTCATTGCTGAGTGAGAGTGTGCAATTTGGAGCTAAGGGAAACAGTTTTACATCCTCAGACTCATACGCACTGGCTTGTGGCCCTGATGTCTTTCAGGCATTGTAGTAGCTATGCTGGGTGCTTGGGTTGCACCCCTTGTTGTTGATGGACTATTGTTACCAATGACCTCTTTTTCCTTCTTGTAGCTACAAGCATCTTAAGAGAAACAGAATCAGACCTCACATTAGGTTGGGAAAGCAACAACCTAAGGTCACACCACAGGCATAACTGTAGCAATAGCAATGTAGACTCCCAGTCTTCTCTCATAATGAAAAACACATATTTTTTTTCCTTCTATAATGCATGGGTTCATCTGGAGAATAAAGTGAGACTCCGTGGTATTAGAATAAATGGAGGCAGGCCTGTGAGGTTCAGAAGAAATACTTCTGCCCCTGTGGCTTGATCCCAGGCTACCGACTCGCTCTCTGTGTATCCATCCACTCGCCAATTCATTCGCTTGCACACGAAACCGGCCCGTGGAATTGATACAGAGAGTTCCTGCCTGCATGCTGCCCCCATTCTTAGTGGGGCCACAGGTAATACACAGATGCGAAGACAGGTAAAATGGCAGCTATACAAGTGAGCATCGGGTACCTTGGGGGGAGGGGACTTCTTTCTAATACTCCCTACACAATACAGTTGTGCCACTGGTTTTGCGTGTCCAGTGCTCTGCCGTGGTATTTGTATTCATTAACCAACACACTTCTCACTCTCCCCACCCCAAGAAGGTGTAGTCATTTCCATTTTACAGCTGAGCAAACAGGCTAAGAGATGAAAGGGGACTTTCCTGAGGTCAGAAGGTCGTTGATGCTGGAATCTAGGCTTGTCGCTAGGGCTCGGATTCTTGAATCTGCTCTGCACACATGCATGCTGGAAACTCTTTTGTTAGTGAGGTGACACTTTAGCTGCATTTTGAAAAATTAGGCAACTTGGTCAGCCAGTCTCAGCAAGCACAGTGTGGTTGGAATCACTGAGGGTGAGGCTGTGATTTGGAGGCTGGGAAAGTTCATTTCAGGTGAGAGAGAAGAGCTGGGGTGAAGACAGAAGCTCGAGATAGCAGACTCTAAGAACAAGTAAGGGAACGTGGATCCTTCTCATCTGTCTTAACGAAGAAGTCACAGTGTCTTTGTCTCCTTTAATCTTGTGGCCGGGACAAAGTACCACAAAGAAACAGCCCAAGAAGGTGAATTTCATTTCGGCTCATGGCTTCAGAGGGATTTTCATTCATCATAGTAGGGAAGGCACGGTGGCAGAGCCATGTGTGGGAGGCTCCTCACCTGGCACAGACAGGTGGGCAGGTGGAGTGCCCAGGCTGGAACAAGAAGCGAGTATGACCTCACAAGCCCACCCCTAGTGACCTGCTCTGCCATTCAGGCGCCACCCCCTCTAGCGTCCGTGGTCTTCAAAATAGCATTGCAAGCTGAGGATCAAGCTCCCAAAATACGAGGCTGTGGGGGACAGCTTAGCTTGAAACCATGGCATCTCATGATCTACCTCCCAGAACCATGACCATATCAGTATCTCTTATTTATACACTAAACCACCTGTGCCACTCTACTGAGACAACAGAAAACAGACTGAAACACGAAGCAGGGTTGGGCGGTTGCGGGAGATCTTCCTGCCCAGTGGTTGATTGAGTAGAACAGCCTGCTGCTGGGCGCAGTTCTGTTTCACTCTTCCCCTTTCCAACCGTGTTCTCACTTTCTGTGTACACTCATTGAACACCCACCATGGGAGCCTGAGACCCTGAGAGATGTACGCAGCAGCAGAACTACTCTCAGCCTAGCAGATGTCTAAGGCGGATGGGAGGCGGTGAGACACACTGGCGAACTTCCTAGTTAATCATCACAGAGGGCACCCCAGCCGCAGAGTGGTCTAGGGCTGATGCTCATCTCTAGGAACACAGGGGTGGCCAAGTGTGGAAGCACAAACATAGAGATTAGCAGCCCCGTTTCTGAGAAGCCACAGTTATTGAGAGGAAGTTGTGAGGTGATGCTAAGACGAAGCAAGCAAAGCGCTGTGGAACACCGAGGAGGGAGAAAACACCACGGGCTTGACCTGACATTTGAGCCTGCCCTTTATCCCAGTCAGTATGGCCACAATAGTGTGTCATGTACAGGATCTTTGAGGACATACCTCTTTAAAATATATATACGTATATATGTGTACTACATATACATATTCATCTCAGAATACTTTATAACTGTATGTGATCCATACAAGGAACTCTATTTCTCCTTTGAAGAAACTGAGGTCCAGAGAAGTGAAATGACTTGCCCAAGGTCATTTCAACACAATTTGGGAACAACCCAACTTTTAAGGCCCACGTTCTTTCCAAGAGAGCTCAGTGCTTCTGCAAATAGTGCAGAGCAGGAGGGAAGGACGGATTCCATAGACCTGTGCACCGTCTACTCTCACATCCTTTGTTGGACCAAGGCCTAGAAAGTGCCACATCCTGCTGTGTCTGTTCAGCCTTGTGGGTGATCTCTGGGCTCTGGAATAATCCAACAGGGAGATTTAGTTACACGGGTTGCCTGGCCTCTCTGTAGGAGAAGGGATTAATCCTCCCAACTTTCACATCTTAGCCTCCCTGATAAGAGTGGGCCTCTGAGCCCTGCTTAGGGGTCTCTGAAATGGAAATGGCAGCAGTCACCCCAAGCTTGAAGCTTTCTCTGCAGATGCGTTGATGTTCTGGGGCTCAGATAGGAAGTGGGACAAAGCTCCTGGCCTCAGGCACTGAGGCGTGCAAAAGTAGGTGGGGAGTTTGAAGCCCTTGCAAGAAAAGGAAAGGAAAGGGCATGGCCATTGACTGCGTGCCTTTACAAGCACCTGAGAGGAACCATTATCCTAAGGATCCAAAGGCCTTGCAGTAAGCTTTGATGCCACGACGCTACAGATCGGCCATCTCTCTGTCATTTCTCTTGCTGGAATACCAATCTCTTTCAATGACACTGAGGGTGGGTGGGGGGCATCCTGCCCACCCCCCCCCCCAATCCTATTACTTCTGGTTTATACACAGAAAGGAAGTTGCTCAGGGGTCAAGCAAGGTCACAGAGTTAGTCAGTAGTTCAATAGAACTTAAATTTAGGTCTTGGACTCCAGGGAAGTGGCAGGGGGACGGAATACTTCTAAAGCCACTGAATCCCTAAGAGGAAGCTGGAGTTGATGGGGGTAGGTGCAAGTTTGACGAGTGGTGAAGTTTATTGCAGGGCACAGGGGGCTTCTTCTTTTTTTTCCCCACCCAGGGATGTAAAAGCAGCTCTCTGAGATGCCTGCAGCTCTCATTCCTTCCCCAGGAGCCATACCATTGCTGGCACTGGAGGACAGAGGCCATCCCGCAGAGAAAGACTTCTTTCTTCCAGGAAGCTGAGCTTGCAGAGCTGTGGCCTCCCTGGCCTTCGCCATGGAACAGACTCCACCAGGAAATCAGTGGCTTCACAGCAAGGGAGCCACTCCTGCATGGCTTCATTTGGAATGATTATAAATTTCCCCAGTACCTGTCATGGAGTACATTGTTATTTTAGTAAAATAGTTTGGATATAGACAGTGTTCTGTCATTGAAAGGAATAGAGATTATTTTCCCCAGGATTTTATGCTCCATAGAGTGGGTTCCTTCTAATGCTCATAGGTTTTAGCGATGGACACCTCCAGGTTCTAAATTATATTGTAGGGTGCTGAGTCTGTGAAGTTGGGGGAAGGTTAAGTTGCCGGTCAAGTAGGAGAAGGGTGTCTCTTTAAAAGGGAATGATATCAGCCTCCTGAGCACGGGGCTGCCCTTGCCAAGGGCCCTGGCACATACACTGAGCCCTTGGATCTCTCTGGATCACTGGCTACGGAGTCTCTCATTCCAGACTAATCCTGGCACTTGCTAGCTGTGTGACATTGGTGAGGCACTTAAGTTTGACCTTCCTAGTGGTTAGTCCACTTTGCTTCCCAAACTGAGGTGGAAAGGTTCTGGGTGAAGCTTGGTACTGTGCTAGGTGAAGTGACATCAACCAATCAAAAACCATGACATTTGCTAGTGAAGCACCTGCTCTATCAGAGCAGTAGTGACACTGGTATGTGTGTGTGCGCGTGCGTGTGTTCTGGCAGTGACAGAGGCAGTGGGTGGGGGAAATGGTGATGGCGTGATGGTAATGGTAACAATACTGGTGATGGAGGCACAGTGACTGTATTTCGCTGCTGGGAGGACTGAATGTGTACACAGAAATGATGACAGGATATTCATATCACAGCCAATGCAGCTATGGAGGAAGAGAGACAGTCAGATGCTCTTGGATATTCAGGCTCTGTCTTGGGCTACTGTTGACTGCCTGTTTTCTTTTGGTGCCTTTTGTGTGTACTCAAAAGAAAAAAAGAAATATGGTAGACAACTTTCTCCTATAAAATGGGAATAGCATCCTGTCCCCAAGAGCACTGCTCCAGTGATCACAGATGACAGTGCATTTAGAGCCACTCAAGGTCTAGTGATGAGCTATTAGGTTCATCAAAGGCATCACCCCTACCACTAAACCTGCTCTCTGCAAGTTGCTATTAAGATGACCAGAAGACTAGGCACAGGGCAAGGGAAAATATTTACAAAACACATGCTGATAAAGGAGTTGTATCCAATGTAGACAAAGAACTTGCGAACTCAATGATAAGAAAACAATTTAATCTAAATAGACCCCTTATCAGCAAGATATAAGCCAGGCAAATACTTCTGTGGGTAGAGGAACAGCACGATTTGTCATCAGGGAGTTAAGTTATCACGACTGTGTGGTGCCTTGCAACTGTGCGGAGCCCACGCCAACGTGGAGCAAGAGTTTTCAGACTTCCTTCATGAATGAAATTTGTGCTTCTAACATTTAACTACTGTGGAGCCCAAAGAGGCCAAAGGTCAGAGAGTTTGGGACTTGTTTTTAGTTTATTCAAGGTTATTGAGCTTCCAACTCAAGCAAAGGTCCCACCTAGTTGTAAATCCGAGTTCTGCTTTCTCAAGACAATCATCAATAGGTGTGCCTAGTTGCCAGACCTTGTGCTCCTGAAATAGGGAAGTAGTTGATTCCTACCTAAAGCAAAAGTCTAAGGATCCAACTAAGTTCCAGTTCCCTTTATGGAAATAATTTGGGATTCTACCCAGGGAGTGGTTCGTCTTCCAAGTGTTTGGTATGGGGCGTGAGCGAAGAATGAACCCTATGACTTTCAATCTGTGAGCTAATGCAGTCCTTCTGTTTCACTCCTACCTTTTGAAATCAGGGGTATATTAAGCTGTTGGAAATTAAACACAGGCAAATTTTCAGTACTCACTGAAATTCCCTCCTGATACTAGCCTATATGTTTCTGCGATTTATTATTTTCATTTGCGTCTTCATTCTTTACTATATTTCTAAATTCCCACGCCTCCACTCTGAAAGAGGGTATTTTTGTCGAGACTGGCTCCTGATAAGCTACGAAGAAAAGCATGGCTGTTTCTTATTATTTACTTTAAATATACTCTCACTGTGGGGGTAGCAATTGTATTTACAGATACGTCTCAGCTGGTTTAAAACCTGCCTGAACTACATACTAGTGTCCGCAGCATTTTGTACTTTACATGGGAAAACGTCCACAAAATGTCTTGCAACAAGCAAGCAACTAGACAAATTGTGACATGTGTACAATGAGATATTATTTTATGGTTTTTAAAATCTAGGGAACTATCAAGCTATGAAAAGACAAAGTTAGATTACGGTACGTGTTGCTAAGCAAAGGGTTGTCATCTGAAATGGCCATAGACCACTTCCACCCCTGTGCTGGTCTAGAAACACTACAGAGAGAGCAAAAGAGTCACGGTTTCCAGGTCCAGAGGATTGGATTGTAGGTATTTTAGAGTGGTGAAATGATTGTGTATAGCTGGAAGTTTGTGTACACGATGGCATGTGTTTATTAAATGAAGTAGGACAGAACTAAAGTATCACGTTTTAAAAGTCATCCAAAAGACCAAAGATTTATTATACAATGTGACAAAACAATATAAATCTTAAGATTTTTTTTTAAAAAAATTTATGTTGTATGTATGAGTGTTTTGCCTGCACGTGTCAAGTATTTGCCTGGAGCCGCAGAGGTCAGAAGAGGGCATCCCCTGGAACTGGAGTTAGGGATGGATGTGAGCTGCCTTGTGTGTGCTAGGAACCCACCCTGGTTCCTCCGGAAGAGCAACCAGTGCTCTTAGCGCAGAGTCATCTTTCCAGCCCCCACAAACATAGGATTATTTCAGTGTATGTAAACATCGCAGCGAAAGGACTAGAGGAACACTTTGATGACTTAAGTAATTTTGCTGATGAATGAAGTCTATGGAATGAAAGGCAAAGTGAGTTCTGTTCAAGTCCTTGTTCAGGCTTCACTCTGGAAAGTCCAGCACAGGCTTGTGTTTGGACGGCTGCTCTTCGCTTGTAATAATACTTTGAATCTTTTGATATTCTGGCTGGCAGAATAGGTTATTAGGAATAGGTCTTTGAAGGATAACCTGCCCCTCATTCTGGCCTCTCTTCTGCATTCTGGTCTACAGCATATGAGAGCTCCCACAATCTCCTACAGGCAGAGATTGAACTGCTTCTCTGTGATATGCCTTCCTCACTGTGGTGGATTGCTCTGAAAGTAAGCCAAAATCAATCCTTTATACCTTAAGTATCTATTAAATCCTTCACACATTCACTGAGTCTTGTCAGGTATCTTCTCAGAGCGATGATAAAGGAACTGATACAGAGAACTGGCATCAGAGAAGTGTTCTGTTGCTGTGTTTAAGCATGGGAACTAGATTGTGGGAAGTTTGAAGATGCAGGATAGGGAAGATCTGGGGTGTTATTAGCAGAAATGAGTATGCCCTGCTGTTGGAAATTTGAGGCACAGAAATGTGGAGAAAGTCAAGATAGCACAATGTGTAGGCTGTGGCATGGTTGTTACTCATTACATTTAGTCAGCTTTATAATAAGAAGAGAGAGCAAAGAGCACGGTGGACAAAATTAAAAATCATGCAGTTTGGTGAAGAAAGGAGCCTGAAAGTGACTGAAGTTAGACAATGCGAGTGAAGATAAAATATCTGTAGTTGCTAAGGAGAGTAGTGTCATTAAAGAGAATCCCAGTGCTTTGTATGAAGACAAAAAGACCCTTCTCCCACCAAAGGCTCTTGGGTATAATATGCCAACTGAAGTGGTGATGTTTTTCCATCTCCAGTCGTCTAAATACCCAAAGGCTATGGCAGTCATGGCCCACAGGAGCCAGGCTACACCGCATGCTAACAGTGGAACTTGATGCTGTCTGCTGAGTGCTGGTGTTGCAGGCCTGTAGAATGTAAGAGGCATGAGAAAAGCTATCAAAGTCAGGCAATGTGCAGGGTCAGATTTTCTTCAGGGTATTCCTGAGTGGGGAGTGTATAAAGCTTTAAGGGGGGAGCCTTGTTGCACTGGAGACCCTAGGATATGTGTATATATGTGTTTGTGTATATATACATATATATACATACATGTATATAAACACACATATATATGACAAAAAACTATAAGGAGTATGTCAAATCAATGCAGAAGGGGATATCAATGACTAAAGCTGGAGGAATTTGGAGAACAACATGGAGTAGCACTGAATTATAATACAAAATATGAAAATTACTTCTTTGTTTAAATATTAATATAATTCAATAACAGGCAGAATAAACCAGTAAGGGGATATATATACACATTTTCTTGCAATCAAATTCCAAGCGATTTGTAGTTTTTCTGCCCCCAAGGTGTTGGAATGTTATATGGACCGTGTACAGTGACTTCCTCCTGGGGACTATAGCATAGGAAGAAAGAATGAGTGACATTTCAGTCAGGATTCTTCAAAAATACTTCCCTAGCCAGGCGGTCAAGGTCAGAGACAGTGTAAGACATTTGGACAGTGTTTTTCCTTTCGGCTTTGGTTTGCTTGTCTTTTCTTTTCGAAAGACAGGGTCTCTGTACAGCCTCGGAGGACTCAAACCTTTACTCTTTACTCGAACCTTCTGTGTCCTGAGGATTTCAGACACGTGCCACCATGCCTGGTGATAGTATATACTCTTTTCAGTGTATAGCACAGGCTGTCCTCCAACTTGCTATGATCCTCCTGCCTCAGACTCTCAAGTGGTGGGATCTCAAGTATGTACCACCATGCCTGAGTGACAGCATATACTCTTGATATGATGAGATCCAGTGACACGTCTATGGAAATGTCCCTCCTTCAAGCCCCAGACCCCACTGTATCTCATCATGTGAAGACATCCGACTATGTCTAATTAAGTGACAGTTTGCAACATATGTGACCAGTACTCTGTAAATTTCATAAAAAAAGCTGGGTGATGGGGGTGCATGTCTTTAATCCCAGCACTCGGGAGGAAGAGGCAGGTGAATCTCTGTGAGTTCGAGGCCAGCCTGGTGTACAAGAGCTAATTCCAGAACAGCCAGGGCTGATACACAGAGAAAGCCTGTCTGGAAAAACAAAACTAAACAAAATCATAAAAAAGTAAGGATAACGTGAGTAATAGGTTAACTGGAGCCGAGGGACAGAACAAATGAACGCAAGGTGATATTATAATGGTATCCTGGAACAGAAAAATGATAATTAGATTAAAAATTAACAATGGCTGGAGAAAGTGTGGACTTCAGTTAATAAAAACATACCGGCATCTGTTCATTAACTGTGACACGTGGCACATTACTGTGTATTGTCAATGTCTGGGAAAAGTGGATTTTGAACTATCTGTGAATTTTTTACTACCCTTGTAATTTTCTTCTCTAAGTCTAAAACTATTTTAAAATGTAAAAAAACAATTAAAAAATGAGATGATGCCATAAACATCGCTTGACAAGTAGTTCATATAAAATTATAATAAAACGATAGCTGAGCTGAGTTTTTATTTAAGCAAATTTCCCACAAGGAGAACATTCAGAGAAGTGCCCTCCTGAGGCCCATCTCCACAGAGGCTGAAATTCCAAGGCCACGGGTGCTGGCTGGTGCCAAGGCTTCAGAGAAGGGTGACTATTATTCTTCAAGAAGCAGGGGAAGGCACGCCCCTTCTGAAAGGGCAGAGGAAAACAATCATGGACTATGTGCAAGTGCTTCGTCTGCTCTGAGAGGTCTGGCTCATGGAATCGCCTAGCGGTCCTAAGGGGGTGGCCACACCATTCTTTCCAGAAAAGCTGAAGTTCAGAGAGGTTAACAACCCACCTACCAGGTCACTAATTGTATCTTTTTGTGGGGTATAGTGTGATTTTTTTTTTTTTTTGCTCTGTGTGTGTGTGTGTGTGTGTAGAGAAAGAGAGAGGGAGAGAGAAAGTGTGTATGTTAAAGAATTGAAACAGAGGAGCTTGCCTCTGTCCTGTATCAATCAGTGTCAAGCAACCCATCCTCCTATCCCCCATCCTCCCATCTTCCCATACTTCTTCCTTTCCCTCCTCCCTTCTGTTTGAACCCAGGGCTTGTTCATGCTAGATCCGTGCCCTACCACTGGGCTGTGGCATCAGCCTTCTGCCTGGCAACGTTCTTAATTCCCGAAATCAGTAGAATGAGCATAAGAAACAGACTGATTTTTCTTAACTAAACAACTGATTATTTTAATACGTATGAGTGCTTTGCCTGCATATATGTCTGTACACTATGTGAGTGCCTGACACCCATGGATGTAGGAAGAGGGCATCAGATCCCCTGGTACTGGAGCTACAGCGGGTTGTGAGCCACCATGTGAGTGCTGGGAACCAACCATGGAGCCAACTTTCTAGGCCCTGGAATCGCGTTTTTGGATTGGGTGTCTGGTGGGAGAGACAGAAACATTGTTGAAAGAAGAGATGGCAGGGTACTAGAAGTCTAGTTAGAAAGAATAAATTCTAGTGTTTCACAGTGCACCAGGGTGACTCAGTTTACAACATTTTATACTGGTAGATTCTATTTAAAAATACAGAAGAGAGGGTTTTGTAAGCCTCAACCACAAGGAAATGGTAGTTGTTCAAAGAGGAGGTGGTAATTGCCTGGATTCCAACCATCACACCTGGCATGCATGTACCAAACAGACGCAGTCACACTATATTCACAAAAATGCGCAGTTAGCACAGATAGATGAAGAAAGCAAAAAACAGTATCGGGAGGACTTGGCCTTCAAAGGCCGTGGGAAGTTTTGGCAGGTTTGCGGAGGTCTCTGGGGTCAGGACAGAGGGGCGGGTGCGCCTCCTTCTTAACACACAATATATTAGCATCGCTCCTTGTCAGCCCCTTCCTGCCCTGCTACCCACTCACGCCCACTCCAATGCCTTGGTGGCCGCCCCAATCTGGGCCACTTCCTCAGGGAAACAGGATGTCTTCTCCAGGCTGGAGCCAGGTCCCCGGGGGTTTGGGGTAGGAAGAGACTGTCTGATGGGTGAACACTGAGCTAGGCACCAGAGAGGAAGCCACATTTCCGGGAGCTGAGGAAACTGCCATTTCCTTCTCCAGCAGGAAGTGGCCTTGGCTATTCTCAGCACCAAGGCTTTGGCCTGTGGAGCAATGGAAATCACAGCCTGGCGCTGGCTCTGGCTTGCCTCCTGTAGTTTAACAATCTACCAGTCAAAATAAACGGTCTCCTTGGGTCTCCGGGGCATGGTTAAGGTAATAATTGAGAGAAAGAAGCCAGAGGCCTGCTGCAACACAAAGGCACTGGGAATCTTTTAAAATGTCAGGCTGGGCTTGGCTGCTGGGCCCTCATTAGATGGCATAATTGAAGCATTGAGAAGGCAAACAGACCTGGAGGTTCTGTGAGGGCTTCTCAAATACCGGGTCGATTTGGACAGGGACGCTGCTGGCGCGTTAAAAATAAGCAGGGACATTATCGGGAAGCTGTGCAGGGCAGAAAAAATGGCAACCGGAGAAGGAGTCAGGGACCCAAGGCAGACATGGACTCTGTCAGGCAGCTAGTTCTGACGAGCTCCCAGCACTGTAAGCTCTGCTTCCCCCTGTTGAAGTGACCTCATTTACCTGGCAGACTTTCTCTGTGTCACAAAGATTCTGTCTCTCCTTTTATTTCCCTTGCATCCACTGTTTCCAGAGCCTGGGAGCTTCAATCCCACTTCCTTATTCCAGCACCCATTTGCAGCCTGGAAGTGGTCACCCTGGAGACTGAACAGGGAAGGGCAGACTTCTATTCTGCTAACAACCAACAAGTAACCACAAACAAACAAATTGGAGCCTTTTGTTTTGATGGGGACAATGGAGGAAATAACCCGAATGCTATGGCAGAAAGCTGGTTGTGGGAGAGAGGAACGGGCCTGCAAGAGAGAGGGAGCCTGCTGGGGTTGCATTTAAATTATCCTTCATTAAGGATACTGAGGCACCCAAAATATGGGATGTGTCTCCTGATTGTATGTGTGTGCGCGCGTGTGCACGTGCATGAATGAATGTAGTGATCACTGAGGTCGGAAGAGGATATTGGATCCCCTGGAGTTGGAGTTGCCAAATCCCGGTCCTCTGCAAGGGCACTACCTGCTCTTAGCTAAAGAGCCATCTCTCCTGCCCCAGGTGATTCTAAACAAAAGGTGATAAATGAGATGAAAGCTCTGCTTTCACAGAGAGCTCATATGTTGGAGAGGGGTGCAGAGAAAAATAAATGAGATTTCAACTTTTGCAGAGGAGTAAGACAAAGTTGATTGAGTGTAGAGCGAGGGCAGATCAGGTAGAAGGGGTTGTGGGAGGAGCCGAAGGGGCTGTGGGAGGAGCCAAAGGCAGCAAGGAGGATATGGCCGAATAAGCAGAAGTGAAACGTTCATTTGACCCACATGGGCATCCTCCCTATTCATGGCACAATCACAATGGCTTGGAAGCCCTCTCCGATTACGTGGACGATCCCAACTTCTCCAGGCTTTTTACTGTGAAGGCTCACAATGTTCTGCAACTTGGGCCTTTCTGGCGGTTGTCCTTCTTGGGAGCCTGGGTGTCAAGCACTCTGTTGGATACAGAGAGCCTCGTTTTTAGACCCACCAGTCTTTCCCTGATGATGGCGTCTGTGAGGATGGGAAGTTGTTTGTAGAAGAAGGTTGGTGTCTAGCAAAATACAGCTCATGCGCAGAAGCGGCTCTGGCAGAAGATGCAGAGGACCTCAGCCCCCTACTCCTCTGCCTTGGGGAAACAGAAAAAGTGCTAGAAGGAGACCTGAATTACTTTTTCAAAACAAAAATTTGAAGTGCCTGCTGGGTGCTAGAGTGATGGCTAGCATGGGCTAGCTACTCCCAGGGCCAATGAAAACCCAGCCCTGGCCCCGAAGCGCTCACTGATCTTAGAGTTTAGTGGGCATTTAATAGCAAGGTAGGCGTCTGGATGCCATTCTCAGAGCTCCGGGAGGCATTTGAGTCACCCAGGAGGCCTTCTGTGATGAGTTACAGCAAACTAACCCACGCTGGCTTGTGCAGTAAAGAGAGTTTATTGGCTCCCTATAGCCATGAGCTTGGAAGGTGGGCGGGCTTCAGCTGTTGCACCCTTGAGGCTCCTGCCACGAGTCTTGGATCCTCTTGCTCTGTCCTCCTCCTGAAGGCAGATATGTTCCATTCCTCACCCCAGTGTCCCTCCAGGTCACGACACAGGTGCCAGCAGGCACGCAAGCCACGGTCTCTCACATGGTTCGGTGAATGAGAACAAGGGCATCACCGGCCGAGTCAGGCTAGGGCTCATCTGATGGCTTCTCCTCACACCCACCTCATCCCGGTGACCAACAGCATGCAAAAGCTGAATTCCAGTCCCTGTAGCAGAGCCAAGGACATCAGTGGACTTGGTGAACTTGGCTTACCTCCAGAGCAAGGGTTGAGAGAGACCTGAATATCAGCGAGAGGAAGCAGGAATAATACCAGCAGCAAGGACAAAATGGATGTGACTGGAGTTGCTTATTCCAAGACGGTTGCCCTAGAGAAAAGATCAGAGGTGTAGGGGACAAGGGATTTTTCATTACTCAGGGAAAGGCAGTAGTGGCTGGACCCTGGGGTAGGGTTAAGGGTTCCCGACAACAAAACAAAGAGACCTCGATGAGAACACATCTCTGACGCTGGGCCCCTTGTCAGTAGTGGCAACCCTCCAAACTTCTCTGTTGATTGTTTTAAAACATTGGTAACTGGCTGTAGAATTCTTAGTCCTCTGGATTAGAGAGGACCCATTAGCTGTGCCCTCAACACAAGGCATTATTACTGCTCATTGTGGCATTCAAGCTCCTTCATCACTTGGGACCACATGGCACTAAGCGCCAGATCTCTCCTCAGCTGACAGAGTACTCTTCCCATCATAGGCAGAGCTCTCCAAAGCCAGAAACCCATTACTCTATAGCCAGTTTTGAAATCTGTGGTTTTTGTTCCCAGGGAATTTTGTTCCTGGTCCCATCAGTCAATGTCTAGACTTTGAACCGTACAGGGGACAGTTTGCCGTATTTTCAGTTCACAAATATTGACAAAAGAATGAAGGTTAGCTCAATGAATCTGAATGACTAAGAAGAAAGAAAAACACACACATTTACTCCAAATTCCAGGAACTTTCTGTTGAACTGAGGTGTTTCCCACTCTTCAACCCCTCTTGCCAGAGTTCTGGACCCAGAAAAGCCCCCTGCTTATCACAACGTCATGACAAAATGATGTCAGTTGAGTCAGAAGGGCCGATATTTGCCCAAACAATAATGATTTTGTACAATAGAAGGAGTCCTTCGGTCCTCAAGAGAGATATAATTTCCTGACCCCAAGGGAGGCCGTAGTAAGCAGAGATGTCATAGAGGATGTGTGTGGGAGGACCTGGGAGGAGAAGTTGTGCTGGGGCTGGGGCTCTACTTCAGGTTTTAATTAGGTTTCAGCCAGGATGATGGGAGGATATGAGTTTGACCATCTCATCTCTCCAGTCACCAGTTGGAAAATTGGGGAGAAAGTCATCCATTAATCCATCTGCCCATCTTTCCCCACTTCCATTCTCCCTAAATGTGGACCTTCCACATTAGGCAGTCACTCTGTTACTAAGTAACACCCTTACCCCCTTCTCACTTTTTATTTTGAGACAAGGTTTCATTAAGCTGTCCTGGCCTCAGCCTCACCCTGTAGCTGAGGTTACAGCAAGTACCACTGGGCCCAGCTGTGCATTCATTCAATAGAGCAGACAATGGGTAAAAGTTATAGTATGGGCTTCTAAAGGTCTCTATTTTGTGATGGATACATAGAGGGAGAAGGTCATAGTATGTGCTAATGGAGGAAATGCAAGGAGAGGGTCATGAGATCGGGGCACTGAATCTGGCTCTGCTTGTGGCGTGGAAGGGAGGGACTCATGGCTTGTTTGCTCGAAGAAGCTGAGAAGTCCATCATGTCTGGAAGGCATCGTAAGGAAGGGGCATTAGCCTGCAAGAGAAACTTATGGTCAGCAGGGATGTGGTACCTTAGGTAGAAAAAGGACCTTCCAAATCCCAGCGGCCAACGTGGAATCTGAGAGTGTCAGGAGCAGGATATGTTGAAAGGCATCTGAGGGCTGGATACTAGAGATCTGGAAGCCACTCAGATGCATGGGAAGATGAGGGAGCCAAGCAAGGGGCTGGAGCAGGACAAAGACACGGGTCCCCGTGGGTTGCAAAGCAATTTTGGTTGTTATGGAAGGACTGGACTCAAGCAGAGCTGGTTGAGGAGCAGGTTAAACATCCAGAGTCCTCCCATAACATCGGTCAGACATGGCAGCAGCTGAAATGAAGGCTTCAGGGGTGCAGAGAAGTACACATTGGGGGAATTGAAGGACGAGAGATGCCCTACTTGATCTCAGAGAAAGAAGATGTTCTGTGCCAGGTGCTCTGATTGCTTCATTCTCTCTCATAACCTCTCCCTATCCGCAAGGTAAGATTGTGTGTGTGTGTTTTATTTTTTTGAGAATTTTATACTTGAGTACTATATTTACATTCTTTTCTCTCCTCCCTCTTTCCCTTCCAACTCCTCTGCCCCAACTCACTCTCAAGCTCCTAACATCTTCTCTGGTCATTGTTTCATAGACACACATACATCTGCATACAATATGTAACCTACTGAGTCGATTTAGTGTGGCTGGTAGGGAAATGTGCATAGGCAGACCACTTGGGCCTAGATAACCTGTCAGTGCCCTTGTCCCTGGAGATGGCCAATTCGTTCAGCAGCCATTGATTGCCTGTAGTGCCTCGTCTAGGGTTGGGGCCTTGTGTGGCTTCCCCCACCACAGCTGACGTGTCAGCTGGTATTATCAATAGTCAGGATTTGTTTGGGTAAGCCATACGGTTGAGTTTTCATGCAGACAGCTGATCTTAAGATGTTAAGGAACTTGTCCAAGTCGCCACAGCAGAATTCAAACCCAGGTCTGTCTCCAAACCTAAACATTGTGCCGTCCGGATTTCCGCCTTTGCTTCAGACTGCTTGTCTCAGTCAACTCCAGCAAGCTGTTGCTTCTCACCTTTAAATCAAGACCATTCGAGTTGTATCTACCCTGAGGTGTTTATTTATTTTTTGTCTTGATTTATTTTGAGACACAGTCTCACTCTGTAGCCCTGGGTAGCATAGCATTCACTATGTAGACCAGGCTGGCATCGAACTCAAAGAGCTCCACCTACCTCTGCCTCGTAATTGCTGGCAGTAAAAGTGTGCACCACCATGTCCAGAAATTCTAAGGAATTTAAGTGAAGCGATAAATGCAGACTGAAATTAGTTGTTGGGGTTATAATCAACATCTCTCTTCACCTGTCAAAATCCCAGCTCTTTTCTCTCTGGGATTTCAATAAGGTCAATTTACTTTTTTTCTTTTAGCATCTTAACCCATGTGTTTACTTGTTTGTTTAGGGTTGAGGCCTATGTGCAATGAGCTTGGCACTCATGTGGAGGTTAGAGGGCATTTCCGGGAGTCGGTTCTCTCCTTCCATCGTGTCTATTCCAGAAATCAAGCTAGGTTGTTAGGCTAGGCTGCAAGCGCCTTTACACACTGAACCATCTCCCTGGCCCTACTAAAGTCATTTTCACTGTTAGGAGGAAGCCTTTTTCAGCACCTCCTTCCCCAACAGACTGTTTGATCGTTTTATTTTATCCTTACGTCTCCCACTAACTTGAAAACATCCTAAGAGAGAAGCCAGTTTCTTATCATTCTAATTGTCTCAGTACTTAGCTGGGGGGGATAATAGACATTAATTAAATTTTGGCTGGATGAATGAAGGATGCAGGATTGCATTAGTCACAACGATAGATCTGCTTGATTTGCTAACAAGTGTACATGGAGATAACACTTAATGTTCGAGTGTTATCTCATTCCAGCCTTGTTTTTGTTTTTGTTTATTCTGGCAATTGAACCCTGAGTCCTGCAACGCTGAGCACATACCCTGCCCCTCAGCCACCTCTATGGTCCTTCTCTGTGCCGGTCCTTCTCTGTGCCGCTTGTGCAGCAAGGTTTTCTCCTGCCAATCTGTGGAATCATAAAGATTCCAGGCATCTGCCCTCTAGGTCTGTGGAGGCAAGGCTATCCAGCATGCCCTGTGTGACTCAGTAGCCTAGCTTGCTCCTCTCCAGGCCCCTTGGCACAAATTACACGCTCCTTCCAGCCTGCTTTTATCATCATAGCCTTGAGACCTCATCAAACTCCCAGCTCTATCTCAAACCAGTGCTTAAAGGACTAGCTTCCCTCAGAAGATACAATGTAATTTTCCTAAACATGGCTCATTCCTGCCCTTACAAATGTCAGATACGGAACCAGCATTTAACGAGATGTATCAGAGGACAGAACCTACAGCAAGGACCGTGGACAATCCTATTTGCGCCCCCCCCCGCCACCCCCCACCCCCCCGCCATGGCTTTGTGGAATTGCTCTCCCAAAATATTCCTAATGCTTTATTTACTTTGACTTCAGATTTATTTTGGGCTGAACTTTCCTGAAGCTGAGTCTTAGGATATGAGTCTCATCCTGCTGGTATCCTGCCACACGGCTGTGTGACTGCCGCTCTTCCAGGGACGCCACAGGGCCCAGAGGATGTTGACCTCTCTGTATAGAGCAGACAGGGATGACCAACTTACAGCTCAGATGGAAATGCTCCCCAGAGGAAAGCCTGCATAAGCTAGTCGTCAAAACTATGAACAACAGCCGAAGTAAAGCTTGTCAATTTCATCAACTGTGTGTGCCAAGGACTGACGTGGCTCAGAGTTTCCAAAGTCTGAGTGATTTGTGACCATTAGTAACTCAGACACTGGGAGATTCAAGCGGCCAGCCAGTGCTGGGAACTTTCTCATTTCAGGAAATTTTGGCAGTGAGGCAGGCGTGCTAGAACCTCAGCAACTGGGGTGCTGGGAGGCGGAAAATCAGACAGGCAGGAAGTGAGTGTGGGAGCAGACAGAAACATGACGTGCCGCGTGAGCTTTCACGCTGGACAGCTCTATGTGGAGTTCTTCCCCCAGCGTCAGATTCCTCACTGACAAGTAGAGACGGTGAGAACTGTCACTGGACAGTGTACTGTGCCTGGTACAAGCCTGGGTCTCATCCCCTTCCCAACCCGTGTCTAGGGGAGGCAAACCAAGGCTTAACCAGTCCAGGCCGGGTCTGGTTTGGTGGTCCTGAGATTGTTAGTGAACCTTCAAAGCTAGGAGTTGAAGTTCAAGGACTCTGAGGGGTGTGGCAAAGGACTCTTCAAGGGCAGCAACGGTACAAAATGTTTTGGATTCAGGCTGAGTCATATTATAACATGGAGCTGCTGTTCTCACAGTATGGCCTCTGGTCCCTGGAGGGACCCAGAAAACTTCCATGAGTCCATCACTGACTAGCAATTCATACAACTCCTATTTGCACTTTTTTTGGGGAGAGGGGGGAGGTGATGTTTGAAGTGATATTGTAAAAACAACCAAAGATAAAACCATTACATTTTAGTTTGAATCAAAGTAATAGTACTGTCCTGGAGAGTTGGTTAAGGGTGTGTTCTTACTTTACCAGAGAGCTCAAGTTTGGATCCTAACACCTGTGTTGGGCTACTCACAACCATCTGTAACTGCAGTTCCAGGGGATCTGATGCCCTCTGCTGGACTCTGTGGGCACCTGCACTCCTTTGTGCACAAACCTATATGCAGACACACATTTCATGTATAATTTAAAATAGATCTTTAAAAAATGTACTGGGAGAAAGGTGTTACCTGCAGGGATAATTACCAGGTTACTACAATCCCTGAACTGCCACACTGATTTCTGTGACAAAATGGCAAATATATAGTTGACTACCAAAGACAAAAGCTGGAGACATTGCTTGAGTGGAAGTTGATCTTTTTATTTTTGACTAAGTGTCATTTTCCCTTGACAGAATAACTGGTCTAGAGTCACACTGTGTTTATCTGTCCTTGGGTAGTTGGCAGATCATGAGAGAGAGAGAGAGAGAGAGAGAGAGAGAGAGAGACTATGAAGAAAGGAGGGTGGCATAATTTGATCTTAAGAGTTTTTTGAAGGCCCACGAGTTAAAGGTTTGATCCCCAGCCTGGTACCTTCATGAGGTGTGACTTAGCAGGGGTTCTTAGAATCACTGGAGGCCCTTGAAGAGGACAGAGGATCACAACCCTCCTCTCTTTCTCTTTTCCTGACCAAGGTGATTCCTCTGCTTTGCCACACACTCCCCACCATGATAATGATGCCCCGACACAGCTCTAAAGGCAACGAGACTCTAGATGATAAGCTAAAACTTCCAAAATATTGTGCCCAAACAATCCTTTTCCTATTGCACAATGTTTATTCATAGCAGATTTTTCACCATAGTGATGGGAGGTTACTATAAAAGACCGAAACAGGCCCTGATGATTTCCTCCAGCCCCTTTACAAGATCACCAATCCCCTCTAAAGGTCTCACTGCTTAATACTAAGGCATTGGTGGCTCCGTTTCAACATGAAGTTTGGAAGGGACACAAACATGCAGACCACATCCATCGGTTCCAGATTCCACTCTGCAGCAAGCCTTTCAGAAAGCAGCACTCATCACATTTTGGCGGGCTATCCAAGCGGAGTATCTGCAGTTACGAGAGTCTGGCCGGACACCCTTTCCTTTCCAACAGTTCTGCGTGAGGCCGAACCTTTTCTCACACTGCAACCAAATAGCCAACCCCAAAAGAGACAGTGAAGGTAAGACACAGGAGACTGTTTTACTTGCTAATTGGTCAGAATCAGGGCTGGGGATATATGTAGTTCATTGGTAGAACACCGGCCTAGTTTGTGCAAGGCCCCAAGTTCAATCTGTAGTAGCACAGACAAGAAAAAGAAAAAAAAAATAATCAGACATTGAAGATACCTGTAAACACTTGAGACAATATAGTCTTTTTTCAAGAATTTTTATGTAGCTTTTAAATTTATAAATATCATTTAGACTGACATGTAATGGATCAATTAGTTATGTAAATTTAATAAATACATATAATGTTTCTAAATTCTAATCTATAACAGCAGACATTACTAGACATAACCCATATAGCTCTTTGGAGTCATGTTTTGTTTAATAGTTAATTTCATTCTTAATTTTTATTACATGTATGTATGCATGTATGTACATGCCACAAAGCATGTGTAGTGGTCAGAAGACAACTTACAAGACTTGATTCTCTCCTACTATGTGGGTCCTTGCAACAAACTCAACTCATGAGGCTGGGTGACAAGTGTCTTGAAGTCATACCTAAAGAATATTTATTTTATGTGTATGACTGTTTTGCTTGCATACATGTAAGTGCACTTTGTGTGTTCCTGGCACCCATGAAGACCAAAAGTGGCACCAGATCCTCTGGAGCTGGTGTGAGGGATGGTAGGTGCTGGGAACAAAACTCTGGTCCTCAGGAAGTGTAGCAGGTCTCTTGGCCACTAAGCTATCTCTCCAGCGCCCAGCTTTCGAGTCACGGTCTCATGTAGCCTGGGCTGATTGAGCTCACCATGTATCTAAGTCTCACCTTGAACTTCCAGTCTTGTCTCTCCCTCCTAAATGCTGGGATTGCAGGTGTGCACCACCACCCTGGGCTTCTCAGTTATTTACAGGTGTAAAATTTCACTCCAAATACAGTTTTGGTTATTATAAGCCTGTGCTTAGACAAGTTCCTGACCTTCCCCGTGCTTCATCCTCTTGTTAAACAAGAGTGATTTTACTCTGGCTCGTGAGCTAGGTTGTGAGGACTGTTCACCTTTATGAACGGCTGAGGACAGCTGCTGGCCTTGTTAGCCTGCATTGGCGGTTCAGTATAATAGTTATTACAACACAGTGGTGTCACGTGACGGCCTGTTTCCTCCAGGATGGGAGACTGCCAGAGCCAGGCCCGTGTGTGTGTGTGTGTGTGTGTGTGTGTGTGTGTGTGAGAGAGTGTGATTCCTCTCTGCTTCTAGCACAGTGCTTAGTGTTTACCAGGCAGTTGTAAAGTTGGAGGAGGGAAAGAGAAGCTGGGGAAAGACAGGGCAAATTCCAGCTGGGTTTCTGATAGAGAATCCGATTTATGGATGAGGGGGTCTCATTCTGAAGACAGAGTCTCGAAGGCAGGATGGGGTAGTTATAAAGGTGGGGGAGGAGCTGCCAACAGCAAGTGGTGTGAGGTAGGAGTTTGTGGGGAGGGAAGCCCTGGACATTTGCAGTTGGTTCTGATGTGGGTGTGTTCCAGACAGCGATGCTCAGTGGCCGGTGTCTAAAGAGCTGTGTGACTGGCTGTGTGGGCACAGGGTAGAGATCAGCCCCACCTACTGGTGGGGTTGGGTAACACAACCGGCCTTTTTAACTTGACTGATAGAGGTGTTGGCCTCCTGCTGGGTAAGATTAAGACCTGATCTAAGTTATTAAGACAGGGGTATTTAACACAAGCCTCTGTTCATTGTTCTTATTGTTGGGTATTGAAACTAGGGCCTTGGGCGTGCTAGGAAGTGCTCTACTCCTGAGCTGCATCCTCAGCTCCTCTCCAGACAGTTCAGATATTTTACCTGATTAGGGTTATCTTTCACCATCATACTTGTGAACTCTTATGCCCTAGTTATTTTATACTCGTAGGAAGGAAAGGAAAAAACATTGTTCAGTGTGTGCCTGGGCCACATTTTGGTTATGCCTTCCCCCTTAAATCTCACAGTCCCCCTGAGAGGAACGCACTAGCCCCATCCAGGACATGAGGAAGCTGAGGTTGGGCAGAAGTGGAGCCTGAAGGGTCCCTCTGCGCACCAGTGGCCTGACTGGGATTTGAACTCAGTTCTGGGCACACAGGCAACCTTTGGAAAAGCAAAATGTATTTTATTTGTTATTATGTACATAATGTATACTTATTGCATACAAGTGAGAAAATACTGAGGAACAAGTACAAAAGATGAAAAGTGATCATAAATCCAACCATTTAAATCCAAGGCTGGCCGGGCAGCAGTGGCGCACGCCTTTAATCCCAGTACTCGGGAGGCAGAGGTAGGCGGATCTCCATGAGTTCGAGGCCAGCCTGGTCTACAAGAGCTAGTTCCAGGACAGGTTCCAAAACTACAGAGAAAGCCTGTTTGGAAAAACCAAATAAATAAATAATAAATCAATCCAAGGCTGTGTTTGCACTGTATGTCTTTTTGCAGCGTCTCAGGGTTTTCAAGGTATGTTTTTTGCAACCAGCATTCCTGTTGAACTAAGTATCATGAAACATTTTAAACCTATAAATATATTTCCATATACTTTACAAAGATTGCATAGTATTTCATTATATAAACCATACTATTTATTTGATCAATCTTCTGTTTCAAATATTTAGCTTGCATGCAGCTTTTCACTAATATAAAATATTACAAACAAGCAAGTTTGGTTTTTGAGTATGTCTTCCTTCCTTCGAAGAGATTCCTAGAAGTTAGATCGATGATTTAAGGTCCAGTTTGACTTTAAGGACATTCCAAATTAATGTATTGCCAAACTGTCACTTCCCCTTCGAGACACTGTAAGTTACTCTTTAAATGCCAGAGCTGAATCCAAGCACATAGCAGGCCAGTGTCCTGCACTGAGTACATCCCTGAGCCAAGTTATAGCATTTTAAATTCTTACCAGCAGTGTAAACAATCCTGCTTTGTATCCCTGCTAGCCTGTTTATTGTTATTAAATCCATGCACTTTATATTTTACCTTCTGATTTCTTGACCCAGTTCAAGTAATACGCTGTGCTGAAATATGAGAACTCATGATCTGTTAGTCCTCCAAAGTGACCATACATTTCAGGTCTGAGGTGGGTGAGGAGCCTAGCCATGCATGGGCCTTGCGGGGATGAATTTGACTAAGCGGTGGGTGCACAGTACCCACAGATACTGGTTGGAGTGGCCCACCTGCGTAGGCTGTGCCTGACAAAGTGTCTTCCAGGAATTGTGCCGAGTGGGCTGGTCAGGGAGCTGCTGCCAACAATACCACCCACACTTGTGCCGTCTTCTGTGGGTAGCAGCTTTAGGAGGAACTGGGGAGACACAGAGCGAGTTCTCTTTTTGAAAACTCATTTTCTAGCAGAAGATTCTAAACAGCTCAGCTGCTGGGGTCTCCTGAATTGATGCGTCTCCCCTTGCTGGATTCTCCAGAGTCCTGTGGGCTTTTGGGCTCACATGTGACTTTGTGGGAAGATGTACTTGGTGGAGTGCCGGTGCCCCAGGGGTAGACTATGCATTTGAGATTGAAGGAGGTCTCAGAACCAGTTTATTAGGCTGTCAACCAAGTTTGCAGGGACTCTTTCACAAACATGAGCTTACTTGTTCCCTGAAAGCAGCTGGGCCCACTGAAGTCCACAGCTAGAGAGTGTGGTAAGTATGGAATAGTGAGAACAGAGAGAAGTGGGGAGAGAAAGTATTTAATGAGTTATTAATTCAATTAATAACACTAGCATAAGCATCTCAATTTCTACATGATGAGAACAGGTCTACCAGATGGCAGGCCTGCTACAAACTATTGGGTGATTGTTCTATATGGCCAGTGCCACTGGGTTTGGATTCATGACCTGTTCTTCAAAAGACAATGGTTAGCCAATTCCTGGGTTGGGAGCATCATCTTTCTCTAGAAATGCTAATGGTCACATGGGAAAATACAGGTTTTTCTGCCTGGAAGTCCCTCTCTGTTCCTCCCCCAAGGGACGTGGTTACCTCTGTTCTAATCCACCGACCTGAAAGGGCAGTGTTGCAAGCATCCTTAGTACCTGCCCTTCCCAGGTACTTCTGACTTCTCCTTCTTGTCCCTTAGCATTTACCATCAGCCAACTAAGGGCTTCTGGGGTGGCACCGAGAGCCTAGGCTACGTTCCCGGGTTTAACAAGACTGAAACTCATCCAACAAGAACTGGGAACAGGGCAGGAAGTCTGGTAGAGCACCATGCCCACAGTTGTTGAAGCTGGGAACACCCCTGGGTGGCCCAGCAGCTTGACTGATTTTTTCCCCACATTCCAGTTGCTTACATCAGGCCTCCTCTATAACCTATACCCAAATATAGGTGAAGCGGCGAGGGTCCCCCTTGAAGAATGAGAAGGCTCTTAAAGGGAAGTGGGTCCACAGGGGTGAATCTGAACAGTGTCTGTGCTTTCCTGTCCGCAGGATGGTCTCTCGTCTGCGAGTTCCCAAAGGATCATCTACCTGTTTTATAAAACACCTGAGAGGCAGCTCACTTTCAAAAGAACACAATGAAGAGCATTTCCAGGAAACCACGTGGTAAAAGAGAAAGTAGGAGAGAACAGTCTTGGGCACGCTGGGACAGCACGCCTCAAAGATCTTATCAGTCTCCACATTTGCTTCCAAGGAGCCACAAATCTGAGTTAAGAACAAGTGGGCTGTGTAAGAACGATGTTCAGACCCCAGTCTCCCTGCCTCTTCTTCCCTGAAATGACCCTCTTCATTCCCGACAGACACAGAACACTGTCCCCCAAGGCAGAGATTGGAGTATATGATTGCTTGTGCTGGAAGAACGAGGCTTAGGAGCTACGTGGGCATCAGAGAGAGCTGGCTTTCTCTTGGGACTGTACAGTAGCTGTATGATTTTGGAATATTGTCAAGCTTCTCCAGACCTCAGAATGTTGCTGACAAGATTCAAGAGGGAATTGCCGTTATCCGGTCCTTCACTTGTGGCCATCTGGCAGATCTATCATCTGCTCAGCTGTATGGACTCTTGGCAAAGAAGGCTAAGGAGGTTTAATGACTTGCCAAGTAGCCACAGCCTGTGGCAAAGATCTGATGCCCTTTGCTCTTATAGGTTTGTATCTTGGACTCCACACACCACTCAAGCTGCTACTGTAGAAATTGGTTTTCAGAAAGTGTCACAGGAGTGGAGGTGTCATCAAACGAACAAGGCAGGTACCTGTTTGTCCTCAGGGTGGCTCTGACATTTGCTTCCTGGGTCCTTTTCTGGCCTGTTTTGAGCCCTGGTCAAGTAAGGAAGTGTCTGGTGAGCAGGCAGCAATCCCAGGTGCCTCACTGTTATGAACCTTGGAGAGGGATGTGTAACCAAACAGGCAAACCTTCCTGCAATGCCCATTTTAGTGGAGGAGATGGAAGACTGGAGTTTAGGTGACTCAGTTTGCCAGGTCCAGCTGGGTCCCCCAAGGCTTGATCACGGTCCAGTTCCATACCTAACAACACTTCTTCCTCCCATGACTCCAAGGACAAGAATTCTTGTAAGCAAACCCATGGCTCAGAACAACAACGCAGCTCTTATTCCAGGGTAGCTCCAAGAAGGGAGACAGCAGCTCAGCAGCAGTTGGAGCAGTACCTACTGGAAAAGCTTCCTCCTCAGGAAGGCATCAAGAGTGTTCTGGAACCTACCGGGAAGTTGCTCTGAATACCTGACCAGATCAGCATTGACTTTAGCCTGAATCATTCTTCAGCAACTTTGCACTTTTTTTTCTTGCACGGTGGAGTGAAGATTGGCAAGGAGGTGGGTGGATTGGGTGGATTTGCAAAACATTAATGAATGTATCTGTGCCTTTCCTCTGACCCAGCTTGGCCAACGGCATTGGGCCAACATCCCACATTCCATTGTTCTCCTTCTAAGAAAACAGAGCTGGCTCTATTTAGCCCCAGGAATCTTCTGCGTAGGCTTGTTTAGGAGAGAATTTGCAAACCAGATGGATTGACTATTTACTGCGTCTCCTCTAGTTCAAGGAGAGTAAGATTATTTCTGATGGCCATTAGCACCAACATGGGCATGCTTCCCCAGCCAATGTCCACTTGAATTCTGGTTTGTGTCCTGGCTCAATAGAGCGTTCTCATTTCTTACCTATCTGTATGCACATTTTATGCATACCAGCCATAGTGAGGGCTCAGTGGTTGGTTTGACTTTTCAATTCTTTCTCTTTTCAATTTTTTTCTTTCCCTTCTATGTCAGCCTCTGTGGTAACAGTGATGTGGTCCTGGCCTCCACTCTGCCATCTGTATGTTGATCACAGCTGATAGGACCAGGAATAGGAACCTACATCCCATGCCATTTAGCCCCTGGGAGTTTGGAATCAGTGGGAGGAGGGACTGGTCCTCCTTTGGGCCATTGACTTAAAATAATATAATGTTATTAAATGTCTCTAGTCACATTGCCTGCAATGGACAGGAAAGGAGGTTCAGAAGCGTGTAAATGGAGAAAGAAACAAACTCCAGAGAGGAACAAATGGAAGATACAATTAAAAAGCTGTCTTTGGAGCTGTAGAGATAGTCCAGTGGTTATAAACACTTATTGCTCTCCCAGGAGATCATTGTACAACTCCCAGCATCCATATCTCACAATTGCCTGTAACTCCAGTTTCAGGGCTTCCGAAGCTCTTTGCCCTCCCAGGGCACCTGCAAGCACATGGTGCACATAATCTCATGCAGGCACACACAAATACACATAAATAAATAAATCTTAGGGAGAAAAAAAACAACCCAACACTATCTCTTGTTGAAAGCATTCCAAGTTCAATGCTTGGCACATTCTCGTGCTTTGTACCCATAGCTAGAGATGCCTAAGCGAGTACTTCTAGAACATAAAGTGCCTGCAAGGACTTAAAAACAAAACAAAACAACAGCAAAAAACCCAAACAAACAAAAACCACAGCTTCTGGGTCTCATCTCTATTTTTCTGATTTAATAGGTTTGGGGTGGAGGGAGAGAATTTATACTTCTAAGAAGTACCCAAATAATGCAAGAGGTCACATTTGGAGAAGCTTTTGGCTGAGCTTGGAGAAGCGTTTGGCTGAGCTTCAGGGGCGTTTCATCATAAGAATGTTGGGTATGTCCTAAACATAAATATTCCTAGGCTTGTTGGTGGGACTTGGTTATGTTTCCTTTTTTTGTGTGTGTGTTTCAGATCAAGTGCCTACATTCTTATGATAAAAATGCCCCCCCCCCAAGTCATCCAAGTCATCCTGCTGGCTTCCATTAATTGCAGTTGATAGTCCTCTTTGATACTTCAGCCAGGTATTTCCCACCTGGGAAGCTTTGATGATGTGGTTCTGGAATCTAGGATGCATGAATCAGTGATATAGTTCTGGGCGAGGTACATTCCCCATAGGACACTCAGCTTCTTCAGTGGTGACATGGGGAATAACTATGCTTACTACATACAGGAAATGTAAGAAACACACACGTCTCTGAGCACTTGAGAAACATTCGTTTTGTTTCAACTTCTGTGGACTTATTCTGACCTAAGAAAAGTGTCGTTCACACAGGTTCATAGAGACAGACTGAGAAGGAAAAGGTTTCAACCCACATTAGAGACCTTTGCTCATAACCTAGTCAGTCCGCCGGTTTCTAAACCCTGGACTCTGACCGCGTGCTTGAGAATGTAGCCTAAAATATCGCAAATTCATTTTGAGCCCTCAGGTTTCACCAACTGTAAAAAAACATGCAATTGGGCTCATCCTAGAATAGCACAAGGGAGTCAACTGATGTATCTCCGAGGGAGAAAAAACACAGACTTCCATTTGTTAATTTTGAAGTCACATGTCATTCATTCGTCCACACAACACTAACGCCGTGCTCAGTGCTTTGCATGAATATATACATGAATATATACAGACCTGTATCTTCTTTCCTTTACCCAAACTGTCAACAGGCCGCAGTATGAGCATAAATGGGCAGGAAATGGTCTGGGCATGACAATCAAGTCAAGATGTCGGTATTGAAGCAGAAGGTGGGCGTTAGAGAGTTGAAGACATGGAAGTCAGGTTGGCAGTCTAATGATAAGACCACATAACAAATGACAACATTGCTTTGCTTTCCGCAGCATGCCACTGCGTGAAGAACAGAGATTTGCAAGGGCTTCTCAGTTCTTTGGGCCACGTTCGAGCCACTTGTGATGATTGGCCCTCTGGTAAGCCAATTCATTTGTTAAAGCTGTTCTTTCTCAACAAGGGGTGGGCTGTTTAGCTGCTTGTGTCTGTTACTACTTGCTAACAGAATCCCTCTGGCTTCAAGGGATCTCCTTCTGGTACCCAGTAGGCCTGGAAAGTTTTTGGGTGGGGCTCCACCCAGTCTCTAGCTCTCATATCACAGGAGCTTCCAGCCATATGCAAGATGGCCCAAGAGCAGTGGGATTTTTCTCTTCTTCAGGAAATCTGTCCAGTTGGATGCTCTCACAGAGAGGGCCTTTAGAGGAATGTGTCACCAATATTTCAGATGCAAGAGGCATGGATATTCTGGAGGAGGGGACAGGCTAGCGGTGGGTGTGTTAAAGCCTGCCTCATATTTGAGGAGTGGTTTTTCTGTTTGCGTCAATTACAAACTACTTAATGAGAGACATATTGTCTTATCCCCAGATGTTACATAAGAATAACAAAAGTAACGGCGAACATGTTGTATGAGTTAGATAACGTTGGAGCCCAGTGTGACCCTTGTCACTACTCTGTGGGGTTTTTATTAAAGTTTCATTCCCATTTAACAGATGAGGAGAGATCTGAGGTGAGGGATTTCTTATCGCTGAGCTTGTTTCAGCTCCAGTTCCTCGATTATAGATTTTGTGCCTGTTCCATTGTACCTGAAGAAACAAGGACAGCAGAACAGAGAATATTTTGGTACCACGTCCATGTTGCACATTAGGGATTAGATGAAACTAGAATTCTGGGGTTTTGTTTGTATGTGGGAGACAGAGTCTTATTAAGTAGCCCAAGTTGGAATCAAACTTACACTTCTGTTTCTATCACCCCTCTTGGGTGCTGGGATTACAGGCATGTAATCCTGGAACATGTACCACCATGCCTGGGACATGTGCCACCATGCCTGGGCCAAGAGGCAAACTCACTTGGGTTCTTATATAAGCTCGACTCATTTAACTCCATTTGTACTAATAACTTGCTCACCTGGAGATCTTTAAAATGTGACATATCCCAAGCCAAGGACCCTCATGGAGAGGCTGTTCTGACTGAGCCCACGTCAAGACTTCACTTCTATGATGACATGGCTTTTTATTCTCTCTATATAAACATGTATAAGGAAATCTCTTGCCTTCCATGGGAGAGAAGTATCAGTTCTTGGGATCATAAAATCAGGTTTCTGAGCTAGTGGAACAGCAGAAAAAATCCAGTTTAGTAAATGCGTGAGGGAAGCACCCTCCTAGGTGGTCTCCCGAGGAGGCAGGACAGCACCCTCCTAGGTGGTCTCCCGAGGAGGCAGGACAGCACCCTCCTAGGTGGTCTCCCGAGGAGGCAGGACAGCACCCTCCTAGGTGGTCTCCCGAGGAGGCAGGACAGCACCCTCTTAGGTGGTCTCCCGAGGAGGCAGGACAGCACCCTCCTAGGTGGTCTCCCGAGGAGGCAGGAAGCACCCTCCTAGGTGGTCTCCCGAGGAGGCAGGACAGCACCCTCCTAGGTGGTCTCCCGAGGAGGCAGGACAGCACCCTCCTAGGTGGTCTCCCGAGGAGGCAGGACAGCACCCTCCTAGGTGGTCTCCCGAGGAGGCAGGACAGCACCCTCCTAGGTGGTCTCCCGAGGAGGCAGGAAGCAACCTCCTAGGTGGTCTCCCGAGGAGGCAGGACAGCACCCTCCTAGGTGGTCTCCCGAGGAGGCAGGACAGCACCCTCCTAGGTGGTCTCCTGAGGAGGCAGGACAGCACCCTCCTAGGTGGTCTCCTGAGGAGGCAGGAAGCACCCTCCTAGGTGGTCTCCTGAGGAGGCAGGAAGCACCCTCCTAGGTGGTCTCCTGAGGAGGCAGGAAGCACCCTCCTAGGTGGTCTCCTGAGGAGGCAGGACTGTCTGTGGCGTTCTTCTGGTAGTGTTTTCCTCTCTTCATGGACACAAGTCTGAATCAGGGCCATGAACATTCCTGGTCTTGGCTTTTTTCAGGATTACCAATATACCCAGGAACTTTTGACAATAACTGTCCAAAGTTATTTGCTGTCCACCTAATCACCTTGGGACTACCAACTATTCTTGCAGGAGAGACAGATTAAAGTTATTTTAGTAATTTTGTAGATTTTTTTGTTTGCGCTTTTCAAATGTGTCAGTTAATATGTGAAACACATACACAATTTGCCATTTACTTGTGAAAATAAGAAACTATAGAATTTTGGGAAGTTAGGTGAGGTGTTATATAGCATAGAGCAATTACATATCAAAATATAGATTTCATTTCCTGAGGCATAAAGTACAGAAAGGCTACCGCTGAAATTTTAAATAGATATGAATGTCCATCATGAGGCAGAAATCATTTTACTGGTAATTTCTATTTATCTTCTGATTATGTCTTAGAAGCTCATCCGAAGAGGACTCCCATTTATTTCTGGCCATACCTCATCAAATGTGTCTTCTAATGAGGGTCTCGAGGCAATTAGAACAATAGTAGCTTCCTCATGGGTAGAAGAGTGAGTGGAACAAGTTAACAGATCCCAGTCTAGAACCCTGGTCTAAAATGAATTAATAAAGAGCTATAAGAACCATTTTTAATTGAAAAATTATAATGGAAAACATGTCTGTCAGTGTCAGATAAAGCTGCCGGCATGGACTAAACTGTTTTGGCTGAAATTTTATCAGCTCACATCTAGTTACCCTGGCTGTCTCGTTAGCGCCATAAATTCTGATTAGCCATTATCCACCAGGTCACAGAACTTCTCAGATGCGCTGGGGATTGAGCCCAAGGCATCAACAAGCAATATGCCACCGAGATACAGTATCCTTAGGCCAGTTCATCGAACTCCCATAATCATGCCTTGGGTAATTACTCCTGTGGGCCTGGCTCTGAGCTGTGTTCTAGGGATATAGAAATAAAAATATACGTCCTTATTATTTCAAAGAAACTTGCCATCTCTGAGGGGGTAGCATATCTGACTAAGTGTTTTAAAACATTTTATTTATATTAGAATGAAATATTTTCATTGTGAACCGTTCCAAAAGTTAGAGGAACACTCAGTCTTCAGGTACTAGAGCTGTTGGAGATGTTCAGGGTGGGCGCCCTTTAAGATGACTGACATTTGGGACGGTCCTGGCATGTGGAAAGATCTTCCTGGTGTACTCTGGGGGCCAGCTTCGGCCTGGGTCCTGGGAGAAGCAGGGACCTTGGAGGTCATCAAGTAAGCCCTCTGTACAATTTCAGTCAGATGAGAAGCCTGAACCAGGACGGCCTTTGTGAAGAAGATGGGGAGACCATCGGGAAGAAAAATCTAAGTTAGGTTGCTGAAGAATAGTAAAAACACAGTGGCTTTGACAGGCCTTGCTAGATCAACCTTTTCTCTGGCCAGTCTCCTGGAAAGGACTGTGAAGTCACAGCTAACCAAACAACCATGGCTCCTGGCAAGGGCTTTCCACCAGGTGAATGGTTTGCCATATTTCCGACTCCAGGAACTGGCTGCAATAACACTTATGCAATGATAGAGTGCTCGGGGCACACCTCCAGGCGCCTGACTGCCGAGAACTTGGCAGTACTGGAGGCCTCTGCTGAGCGGAAAGTCCTGCTTTCCTGCTTTGCCTGAACTTCCCTTGGATGGCTGACGTTTGGAGAAGTCAGAGCGGATAGATTTTAGGAGAAGTCACAGAAGGCTGTGTGGGCTGAACAAGGAGGAGCTGGGGGATATGCAAGAAGGGATAGGTAGAACCATTCTTTATGGACATTTATTATTATTGTTAGATAAGCAGGAGACATAGTATTTGTGGGAAGTCCAGCTGCCTTCTCTCTGCTTTGGGTAGAGTGAGGACTCGGGGAGCTAAGCCAGACATCCCAAAGTCCTTAGGCTGGTCATTTAACATCTCTGAGCTTCGGTGTCTTTGGGTGTAAGGTGGGAGATGCATCTGACCAATGAGCACTGTGGATAACGAATGCAAGAAGCCAAAATCTTGTTTAGCATCTCAGCCAATGCTAGCTGCTGGTTGAAAGCATCACGACTCTCTAATAAGCACATCTGTCAAATGGCTGGGATGAAGGAAGGCAGAGACCAGTCGTCAACTCAAAGGACAAATAAGGAATGCATCTCCTGCAATAAAGGCACACATTTTATAGACTGATTTGAGTCTAGTTTCTGAGTGTTTGCAAATCAAACATATGCAAATCGGATCATTCTCAGAATACCTGGTATTTTCTGATCCAAGGCATCCCAGTGGCAGCATTTTTGTGAATCTGCTGCTGCTACTGCTTCTAATACGGTATTATAATCAAATGTTGCCTCACCAAGAGCCCCTGGAGGAAAGAGATGCTTTACCCAGAGGTCCTGCAGGTCTTTTGACAACAGATCAAAGTCAGAAGCGGCACAAGCAGACAGGAGCAGAAATGCTGCTGGGTATCACCTTGTAGTGCCACTCAGTACTAGATGGTATAAACTCTCAACCTCATTCAGAAAGAGAATCAAAAATTATATACGTACTTTTTTTAAATACAAAAAATTATTTAAGAAAGTAAATAGATGGAAAATGTCTTATGATCCAATTCATACATAGGGTCAGGATAGGAAAGTCAAGGCTATGGGGACTAAAAATCAGGTTGGTGGCCAACTGGAGGCCTGGGCACTGAGGCCCGAGGCTTGAGAGAAGTTGTCAGTGATTCTAGTAGCATTTTAAAATTGGCATTTTGGGCCGGGCGGTGGTGGCGCACGCCTTTAATCCCAGCACTCGGGAGGCAGAGGCAGGCGGATCTCTGTGAGTTCGAGACCAGCCTGGTCTACAAAGGGAGTTCCAGGACAGGCTCCAAAGCTACAGAGAAACCCTGTCTCGAAAAAACCAAAAAAAAAAAAAAAAAAAAAAAAAAAAAAAATAAATAAATAAATAAAATTGGCATTTTGGCTCCAGGTTCCAGTAAGACATGGCAGGGGTCTGTCTATAAACCTAGAACGTGAGAGGCAGAGACAGGAGAATTTCCAGTTGGAATTCCCAGTGTTAAAAAAAAAATAGAGAAGAGATAGGAAAAGAGAGTTCCTAAAGTACCTAAATTTATCAGAATTTGCCAGATTTTTTTTAAAGTGTTCATTTTAATTTATGCAAACTATTACCTCAGCTAAATATATTTCAATACAATTCAAAGTATGTTCACATAATGGAATATTTATCAGATATAAAAGCAAGTTAGCCAGATGCATGCCACACCACTGATAAATCTGAACACCATTGAGTTAAGTCACCTATAAAAAGCAGGAAGTAGATCGGTCATAGCATCTACATGAATTTGTTTAATGAGCAAAATCAATCATGGGTTCTGGACTCTGATCAGTGACTGACAGCTCTTGGCCAGTGTAAGAGGACTGAATGGAAAGGAGAATAGCGCATAGGATGATGGGACCTTTCTTCTTTAGTAAACCAAACTGTTTGTTGGCTCCCATGTTTGTGTAGATTATCCCGGCCCTTCGATTGCATTTGTTGCTGAGGAAACTGGAATTGTCAACTGAAGTCAAGCCCTTGGCTTCTTTTAACTTTATTACTTTTATTATCTTACGTTGTGAGTATATTGCTTGCAAGTGTGTATGTGCCCCACATGTAAGCAAGCCCCTTGCTTTACAGGAAGGGGAAACTGAGACTCAGGGATCACATCATTTATCCAAGTTATATACCTGGATAGATATGAACTGATTTAGAAGCCAAGTTTATTCTAGTTACTCGGATCTTCTGGCTCTCAGTCCATTTCTTCTTAGTTATTTTCTCTCTCTCTCCCTCTCTCTTAGGATGTGGTGAGCCCCCTTTTCCATATACACGCATGGAACGCATAGTGGCGGGCCCTGGGGGTGGGGCAGTAGATGAAATTTCATCACCGAGTGTGAACACCCTGTGACCCAGCGTGGATGTTTTGTGCCTGGGTGCAACTATGTGGGATAAATACTCAGACAAGGAGGCTCCCTTCCCTTGCTCCCCACCCTGGCTGTGTGGGAAGGAATTCTGGGTCACAACCACAGTCATTAGAATGCCAACAACATGTTCTTCAGACATGATGTGATCCCACACAATCAACCACCAAGTCCTTAGTCTTCGCAAAGGGTTCTAGTGAGAATCAGCCAGAGACTTTCTCCCAACCGTTCCCTGGCCTCTCCAGTCCCTGCACTGTTGGGTAGGTGCATCTGGGGACCTGGGCACAAATGCTCTGCCTCATTTAGAGATGGCACTGTCTTCCCATCCAGCTAGTATCCAAGCTAATCTATGTCATCCCGTATGATCAGTTTTTCAGGCGGTTGTGTAGGATAATGGGGAAATTCATTTGTGTCTTATTTTTATAATGATAAACTGGGCATCTCACTTTATAAAGCAAACGATGATTTCCTCATTGGTCCTCTGAAGGGAATAGTGTAGCTTTGAAACACTGTTGTCTTAGACTAGTGGTGCCGCTGCTTATGGGTTGAACCAAGAGGCTTTGAGGTTTATATATAAGCTCTGGTGTCACCAATCAAGGAAACACCTTTTCTAAAGAGGAACCAACGGATGCCTGAGGAAACGAAGGTCCTGGGTTGTGGGCATCAGTTGGAGTATTCAAGGGTCAGGGCAAGGCAATGGGGCTGGGTGATTGGGTGGAGGTGGAATGTGTTAGAGGAGGTTGGAGAGGTGGCAGAGGGCAAGGGACTTTATTTGCTGACTATAGATGATAGATGAGTGAAAAGTGCAGACACAGCTCTACAGCTTTCAAGCCCTAGTCTCGCGGGAATGTGTCTCCCAGGACTGGCCTGAGGAAGACTTGAGCTTTCTTATTTCCCGGTTTCCCTGTAGCTCAGGAGGCAAGTGAGTAAAAAGCCAGATCACAGTTTCTGTCTGACCAGCATGCCGGTGTTGCAGCCGGTCAGATGATTCGGTTCCGCCTGTGCAGGGAACCCAGAGGAGGAGGCTGACTTCCCTTAGCCCCATTGACCTGGAAGCAGAAGAGAAAGAGAAGGGGATGAGATAGTTCAGCTTCACCAGCCCCTTTTCTGTGTCCTCGGCCCCATGCAGCGGATGGCCGCAGCTCATGCTTCCCAGCGTTTTCACGTTGCGTGTATTTCTGACTGCCATACAGCAACTCCATCCGGTCCTTCGAAGACAAACAGTTTTGGCTTCTTTTCCATCATGTAACCTTCAGGGAAGGCAACAGGGCAGACAAACTGTATTTTCCTTGTCATTAAGTCTGCCTAGGGACTTAATTATTTAACTATGACTGGCTTGCTTGATATGTATCCATAGAGTTTGTAATTAGACAATCGTTTTCCAGCTCTGGTCCAAAGGTGTGTCCCCTGTGGTTGCTAAGCACAGTCACATCCCAATCACTGCTTTAAAGGGGGAACCTATGGCATGCTGCCTTTTGGTCAACAGGCACCCAGTCCTTGGTGTGGCTTTTTCTGTGCTGTTTTCTATACTGTATTTGGTTCATGCTGCTTTCAAAGCCCCTGCTTTGCTTGCTTGACCATGTGACCCTGGTCATCAACTCTATTTTGTCTACCACCACAGGGACTCCCTCTCAACTCTGAATTCTGCTGTCTTTTGGTTCTACCTGTGCCTGGGCCCCGCTTGACCTTGGCATTATCCCCCAGCACCTGTGGTTAACTCCCTGAGCAATGGGAGGGTGTGTGGGGGTGAGGAGAGAAGCTGGAAAGCACAATTCTGTTAGTTCGGAATTCTCAGATTCATTCATGTTGTTGCAAACGAAAGGAGTTTACTTCCTGGGGGATGGCAGGTGCGCACCACCCCACTGGACTCGAGTTTTATCCGTTTAAGGTGTGAACACTGTGTCATTGTGCACATAAGCCACATTTTCTTTATCCATTCGTCGCTGATGAGCCCCTAAATTGCTTTCCTATCTCTGCCATTGTGAATTATACTGCATGTTAAAGGGTAGAGTTTCAAGTTTTTACCGCCTGAAAGGATAAATGTGTGAGGTGATGATAATTAGCAGGATATGATTACAGTGCCTTCCTGCATCACAATGTGTTGTGCTCCATGAAAATATACGTTCATTATTATATTTTACCAGCTGGAAAATAAAAAAATAAATGATTAAAAGAACACAGTGGCATAATTGCTTAGACAGCCTGCCCCATTCAGGTCCCACTATGTGATGTGGAATTGTCCTCTGCTCTAAAGGAAGCATGTCCACCCAGCATCCACATATGCTGTATAACAACCTCAAGGTATCTGGCATTGTGTAGGTTAAGGTGATGAGAAGAGGGGCCAGGGCTGTTCCAGCAGTGAGTCAGTGGGGAGACTGTTTAGAGCTGGAAGAAGGTGCACTTGTCGAGCATGCGTGAAGCCCTGGGTTCAACCCCCAGAAGGAATAAACTTGGCCAGGCACTGAAGGGCTGCACTCTCAACAGTGGAGAGGTAGAGGTGGGAGGATCAGAAATTCAAAGTCACGCTGGGCTAAGTGAGTACCAGGCCAGCTTGGACAGCACAGTGGGACCATGTCTCAAAGTAATAAACAAATACAACTCCCCCCCCCCCCAACAAAGCAAATAGGACAAAAGAAAACTGCAATTGCTTGTTACATGGTCTTGAGCAGAGCACTGAATTTTGAGGCCCACTTAGGTCATCTGGGTTATGGAGATCATAGCTGCACCCTACATGGCGCTGGAGGATTTGCAACATATTTAGGGGGACAAAATGCTTACAGTATAAAATACCCAGTCACTGGGAGTTTCTGACTAATTGGAAGCTTCATAAAAACACAGGCATACTTATGCACACAACACAATTTGAAAAGGGAAATGAATGGCTCTCTTCAAGCATTAAGGCATTGATCTATTATTATTTTTTTAAATCTCACATTTTCTTATCCTTGGCATCTAGTGATCTTTAGCTCCCATGCTTATCAAATGAGCCAACCATGAAGAGATTATTAGTTTATTAGAAACGTGTGGGTCCTGCTGAATATTCTAAGTAGACATGGGTGTTAGTGTGTGTGCACACATACACTCCTGGGTGTGTAGCGAAATTAAAGAATATGTATGCCAAACCTGCAGGGCTCCTTTCGATGCACATTTCCAGGCTTTACCTTTACAGCCACCCTGCAAGATAGGATTATTTCCACCTGATGAATGAGGAAATGAGATCTCAAGGGATTAAGGGATTTGTCTAATGTCACACAGTTAGGTGATTCAAACTTAGTTCCCACAGTTCCACAACGGAGACTACAGACTCACACACAGCTGTACCTGCTAAACACTGTGTAGACAAGCCTGGGCCTGCCCTTAGTCAATCAGGGCTAGTGGAGGGGCTCCCTGGGAAGAGACTCTTCCCATTAGCTACTGAGAGATTCTGGGGAAGGGACTGTCAACAATTCAGTTGTGTATCCATTGCTGAGCTCAGCAAGCTCCAATGGGCAGCTCTAAACTCCCATCATATGGATAGGCCCTGTTTAAATTTAGGGGGTCATAAAACCAAAAGACAATGGTGTGTGCTAAGTACTTGGCGGGGGTGGGGGGTGGGGGGTGGGGGTGAGGGGGGATAGTCAAGAGGGGAGGGAGATGAGAAAGGGTGAGAAGTGGGAATGAAAATGTTTTTATACACAGGTATACAATGACAAAGAACAAAATCGATAGAAGTTAGAAATATGTGCAAAAAATTAATCAGCATACGTACATACATACACACGCGTGTAAATTCCCTGTCTCTATGATCATTCCTTTATTTGTAGACATGCATTTCAACTAGCCTCATCTTAAAGAGGGAAGAACTATTTGGCTTTATATGTGTCTTGTGTGGTAGTTGGGAGACTGGGAAATCATAAATGGCAGAATGTCGTGGACGTCCACCACATGTTGTAGTTTATTTGGTGAAAGCTGTATAGGCATGGCCAGAGAAAAAGCTGGGGAGTAAGTGAGGTGACTTCAACATTGCCTGAATGGGAACTCGGTTCTCAGTTGTTCCTCTGGAGGGTTCTACCTACTTCCATCTCCACAGCTTACTCACCTGGGGAAAGGCCTTCCTCCTTCAGTATTGAGTTTCAACAAAGACAAGCCCACCTGCTGACATCCCTCTTTCCTTTTTTCCTTCCTTCCCTCCCTCCCTCCCTCCCTCCCTCCCTCCCTCCCTCCCTTCCTCCCTCCCTCCATTCTTTCCTTCATTCTTTCCCTTCTGTCCCAGTTTTCTTTTTATCTTTTATTCTAAACCTAAATCGTCCCGACGTCCGAGGCTTGTGCCCATGGTGGAATTCAGTAAGAATCTAAATTGCTTTCCTCCCATTGCTGTCAGGTCTTTAATGAGGAAAGAATTCGAACCCAAGACCCCTTGTTAAGATAAAGACCTGGCTGGTTTATTCATTTCAGCCAGCTGGGCACGGGGACTCTGGAAAATTATTAAAAACTTTCTATTTGAGATTAGTTAAAGGTCTCAGAGAAAACCTGGCCTGGATTTTGTGGGGAAGGAGAGAAGGCAATGCACAAGGCCCTAGAAGAACCGTCTTCTGCTTGTGTAGAACTGGTGGGTCTTTCTTCTCTGGAAGAACATCTCGGTCATGTTGCAGCATCTGGATCTGGTCTTAAAGTGGGTCTTAGAGCATCAGCCTTCACGTACTCAACCTTGGAGCATTTGCCGAGCGCTATCATCCGCCAGACCCACTGCTGGGAGCAGGAATGAGGGTGGTCAGAAGATGTCCAGCCCACCAACACCCTTTGACACACAGTCAGGCTGAGGTTCACAGGGAAGCTTGGTTAAGTCAGGATGTGAGCCTCTGTTACTCTGATAAAATGTTTCCTCAAGCCAAGCAAGCCCAACAGCCTTCCTGTTTCCTCCACCCTCCCTGCCCTGCCCCAGTTGACCTGCCCTGTGGTCTACTCTGGCCAGCTCCCAGTGTTAGACTGCAAGCCTTTGAAGGTAGAGTCAGCCCATGGCCTACAGACTGGCCTTCCAGCCAGACACCCCCATATTTGATATCCTACTGGCACCACTTCATTAAAAGATTCCCAAAGAAATATTCAAATATGAACTAAAGCCGCACTATCTTGACATTAGTAGTCATTCAATGTATGAGCAGTCATAGTAGTATTAATAACTGTGGTCTCCGTTCATGTTCTTATTTGAGACATGCTTTTTACACACAGTGCATGCTCACCTGATTTCACAATAGTGCTGGCATTAACTATGATTCCGCTATTTTTCTTTCTTTTCCTCTGTTTAGAAATTATTGTTATCATTGTTGTGTCTTAGGGTTTCTATTGCTGTGAAGAGAGATCATGGCTATCTATGTCCACTCTTATAAAGGAGAACATTTAACTGGGGTGGCTTACACTTCGGAGGTTTAGTCCATTATCATCATGGCAGGGAACATGGTGGCATGCAGGCAAACGTGGTACCCGAGAAGGAGCTGAGAGTTCTACATCTTGATCTGAGGACAACAGGAAGTGAAGCATGCCTCTGGGTATAGCTTGAGCATAGGAAACCTCAGCAAGGCCACACCTACTCCATCAAAGCCACGTCTCCTAATAGTGCCACTCTCCATGGCCTTGTAGGTGCCAGTTACATTCAAACTACCACAGTGTGTGTACGTGTGTATGAATGTGGATACCCATGTGTTAAGACACACCTGTGGAAGTCAGAGGACTTTTGGGGGCTTGATTCTCTCCTTCTCCTTTTCTGTGGGCTCCAGGACCAAACTCAGGTTTTCAGGCTTGAGTAACAAAGGCTTTTATCTCCTGAGCCATCTCTTTGCCCTCTGTCCACCTCTTTTGAGATAAGATCTCACTATATGGCCGTGGATGTTCTGGAACTCACTATGTAGACCAGGCCGGTCTAAAACTCACCTAGATTCACCTGCTTTACTCCTAAGTGCTAGGATTATAGGGTGTGTGGCACCATAACTGGCTCTATATTTTAAATTTTTGATTTATTCTTACTACTTCTGTATGTGTGTGTGTGTGCTCATGTGCATGTGTGAGTGTGCATGTGTGTGCGTGTGCATATGCATGTGCATGTATGTGTGAGTGCATGCATGCGTGAGTGCGTACGTGTGCCTATGTGTGTGCACGTGTGAGTATGTATGCATGAGTGCACATGTGTGTGTATGTATATATGTATGTGTGTGTTGAACTAAAAGCTGAGAAGGAACTTTTTGTTTGTTTTTTAAGACACGTTTCCCTGTAGCTTTGGAGGCTGTCCTTCAAAAGGAACTTTTAAATGTCTCAGCATATAGACTCAAGGCTGGAATACTAAGTATTAACTTTGTGGCTATCTTTCTCTACTGTACAATTTCCACAGATAAAAACCAGACTGCAATGCAGGGTGAAGGTGTGCATGAGGCAGGGTAAGGGAAGATGCCACACAAGGGGCAAGGATAACATTCAGGCAAGACCACGGGAACTAGACAAAAATGTGGGTGTGCATGAGTGCATAGGGAAGGGGTGTGCCTGAGTGTAGATCATTCCAGAAGGAGGCAATGGTCAGACTGAGAGGACACAGACGACATGCCTGTGGACCAGTGAGTTTAAAGACGCAGACTGAGAGGACACAGACGACATGCCTGTGGACCAGTGAGTTTAAAGACGCAGACTGAGAGGACACAGACATGCCTGTGGACCAGTGAGTTTAAAGACGCAGACTGAGAGGACACAGACATGCCTGTGGACCAGTGAGTTTAAAGACGCAGACTGAGAGGACACAGACGACATGCCTGTGGACCAGTGAGTTTAAAGACGCAGACTGAGAGGACACAGACATGCCTGTGGACCAGTGAGTTTAAAGACGCAGACTGAGAGGACACAGACGACATGCCTGTGGACCAGTGAGTTTAAAGACGCAGACTGAGAGGACACAGACATGCCTGTGGACCAGTGAGTTTAAAGACGCAGACTGAGAGGACACAGACATGCCTGTGGACCAGTGAGTTTAAAGACGCAGACTGAGAGGACACAGACGACATGCCTGTGGACCAGTGAGTTTAAAGACGCAGACTGAGAGGACACAGACGACATGCCTGTGGACCAGTGAGTTTAAAGACGCAGACTGAGAGGACACAGACATGCCTGTGGACCAGTGAGTTTAAAGACGCAGACTGAAGGCTGCACCTGTGAGGCAGGCAGCTGGAGAAAACATGGAAGGAGACAGGCCCTGGGTTTGGCACAGTCGTTAAAGCCTTTATTCTATGAATTTCCAGTTGTGTGACTTTGGGCAAGTCACATGTTAGGCTGTTCTTCTGTCCTCCTGCGTGGGCGTGGTCTCTCCAGTGCAGTTTGAGGTTCTGTGTAACTTCAAACATCAGCAGCACACGCCCAGCCTGTGAGTATTTTAGGGGTTCAGAATAAATTCACACCCCACTTTTCTTATATTTTAATGATTGGAAGCCTGAACTTTGCCCATGCTAGGCCAAAGCTCTAGCACTGAGCTGCGTCTCCAGCCCAACACTTAACCACGGACCCGGCTACAGGGTGAGCCTGTGCCCTAACCTATAAGGAAGTCTGGAGCCTATCACAGTGTAAAACGGTGGACTAAAGAGCACCCAAGTCCATCCCTGGGTCAGGCCAGGCTGGCGGTGGATGTGAGGGAGGGAAGCAGGAAGGTGTTTGTTTACTTGTTTTTTTTTGTTTGTTTGTTTTTTGTTTTTTTAGAAAATTATCATCAGGGTAGATATAAACTGGAGTCTGGAGGCTGATGAGATAAGAGGTTGTTCATAGGACCTAAGAAAGAAGAGAAAGTTCTTTTTAAAAATGACTTGTTTTCTTTTTTGAAATTAAAATATAATTACATTATTTTCTCCCTTCCAAACCCCTTATTCTCTTTCAAATTCATAGACTCTTTTTATTATTATTATATGAACACATAAACACACCCACAAATGACACATACACATGCACACACATAGCTTGTATAATGCTACTTAGATTCATGATTTCAGGGCTGACCATTTGGTACTGGATAACCAATTGGTGTGCTCTTTCCTGGGGAAGACCATTTCTTCTGCTCTTCAGCATGTCTTGGTTGCCTGTAGTTCTTTATGTGGAACTGAGGCGTCCAGAATTCTTTCCCCGTCCATGTTAGCATATGTATTGTTGTTGTCGTTGTTATTTAGTTCATGTGTAGGTAGTCTTGTAGGTGAGTCTTTATGGGTGTAGCTTCTGACGTTTCTAGGGGAGACACAGTGTCACAGCAAACTCCCTGTTCGTCTGGCTCTTACACTCTTTCTGCCCCCTCTTAGTGCAATGATCCTGAAGTCTTAGTTTCGGGAGTTTTGTTGATGTATTCATTGGGACTAGGCTCCACAACTGTGCATTTTGAGTGGTTGTGGTTTCCTGTAATGGTCTCCATTTGTTGCAAATAGAAGTTTCCTTGATGAAGATGGGGACGACACTTATCTGTGGGTATAAAGACATTTAGAATGTAGCTAGGGATTATCTTTTTGGAAATAAATGGTTGAAGGTTCTCTTCCGAGATTCATGAGTTCACTAGCCCTAGGTATCTGGCTAAGTTTCTAGTACTATATATTATTATTATTAGTTTTTTTTTTAACTGAGAGGGTCTTAAGTCCAATTAGAGAATTACTGGTTACTGCCAAGTTAAGTATGCCACTATTGCACCCTTAGGGTTCTAGTGCCATGATGATCTCTGATGAAGGTCATAGATGTCTTAGCTGGGTATGACTGTTAGTTGTCTCCCTCCTTTAGAAGCTTGCATGGCACCTTCTGGTCCCAGGAAAGCTAGTTTGTAGGGAGGAGGCATTTAGGTCAGTTGTATCACAGAAGCCCCTGGGCACTGTGTCTGAAGTACGTGGCACTTTCAGCAATACAGGCTTACCATCCAACTCCTGGGGGCAATGAAAGGCAATAGAGATAGGTTGTGCATTTCGAGAGTCTCTTGGACAACCCCGACCAACAACCCAAAAGAAGATTGAAGAGGAAGTTCTTTAAGGTAACATATGAGAAGAGCAGAGGGGAAAAGTAAAGATAAAACTGTTTACGAAATAGCACAACAACCCAGGTATTATTCTCAGCGTTTTCAAGCCTTAGTTGCCCAGTGCTACTGGCAAGACCCCAGAGGTGAAGTTTGTTATCATCCATATTTAAAAGCAGGGAAGCTGAAGTAACCCAATTTACTTCTCATTTCCTTTCTTCTTTGGGAAGTGGCCAACACTGAAAATTCAACACGGGTGTTCTGCTCTACCACCTTCTCATGTCTAATGTTTAGTGTGCTTCGTAGCACAATGCTTTAGGTGTTTCTTATCTACTACTTAGATGCAATTGTAATTGTAATCATAGTGTGTATTTACTTATTTATATATCTGTGTATTGGGGTGTGTGCGCGCAGACATATATGCACAAACGTGTGTGTGTGTGTGTGTGTGTATGTAGGCAAGAGCGTTGTCTCCCAGGAAGCAATCCTCATTGTTAGTTTGAGACAGGCTCCCTCACTAGTCCTGGAAATTCTACCTGTCTCTGCTTCCCTAGTGCTGGGCTAAGTATATTACCATACACAGCCTTCAAAAACAATAAGACCGGGTGGGGGTGGTGATAGTGCACATCTTTAATCCCAGCACTCGGGAGGCAGAGTCAGGCAGATTTCTGTGAGTTTGAGACCAGATTGGACTACAGAGTGAGTTCCAGAATGGGCTCCAAAGCTACACAGAGAAACCTTGTTTTGAGAAAAACCAACCAACCAACCAACCAACCAAACAAACAAACAAACAAACAAACCCAAAGCTACACAGAGAAACCTTGTTTCGAGAAAAACCAACCAACCAAACAACCAACCAACCAACCAAACAAACAAACCAACAATAAGAATCATAGTCTCTGGAGATTGAAATCAGATCCTCATGTGTTCAGGGCAAGCGTTTTACTGACTGAGTATCCTCCCAGCCCACAGTACATATTTATATACCACAGGCATATTGTCCTTCTGATTAGTTTCAAATAGGGGCTTGCCATCTGACTGACGGGGTACACCAACTCTAGGCTGTTTTTGCGAAGAGGAGTTTCTTAGGACCCTAAATCTCAACTGGGATGCGCTTCCTCCTTCCCACCTTTGCTCTGTACCATCAATAAGGAAATGTGCCAGAGGACAACTCCTGAGCCTTCTCCATGTGGCTTCCACTCCAGTGCCCCCAAAGATGGGCTGTCTGAACCTCATCTCTTTAGCTGTCTCAGCTGTGTAAATGGAGTTACAGGAAACTGACTAACACAGCACATAGATAGCGTTTCCAATATCATCAAGAATGAATGTAGACAGAAAAGGGCACAGGGACCATGCCCACTAGGATTTCAAAGTGGCGCAGGGCAAGAAGATTCTATTGCAGTGCCAAGCTGTTTGCTTCATAGTGAGAGGCAATATGGAAACCTATATTCTGTGGGTCTGACTCTGACCCCGTGAGTTTGACTCATTAACCACTCAGAAGCCCTCCGAGTGCTGGAGGACAGAGGTCTTTTCCTGGAGACATAAAACATGGGTGGCTTATAGGAGTCCTCCCTCCAGGCACACTGAACCAGCAAGCTGGCCCCAGAGTTTGAGTAAACCAGATGCTTCTCTGGCTGGTAGAAGCAGACTCCACGCCATCAGCCCCGCCTGGTGTGCCACTAAGGATCTCTGGAGAGCAAGAAAGGTCTGATAATTAAGAAGGATTTCTTTCCTGAGCTGCAGTGGGGCACAGTGACTGTCAGGGTTAAAGATGGATGGCTTCATAAAGACCACCCGAAAGGCAATTGGCCTGCGAGGGAGCGACAGTCGTTGCCACCCGCCCACTGCCCACGGAGTCTCCTCTAGCCAGAGCTGATGAGAAAGCTAAGCTGCAGCCGGGCGGTGGTGGCGCACGCCTTTAATCCCAGCACTTGGGAGGCAGAGGCAGGCGGATCTCTGTGAGTTCGAGACCAGCCTGGTCTACAAGAGCTAGTTCCAGGACAGGCTCCAAAACCACAGAGAAACCCTGTCTCGAAAAAAACCAAAAAAAAAAAAAAAAAAAAAAAAAAGAAAGCTAAGCTGCTCAGGACATCAGTGGACTTTACTCTACAGTCACGAGCAATCCCAGGATAGCCAGAGATCTAGAGGTGCTCTCTGCCACTTCCTCAGTGGGCAGAAGCGGAGATGAAGATACAGCTTCCCTGGTCTCAAGAACGCAGAGAATCATAGCTTCTGTGACTATTGAGGATTCTGAGCAAGTCAAGCCTTCCACACATGCATGCTGCAATCTTTCCCAAGTTCATTTCAATCCCAGGCTGATGATTTAGAGCCCAGTGCTAAAGGCTCAGTAAGGTCATCATTGTTTGAAACCTGTGTGTGTGCGTGCGTGCGTGCGTGTGTGTGTGTGTGTGCATGCATGTGTGGGTTCACAGAGCATGGACCTCAGATCAAGAACTAGCACAAGAGCTTTTTATCTACGGCTTTGCCAAAACCAGTTTGTAAGGCCAGACAGGCCGTTGTCTTCTCTGAATCTTAGTTTGTTTACATACTGAAAGGGGATTAAGTCATCCTTGGAGGTAGTTCAGACCTAAGATTAGGATTAGGATTTGTCAAATGGTCTAAGAGACCTCAAAAAAATCCCCTCCCTAAAACGCTCCTAACAGCAGCAATTTTCTCTTCTTGAATAAGCATCATAGAGGATTTAGGGGCAGGAAGAGGGTAACGGGCAAAGCTCCGTGGTAGAGTGTTGACCTAGCATGCGCCAGGTCCTCGGATCCTCAACACTGAAAATAAAAGAGAAGCAGATGCATGTCTGCTGTGTGCACCCTTTCACCGTATTAAAACCGATTGGTTTTTGAGAGTCCGTATATGTTCTAATATATGCTCTCTGACTCCCTAACTCCTCACAAACCCACCCTCCCTTTTCCTACTCACCTAATTCTGTGTCCTTTGATTATTTTTTAAACCTGTCAAGACCAATTTGTACTGCACAAATATTCTTGAATGTGTATTCTTCCACTGGAGTGTGGTCACCTACTGGGGCTATATCCTCGAAGAAACTGACTCTTCCTCCACAGCAGCTAACAATTCCAATAGTTTTGCAGCTAGGGGTAGGACTTCGTGCCCACCTTGACTCTTCGTGCTAGGATTGGGCCTGGTTTGGCTGGCACAGGCCTTGTGCATGCTGTCTTGCAATTGCTGAGTTCGTATGTGCAGCTGCCCTGCTGTGTTCAGAAGACACTGTTTTCCTTGGAGTCATCCACTGCCTCTGGCTCTTAGAATCCTTCTGTCTCCCCATATACAGTGATCTCTGAGTCGTGTGTGTGTATTTGTGTGTGTGTTTGGCGTGGTGTTCAGCATATATGTTCCATTTAGGGCTGATCATTCCTCATTACCTTATTCTTTGTACCCTGGTCAGTTGCGGTCTCTAGGTTAATCAGTTGAGGGTTGAGTGATGCACTCATTCTCTGTGACATGCGTATAGCCCTCCACTTTTTTTTTTTTTTTTGGTGCAGCTACGTTCTTTCCTAGGATCCATCAGATCCGAATTTCTCAGAAGCTCAGCTTGATGAGAAACTTGGTCCACTTGCAGTGTTTTTTTTTTTTTGTTTGTTTGTTTTTGTTTTTGTTTTTCGAGACAGGGTTTCTCTGTGGCTTTGGAGCCTGTCCTGGAACACTTGCAGTGTTTTGAAAAATTACTCATTCCTCACCATGGTCCAACACGAGCCTAAAAATGGCAAGGTAGAAAATGCCCAAGTTCTCCTTGCCTGTTTTAGTGTACGGAGATGGAGATGACCGTGCACACACTGACACACATGGCTATTGGGAATGTTCTTCAGGCTTTAAGACAAATGGATGAACGGTCTGGGGGTCTGGTCCAGAAGTCAGTAGATGGCATGCATGTGTCACAAATGAAAGGCGCTGTGTCCATTGGTCACCTTCCTCGAGGGGCTCCACTCTGAGTGTGCATACTATTTGCACATGGGATGTTCTTAACTGGGAGCTTCTGGTGCAGAATTTTCTAGAGTAAGGTACTCTAATGTGTTCCACCCATTGCTCTGCAACCAAGGTGGTCTCGGCCTTGATTTTCTTCTAAACAGAATAGTTACATGTTCTCCATAGGTGGAGGTCTATTTCCCATCTTCTCCAGCTCCTTCTACAAAGGAAACAGAGTCACCTTTCTGGGAAGGAATAAAGAGAAAAGGAAAGGGGTGCTTTGAATAAGAGTCGCATGAGGGAGAGATACATCAGATGGCACATACCTATAATCCCATCCCTCGAGAAACCGAGGCAGGGGTATCATAAGTTCATGTCCAGTCTCAAAAACAAACCAACCACCAACATATAAAACAGAAAAGAAAAGTACCCAGATGCAAGAGGTAAGGCGGTTGTCTTATTCCTCATCGGTGAGGTGTGTGTGTGTGTGTGTGTGTGTGTGTGCAGTTACAAAGAGCCAAAGGGTATGGGAGGCTTTCATCCAGCCTGAGAGTTTCAGAGCCCTCCTGGCATACTGGCTGTGCACACTGACTTTAGATGAGCAAACTTGTCCTGTGGAGAAGGAAGGTAAGAAAGGGGTGGAAAGGAAAAGGAAGGAGAGGGACCAGCGTTCACAAGGGTTCAGAGCGAGGAACAGTAAGTAGACATGCTGGCAAGGAGTCTGCCATCCGTAGTTGTACTGACCTTTGCTGGTGAAGGCCCTGAGGACCAGCAGCACCAACACGGCAGAGAACTTACTAGAACTCCACCCAAACCAAAGGAACCAGAACCAGTATTTTAACAAGATAGTCCAAATCAAGGTGGTTCTGTGCACATAAGAGTATGAGAAAAGTGTGGTAAGAGCGTGTCCCAACTGAGGCTGTATTCTGAGTGAGCTGCCTGGGCCCCACCTCTGCATTCTAAAGCTACAGTTGAGAACTGGCATTTGTCAGAAGGGTCATCCCCACTTGAGACATCTAGGAAGACGACCTCAAGGCTCATTTCCACAGCTCAGTAACCTCCCATCTAGAGGATGCTGGACACGTGATAGCAAGTCCTGGAGGACCTTGACCTGAGGGTTTAGACTTTATCCTGGACAATCAGGGACTACTGGGGGCCTTTAGACAGGACATGAAAGCCTACACCTCTGGTCTGTCTGCTTGTCCCTCCCTCTACGTGAGTGGAGTGTCTGCAGGCCTCACATGAGGACAGATAAAGACAATGACATTGAGAATGGTCCCTTTGCTCTAGAGAGACAGATGCATCGCCAGCTGAGTCAGTGTTGGCAGAGATGACTTTAGGGAAACAGGAGGGGTTGTACTCTGCAGCAGCTAGAGTCTGAATCCCAGCCTCCCTTGCCCTTTGGGGACCTGGGAGGGGGTTCGCTGCTCACTTGCTTCCTGCCCAGAAAGCAGCCCTACTTTGTTTGCCTCTGGCCCTGAGGATAGGTTTCAGCCTGCCGTGTGAGGAGGGAGGGGGCAGTTAACCACTCACAGACAGGATTTATGAACGGGAGCCGTGTAATTACCGCCAGACATCGCAACCTGAAGACTTTATGGCCGCAGTGTTTGGTGTCATCCATTAAAGCAAAGTGGGCTCTTGGCATAGCCGCTGTCACCTTATGACAGGCCTGTCTCTCTCTGTGAAAGCCCTCCCTCTGGTCTGAAAATGGAGCCTTGCTGAAGAGGCAAAGGCAGATAAATCACCAGACCTCAGGGCCCAGACCTTCCTGGGAAGCCCCTTGATGTCACAGCAGGACTCCTAAAAGGGACTGGCATTTGTCTCCTGGGTTTTTGATTCCCTACTAACATATGGACAGAGTCGTTAATAAGGATATCCTCCTGCGCTGCTGGCTTCCCAGAGGCCTTCCCCCTTTCTGTGTTGTAGCTCACCAGCCTCTTGTAGAATTCCTCACACAGACAGCAGAGGTTATTGCTGCTTCTTGGCAAAGGAGAAACCGAAGTCTAAGGAGGCTCAGCGAGCACCCCACAGTCATATAGCAAAGGACCAAGTGAGCGCTGAGCGGCTACAAAGCTGTTCTTATCTTCCCACAGGCCAACAGGCTGTCCTGGTTGAATGGTTTGATGAGGGCTTCTTCTAAAGGTAGGCCTGTCTGACTGACGGAGGCCGCTGGGAGAATGTAGAGTAAGCTCAGGGTTTCTCTAGAGTCAGGCTGGGAATTTGGGAGAGCTGTCCTGAGCCTCAGGGTCTCCAGCTAGGAAATGGGGAGAGGAATCCTGCATTCCCTTTCCCAGGGTATTGCCAGAGTTAAAAAGCCTTGCAAGGCCTGGCACTGGTTTTCTTGTCTCGGTGACCCCTAGGGTCTCTCCGAAAGCACTTCACAATTAGAGTTTGAGGCTCAGATGAGATAATGGAGGGAATGTGATTTGGAAAATCCTTGTACTCTATTCAACTGTGAGGTAATAATAAGAAAATGGACCTGCCATCACACTGCCAAGAAAACAGCCGCATTTGAGAGAGAAAGCAGACCCAGAGTCTAGAATCTTCTTCACCGTGATTGTTTCTGAGCTGAGGACTGTCTTTGACCTTTCAAGCATCCGTCTCAATGTTCCTCTGAGCACTAGAGAGAATATTCTCATGTAAAGCATCGTATGGAACCCATGGAGGGAGCTATGGACGTTGGCCAGGCATTCTGTCCTGGGATACTGTCCCCGGCCATCAGCTCTTCCAGAGGACCACCATCCTGCTGTCTCCGTACCTTTCTGCCCTTGTCTGTGTCTGTCATAAGATCTGGCACAAGGTGTGTGTGTGGGGGACATGGTGACTCTTCACCTGAGCTGCATTGGCTTTCCTCCTTTTCCATGGGTTCGAAGTCTCAGTTTTACCCTTTCTGTTTCCTCGGTCAAACCCATGGCTGACACAGGGTAGACGTTTAGTAAATGAAGCTCCTTATTTAATGGGTACACGGATGCAGAGGGCACTCAAGATTCAAGGTAGCCTAGGAGCCTGGAACTTGTAGCTGAAGTAAGAACTGGCCAAATGACAGGCACACTTCAAAGGTGAGTGGAGGGGAGGGGAGGGGATGTGGTTGTCCATCTGACTTTCTGGGCTGGGCAGGAGCCTCAGTTGGCAGCAAGGGTAGGGTGGGGGAGCCTGGCAGCATACCAGACGCTTCTGCCAGCACTACAGGGCAAGAACGCACAAGCCAGAAGAGAGGAAGCAACCCAGATGGAAGCAAAATGCTTTCAAACCTCCATTCCTTCTCTCTATGGCGTGGTAGCACTGTGTGTGTGTTGGAAGGAGAACGGCTTTGCCGTCAAGTAAGTCCACGTGTGGACCCTAGCAGAGCAAGCCAGGCTGTTGGAGCTCAAATGTGATTTTTTTCCTCTTGCATCTGTTTCCTCATCTAGGAGAGTGTCTCAGTGGTTCTACCTACATGGTTGTTGTGGATGCATTTTTTTTTTTTAAAGCAAGGCTTAGTAAGCACCTGCTCTCGGGTAGGCAATGAGCCGAGTAGCTACATGGATTTAATTTGTAGTCCCCTAGTTATGAGGCAAATATAGTTATTACTTTCTCTGGTCTCCCCTGCCGAACCAGGACTCTCAAACTCAGAGGTGATGAGCAGTTTGCTCGAGCATTCAAGCCAGAAGAATTCCAACGGGGGTCATTCTGTGTAGACTATACTATGGATGTGTGAGCAAGGGGCATGTTCTGAGAATCCCAGTCAAGCCTAAAGCACTCATGAGGTGGTTTTCCTTCACTCTCAGCATTTCCCCCTTACCTCTTTTTCTTTTCAAAACAGGCCGGGCGATGGTGGCGCACGCCTTTAATCCCAGCACTCGGGAGGCAGAGGCAGGCGGATCTCTGTGAGTTCGAGACCAGCCTGGTCTACAGAGCTAGTTCCAGGACAGGCTCCAAAGCCACAGAGAAACCCTGTCTCGAAAAACCAAAAAAAAAAAAAAAAAAAAAAAGAAATGAAGAGAAGTTGCTGAAAGTCAGACATTCGGATGATCCAGTATCTGAAAGATCAAAAGCTACCATTCTGAAAGAAAACTAGCAGTTCCTCTCACACACTCGTGTACACACACACACACACACACAAAACCTTTGAAGTTTCAGCCGTGCGTGAGATGCATGTGAGAATCAAGGAGAGCAAGTGTGTTTCCACTGTCGCCTGTCATGTGCCTGACTCCAGAAATGTCCTCTCCTGTACTGTCCACAGTAACTCAAAAAGACAGCCTGGAGGTCTAGCTCTCACAGAACGGTCAAGAAGTCTTGCCATCACACAGTGGTTAGGCATCAAGGCCAAGATTAATGTGTTAGCCTGTCTGGCCCTAAAATTTAGAAATTATTTATTTTCTTTCCTCCTATTTCTTCCCCTCCTCTTTCCTTGAGGTAGTAGTACTAGGCAGCTCAGGAGTGTGCCCATACCCAGCCAGGTTTGTCTTTCTTTCTTTGTTGTTATTGGTTTTTCTTTTCCTATTATATTCCTTTCTATTACTTTCTGCCTGGGGATTTGTGTATCGATAGGAGCCACCATTTTCTCTAAGCTCTCCTCTTTAGAAAGACTCCATTTCCTTGTCCTATGTGGTACTATGGACATTTTGCAGGTTCCAAACAGAAGTCTTGTTTAGCTCTCACGGGGCTGCTCATGTTCTCCAGCAGAAGACAACACAGGGAACACAATGTTGGATGATGCTTTTGTGACCGTGAGGCTGGCTGGGACGTCTGTTTTGGGATGTAGGGTTAGGTATCAGGAACAGGTTATATAGCTATATGGCTGCATTTGTTTTTAACTTGAGTAAGCTGGGCTTTGGAGAAGAGGGCAGAAGAATTAGGCAGGGAGGGGACTTCCTTTTAGCTCCACCAACTGAGGGTCAGTTTGGGGCTTAAGTCATCCGTGGGCCATAACTAGTACTAGTAGCTTTGCTTAGATCCGGGCATCTGTGTTTGGGAGATATCCGTATGTCCTGTCCTGCTTAATGCACTCGTAAATTATAATTAGCAATAAAATATATATATATAAAACCAACCATGTGGTTTGTGTACCACTCTCAGAGATCTTTTGGGGACAGTGGAATGCTGCCAGGTTATGGACTTCATGAGAACAGGTCTGATTTTCAGTAGAGCCTCTCACCTGTGTTTGTGGCTGGCCTGTGTGGGTCAGCTATCAGACCTCTAGTCTCAGGTTCCCTATCTGTAAGAAAAGCATCACAATACCCGGATTGTAAGATCAGCAGCAGACACTCATCCAATATGTTTTCCTTCCGTGTTTCAGAGTGGAAATTCTGTATCTGTTATTTCTCGGGTAGAGAGATGGGCCTGAGTAGTGACCTACGTTCTTTGGGACAATATGGATCCACCCAGCTTGTTGGTGGGGACTGCGAGGCTCGGTTCAAGGCTGCAGCCAGTGCCCATTATGTCATTATGGAGCCTGCAGAAGTGATTACTAATGTTACTTTTCCAGTTCACTGCAGAGCAGAGGGGAGAGGTTTTTTTTTTTTTTTTTTTTTTTCACACGGCTGGCGTTTTGTTGGAGCATGAACGATATGGATCCCAGATGGCTTCCTCAGCAGATGCTGCCCTGTAGAAGCGTACTGCCTCTTTACAAGGGATTTAATGAAAACCTGGCACCCCTCCAGGCTTGGTTCAGTCCTCTGGTGTTCTCAGCTAATGCATACAGATTGGTCTGCGAGTTTCCACCTATAGATGGCGTGGGGACTGCTGGGGTGAAAAGATTTTATGTGAGAAAATAAGTAAGCTCCTCTTGCTCAGTCTACAGGCTTGGGGACATGAGAGCTGGCGCAGCGAAAGAAAGGGAAGTTGGTAGGAGAGTAGCTAGTCTGGAGGCTGTCCTGTTAGCTGCTGCTTAGTCAGGATGACGTGGGGACAACTGACAAGGATGGCTTTCCCAGCTGTTTGGGACTCACAATGTTTTTCTCCCTTGCCTTGAGTTAGGCTAAAAGGAGTGGAAAAGCGATCACCTCAGTTGTTCAGTTCCGGCTGTACACTGGAATTGGATCTTCCTCTAGTTACCCTGTTTGAAGCGCTCAGACTCCTCAAGTGTCAGCTTGCTCTGTCCCATCTCTTTCTATTTCGGCTTCAATATCATATCTTGAAAAAGGCTCCCATGATCTCCACCCTGCAAGCCCTGATCCCCAAGTTCTTTGCCTTATGACATAAGGCTTATGCTGTCTTGAAGGGAGAAAGCAAAAGTACCTTGGCCTAAGTACTGTCATTTCAACTTTTTTTTTTTTGTTTTTTGTTTTTTGTTTTGTTTTTCGAGACAGGGTTTCTCTGTGGCTTTGGAGCCTGTCCTGGAACTAGCTCTGTAGACCAGGCTGGTCTCGAACTCACAGAGATCCACCTGCCTCTGCCTCCCGAGTGCTGGGATTAAAGACGTGCGCTACCATCGCCCGGCTTGTCATTTCAACTTTTAAGATTCCATTTTGCCTGCATGGTGAAATGGTCCCAAGCCCTAGGGGAGTTGAGAACTTTCCAATGGCTGATCAGCCTCCTCCCGAATCCATAGAAATAGTCCTTATGCATTTCTAGGTCTCTAGAAACATTATGGCTGTTCCTAACAACAAAACGAACAAAAACAAATGAACCTGGTTGGACGGGAAGGCTTGCATTTTATATCGATTGACAGCGATGGAACACTTAAGGAAGCCCCTAATCTTCAAATCCTGGTTGGTGAAAGTAGTAAGTGTAACTCGGCAACAAGTGTTTGTGATTTTTGTGCTTACAAACCCCATTTCTGCCCCTGCTAGGGGCTGTCAGGAGAAACACGGCTTCCTAGTCCTTATCCTGCAACTCTGATCGATCAATGACCTACTTATGTGGTAAGTTAATAAAGTCTTTGGAACCCATAAGTTTTGTCTCCCGTTCCTTCCTCATGGCACATAACAGGCTCAGCCTGAGCCAGACATGAGTTGTGAAACTTAACCACAGTTTACTTATCCGCTTGCTTCCTGTTTTGGTAAATCTAGGGGATGCGAGACCTTTGGAGGTAGGAACTGCTTGCATCTCCTTCACCACCGTAGACCAGTGCAGAGGGGGACCTGGCCCAAGGTACAGTTTTAACAAGCATTACTAAATAATGGGTACATTTCAGGGACAAGCTTGAGATAGGTCAATGAATATAGCTCAGTGCCATCATTCACAAGCTGAACCTCTCTCCAGATCCCTCCTAGATTCTCAGCTGCAATAGAGAAGACTGTTCATTGAGAACAGCCCTGAGAGCCCAAGAGATGGAAGCTATTACACAATCGCCCAAAATTACTGCCCCCCCAAATACCTACCAGTATTTCTGTCCGACTAATATCCATTGAAAATCTGGCATCCGCTATGCACCTTACCAAGGACTTTCACCTGCGGTATCTTAGGGGTTCCTCACATAACCTTGGGAAGGCGAAGCAACTGAGCAAGCTCCCTAGGCTCCTCAGAGGACAGGCAGAATTACCCCATTTCTATTTTCAAAGCCATAATTTCCCCCATAATTCCAGGCTGCTTTCTATTAACACTTACCCTGGATAAATAAACACAAGGAAGCCACATTCTCCGTCCTGGGGAGGAGGGAGGCTCTGGTTTAGGTGATAAGACATATGTAAGAGTGGGTGAAACACTGGTAAAGCCCCAAGGTTTCTCTTTTTACCTGCGTTGAAGTTTGCAAAACTTGTCCCAATATTTACGACACATTCGAGTTTTAAGAGATTATTATCTAGGATGTATAAATAATTCATGTACGTCAATAAGAAGAAGACAAACAACCCTGGAAAGGCTGACAGATTATGAGCACAGGTCATCCAAACAGCCAGTAACCACATGAAAAGATGTTTGTCATTACTAGCCAGTGGGGGGTCTCCGATGAAAACAAGAACATACCATGTCTGTCCATATGATGTCCATCACATGGAAAGACATGACGGACCCGACTGTTGGTGAGGATGAGGGAAAACAGGAGCCATCATACAAGGTCAGTGACAAAGTCAGTTTGAGGAAACAATTGGCAGTGCTTAACCAGGAGGGAGAGGTACATTGGGAGAAAGGACTCTGGCCTAGGTCTCCCTTTCACATTGCGCGTGTCTTAGTTACCGTGTTAATACTTTGACAGAAACAGCTTAAGAGAAAGAAAGTGGATTTAGCCTGCTGTTTTAGAAGGTATAGTCAGTCCGTCGTGGCCAGAAAGCCATGGCAGCAGACAGGGATGGGAGGGCGGCAGGAGCAGGAGGCTGGCTGGTCACATTGTGTCCATATCCAGAAAGCTGAGAACAGCGAGTAAATACTGCTCAGCTCACTTTCTCCCATTTTCTACAGTTCAAGGTTCTGGGGATAAGTCTCCCTACAACAATTCATGTAGCCAACACAGGCATGCCCAGAAACCCATCTCCTAGGAGATTGTAGATTCCGATCACCGTTTTAGAAGTATGGGTAAATAAACTAATGAGTCCTTTGGAGATGGAACTTGAAACGGCAATTGGAAGGAGCAAATGAGAGCTCTGTTTAGTATCATGATGAATCCCCGCAACATTCTCTCTGTTGAATAAATGAGACCGGACAGGCACCCGCAGGGTATCATGTATGGACACTTAAAAAAAAAAAAAAAGCCATGCACAACAATGCCATGTATTTAAAATGACCCCACCTCTATCCTTTTTCTTAGGTTTGATCAGGGTAAATGATTGCCCCCCACCCCACTCCTGGACATAGGGCAGCTCAGAATCCTTCCAAGGAGAGTGTCTAATCCCCGACAGGGCGTTTGAAAACAGCAGTGGCAGTGGAAGCGACAGCGGCAGGAGCAGAAACAAATGCTGTGAGCCATGACCGCCTTCAGATCCAGGCGCTGGGCTCAGAGAGTTTGCTAATCTGCCCTTGAACCTTTTCATATATTTGGGTGTCTCACAAGGCCGGCACCTAACCAGCCGAGAAGGTCTTCCCTGCACAAAGTCTAACTTGACCCTCATTGAGCCCACGGTGGCAGCAGAGAAAGGGAGATGTCACGCGCTACTGCTGGGTCTAGCCCTTTGCTGTTCTGCCTATGGCTCTATGTTGAGCTGACCCAGGGTTGGGCAGGTGAAAAAGGAAGCTAAAGGAGCTTTTCCTTAGGGAATGGTCTGAGCTATGGTGGGGTGGAGTCAAGGAAGGAGACAAACAGAATCAGGAGGGACACAAGGCTGAGGACCTTTGGAGATAGAGCTGGCTTTTTTACTCTCACGTTTATATCAAGCTCATAGGTGTGAGCTTGTGACAGAGCATGGAAAATGGCCTTGGATAGGCTAAACTAATCTCAGCTCTCTTAGTCAATATCCGTGTGGCCTTAGGCAGCTCACCTAACTCTGGCTTGGATGCCTGCTGCCTCTGAGTATATCATAGGGAGGAACACGGTAGGATGTATCTGAGGGACCAGTGGGACTGGCTCTGCCTGATGCTTGGCGTTTACTCTGTAATGAGTCTTGCACCAGCAAGGCTTTTCTAGTTGCTTCTGCCTACTTTGGCGATACATTTTATTCTTCATCCTGCAGCACATAGCAGAGCAGTTCTCCACAAGCAAATGCCAGCTTCTTTGTCCAAGAACTGACCCCTAAGCTTTCCGGTGAAGCCCACCAAAGCCAGATCGGGGCAGAACCATAAACTCATTTTCTTTGGAATTTCTACTCTGGGGCAAGTCAAATGACCCATCCCCAGGGAGCGACATGTGGAAACCTCTACAGTGTTTATGTGACTTACCATTAAGGAATGACTTTTGTCCCTCGATATATCTGCCTTTTCCACTCAAATGAAGGGTCATGAACATAGAAATGAGGGAGGATCCAGACAGCAGAACTGTCCCATGGTGCTCTCGACGGAAGACAGTTTCTCTTGTTTTGAGTAGAAGAGAGTAGCCCCCTGTTGTCCTTTGCTCCAGCCACGTGACACGATGATTTGAAGACCATAGAGCTGCATACAGCGTTCTTCCTTCTCCTCTTTTTCTTAGCGGCAACATTTTCAGGTCTCAGTCTTCCTGCTTCCTTCTCCTTAGTGCTGGGGTTACAGGTGGCATCTCGGTTGGTAAATTGCTCTTAAATGTATATGTATATGGTGGGGGGGGGAAGGGAGGGAAGGAGGGAGAGAAGGGGGTAGGGAGGGAGGAAGAGGAGAGAGATTGAGAGGTGTACAGATAGGGTTAAATACCAACAGTCGGCAGAAATCTAAGGATTTGTGAGAAAATAATAGGATCACTTAACTTGCTGTTAAAGATCTTCTGTTTGAAACTTTTCAAGACGAAGAAGATGGGCACGGTAGTGGCAAGTACTAGGCAGTGGGCTTTGTCTCTATCTAGCAAGTGCCAGGCCCCAAGCTCCAGCTTCAGGCTGGGCACTTGATGTGTTTCAGTATATCAACGTGTTTAACCAGCACCTCACTTGTTGCGGCGGGCGACATTACCACCTGACTTTGTAACTGCGGCATCTGAAACTCCCAGGGGCCGACCCTCACGCAGCCTGCCGGGTAGAGAGCAGAAGCCCAGGGGAAGGGCTGCTGGGTTCCTAGCTTGCTTTTCTTGCTGTGATAAAAGACCTACCAAACTGAGACGGAGGACCAAAGCGTTTATTTGGCTCATCCTTGTTCATCATGGTCTATGAGTCTATCGGTCTATCGTTGAAGGAAGGCAGGGCAGGAACTCAAGCAGGATCCTGGAGGCAGGAACTGAAGGCAGAGACTAAGAAGGAACTCTGCTTCTTCACTCAGAGCCAGGCTCTGCTCAGCCACCTTTCTTAGACAGACCAGGCTCACCTGGCCAGAGGTGGTGCCGACCACTGTTGGTTAAGTCCTTCTTCACTTTAGCCACAAGAAAGTGCCTCACAGGCATGCCTGTAAGCCAGTCTGATGGAGGCAATTCCTCAACTGGGGCGCCCTCTTGCTGGGTGTGGAACATTAACAACCAAGATCAGACATCACACGGGTCAAGGCTGTCAGACGGAGTGGCTGCCGCAGACTGGGACCCAGCTGTTGGGTTTTTTCTCAGTGTCCCACCCATGGCATCTGTAAGATTCTTCCTCCTTGTTTTCTTGCCCACGGTGGCTCCTTTGAAAGAAAAGTTTCTTCCAACCCTATTCTGAAGAGAACAAAATTGGCCTCCCTGTTCCTCGGATAAAGATAAGCATCTAGCTTCCTGTCTGCCCTCCCCCACAGCCCCCCAGCCTTCCCCGGGACCTTTTACACTCATTCTCAGCACAGCTTTATCAGATTCCAGTGATGTGAGTGCCCAAGCAGGCAGCTGAGGCCGGACACTCAGTGCGAGTGTTCCCATTCATTGGCAGAGGGACAGTGACCCTTTGTCTGTTTTCAGCTGTTTGCATGCTATTCATTTTATACACAAGCATAGAGTTAGCCTCACTGTGTTCTCTGTACTGGGGGTTATGAGCCATCCGTGGGTCTTGAAATCAATTTAGATGGTGGCTGTGTCGGCATTTGAAAAGTGACATAGAATCAAAGTGGGCAGAATAGAAAATAGTAGGGTGCATGGTCCTTACAAAGATTGTTTGGTGGACATATGTAGTGATCCATCTACATGTTTGTTCTGGGTGAAGGTGAGCGATTCATGTCTCAGTGTGTGTCACAGGTAAAGCAATTCAAAGCTGTTGCTGTTCTGAGATGGGTTGGCAAACATGCTTTGGTGAACGGGTATTTGGATAGAGCCACATTCACTTGTAGTGTCTTGGGTCACGACCTCAGCACTATAGCTGAGTTCGCTAGTTCCAACACACTGTACAGACAACGAAGCCTAAATTATTTATTTGGTCATTTATAGAGAAATGGACTTCTCCTTTGGCTTATGCTACTGAGGCCAAAGCTTTCATTTTGAAGTCCCATTGCAGGCAATCTTCAGAATTTCTGTCTCCTGTCTTTCTACCCTCGGAGCTGTCTATGGGATATAGTCATCACATACAGATTTAGATAAATGCATACGTAACTACAGAAATGAAATTGTAACAAAGGCAGCGGCTGTCTAGGAAGCCAGAGGTGTTCAGATGTGACGGCCTTCCAGGGCACAGCCAGCAGGATGACCTTTCCATCCTAGGAAAATATTTGGATGTTTAAGCCCACTGCACTCAACCAGACATTTCCTTGAACAAATTTTCAAGTAAAATATTTCAATCCTGCATTCATCTTGGGGGCCACGTGTTTTATCCAAGTTAAATATTTCCAGAAAATAAATGTCTAGACACCGTCTCATATAAATTAAACGCCCGTTTTTGAAAAGATTCTTAGCAGACCTCTTTTTTTGGTGTGAGGTGAGTATAATTTAAGTTCCATGAAAAATGTTAGGTGCTAGGTCAAGCCCAACGCACCTCAGTCAGGTACGCTTGAGAAGATAGTGTGTGGCGTGGCAGTATGGGAAGGACAAGGCTCCAGGGTTATATGTCAGAAGACAGCCCCCTTTTCTTTGCAACTGTGATCCATAACAATCTTAGATGGAAAAGTACGCATTTATGTCATGTACTTCATAGAAGTTTCCTGGTTTTGACTCCACTGTCCAGAGAACAAGGATGTGGGAATAAAGGAGATGAAGGTAAAATTCCATTATATTTCTCTGATTTTTTATTTTATTTCTACTTGATGTTTTTTCAAATAGACGGCCTTCGCCTCGTTCAAATAAGTCACTTCATTGCTTTTGATATTTATATTTTCTTACTACATACTTCTTTATCGTTTTGATGTATATCGTAGCTGTTTTCCCCCCACAGGAATGAATTTTCTAAAAATCAAATATGTAAAGGAAAGATCAAACATTTTAAGGTACTATTACATTTTTATAATATACCTTTATTCTTTGCATAAATGTTATAAATATATTTATATAAAATTTATAATCATGAAAAGATTATAATTATAGCTGTTATAAACTGCTGTTATAAATCATTTACATTTTGTATAAATATAATAAGCATATTATAAACATTATGCCTTATATAAAAATCATAAAATACATTTGTATTTTAAATAAATATTATGTCATATATTTATATACAACAATAAATATATAATAAAGTATAAAATGATATTGTATGCTATTTTATTATATATTCTCATTTCATATTTTTAGCTTGCTTATGATAAAGAAAATAATTTCTTGAGTGAATTTACAATGAGGCATATTGAACTACTTGAAATCATGTGGAGAAGTAATTTAAAAGTAGTCACTTTTTTTCTAGATTTTTGCAAAGTCTTGGATAATACTATTCTCTAATTTTTTTATGAATAAAAGTTAAGAAAATATTCAAGAAGTAGAATGACAGGAAAATTTTTGAATTTCACCCAGATATCTATAAATCCCTTTATTCTCCTTACCTGGGACCTTGCAAACATGAAACAAACACGTTTCTGCACTTGGCACCATATTCCACCTACTTGCCCAGTGACTATTTAATGGACATATTAATGGATTTATGTGCCAGACACCAGGCTGTGTGCCAGAGAACAGAAACAGGGTCTGTGTTCTGATGGTTCTCGTCATGCAGAGGGAGGGAGTGGGAATGAGACCCAGAAATAAACAAGTAAACAGGTGGTGGAATCCCCAGGGACAGAGTAGCAGACAGTGTGCTATAAGGCGGGCACAACTTCACCTGGGCAGTCCAACATGCATCTCTGAGGAGGGTGTGTTAACTGACACGGAAACTCAGCCTTACAGTTGTTATGGTTTAGGTTCCCTGAGTGACTCTAACAGGCAGCAGGTCCTGAGACCATGGCGGGCCCTGAAGGCAACCATTCCCAGGCAGAGAGCCTCGGAGTGGCCCACGGGTCATGAGGGCCAGCGGTCCTAGGCAGGAGCCACATGGTAGGTAGAGAAAGTGGGTATTTATTTAGTGGGTTATAGAAGGGAAGGGTAAAGGGAAAAGAGGAGAGAGAAAGAGAGAGGGAGAGAAAGAGAGAGAGAGAATCAGGAGGAGGGGCAAGAAGGGGCGGGGAGGATTGGAGCCATGGCAGTTGCTACCTCTTTGGGAAGAAAGGGACAGGACAGACCATTATAACAATGATCCCAGTAAGCGAGCAAAGCAGGGGGAGACTTGGTCTGAAAGTACTGAGGAAGGACTTGAGAAACAGTTGGTTTTGTGATCACTTACCAGTTTAATTTAATTTATTTTCATCAGGGCCAGAGTCTTTTTTTTTTTTTGTTTTTGTTTTTGTTTTTGTTTTTTTTGTTTTTTTTTTTTGTTTTTTTTCGAGACAGGGTTTCTCTGTGGTTTTGGAGCCTGTCCTGGAACTAGCTCTTGTAGACCAGGCTGGTCTCGAACTCACAGAGATCCACCTGCCTCTGCCTCCCAAGTGCTGGGATTAAAGGCGTGTGCCACCACCGCCCGGCCAGGGCCAGAGTCTTATTACATAGCTCCAATTGCCTTCCAATTCATTTTACTCCTGCACCAGCTCCTCCAGTGCTAGAATTGCAACTCTGTGTCATGACACACCCTGAGATCACATCGTCTGTGAATAAACTTTGGATTACTATTTTTAAAAAGTAGACTTGGCTATGCGCCCTAGAGAAAACCCCACTACTATTATCTTACTAGATGCACATATCAATAAAATAACCTCTAATGATATAACACTATTTCCAGAGGTCAAGGCAGCACTCCACCCCCATCAGAGAAGCAGCTTCTCAAAGTCAATGGTAGTTAATGTAGAGATTCACAATTGGATAGTGTAGGGTGAGAGACTTTGGAGTACTCCAGCCTACACCGACTCCTCCCCTCAAAGCTCAGGGATCTGTTTGGAAGGGAAGGCAAAAAGAGCCTGAAGTGGTGGTTAACTTAAAGGAAATAGTATTTTCCAGACACAACAGAGCTGATACACATATGAACTCACAGAGACTGTGACATCATGCCCAAGCCTTTAGCAAGCTCTAGCCAGACAAAATCCTAGTACGGAGAACAGAAAGTAGATGCAAAGACCCATCAATAACCAAGAAGCTATTTGCAATTGATCATCTCAGGGGACAGAGGCCAGTGTTCTTCAGTGGATGATACTGGATATCTCCACCATACTCCGGGGCAGGCCTCATACTCAGGAGTAGTTGGTCACACAAAAAAGACTCCATTTTGTATGTGTGTGTGTGTGTGTGTGTGCACGCACACATGTGTGTGTGCATGTACACTTTTTGTTTTGTTTTTTAAGAGAAAGAGTTGAGGTTGGGTTTGTGTGTGGGGGTATATGAGAGAATATGGGGGAGAGCAAAGAATATGACCACAATAAATTGTATAAAATTTTCAAAAAAAAAAAAGTTTTAAAAAGAGTAGCTCAAGGGATATTTTTTCCTTTTAAATCTCCTAGGGCACAGAATCTGTAGTGAAATGACTCAGAAATGTGGTGGGGCTAGGATCATTGCTATTGTCTGTCTGTCACATGCTCCCTAGCAAGATGACTGGTTTCTGTGGCAAGCTGTCTAAAAGCCAAATATGAGGCACCATGAGACAGCAAGCCACAGCGCTCTCTTCCACACAACCTTGACATTTACAATTCCAACAGAGATGGTCTAGTTCCCTTCCCTTGATTCTATGCCTAGACTATAATTCATCCTTCTTGACTTCAGAGGCCAAGCCATCAAAGACAGGGGAACTTCCATCTGGTTCTCCTGGGATGGTAATTCTTGGAACCTGGTCACCAAACTGTGAAGAAGCCCAGGCAAGTCACATGGGATGGCTTCATATAGGTGTTGTAACTAACAGGCTGACTGAGGTTTTCACCCACAGAGAGCATCAGCTCCAGATGTGGGTCTTCACATGCTCTCTGCTCCTACCGCAAGACACCTTGGCTTTGAGTCTTCCAGCTGACTTTCCGGTGCTCTCATTTCTAACAGTAGACAACAAATTGGGGCCTTAGAGCTTTTTTATGGGGCCATGCATACTAAAGGTGACGTCACATGGAGAGGATGATGCTCAGGTTCTAGCATCATTTGGTGAAGCAAGCCATCCCTCTGGCATCCCAGAGTCATTGTCCCATTGCCAGCGCATGGGCCTAGGCCAGGCTGACGGGAGAGGGGACAGATGATTCCATTTCCACAGGCAGCATCTGTGTACCTCTGCCTGCTACCGGTTGGATTCCACACCCCCTCTAGACTGTGTCCCTTCTTCTGCATGACAGTTTCTCGAGCAAAAGACAAACACATCTTTGTTCCAATCAAATCACATTATTTGCCTTTCTTTGTGTGTGAATAGCCTACAAAATCCCTTCTCAAAGGACGAATTGGAAGCATTTCTGCCTAGGTTGGGGATGTGCTTCAGTAGTAGAATACTTTCCTAATATGAATAAGGTCTTAGACTCAGACTATGGACTCTCAAAACACGAGCAAACAAAGTATTTCTGCCTGCACCCCAAGGCTTCTGTGGAGCTTCCCTTCTGGGAAGGGTTTTATTGTTAACAGGTTTGCGGTGTATTCCGTCTGCTTCAGATCTTTGCTCAGCAGTTTGTTAACATGAGCACATTGCTTAACTGTCTGCACTTTAGTTTCCTCATCTGAGGCCACTTGCAAAAGTTTGTACTTTAGGGCAATTTTGTGAGAATTGAAGGAATTGTGAAAATATTTAAAGCCCAAAACACCATGGCCATAGCAAGCAACTGTGGTAAACACACACATGTATAATATGTATGTATACATATATGGCACACAGAGACTAGATGTATATAGGCATGTGTGATATATGCATGCAAATGACCTGTATATGATTTTGCTGAGCCATAGCTTTGTTCTATAGCCAAGTTTGAACATGTGATCCTCCTATCTCAGCCTCTGAGCGCTGGCATCACAGGCATGAGATGCCATCCTTGTATGATATTATTCTTTACCTACTGATGTGAAGGAAGCAGATGGTAGCCTACTGTTTTATCTGGGAGCTAGTGTGATGCCCTGCCCCCTTCAGGACAGGATGTGGGCTTTCCCCACTCTGTGCCCACCCTAGCACCGTGTGAGAGCTCTGTAAAATGTGCTTCAATTATTGGACGGCCAAGGGATCCACCTGGATGGGTTTGCAGGAAGTGCAGCCCAACATCATGAAGCTGAAAAATCAGTGTGCCTGGTCTTAAGGGGCAGAGAGGAGCCGCTATGCTCTGACATGTTAGCATCGAAGAGCCATGGTCAGAGAAACCTCAGTCATTAAACATGAAGGGAGAGCTGGAACAGCAAGAGCCTGCTAGCACTGGGCTGTGACATCACCTGCCATTCATCTCTGTGGGTGAGAATGATTTACCAGCAGCCCAGGGAATGTGGAGAAAAAAATGGAACACGTCTGGGCTTCTCCATACTTGAGAAATGCAAATGGTGCCAAGGAAATGGCTTGACTGTTGAGGTAATTTCCTAGATGGACTTGCAGATTTCGTTTGTCATCAGTTTCAAGGCGAGGGCCAAAACACTGGAAGCTGGGATGTGGATGGCTCTGGGAAGCCAGGAGCACATGGGCACCAAGCTTTCTACCCACGGTCTCAACAGGAACTCTTGAAATATGATGTCATAAGCCCGAGACCAGGTAAGGCTACAGTGGTAACACATTCAAACATGGAATGTACCAAAAGGAAGTCCTCCTGCTGTGCAGTGCAGGTCAACTCTTGAGGCCTTCAGTGGCATGGGTCTCTCTCTCTCCACTTAGTTACAATTTCTTTGAGGATATGCCAAGGACAGAGATCAATACAATCACCAGCCCCAAGAAACTCCCAGTATCGTGTGAGAAACCAGCTCATCCTCAGACTTCCCAGAAGGTGAACTGAGTGTGAGAGACAGACAGGCAGAGCTGAGCTGCCGGGGCAGAGTAGGAGCCCTGACCTTATGGGCAAAGTCACTGTCAGTGATAGTTGTCAGTTACTGTTACTAGGGCTTTGTTAGTGACATCCCATATGCCTGCCTTAGTGAACTTTCTAAATGGCAAATGTGGTCATGTACTTTCTTACTTATAATGCCTTTTAAAATGAACTTCATTCACATAGATGCAATACTGTGTCTCTTCAAGGTCCCCATTGAACCCTGAGCCTCCACGGACTTGGTACTGGGAAGTCCAGCCTTTGAGAAGTAATTAGGATTGTGTGTGTGGGGTTAGTGCCCTCATCGCAAGAGACAGGAACTGTCTGTCCCGTCTCACCCCCTCTGTCTCTTTGCCATGTGGTGACACAGCAAGGAAGGGGATTTTTATGAACGAGAAAGAGAGCTCTCAGCCAGCTCCTTCGCCTCGGACTTCTAGCCTCCAAATCTATGAGAAATTCATTGTTAATCAGTCACCCCAACTGTGGTGTTCGTTACGGGACCCAAACTACAATAGCTAACACCAAGGGCTTACCATTATTAAACCGTTTTAGTTGTTTTTAGTGTGTGTGATTGTGTGTGTGTGTGTGTGTGTATGTAAATATATAAGCTGTCTATTGCCCATAAGAGCTATTTCAGTCTTCATTGCTTTATGATGTAGCCTGCCCTTTATTTTCCAGCCATTCCCCTGCGCAGGCTCTGCTTGTCTGGTTCTCCAAGAAACCTTGGTCCCCTGGCGTGTGCTGCCTTGTCTCCGGCTGGTGCTGCCTTCCCACCTATCATCCGGGCTGTTGTTAGTCATCCTTTTAGACCAGCTGCCTCGTCCCTACCTCAGGGCAGAATTCACATCCCAGCCCTTTTGGCCTTTGTTTACGCGGATGAGGCTGGAAATGCTCTTCCTCTGCTTGTCACATGGTGCTCCTTCAAAAGTCATGTCCAGATGCAGCCAGGTGTGACGTCTTTGTTGACTCAGCAGAAGGAACTGGACACATTCTTCCGGAGGCCTTTGCTTGATAGACGCCCCTTGTTTCTCCTCCAGCTGAACTGTGAGCTCCTGGAAGCCAGGGTCTGTGTCTGTAGCTCCACATCCTGAGCTCTTAGTGTTTGGGAAATAGTGAACAGATGCATTAATCACCCTCCACTATAATTAAGCTGCCTGCCTAGCACTGCGTACCACTCCATGCCATAAGCCCCCTTTGAAGGCAGGTGTTTATTGTCTTATTTATTCTATTTTGTCTTTCCTCTCCTCAGTACTGCTGTTCACACTGAGTAAGTAGGAGACAATATTTGTTAGACAGTTGAGTCTAGATCCAGAGAACTCGGTTGTCTACATTTGATTCATTTTTTAAAACAAAGGGAAATGAAGCAGTTAAGAATACAGGGGCTGGGCAGTGGTGACACACACCTTTGATCCCAACACTTGGGAGGCAGAGACAGGCAGATCTTTGTGAGTTCGAGGCCAGCCTGGTCTACAGAGTGAGTTCCAGAACTGTTTCACAGAGAAACCCTGTCTAGAAAAAAAAAAGAAAAAAAAAAAAACATGCATGGCAAAGTCAAAAAAATGCCTTATAGGACATTCTAAGCTCTGGGGTTAAATCAGGATCTCTACTGATGATGGCCAAGTGACCTTGGCCAGCCACTTATTCAACTTGAATTTATTTTCTTGGAATGGCTTGTCAGCTGGACTAATAATATCCCACATAGAAGATGGTTCTGAAGATGAAAAAAGACAGTATCCATGAAATGCTTGGCACTTGAAGGTGCTCAACCAGAGCTAATTTCCGTTCACCCTGTTAGTGCCATAGCATGGCATCAGCTTGATTGGTTCCTTCAAGCAAACTTCTGTAGGTCTTTGAGCATTAGAGACATGTCACTTATGTTGCCCTGGCAGTTGGATGTGAAATAGTGGTGCCCTTGAAAGCTGACACTGGGCCGTGCCAGGAAGACATTACCCTTCTCACAGGCAGTGCTATTCTGGGACTTGATGGCTTTGGAAAGAAGATAACAGCTGACTTTTTGTGCAGATAGAGAATGCTTGTGTTCTGGAAAAAAGTGCCAAAGCCTCAGCTAATGCCATCTGGAAAGAACTCAGCCTACCCTGCAGTTGGGGATTCAAATGCTATTATTTCTATGCCAACATAAGAGTTTTTTCAGGAAGCTGCAAAGGAGAAGAAAAAACAATCAGACTCCATAGTGATGAACTCCAAGGGAACTGGAAAGTTCCTGGGTCTTTTCTGCTTGCCTGTGCTCAATAGCCGTGAATATGGAATGGAGGGTGTGTTTGTCAGAACAGTCTACCTAGTGCTGTAGCTATAGTTCCAAAGACTTGACAGAGCAGAGCTTCTCTTTGCATAGGCTTCATGTTGATGGTGGAGCAGTGAATTGCTCTGTGTTCTTCTCACTGAAGCATCAAGGCTGGTAGAGTTGCCATCAATGCAGTACTGACAGTTATCCTGTCAGGAAGAGTAGGTAAGCTCACTCAGGCGGTCCAGCAGGACAAAGACACAAGCCATGTCTGTCTACACGTGACTATCCAAGCAACATGCAAGGCTTAAACATCATGGAGTGATGATATGGAGTTGTGATACAAGCTCTCGAAGAGGAGCATTAAAATCTCAGAAGCGTGTGGAAGAAAGGGACCAGATTGTCTGAGGCGCTGAGGAAGTAGAACCATCAGACTTTGAGGATCAGTCAACTGGGGAGGAAAAGGGAAAAGAAGAAACACAAGGCGGTCAGTCTTCTGTTTTCTGCTGTCTTGATTGATGATAGTATATCAATCAAGATGGTATACAGTTCACAGGAAAAGGAATGCTCAGTGAGCCGCATGTTACTTCTGCTTCCTGAGGAAGTAAGACACTGAATGTGTGGATCTGGACCTTAGGTGGAAGATAAGAAACCAGGATAAGCATTCAGTGGTCAGAATGGATGGCTCAAACTAAAGGAAAGCAGGTGGAGCAAAAAGTAAATCAGGTTATGAAGTGTAGGGGAAGCTATTAATGTGGATTGTTTATGCAAGGGGCATGAAGTAGAAACTGACGCAATTATTTGGGGAAATAATTTTCAGTCATCTGGTAAAGATGTGCAAATCCTTTTAACCCAGAAATGCCTGCCCCAGGTGTATATTCTAGAAAACATCGGAGAAGTCACACAGAAGACACTCAAGCTACGTGGCGACACTAGCAAAACCTGGAAGCCACTCACCTAGCCATCCAGACTAGAGAGGCTAAATCAGCTGTGGAACATTCACACAATGGAAAGACAACGCAATAAAGCCTAATGAAGCAGAACTTCGCGCAGCAGCATGGATGAGCCTCAAGAACAGAAAACTAAGTGGAAAAAGCCAAGTCACATAAGAGAACATCCAGTACGATTCTTTTTATATGAAGTTCATATGCTTGCAAAACTAAATGCATGTGGGAAAAACTTTAAAAAAAATCAGTAAGGATAGGATAAACACAAAAATAAGAATAGTGGTTGTGTGGGGGAAGGAGAGGAAGGACTAGGATCCCAGTGGTGTCATGGGTTCTAGAAACTGGAATGGTGCATTTCTCACTAAGTGTAGAAGGGTACCCATTGCACTCACTCCTTTTCCTTCTTTTTTTTTAAATGTAACTTCCAGAATGTGGAATAGTTCTACTCAATACTTTTATTTATTTATTTTTGATTTTCTTTTTTTTTTTCCTGGAACTAGCTCTTGTAGACCAGGCTGGCCTTGAACTCACAGAGATCCGCCTGCCTCTGCCTCCTGAGTGCTGGTATTAAAGGCGTGTGCCACCACCGCCCGGCTCAATACTTTTAAATACTTATGCTTTTTATTTTTAGTTTTTGTGTGTAGATGATCACGTACATGTATGAGTATAGGCGAACTTTTCTTTCCTGCCCACCAGTTCCCAAATAACCAAGTTGGAGACTCAATATTAATTATAAATGCTTGGCCAATAGCTCAGGCTCATTACTTAGTAGCTCTTACAACTTAAATTAACATATTTCTTATCTAAGTTCTACCATGTGGCTCATGGCTTGTTATGTCATTTCGTACATGTCCTGTTTTCTCTGTGTCTGGCTGATGACTCCAGAGACTCTGCCCTTCTTCATCCCAGCATCCTTAGTTTGGTTGCTTCACCTACATTTCATGCCGGGCCACCAGCCAGTCAGCTTTGTAATTAAACCAATCAGAGATATACACACACACACACACACACACACACAGTGTAAAGGAATATTCCACATATGAGTATATGTATTTGTAGAGGTTAGAGGTCAACCTCTAGTGTTGCTCCTCAGCCACCTTGTTTTCTTGAGACAGGGTCTTTCACTGGCCTGAGATTTGCTGATTAGTCTGGAGTGGCTGCCAGTGAACCCCAGAAATCACTTGTCTTTATCTCCTTGGTATCAGGATCATATGTTGCAGGAGGCTGCTTGTTTGTTCCCGGCTGCTTAGCACGAAATAATCACACAGAAACTATTAATTAAATCACTACTTGGCCCATAGCTCTAGCTTCTTATTGGCTAGCTTTTATATATTAATTTAACCTATTTCTAGTAATCTGTGTATCACCATGTGACTGGCTTACTGGCTAAAGTTCCAGCATCTGTCTCCGGCAGGGCTACATGGCTTCTTTCTGGCTCTGCCTCCTTTCTCCCGGTATTCCATTTAGTTTTCCCCACCTAGCTCTGTTCCCCTATAGCTCTGCTATAGGTACAAAGCAGTTCCTTTATTAACCAGTGATATTCACAGCATATAGAGGGGGATCCCACATCAATCATAAATACATACCACTATGCTTGATTTTTCATGAGAGCTCTGGGATTGAATTCAGAATCTCATTCAAGCACAACATACAACCTCTTGCCTGGGCCATCTCTCCTAAGATGGCCTCACAACTTAGTCTGGGTTTTAGTAATAATCCAAAAGTTAAAATAATGAAGAAGGCCTGAACATAGGAATAATACAGTCTGAAACATTATATAGTCAGTGGACATGGAATTGTAAAAGGAGGTCACTTAATAGTCAAGACAAGAGAAAAATAGAATCCTAAAAATTAGCAGAAAGTTAACTACTGTGAAGACAGTTTAGAAAGGGACTTCCATGTAACCAGCCCTCAATGATGAGTCTTATGAATATATGTCATTTTACCTCTCCACAATACTTTGAAAGAGATGCTCTGTTGGGTTCTTTTAATCAATGAGAAAAATGAGATTCAAAGAAGCCATGTAATAATCTAAGGTCTTATATTTGTGTGAGTGGCAGAGTTTAGATTAGAACAAAATCTGTTTGAAAATCTGTGCTTTTAGCCAGACATAAACCTGAGTCCTCTCTTCTCCAAACAAGGAGGGTTTTGAGAAGGAGAAAAGACTTGGCAATGTCAAATGTTGCTGGGACATAAAATAAGGCTGGGAACATGGTTAAGTTAGTAAAATGCTAGCCTAGTGTGCATGAAGCCCCGGGTTCAGTCCTCAGAACCACTGAAACTTGGTTGGAAAGTACTAGCCTGAGGTCTCAGAATCTGGGAGGTGGAACCACGATGTTCAGGAGTTGAAGGTCATCCTCAGTTATGTAGTGAGTATGAAGACGGCCCATGGGGCAACATGAGATCCTGTCTTAAAAATAAATAAATAAATAATGAAATAGATGATAGGTACATATATAGATAGACAGATAGGTACACAGACAGTCAGATAAGTGGTGCACAAAGTCTTCTATAGATCTAAGCATGTAGAAATGAGTGACTTCTATCTACCCTTAGGGTCAACAAGGACATCAAAGTACAGTAAGTGACATTCAATTGTATTAGACAAAATGATAAATTAGAAGCAGAAAAGTCAAAACATATGGTGTAAACTGGATTTAATGGCTTACACTGGTAACCCCAGCATCAGAGAGGCTGAGGCAGGAGCATTGCTGTGAGAGTTCAAAGCCATCCTTAGTTATTAGTGAGTTTCCCCCTGAGCTAAAGACTGGTCTACAAGAGCTAGTTCCAGGACAGGCTCCAAAAACCACAGAGAAACCCTGTCTCGGAAAAAGCAAAAAGCAAAAAGCAAAAAAAAAAAAAAAAAAAAAAGAGTGAAATCTTGTCTCAACAAACCAAAACAGCAGCAAATTACCCTCTCCCACCCATAAAATAAGCAAATGAACCAACCCGCCACACCAGGAGTGTAGAATGTTCTTTTAAGAAAAAAGAAAAAACAACAAAAAAACATCCCCAGGTAGAAGTCTGAGCTATTGAACAGAGATTTAGATAAGGAAGAAACCTGGGAGGAGCTCTAGCATCCTGGATTGCACTTGTGTGAGTCTGAAATGTTTGGTGGAAAGTTCCAAGTTCCCTCCCCTGGGAGGGGCCACAGTCCAGACTCCACCTCCAAGAAAGCCTGCTAAATGGTGACCCCTCCCCAGGGAGGTTCAAGATCACTCCCACAGGCTATTTAAACTGCCCCCCCCCCCAAATGAACACATGGTCTCCTGGTTTTCTCTGGTCATTCTGGTTCTCCTTTCCCCTCTGTGTTTTCTCAGGGGCATCCATTAAACCTGGGGCATTTTTAATTCGGTCTGATCTGGTTTGATTTGGGTTTTGCATTGGTGGAGAGGCTTGTCGGTCAGAAAAATACTTAACATTTGGAGGTCCCACCGAGGGGGCTATTTTTCCCACTTGCCCAGGGCTATATGTTGGAAAACACCCCTCTTGCCCATGCTCTCTGCCAGGCTAAGATCGGCTTTGTCTGGGTGAGTTCCCCTTTCTCAAGTACGTGCTGCTAGGGTCCGTTTGATGGGTTGTCTGTTGGAGTCAAGGCCAAGCCAGGCATCTGGCCCCACAAGCTGCGAGGCAGTCCTTGCTGAGGTAAGATTGTGTGGAGCGAAGATGTCTCCCCACACATTTCTAACACCCCTGTTTTTGACTCAAGTCTTATCACAATGGATGCATTGTGGTAGACATTGAGTCCCAAGACTTGGCATAGACTTATTAAAAATAGTCACTTGCAATTGGAGACCTGATCTCCAAATGACTTTAGGCTACCTTTTACTAAAACTTCTTTTAAATTGGGCTATCTAATGCCTAACATAAAACAAATAAGACTCTAAAAGCCCATGGTTTCTGGATGCTGTGCTCCTGCTCCCCTCCCCTCCCCTCCCTCACTCCCCTCCCCTCCCTCACTCCCCTCCTCCTCCCCCACTCCCCTCCTTGCTTCTCTAGCTGTTTATCGCTTGTCTCCATTCCTGGCATCAACCTGGTCACACTGGGACTCTCTACAATGGATCCAGATCCATTCCCCCAAGTTTCAGTGGTTCTGAGGATTGAACCCAGGGCTTCATGCACGTTAGGCTAGTATTTTAGTCTCTCTTAGTGTCCTCATTGTTGGCTAAATTCTCTGGGGTTGTGAATTGTAGGCTGGTTTTCTTTGCTTTATGTTTAAAAACCACCTATGAGTGAGTACATGTGATAATTGTCATTCTGTGTCTGGGTTACCTCACTCAAAATAATATTTTCTAGCTCCATCTATTTTCCGGCAAAATTCAAGATGTTGTTATTTTTTCTTCTGTGTAGTACTCCATTTTGTAAATGTACCACATTTTCCTTATCCATTCTTCAGTTGAGAGGCATTTAGGTGGTTTCCAGGTTCTGGCTATGACAAACAAAGCTGCTATGAACATAATTGAGCACGTCCTTGTGGCACGATTGAGCATCCTTTGGCTATACCTTAAAGCAGATCGTTAGACAGACAATTGTGGTGAAACTAAGTTCTGCCCTGCCTGGATGGCTCCATGAATATAGCACTGGAACAGACAGAATGGAGGGCTGAAGAATAAGTACGGGGATGCATTCATGCGAGGGAACTGTAATGGTGGTAAAAATAAAACGCTACAAATCTGGAGGGGCACAGTGGCCAGTGGGCCATGAGACCACATTGCAGGTCTCCAAGCGGGGGCAGGCAGTGGACAGTGGGTCCCGAGAGCAGCCAGTCCCAGGCAGTGAAGACACAGGGGCAGCGAGTCCCAGGCAGAGAGACAGACAGATGGGCATGACATGAGACCATGCCACAGGTCTCTGCTGGTCTGGGGCAGGGAGTCATGCTGCGGGCGAGAGACAGCTGGATAGGCACTCTATGCAGAGTGAAGTTGGATATTAGTGGGTTATGGGAGGGAAGGAGAAAAGGGAGAACAGGAGAGAGAGAGAGAGAGAGACAGAGACAGAGAGACAGAGAGACAGAGAGAGAGAGAAACAGAAGAGGGGTAGGGGAGAAGGGAGAGACAGATGCTGCCTCTTTGACAGGGAGATGGAAAAGGAAGAGACTCGGGCTGAAAGCAGAAGATTAGGGGGAGGGAGTAGGTGTGGCTTGTCTCTTAAAGGGACAGAGCAGACCATCACAGAAACAATGTACTATTTATAAGTACACAGAAGTGAAGGATGTGAAGACACCAGAAGCAGCTGTCTTCACAGTTGGGTGTACTTTATTATGAAGAGTTTCATTTTTTGTTCTTTTACTATCTTAGTTGGTCTGTTTTCATAGTGGTTGGTGTGCTTTATTTATTTATTTATTTATTTATTTATTTATTTATTTATTTTGGTTTTTCGAGACAGGGTTTCTCTGTGGTTTTGGAGCCTGTCCTGGAACTAGCTCTTGTAGACCAGGCTGGTCTCGAACTCACAGAGATCCACCTGCCTCTGCCTCCCAAGTGCTGGGATTAAAGGCGTGTGCCACTACCTCCCAGCTGTGCTTTATTTTTTTTAATTGACATTGAAATAAGAGAAAGGTGTTACATTACAAATTAAATCTTTTTTTTTTTTTTTTTTTTGGTTTTTTGAGACAGGGTTTCTCTGGAGCCTGTCCTGAAACTAGCTCTTGCAGACCAGGCTGTACAAATCAAATCTTAAACTTTTCATATTTGCATTTACTCCTGTTTGTAAAGAATATTAAAATTAAAAAAACATCATGATTGCATAGAATAAAACCAAGCATGGGTAGGCAAGAGCAACCAGGTTTTATAGTCGGGTCAATTCCCAGCTCACAGAAAACAGTCAAACTCCAACTCCAGATACTCAGGCTGGAAAAGGCTTGGTCATTAGCTGGAGCACTTGGCAAGTACCTAAAGGAACAAATCTTAAGTATATTGTTTATTTTTTCATTTAAACTCTTCTTTGTTCATCTTTCCCCCTTTTTGTTTATTTTGTTTGTGGATTTTACTTTTTCAATAATTTCAATATTTCTTCAAGATTATATTTTATGACCATCTTTGGATTTTTTGGCTAAAATACTTCAATTTTTTTAGTCACTAAATGAGGGTTTCTAATATGTATCTTTAATATAGTCTACATAAAATAGTGTTCCACTTCAAGTGTGATATAAGATCATTTAAGCCTTTTAGTTTCTTCTCTTATACCTGTTCTTTATAGAGTAATTATAAATTCATAATAATTATGACTGTTTTTACTTAAAATAATAAATTTTCTGTTAAAAAATTTTTAAATGAGAAAACATTACTTTAACATATATCCAAATAAGTACTACTTTGTCGTTCTTCAGCTATTTGTCTAGACAAATGTTAGTACCTTATCACCTTGTTTTCATTTTTGGCTGATGAATTCCCTCGAGAGGTTTTCCATATAAATATGGAAGCTAACTAAGTCTCTAAGGAATGGCAATGTTCTGCACAAGAACCACTCCAGTACCAGGTAGGAGAAATAGGCTTTAGAATGGTTGATCAGGAGAGTCCAAAAGAATATGATGATAACATAGACTATGGCTGTTGCCCTTGGTTGCCCCTCAGAGGTTGAAGGAAAGCTCCATTCCTGAAGATACCATACAGTCAGTAAATAGGGCTGCTTGGATTATTTGAACTGGATCTAGCCCAAATACCTCTTTCTTACTGTCTAGCTTTCATGATGCCTGAAAATACTATGCAATCTGCCAACAGAACAAAGAAATAAATAGCTTTATATAGGCATGAAACCTACAAACCCCAACAATGGCCAGAATGGCAAGATATCTGTAAAGCAAATGGAGACCATCACAAAAAAATCACAACTGGACCCAGTGCAGAGATTAGGACATTGTGGGGAGCCTAGCGACAACAGATACATGTACACCACAGCTCCTGCATTTATGGATCATCACAGAAAACCACAACTGAACACAACACAGAGATGAGATGAGGGGATCGTGGGGGAGCCTAGCACCAACAGATACATCTATACCACAGCTCCTGCATTTATAGATCAAGGACTATCATAAAAGAGAAGGAAGACAGATTCTAAGAGCCAGAGTACCAAAAAGTCTGCTGTGAAACATTTTTTCATAGAACTATTTGCATAAAGAAGATATAGAAGTGCTAATGTGGAAGCAGGGGTCTCTCACGGGGTCACACCCCTGAAACAGGAACTGTAGGAGGCTGATGGTTGGTGAGAAAGGTAAGATGAGCCTCTCCTGGGATGGGTCTCATAACTGATTGTCAATACAAAGCAGTCATCCCTGAAACCCTATATACACAGACAACAAAAAAGACTTAGCAGTTTCTATTTGTATATATTTGTGCATTAATACAAATACATATGCATATAACAACAATAATTGGAGAAGTGGGACTCTCAATTTGAGAAAAGAGACATGAAAGAAGTTAGAGGGTGGGGACTTAGCAAGGATTGGAGAAGGAAATAGGAGTGGGAAAATATAACTGTATTTTAATTATAAATGTATAAGAGATTAAAAAAGAGTCCATGAGTTTGAAAGAGAGGAAGGTGGAGTATATGGGATTGTTTGAAGGGAGGAAAAGGAAGGGGTAAATGGTATAATTATAATATAATCTTAAAAAAAAGAAAGAAAGAAAGGAAGGTTAAGGTAGGGAAGCAATATCTTAGGATTTAAGTCACCGGAAGAGAATTCAGAAACTTTGAGGCTTAGGGTAGATAGAAATCTAAATAATTCTGACAATTAAAGTCTTCTTGAGAAGATGAAGAAATGTATTAAAAAGAACTGAAAACACAACATAAATGTGTACAAATCTTTGAGAAAAACTCCAGTCATCTTAGCAAAGTAAAAAGCTAAAAGATAAATTATGGCATAAAATAAAACCAAAACAAAAAAACCAAGGAGATGGTAGATTTAAAACCTAGCTATAATCAATAATTGTATTAAGTGTGAATGACATAAATTATATACTTAAAGGCAGATATTGCCAATCTAGGCAAAAACATGCATAACTTATCTATATGCTGTTGTAACATTTGAAATATAAAAACAATATTTAAAGATCACTAAAGGTAATTATGTAAGCATTAAACTGAAGTAAACTGAAGTGGCTATTTAGAATAAAATAAAGGAGATTCCAGAGCAATACTCTTAATAGAGAAAGAAAAGACCAGAAATTTAGTTCAATTTCTTTCCATGGTGTGAGGACACAATGAGAATTCAGGAGTCTGCAGACTAGAAGGGGGCCCTCAATGGAACCTCAGCATTCTAGTACCCAGTGTCAGGAGCCTACCGATTAAGAGAGGGTTCTCAATACAAGATTGTTATGTTTACATCATTTCAGCCTCCGGAACTATGGGAGAAAACATTGTTGCTTATAAACTGCTCACTCTATATTTGTTCAAGATTTTCAAACTAAGACAAAGCTTATCTTAAAAGAATTATAGTTAATATATGTAAAAATAAGGGACTGATTTATTTTTACTAAGATTGTGAGAAGTCAATACCAGCCCTTGTCATGTCTGTTCAACTTTGTATTGGAATTCATACTCAAAGCAGTAAAGCAATAAAAAGAAATTTAAAAATAACCTATGTATTATACAGTAAAAAATCCAACTATCTGTATTCATACAGTATATGATCATCTTAGAAATTGATAAGGAGTGCACAGAGTAACTAAAATATAAATTGGCCACAAAATAAAAATCAATTAAAATGATTATTTTTCACATGCTATCAAATAAAAGTTGAAAATTAAAATGATTAAAAATAAATATGTTTATAATTATATTAAAATTATGACATTCTTATTGACAAGTCAAATATGTGTGAAACTGAGAAAATAAAACCACAATATTATTAAGTAAGTGGGAAATTATACCAGCTTTATAGGATGAAAAACTTCAAATAATTAAGACATTATTTTTCATCCAGTTCATCGATAGCTATAGTGCAGCTTCAGTGAAAACTAGCAGAAACTTCAAAGAGTCTGACAAGGTAGCTTTAAATTACATATGGAAGTATAAGGGATCTTCTTGAATAGCCAAAATGTTTCTTTCTTTCTTTTTCTTTTTTTTGTTTCGTGAGCAAGATTGGACAACTTTCTATGATTTTATGATATAATGAGTTGTGTGGTTTGGGAATAGGGAAAGACATACATTTACTGGAACAAAGTACAGAGTCCTGAAATGACCATGGTCAGTCGCTGTTTTGTAAAGGTGCCAAGGTAATTCAAGAGAAAAAAAATAACAGTCTTTTCAACAAATGTTGGGATAATTGGGTGCTCATGTGGAGAAAAATTAACCTTGATCTTTCCTTTATAATACCATCCACAGTCAGTAGTTTAAATGAATAAAAAGCCCAAATGTAAAACCTAAAATTATAAAATGAGAAGAAACCAAGAGAAAATCCTTACAATATGACAGGCGATGGCTTCTTAGGACACAAAACCATGAGACTTCAAAGGAAAAAGTATTAAGTTGAATTTTCTAAACATTAAAATTTCTGTTCCCCTGTAAATATTGCTAAAAATGATGAGAAAACTACCAAGGAATATGTTCTTCACAAAGGTCTTTTATGTAGAATAAAGAAGTTGTGCGATTCAGTCCAATTACCACCAATTCAAAAAAAGGAGAAGTAAAAGCTTAGAGTCAACAGCTATGCAAACAGATCAGAGGCCGGGAGCACACTGAGACTCAGGGGGATTTTTTTCTTTACCCTCATGTTCTAGTCAGAGATTTCTTTTTTCTCAGATCATCCTGTGTTTCTGATTTATACCATGGTGCCTTGTGATGATACTGGAGGAGTAAAGGAATAAATATCTGGCCATTGTGCCCTAGTAATGGACTATTCTTCTCCAAGGAGTAAAGAATAATTTGCTGTTGTTTTCCCAGTGTGTGGTTCAAAAGACTCAAAATCGCTAGGAATTAGAGGAAAGGTAAAGTGAAACTTAGAGTTCACTGCAGACTTCAGAATGGTGAATATCGGAAGGATTGACGTCAGATGTGAAGAAGCTGGAAATGAGAACGCCGTAGACTGCTGATAAGACTTTTCACTGGAGCACCTGGGAAAATGCTGTGACCTGTTACAAAGTTAATCATACATTTATTGTGCGTGCAAGTGGGCAATTCTAGTCACATGTCTTTATTGAAAATAAAATAGTCACCTGTCTACATAAAGTGTTATGAATACTAATATCCATAGCATATCATGATGTCCGCCTCCAACAGGTAAGCGGATAAACTCTGGTGCATTTGTTCAATGGAATCTGATCAGCACTGCAGAGGAATGAACGAGTGAAGTATTCAACTACGTGGAAGGACCTAACAGCATTTCTAGAACAGACTATGAAGACATTCCACATCAGCCCATTTGTCCTGGCAGAAGGGATGCCAGTGGTTGTAAAGTTTGAGGTGGTGTAGATGGTGTGGGTAGGGTGAAGCTAGATTTGGAAGGGACAGAAGTAAACTTGAGGTGATGGAAATAGAACTTTATCGTGGCCATGGTTGTAGAACTATATATATATATATATATATATGTATGTATATGTATATATATACATACATTTGTTAAATCCATCAAATTTCGTGTATTTACTAGTCTCCAAATTTTACTTCAGTGAAGCCGAATTTTCAAAGGACCTATCTAGGCTGAGGTAATTAATCGCATGACAAGTAGGTAACCAGACAGATACATGAAATTTAGTGCCCTTCTTCACCTTAACTACTCTTTTCTTCCAAGGCCAACATTCCCCAGATGGGGTGGGGGGTAGGGGGAAGATGGTGCCAAAACTGTGAGCAGGGTTACCAAATGTAAAATGATGCTGGATGACCATTAGCTTGAATTGTCTCTTGGTTTTGGCTTTAATTGGTCAACCCTACAAGATTCCTCCTCCTGTCACTGTGAGATCCATTGTGAATATCAAACATCTACCGAGACAGAGTCTACCTAGAGAAGAAGACTACACCACATTAAAACACTGCGAGTTTTTGAGTCTTTGTCTAGGGGTGAAATATTTTGGCCTGTCCCTGCTGTGCCACAGTCCACTCTACTTTTCCAAGATCATCGACATGTCTCGTGAAATTTTTGTGAAATGTTCTTGGGATTTGAGCATCCCTAAGTAATCATGTTCTTCTTTGGGAGCAAGACTTACTTAACAAATTCTTGTGCAACTGTTTTTGATCTAGAATTTTGAATTTTGAATTTTCAAAATAACTGTCGTGTGTTTGCCACGCATTTCCAGCTTTTTAGATGTGCAAGGTGACTCTAAGAGAACTGAAGGTTGATTGTCCAAGCTCTCAACGTTAGCAGAACCAAAACTAGAACAAAGAAGTCATGGAGGTAGTCTCCGCGGAACACACGTGTAATCTGCTAAACCCCTTCTTTGAGGCTCTAACTGGAAGAAGCCCTGGAGGTTGGGATGGATGCAGATGATATCTAAGGGGGAGAGTGGGAAGGAGTTGGTTTTCAGAAACTGTGAACCATGTGATTCATGAATGTGCCCACTGGGCAGATGCTCAACAGTGTGCAATAGGTGTCAGCCAGTGCTCTGGGTGCAGAAACCATGGGAATGAGCCACTCCCCCGAAATGGAGGACACAGAACAGGAGGAAAACTCTCCATATGGTTAAAAAGTACATCAATCAACGCTTATGTCGAGTACTTGGGAACACAGAGAAGCTTGGGGAATGGGAAATGCAGCAAAGGAGAAGTCAGCAAGACTTCTGGAAGGAATTGTTACACGAGAAGTCTTAAGATTCGGGTGTGGTTTAGCCAGGCTCTATGAAGTCGCGTCCAGAGGCCAATCAGAGCTGAAAGGGTGTAACACAGTAGGAAAACATGGGGAGTCCTGAAACAAGGGGTGAGATTTTTTGACCTAAAAATTGTTACACGAGAAGTCTTAAGATTCGGGTGTGGTTTAGCCAGGCTCTATGAAGTCGCGTCCAGAGGCCAATCAGAGCTGAAAGGGTGTAACACAGTAGGAAAACATGGGGAGTCCTGAAACAAGGGGTAAGATTTTTTGACCTAAAAATGTCGTCAAATATTTTCATTATCTTAGTAGGTGACTGTGTCCTTTCTTCCCTCTGAGATGTGTATCCACATCTGGCTTAAGAGATCGGTCAAAATTCATTCGTTGGTTTCACCCTGCTGACATCTCTGTCGCTGTCCTTGCAAGTCCTAGACTGCTTGACTATAAGATCAGCAAAGTGTTAACCTCCTCCCCTGGGGTATCTAGAGATTAAGTATAGATGAGGAGGGGGTTTAGGGGTGTGCCATTCCATGGTGTCATCTGGAAATACTTTGGTTGAACTACATAGTGAAGCTTGAGCAAGAGTTCCCTCTGGGCTTCATGACAGGTGTCAGGTTTCCTACCATGTAAATAGCAACAAAAGGAAACAACAGTGAGTATCTGGGTCCCTTTCTCATTTAAAGGGGGACAACACGGAAGCAAACATCTAGGATAAAAAGCACCACTCTTGAAATGCAGATGCTCTTTCTGGGATAAGGGTTGAGTGTGTCTCCCCAATGGCTCACGTGTTGGAGATCTTGTTTTGGGTGAAGCGATCTGAGAAGTGGAACCTTTACAAGGCAGGGCGTCATGGCAGGTGTTCAGTCATGGGGACTGATATGGTTGTCACAAGACCCTGGTTGGTCTTTCTCAGAGAGTGTTGTGAGGTGGTGTCCCATCTCACTAGATGCATTCTGGACACACTCTTGTCATTCCCATGTATCTAACACGAGGCCCTGGCAGATGATCAGACACCTGAAGGTACTTGATCTTAACCCCTTAGACCCTTAGATGAACAAAATAAATCTTGTTCTTTAACAGAAACCCAACCTCCAATATTTTAGGACGACAGCAGAAAATGAACTAAGGCAGTGTACAACCTTTTTAAATCTGCGAACATAGTTGTTCATTATCTTCTTTGATTCCCATGGCCACTCTGTAGGGCAGATGGTGAAGGTACTACCACTCTATTGTATAACTAAGCTAAGAGGTATAGGTGCCTGCAAATGTCACACAAATCTCTTAACCAGCTAGGAAGTTGGTGGCATGGGACTTGAACTGTAGTCTTAAACTCCAGGTCTTTAAGGCCAAGGCCGTTGCTATCTTCCATGCCTGGGCTTACATTGTTCTCTCTGCCTAAAACAGCTTTATAGACCAGAATAACTTTCTAGTACTTTAGGTACAGAGAAGGAAATGATGAACTGGACAGCGGTAGGGAGTTGACTACAAAGCAAGGATAATGGAGGGAAGACTTGTCTTAGTTACTGTTGCTGCAGTAAAGTGAGGATCATGGAGGGAAGACTTGTCCTAGTTACTGTTGCTGCTGTAAAGCAAGGTAACCAAAAGCACGTTGGGAGGAAAGGGTTTATTTGGCTTACTTTTCCACATCACTGTTCATCACGGAAGGAAGTCAGGACAGAAAGCCGGAGGCAGGGGCTGATGCACAGGCCATGGAGGGTGCTGCTTAATCGCTTGCTCCTCGTGGCTTGTTCTGCTGCATTCTTACAGAACCCAGGACCACCAGCCCAGCAATGACCCCACTCACAGTGGGCTGGGCCATCCCACATCAACCAACAATTAAGAAAAACACCCAACAAGCTTGCTTGAAGCCAGAGCTTATGGAGGCAATTTTAAAACTGAGGTTTCCTCTTCTCAGATGACGCTAGTTTGTGTCAAGTGAACATAAAAACTAGCTGCCACAAGATACAAGCCCTGATGGATTGAACTCAGAGTCCCTTCCTCATTTGCAATTAGGGATCATTAACCTGATAGTGGCACGCAGTCTTTGGACACGGGAGCCAGGCTGGAACAGGAGAAGGGGAGACAAACTCTGACCCGCAGAATCCCAAAGCATCACAGCTGGAGGGACCTTAGGTCAGTTCTCAGCCCCCACTGTAAAACCTCTCTTCTCACCTCTCCCTCTAGGCCAGACAGGGGCAACACGACCACTGGACAAAGAACCTCCAAGTTGGTCCTGGTTCTGAGAATCCAGCACATGGGACCTCATGGTCGCTAGTGTGGACCAGTCATGGGCAGCCTTTGTGAGGGTCTCCTAAAGAGACACACTAGACTAGTGCTCCTTCTGGCGCAAGGACCTAAGGTAACTGACCTGCAGGGTCCGCTAGGTGTCTGAACAGGACTCAAGTCAACATGCAGAGAGAGAAACAATCCAGCTTAAAATTAACCAATGAAAAGTTTTTCAGTCCAATCAACAAGCGAACAATGGGCCAAACTAGTTTTTTGTTTCTGCTTTTCGGAGCCAAGGTCCAGCAGATGGCACTTAGGCTGACCCCACTCGAGTGTTGCTTAGCTTTCAATAGAAATCCTGCTTCTTTCTCTGTCTCGTGAGAGGACTTGGCCTGCTAATCTCCTCTCTGTCCCTCGTTCCTTGTCTACAATTGGGGAAATATTCATGCCCAGTCTCAGAGACGTGCTTGAAATGGTAGCTGCACATGCAAGCATGCCGCGAAACAGGTGGGACATAAATTCCAATTTCTTGCCCCTTGCCCAGAGAGTAACAGAATATACGGCATAAAGAATATATTTTAAAAAATCATAAAAATGGCATATAAGTGTTCACAGCTTTTTAAAAGAAGAGTTGAATGAAGACCAAAGGCCAGCATTTTCCATTCATCATTTAGTGCAATTTGAAAGAAAACCCAGGAATCTGTGAACTGCAAAGCTGGCTCAAGGGGTCACCCTGCTCCAAACCAAGCTCGTTATTCTTGCCAGCTTCCCTGCGCTCCGGGTTTCCTCAGTACGCTGGGAGCTCCTGCCCCCACTCGTACCCCTTGTCAGCATGACTGATGAATTCAATATCCCCGTCTCTCTAGCTGACAGTTGAGCAAGCTGACTCCAATCTTCAGGACCCCCTGGTTGCCTGGCTCAGACTTCCCCAATCAGAGGCTAGAGCTGCTGTGGACAGACAGACCGGTCTGCGGGGGCTGGTAAATAAGAACTCCCCGAGTGCCTCTGCCAAGGGCCGATTTGACGAGACTGCCATTCACCTTGTCAGTCTGTGTGTGGGATTCATCAAGAGTCGGCCTCTCTTTAGTTCACTTTCCTCAGTGTTCCAGGAAGGCTTTGCCTTTAAACCTCACAGTTCTGGAGGCACGACAGCTCTACTGGTTCATTACTCGTCACAGCACGACCACCTGCTATTCCAGAAGCATTTAGGTTCCAAATCAGGGGGGTGAGAAAGGTCACTTGGCGCCATAATGGGCTAGAGCTTCCTTGGTTTTATCCATTCATATTCTACAAATATTTATTCAGGCTGCGGTTTAGCTGTGGAGACGAACTGAAGAAGAGGATCTTTGAGGGTGAGCGTCACTGCTCTTGCGCGCGGCTTAATGGGATCCAGGGATTCAACCTCACAGTCTGTTCACACGGGCCGAATGTTGAATGAGTCAGGTACCTCACCTGCATCACCGCGCTGACTAGTTAGGTGATTCTACTGGGTAACCTAAATGGAACCCAAACCCATCCGGTATCAAATCCCATATTAACCATTTCTGTTTTATATTTAATTTAATTTAGTTTTATATTTAATATTAAATTTAAAAACACCCCACAACTGGTAGAATGAAAGGAAGACACTGCTGTTTATGGAAGCTCTTTGAATAATGCAAAGTGTCCTGCTATAAGAGGACTTTGTTCCTGAGCTCTTGGGGCTGCAGTGGGTTAGTGTTCGGTGGACAATGCGGTATTTGGTGACTGACCTCTCCTCCAAGTTCAGGAAGCCTCTCAGGTTTCAGCCATCCAGCCTGCCTGGGAGCCTGGGGACTGGGAACTGATTCCTTATGTGCTTCTCCTGGCCCGAGGCTCCGGGGCACGGCCTGAGACTTTTGTGTTAACTAGAGGGATGCGGTCAGCCTGGACACCGCTGCAGAGATTTGATCTAAGTAGCCACCGTAATGGGCTCCATCCAACCTGGAGAAAATGTCTATTTCTTACACGTATTTGAAGGTACACTTCCCTTGCAAAGGCCTCCCATGGACGGAAGAGGGAAGGCTCCTGTGTTCAGAGGCGTTGCTCATGCACTGCTTAGCTGCTCTGGCTATCGAACTCCAGATACTACAGGGAAGCAATGTGAAGAGACAAGATGAGACAACTCCATCCGCTCGGTGATGCCCTGTTGTAGGAGGCCGCTGCTTGTCTGTTCCTGCTGGTGGCTAACTTAGATCCGAAATAACCACACAGAAACTGTATTAATTAAATCATTGCTTGGCCTATTAGCTCTCGCTTCTTATTGGCTAGCTCTTACATCTTAGTTTAACCCATTTCTATTAATCTGTGTATCGCCACGATGTGGTGTCCTACCAGCAAAGTTTCAGCATGTCTATCTCTGGTGGCGGATCCATGGCGTCACTCCAGCTTCCTTCTCCCAGCATTCAATCCGGTTTTCCCCACCTACCTAAGTCCTGCCCTATCAACAGGCCAAGGCAGTTTCTTTGTTCATTAACCAATAAAAGTAACACATAAACAGAAGGACCTCCCATACCACCCTGTAGATCGTTGAACATGTTTCTTAACATCTCCATTTCTCCATCTATAAAGCAATGATGGTGAGAACTTTTCATTTGGACAGAGTTGCTGTACAGTTCTGGTCGGATACTTCCATCCATTTAGTAACCAATGGAAACCCGAGACACAGTGAAGAACAACACATAGACATGCACATGAAGCTCCGGGACCTCCTGGGAGAGGGAGGCATCACACAGCCTGGACAGAGAGAGAACCGTTTAAAGAAAAATGATGAACGGCATTATTAGAAAGTAATCCAGGGTGCTGCTAGGACGGGGGATGCAAGGGTCACTTCCTGTGAGACTTGAAAGGGGGGTCACAGGTGACATGGTGATGGGGAAGGGTAGTGAGAGGCATTCTGGCTGAGTAAAGCAGCGTTCATGACGTTCCAAAAGCGCGTGGTACCAACTATGGATAGACAGAGGTCAGTGGCTAGGAGACCACATTCCTTTGTTTACCACGGATAGTCTTTTTAAAATCCAGAATATTCATTCAGAAAGTCTTCACAGAGCCTACAGAGATGGCTCAGTGGTTAAGAACACTTGCTGTTCTTACAGAAGACCTAGCTCTAGTCCCTAGCACCCAGGCAGCAGCTTATAGCCAGCTACAATTCCAGTTCTAGGCCATCCAACTTCTGGTCTCCAACAGCGTGAGGCACACATGTGGTCCACATGCAGGCGAAGCACTCACACACTGAAAATAAAAACAAATGGTTTGTTTTGGAAGAGAGAGGCTTTTGTGGGTTCGCCAAAGTGTCACTGTAAGGGGCCTCGAAGCTGGTATAGAACACACCCAGACACCAAGTTCCCAGCCCAAGGGAGGTTTATTACCTCCAGAGGGTGGGGGTGGGGGCTGCCTCTGGGTCAGACAAAGGCAGTTGCAGTTGTTTCTGCAGAAGCAGACTTTATGGAGAAAAAGGGGAAGTCTGTGCTGGGATAAGTTAGTAAGTCCCGATTGGATGGTTTAGCCAGTGTAGCCAAATAATGAATTTTGATCGCTGGACCTTGGGGTTTATTTTGGGGATGAGTCAATAGCCAAATAAGGAAATAGACTTTGGGGGCTATCATTGGGAATGTTATCTAATAGTTCAATAAGGAGAGGGAAGGAGAAAGGGTAAACCTGCCGGTGCCATCTTTGCCATGCTTGGGCCTGCTAGAGAGCCCTTCAGTCACTACTAATGGAGAAATTCTGCTACTGTCTCTCTTGTGTGGTGGTATGTTTAAGCAGAGAGGAATGCTAGGCTAAAGGGAGAGCTGGGATAAACTTTGGGTTTGGGGATCAGATAAAGGAACTTGTTTCCCCACAAAAGTCCAAGAGCAGTAGGCACCAATTAAAGGGGGAAATCAGCGGTAATACTACAAGTGAACATTTGTTTTAAGATGTCTCTGTGCTTGAATTACATGAAGGGCTTTAGAAGTGGTAGGTACTACCATGGCATCATTTTATGTATAAAGAAACTGAACCTTGGAGATGATAGGTCTTCCAGGGACAAATAGACTGCTAAGGGCAGAGGGTTAAGTTGTAGTCAGGCCCCATTCTAAAGACTGGGAGCTTAACCCCTCTGGCAATGCCAGGGTGAAACTATTCTACTCTGAATGTATCCTCTTCAAGAGCAGTTGCTTTTCTGAACACTCATCTGACTTCAGTAGCTGCTTATTAAGCAACTAATGTGGGCGGAAGCCTTCCCAGCAGTCTCTCCTTGTTCTCTACCCCATGCGACAGCAGAACAGAGTGTGTGAGGGACACCAACACCATGGCATAGCCATTCCTGTGGCCTCAAGATCCAGGCCCTGGCCCCACCAGCTGCCACCTGAACCAAGACACTTTCCTTCCCGGCTTCCAGTTCTCCTGGACCAGGGTGGGTCTAAAACCACCCCAGAAAGGAGAGGCCTGCGATCTAGAAAATACTCATGATGACAACAGCAACTGAACACACGGCTAGGATGTAGCTCAGTGGAGTAAGTGCTTAGCTTGCGCAAGGCCCTGGGTTCCATCCTTGGCACCAAAAACAGATAAATATTTCTTATCAAAGTACTCAGTTAAATGATGCATAGGAGCCTTCTCACTTGTCTTTGAAAATGAGCCCACAAGTGGTCACCACCTAGCACATATGTACGCTGAACTCTAGAAAATGAAATGACTTGTCCTCGATCACAGAGCTGGTGCTCAGCTAGGCCTAGTGGACATCAAACCAACATTATACAATGCTTTCCATCCAGAGGAAACTCAGACACAACATCTGTACCATCTCCCCTAAGACCTCAAGAGGACAGCACAGGAAGAAGGTGTTTTAGGAAGAGAGGTGCAGGTAGACCTAGGGTCCAGGTGCATCCACGGGGCCTTGAAAGGGCTCTGAATTTTCAGGAAAGTCCAACGATGAGACCAGCATTTATTAGGCCATAAATGGTGGATTTCACTTGGAAAATGGTCTTTTCTCTGAACAGTGGAATAAATGAGAATATACCCTTTTCTTTCCTGCTGAGTTCTCAAGTGAATTATATTAGGGGAAACTTAACACTGTTTTTTATGCTTTTCCTCATAAGCCAGTCAACTAACATTGCACAGGCAAGAATCAACTGACATAATACCGTCATTCGGAATTTATTACCTAACAGCCACGATTTTATATTCCATATGCATATTTTTCTGATAAATTTCCAATCAGGTATCATCAACATTCTGTTTCACAGAACAGAGCAGATGGAATCCCAAGCCAAGACCCATTGCTGGCTTTGAACCTAGGTTTCTCTGAATATAGACTTTGTGCTGTTCCTTACCAGGCAAGCTTAGCTCCACGGTTAGAGCCATGCCTTTCTTATGCAGCTGAATTTACGTCCAGTTGTAGAAGGATGTAGCAGAGAGTGGAAAGAAGTGAACTCCAGACTGTATTTTGATCTTACCCGTGTGACTGAGAAAGTCAGTGTATCACTCTTAGGCTCAGATTCCACAGTAATAAAATAAGGACAGTTATACAAGCATCCAGGTCCCATGAATTGTCCTGAAGATTGATTGACTTTATGTTGCCTGTCCAGTATGCTGCCTGCAAGCAGTAAGCCATCAATCAAAAGAAGGATTACTAACTGAGAGAAACTGAGTCTGAACAAGCCAATTTTGATCACTAGTCACAAGGAAGAGCTTGCCCTAACCCCCAGCGCAGCTGTCTGGTAGATCCCCACACCTCTGGTAAAATAGTTGATAATGATTGACGAAGAAAATGGACACATAGTCAGAAAGTGTGCAGGGTAGTAGCAGAAGACAGTCCCCTGCCTCCCCACATTCCTGGGTTCAGCAGTGGCAGCCCAAGGGGGCATGACTTTCTGAGTGATGGCTGTTGGGAACTGTTGGCTTTTGGCCACAGTTATATTTAGCCAGGAGTGTGTCCGATAAAGGATCAGAGGCAAACTGTAGTGTCCAGTGGTGTTGACACTGCTTAGTGTGGTATTTTGACAGCACCAGACCACAGGAGATTTTGTCACTAAAAGAAAGCTTTTGCTTGTTTATATTCTCCCACATTCCCAATCCTTTGTACAGACATTTCATCACCCAAGATGGTTATCTTGAGTTTGCTGTGTTCCCCTGCATTTCTGATTAGCCGCCATGTACTGCACCTTAAATTTTCTCAGCTCAAATACTATTAAACCTTTTGTGTTTCTCGGGAAGTTAATCTTTGCTTTCTGTTTTGATTCATCTACACTTCACAATTAGTCTTAACATCGCAATTGTCTCATTCTATCTTTCTGTTTGTGTTTCCTATGAGACTGCGAACTGTAGGCAGAAATTGCTCATTTGTTCCTGGCCGCCTAGACTCAAATAATCAAACAGAAACTATATTAATTACAGCACTGCTTGGTCTATTAGCGCAGGCTTCTTATTAACTAACTCTTCCATCTTAAATTAACCCATTTCTATTAATCTATGTATTGGCATGAGACTGTAGCTTACTAGTAAGGATCTGGCATCTGTCTCCTTTGGCAGCTACATGATGTCTCTCTGATTCTGCCTACTCTTTCTCTCTAAATCTCTTCCAACCTAGCTATATTCTGCCCTGCCATAGGCTGAAGCAGCTTCTTTATTAGCCAATGGTAATAAAACATATTCATGATATGCATAGGAGTGATGTAGGAGGGTCTTCTATCTATCTATTGCTTTCATTGGTTAATTAATAAAGAAAACTGCTTGGCCTGATAGGTCAGAACATAGAGGCGGAGAAGTCAGAACAGAATTGTGGGAGAGAGAAAGCAGAAACAGGCAGACGCCATGATTCTCTGATCCAAGATGGAATTAGGTTACCATCTTTCCTGGTAAGCCACCACCTCGTGGCGCTACACAAATTATTAGAAATGGGTTAATCGAGATGTGAGAGTTAGCCAATAAGAGGCTAGAACTAATGGGCCAGGCAGTGTTTAAATGAACACAATTTGTGTGTTGTTATTTTAGATGTAAAGCTAGCTGTGCGGAAGCTGGGCAGGACGAAAAGGAGGCCTGCCCACCACTCCTTCTACAGAGGGGAATCCCACATCATCACTCCTTTTCTGTCTAAATAAAAAGATAGGTTTTAATTTTAATATAGTAAAATTACATATAACAAAACATGTTCAAACAAGAATTACAGTTACAATATTTAATCTGTTTGTATCTAGCAATTAATTGTTCATTCCTGGCCGCTCAGATCCAAATAATCAAGCAGAAACTATATTAATTACAATACTGCTTGACCTATTAGTTCAGGATTCTTATTAACTAACTCTTACATCCTGGATTAACCCATTTCTATTAATCTGTGTATCGGCACAAGGCTGTGGCTTACTGGTAAGGATTTGGCATCTGTCTCCTTTGGCAGCTATGTGATGTCTCCCTGACTCTACCTACTCTGTATCTCTTCTAGCCTGGCTGTATTCTGCCCTGCTATAGGCCGAAGCATCTTCTTTATTAACCAATGGTAATAAAACATATTCATAGTGTACAGAGGGGAATCCCACATCATCGTGAACTTGGTATTAAAAACCCCACCTCTTTTGCCAGGGATCAGAGAATCTCTGGAGCCAACAGCAGGTACTGGAACTCTTACTGCTCACTAATAACTCTGAGTGAGTGAATTGATGGCTAGACAGACATTGGCAATGTGAGGTGATGTACTTAGAGAACTTTGCATGTAGTGGGAGTTCTTCTCAACCTGTCATGCCCACTTGAAGTTTCTGAGCATAAATGCTATCTTGTTTCTGTATGTACTTGGCTTGACTTCTCACAGAACACAGTAGGGACTCAGATATTGATGGAATGAACAAATAAGTAAGTGTTCAGCCTCCATTGTGTTATCTGCTGCATAACATGGTTGCATTAGGTTTCACATTTGCATAGTCGCTGTTGCCTGATTCCCTACCTTGTGGAAGGCACCAAACCTGTATTAGTCATTGACAAAATCTGCATGATGAACTCTACAGAACAGTAAAATGGACACAGGGATGCTAATACAAGGTGAAAAGTGAGAGACTCTATGAGCGACAGTTGAGACCACTAGGAAGTGAATGACTCCCACCTAGGACTCTCCTATAGAAAGAGACAGAATCCTAGGAGATGACGCAGGGGCAGCTACGGAAAGTCTCAGCACTACCCCTCCAGGCCCTGCAGTCAACCAATCCTTCTCATGTTCAAGTCAGTCTTTCATACAATTTCCCTTTAGAAATCTTCCAATTTCTTTTTTAGAGGGTATACTATTTTGATAGGACTATGGAACATCCAGGTTCTTGGTCAAACACTATTCTAGGTGTGTTTATGTGAGTGATTCTGGCTCAGAGTAATATTTAATATTTGAACTGATAGACTGAGCAAAGCGAAAGGGCCTTGACCAGTTGGCTCAACAAGAGAACACAAATCTGAGGAAGGGCATCTTCTTAGGGTTTCTGTGGCTGCGATAAAACACCATGACTGAAAGCAACTTGGGGAGGAAAGGGTTTCATAGTTTTTGTCCATCATCCCAGCAAGTTAGGGCACAAACTAAAGCAGAGGCCACTAAGGAACGCTGCCTACTGGCTAGCTCCTCCTTGCTCGCTCAATTTGATTTTATTTTTTGTACACACCAGGACCACCAGCCCAGGGGTGGCACCACCCACAGTGAGCCGGGCCATTCCACATCAATCATCAATCAAGAAAATACACTGCAGGCCTACCCACAGGCCAATCTAGTGGGGGCATTTTCTCAATTGAGCTTCCCTCTTCCAAAATGACTCGAGTCTGCTGAGTTGACAGAACACATGCCAGCACAGGCATCCTCCTGCTTGACTGCTGGAACTGGGCATTCTCTCTTCTGACTTTCCAGGCTCAGACTAAAAAATTGGCTTTTCTTAGGTCTCAAGTTGCCGTTCACACTGTAACTGACAGCATGGACTCTCTGGGTCCTCTGGTTTTCAGACTGAACAGGAACCATTGTCTTTTCTGAGGTCCCAGCTTGCTGACTGCAGACTGTGGGACTTCAAAGCCTCCATAATCACATGAGCCCATTCTTTGTAATAAGTCTTCCCCCTATATTTTATCTCTGTCTACTCTGTCTGTCAGTCTATCATCTATATAATCTATATATCTATACTACCTATAATATATCTGTCTCTATATCTATCTACATCTATTATCTATCTAATCTATTTAGATCTATCTATCTATCTATCTATCTATCTATCTATCTATCTATCTATCTATCTATCTCTATTTATCTATCTACCTACCTACCTAACTACCTATCTATCTATTTACCGGTCACCTTTATACTTCCCATGGGCACTATTTCTTTAGAAAAGCCTAGTGAACACAGGACATAAGGAGGAGGCATCTTTTTCTTAGTTTGAATCTGGCAGAAACTAGGCCGGCTAATCTGTTCCCACTACTACCTCGTTCACTGCAGTGCTCTGGAGTGGGAGTGGGTATAATTTCTCAGCTACAGATGAGAAACCGAAGCTCAGAGAAGCGAAGGGGCATACCCACAGTCATACAATCAGCAAGTGGCCGAGTCAGATTAAAAGCTCATTGCGCCTAATTCTATCAAAGTCATTTCCCCCCACCCAGCCTTATCCTCCAGGGCCCTATTTCATGTTTTTATTACAGAGTAAAATATTTGTGGACAGAAACCAAGCATTATTATTATTATTTTATTTCTATTTTCTCATTCTTAGGTTTTGTGCCTAACCCAGCACCTAGTGCATGAAAATGAGTGAGGGATAGTCTTAGATTATTGCCCAATCTGTGTGTTTTGTGAGATTCCCCGCAGGAAGGACTTTGGAGACCACCTAACTCCACTCAGCCTTATTTGAAGTCCTGATCTCTTGATTGCTCATGCTATGGTCAATTATGGTCTGACTATGAAAGCCCTCAGGCATTGGGGAATATCCTAAAGCATGGCCTCTCAGGTTGGGGAGCACACTGCCTCAGGAAGCATGTCTTAGGGTCCTTTCAGCACCTTACCTTTCCACAACCACCCACTGCAGCCAGACCTGCCCTTGGGTCAGAGCAGGGAGGAGAGAGGGTGTGAGATGAGGAAGGCAGGGAGACCCTGACAGACTCAGGGCCTCTGCTGGTTGGACTCTGTCTATAAATAGAAGGAATACTAAACAGAATGTCTTTTTAATATGCACATGGAATTCATTTATTTAATGAAGAATTGTCCTGGAACACAGAGCTTGCCATCAGAGCTGAGCTATTTTGAGTAGGATGTGAAGGAAAAACTCAGGAGAATTATTTGCTCTTTGGATTTATGCATTTCAAATAGGCTGCAATAAAAAGTAAAAGTATATGGGTAGAAATAAGATCCATGCTTGCCAAAGCCTGGGGGCAAGGCCTGGGGGTAGGGCTAGGAGAGGGGCATGATGAGGCTTTTGGTTATCACGGGGACGTTTTAACTCTAGTGTAGTATTTATTGATATGGTAGAATGTGTTTGCCCAAACTTATGTAGCTACTTACCCCAAATAAATGACTCCCACTATTTGTAAATTGCACCTCAGCAACAATTATACATATAAACAATATATCACAGCATCCCTTTGTGGGAAGAAGGGAGGGACAGGGAATGGATGATGTCAAGTGCTTGCTTCAGTTGAGGTTCTCAATGGCTCCTCTTTGTACTCGGCTTTCGTTAACATCTGCAAAGCACAATGCACCGGAGGTCACAGGTTATTTTCTAAAGTTCCCGGGCAAAAACACCTGCAGGTCTGAAAGTCTGAATTCATTTCCCAAGGTCACACATCAGCTCCCCCTGGACTTCAGGAGGAGGTTTCAGAGTTCCCCAATGGCCTTTCTCCACCTACCTGGAGGTTTCGGAAGAGGGAGGCAGGCTTGCAGCCTTGGAGGCAGGCATAACTGAGTTTTTTGTCCTTCAATAAAATGCTGTTGAGCACATCCATGCTCTCTCTCCAAAATGTTCCTCCATTCTGCATTCTTTGGCTGTTTCAGACCACATCTGGGAGAAGGTCTTAATAAGCTGCTAATGGCCCTTAGCAGCTTTATTTAACTCCCCTGGACCTCCCCTTTTATCAAGTGTGCTCGGCTTTGAGAAGCCTTCAAAATCCTGAAGAAGGTGAGTTGTGTGCTCTCCAGGACCTGCCATCGTTCCTGGATCCTTTTCCCATGGCCGATGCCATTAATCAATCACGATGCTCCGTGAACCCTGACTTGACCTCACAGTCCTTCCTAACACAGCCTTCTGGGCAGTAATTACAAACAGATTGGAGTTGGCACCAAGATCAGAAGCCCAATGGCCATTCTGACTACGATGCTGGGCTTGACCCAGGTGTGTTTGTAAATTGAGGGTGAAATCTTATCCTTTCTATGCAGTGAGCCTGGAACTCTGGGAAGGGTTAATGTCTGGATGAAAAGGCTGAAGTAGAAAGAACATGGGTTAGACAATTGCAGCTGGATAGGGATCCCAGCTCTTGTATTAATTTCACTCCCAACACTCACCTTCTTTGTTTGTCGTACGGATGATAACAACAGCTGTCTGACAACGTTGCGGTGCAGCTAAAATCCAGCAAAGGGTCATGCAGGAAGCAGAGGCTCTGTAGGTGCTAGGCTGTGTGCCACAAACCTTCATGTGCATTATTTTGTTCAATCCTACAAAAAAAATGAGCCCAAGAAACTTCAATAACCATTACATAGAAAATGATCAGTTTGGTTAAGTCACACAGTGAAGAGTAAAACTGAGAGTTAAATTCAGATCTAATTCAGCTCATGGCTTTAATCTCAAGGTCTGTGGCGTCTTGTTCCAGGCATGGGACCAACAGTATTTGGGATAGGTCATCCTTTATCACAAGACTGCAGAGACTGGCAAAGGACTCTGGCCAGGAAAGAGGTCCCTCACAAGCCTGGTGGAGGCACTGAACAGATGTGAGCAGCTGTGCTGACTAGTTTTGTGTCAGCTTAGCACAGGCTAGCATCATCTGAGAGGAGGGCACCTCAATTAAGAAAATGCCTCCATGCCGGGCGGTGGTGGCGCACGCCTTTAATCCCAGCACTTGGGAGGCAGAGGCAGGCGGATCTCTGTGAGTTCGAGACCAGCCTGGTCTACAAGAGCTAGTTCCAGGACAGGCTCCAAAACCACAGAGAAACCCTGTCTCAAAAAACCAAAAAAAAAAAAAAAAAGAAAATGCCTCCATGAGATCAACTTGTAGGCAAGCCTGGAAGGCCTTTGCTTCATTAGTAATTAGTGAGGAAGGGCCCAGTCCGTTGTGGGTGTGGCCAACCCTAGGCTGCTAGTCCTGGGTTCTATAGGAAAGCAGGCGGAGGAAGCTAGAAGGAGCAAGCCAGTAAATAGCACTCCGTCATGACTTCTGCGTTAGCTCCTTTCTCCAAGTTCCTGCCCTGCTTGAGTTCCTATCCCGACTTCCTTTAATGATGAAGTGTCTTGGAGCATAAGCCAAATAAGCCCTTTCCTCCACAAGTTGCTTTTGGTTATGGTGTTTCATCAGAGCAATAGAAACCCTAATGAGGACAGGTGCCTCGTGTCAGGGTGATATGGGAGTGAACAGCAGGTCCCAGAATCATCAGACACCTGTGTTAAGCAGAATCCTCTGGGACCTGATAGTCTATATGGGAACTTTTTGTAACATAGAAAAAAAATCATACTTGCCTGGGATGATATAACTCAGAATAATTAAGACTAAAGAGTGTTTGGACAAAGCAATAATGGGGTCTTTTCCTCTGGGAGGAGAAATTCCTAGAGCCTGGAGTGGGGCTCAGTGAGCATTCGGCCCCTTGGCTGGTGTTCTATAACTCAGGACTTGTACAACATCAGTGTGACCGTAGGGCCTCATAGGATGGTAGTGTATTATCTCAAGCACTCCGGGAACAGGCAAAGATGAGTGTCCTAATAGGTTGCTTTGTGAGGTAGATAACACCTCTGGCCTGAGCCAGAACTGGAGTGCAACTCTGAATTGTTCTTCAAGGTAGACTGCTCCTAAGTAGCACTCTGGGCTTTTGTAAAAATGCAGATTACCAGGACTTTCTAATCTAACTCAGAGAGCCTGGGATGAGCACCTTAATGATCAGAAAATCTTAGGACACAGTGCTCCATCTCACAGTGTTGCTGACTTGTGGGTCTATTAGCAGCTTGGTTTCCATCTTCTGTCCTGGACTGTGTGTCTTTCAAGGACAGAGCATGTCTGATTCAGTTCTCCATCCAAAGTACTTCAAGTCAGGTCTGGCAAGAACATGAAGACAGCCCATCAACAAAGAGCACGGATGACTTCATGGTGAACATGCAAGACTCGGCTAAAAACGGACTTTTCCCTTGGTGTGCTGCAACTGTATCTGCCAATACAACTAAAGCCATGAAAATTTGCTTTCTTCCACTCCCTTCGCCCCTTCCTTTCTTCCTCATTCTTCCCACCCCACAAAGGCCAGAGCCTCCCATTCTGCAAGATGCCCTCAGACTTAAATCTAGAGCTGGCCATATTTCCTTAAGACCACAACTACTTCACTGCTGGGCCCCCTCTCTGGTTGTGTATATTTGGGCCTTCCTTTCTCCAATATAAAAGAGGATAATTGCTGAGGTCCTTTTCAATTCTGCCAAGCTAGAATTATCTGCCCAGAACCTGAAATTTCTGGTGAATTCTGTAAGAGGTGAAGGTCTTCGTATTGGCATCTCTTTAGCGTATTGGTTGGCGTCCAGGCAGTGAACAGCTGCAGTCTGAGATTTTCATGAGGTCTGCTTTGTGGGTGGGTCTGTTTCACTTAATGGGCATCCTCCAGCAGGCTCTGGGCACCCCCACAAGCATTTCCATAAATCCCTGCTGCCTGACGGTTATGTTGGATGGGAGGCCAGTTGGACGAGGATGCGTGGAGAGAGCCGTGTTCAAAGCCCAGGGTTTGTGCTGAGAGGCCTTCCAAAGGCACCCACCCTCCAGGCTTTGACTTCAAGCTCCATCGGAAAAACACAAGTGTCTGATTCCAAGGGAATGGCTTCTAGTAATAATAAAAGAGGGCTTTGAAGGCTTCTTGGAAATCAGTTTCTATAAAATAGTGTTTGGAGAATTTGAGCGCAAGTCAGGCAGAAACATGGACTGAAATTCTCCCTTTCCATACTTAGTATTTCAAAAACATTTTATTTTTAAATGAGAAAATAATGTGTGTGTATGATTAAAGAATGCAAACAATACAGAAGAAGTATAAAATAAAAAAATGCGTCTCATGTCACCTTTCTTTCTCATTCCTAGTCCCATAAGAACAACTTATTTGTGTGTGTGGTGATTACTCTGTGAGCTTAAAGATGGTTAAAAAAAAAAACAACCTTGTTGTGGACTGGAGAGGCGGGTTATGGGCTAAAAGCACTGACTGTGTAAGCCTGATAGCCCAGGTTCAATCCCTGCAGCTCTGTAAAAATCCAGATGTGGTTAGCATCTGTAATCCTAGCAGTCCTACACCAAGATGGAGGCAGAGACAGTAGGATGCCCCCAGCCTCAAGGGCCAACCAGCCAGGGGTAAACCATACAGCAGCCAAGAGACATACAAGAACGCATGCATACATGCACACACACACACACTTTTCTTGTAGCAATACACACATAACCCAAAACTTTGTATTCTAGCCATTTTTAACCGTGCCATTTAGTGGCATCAGTATGTTGGCATTGCTGTGCAGCCAGCATCTTCCTCCCTAGGACCGTTTCATCTTCCCACCTCGCCACCATTACAGTTCTGTCTCTGTGAGTGCGATTGTTCAAGACACTACAGGAAAGGAGAAGCTTAGAATACTTGTGCTTTCATGATTGGCTCTTTGTGCAATTTTGTTTTTGACTTTCTCATCTTAGTAGGTTACTTTCATAGGTCTAGTTTATACGTTTCTATGGATTATTTAATCTCTATTTTTATCATTTTTTTTGTGATGAAATTTTGGGTAACTGCCTTTCTTCTATAACCTCTTTACTTTCTCCATAGTCCATGTGATTTATTATTACTTTTAGATTTTTTTTCAGATTTATTTATTTGTATGCATATGGGTGTTTGGTCCTCATGTGTGTCTGTCTGTGTAGTACACACAGATGTAACTAGTGCCTGAGGAAGACAAACAGGACTTGGATTCTCTAGGACAGTAGTTACGGATGGTTGTAGCCACCCCGTGGGTTCTGGGAATGGAGCGGGAGCTCCAGCTGTCTGAAAGAGCAGCAAGTGCTCTTAACTCCAAGACATCTCTCTAGCCCCAGATTTATTTTGCTTTATGTATAAGAGAACTTTGCCTGAATGTTTATATGTGTACCGTGTGCATGCCTGGTGCTCATAGAGGCCAGAAGAGAGCATTGGATTCTCCAGAAACAGAATTAGAAGTGGTTGTGAGCACATGTAGGAGCTGGTAGCCCAACCTGCGTCTTCTGCGAGCATGATCATTGTTCTCAGTTGCTGAGCCATCTCCCTGGCACCCTTTGACTGGCACTCGTTCTTTCTACTAAACTCTTGACCCATGCCCTCAACTGCCTGCTTGATATCTCCACTTGGTGTCTGACAGGCTTCTCAGATGTGTAGAGCGCTCCACACTGACAGCTCCATACGTCTTGGTCATCTGCATCTGTTCCCCCACAGACTTCTCCACTCAGCTAACTCCAACCTTGATCAGGTCTCAAACCGTGTACTTCTCTAGCCCTTGCTGTCTCCCTCAGCATCACACCCAAATGGAAGGAAACTCCTGTTGGCTCTCCTTCAGACCGCATCCAGATGTTGACCAGTGCTTGCCAACTTGCTTCCCTCCAAATCCGCATCACCTTCAAGTGGATTGTTGGAGGCTTCCATCGCCTCAAAGCCTTCTCCTTGCCCTCCTGCAGAGAAGTTACAAAATAATGGTCCAAGTCATTCTTTCAAATCAGCCAGCTAGTCACTCAATCAAATCAGCTTTCTACTTGCCCCAGACAAAAGGTTAAAGGGCTTCAGATGCTCAAGAGGCTCTATACCAGTTTCCATCCTTAGTCTGCACAGGATCTGCTTTGGGATCTTGCTGGAGTGCATATCCCGACCTGGGGCTTCTAAGTCACTGGTTAGAGTACCACTTTCCCCTCCAGACCCACATCCCCACCTCACCCTGGGCCTGCTCCCATCCCCTGCTCTCTGGCTTCCTGCTCCAGCCTTCTCACCCCTTGTTGCATGCAGTCCCTCTTGTTTTCCTGTTCTCTGCACTTTTCTCCAAGACCTAAGACTTCCAAGACTCACTTCTTCTGCCTCTTCAACAACCTGCTGATGTTGATTTCTCCCAAGGCCTTCGCTTTTCCTCTACTTTAAAGGAGCAACTCTTCGCTCTGCTCTTAGGTCCCTTTGGGCCAACCACCTGTTCTTCTAAATAGAGTTTTATTCAAATAGTCACGTGCCCTTATCTATGTGTTCCTTATTTCTGCATTCCTATTATGATGGCACAGTTAAATATCAAGACGGAAGCCTATAAGCTGCAAAATCTAAGACGAGTGCTCTCTGTGTCCTCGCCTCAGCAACAGTGTTCTGGTCTCTGTTGTGCAGCACTGGTCACTACCTCATTTACTAGGTAAGGAAAGCGCTCGTTTCCCTGTAGTCTGCTTTGCACCATGAGAGTGTTAAGACTCTGGGATAAAAAGGGCTGGGCCTAATTTGTTCATTTCATATTCCTAATACCTGGCAGGATGCCAAGCACAGTTATCTAATTAATATTTACTAGATGAATGACTCTGCGTGAAAGTATTCATATTTAAATTTCATTCTGCTACTTGTTTAGACAGATTCTTTTTGTCTTCTCAGAAGACTCCACTGAGCTATGTTTTCCTCCTTCCCGTCGTCTCTGATGGTCAACATGTGTATCCTATTGTCGATGTTGATAGCACTTACGTTCTGCACCTAACTGTTAATACATACTAATTGTACTATCTATAAGTTAATTCAGAAGGTGGTCAAACACCCATAAGAAGATATCTAAGATATTTTAATTGGGCAGCAGTATTTCCTGTAGACACTAGGCTTGTGATTGAACGTAGGGAGAAGTGGTGATTCCAAGAATGGCTCGCAAAGGGAAACAGCCCTTCAATCAGCAGCCAGTAGGTTCGTCTTTCTCATCCATTTTCTACCAACTGCTTAGAGATGTATGCATTTAGGCTATGACTTTTGTATATAGTTTCTAAGTTCTCTCCAAGTTCCTAATGCTTAACCTCTAAAAATACACGGAGCTGTGGCTTCAGTCAATATTTAAGGTCACCAAACCTCTCAACCCTGGAAGTTCTGCAATAGGAATTACTTCGTCCTTTAGGATGTTTTCACTGGTTTTCCAAAGTTTTCTCCTCTGATCTTAGCAGGGGTCCTGCGGGATGCTTTGTGTGGCGGCCGACCTGCACTCATGTTTTGTTTCTGGATGACATTCCTTGTATCCGGGATGTTTCTCTTCCCTAGCATCTGCCGTCCTTTTGCTAGCCTGCAGCCTCCAGTAATTGCTTTCAGGAGAGGGGCATCGGACTTCACTGTCTAGCTGCTTGTCATTGCTCTAATGTATCACCGCTGAATGAGCAGCCTGGGACAGCACAGATTTCTTATCTTACAGCTCTGAAAGTAAGACGTCCCACACAGGCTAAAGTAGGGGCAGTGGCCGGGCTGGCTCCTTTCCCAGTGGCTCTTAGGCAAGTCTCTGCGGTGTATTCCAGCTTCTGGAGATTGTTCACAGTCCTTGGTTAAAGGTCTCACTCCTGCACCTTCAAATTCAGCATTCATGTCACTCTGTTCACTTGCAAAAACACCCTCTAATCACAAAGGGGAAACTGGCCATTTTCTTTTAAAAATGTATTTATATTTTTAATTAACCAAATCTGTATATATTTGTGCTGCATAGCATGCTTTGAAATGTGTATGCAATATTGAAGGTCTAAATCAAGCGATTTACGTTCATATTAAGGTTTCTCATTCTTAGTGATGTCCAGCATGGCCTCCAAGAAAGGACCTGACTAGTGTGCTGAGGGGATAAAGAAAAAGATAGACACACAGCCAAGAAGCTGGGAAAAGTATATTCTGGGCTCTCTGTTGGAGAAGCTGCAGCATCCTGGAGTCTCAGTGTGTTTATTACATGAACTGGACAGAGCTGAACAAAGATGCAGGGCTGCTGCCAACAGCTAAACAAGGAGGTGGGGTTTGTGGTACACTGCTGGATCAAAAACCCAGGTTTAGCTAATTTTGGTGGAGCAGTCTTCAGGCCTTAAGCATCCATGGGTAGAAAGCTCTGGTGGACACTTTCTGCATATCCTGTCAGCAACCACATTTGGTTCAGAAGAAGACTTTGCCATGACTCTGAGCCTTACCCCAGGGAAAGCCTTTGCTATTCTTCTTTGGGCCGGAGGCTCTGGGGTTCATGATATGGCCAGCTCATGTCAACAACACACATTGACTAAGGACTTAATTCACCAAGGGCTTTCTCTGTTCCCTACAGTGATCATCCAGTCAAGGGCCTCCATCTGCAAACTCTGCATGTACCGTAAAGAGGATGTTCTGAAATGAAGGTGTAGACACTTTGTATGGGGCACTGTATGAGGGTATTCTTTTTTTTTCTTTCTTTCTTTTTTTTTATTGAAAAAAAAATTTTTCCGCCTCCTCCCCGCCTCCCATTTCCTTCCCCATCCTCCTGCCCCACTCCCCCTCCCCCCATTCCTCTTCTCCTCCCTCTCCAGTCCCAGGAGCAGTCAGAGTTCCCTGCCCTGTGGAAAGTCCAAGGTCCTCCCCCCTCCATCCAGATCTAGGAAGGTGAGCATCCAAACTGTCTAGGCTCCCACAAAGCCAGAACCTGAAGTAGGATCAAAACCCCGTGCCATTCAGAATGGCTAAAATCAAAAACACCAAAGATAGCCTTTGCTGGAGAGGTTGTGGAGAAATGGGTACCCTCATCCATTGCTGGTGGGACTGCAAACTTGTGAAACCACTTTGGAAATCAGTGTGGCGGTTTCTCAGAAAAATTGGGATCAACCTACCCCTGGACCCAGCAATACCACTCCTGGGAATATACCCAAGAGATCCCTTATCATATGACAAAAGCATTTGTTCAACTATGTTCATAGCAGCATTATTTGTAATAGCGATAACCTGGAAGCATCCTAGGTATCCTTCAATGGAAGAATGGATGAAGAAAGTGTGGAATATAAACAAGAGGGTATTATTCTTATGCCTAAAACAGTTTCTTTTCATTTTTTCTTAAGTTTCAGAATTTCTTAGCTTTCCACTGCTCATAGAAGTTCAGACTCAACACCACTCACTCAGGGGACTTTGCTCCACTGTCATTGGGAGTCAAGGTCCGAGTGCTGCCCGAGTTTTACCTGTACAGATCCATACACTGCCATGTCCCTTGGGCACTTTCAGGACCGCCTCCTTGAAACCACACCAGAGTATGTCTGAGACTCTTGCTTTTTTTGCTTGCATCTGACATGAGGCACATTGAAGTGGCTTCTCCAGCCTACACAACCCCACCTCTATTTAGGGTGTTTCTTCCTTGTTTTCTTTTCAACTGTATTTACATCCCTGAGATCTTCACAAACTTCTGCACCTATTTCTTTTTTATATCTGAAGCTCTGCTTGGAGCACTAGTGAACCTTCTGACTGTATTCTCCATTTAGGTTAGCTTAGTTTCCTCATCCTTTCCTTCCCTTCCCTTCACCTTTAAAGAAGAGAGTGTTTTTTATTAATTCTTTGAAAACTTCATACAAAGTGTGTTGATTATAGTCATCCCAGCTCCTCCTCCTAACATCCCCTCTTCCCACCCCCACCCCCACCATTGTGTCCCCTTTGAAAAAATAACCCATGGAGGCCAATTCATATTTTCCATAAGTACGTGTGTGAGGCCCTGCCCTGGAACAAGGCTGACCTACCAGTAGCCCCAGGGCCCTCCATGCTGGACTATTGTCTGGTTTGATCTTGCACAGGTCTTATACAGGCAGCCACTGTTGCTGTGAGCTCATGCATGTCGCAGCCTGGTCATGCCAAAAAGATTCTGCCCTCCCTGACCTCTGGGTCTTCCTCCTCCCTCTTCTGTGGTGGTTCCTGAGCCTTGTGGGAGGTATGTGTGGCTGAGCACACCACCAATACTTACTCTTGGCACCCAATCAGTGGTGAGTTTCTGCCTTAACCACTGTCTGTGCATATAGAAACTTCTCCCATGAGCCCTGATGGATGCACTAATCTACAGGTATAGAAATACACATGTGGGGTTGATTTAGCACTATGTCCTTTTAATTAAATAATAGTACATTCCTGGGGCCTGTGAGCTCCCAGACATGGGATCTTGAGGAGGTTTCTAGTACCACACATGCGTTTGCTCCTGTGCAGCAGGCCTTAAGTCCAATAAAAAAAAAAAAAAAAGGAGTTGATTACCTCTTTAACATTCGTGCCGTTATTGTATCCATGGCTTATCTTGGCCACACTAGTCGTTATTGTAGTTTGTAGTTCACAAGGTTCAAAGCTGTGTGAGACGGTTGAAGGAGTGTCCTCTACACCTGCCAGATGCCTACAGAGCACCTTTCGGTGCTATAAAAGCTAGTTAGTACTCCCATCTGCTTTTCCTATGTGTCATTTGTCTTATTTTCTATTGTCATGACAAAGTACCGTAACCAAGGCAACTTATAAGTGAAAGCATTTAATTTGAGAGTTTGTGGTTCCAGAAGGTTAGAGTCATGATAGAGAGTGTGACAACGTGCAGGTTGTCCCAGGGCTGGGGCATTAGCTAAGAGCTTGCATCTGATCTACAAGCACCAGACAGAGGGAGAAGGAAAGGGAGAGGGAGAGGGAAGGAGAGAGAGACATAGAGAGAGAGAGAGCTAACTTTGTATGGTGTGGTCTTTTGAAACCTCAAAGCCTACCCCCAGTGAAACACCTCCTCCAACATGGCCACACTTCTGAATCTTTCCCAAACAATTCAAACTATTGCAGTTGGAAGATTCAAATATCTGGCTTGTGGCGACCATTCTCACTCAAACCACCACACCATGAGATTTTCTTGCCTTAATTTTCCAGGCTACTTACTTGTTTTCCCCCATGACCCAGGCATTATTTGTCCCTTCTATTGATTGTTTTTAAAAAATGTCTACAAATATAGGTTATACTCCCAAAGATCCTTGACTATTTGTTTTTCAAAGAAACAGTAACATCTTGAATTTCTCAGAGGTGACTGATCAAATAGAATTTGAAAATTCTACCCGTGCTTGCTTGTTTCTCTTCCTTCTTAACCTTTGTAATTATCTTTGTTAGCTGTTCTTATGTGTCGTTTTCTTTCTCCGCAGTTTTCCTCAAATGTTGACCAAATTTTACTCTTATTAATGACTCTTGTGCAATAAGCATAGGTAACAGGTATGGCTTCCTTGGTAACCAAAAAGACTGATTTTCCCAACAAGCCCGAGAGCTGCTTAGGGAGATTTATGTGAAGGAATGGATCTTACTGAATGGTAAGTTTGTCTTAGCTATGAATGGGGGAGCCTACTAGTTTGCTTGCATGCCCAGGTTCTTCAGTGAGTAGACCTTTGGCATGGGAGACTGTGGCACCTTTTCCTCCGGATCCAACTATCTGTTCTCAATTTCCATCTGTTGGATTTACCTTGAACTCTGTCTCTGTCCTCAGCTGCCACACAGATTGGGCCTTTCCAGTCTGGCCTTGATTCCCTCACTATGGCCAGCCTGAGCCTTCTATAGCAGCCCATCCAGAGGTTTTCCCAGACCACCCCTCCAGCGAATGATACTGTTGACATGCTCGCCATGTTCTATTAATGTTCCACACTTGAGTTCTCCTGCTCTACCTGTGTCTCAGCAATACCATTTGCTTTGCACTCTCTAGGAATCTATGAATCTCTAGTGTTTGGAGACAACTCTCTTTCCTGAAAATGAAAGCCTCCAAGATTTATGTAGTCTGTTTTGAGATCTTATAGGAATTTCGGATGCCCTGTCAGCCACCTCAGCAACCCTGAAATTCTGGGTCTAAATCTAATTCAGATCTAAAGGAAATTTGTACCTACTGTGTTTGGAAGCTTTTCTCTCCTGATCCTGCCCATCCGTGTCAGTGGGGATCGACCGCTCCTTAGGACTCCAGTAGAAGCATCTTACGCACTGTCTCCTGTCTTGCTGTGTAATCTCCATTCCCCAGTCTTTGAGCTGCGCCTGTAGTAAATACACTGTGACTACTCCAGACTATGAATCTGTGCATGCCCACTCTGAGCATGGGAATCCAAGGTGATCTGATGCAACTCTAGCTTTCTGGGAATTAAAACATAGTGATGAAAACAGACATGCAAAAGATATTTCTAGAAGGGTGTAAGCAGAGTGAGTACAGATGTGGGAAAGTCATGCCTAATGACAGATTATTTTATGTCAGCCCCGAAGAGCAAATAGGGGCTCTCAGGAAATGCCAGGCATATAAGAGTGTTCTAGAAAGGAAGGAAAGTCATAGAAGCAGAATGCCCGGAGAAAGGAAGTGGGCAGAACACACTCAGAGTGCCAGCAGCCTAGTTAAACACTTCACAGTTCATTCTGAGATGAACCCCTGGAAGGTTCAACCACTGCGTGCTGGATCCTCCAGGCAGTCTACAGAGTTTGACTGTGCTGGAGAGGGAAAGGTCTTAAGATCTGGGACATGAGTACAGTGTTCTGAAGTATAATCAGGAAGGTTCAATAGGAGCAAAAGCTGCGAGGAAGAGACCGTGTCATGGTGGTATTATTTTTTTTATCTTTATTTCTTGTGAAGGTAACACAAGGTAGAGTTGTCTGGGAAGAGAACCCAGTTGAGAGAGTGCCTTCATCAGACTGCCTGTAGGCGACTCTGGAGGACATCTTCTTGACTAATGATTGATATGGGAGGGCTCAGCCCTCTGTAAATGGTGCTATCCCTGGCCAGGTGGTTCCGGGTTGTTGAAGAAAGCAGGCAGAACAAGCCATGGAGAGCAAGCCAGCAAGAAGCACTCTCCTATGGTTTCTTCTTCAGTTATCCCTCAGATGGACTGTGTTGTGAAGGTGTGAGCCAGATTAGCCTTTTCCTTCCTTCTCTGACTTTGATTATGGTGTTTCTTGCAGTAATAGAATACACTGTAGAACAGAAATACTTAATAAATACTGAAAAGATAGGACAGACTATGGTGACTGCTTGATGGGAAGGAAAAAGAAAGTTTGCCGAGGGCCCTTCCAGTGCTGGGGCTTTAGAATCTAAAAGGGCATGAGCAAAACTTGTGCAGTTTCAGGGAGCCATTGATACCAGCTTCCTTCTCAGGAAATCACTGGGAATAGAATGTTCTGGAGAGATGCATGAGGTCAGCTTCTTGTCGTGTTTGGATTAATTTTTAAAAATTGGATTAGCATCCAACTGAAATGAATGTCAGCCATTAGGAATGCATCTTTGGATCTGAGTGATTTTGATAGGAACCAAATGTGATCATCTTGTAACAGCTTTTATTTATGCAGAACCATCTTAACTTTAACTCTTAGGAGCCCTCCAGAGTAAGGCACGCGCCTCACTTGCTTTGTCTTTGTGTTTTTCTGGTCTCTGCTTCAGTTATTGCCTCAACTTCCTGCAGGAACTTTTCCTGTTCCTAACCTAATTGGGGCTTTGCACACACACACACACACACACACACACACACACACACACGAATAAAGTGGGATATGCCCCCTCCTATCCTGAGTGCCTTCTCTGTGTTAGGCATGTCCCACTAACATTACTTGCTGCCTAGACTCTACTATCACACTAAGGGTAAGAATCTTCACCTCTTTTTGAAAGGCTTAGAAATTAGTTTCCAAAAGGGTCTCTAACGTTAAACAGAAGCTGTGGGTTCAAATCGAGACCCATATGATGTACATATGTAGATGCCTTCTACATCTGACCTGACACTATACCTTGTCGGTTCACTGAATTCCCTAAGCAAAGCCTCAGACGGGATAAACATGAGCCTTAGCAAGATGAAGCAATGCCCATGAAGCGCTCACTAGAGATACCTGCAGTTCTTTTCCCTTCTTTATTTGCTCCATTATATTTGTCGAAGATGTTAAGAAGTTTATGACGACATTAGAGAATGTCAACTCTATAGGATGTTATTTGGATAAAGAAGGAGAAGCCTTTTAAGCTCAGGAGCAAAGACCCCTGTTTACCTGAGGTCCTGTGAAAGTGACCACAGGAAGGTAGACACCAACCTAGGCTCTTTACGATATGTTGTATATATCCGTTATATTCAACCACCAGTTTGGTTGGGTGACTATTCCTGCTTCCCAAATGGCTAATCCGAACTTCAGAAGAGATGAGTATAAAGGCCTCTAGCTGGGTCTGCCTGTCCCGGGTCCATGGTTTTTCAGGACTGGGCTGACACTTGAAGAACAGCTCTTTGGAAGCGGGCTCTGCCTTTGGTATTTCACTTGGCCCATAGCGTTTCCCCGGGTAGGTGGTGAATAACTGCCCTTTGATGAAATTTACAGCTGAATCTAAATCGGGTCCTCAGTAAACATGAGCAACATAAAAACAGTGATATAAATGATCCCAAATGAGGGAGGTTAGAAGTGCAGACAGGAAATAACATGATGGGCCTGATTACCACACGGGAAATTCTGGATTAAAACATCTGGGCAGGCCGCTGTGAAACAGGCTCTAACATAAGCACCTTTTCAGAAGCCCCAAACTCTGCAGCGGGGCAGGAGTGGTCACTGCAACCAATTCCTCCACATACAGATGAGGAAGTTCAGGCCGGGGCAGGAAATTATCTAAGGCCACAGTCAAATTACAGCAGGGCTGGATAAAACCCATGTCTCCTGCCTACCAATTGATGTCGTCTTTCATTATAGCCCATCAGTTTGGGAATCAAAGGAACTCAAGTCTAACTTTGCCATGGAGATGCTGGCCTGTCTGGGTATACTTATCCTGTGTGGAAGCCAGTTTTCTTATCTGGAGAAGTGGCAAATGAATACCTGTTCTTTACAGCTATTTTGGAAAATTGTTGCCATCAGGATCAGCAGACGGCATGTGGGGGTTCAGGAAAGATTGAGCTCCTTATTTAGTAAGAGCAGAGGAATGCCTTGCCTCCTGCGGCGATGGCTCGGGTCACGGATGCCCATAATTCCATGCGTGAATGCATGCTGCTGGCTCCTAGAGAAGATCAGCAGTGGGTGCGATGGGGTTGGCTGGCAGGATGCAGTTGCGTTTGACATTGTTTTCAAATCCACGGACCACAGAAAAACAAAAGAGGACCTACTACAAGAAAGGTAGACTTTCTGTCACCTACACGGATCAGACCACAAAGGATTCGGGAGGGAGGAGCAGAGTGATGTCACTTTCCACTGAGACCAACTGGGAAGGGACTCGGAATGAAATAGGACAAGATCTGGGAGAGTCCTTCGCCGAAGAGAGACTAGGGAATCGTTTCTGTATTGAGAGTTGTCTAATGTGGAAAATGGGCCACACTTAACTTGTTCATGTCACAAGATGCTTATATGAAGCATTGGCTAAGATGACCATAATTTACAGAAGAGACAGCTTCCAAATGATTCTATAGTTCTTGGGTCCTATATCCACATCCAGAAGCTAAAATATTGGAGATTGATTGAGAGATAAAAGGATAACTGAGAATTTGTGGGCTGGTGACATGGCTCAGTGGGTACAGATTCTGGTTGCCAAACCTGATGACCTGAGCTTGATTCCAGACCCATATGGTGGAAGGAGAGAACTCTTTCCTACACACACACACAGACACACACAGACACACACAGACACATACAGACACACACACACGTAATAAATTGTTTTCAAAAACAGGACTTGTCCAAGCTCTGTTACTGGGGTGAGGAGTAGTTAGCATCCCTCCCTAGAGGGGAGGATGTGGGATCAGGCCAGGCCCTCATTTCTTCAAAACAAGAGTAAGGTTCTCCATGGAGCCAGAGGTCCTTAGTGGGCTTCTGAAGTGGGGCTACCATAGTGGACTGGCTTTGACCCCCGCCTGGGTGGACAGCCAGCAGATGGAGCCTGGTTGTGTGACAGCAGAAAAGGAGAGGCACAACATCTGTGATAAATGGCAGGATTTCTTTCTCTTTTAAGGAAGAAGGTAACCCATTGTGTATATATACACATGATTATATATATATATATGTACACATATAATATATGTATTATACAATCATATATATTTCTTTATCCATGTATTTTTTTGAATAGAGTCCCAAATAAGGCCAGATTCAATATTTTACTTATTTATTTATTTATTTATTTATTTATTTATTTATTTATTTCTATTACTAATTGTGTGTGTGTATGTGTGTGTGTCTTTGTGGGAGTATGTGCATGTGAGTGCTGGTTCCCAAAAGAAAGGCAGAGAGAACTGGATCCCCTGGATCTAGAGTTACAGGCAGTGGTGAGCCACTCTATGTATATGCTGGTACCTGAACTCAGATCCCCTGCAAAAGAAGTATGTTCTCTTAAGCACTGAGCCCCTAGATTCAACATCTTGACTATCACAAGGAATGCTGTAATAAACCTAGAAGTGATCAACATAATGCTTCCTCTCCCTATGTCATGGTTTGGAACTTCTATTGAATTATTTCCATAGGGCTTTCCACAATTAACAGCTAAGATGATTCATATTCTCATTGAGTTGGCTGTTCTTTTGTTATAGTCCACAAGTCTCTGCTGTGGTTTAGATACAGTTAAAGTATCTTCCTCAAAGTTTTGTAAGTTGGAAGCTTGGTCTTGGTGTGAAGTTGTGGTAGCTGATGGAACCTCCAAGAGGTGAGACCTAATGAGAGGCCTTTAGGTCACTGGGAGCTGATGAGGTAGTTTCCATGAGTTAGCTGCATGGAAATGCATGGGCATCCTCTCCTTTTGTGTGACCATGATATCTTCTAGTGTTACCATGCTATCTCTACCCCATGCACCCTGCTTTGATGCCATTCACCAGGGCCCGACAACTAGTAAGGCCCCTGTTGAAGCCAGTGCCATGTTGTTTTTGACTTTCTACCTTTAAATTGGGAGTTATATAAATGCATTTTCTTTATAAATACCCACTCTCTAGTGTTCTATTAAAGTAATGGAAAACAGAATAATATGGAATAAGACGCCAGCTGGCACTAGTAATGAACACCTGGAGATGTGTCAGTGGCTTTGGAAGTGGGTAACAGGCATAAATTGGAGGAATTTGGAGGGTGAAGTTAGGAAGTTCCCAGACTTCTATAAGCAGATTGTGATGGCAATTCTGGTGTAGGCTCGGAAGACAAGAAGACCAGGGAAGAGTGGACATATCTTGGGGGTTATTGCTGAGACCAGGACGTTGGTGAACCCGAGAAATATTCTATTTGGAAAGTAGAATTAAAGCCATCACTGTAAAAAAAATTTCACTTAACTGTGCTCATACAGTAGAACTTCAAGTAGGGCTACATTTAGAAGAGATGAACTGGAGGGCTGGAGAGATAGTTCAGAGGTTAGAAGCATGTATTGCTCTTGCAGAGGACCCGGGTTCAGTTCTCGGTGACCACAAGGTGGTTCACAGCCGTCATAACACTAGCTCCAGGAATTGGATGCCCTATTCTGACCTTTAGGGGCATGCGGTGCACATACACGCAGTCAAAACACTCATGCGTGTACAATTACAAAACTGAAAGAAATAACAGAAGTGATAAGGGGGAAAGTGGTGGAGGACACATCCACACAACACAACACGGGGCTGCTGCGTGACTACTTTTGATTGTAGATCGTAGCATTTATAGCAAGGGCATGGCCTAAGTTTGGAATGTACAATTAGGAAGGAAGCACAGCAGAAAGCTCTGCTGTACTTATAGCCTGACCGGGAGAGAAAAAAGGGTGTACAGGTTTGCAGTAACAAATACTATGAGGGGAGATTATCATGGATATAAGAAGTATCTTTATGTGAGTTTCAGATTATGAACTATGAATAAAAAAGAAGAGCCTAAGTCCTAATTCTTTAACTACTTTTGAAATCCGTAATTTTGTTTGTATGATTTGGTTTTCAAGGACTAATAACGAGGACGATGATATTCATGAAATGCTGTATATGAAGGCTGGGGAGATGGCTCAGCAGCTAGCTCTTGCTGTACAAGGGGCAGGTTTGACAACAGGAGTCTAGGTCCCCAGAAGCCACATAAAAGTAGAATGGGCGTGGTGATCCATGGGTGATTCTTGCTTGGAAGGTAGCAAGAGGAAACCCTGGAATAGGATAGGACTGCACTAGTGTTATCAGAGAACTGGATTAAATGGAAAGAAGGATGTAGAAATGAATTAAGAAAGACCGCAGACGTCAGCCTTGGGCCTTCACACACAAGCTCCCACACACATTTGCACCATACACACACAACAGAAAGACATGCACCCCACACAAGGAAAAGACAAAACATTACGTAGTTTCTAGAAAAGGTATCTTAAATTAGTCTTCCTTCCTCATTCCTTCCTTTCTTTCTTCCTTCCTTCCTTCCTTCCTTCCTTCCTTCCTTCCTTCCTTCCTTCCTTCCTTCCTTCCTTCCTTCCTTCCCTCCCTCCCTCCCTCCCTCCCTCCCTCCCTCCCTCCCTCCCTCCCTTCCTTCCTTAATTCCATCTTTCCTTCTCCCTCTCCCCGCTCTTTCTTTTCCCCATGTGATCAAAGAGCTCAGATATGTAATCATATTGAGGGTTGCTGAAATAAAGCAGTATTATCTGAGCGGTGATGCCAAGAACTTGGGGCTTGGCGTCAGATGTGTGCTTGTCTGTCAATGTACCATCTGACACCCTTTGGATGCCAATGGACTTTCAGGACTGCGTCTCATTTCCATTTAATTAGGCTAACAAGACGCCCAAGCCCATCTTGAAGCAGGTATGTCTTTTTCTTATCGATGTCCTTAACATCTGTGAGAGCATTTGGCTGCCAGGAATGCTGGTGATAGAAATCACAAAAGACAGCTTTCTCTAAAAGCTTTTTTTTTTTTTTTTTTTTTTTTTTGGTTTTTCGAGACAGGGTTTCTCTGTAGCTTTGGTGCCTGTCCCGGAACTAGCTCTTGTAGACCAGGCTGGCCTCGAACTCCCAGAGATCCGCCTGCCTCTGCCTCCGAGTGCTGGGATTAAAGGCGTGCGCCACCACCGCCCGGCTTCTCTAGAAGCTTTGGATGCACTAATTTACTTAACCCTTAGAGCCCCGCTGTGCAGTAGGCACGCTCAAGTTTTAGTAAGTACCTGGGAAGTGGAACATCACTAACCTACCAGTAAACAGATTCAGAAGTGATATTAAGCAGAACTAATTTAAAGGCTTCAGGTGCCATAAAACGATAAGGTAGCATTTTAATCTCGTCCATGTCTCCACTTTGATCCAAGAGACACACTGCTTGGGTTTGTCATGAGAAGGGAAGGTAGACAATGTATAGATTGTACAAGCCAGGGCTCTTTATGCCATTTCACTGAGGCCTTTGAGGAAGCTATCACAAGTCCATTTTACAGATTTGGAAACCAAGGCTCAGATAAGTTACATAATTTAGTAACTTTGTGGTAATGGCTGCCCAACTATGGAGTGGCAAAGTGCTGATCGTAGTTAAACTCAGGAGTCTCCAAAGCCCTGATGTTCCATGTCTGGCTAGGAAGGGAGGAATGGAGAAGAGAAATGAAAAGGTCTTTATGAGCTACTTTTAGGGCTCCAGGATGAACCAGCTAGGGGGTTAAAATGTCAGAAGGGCTGGAGTCTCTCAGCTGTCTACTGGAGCACTGAGTACCATTCAAATACTTCTCATCTGGGCCTTCAAAGCAGACGTCCCCAAGTACCTCTGTTCCAAGGAAAAGGCCAGCAGTGACTGCTAGGAACCGTTAAGGACAATAAGAATACTTCATTATTTTCCAAGAAATCCAAGAGGACAGGTGGAGGGCTAAAGGAAGACACAATGCCTATGAACTCTGTCACTATGATTGCAGTGCTCAGTTCACAGTTTGGGTTCTTTACCAGAGAACTGGAATGTTAGCGCTATGCAAGGGGGTGGGGATGGGAGGGAGAATACATGTTTGGAGCTTAGGTAGCAGCATGTATAGTCAAATTATATACATATATATTTACTGTGGACAGTGTCTCATGTAGGTTACACTGACCCCAAACAGATGTAGGTGGCCTTGAACACCTGAGCTTCCTGCCTTCATATGTCATGAGCTGGGATTAAAAGTATACACTAGTAAGTCTCTCTGTTACCATAAGAAATAACTGAAAAACTGTTTTGAAAGGAGGAATAATTCCTTTCATCTTTTTGTTTTTAGAAGTTGTAGCACAAATAATAAAAACCCAGAGACAAATATTGGGGTTCAACTTGAAGATCAGAAAAGCAAAGCAGTCAAACCAGTAGAGAGCTCTTACCTCTATGAAATCTTCAGGCTGAAAGAGAGCGAGTTCCTGTCTCTTCCCACCTTATATTCCTCTCTAGTGCTGGGATTAAAGGTGTACACCACCACTGCCTGGCCTGTATGGCTGACTAGTGTGGCTTCAGCAAGCTTTATTTATTAAAACACAAATAGTATGCCACTGTAAGAGGTTTCATTGTGTGGGCCTGAGGTGAGCCTGAAGATGATGGCAGGAGCAAATTAGTGTACTGCTTGGTGAACAGGAAGCAAACAATGGTGAGGGAGAAGAAGAAGGTGAGGAAGAGGGAGAAAGGGAGGGAGGAAGAGAAAGAGACAGAAGTCAAGACACAGTTTTTATTGTTTTTATTGAGCTATACATTTTTCTTTATTCCCCTCCCCTCCTTCCCTCTCTCCTACTTTCTCTCTCCTACTCAGGCGATCTTGTCTTTTTCACCTTCCTAGGTAGATCCATGTATGTCTCTCTTAGGGTCCTCCTTGTTATCTAGGTTCTCTAGGGTTGTGAATTGTAGGCTGGTTTTTCTTTTCTTTATTCTAAAAGCCACTTATGAGTGAATATATATTATATTTGTCCTTCTTGGTCTAGGTTACCTCACTCAATATGTTTTTTTTTCTAGATCCATTTATTTGCCTGCAAATTTCAAGATGTCATTATTTTTTGCCTCTGTGTAGTACTCCATTGTGTAAATGCACCATATATATATATTTTTTTATTCATTCTTTGGTTGAGGGGCATCTAGGTTGTTTCCAGGTTCTGGCTATTCCAAATAATGCTGCTATGAACATAGTTGAGCCCATGTCCTTGTGGTATGATTGTCTTTGGGTATATATCCAACAGCAGAATTGCTGAGTCTTGAGGTAGATTGTTTCCTAATTTTCTGAGAAATCACCATACTGATTTCCAAAGTAAGTGTACAAGTTTGCACTTCCACCAGCAATGCAGAAGTGTTCCCTTTACCCCACATCTTCTCCAGCATAAATTATCATCAGTGTTTTTGATCTTGGTCATTTTCTGATGGAATCTTAGAGTTGTTTTGATTTGCATTTCTCTGATGGCCATGGATGTTGAGCATTTCCTTAAGTGCCTTTCAGCCCTTTGAGATTTGTCTGTTGAGAGTTCTCTGTTTAGGTCTGTACCCCATTTTTTATTGGATTATTTGTTCTTTTGATGTCAAGTTTTGTGAATTCTTTGTATATTTTGAAGATCATTCCTCTGTCTGATTTGGGGTTGGTGAAGATATTTTTCCAATCTGTAGGATGCTATTTTGTCTTGTTGATCATGTCCTTTGCTTTACAGAAGCTTCTCAGCTTCAGGAAGTCCCATTTATTAATTGTTGCTCTCAGTGCCTGAGTTACTGGGGTTATATTTAGGAAGTGATCTCCTGTGCCAAAGTGTTCAAGTGTACTTCCCACTTTTTCTTCTATGAAGTTCAGTGTAGTTGGGTTTATGTTGAGGTCTTTGATCCATTTGGACCTGAGTTTTGTGCATTGTGATAGATAAAGATTTATTTGCTTTCTTCTAAATGTTATATCCAGTTATGACAGCACCATTTGTTGAATATGCTTTCTTTTTTTTCAATTTTATATTTTTAGCTTCTTTATCAAAAATCAGGTGTTCATAGGTGTGTGGATTGATATCTGGGTCTTCTATTCAACTCCATTGGCCCTCCTGCCTGTTTTTATGCCAGTACCAGGCTGTTTTCAGCACTGTAGCTCTGTAGTAGAGTTTGACGTCAGGGATTGTGATGCCTCCAGAAATTCTTTTATTGTACAGGATTGTTTTGGCTATCCTGGGTTTTTTGTTTTTCTATATGAAGTTGAGTATTGCTCTTTTGAGGTCTGTGAAGAACTTTGCTGGAATTTTGCTGGGCATTGCATTGAATCTGTAGATTGCTTTTAGTAAGATTGTCATTTTTACTAGGTTAATTCTACCTATCCAAATGCATGGGAGATCCTTCTATTTTCTGGTGTCTTCTTCAAAGTTCTTAAGTTTTTGTCATACAGGTCTTTCACTTGTGTGGTTTATGTTACCCCAAGGTATTTTATGTTATTTGTGGCTATTGTGAAGTGTTATGTATCTATAATTTCTTTCTTGGCCTGTTTATCATTTGTATAAAGTAGAGCTACTGCTTTTTTTGAGTTAATCTTTTATCCTGCTATATTGCTGAAGGTGTTTATGAGTTGTTGGAGTGCCCTGGTAGAATTTTTGGGATCACTTATGTATGCTATTATATCTTCTGCAAATAGTAGGAGTTTGACTTCTTTTCCAATTTGTATCCCCTTGATCTCCCTTTGTTGTCTTATTGCTATAGCCAGAACCTCAAATATTATATTGAATAGATATGGAGATAGTGGACAACCTTGTCTTGTTCCTGATTTTAGGGGAATCGCTTCAAGTTTCTCTCCATTTAGTTTGATGTTGGCTGTTGGCTTGCTGTATATTGCCTTTATTATGTTTAGGTATGTTCCTTGTATCCCTGCCCTCTCTAAGTCTTTTATCATGAAGCCGTGTTGAATTTTGTTGAAAGCCTTTTCAGCATATAATGAGATGATCATGTGTGATTTTTTTCCTTTCAGTTTGTTTATATGGTGGATTACATTGACAGATTTTCATATGTTGAACCATCCCTTAATCTCTGGGATGAAGCCTACTTGTGGTCATGGTGGATGATGGTTCTGACTGTTCTTGGATTCGGTTTGCCAGTATTTTATTGAGTATTTTTGCATCAATGTTCATGAGTGAGATTGGTCTGTAATTCTCTTTCTTAGTAATTCTCTTTATGTGGTTTGGGTATCAGGGTAACTGTAGTCTTGTAAGAAGAGTTTGAGAATGTTTCTTCTGTCTCTATTGTGTGGAACAATTTGAGGAGTATTGATATTAGTTCTCCTTTGAAAATCTTGTAGAATTCTGAGCTGAAACCCTCTGGTCCTGGGCTTTTTTTGTTGGGAGACTTTTGATGACTGTTTCTATTTCTTTAGCAGTTATAGGTCTATTTAATTTGCTTATCTGGTCTTTATTTAATTTTGGTAAGTAATATTTATGCAGAAAGTTGTTCCTTTCCTTTAAATTTTCCTATTTGGTGGAGAACAGGTTTTTGGAGTATGACCTGATGACTCTATGGATTTCCTCCAATGGCACATCCTCTAACCAGGCCCACGTCCTTCAGTTCAGCACTTCCTGATATTGCCTTGTTTCCATGACGATCCTGAGGGACTAACCCTGAACATGTTAGGACTCTTAAATCCAATCACTTCCCCAAACCCACTGCAGTTCATGATCTCTAGGAGAACATTTCATATTCAAACCTAACACGGCATGTGGGGGCCAGAACTGAACTCCGACTTGCTCTCAGACCATGGCCTATCCCAAATCCTTCCTTCTAGACTTTTAGGTTGTCAACCTTCCTAACACTGTGACCCTTTAGTACAGTCCCTCATGGTGTGGTTACCCCAATCATAAAAAATATTTTCTTTGCTCCTTAATATCTGTAATTTTGCTACTCTTTTGAATCGTAATGTAAATATTTTTGGAGATGGAGGTTTGCTAAAGGGGTCACAACCCACAGGTTGAGAATGGCTGCTCCAGAGGAACTCATTCCTTAAACGACTTACGGTTGGCTGGGCCAATGGGTGCACTCAGGCCCTACCAGCTCTGTAGTCTAAAGCTGCTGCTGTTTGTTAACCCTAACTTCCCACACATTAGGGACAGTGGCTCGGGTCCAAATTTAGGACATACTCCTGACAATTTGAAAGTATATATTTATTCATGCCAGATAGCCAGGTGCTACTGCAGGCTTCTGTATGCTGCTGCAGGCCTTGTGCTGAGTGCTCCAGATGTCTGTCTTGTATGATTAGGTGTCTGGGAGCAGGGCAGATGGCGGTGAGCGGTAGTGGTAGTGGTAGTGATGGTGAGAGAAAGGTGGACCTTTGCTTGCAGTTATTCACTTCTCTAAAGTGATCAACTTCTGCCCTACCTACAGAATTGGGTTGCTACCTGGAATAAACCTGTCAGTTTCTCTAAGTACTTGGGCTGTCTGGCAAGGGTAAACACCAAGTGAATTAAGTTACTCGCTTTGCAGACCAGGCTGGCCTAAACTCACAGAGCTCCACCTGCCTCTGCTTCCCAAGTGTTGGAATCAAAGGTGTGCACCACCAGTGCTGGCTCAGGAGCTGGCTCTTAAGGATAGTTCTCGAACCAGTTTAAGGATAGTTCTCGAACCAGTTCGAGTCTGTCTCCTAGGTAGCCAATCTTCTCACCATCAGCTGACGTTTTATTTTCCCATTAGGGGCCAGGAAACTGTTGAGCCGAGAGCAGAAGCACCAGGAGTCAGAAGGGCAGTCCTGAAATGGCAGCTGTTATTGTATGTGCTAGTATCGAAAGCACTTTACACACTGGCCCTATTGTCATAATTCAGTATCATTTCCCAGGGTTTGTGATTCATCCTCGTGTGTTTTGGGGACTTCCTCTATACCATAGTCTAGTCTGGGAGTAGTCTGTTCCCCTGCCTTCAGTCTTTCTTGTTAAGACAGTTTAAAAACTGATTTAGACCATTTTACTTTTAATTTCTATGTAATTATGGCTATCATGATGCATTGATTTTATTGGAAATGGCAAAATATCCCTGGGATACCTTGAATGCTGATGAGCCGTTATCACAAAGTGAAGCTGACAACGACTCAAACCACATCCACCAGTCTCTGCTATTGACTGCTCTTTTGGCAAAAAAAACAACAACAACAAACAAACAAACAAACAAACAAACAAAAACCCAAAAAAAACATGATGAAATAATCAGAGTTTCCTATTAAAATTAGATCCATACTGTTTGATGTGAGAAATTATATTTTATGTAATGGTTACAAAATAAAATCCTAAGTGAAGCGGTGGTTAATAAAATGGGGGGGACAGAAATGAGTTTAACCTGTCAAGCTTCTAGATGACGGACATGGTGGAAAATTCATCTTGAGACACATAAGGTGGGAGAAATTAAGTGAGAATGGAGACTATTACCCAAATTACCCATAATACAATGGTGATTTGAGTATCTGCATCCATAAATAAGTCAATAACATAGCTTTTGGCAAAGACTGTCTAGATGAGCTGATGAAACAAAGGCCCAAGGTCAGGTCGAATTTCGAGTTTGCAAGTTTCTCTCACTTAGTTCAACACAGTGTTGTGTGAGAGAGTTTTCTGGACAATCTAATGGTAATTGTACCATTTGACGTCAATTGAGTTCGATATGCAGCTCATAACCCATCCTTGGCTAAATAGCATTGGCTCTATTTTTTGAAATTGCAAAGGCCTTTCAATCAATCCTATTAGCAGCAAATAAATAAAGTAGAAGCAAAATGAATGCAGGTTTGTTATATACTCAATCCCAGGATGCTGGCAAGCCATTCTTCCTTAGGTCAAAGGTAGGTTAATAAAAATGAAACAAAGGATACCCTCAAGAGCGGATGCTAAAAGTCACTCAAGTCCTTACATAAGATTGCCCATAAAATTTCCCTCCAGAAAACACTTTCTTTGAATGTGTTTTGTGACTTTAGTCATTTGCCAATCATTGACAAAGTGAGACACCAGGTGCATGAGACACAGCTCACACCTTCCACCAAGGCAAGACACACACGCTAAGTTGAACAATAGGCTTTCCCTATTGTTATATAAGCAGAGGAAACGACAAGATTTTGCTTTTCCAGGATCAGTCTTGGATTTGGTTGATGCTCAAGTTTGCCAGTCCATACCTCACAGGAGGGGATGAGATGAGGAAAAAGCTCTGGGTGGCCAATGGCTGCAAACTTAAAGCAGGTTCGGGGTCACCTTTATCTGTTCCCATGTTTACAGAAGCAGCAAGCGCAGAGTGGATGTTAATCAGAAACTGTGTTCAGCCCTAATTTTAGCCTGAGTTACTACAAAATTGGTGGAAACTGGTTTGTTGAGTCATTAACTCATTCAACAGATGTCTTACTAATTCATTCAACAAATGTTTTATCAAGCTCCATATTAGGCACTGTCTGGGGGACCTGGATTTGAAGAGGCACATAAAACATTCTCCATGTCCTCAGATAGCTCAATGACCAGAAGAATAACTAGGCTCACCAATGGCCTGACTGACCTCTGGTTATTCCGTGACCCTCACTCATCTGGAGACTTCCCAAAGCAGGCGGTGCATCATCCACGCATGGACTCCACACTGAAATGTGTCTTGCTTTGGAACAGGGAGTAGGCTAACTCCTCACCTGGCTCAAAAACACCCTTTTACCTCTGGCCTCTTTGTGCCTTCCCTATCCATCCCTCCTAGAGCTCTCTGTCTCCAGGCATTGGCTCTTGGCTTTCTGTGTCCCCAAGGTAGTGCCTTCCTTTGTTTAGGTCAGTACCTCCTTGGTCTTCAGTTATTCACTGAGATGTCAGTGATGCTTATTAACCTAAGCAGCCCTCCCAATGTCCACTGTGACTTCTACTTTACTCCATCTTGTCTCTGTCTGGTTTGTTTCATGACTTTTTGCTGAGTCTGACTTGAACTGATGATCCATGTTTTATCATGGCATTCCTCTGGGCTCCAATATGATACTCTTTGAAGGCGCCTTCTGCTGTCTGGACCATTGTCATGTATTCTAGGATAATCAGACAGACAGTCTACACACAGCAGCACAAATAGGGTGCACTGAGAAACCTCCAGCCTAACATGGTAACAACAACAACAACAAAGTCCTTTTTCAGCCCAGTTAGCGCAAGTGACCCTCTTAGGGTACCATATGATTTCCTTGTAACTTGGGACATTTGGGAGTTAGGATCACCTGATCTATTCAACCTTGGGGGAATTTTTTCCTAGAACGTTCTTTACAAATTGGAACCTCAGGGTTATTAATTATCCCACCGGACAGCAGGGAGGCTGAGGAGGAGAAATCAAAGAAAGGAATTCTTATCATAAGCGCCCTCTCTAATTTGGGGAAACCGAAATCCCGGTATGTTTTTTCAATAAGCACTCCATCAGAAGCCTGCTTATCCTGACAGGCTTTGCTCTTTCATGAGAGCAGCAGGAGCAACCTCCGGACGCTGGCCTGCCATAGTCAAGAATGAAAATGTGAATTCCACGGGTCACTGTTTTTGCAGCCGCCAGATGTGGATGAAAGAGGAAGGGTGTTTTATTGTGTTTTTTCAAGAAACAGAGAAGGGTCTGTCCCGAAATGGGCCTGCTTCCCTCCCACACAAGTGGCCACCATGCGGCCAGAGGACAGCAAGCTAATTTGCAAGATTAAGCCTTCCTAAATATTTGGAATTGGTCTCTTCTGTCTTCAGCTAATAAAACAGATTTTTGCTCCAAAATGGATTTAGGAAGCAGGCACAAGAGCTTCTAAGGGCTTGTTGGCAAGTTACCTGTTAACAAGGTCCATCTGTCAAATGGATGTCAGAAGGGCAGGCGTTATTCAGATCATCTCACGCTCGACCTCCCAAAGATGTCTGCCTTCCGTCCGAGGTTCTGCCTCAGGAAGATGGTGCTCATGCTGGCCTGTGCTGGAATACTCAGGACATAGCTGACTCTGTTACAAAACCATGAGCTAGAAGTGCGTAAAGAGTAACGACAGACTAAAAGCAAAATCACGCGCAAAAGGAAATCCCTATTAGCTGCAAATACCTATTCAATCCAGCGATTCACCCTTCAACTTAGCGCGGCATTTCTGTCACGTGCCAAAAACTCCGCTGGGGGCTCCGGAGGAGATAGATGAAGCAAGACACAGTCTCTGCTGTAAAGAAGTCGGTGATTTATTTGTGGAGGCAGACTTATAAACATCTGTAATATAAAATGTCACACGATAGAAGCTGCAGAGGAGGCTTTGAAGAAAGAAACCAGGCTCTGTTTGGGGGAAGCACGGAAAGCCTTCTAGTGGCAGCAGCCTGAGCTCCAAAGAGCGAGAGCAGGAAGTTTCCAGGGTGCGTGGTGTGTGTGTGTGTGTGTGTGCGCGCGCGCGTGCGCGCGCGCGCGCGCATGCTCAGGGGTGAAGTACGGAGCTTTTGAAGAGGATGCGCTGTTGAGAGAACCCAAATTGTCCACATGACTAGGTGGTGAAGCAGCAGAATAGGGTGAGGGGCCACAAGAAAGTACGTTAGACTAAGAAAGGCCTGTTTGTAGTTCTAATACATTGAATTCGCATCTGTGAGGAGTGCAGGGGACAGAGTAGCGCAACGTCATAGTCAGGCCATGCTGCAGAAAGCTTTGAGTAGGGCAAGACTCAACTCAGTGCCGCCTGCTTGCCGATAGACAACCAAGAGCAGTGAGCTTTGCTGTGGTGAACGGACTCACGCTCTGTCTGACACGTCTACCTGCAACCCTTCTCCACCAGGCACTGTCCCTGGAGGAGGATACCTGGGACTTCCTCTCTGGCTGGATAAAGTTGGGCTCTACTAAAGGAAGACTAGGCAGGGGATAAAGAGGAGAGGGGAACATGATGTCAAGGTATTTGCTCTCCTGAGTTCCTCCCTGTGGGCTTAGTTGGGTTCATTTTGCCCTTTGATGGAGTCACAGTCTTCTCCAAGGGGGCTTCTCTGTTAGACTCTCTCCATCTGAATTCCAGCAAACCCTCCTGTCCCTGCTCCCTCAGGCACAGGATAGTAAGAACTTTGACAGTTCTTGGACACTGTTATTTCTCACACGCTTTTAGGGACTGACCATGTCTTCATGAATCAGTTTTTTATTCAGTTCTCCTAGAGTGAGTCAAACACAAGTGAGCCACCATTCTGTGGTTTCCTGACTGCTACTGCTCAAGCAGGCACAGAGGTCAAGTGTACCTACCAGCTGCTCGGTCTCAGGCAAGAAGAAAGGAATGAAGAGGCCATAGGGAAACAACAGCACTTGAGACCTGTATTCAAAGAGGTGACCCAGTTCCTCAGGACCAAGAATGTCCAAGATACTGGTGTAGTATACATATCCAAAGGTTAACAATAAAGGAGATGCCCTTCTCTGTGCTTTGGGGTGATATTAGAACCCTTAGAAAGGGGGCTCAGTAGCATTTGGGTCAGTGGTCATTTGTGCCTGGAGGAGAGATTGAGCCTCTGTTCCTTCTCTTTCTTTTGGTTTGCCAGTAACCGCTTGGCAAGCAGCTTTTTCTGGACAGACTTCTGCTATGATGTGCTCCCTTGTCACACGCCCCCAAACAGTGAGCCAACTGCCGATGGCCCCACACCTCCATAACCAGAAATCCAAATAAAGATTTCCTCTTTTTTGGGCTGATTGTCTCAGGTATTTTGTCGCAGAGGCAGAAAACTGACCGACATAGATATCCTGCACCGAAGAAGCAGAATGACTGATGGGTGGGTGAGTGACGTCACCATCACCATGTGCATCCTGGGAGCAACAGCTGAGGGGAGGGAAGGTGGCTGGCGAGAGGCAAGGGGAAGCAGGAGAGAGGAGAATGAAGATGAACTCAGGTTGAGTCGTGAGAGCTTTGATACCCGCTTATGGATCTCTGTTGAACTCTATATATCAGGGGCAAAGACAATGCCAGTATCAGAGAGGTGATGGTGACAGAGGCTGTGAGGATCTGAAGGCATTTAGCTTGGAGGAAAGACTGGGAAGTGCAGTCATTGGCTTCAAATTTGTGAAGGATCTGGATAGCAAGATGGAAATATACATTGTGAGCTCATGGGTTCTGGCTCAGAAATTCTGTCTAGGAATTTAGTTCAAGGAAATAATCCAAAATGAGGACAAAACCTTCTGGACCAAAATATTCATTATTGCGTTACTTAGAATAACCCTGAGTTAGAAACGAGCTAACTGCCCAGCACCAAGACAGTGGTGAAAGAAATTATAACAGGTCTTTACTGCAGAACATTCTGTGGTTACTAAAGTATAAAAACTTTAAGGGTGTGAGAACATACTTGTAATATCATGACCAGCGGAAAAGTAGGGTATAAAATACCTTATACAGAAATGATCTCAATGACATAAAATAATACGAACTAAACATAAATGTCCAAGTTTCATGTGCTTATTGCTCCTGACATGTTTCTGGGTGACCTTGAAATGGGCAGGCTGTTATAGAGGTCACTGGCACAGAATCAGGAGCTGGCAGTATCGATGCATACTCTAAGGACCAGCCCTAAGAATGAAAGATGATGCTCTGGACGCCTACCACACAAGTGCCTATGTTTGCTGCTTGGAGTTATCACTAGACACCTTCGAGCGCGTGCCATGTACAAGATACTTTCCCTGTAGATTATATTCCTTAATCCTTTAACCCATTTGGCAGATTTTAGTTTTAATTGAGTTTATAAGAGAAGGAAGCGACACTTCTGAGAGCTAGAGCAGTTGTCCAAGATCACACTGCAGATGGGTTCCAGGGTCGGGGCTGAGACTCAGGTATGAGTTTCAAATCTGATTGCGTGCTTTCAGCTTGTTGCTGCTGTGTTGTTGTATCCAGACTCTAGTTACATAGAACCGCCTGGAAGTGTCTCAGAATAGAGAGCCCCATGGCCAAAATGGCATGCCTTCTTGTCCCTGTCTTACTGACTGCATGGTGAGGCAACTGGAATGGTATGAATCCCGTGCTCAGGAGAGGCCATCACAGCAAATGCAGCCAAGTCTTTAGTAAGCTTTAGTGATAAGTATTTGCAAAGCCTTATGCCGTGTGAAAAAAAAAATCTGAATTTGTTACATCCATTAACAAATTTAATTCCTCATTTGCTTGCTTTGATTTTGAAAACAGGATCTCCCTATGTAGTATAGGCTAGCCTCAAACTCACGATCCTCCTGGCTTTAGCTCCTGAGTACTGAGGTTACAAGTATGTACCACCAGACCCAGCTGTAGCTAATATAATTTGTTTAACATGCTGCAAGCCTAATAACATTATAATCCTCAGTTTTCACATAGGAAAATAGTGAATTTAAATAAATATTTTCTGAAGTAAACTAAACAAGGTATACATCAGCACACCATTTCTTACTGCTATGCAGCATAGCCTCTCTCTCTCTCTCTCTCTATATATATATATATATATAATAAAATAAAAACAAAATGAAAACAAATCCTAAAAGTCGTCTCTATAGCAGCACCATAAATCTCAGGGAGATAACTATTTTGCTTTACAGAAACACCTGGTAAACAGTTTGTGAATACAAGAGCTTGTGAGAACATTGGAAACAAAAGAATACTCATGATTCCTCCAGGCAGAAGTGAGAAGAATGTGCTTTTTGTCCTAGAAAAGGAGAAGGGTCAGCACAGAGTGAGTAATGGGTAGAAAAAGGCAACAATGTTATCTAGGACACTCATGGGTTGAGAGAGTCCAAAGGGGATCAGTGAGTGTTGGGTCTGGCCCAACAGGTCAGTACATTCCTGAGAAGGGGGTGTGGATTGAGGAAAGAAAGAGATGAGAAGCAGAAGAATAGAGCTGGGAGGGTATCCAGTGAGTACTGTGATCAGCCCCAAGTTTATTACTCAAAGTCTTATACACCCCAAACAAAAAGGTAGGGCACAAGATTTCCCTGATATAAAGAACAAGCAAGCATGATTACCGCCTTTCATCTCAAAACACCTGATAATCAAGTTCTAAGTCAAAACATCCTGTTGACTGGCCTCCAGTAGCCACACTTGAGGTCAAATATCTTGTTGTTTAACCTTGACGGAGCAAGAATAGGTCTGAACTCTCTGACCTTTAGTCAAGATGGAAAGGATCCACTTCTGTGGGCCTCCAGAGTGAATAGGTCATACCCTCAATTAGCAGCTACTCGTGTTTAAGATAGGAATCTCTCTCTCTGTAATATCAGTAAGTACTAATGTGTCCTACACACGATTAACTGTATTGCCTCTAGGTGCTATGGAATAATCCTTTTGTTCACTTTGAAGATGGGTCATACTCACTGGTTAATAAAAACTGACTAGCCTATCACTGGGCAGAAAGAGACTGGGCAGGAGAGCCAGTAGGAGGATATGGAGAAGAAGTGGGGAGTCATGAGATACTCAGAGAGAAGCAAAATGAACTTGGCATGCTGAAAGAAGGTACCTCCACATGGCAGACGGTAGATAAGAATCACGGGTTAATTTAAAAAGCAAGAGTTAGCTGTTAATAAGGCTGAGCTATCAGCCAAATATTTATAATTAACATTAATCTCTATGTGGTTATTTGGGAACTGGCTGGCAGAAATAGAAAAGTCTGCCTACAACTGGTGTTACTAATGCTTGAAATTGTTGAAGACTTGAAGGGGTTGGGACTCTAGCTCAGTGGCACAGCACATATAGCCCATGTCTAGCATGCACATGGCCCTGGGTTTGATTCCTACCAGTGAAAGGAACCCAAGTTGTGAATTTCATGTCTGGGTCACCGCCATACTAAATAAAATTAGTAGTTTCAGGGGCTGGAGAGATGGCTCAGAGGTTAAGAGCATTGCCTGCTCTTCCAAAGGTCCTGAGTTCAATTCCCAGCAACCACATGGTGGTTCACAGCCATCTGTAGAGGGGTCTGGTGCCCTCTTCTGGCCTGCAGGCATACACACAGACAGAATATTGTATACTTAATAAATAAATAAAAAAAAAAAGAATTAGTAGTTTCAGAATACATGTTGAGAATCACATGCATCTGAGCCGGAAGTGCCCTCCCTCTGAGTTTGCAGATGTGTGTAGATGGCATCACATTTTCACAACCTGGGAAAGCCCCAATGTTCCTTAACTGCACAGTTAACCGTTTCATCTAGTGTAAGTGTTTCCCATGTCCTTGAATCTCTCATACTGTCCATTCTCTTTCAAAAGACGTGGTTCAGAGAAGGTACAGACTCAAGTCCATGGCAGTGAGGGGGAGAGCCAAGCTTCCAAGCCAAGGCCATGATCCTCTTGGTACTGACTGCTGTCTCCTCTTCCCTGGTCTCTCTTCTCTGTTGGACCTTCTATCGCATCCCCTCACTTCAGCAGTGCAGACTCTGTTTTGCTAGGGGTTGGCATAGCTTACATTTTTGTTCCCTGGTCAGCTTTGGCAACAAGTCAATAGCTTAGGTGAACTGCTTGGTTATACAAAAGAAAAAGGCCACTGCTTAGAGTTTGGTAAAGATGCTTCTCTCTCTCCTTTATTAAAACGAGCCCCACCCTTGCTTGTCTTCCTCTATAGAAAAGATTTTTGAAGCAACACTTTTCTAGTCTTAAAAAAATATAAAAATCACGTTTTGTTTTCACTATGCAAATCATTAGCAAGGTATGGTGGCCTTGAAGAGGCATTATGCTGAGCTTGAAAGTGGATCTTTTTTTTTTTAATTTAAAAATTCCACCTGTTAATGGACTAACATTGAGGAAATACAAAAAGAAATTAAGGCACCCAATCTTCAGGAATTTTAGCACCACTGAAAACATCTTTCTTTGATGATTACGGTCTTGCATTGCTTAACACTCAGTGAGAGCCCATTCCTTCACTGACCATTTGTGTCTCTTTCATGACCATTTTCTCTTCATTTCACCCACCTCCTTTCTTTAATAGCATTCTTTTTTAGGTGGAAAGAGAGCTCTCTTACAAACTGTGAAAAATGCAACAATCCAAGGAGCTTTGGCTTCCTCACTTAAAGTGTGAATGTGTATGTGTGTGGGGAGAACACAGTGAGTGGTCACTGTGGAGAACAGGGCATGCACACCGGTTATAGTGGTCAATCTCAGCTGTCAGCTGGTTAGGATTTACAAACATCTTACAGACAAGCCTGTGGGTGTGACCGTGAGAGGCTTATCCCCCACTGTAAATGGGGCAACACCATTCTTTGGGCTGGGGCTCTGGCTGAATAAAAAGGAGAAAGCCAGTGGAGTGTGAGCATCCATCTCACGGCTGCCTGATTTTGGAGTTGAGGGGACTAGTTTGCTCACACTCCCACTGCCCTGATTTCCCACCATGGTTTGCTCACCCTCCACCCCCTACCCCCTGCCACCATGCTCTCCCACCGTGGTGGGCTGTACCTTCTAAACTGCCAGCCAGATTAAGACCTTGCCTCTTCAAACTGCCCTGTCGGGCAAGCAAAGTGCCTGATGTGGGTGTTCAGGAAGAAAGGCTCAAATTTGCTGCAAATGATTCGTAAAACAAAAATCAATTGGTTTCTAAACTACTGGCTTGTAGGGTTTTCTAAGCCACGTGGTTTCCAGGCATTACGATCTTCTCTGCTGGGCAGCAGCAGAAGAGAGATGGACACAACGCTTTCTACTGCTGTGAAGAGACGCCTTGACCACTGCAACTCTTATAAAGGAAAAACGTTTAATTGGGTGGCTTACAGTTTCAGAGGCTTAGTCCATTATCATCATTCATGGTGGGACATGGTGGCGTGCAGACAGACATGGTGCTGGCTACGTCTTGATCAGAAGGCAACAAGAAGTTGACTGAGATACTGGGTCTGACTTAAGCATATATGAGATCTCAAGGCCCACCATCACAGTGACACTCTTCCTCCAACAAGGCCACACCCTCTCCAACAAGGCCACACCTCCAATAGGGCCACTCCCTTTGGGGACCATTTTCTTTCAAACCACCATGCCCATGCACTTTGGACAAGCCTAACATGGAGGAAAGCATTTAGGAGAGGTGGCTAGATGCCCTGCTCTTGTCTTAGTTTGCACTGATATGTTTCATAGCCTCTGGAAAATTCTAACAGCACACCATTGGGAAAGTAAATGAGGCTATGTTTGAGGAAATGTTTAAAGAATGCACAGGGGCTGAGTAGAGACACAAACTACCACATGCCTAAGCTATACCATTCTCTTTGTTTCTTGGATTTTTGAGGCAGGGTTTCTCTGTGTAACAGTCCTGGCTGTCCTGGAACTCTCTTTGTAGACAAGGCTGGCTTTGGATCTGCCTGCCTCTGCCTCCGAAGTGCATGCGCTACCACCACCCAGCTCTACTACTCTTGAGTATGTTTCTAGAAAACTGTAATTCAGCGTACCACAGAGATACTTGTACATTCATGTTATTGCAGCCATACTTACAATAGCAAGTTAGAAGCAGCCCAATTGTTCAACACTTGGCTAAGTAGACTGTGGTTTGCACACAGTGGAGTTTTATTCAGCCATAAAAAGAATGAAATGACGTCACTCTTGGGAAAATGACTGCCACTGGAGACCATCACAATAAGCAAAATAAGTGTGATTTTGGAAGTCGTATACTTGCTCTCATTTGTGGATCATAGATTTTATATAAATAAATAAAAATCACACACATATTTATATATATATACCTTTAGGTAGGAAGGCGACTAGCAGAGGTGGAGAAAAGTGAGAGGAAGAGGAGGTGTGGTATTAAACGTGCTAGACGTCATTGACTTGAGGGCTTACTTGCGTGACTGTGTCCTTATGAAGAAGGCCTTTACAATGTACAATGACTATACATCAGCTAGGGAGGAGGAGGGAAGATATTCCAGAAGGAGGAAACTGAAACGGGAAGGACCAAGGCACTTTTTTTTTTCACACAGAGTGATACCAAATCACAGGAGGTTTCGTTCTGGTCCCATTTCATTATCAGCCACTTTGAGAGGAGAAAGGGGAATAGGTGTGCTTATGTCTGAGAGATGGCATTTCACCGAGTTCTCTCTACTCCTATTTCGGTATTTGGAAATCCACCTGCCAGCCCTTAAGTGTTGCTGCCCACCGAGGTAGACCATATCATAAAAAGGTGAATTCAAAGTGAGAAACCACACTGCTTCAGTCACTGTGACATCCAGACTTTGCACACTTTAAGATGTGCCTCTTAAAACCAAGAGAAGGCCTTTTATTATCAGTGGCAGCTCTAGAATTTTCATTTTTTTTACTAATTTTATTTTTTAGTAATAGTATAACAAATATATGCAAGCTAACTAGAAGAGGTTTTTTGTTTGTTTTAGGAAAAACAACAACAACAACCCAGAAAGAACCTGTAGATGGAAGTTTCTGTCTTGCCTGGTCCCGCAATAAACACACAGAGGCTTATATTAATTACAAACTGTTTAGTTTACTGCTCAGGCTTATTACTAACTAGCTCTTTTTTTTAACATGTAAGCAGCCAAAGGCAGGCAAAGGCAAAAAGCATTCCTTGTTCTCCAGAGACCTCACGCATGCCAGACTTCCTTCCAAATTGCTATGTTCCTGAAAGGGGCACTAGTCAGTCCCTTTGAGAGAGACTCACCTTGGACTACTTACTAGCTCTTGCTACTTAAATTAACCTATAATTCTTATCCATGCTTAGCTTCCTCTGCATCTGATTGGTGACTGTGTCTCTGCCTTTCCTCTTCCCAGAATTCTCCTAGTTTAATCACCCTGCCTATATTTCCTGCCAGGCTACTGGCCAATCAGTGTTTTATTAAACCAATATGAGTGACAAATCTTTACAGTGTACAAAAGCATTATCCCACAGCAGAAGCAAGAACATATTTGTGCTGCTAATTGTGAAATAAGTGCCCATTTTTCTCTGTGATAGTTTTTTCTTTTCTTTTCTTTTCTTTCTTTCTTTCTTTCTTTCTTTCTTTCTTTCTTTCTTTCTTTCATTCTTTCTTCCTTTCTTTCTTTTGAGACAAGATCTCAGTTAAAATTTTCTTGTTTGACAGTTTTATACACTTGGAGAGCTAATTGTCATCATTTTCACCTCTATTTCTCCCTTTCGTCCCCTTCCCTCTCCCACTGAAACACTTCTCAGCAATCCCCCTCCTGCTTTGATGTCTTCTTTTTGTTTCTGACTCACTGGGTTTAGAGTTTCTTGCCTGAGTGAGGCTGAGAGACTATTTACCGGAGCAAAGACAACTTAACAGCTACAGCACTCAGGAAAATGACACCTTTCCCCTCCAGCAACTGGCAATTGCCAATAAACCATAAGGGAGAGGTTAGGATTCAGGGAATCTCTGCCAGCCATGGTGAGGTGTTGACAGGCTTAATCTTGCACAGGTTTTGCACATTTTACCACAGCTGCAGTGACTCCAGGGACGCAATGACTGTCATGGCCAAAAGGCTCTTTTTGTTCCACTTCTTGCCATCGCTGGCTCTTTGGTTCTTTCTGCCTCGTCTTTTGTGGTGTTTCCTGGGCCCTGAAGGGGGTGAAATAACTGTCTCGCTTAAGGCTGAGCACCCCACCATCACTACTCTCAGCACTTTGACCGGTTATGAGTTTCTGACTTAACTGCTGCCTACTGCAGTTGAAGCGTCTCCGATGAAGGTTGGGTATTGCACTAACCTCAGCTGGACTGGGAGCTGGGAGTAATAGGTGGGTGTGCTCATCAACCTCAAATGTCTAGAACCTCAGTTATTTTGAGACAGGGTCACTCTGTAGCTCAGGCTGGCCTTGACCTTACTCTGTACTTCAGATTGACCTTGCACTCAGGGGCATCCTCCTACCTCAGCCTTGGAATACTGGGATTACAAGTGTGAGTCACCATTCCCAGCCCACACTTAAAAATAAAATATCCTGAATTCTGGAGTAGATTTACATTGGAATTCGCTCAAGCTTCCCTAGCGTCCTCCTGTATCTAACACAACCTTGGAGCCATAAAAATAAATAAGAGGTATCTGAGATCCAGGAGTTGCCAGTTTGCAGGGAGACTGACCATAGGCTGGTGGGAGATGGTGATTGTTTTCCCTGGAACTGTTGGTTTCTACAGTAAAGCAGCTACAGATCTTAGATGAGGGAATGATGGTCTCATTGGGAGAGCTGTAGAGGGCTTCACAATCTCATTCCTGAATGCTCAGCAGGGCTTTCTCCTCTAAAGGAAAGACATAAGTCATTGCTTGCAGGAAGCCTTCTCCAATTCCAGAGCCGTATCAGTATCTTCTGCTACTGTGCTCACAAACAACGCTCCTTCCATGTCTTTCTCTCCATTACTAGCTCATGTCAGTAACTGGCGTAGGTAATACTAGACTGTGTCTGAGGAGTAAAGCCAAGTCTCTCCTTCCTTAACCAGATCCAGGTGAGAGAGGAGCTGAGCAAGTGCTTGGTGAATAGATGAACAGCACAGCCAAAGATGGGAAGGAGGAAGGGGCATTCGGGGAAGACTGAACAGTAGTGTGGCTGGAAGAGGTCCTGAGACTGGAAAAACTCCTTCCCTTCCCTTCTTTTCCCTTCCCCCTTTCCTTCCCTTCCCTTCCCTTCCCTTCCCTTCCCTTCCCTTCCCTTCCCTTCCCTTCCCTTCCCTTCCCTTCCCTTCCCTTCCCTCCCCTCCCCTTATTTTCCCCCTTCCCTTCCCCTTCCCTTCCCTCCCCTCTCCTCCTCTCACTCCCCTCCTTTTCCCTCCCCTTCTTCCTTCCTTGTATAGGGTGTCCCACTCCATCACTCAATGTCTTATTATTTTGAGTCAGGGTCTCTCAACAAAGCTGAAGCTAGGCTGGTGACTAGTAAGGCCCAGGGAACTTATTTCTCCCAACCTGAGCTCTGGAGTTATAGAAGGGCTTGTGGCCATGCCTGGCTCTTTACATGGGAGCTGGGGATTTGAACTCAGGCCCCCATGCTTGCACAACAAATGCTTGTGTCTGATGAGCCATGTTTCCCGTCAATGCGAAGTGTTGTAAAAGTATAATTCTGTGTTGTGGGTACGTGAGCTGTGAGCTCTTCTTTGAGGAATTGTTACCTGAAGAATAAATTGGCTATGGGTGTGGGAAAAGCGTGTTGAGAAGGCCTGGAAGCACGGAGGAGCTGAGTAACCATGAGATGAGCACTATAGCCAGAGTGTGGCAGAGAAAGTCTCTGTAGCTGGGGTGTGGCAGAGAAGATCATTATAGTCAGAGTGTGGCATAGAAGATCTCCGTAGCTGGAGTGTGGAAGAGAATATCTCTATAGCTGGGGTGTAGCATAGAAGGCCTGGTTGTGATAATGAAGGCCTCATGTCAGTGGGCTCATTGTGGAGGACTGTGCTGTAAATCACGCTTGGAAAAATTATTCTGACTGTGTTAAGGACAAAACAGAGGACAGGAAATCAGAAGACAGGTCGCATGCTGATGTCAAGGGAAAGATGCTGGTGGCATAATGTCTAGGTGATATGCAGTGGATGCTGCTTGGTCCCAGAGGGAGAGGAGGGCAGTGCCAAAGACGATTCCAGGATTCTGGCCTGAGCAGTCACTGTGTCAGGAAGCATAAAATGATGAGACTGGGGAGAGGAAGGTAATTGGTTCAGTCTTAATCATGCTGGACTTCCAAAGTCTGTGGACTGTCCTGCTTCGCGCAGGGATGACAAATAGGCTTCTGGTCAAAGGTTAGGATTAGGGAAAGGCAAAGTGGTCACACAGAGAGCAAAATTGAAGGATTCTCTCAGGATCCCTTAAGTAAAGGGTCAGCATATGAGACCCTGTCTCCTTAAATTTTATACCTTAGACAGCTTGCTTACCTCTTTAATCTCAGCCCTGTCAGTCAGGGGACAACATTTTTGGCTGAAGTAGATAGATATCTGCCATTGTTTAGCTTCCCAGTATTGATTCCTACTTCCTAGCGGGACTCAGTTTCATTCTGGGGATCTGTCTTACTCCATTGTGCGTCTTGATGGGACATTGTGAAGCAGGTTCCTGCCTCTCATAAAAGATCCCGAAATGGCCCCAGAAGAACAAACTTTGGGTATTAGAGCACGAATTGCAATTAAATGGCTCAAACTAAATGAGACATTCGAAGAAGAAACCAAACAAATGCCCCCCCTTTCAGATGCACTTGCTACCTCATTCTCGTTAGTGGTAATTTCCAACGGTAATAGAAGTAACAGCTCACTCTACGAGGAGTGCAGTGATTTGAGATGTCACCTGCTGCAGAAAACTTTGTTACTGCTCCTGAAATTGTTTGGGGGATGGGGTGAGAGCTGACTGGGGATCCAAGGACCAGGTGGGAAGGGGCACAGTTAGAGTCTTAGAGGAAGATGGGCACCATCAAAGAGGGCCATGAAGGGAACTGGAGTCTTATGGGCATTGTGGAGAACGAGATCCCACCTGAAATGAGTTGAAGACTAGCTAGTCTCCTGTCACAGGCTCCTCAACAAAGGGACGATCAAACAGATTTGCATTTGACCTCACCCAACACTGCAGGAGTTTACCGTATGAAACACGTGGCTTCCCTATCTAGGTTCAAAGAAAGTGGCCTGAGATCGTCTTCATCTGCTTTGTTTCTGTTCTATTGTACAGCCATTCCTAGATGTGAGAAGATTGGGCAATCCAGTCTGCAGTGTGCACGGAAGACACGACTCTTACATTTGGGTTACATGGAGAGATTTACTAATAAAAAGAAGGGCGGGAGAATAGATTTAGAGAGGTGTAGTGATTAGGTTTTGTCAAGCCAATATTCTCTTTATCTTTCCACTGAAACCAGCTGGAGTTGGGATTTCAGTTCTTTGTAATAAAATGTCTTCTAAGGATACAGGCAGGAGCCCCTGCTCCTTTTGCCGTCTCTCCATGGTCTTGATGGGCAGTCCGGCTCCATACTTGCTGGAATGCAGTTGAATTTGATTTGTTAACAAAAGACCCAAGAAACACCCTGAGATGACGCTCTGTCGCAGCCACTGTCCTGTTACTTCGGGGCTGTAGCTGTCAATCTGCAATGTAATTCTTTCAGCCTTTGGGTGTGGGGTGGGAAAAAGAGGAGAGAGTCGTGTTTTACACGGAGTGACACGACAGTTGCTAGAGCTGTCATTTGAGTCTGCTCCGGTTTAAAGTTGTCTGTCTTTTCTTTCTGCCATAGGTGCCGTTGTAGTACTGGGGTCAGTGGCGGTGTGAGAATTCATGGAGGTGTGGGAGGTCAGGAAAGATGAGTAATGGGTGGGTAATGGCGTGAGCATAGGTCATAAGAGGGCCAAGTGCCCCCACTTGCACGTACATGCTTGCTGGTGTGTGTGTGTGTGTGCGCGCGCTCACAGTCACATGATATATTAAAAGAACTGGTGGGTCAGTCCAAACAGCCATTGACATCCCGAGACTGCAAATAATGCTCCTGACTCTGCAGACGGGAACCTGTTTGTTGACTGGGTTGACTCTGAATGGAGTCTCTGCAGAGCTGAGCCTTCCTCGATTCGGAAAACATGGGGAAGCTGCACCACCCAAGAGTCTGGGTCTTAATGTGAAAAGTCAAGGTCCGTATTGTCTGTTGGGGCTGTGGAGTAGCTGCTGGGTAAGCAGAGGAAGGGACGAGGTGGTACAGGGCAGTGAGCAGGGCAGCAGGGTGGGGAGGCAGTGTTCAGGCTATCTGGATTTCCAGGAAGGAAAATCTGCCCTGCCCTCTCCTCCTCAGGCTGCAGCAAGGTTGCCTTGTTGTCCCCTGCCAGAGAAGGACCTCACACAAGAATTCTATTGTCTGACCTTCAGGACTGAGAGTGAACTTGTTTCTTAAGGGGGAGACAATGAAGATAGCAGCGGCCAAGGACTTGGGGAGGAAGCAGGAAGTCCTTGAATGCTCTAAGAACTAACCACAGGGATTTTGGATAAGGGTGCAGGGAGCTGTGCTACAGGAAAGGCTGGGCCTGGGAAGAGTGGCCAACTGAAGTCCATCCTGTTAAGTGACCAGCCCTATGTTCTTGCAGACTATGTTCCTGGCCATAGAACTTGAATGAAAAAAAAAAAAAGAAAGAAAAAATAAAAGAAAGGAAGGAAAAAGGAAAGGAAGGACATGATTGCTTCTAGGTATGGTGGAGGAGTTTGTTGTAGATAAAAGGAGGAGTGGAGGTGGAGGCAGGGACATCTGGGAGAGTCCAGAATAGAAGTGACCAGACTGAGCTGGGCCCTGTGGGGAGAGGAGGAGGGGAAGGTAGAAGGGAAAGAGGAGAGAGGAAACCAGGAGCAGCAGCCAGGAGGCCACAGGTACAAAAAGACTGGGTAACCAAAATGTCTGAATTATATATGGAAGAGCCTCTAGAAGAAGGGCAGCCCAGACTCTGGGTTGTCGAGTTCAGGGGAGAGGGTGGAGTTTGCCAGTCATACCTTAGAACAGGTAGGGACTGAAGGATGCTGGGAGAACCTGGAGGCCAGGTCTGCTTTGATTTGTTACATAGGCACGTCAGCCATTTGTCCCAGGTTTGAAACTTCACAGAACCGGGAGTGTCCAGCCCCCTCTTCCATTCTAAAGGACGGCTTCTTCTGAGTCAGGCAGAGCTGTTCACTCTTTCTAGAACAAAGTCCCGTTTCCACCATCCCAGCTCCACTATAATGTGTCATGTCTCCACATATGTCATCTCCTCTCCCCCATGATCAAATGTCATTGCTTCGAGAAGCCTTCCTCGGTTACGCGGGCAGTGACTCGTGTCTGCTTTCTATTGGGATCATACGACTTTTTCACTTGCATGTTATTCTACATATCTTAGGTGCTCCGTAAATACATGGTGGTAAATGAAAGTTCTGATGGTCTTTAACTGCTAGTATTGGTAAAGGTTATCATTAAAAATAAAATATGGCCAAACCGTGAATGCTCATAGGTGAAATAGACGAGATCTTTTGTTGAAATCCTTGTTTTAACTTTTGTGGCTTGTTTTTCCTATGGTCATTACTCTATTTGAACCTGCAGCCTAATGACATGGGAGAGGAATGTCCTGTCATTGTTTCTGAACGTACCCTTCAGATTTCAGCTCTCTAAATCTCCATCTCACAACCAGGAGCTTGGGGACAGTTGCCCTTTAGGCTTGCTCCCCCCAGAAAATGCTCTGGATCCAGACCTGGGATACCTATTGTGAACTTGGAGTACTTGCATTTTAAAAGGGTCACAATTAGAGGCCAGGTGTCTTACTGGTGGGACTTTTTCTGGAGGATGAAATCGAGTTTGAAAGGCAAAGGTGCAGACTCTCCAAAGCACCAGAACGAAGGGCCCCAAGAGTCTTCGTTCAGCTTCCTTAGAGAATCCCAGCCCAACCTTTGCAGGGCGATGCCTACCCCTCATTAAAAACTTAAGCAATGAGAGACAGGAGTGGGGTGCATCGTTAATACAGTGCTAAGCCAAAGAAGCTAATCTGCAAGGCTGCATGCCAGGCCGTATGCTTCTCACTATGACATACGCCATGGTAGACACACAATAAGGACAGTAAAAACACCAGCAGCCGGCTGTGGTGGGGTGGGAGGGGATAAGAGGCTGGAGTAAGGGACAGTAAAGCTGTTCTAGATGCCACCGCAATGACTGACGTCCCATACACAGTTGTCAAAATCGACAGAGAACACAATACAAAGAACGGACCTTAGTCAGGAAGTGTGTCATATCTGGCCCAATGTTAATGGTAACAAAGGTGTTAATGCAACCTGCTAGGAATAGGGGAGAGAATGTGTGGAGGGGAAAGAGGTCACAGAAAAGCAATTTTTGTAACATTTTATCTATATGAAAAGAAGTACTCCCCTAATCATGGTTAATATTTATCTTTATCTTATATAGAGCATGTGCCACATACAGGTGCTGTCCTAAGCACTTTGCATGATAAACACACTACAAGCCTGTTAGCACAAGCACCGCCACTGGTCTCATGCTATAGATGGGAATAAAGTTCAGCAAGGCAGGCATCTTTGCCCGACTCACACAGCGCAGCAGCATGGCCTGATTTGGCCCCAGGTATTGGCTCCAGAGCTGACACCAGGTTCTCAAATGCAGAGAATTTTGTTCTCCCTCCCAATCACGGCCTTTTGGGTCCCAGTCGGTTGGCCTACAGTCTACAGTGAGGCAGCACCATCGTGACAGGAACACACAGCACAGAAAAATTTCTCTCTTCATGGTCAAGGAGCAAAAAAGAATGTGGAAGGGCCTGGGTTCTGCAGAGCTTTGGGGGAGATACCCCGGTACCGAAGTCCTCACTAGGCCCCGCCTCTCAGAGTTCTGTCATCTCTCACTCCACCATCATGGGGACTAAACCTTTCCTATGGCCTTTCTGGTACATTCTAGGCACAAACTATAGCGCATTCGAACCTCATTCTTGGCTCCAAATGGACGAAGCCTTTCAGAATTGCCACAGGCTGGGACAGGAAGAAACCCTCCTCTGTACTCTTGTGACATCTAATCCTTCACCTCTGAAGACACACCATTTGCACGCATTAAGTATTGCCAAAGAAAGTTGGTGCATATTCTGTCGGATCCCAGGAATTCACCCAGCTCCCCATGCGCGTGACTTTCTAAACAGACTGCTGCGGGGTAGTGACCAGTCTGTGGTGAGGAGCTCTGGCCACGCCGATGCAGCCATCTGCAGCTTCCTCTCCGATCACTGAATCTGCTTTCTTACTTGTTCTCAGCGTCAAGACTTCCACCGACTTCTACCTGGTTCTCCCTTTCAGAAATGCACACACTGTTGGCTCAAAGCCTTTCCTTCTCCGCTGCTCTCACTTGCCGTGCTCTCTCCAAACTCAATGTGAAGCAATTCTTACTTCTGGGATGGGAGAGCTGACCCAAGCCAGGGATGCGAACGCTGAGAAACAAGGGGGCTCACTCATTCTGATGGTTTGAAGATGACTTCTCTGAGGGTGAGGATAAAGAAAGAGGTGGCCCGATTCTGCTTCCCTTGACCGCGTTATCTGTGTGGTACCACTGGGCTGCCAGCAGAGACCACAGGCAGGACCGCCATTCTTCCCAATTCAGTGCGGCTCCTTTGATCAGAATCACCAAACTGGTGAGTGAGTTGGTGTGGATTCCGTTCTCGACAAGAGGGCCCTTGGGAAGCTTTGCCTCCACTGGGACTCCCACAGCTAGCAAGGGGGCAGCCCCCTCCCTGAGTCCTGCAGATAGCCTATCACAAAGTTGAGCAGGGTCTGAAAATCACGCGTGTAGAAGGTGGGGGAGTGGGAGTAGTAGCTCTCAAATCTCTAACCAGCTGCTAGGTCAACTCTTTCTCCCCTTCCCCTACTCCCTTTCGGGCCCATTTTGAGTGAGATCCTCTCAAGTTCCTTCCCCCTCCACTCTACCTCTTAGCCTTTTATGCAATCTCGACAGAAATGTCACTGTCACTTCTCCCTGCTCTACCTCTTAGCCTTTTATCCAATCTCAGCAGAAAAGCCAGTGTCGCCAAAGAACTGCTTCAGATTCTCCTGGCAGGTGACAAGGCTGCCTACGCTTTTCCTAGAGTACCCATCGCCCCCCCAGAAAAGCATTCCTTACTCTTAGAGGTAAGGAGTTAGGTCACAGTTTGGCTTTCTCAGTCTATTAGCTGTACAAGGAGGGTAAGAATGGCTCTATCTTTTTATCCCCCATTGCAGCACCTGGAAGAGAAATGGGCCTGTAATATTTTGGCATTTGCTGAATACATGAGCAGACATCAGAGGACCATTCTAAAGTGGATGTGAAAGGGGCAGGCAGTCCATGTCCAGGCCAGAAGCACCATCAGGTAGAGCAGCAGAAATAGCCTGTGCTGATCGTTACAACATTCTGCTCTCCATGACCGATACATAAAGAAGGATTTCTTCGGGCTTAGACTGGGGCTGCTCAAAACCCTTAAGCCTTCAGTGGAGCAAAGCACTTTTCCCCAGGTTCATAATGATCTGTGCTAATATATAATACAGTTCAGGAGACCTTTGGGTCGGAGTGAGGGGCAGGGTGGAGGGAGCCGGGGGCTGGAGCGCTTACTCCCCTCTGAAGCACTTCCTTATGGATGCACTGAGTCCCAGTGAATGGCCAATTGAGCCGCCAGCAGGCACTTTAGAGAGAGGGTTGTCAGGGACTCGTATTACGTAGGATTAATATTAGGCATCTCTGCTCAGCCCAGTGAAAGGCTTCAAGTGTCCTTGGAATTCCGGCGACCTTTCCCCATCAATGAGGACATTGTTTTCCTGGCCTCCTGGCTCCGTTCATAGGAAATGCAGCACACTTGCATAGGCATTGCCCACTACATCTGGGGTGGGGTCCTAGGGCCTGGAAGCACTGAGCTCAGGCCTTCTACACGCTGTCTCTCCCTCGCACCAAACCTCCCAGGCTTTGGGAGCCCCTGATTGCTATTTCCTGAGTGTCTCTGCAATCTTCTCAGTGGTCTTAGCTGCGAATTAGGAGGCAATTGCGCAGGTTTTGGGGAAGCCTAGCAGGTCTTAAACCTGTCATCGGGTGCGCTCCTCCAATTCCACCGTGCGAGGCTTCTGATTCCACACCACCTAGACTGCGCACAACAAGTGGTGGACCTGCAGCCCAGACATGTCATTTTAATTTAGGGAGAGCACAAGGCCTCTAATGGGTTGTTGACATGTTTGTTTCTAAATCTTCTCTATAACCAGAAGTGTTTGCTATTTCCCTGCCTTTCTTTCACAGATGACAGCCTTGTCTTGGGGCACACGGCAATGACAGGCATCGCTAGGACTCCAACGCAGGCTTGCTTGGTGGCAAACATGGGCTTGGTTGGTAATGATGTCTACAGAATACCCAGGTGTGTACACAGCTCGCTAGGGGGTTCTGATTCTTCTGGTAAGTGATCCTCATTCTGACCTTGAGAAGTAGACCGAAGCTAAGACAGACAGCTAAGTGCTTTTTCATTTTGCTTTTTTTTTTTTTTTTTTTTTTTATCTCAACGGTGTGGCCACCAAAGTAGAGAAGTAGTGGAAAGCTGAAGTTCTGCAGCTTGGAGAGAGGACCACATGGGCTGCGTGTGGAAGGAGAGAAGACACAGCCTGTGCAAGGAAGCCGGGAAGAGTCCTGAGGTCAAGAAGGAAAACGGCGGGAAACACTGTCTGTGGAAAATCCAGTGAGGTCTGACGGAGTCTTCGCATGGCTGATCTTCAGCCAGGCTCTTTAACTTCCTTTTCAGCCTCTCCATATACCTCCATGTAAATCCAGTCTTGGCAGGAATCTTGCTGAGTCAGTTTCATAAGAACTACCATCTGATCACCTTTCAACATCTTACCAACGTCTCTCTCTGCCCAGACCCCCAGTTAATATCTGGCTACACAGAATACTCATTTAGCCAGACTCGCCTTCACTTACAGTGTTTATTCTTAGTAACTTTCCAGTTACCAAGTCTCGCTTTGCTCCTCAGATATAATCCCTACCTACCTGCCCCTGTTATATTTGTAGTCGAGTCCTTCTGTGCCCTTCCCTGTAAAGTCCTGCTGAATTAGCCAGTATGCTCTTGGCAATGAACGTATTTTTTTAAATGAGACTTTCATCTACCAAGCGTTGGGGTGCTCGGGTTGAATAATGGACTTTGAGTGTCTCCAAGGAGGAATCATTCGAATGGGGACGAGAACCACTGTGGTTCTGTTCACGGGGCCACTACAGAAAAACTGACAGTGAACTTGGCATCAAGAAGCAAGAGACGGAGGAAGCCGAAGCAGCACTGCCTGTCTCCCCTCATCTCCAGATCTTCTGATCCATTCAGGATGCTGGGGGCGCAGAGGAGTTGGGTGGATTTGAATTCCGCAGTACTTTGAGGAGCCAGCTGTGGGCTTTTCCAAGTCAGCGAGGAAATGTAAATGGCTTTTTATCAAGGTCCACCCTGCTCCTGTGATCTTATTGATGGTCTCCTGGGAGCCGGTACCTAGGAAGCTTGACCTCTGCCCCGGTCTCCTAAGGGTGGAAGGTAAAGGCACAACTCTCACCTACCTTCTTCCTCCAAGCACTGCCTTTCCCCAATCAGCCCTGGCTTCCTGCTGCACTGATCTGGGACTGTAATAGAGCTGGCCTTATTTTATTTTTTATGAAGTTCATGAACTTTGGAGGAAGGAACCTGGAAAAAATGGTCTCATTACCTCAGGAATGAAGGCTCAAGCTTCTTTTAATGCCAGAGGTTGGCGTGGCCTTGCTTGTTATAGCTACAAATAATCTGGGTGGAAAATTGCAACAGAGTGGCAAGACACAAACAGGATGGCAGCTTAGGGTGAAGCAGGTGGGGTGGGGGTACTGGAGGTCAGTGCAAGGTCATTGTAAAACCGGGAAACTCCTGGGCAGCCGCTTGCAGAAGTCCACCACAGCTAGATCGTGTACAGGCTCATTCTGTAAGGACAAACTCTAGGATACCTTCCCAGAAGCCAAGGGGATGGCAAGTGTTTGGATTCCAGTGTTTGATTCAAATTCCAATCCTGCTATTTACAAACGAGTTGTCTACAACTTTCCCAAACTGCTCGTTCTTTGGTTTCTGAATCTCTAACACAGAGAAAATGAGCCTCCTTTCTGGATTGAGGCGGCAGATGGGAATACAGAGGAGGGACCCGGAGCGGCAGTCTGTAAAGTCACATTCTCTTAGGAAAGGTCTCCTTGAATAACCCAGGGTGGCCGCTCACAGGGTTTAATAGTTAACTGACCAGCAGACCAGTCAGGGGCTGGAATCTACCTCCTCTGCATAGGACTTGGGAGGAGGGTAAGACTCAGGCTCTGAACTAGCCCTGCCTTTGCCAGACTTTTCTAAAGATGAGACTCTCCTGGGGGTCCCTATTAAAAGGTGAGTTTCTGGTTTCCTCCCAGATCCACCGAATAAACAGCACACAGAGGCTCTGCATCTCAAACAAAAGCCAAGGAGAAACCTTATCACCTGTTTGAGGAAACACTGGTTAATCAATGCTGTACTATGGAATGGTTAGCAAGAACAAGCCAGGTTTATTTTTGTTTGTTTTTAAAGATATTCTACAGAATGAAGATCAGAGACCTCACTTTGTCTTAAAGCATCTTTTAATTGTCTATATATGGAAAGAAGACGGGCCATGGTTCTAGAAGAAAGGTTTTCTGCTCCTTTCCATCATTGTCCTTCTGTTTTCTGTTCCTATGAAAACCTTTCCTGCTCCTGTCCCCTATGGCAAACTGCACTCCTTTGCCTAGACGTGGTTCCAGCAACCTTCTTCAGCAAACCTGCCCAGATTCTTCCAGGTGTTTTTGTGTTTGTTTTTTCTTCCCTGTTTCCTTAACACCTCTGTGACGCACCCATCATAAAGCAATCATATCTATGCTGTGTGCTGGGTTTGTGCTCCTAGTCTATGTGTACAGGAGTCAAAAGAAACCACTGAGGTATCCATTGTGCTTCCTCTCTGCAGAGCGGGCTATCCAAAGCCCTCTGATAGGAAGCTAGAAGAAGCCGTGAAGGCCAGTGGGTGGAGACTTGCAGTGAGAGCAGGTATCCAGCGGTGGAAGCCGCAGCGCATTGTCTTCCCATAACAACCCGTTCTTTATTTATTTGCTTGTTATCTGTGTGTGGCGTGTTTATCTATACATGCTTCCCTGTGTGTGGGCACACGTGTGTGTGTGTGGTGCACATGAATATCGATGTGTGTCTTCCTTAATTGCTCCCCACTTTATATAATGAAGTATGGTCTCTTGCTTAAGTTGGAGCCTGCCGTTTTGTCTACCATAGGCTAGCCAGTCTGCTCCAGAGAGTCCCCCACACTGGGATTACATTCAGATTACTACACCTATGTGGTCTTTATGTGGGTTCCAGGCATCTGAACCTTGATTCACATGCTTGCATGGACAGACTTAACCTGCCGAGCCATCTTCCCTCAGACCACTTCTAGTGACAAAGTCATTGTTTTAATGATGCCCGTGGAGGTCTTGAATTATTTTAAGCATGCCACAAGTCTCTTCATTAAGCTTTATATGGAAGGCCAGAAGAGGGACAGTTCCGGTTCTGAACCTATTATTACTAAACTGAAAGGAGCCTGGCTTCGATCTGGTGCCCAGCACTCAGCAAGTTCCTAGAGGATGATGTTCCCCCGAGCGTTTCAGATGCTTCTGCAATCAGGCCTCTTCCAGCTGCTGCAGGGGGGCCTTTGAGTGAGTCACGTATATTCTCTCATTTTCAGTTTTCCACGTGTCAAACAAGAAGTTGTTTCTTGTTTCTGTCCTTTCAAAGTTAAAAAAAAAAAACCTAAAAAGTAGGAGCAATGCAGATTTTAAAATACTCTAGATAGATGGATTAAGAGACAGCTGTCAATTCCAGCGGTCACGAGTGAAACAGAAATATTGTCTGGAGGAGAATTGGTGGGCAGAAGACGATGTCAAAATCTCACAAAGCAAAACAAGACTTCAGTTTTCCTGTGACTAAGCTGGCAAAATTGAGAAAGCGAGGTGGTACTATGTTGTATTAAATTTCTATTGCTAGAGTGAACCTGAGAGATAATTAACTTACAACAGGAAACGCTTACGTTGGATCACCATTTTGGAGGTTTAAGCCCTATGACCAGTTGGCCCCATTGCTTTGCACTTGACCAGCAATCACACCATGGTGGAAGCGTCTAGCAGAGCAAAGCTGCTCACTTCATCATCCCGGAAACAAACTGAAATATGGTGGGGACGGTGTCCTAAGAGCCTCTCGTTGGGCCCGCCTCTTAGGTTACATCGTGTCCTAAGAGAATCACTCTGGAGAAACTGAGTCATTAACACGTGATGTTGGGGAGTACTTGGACAAACCGCAGTATCCCTGTGAATATGGAAATGAGGGTCAGGAAGAGGGCACACCTCCACTGTGGGGATTGACATGCATGGCTGTTCTCAAGAACAATCTGGCATTTGGGGGCCAGTTTTAAATTTGTATATGTACAAATTTCCATAGTCCCACTCTGCTTTGTGGTAGATTAAAGCAATGGGTTCACCCAACTTCCTTCTGTTTAACCGCACCACAGGAGATACAAGGTAAACATCTGTATTTTCCAGGTGTTCCCTTATGCCGCCTCAGGTTCCATGTTCCATGGATGCCCTATTTCCTCTGTGCACCAAGGTGATCTTTGGAAGCTAGAAGTACTCATGTCAAGAGCTTTCCTGTGCTACTCCTGCTGTGTCTGCTCCTGTGTATAATCACACAGACTTATAATTCTGCTATTTATTTTTCAGAATATATACATCAAAGGGTCCTGAGATCTGGATCTACTTCAGAGAGTGCCAAGAAACCAATCATTGGTCATCACTTTGCTAGTTATAATTATGAGAAAGGTGATGAACCAGGTTTTCCTTTGGGCCACCAACAATCTCCCAAATCATGGCATGAACACTTATTATTAGTTATAAATGCTTGGCGTTAGCTTAGGCTTGTTTCTTGCTAACTCTTATAACTTAACCTGTTTCTCTTCATCTATGTTTTGTCTCTGAGTTTTAAATCTTTCTTTCTCTCTATCCTACTTTCCTGCTTCTCGTGTCTGTCTGTCTGGCAGCTGCCTGGCTTCTGGCCCCAGGCATGTGTCCCTCTCTTTCTCCTTCATTCTCTTCTTTTCCTTTTCTCTCATAAACCTAGATTTCTCTTCCTACTTATTCTCTCTGCCCGCCAGCCCCGTCTATCCTTTCTCCTGCCTCGCTCTTGGCCGTTCAGCTCTTCATTAGACCAACGAGGTGCCTTCAGCAGACAAGGTGAAACAAACCTAACACCTCTTTGCATAATTAAACAAATGCAGCACAAACAAATGGAACACACCTTCACGTAGTTAAAGCAATATTCTGCAGCGGAAACAAATGAAACATATCTTTACGTAGTTAAAATTCTACAACAAGGTGATGCTGATTTCAAGGTTTCTTCAGTCACTTCTGGTGACTGAGACCATGATTGCTTGGTGTTGTGTGGTCCTAGGAATTGTTATTAAATAAAATCAGTCTGGATCCTTCTCCCTTCTAATAGTTAAAAAAAAATAACAAATTACTTTCATTTGGGTACGATTTTTAGCTTAACTAGTTAGGCAATTTATGTCAGATATTTCACTAAGGAGATATGAATAGCAGTCTTCATCACAATGCTCTGTGCAGCACACAGAGATTAAAAAGCCTCCTGTGTGACATCATTGAGAAGATGAGTTTATAAAGGGCAATAGATGGAATCTCAAGAATACACTACAGAGCATTTAAAAGCAAGGAAGTAGATCAGTGGTTCTTAGACTGTGGGTCATGACCCCTTTGTGAGTCAATTGACTCTTCCACAGGGGTCGCATATCAGATATTCTGTATATCAGCTATTTACACTACAATTCATAACAGTAGCAAAATTACAGCTATGAAGTAGCAACGAAAATAATATCATGGTTGGGAGTCACCACAACATGAGAAACTGTATTAAAAGGCCCAAGCACTAGGAAGGTTGCCAACCACTGAACTAGATGGTCTGACAGACAGATCTTACTAGTAATATTTAGTTAAAAGAAAGGGCATTACTGAATAATATAATTGATGCAACTCTTAACTTTTAATAATGCTACATACATGCATAAAACCAGTTACACAAGGCAAGACATGTCCCCTGGTGCAATAGTGGCACATGTATGGGAATAACCAACCACTTTCTGATTGGATCTAAGACCTACTTCTCAAGATGAAACCCAAACGTGGGACAATTATAGGCCTAGAACCTATAGCTGGATAGGTCATAGGCCCTATGGGAGACCCTACGACTATTAGTCTGCTACAGAGAGATAATAGTAAACTGATTTCTTATAAATTATTACTATACCTATAGACGAGTGCATCTTTCAGCCTTCATCAGAGAAACTTCTGTTTTTCAGTGGGCGATGAGTAGCAAAGACTCACAACTGGCCAGAGCGCGGTGAGTGACAAATTGCAGGATGCTCAGCCCTGAGCTGCACATCTGGATCACATCTTCTCTTGCCAAAGCTCAGGGATCATTTCAGAAGAGTAGGTGAAGAGAGCAGAGGAGCCAGAAGCAGTGGATGATTATACGGAAACTGTCCTCTGGACACAGCATGGCAAGCGGAAGTATGGGCAAGTGTGAACTCATAGCAGTTCTGAGAGCTCACACCAGACCCCAGCATGCCCAAGCCAGACCAAATCCAAGCATGGAAAGGGGAGCGCGGCAGGAAGTCTCACCCCAGCTGAGCAGTTACTGGACATTGACAGCTATTGGGAGAGAGAGAGTTCTCTCTAAGAGCACACCCTGGTAAGTCGACCATGCTCCAGTGGAGAGCCTCCAGAATATGTGGGAAGCAAAACTGGTCTTGATGGGTTAACAAACAGAAACAAAACCAACAAAACCCCAAGATGCAAAGTTGAGTGGGTAGAAAAGGGGGAATGGATCTGGGAAGACTTCGGAGTGTGCAAATGGGATCAAAAGAGATTGTGTGAAATTCTCTGAGAACTATTAGAGATTCATAAAAGAATCAGCCACATGCTTAACAATGACATAAGTCCTCATTTAGTTTTTACACCTTGGAGTGAAAGCGCCTAGTTGAGAAAGAGGGCTGAAAACAGAGCCTGCAGACACGAGGGAGAAATACACAAGTGGGCCTCGTATATAGCATCCCACGAGCTAGGGAGAACGATTGCAGAGGTCACTTAGATGCACGGGGTGGGAGAACCAATGCCACATTACCAGAGCAAGCATCTCTCGTGCTTCCTTTCCCACATCGGCCACATAGAATTAATTTTCCTGTGTCATCTCTGAAGGACTGTGTCTAAGAGGAAAGAGAGTAAGATAACAAGGGGGTCATGCAATGCGTTAGGAAAGCAATGCATGAAGACCCTGGGAGTATTCAGAGAACAGAGAGGAAGATAAGGGCACCCACTATGCTGGTTTCTTGAAAGTTGCCTGATTTTAAGACTTCAAATCCTGCTGGTTGATAAATGACAGGACATAATTACTATCTTCAACGATCTTGCAACTCCAGAGGGCAGACTTCAGACTACTAGGAAGAAAACAGTCAAGGAGTAGAAAGAATAGTTTGGCTGCGCACACACAGACCTTCCTAATAACTGGCAGAGGGCCAAGGGCACGCTAACTTTTGAGGGTACAGTTGATCACTACCACTTAGGGGTACACGTTCTCATTAAGTCATCGCCGTACTGTATTTAATTTATGCTAAACAAAATTCGCAAGGTCAGACAGTTAGAGCTTTGGACCCATGACTGTCTGACTCTAAAAGAGCTGATGCTCGTAGGCAGGGCTTTTTCAGACACTGTTACGCAACCTGTCAACTCCAAGACGGTAAAATTGAGTGCTATGTTGCATGTTGCAGACAAACAACACTTACGAGTTCAGAGGGGAGGAATTTCAATGGAAGCGGGGCTAGTACGAGCTTAATCTGACTCGATGATGAAAATAGCTGATTCTCCCAAGTCCAGCAGCAGATGGGATCCTGAGAGTTTGTTCGCGACGGAAATCTCAGTAACACTTGATAAGAAGAGAGTTCGCTGAAGGGCTTTACAACTGCTGACTACCACAGCCCATGCTTAGCCTTCCTACTGGAGGGCTTGCAAGAGCAGACGCAGTTTCTGTTGTCGGAGGCTGGGTGGATAACTAGGACCATTACGACCTGGTGAAGCAGCAATGGTCGCTGCCTTTTTCTGTGTGAGCACTGGGTAGTGAGTGTGGTATGAAGTGCTTTCTGTAGCAGGATCTCTCCCAGGGATATAGTAGCTGTTCCACACACCTCGATGGACAATCTCATTTTGTTTTTTGCTGTGCAACTCTTTACCATTCTCTACGGCAGGTGCTACCATGCACACTGAATGAAGAGTGATGCTGAGGCTTAGGTAGGGTTCATACTGCTACTGGCATACTCTGATTTCTCGTAAGGATGGCAAGAGGGAGAATCTGTGGATGTGTCTTTCTTCCAGCTAACCCCTCTAGCCAGGTCTGTTGTTTTGTTGCAGAACGTATAAAGTCCATTTATTATGTATTTTTTTTCTGTGCTGGTGATTAAGTCCAGCCTTTTATGTCTCTAAGCAGGCTCCTGGACCACGGGCCCAGCCAATTCTGCAATATTTTAACAGCATTTATCATTACATTTCTTCTATCGGTTTGCACGTGATTTTCTTGCCAGCGAGGATATTTAAAAATCAAAACACTACTCTTGATTTTTTTTCCCCTTAAGTTTTTGGACAAAGATATTCTCAACTTGATTCTGTCGCCCACCACAGTCTCCAAAAGCTCACTGCCGACAAGGCTGGTAATGATCTCATTTTCTAGGCCTATTGCCGAAGATTCTGCTTTACAGTAACTCATAGGTTGAACTCCTTGCATTGTTACTATTGTCTGCATATTGACCATCTACTGAGAGAGGAAAAGGGAAGTGCTTCTAGTCATCGATTGAATGAATGAATGGGATGGTAAGTTTTTAACTCATCAGTTTGTTCAGCCATTAAAGAGTAAAGGCAAGGAGCAATGGCAGCTTGATCTATCACCTTGATTCATTCATCGGATTTTTTTGTTACACAAAGATCTAATCAGCTCACCTGTGCCCAGGTGATATTGTCTTCTTGTCAGTCTTTTCCTATATCATGGACATTATGCAAACTTTGTCAAATTCTTGAGCAGGAGAGTCTGGGGGCATCTGTAATTCAAAAAGTCTATGTCTATCCTGTTCAAGCCATTTTTGAAAAATGTTCCTAAGTTGTGTAGTAACCAACTAACCTATAGTTATAGGCTAATTTGTCCAGAATTTCCTAAATTTACTATTAGTTGCTTAATTAAAAACCTGTGTTCAAAAATGACACACTTATTTTTATTTTGTGTGTATATTTGCCTGCATGTGTGTGAGTGTGCATTGTCTGTAAAGAAGCTGTGGTAGCCAGAAGATGGCTTCAGATCCCTGAAATTGGAGTTGCAGGTGGTTGTGAACTTCCGTGTGTGCTCTGGGAAGCCAGCCTGGCTCCTCTGAAGGGCAGGAAGTGCTCTTACCTGCTGAGCATCTCCCTAGCCTCTTGACACTGACTTCTAAAAATGTCTTTTGCCTTATGGCATTTTTCAAGTTCTGAAATATTTTAGAAATTCCTCAAGATGGTTCTGATATCTCAACTCAGGGACATATTTTACTTGGATTAGATGAACTCAGTAACTTAGATCTACTAGCTAAGAATTCATTTGTCCATCCGTCTGTCCATCTAGTCATTCTACTGCCCTTGTTCATCATATGCAATTTGTCAGGTTTGTGTAAGATAATCATGATACAGCTATGAGTTATGATGGGATGAATAACACAATTAAAAGGTTTATTAATTCTGTTGGAGATAGCTCAGGCTACTTACAGGAGAACACAGAAGGACCTTCTGTATAATCTGTGTCTTTTATGAGCAGGTCGTCTTAATCGGTAGAAGAAATTTGGTTAGGCAGATTCATAGATTTCATTTACGGATGAAAAGTATTTTAGGTAGGGGCATGACATTTACGTTGGCCATTTGTATCAGGACGAGTGAGCAGCTGAGGTACAGAGTTGATAGAAGTCAACCTTCTCCCTAAGACCCAATGCAAGATCTCTTCAGGGTGTGTTATTAACAGTCCTCTATCTGTCCTCTGCTTGAGGATGGGCAGTTCTGGGCTTAGGAGGCAGCTAGCTTGCTCTTAGAAGTATAACAGCATGAGATGAGGAACTGTAGGGAAACAGTATTGCGCCAATCAATCATCGGCATAAGCACCCATTCCTACAGGGCTGATGGGAAAGAAAGGGCAATTTTATAAAGTGGACTCCGAGGGAGCCCATACTGGTTTAAGTCTTATTATAAGCACATCTTATGTAATCAGGCTAGTTAGTGCTGTGTGTGCCTTATCCCAGTCACAAAGCTGCCTGGAAAGCTGGGATTTATATTTATCCATGGCTGCCCTGTCTGTAATCAAAGGCTTTAGTTTTGACTCCCACAGCAGTTTTCGTTTAGATGAAAATACAATCAAAATCAAACACTGCATTCTGGCCAGCTCTGCCATTTGCGAAATCATCTATTCTCATTACTTGACCTCAGAAATCAGAGCCCCTGCGATGGAAGACTGTGGTCACATACACGCCACCCACTTGTCTCTAGAGCTTATTTCCTGCCCCCACCCCATGAAACCACCACCCGTGATGATTACACATGGCCCAGCTAAACAAGTGTTTCTTCAATTGAAGAGTCCAGTTCACACACATCAGAACCACTTGATACTGTACCAAAAATGAAGGGTTACCTGGACTCCATACAGACTTCTCTGTATCAAAATCTTTGGGATAAATCCCCACGTGTCTGTGTTTCTAACAGTCTCTGCTGGATCCACTTAGTGTGTAAATCAACACTGACCACCACCTTCCAGGGGCAAACTTGCTTGAGAGACTTTTATTTTCCCTCCCAAGTCATGTCCACAGGAATGAGAGATCAGCACACCCATCATTTCTAGGAAGGAGCGCACATCAGGTTAACAAAAGATGTCATGACGTGGTGGTTGGTGGGTGATGAAACAGGAGCTTCACTAGTATTGAAAAATCCAAGCTTTCAGTTGATATATATTTTAATAAATGTATACCTTTACCATGAAAATTTCCAAACACAGGTACTGTAGTGCGGATATAACTGTGACAATGACAATGGTGGGGTACTCGTCTGTCGCAGTGACATCGACCTCATATTCGCTGTGCACACATCCGGACTTTGTTTCCCTTGCTTCGTCTACTTCCACCCCCAATTCTGCTTCTGCAAATCCCGGATTTCATGGCACTTCACCCATAGGAGTATGGACAGTGTCTTAATTACCAGGGGATTATACTCACACCTGAGGCAATTCCCCCTCATTCCTCGATACCATATGCAGACTCCGTCAATTATCCCATTGGTGTGATGTTATTGTTGGTTTGTTCAAATTAAGATCTAAATGAGATCCACACCTGTGGTGTCTGCTTATTGGTTTCTTAAGGCTCTGGTGATCTGGAGCACCCCCTACCCCCGCCACTATCTTTCTGTGTAGCCTCCTTTTTAACTCTATTTTCTTATTGAAGAAATCAGACCACGTGGAACATCTCACATTCTAAAGTGCTGGGTTTGCTTCTTTGTGGTGTGATTTTCGTTCCCCTTTCCCCTACTCAAACTTGTGCTCTGTCTTGCTTGATTAAAGTGAACTTGAATTCAAAAGCTTTGAATAGATTCAAGGCTAAGTTTTCTTTTGATTTTCTAGGAGTATTTCCTTTTCACCTTTGGCATGGAAATTCAGGGCACATAAAACACCATTGTCCCATTTTTAATGGTGCTAACTGTCAAGTGGGCCACTGGCAACCCTCTGATAGCTCCAGGTTAATAGCCACTTGCCCTTTCATCTCATGGTTAATCTGTGAGGGTCTTTGCTAGCCAACTGTTTCATCAAGGTTCAAAAATCGGCTGTAGCTCTCTTATCTCCTCCATTTATTGCCGGAAGTTCCCAAACTGTGGACATCTGATGACCTAGAAACAGTTCATTGTGTAGGGAAAAAAAAAAAAAGAACACACGTGTTTATGCTCCTAACTGCTGATTTCACAGTTGGTCTCTCTTAGAACAGGGAATGCTGGGAGCACGGAAACTGCTTTCCCTCCTGGGTGTCAGGTGTGGTGGGTACCACACCCAGAGTGGGACAATGCCTTGCAGATAGACTTGACTTGATCTGGAAGTCCCTTGATGGCATCCCCAGTTGACTTGGATTTTCTTTCTACTTCTGCACCGGGACAGAAAGTCCTCGGAACTTTCTGGCTCCCGACTTTAATGACCAACCATTTCCAGGAGGCGCCCAGGTTCCTCTGTGAGAAATGGAAGGAGTAAACCATAGCTTAGGTGCTGGCCATGGGCACTGTCCTGGGCCTGTAATTGCTCTGGGGCCGTTTTAGCAGGCAGAGCTACAAAATACCTCCTTTCTAAACAAACTCTGCCTTAAGCACACCATGTCTGACCCCAATATAGCAGCAAAGGGTTTCATTTCGTTGTATTTATACTCTTGTCTCTTTGCCCCTAAACTGAAACTTGCCTGATCAAATGAGTAGCTCTTTTCCATATCCATAATATATTCCTCTTCTCATGGTGCTCTCGCTGGCATTCCAGTGTAATTTCTTGAGTGGGTGTTAAAGAAGTGAAGTTTCAGCTGGCATGATGTTCACTAATGCCTGTCAGGTACTTATTAAACAATTAAAATGTAAATGGCTTACGCGTAAATTCTGGACTTATTTCATCTTCACTCAAACCTGCGTGCTGAGTACTGTTATTATTCTCATGACACAGTGGGCAAAGCTGCACAACCATGACGTTTAAGAACTTTCCCAAGAACGTGGACAGCAAGTGGTGAGGCTGGACTTTAAACAGTACGCTAGACCGAGGGTCTTCCCCTTCCAACCACGGAGAAATGCTTTCAAAATGAAACCCACTCGCTTCAAGTTGTAGTAACGAAAGAAGTTGGGAGCATCCAAAGTATCCAATCCAAATTTCCTCCCTTTCTTCCTTCAGGGCCGATTTCCTCAACCCCATTTTGTCCCTCCATTTCATGGCTGAAGAGAATCTTTTTTTTTTTTGTTTTTGTTTTTTTTTTTTTTTGTTTTTCGAGACAGGGTTTCTCTGTGGCTTTGGAGCCTGTCCTGGAACTAGCTCTGTAGACCAGGCTGGCCTCGAACTCCCAAAGATCCACCTGCCTCTGCCTCCCAAGTGCTGGGATTAAAGGCATGCGCCACCAATCTTAAAAGGTGTTTTCAGGCATGCCGTGGTCATCCGGTAAACTTGGAAACACCCTCTGAGTGAAAAGAATGTTGGTGCTGAACAACAGGAAGTGTAGTGAGTGTTTTGAGGAGACTGGGGTATTCCCGTCTGAATACAATCTTTGTCTTTTGAGACTGAGAACATATGCTAAGGTCAAACCTCTGATTACTGATCTTTGTCATTGGCTTCCTTAAACCAACTGAGGCTGGTGATTCCATAGCAACTGCGAGGAGGATTTGGGCTACTTTTGCTCTGCTTTTCATATACAGGAAGCCAGTGAAAGTCGATTTGAGGCACTGACCAGATCACTGTTGTGAGCCTGGAGGCCCAAACTCTAGAGGGAGAATATTCAAATCAAGCCAAGGCAGCATGGGTAAATGACAATGGGACTGCTCAGAGTGACCAGCATTAGTTAGGGAAGAAGAAGGAGACACTGAGTTGTCCCATTTAGGGGAAGATGATGAAGCAAGAAGTTCAGGTGTAAGGGGAACGATGGACAATTCTACGCTGAGGTGATGTGAGAGGGAGGTACACATTGAAGTCACGTTTGTGTGATGCTCAGGATGGACTCCCGGGGGGCTGCTGGAGGGCTGCTGGAGTTTAAAACCATGCTGCACCAAGCTGATCACAGCCTTCCTTTCTGTCTCATCTCAGCTCTACTGAAGTCGGGTCTCCTTGTCGGCAAGGTCACCTGGAGATATTGGGGAGCACAGCAAAGTCAGAGGGGCATAGCTCTAAGGAGAATTAGCTTTCACTGGGCGAGCATCAGTGAGAGAAAGGAGCCCAGGATGAGCATGGCTGTCTCATGTCTCATCTCTCCTCCATGGTGTGCCCTGAATGAAAACCTGGAAGTCAGACCAACTGAAGGAATAAAAATAAGATTTCAGAATGAGCGTTCCTTGCAGGCTACCATGAAGAGGTACCTACCACCATAGCCACACACACACCACAGGAGGCCACGGACTTATTTTCTTCATCACAATGACCTTATAGGCAGTCACTTCCAAAATAAACAATCAGCATTTTCATCATTGACTCAGACGACTGTCTAGAGCATTGGTTCTAAATTAAATGTCAAAATCGCCACTGAGTGTCATCTGGGCAAGAGGCATCATCCTATTTTACAGACTCCAGGCCAATGACCATACAATTAGCAAATGCAGGAGCTTCATTGTTAGCCTAAGTATATTGGCTTCAAATCCATGCAGTTCATTACTCAATATTCAACTGAAGTTTATTGACCATTGGTTAACATGCTGGCTTTCCCACTCAATCCTCTCACCTACCCTAGAGACATTGGGATTATCACCCTCAAATTGGAGATGAGGAAGCCAAGGCTCAGACACCTGCTGACTTTTCTTAAGATCACACAGCAAGTAGCTGATGGAGCTTGGACCAGTCTGTGTTCTGCACCATTGAGTAATAGTTAACAAGCCATTCAGATGCCTGCCTGCCATGCAAGAACCATCTTTATATTAGTGAGACTGGCTCGAGGCCAAGGCTGATTACATAATCTGAAAACCACAGAAGCTGCGAGGACACGGCATAAATGGGTCAAAGTCGTTTTTGAACCAGCCTCTCGTTGATACCCTCTCTTTTTACTGAAATGCTTCTTACAGAATTGCCCATGAGAAAGCCCCGAACGGGCTCAAATGGACTCTGCCCTCATCCTCAGCTACTAAAAAGATAAGCAGCTAGCGTTCTCAAAGTGTATGGATCAGTCCCAGGTACTGTGAGATGTAGTGTCATCATTGCAAGTGGATTGGCTCTCTCTGCTCAGCCGAGTTCCTGATAACTTCTCTGGGGATGCTACAAGGTTATCAAAAAAGGAAGGAAAGAAAAAAGAGATTGGCATTTTTATCTTTTCTTCATGTTACATCACTTGTGGGAAGAAATACAGGAAGAAAAAAAAAACATCCTAGCTGGAGTGTTTTTGAAAAGCTACAAGGTTTGAAGTATGGCCTGGAATGAGAGTAAAATAATTGGGAAATGACCTTGAGATGTGAACAATGACCTTGAAGTGGAGCCAAAATATTTTTCGAGGGCAAAACCTGTTGTCAGGATGAATCTGTGCAACAATTCTTTGAAGCTAACGGCGATAGCAAAAAGGATGCACCAGAAAATGGAAGGAGACTGCATGAGCATTAGCCTTCTTGGCGCGACCACAAGCAGCTGCTTCTGCTGCAGGTTGCTGTGGATCCATACACACGGCTTTCTATATAAGCATCTTCTCTTCCTGTAGCGAGCCTCATGGCCCTGCTATTGTACCAGCACCCTTCTTATTTTCCTTGCCTCCAGTGTGAGCTCTTAAACCTTACCGTGGCATAAAACCCATTAACATTCCTCCGGGATGAGATCCAGTGCCTGGGTATCTCATAAAAGGCCTCTCATTATTGCTCCTGCTTTGCTTTCCAGGCTTGCTGGCGTTGGCTTTCCAGTCCACGAGTCTGGAGAGCTCAAGAAAGCCATGCTGCAGTAACAGACAGGAGCATCGTGGCTTGCGGGGGGGGGGGGGGGGGGGGAGGGAGTTTGCGTCTTGCTTTTAGGCTGTATGTTTACTGTGCTGGCTGGAGTCTCTGTCACTCACAAGCCAAAAGCCTTGGGACTCCTGATGCTTCATTTACCCTGTGCATCTTAGTAACTGCAGCCACATGTGGCCACTGAGAAGTTAAAGTGGCGCTGCTCCAAGCCGCCTCTATGAGCCTAAAACACACACTTGGAACCGCAGATTTCATCCAAATGACAGTTTCAAATATCTCATTAATTTCTATTGATAACATATTGAAACATTTCAAATATAGTGGGTTAAAATGTTTTATATACATTAATAAAAATTAATTTGCCCCATCCACTTACCTTTTATTTTAATTCGTCTACTAGAAAGTTTAAAATTAGACACATGGCTTGCATTTTATTTCTGCTGGACAGTTCTAGTCTGTGGATTCTCTGGTCACACAGAAGGTGGCCTTGGTTTTGAAAGTCTTCCTTGCAATAATGATAGCAGTCACTTGTGATTGGTGAGGGGTCCATCTAACTTTAGAGATGGAGGGAAGTGCTGGAGAGGAGACTATCTGTGGCCATCTCCAGGGACGACTCTGTGAGTCCCTAGTGATTCTGAATCAGGCACAAGGATGTTGACAGGCAATTCCCTCAGGCAATTTACCTTAAAAAGATGCTTTCTTCCCACATCCCGCCACCAAGCCTATGCCTCCTGCCCGAGTCCGCGCAAAGGTAACCTTTACTGGGAGTTCTCCCAGACTCCCACTTGCCCAGCCAACAGGGTCCCTCAGTCACATCTTCAACGAATCATCCTCACACATTTCCACAGCAATTTCTCACCTCAGCTGTGGCCCTAACCCACTCACTGCCTGGCACGGTAGCGCTCAGTAAGTGTTTAATGCTGTGTGACAATGGACTACGTAGCCTCTTCAGTCCTGGTCCGTTTCCATCTTCTGCTGGGTCTCCTGACTCAAGGAAAGGAAGCTCTACCAAGTGGATCTTTTCCATTTGGCATACGTGAAAACCAGTTCAGAGCAGAGCTGGGATTGTCAGACAGAAAACACCACAAAAGCAGAAAGAGAACATGGGTCACATGACTCCTTGTGATGCTCTTGGTGAGTCACCCCGTTTCTCAAACTTGATTTTAAGGAAGAATATTGCTGGGTGGCTGGGAACTGGCTAGGCAGACCAGGGTAGCCTCAAGCTTGCAGCCGTCCTCTGGTCTTTGCTTGCTGACTTGGAGATGTTAGGTATGTGGCTCAGATAAGTCTTGAGATGACCTATGGGATCCATCTAATACAGCACAAGCAACAGCATTCTTCTATGTCCTGCACATTTGCGTTGCTCTCCACCTATCCATTCATTAGTGGCATACGTATTATTGATCATATCCTATGAGCCAGGTGCTGTTTACAGGAATATACTTTTGAGTCAGTCTGATCAAGTTTATCTTCCAGATAGGAGCTCTAGGGCCTGGGGAGAGCTTAAATATTCTTTGTCTCAGTTTCTCATGAGCAAACTGAGACTATAGTAATGTGGGATTCCCCTCTGTATGCTGTGAATATATTTTATTACCGTTGGTTTTAAAGAAACTACTTTGGCCTATGGCAGAGCAGAATATGGCTAGGCAGGAAGTTCAAACAAAGATACAGAGAAAAAGAATATGGAAGCCGGGCGGTGGTGGCGCACGCCTTTAATCCCAGCACTCGGGAGGCAGAGGCAGGTGGAGCTCTGTGAGTTCGAGACCAGCCTGGTCTACAAGAGCTAGTTCCAGGACAGGCTCCAAAACCACAGAGAAACCCTGTCTCGAAAAACAAAACAAAACAAAAAAAAAAAAAAAAGAAAAGAATATGGAATCAGGGAGACACTATGTAGCTGCTGAAGGAAAAAGATGCCAGAACCTTATTGGTAAGCCACAGCCTCATGGTAATACCCAGATATAGAAATGGGTTAATTTAAGATCTAAGAGCTAGCTAGGAATATGCCTAAGCTATTGACCAAACAGTGTTGCAATTAATATGATTTCTGTGTGATTATTCGGGTTCTGGAAGTCAGAAAACAAACAAAAAAAAAAGGCAGTCTTTGTTTACACTATTAGTGACTATTAGTCTATAACGTATGAAGAATTTCTATTATATTCTGCTATTGTAATAACTCAGATTTAATACCTTGAAGTTAATACCCGTTTTCATCTCAGTTACACAAAACAGAAGTTCAGGCACAGTGGGCCCCAGTTGCTTCTCTGCTGCAGGTTCACGTGGCCGAAATGGAGGTGTGGGTAGTTATGGGTTCCTCTTTGGAGCCTCAGGAGAAGAATCAAGCCGTGGATGAGATGCAATTCAATCCCATGTAGCTGGAGGACGGAGGCATCTGTTTCCTTTTTGACTATTGGCCAGGGTTATTTCAGCTTCCAGAAGTCACTTTTATTACTTGAATAACGGCTCCCTTTTTCCATCTTCAAAGTCAGCCACACATCACACCTTTCCTACGCTTTCAGCTCCCTCGTTTGGCTTTCTGACTCATCCCTTCTGCCTCCCATCGGAGGAACTTCTCCCATTTAAGGTCTTTTGTAGGTTAGACTGAGCCTGCGCAGAGTACTCATCCCTCTTCAAAACTCTTCCCAAGTCATACTGCCAAGCCTGTTTTGCCTTATAAGGCAACACTTCCATGAGCTGGGTATCAATATATGACATGGTGAGGTCACTCTTCTGATAATCATCAAGATTACATCAAGTATTGTACACAACACACTTAATATGCCTGACTATATTGCAACCAACCACTAAGTGCTGTCCACTATAGCTGTTATAAATTTTTCTCATGGTGCCTATGGATAAAGCAGGAAGGACATAGGACCCTAGCTAATGGATAAGGGAGGGGCATAAAGAGAGAAACTAGTTAGCTCTGATGGCAGGGTACACGGCCAGCACAGCAAGGCATCTGGGAAGCATCATCAGTCACTACTTTTGGAGCATGTGCTATGTTTCAGATACTTTGTAAAAGTGTTTCTCACTCCCACAACAGTGATTCAAAGCAGGAATCCCGAAGCCGTTTTATACCGGGCAAATGGGAGGTTAGCAGAATTAAGGAAAAACTCAAGACCTGGAGAGCGTGAGCAGTGAAACCGAGCCTTGGATCCCAATCAGTTCTTATGCCTCTCGCCACCTCAGCGTGCTGATCTCCACGCAGACCTTTTGTCAGCGGCCCTAGGTTTCCCGACTGTCCCGGGCGGCCCACGTACCACCAGCAAGGCTCGTTTTAGCTATCGGCGTGGATCTGAGGTTCAGGGAGAGCAGATTGCTAATAGTAAAGCGCAAAATGGCAGGGATGGGATCTGAACCAGCTGCATTCTGTTGTCTTTGCCCCTCCCACCTCTGAAGTGCTCAGGACATTCATTGGGTGGCTCATCATACAGGTGCTGAGTGGACGAGAAATAGGCGTTTTGGCCCTGACTCTTTCTACTTACTTCACGGAAAAGACAGCTAACAGATATGGTTGCTTTCAGTCACCCCAAATCAGTCTCTTCTTTCATGAAAGGTATTATATATTAAGAGCTATTTGGGCAGAATTAGTCTCTTTTTCCATATAAGGTATCATATATTGAGAGCTGCAGGTGATGGATGTTCCCCTGGAAGTGAGGATTCTGGGAAGGACCACGTGGCCAGGGTTCTGGGTCTGTTTCCTTCTGGGATTTGACTCTGGGCCCTTGTGAAGTTATCAACCATGGATACGAAGAAGCCACTAGATTCTTATTTACCAGATGGACCTTATTTCTGAAAGGTCAATTGAAGGCCCACAGAAAGGAGTCTGCACTATGCAGGGAGGCTATGAAGTCATCATGTTCCTCAGAGTTGGTCGCATTTTCTGCCTTCTTTGGATTCATGAAGAGATGGTTAGGCTACGCACTGGAGAATCAATAACTGCCAGTGTGCACACTTGTCACATGAGCTATTAACCTTTGCTATCTCAGGATAGCTTCTCTTTCCTATACCTCAGTCATTTTGGCTACATTTGGCTTTCTTGGTTCTTGGTTCTCTTGGTTCTGCTCTTGGCTCTGCTTCTGGATCTCTCTTCCTCTGTTTGTCCTCTCTCCTCTTTCCTTCTTCTTCTCTTCCTATTGTTCTCCCCTCCTCTCTCTCCTCTCAGTGTGGACCTTTCCAGATGCTCTGGCTGTATTCTCCTTCATATCTACAATACCTAGGAGTAGTCCTGTCCTCATTGCCACTCATCTAGTGCTGAAACCTGGGTGTGGCATACATGAGTCCCTCTTCCAAGGAACTAGGTCTCTCCAAACCAAGCTGCTGATTGGACTCTCCAAAGCTATGTGCATATCATTTATTTATTCTGGCTTCAGCCACAGAACCCTAGGACAAATGGCAGACTGATAAACCAATAGTCTATCTGGGCAGCTTTTCTCACTTTTATCCTTGCTATTGTTTCTTATGTTATTTATTATTATATTATCTATCATTATTATATTGATAAATAAATAAATAATCCAAGACACAGGATGGTACTATGTAGCCCAGGCTAGACTTGAATTCATGATCCTGCCTCAGTCTCTCAAGAGCTGGGAATACAGACTTGAGTCACTATGGCTGTTTCACTCTCATACGAGGCAAATTTTTCTCCTTGTCAGTGGACAGAAATGAAAAATAAGGTATATGGAGTTCCAGAAGCTGGTGCCCAGACAACCAAAGTAATGACAATACTGAGCAATTGCTATGTGTGACATTAAGTCCTTCCTATGTATTCTACCCCCCCCCCCGTGTGTGTGTGTGATAGAGTCTGTGCTCTATCACTATCTACCTTATTCATTTGAGACAGGGTCTCTAACCAAGTTACCAGGATCTGCTTACGTCTGTCTCTCAGAGTAAGGGTTACAGGTCCACGCAGACATGCCAGGTTTTAATAATTCTTAACATGGTGCTGTGTATATAGGTCCTCATTTTGCACAAGTGCTCTTACCCACTTGGGTATTTCCCCAGACCCTACATTATAGCGTTTAATTGTCTTACAAACCATATATGGCAAGTACTATCAATATCCCCATTTTACACATGAGGGAATCATGTTTTCCCAATGGTGATATTCCAAGCAAGGCAGCCCACTCTTTTTTTTTGTTTTGTTTTTTGTTTTTTGTTTTTTGTTTTTTTTTCAAGACAGGGTTTCTCTGTGGTTTTGGAGCCTGTCCTGGAACTAGCTCTTGTAGACCAGGCTGGTCTCGAACTCACAGAGATCCTCCTGCCTCTGCCTCCCGAGTGCTGGGATTAAAGGCGTGCGCCACCACCGCCCGGCATGGCAGCCCACTCTTGATTCCAGAAGATTCCAGCATCTTTTACTACATCCCAGAATGGGGCCATATGTTGTGTGACAAGACTTTTCCCGCAGAGATGCAAAACACATGTCTACTCGCCCCAGATAGCCCACAACAGACCAAATTTTGGACATCACCAGAGTCTAACTTGGTGAACCAATGAGTTTTTTTGGGTTATTTACAGGGATATGAGTGAGGGGTTCCTTACAGGAACAGAAATGACTCAAAAACAGCTGCATCACCAAAGCCCACCCTAGCACCTCTGACAGCTCACAAAAGCTGGGAATCTGGAGCTCATTGCACAGCCTGCAGGCTGGATAGTGTCCTTTCCAAGTGACTCATTTGGTCTAAACATCGCCCAGATGACTTCACTCACTGGTTCTACTTCAAGGCAGCTTCTCTGGTCTCAGTGTCTTTTTTGCATCTTGGCTTGTTTATTCTTGGGAAGATGGGCCTAGAGAATCTGGTCCGTTTCAGGGACTTCCTGAAGCTATTTTGGGTGGTTTGCCCTCTGACTTAAAGGAGCTTCCGTGCAGGATGGAATGTTTCAAAGTGTTACACAACACCATGGTGAACAGAGTCAGGGAGATCATTCAGCCCTGCTCACTTCATCATCCACGGGCTCTTCTCTGCGGCTTTCATGATCATGCAGGCCATTTTGTCGTTCCGTGACTCTGCCAGCCCACGATCCTCTCTTAGGGTGTGCGTGACCCGCTTGACTTTGTCTTGGAGACCTGGGCATTTTTAGAATAGGCTCAGAAGGAGGGGTGTGCTTCCCTGAGGTAGGTATCCCCCAAGACTGCCGTCTGCTGGGCCTTTTCTTATATTTTTGGTTGTGAGCCTAGCCTTTAACGGCTGAGCCATCCCTCCAGGCCAGGGCCTTTTCTTTAATGTAGCGCTAAGCAGTCTCTTGTTGATGCTGAGATCCTTGAGGAATGTGAGCTTTTATCCATCTTTTACATGCTGCACTCAGGCATGAGTCTACAGCAGAAGATAACAAGGAGCTGTTGGATGATTTTCATGTAACCAAGTTAGCGTAATTGGGTTTGTCCGGCACGTGTGGCAGATCTGAAGACCTTTCAAGCAGAGCATTTAATTTGCTTTGTACTTCGAACTACCACTATTCGAGCCACAGCAGTGTTGCTTTACTGCATGGGTCTCACTATGGAAAGTAATGGGAAATAAAGAAGTAAGCAAATAAAGATGAGCAACGCAGATCCGCATGGTTCTTGGTCATTCGGTGTGCACATTCTCATTGACTAAAGCACATGGACTTTCTAGATGAAGACAAAGTGACAGTTCAGGGTTGCCCTCTGACTTAAAGGAGCTTCCGTGCAGGATGGAATGTTTCAAAGTGTTACACTTGGTTCAGGGAAACCCAGGACAGGGACTTTGGAAAAAATAGTTCTGGGCATAACAGCTGCCTTGATCCTTTGTGGGTCTCTTTGCAATTCAGTTTCCTCATTTATAGAATGAAAATACCTGTAGATCTGGGGTAGTTGTACTAGAGGAGGGGAAATTGCCCACTAGGGAAAACACTTGCTATATGTCAGTGAGTTCGAATCCCCCCAATATATATGAAGTCAGATGTTGGGCATCCACACCTCAAAAATCATAGTGCTCCTGAGGGGAGCTGGGAGGTAGGAACAGGAGAATTCTTCAGTTTATGGGCTGGGTATCCTGGGATATCCCACAGGGGGAAAAAAAAACAAGTGAAATCCTGTCTTAAAGGAAGTGGAGAGGTGAGGCCCAACACTGAGGTTGTCTTGTGACCTCCTTATGTATACCATGGCTCACACATCTGGATTCAGGCACAGAAACACACTGCATCTATGCATACACATTTTACACACAGGGATAAAATGACCTAGAAATGAGAGCTATGCTTGGCTCATAGGCCGAGTAAAAGCTTTGTCTCTGGAGAAAGCTCTGTAAGAAATATGCGGCAGCAGATTGGGAGCAAGCCCTGGAGTTCTTCACGTGTCTCCCACCACAATCATCTTTACCTGTCTGCCCATGTGCTCTGCATGGTTTGTAATCCCCAAGATCCTAGTTCCTGCCACGCGTGCTGGCGTTCATGATCCCTGGCCCTTTCTTGGACGCCCACTGGCCTTGACTTATTCTCAAAGGTGCTTCCTTTTGCTGAGTTGGACAATCTCTTTCTCCTCTTGCACAATGTCTCTGATTTCACAGCTGTGACGACCCGCCTGGCAGGGAACTCTACCGTGGGACACTGACAGAGCTCAGCCAGGAACATCAAGACCTCACTGCCTTGGCATACTGCAGAGCTCGGTCGTCTGATTATAAGCAATGCACAGGAGAGCGTAGGCCTCTGATTATAAGCGACACAAAGGACTGCGCTCTCTCAACGCCAACATATTTTAGGTATCGGACAATTTGATGGTGAAGTTCATTCTCTCCTCGCATCTGGCCCTGATTTGTCATGATCTGTCGAGTAGCCTTGGGGCCAAAAGGACTGCCAGATTGGATAGTTTTCTTGGAAAAGCGCTATAAAGATGAAGGGTTCAAATGTGCTTTCAGCATGAATCCCAAGTTGCAGGCACCAAGGCCAATAGGAAGCACATGTCCAGCAGTGGGGATGGGGCATGGCAAGACAGATGTTATATGTGGTGTCCTTGGACTGTCACATGTCAAGAGAGAATTCCATAACTGTGACATTTTAGCATTGGTTCTAGGCATTCCAATCTGCTTTGCAGAACAAATCCGCATGACTTATTAACAAAATAGACTTGAAATGGCAATACGACGGAGAAATGATGGTCCTGGCAGGTTGGCTGGAAACATGATGTGTTGAGTGACAGTTGCAGTGTCCTCTGATAAGACATCTGGTGAGGTATGTACATGGTGCAAAGCTGGTCCTGATCCAGGCTGGGTGGGACTTGTAAATATGGAGGTGACTCACATCATAAGGGAACCATGTCACATGTACTGAAGAATGAGGAGAACCTGGCTATTTAAAAACTCACCTACTGGAGACCAAATTACCCAGCTTCATGGTTCATTCTCTGTGTTTCTATTTAACCTAGTGGTGTTGGTTCATTGTTTATTCATTCATCCATCCATCCACCCACCCATCCACCCACCCATCCATCCTTTTATCCATCCATCCATCCATCCATCCATCCATCCATCCATCCATCCATCCATCCATCCACACATCCACAGAACAGCTTTTGTGTACCAATGTAACATGATTTTGAATTTTAACTCAAACCCAAGAAGTCATATCAGCAGTAATTACAGGAAGGACAGACTCAACTGAGAAGGATAAGTTGATAACATTTAAGAAATGGGTGGGAAAAGATAGGCTCAGATGCAGAGGAACCCTGAAAAGCAATCACAAGGGTTCAAAGCAGAGATGATGGTACTGTGAACTGGCTTAGTGACAGAGAGACGGACAGGGAGAAAAATTCTGGAAAGGCTACCAAAGCAAAGACTGTGTTTAGTCTCACAAGACTGACCTGTTTTGTTGCTGTCCCCTTAATTAGGACAACAGTGCTAGTTCCTGACCCTACAGGAGATGCTCTTGGAGGAGACACAGTTTTGTTGTGTTAAGAATGAAGGGGAACAGGGGATTCATCTGCACAGCCTGGGGTTGAGAATGATCATCCCAGTGAGAGCTCTCCAGGTTTGGACTCTGGACTGGAAGAGATTCCACCACTTTGTTGTACCGTAACAACCTTCCTTGGAGATAAAGACATTTCATCCTACAGAAACTTCCTTAAGTTAAGGTTAAAAAACAAACAAACCCAAAAGCTCAAAATAGCTTTAGGAAGTTCCTAAAACTGACCAGATTCACTAGACCCCTCCCTGCCAGAGTAAGCAATAAAAACAAGAAAACAAAACAACAAACAAACAAAGCAGCCCAAAGCAAAAGCCTCTGAGACAAGTGGCCTTGAACTCTAATGAAGACCCTGAGAAAAACTAAGCTATGAAAATGATTTTGAGACCAGACCAAGTTATGAAAACAATTCCGAGACTAGACTAAATGGCAAACAAACAAACAAACAAACAAACAAAAACAAACAGACCCAGAAAGACTACCTGGAAGATGTTTAGACCAACTGAGTCACTTGGAAAGGATATTCTTCAATCTACTGAGCTGCCTACGGGCCATGCAGTTTGCTCCAGATTCCGGGCTTTTGTGAGCTGCCAGAAGAGCTAGGCTTTGGTGATGGCAGCTACCTTTGAGTCATCTCTTCTCCTGTAAGGAACCCCTCACCTATATCTCTGTAAATCATGCCAGTAAAACTCATCGGTTCAGCAAGTTAGACTTTTGTGTCATCCAGATCTTGGTCTGTTGCGGGCTCCCTGTCTGGGCTAAGCAGGCATGTGTTTTGCATCTCCCCAGGGAAAGTTTTATCATACAATACCATCACTGACGTTAAAAATTCTAGACAGGACACCTGCACAGCTGTGTGGATAACTTGGTGTTGTAGGGTAATGATGCTGGGAGTGAGTTGTCTGCGCATAAAACTTTTATCTATGTTATCTGCCAGACTGGTGCCTTATACCTCTAGATTCCGGGGACAAACCGGACTTGCAGTGGGTGAACCAGCAGCCCTACCTATACTTGCTCATCAGTTCCTTCCCCTTTATTCTTTCTTAAACCTTGCTCCAGTCAGGCTATCTCTCAATTATTCACCCCCCACCACCACCACAGGCAATGGATTTCTACATTGTTAAACACAAGGTCAGTTGTTTGTCTCCATTTCCTTGGTCCCTGTGTTGACAGCATAGATCCTTTCTTTCCGCTGCTCATCTTATACCCCCTTGGCTTTCCTCCCAGCTCACTGACTGCTTTTCCTTTTTGTTAGCTCCTCATGAACTCTCTGATTTCTTAAAATTGAATATGCTGGGTTCAGTCTCAGGGTCCCATCTTTCTGGGCTCACCCTCTTTGATGATGTCACCTAGTCTTGCGGGCCGAAAGGCTGTGGGTATGCTGACAAGCCCCAGTCTCTGTTTCCGTCCCTGCATCTCTTTGGCGAACACTGGTTCTTTTCTAATTGCCAATGCCATGTCTCTCAGGTACTGAAACAACCCCCAACCTCAGTTTTCCACAACATAATTCCCGGGATTCCAGACAAAATCTGTTTCTCTCAGTCCTTCCCATTTTAATAAACAATTTCTTTCATCAAATCACTCGGTCCCTCCCCCACGAGCTGTCTTTCCTGAAGCTTCTCTTTTTATTGCACTCCACATTCAATCTACCATCTTCTTTCTAAATACATCCCAGCTCCCCCGTCCCTCATTCCACAAATGTTGCCATTCCAGCCTAAGTCGTCCTTGTGCTTTCTGTGCTAATCATTGTGTGTTCCTTCTTGTACCTCTACACTTATCTCAACGCCGAACACTTTAAAATGTATGCCACTTGATTCCGCCTGATGGCTTAAAACTTCCTAATAGATTTTCGTCCCACAAACTGAGATGACCAGCCCTTACAGTGACCAACATTTAAGGCTGTATATTCTCAACCTCTTCTCTTGAGTCATCCGCTACCACCTCACCTTCGCGTACACTCCGACACTTGTCTCAGAGTTGACCCTAAAATATACTGCCCTGAGTCTTCCGGTCACTCAAGGCTACTGCATCAAAGTTCCATAGACTGGCTGGCCTCTGAACAGCATATATTCATTTCTCAGAGTTTTCGAAACTGGATGACATACAGGGGTGGCCTCATGGCCTGGTTCTTGTGGGGACCCTCTTCCAAGTTGCAGACAGCCAGTTATACCTTGTATTCTTATATGCGGCAAGAGAGCTCTCTGAAGAGCCTTGTAGAAGGTCATTAATTTGATCAATTAGGACTCTACCCTCATGACTTAACTGCCTTCCAAAGGCTATGCTTCTTAATAATGTTGCATGAGTTTGTGGAGAAAACCTTTACCTCATTGTACTGGGCAGACAAGCATTATCTTTAAGTTGAATCACCAACATTGCTCCCATGGCTAGAGGTCTTCTTCTATGCTCCTTCTGCTTAGAAATGCTTCATATCCAGCCAGCTATGTGCATGCTCACTTTCTTATTTCCCTTGAATGTTTGCTCCTTTGATGACTTGTAATGCAGATCCCAGAAAGAAGATTTCTGAAGGTACCATCTAATTCTCCAGTATGCAATGCAACCTCTAATCAAATCTAGTTTTCCATAGTATTGTCTGCCACTGTATCTGTTTCATGTTATACTAGCTTGCTTATTATTCATTTGTACCATCATGGATAGTTTTTCCTGTATCCCTGGTCTTTAAGCCTTATACTTTTATCTAAAGTATGACAGGGCTCAGAAAGTAGTTGGCAAATAAGTAGATTGAGTTGTTGAAGTCAAGTGTAGCATGTTTATTGCACAATTGTTTCCTTCCTTCCTTCCTTCCTTCCTTCCTTCCTTCCTTCCTTCCTTCCTTCCTTCCTTTTATTCTTTTTTTCCTGACAGGGTTTCTCTGTGTAACCTTGGCTGTCCTGGAACTCAGGAGCTGGCCTCTAATTCAGGGAGTTTCCACCTACCTCTGCCTCCTGAGTGTTGGGATTGAAGGTGTGAGCTGGCACCACCACCCAGCTCATGGTTTTCAAGAGGAATACATCCTACGCTTTCCCAGTGGCCACCACAGGGAGCAGGGAGACAAGTGGATCTCATGAGTAGATAGTTGAGGGACATTCAACTCAGAAGAGGTTTATCACGGGCTTTGTCTCCATCGTGATGCTTCTGGCCTAGAGGAGTTAATGAGCTATAGGAAGACAGAGAGAGTATAAACCATGATGCTAAGTAGACTAATTTTAGGTACAAAAAACATGTAAAAACTTGTGGAGTGGACCTGGAAAGGAAGGAGAGAAGAAGGGCAGGTTACCAGGGAAACACCCACAGAACAGGGATGGCATTTGAGATGTGTCTGAGTCAGATGAGAGGACTATCCTAGAGACAGAGTGGAGTGAAGGGCTCAGTATGGAAGTATAAAACAATAGCGTGGGTCTGGTCAGCAAAGAAGGTGGCATGGTAATTGTGTTTCAAATAAATGGACACTTTCAGCAAGAGGTGAATACAGGCAGATGGCTGAAAACTTGTTTGGGAGAGAATAGTGATGCTCTGGTGAAGAATTTGGCTACTTCCTGGTAACTAGCCCATTGCATTCTTGAGCTGTGTCATAAAATTGACTTGGTAGCATAGTAATATTTGGCCTTCAACATTGAAGAGCACAGCAACTTTGAGCCTAGCTGGGAAACTACTTTTCAGAAGGTAATCTTCAAATGACATTGACCTTCCTTCCAGGAGACATTCTGCATCCACAATTTATTTTATGTTCATTCATCGTTACTTTACAGTTGTAGATTCAACATCGTCCCTCTTTGGTGCAACGAAAGACATCAGTGAGGGACACAATAATAGGTGGATCTGAGGAAATACATGACAAGGAAGCTTAACCAATTCAGAGTCAGAAAACCTTTCTCGGAGGAAATCATATTGACATCTTTAAAGAATAACAGTTGGCCAGAAGGGTAAGAAAACTACCCCAGGAAGTAAGTAAGCAGGTGCAAGTCGTCTGGGTTGGAAGCATTTTGTCTTTCACATTTTGGGGTAAACACCAGGCTTTGGTACCCCCCAGGATGTCTGCTGCATGATGAGTACAAATAAATAGTAACGTAATGAACAGATCAAGGCATGAGTCAATGAAAATGTGATTAGCGATTTAACATTGTAGAATTCACTTTCTTGACTCTCGTGTGGGTTGTATTTAACTGTAACCAGGAAGAGAGGTCAAGTGCATCAGTCAGCTTACCATCATGGTAATGAAATACCTGTGACAGTTAGCTTAAGGAGGAAAGGGTTGTCCTGGCCTACAGACTTAGAGATGCCACTCCAAGATCAGGTGGCATCATTGCCTTGAACATCTGTGGAAATATATGGCAGGACAAACCTGCTTATTATACCTTGAGCCAGTAAGCAAAGCAAGGAAGATAAAGAGGCCTGTTCTCACAATTCCTTTGAGGGAAGACCCACAAAAGCCTAAAGACCTCCCCCAAATCACCACTCCCTTAAGATTCTCCCACTTCCCAGGAGCACCATTTTGAGGATCAGATTTTTAACAGGTTTGGGGGGAACACTCACCATTCAAATTATGGTATCACCTTTTTTCTTGGATATGACTTGGTATTGGTTGGCTATAATATCAATTGTCACCCAGGTTTTTCTGCAAAGTCTTTTTTCTTATAGAATCAGAGATTCAGAAGGTATCAGAGTGGAGAGGTGTGTGGCAATCAGGTCTTCCAACCCTCGTTATACTGAAATCTAAAACGACTCAGTATCTTGTCTGTGTTTGGAAAACGGTTCATGCAAAAAATGCCGGGGCAGGAATAGGGGCATGAGGCAGTTTTCAAAGCCTGCATAATAATTCCTCAATTCTCCAAAGGCAGGGAAATAACTCTGTAAGGTGGTGGCTGGAGTGTTGGTGGTAAATGTTAAAACAACAACAAATTCTGGATTTGGGCCTGAAAGCAAGGGAAATAAGCAGTAACTGTTGATTCAGATAGGCCCTTTCCGGCTCCGTGGAATAACAGAAAGCCCACGTGAGTCTCGCTGACTTCAGAGAGCTGTAAAGACTTTGCAGAGGAATTTTCATTAGTCTTAACTTTTTCTCCAAGGCCCAAGTGACTGCCTGCAGTGACTTCACTAGCGAGTGGCTTCTGCGGCGAGCCTTTCACCGTGCTCCACAGACTCTCTCTGCCTATGCTGGCTGATCTCAGAAGTCCTGTTTGGCTCAAGGTTGCAAAGGCCTTTCCATTCATTTTCTTCTAGAAAGTTTGATTTTCCGTATAGGTTGATGGTCTATCTTGAGGTGATCCCTGTTCAGTATACGGACTGGACTGGAGTGGTTTTTATTCTCTCCCCCTTCCCCGCACCCCAGATAAACGTCCGTTCACTGAAACCTCTCATGATTGTTTAATTTTGCACCTTTGCTGAGAAGAATATGTATGAGAAGAATATGTATCTTAGTGTCAGGATCTGTGTAGAGTTATATGAATCTTGGAATTGGATTGTGCAAGTTACCCTCCCGCTTCCCTTTCTTTTACATTGTGAGTGTTTCTGCACGTTGATGCCTGTGAGGATGGTGGGTGTCTTTCTCTAGCGCTCTTCACCTTAGTTCCTGGGGACAGTCTCTCATTGAAGCTGAGCTCAGCTGGCGACCAGCAAGCCCTAGCTCTCTCCCCCAACTAGAGTTAGAGGTGCACACACGACCTTGGCTGGCTGTTGACACGGGTGCTAGGGATTTGAACTTAGGTTCTCCTGCTTGCATAACAAGGACTCTTACCCACTAAGCCATCTCCTCAGTCTCTTATTTTTCTTAAGAAAATATTTTGTCTTATCTGTATCAGCTAGATCCTTTATTTGTCTACATAAATTATATAATCCCTTGTCGTTTATTTAGAAGTTTCTGTCGTCATTTTATTCAGCTTCCTAGTTGAATGTGTGAAGAGCGATCCTTTAACAATGTGGAACCATCCAGCAAAGGCTCACGGCTGCCTCTGCCACAGTCCTCAGCAAGGTTCTGCTGAGGCTGCTGTTAAAGAGTCCCGCACATTTAAAACTTTTTTCAAAATAGTCTACATTTTGATGTTTTGAAATCGATTTCTGATTTTTCTTCGGTCATGTGTGGACAAGCAATTGGCCTTCGTTTTATTTTGCCCGTTTCTTAAACTCTGCCAAACTCACTTAGCTCTCATGCCTTCCCCACTCGAGAACCCATAATCTTCTTCCTGTGAGATACAATTCATGAATCAAGTCAATGTGCTCTCTTCCCTGTCCATCTTGATGTCTTTTACTTACTTAGAATCTATTTCCAGGCTCTGCCTTGAGAGGTTGTGTAGTTGCTGCTTTCGTTGTCTTGCAAAGCCATGGCTGTGTGCTGAGACCCACACTGGTTCCTAGAGTTTGAAAGACTCTACCCAGAAAGGCAAACCTGGGCATCTCAGCCCTGTCCCCTGAGCCCAGCTCTCAATGACCTCTCAATGAATATTGCTCCAAGGAGGGGCTTGTCAGCTCCAAAGGAAACTTAAGTCAGTTGTCAAGGTCTGTATATGAAAAAAATGAAAAGTGTTTCAAATTTCTTTCTGTCTTGCTGTACTACTGTTATGTTTAGACTTCAAAAGTTCAGCATTTTAACATATTAATCAGTGTAGTCCTGATAAGATATTAATCTGGCCCTGGTAAAACACTGGTTCTGGTATTATCATAACCATAGTTATTAATCTTGAAATTCACACACACACACACACACACACACACACACACAAAAAAAAAAACCACAGTTCCACCAATTTGGCCAAATTTAAGCAAGCTTTTTATTAAGATTTTAGAAACTGTCCAAGATGGAATTTGGCCAGCATCATCATCTAGAGACTTTCCAGGTAAGTGGCCTCAATACAAATGTTGGCAAAGCTAATATGTGAAAAACCCATAGGCCACCATACTTTCCCATGAGGCTTTGCTGTTATTTTTCATAAACTACACCCCCCCCCCAAATCCCAGGAATTTACCTGGTCCTCAGGCAGGTGTTATTGCTCAAAAACTACAATTACCAGAATCCTAGGAAGTTACCTGGTCCTTGGGCAGGTGGGGCTCAATAGGTTAACTTAGGTCTAACAACAGGCTCAAGATTTTAAATTGCCTTTGGCCCTGCCATGGCCCAGGCAGAATAGCAGAACTACCCAGCCATCCTGCAGAACTGTGCTATTTAAGTCTCTGGGATTTGGGATGATTTGTTCTTCAGCAAAGCGAGAGAGTGGTGCCCACATTTCCTACACGCAAAGCAAGGCCCAGGTAGTGGAGACAACCCATGAGAAGCCCGCAGAACTAGAAGGGATATTTAGGGCTTCTTTTCATCTGGATCGTTGTTTTATTTTTGAAAATTTAGTAGCCCTCACACTTGGAACTTCCTATTATTAAAGTAACCTCGGAGGTTTTCTAAAACCCCAAGATGCCCCATGGTCTGAGCTGTATCTAATAACGCAGCAATTAGCCTTGTTTCTAGATGTTCCTTACGGGAAACAGAAACCGAAAGTCTTGAGGACCGGTTCAGATTGAGCTGTTTTGCATCCTTACTGTCAAGCAGGCTTAGAGCCTCGAAACTTGAACACTCTAAAATTGGGAGAATATGAAAAAAAAAAAAAAAAGACTCGCAACATGTGTAGGGTTAACGACTTAAAAAAAAAAAACCCCTAACAATCGCTGTCTGTGTAAGTCAAGTAAGTGTTGACTGAGTCTATCAATTTGTAAGTCCAAACAACTTCCAGATGGTTCTAATAACAGTCAAAGTATCTTGTATTTGATTAGTGCCGTTCAGTTTACAAAGCAGTGACCATCTGTGTCCTCATTTTCAACCTCACAGTTCAGTCTGTCAAAGAGGCAGTCCAGAGGTCACCAGCTCCATTTCCTAGAAGAGGAGACTGAGTCCTGGGAAAGAGAAGGGACTAGCACAAAACCAATCAACAGGTAAGCAGGAAAACAGAGTAAGCCAGATCTCCAGATCTCATGCTCCATAACCAATTAATAAGTAACCAGAAAAACCAAGAGGAAGCCAAACCTTCAGATTTCATGGGCAATGATTTCTCTGCATCATTCCTTTTATTATTGCTTATAGATTGAGGACACCTTTTCTCCACTTCCATTTTAGTAGCCGTGAAAGGAGCAACAACTATGTGACAAGCACAGATGGCAGGGACAGAGGGGTGTGAAGGTGGCAGAGTGGCTGATGCAGGTTGGGTGTCCTTGCAGCAACAGTGATGGCGGCCTTTAGCTGGGTTCTCTGTGTTCAGCCTTAGCCTGAAGTCTTACATAGTCTACTAATAGCCAAAGTGATCCTGTCAGGTCTGTGCAGCTGACACCCTCATTTCAGAGAGGTGACTGAGGCATAAAGGCCACTTGTAAGCGGTTGAGCTGGGGTAACAAGTCCCACAGGAGGCGAAGGGAAACAAGGGAAAAAACCTCACTGATCGCAATCTTCATGGACAGGGACATGGAGGATGTTGGGGTGTCAGAAGACATGAGCAATACGGTGGGTAGCTGGCATACAAGAGAATGGCAAGGCCATGGGGCCATGGTTGATTCAATAGGGTGAAGGTTCATCTGGAAGGGACAGAGTACAGAAGAGCGGCCACACAGCCACACAACCACATAGCCACAGGGCAGGTGCGACCCAAATACTTGCCAACAGTAACAGTGTGGGCGTTCCTCAGTGTTCCCCACTCCAGCACGGCAGGATGCTCATCCCAAAGCAAGACTAGCTGGAGTGTTCAAGTCTGGCTGTCTTTATTAGCTTGGCTGTGCGTTCAGCCCACTTCATCCACGCTGTTGACACAGTTTCGTGCCAGTCCACACCTGATGGGCCACTGCTCAGTATCAGTCCTAATTATCGTTATTACTGAGAATCTTAATTGGCATAATTACCACCAGCATACATTTTGATTAATAGCTGTTAACAGCAATTTATGTTTCATTATTATGGCCGAGATTTAATTATTTAATGGATATAACAATTAATAAGAACTTACATTTATATGGGACTTGATAATTTTGCAAAGTGGTTTCAATCATAAACTGTCAGGCGATCCGCCCCGAAACTCCGGGTAGCAGCAGCTTGTGAGTTCTCAGCCCCTTTCGTAGGCCAGGAGGTTCAGATAGAGAGGTGTTGGGGTTCGTTTCATGTCCTGCCTCCCACTTTAGGTCACCTCTCCACCGGCAGTTAGGGTTCATCATCCTCGTTAGGAGGAGCTCTCGTGTGAAAAGCACAGAGCAGGTTCTGGCTTGAGTTTCACTTCTCCTGGGTATGAAGGAGCCCAGAGAGCCTGAGCTCTCAGACCCTAGCCCAGAAAAAGCAAGAAATGTCATTTACTTTGTACAGAGCAAGGAAACAGAATCTGATAAATTAATGCTTGATCAATGATAACTGTCGTTGCTGTGTCCCTTTTGGATCTTGACTACTATCAGCAATAAGGGGTGTCTCTTGTGTAACTAACTGCCCTCGATTTACAGCTCACAGATACAGTGGGAAGGTCTCAAGCATAAAGCGGAGGCTGCCTTCCTGGGCTAAGAGCACCTTTGATCAGTGGTTCTCAACCTGTGGGTTGCAACCCCCTAGGGGTCACGTATCAGATTTTACATTATGATTCTCATCAGTAGCAAAATTACAGTTATGAAGTAGCAATGTAATACTTTTATGGATTGAGGTTACCACAATATGGGGAACTGTATTAGAGGGTCACAGCCTTAAGAAGGTTGAGACTCACTGGCCTAAGAGCCTAGCCCCAGTGACCTCAAATCCGTGCGTCTGCTGCGAGACTGTTTGATAGGCTATAGGTCTCAGTCACAGGCGTGGCTGTGTTGAGAAGTGCGAAGGCCACAAGAATTGTCATGAATGAGTAGTAGGCTTTGGTAGGCAAGAAGGGACGATGCCATCTATATTCACAAGTGGGTATGTGGTCCAGATATCTTGCACATATTATGATATTTAAATAACATACTATTTTACAGAAAGAAGTCATGTGGAAGAAAGTACTGTTTACCACATTTTGCAGATGGAGAGGCTGGTTAAGGCTAAGTGATTGTCTCAATGTTACATCAAAGCTCTAAGTGGCCCAGCTGTGTGCTCTTCTGCACACAGCAGCTGCTAACACTTCACGCCTTTCCTCTCTGCAAGGGTCCTGGGCTGCCTCTGGTACAGGAGGTGGAGCCCTGGGGGACCCAGAGTAGAGTGCTGACCAGTGACCTCTTATCTCTTGGCTCCAGCCTGTCCCATGTAACTTGGTCCCAGCCATCTCCTGGGCACTTTTCCCCTTGGTGAGTTTTTCCAGATGCCTGTGAAGGGGGCTTAGTGTTGATACTGGTTTAAAACCAGCTTAGTCTTGTCCCGTACCCGGCAGACACTTCTAGGCTTTTGAAGCCTTGTTGTAGATGCTGGTGACAGACGTTTGACCCGTTGTTTTTCCTTTTATCTTTGCTGAAATAGATGCGGCTGGTAACCCCAAGCGATAACCCAGTGTTTCCAGCTGATGGCTTGGGTCTGGCCATGTGAGACCTGTTACCCTGGGCCTCCTTCAGTGACAAAAGTATCACGGCTGGTCATTACGGTGGCTGTTTGCTGAGGATCCATCTTCAATGCTGAGCAAAGATACAGCCTATCCCTAATCCTTACAATGTGCGAGGTACTGTTAGTATCATAATTCAATACTTGAAATATTTGAAAATACCTAGAGGGGGTAAGGAACTTCTTAACATCAACCAGCATAAGACAATATTGATTTTAAGCCCTTGGCTTCCTTTATATATCATTTCTTTTCTGTGTTTTCCTGGAACTTTTCTCTAAATAGAATTCAAAGGATCCAACCCTGCCCTTGTCCTCCTTGGCCCTAACAAGTTCCCTCATCTTATACTTCCTGCTTCTGATCTTACTCATATGCAGATGACATTTAAAAGGACAGTCCCCAGACTGACACCTCTTTCTTGATCCTTGAACATGTCAACAAATCTTAACCTTTGTCTTTAGCCTGCTCATTTACCTTCTTGTAATAGCACCCCCACTCTTCGGAAAGCAGTTTCTTTCACCGCATCACCCCAACATTCCCTGCCCCTCATTAGATAGCCAGTTACAAGCCCCAGGGCTCTCTTGGGCAGGTTCTTTCCCTCACTGACACAGGGACTCAGGCGGCAGATCTGGCCTCTCCTGACTATGAGTTCTGTTTGCTGTTGATGTCTGGCAACAGGCTACTGTAACAGCTTTCTTCAGATCTCCCTGCTGTCTTTATTCTCCTCTTTCTCTTTCTGGTATCTGGGTGTAGCTAAAATTCCCTTTCCCCCAGAGAGGGAGACGTAAAACAGGGTCTACCCCTCCTACTGAGGCACAATTCTGAAGTTTTTCTCTGGGGAACCAGTAAGTTTATTGTACTCCTTACAGACCATAGGTAAGGGGTTGTTTATGGGGTGTCTGTGCTCTTCCCTAAACAGGCACCATCTGCAAAACCTTTACTCAGACAGGATGAAGGCTTCCCCATAGCCCCAATAAATGGAGCACTCTACCCTGGTGTCCCCAGGCCTAAATTCTTAGTCCCTCCCTGAGGCCTTAGCATGCAATTAAGGGAAAGGTGCACACAACAGGTGAGAGGAAGTGACTGGATACTCAGGCAGGGTCTTGTGACTCTCCCCATACCTTTATGAGGGTGTATAAACAGTCAGTAATCCCAGCTGGGATGACGCAGGTTTTTGTTTGTTTGTTTGTTGTATTTTGCAGTGGGGCACTTCTGGACCCCACACGACTGCAGTTGCTTAGCTTGGAGGGTCATCATACAGAACACCGGGCTGCAATCACCCTTCAAAAGCACCTTTACTAAGCAACCACAAGCTGGCCCAACTCACTATCCTGGCCTAGCCTGATTTCCCACAATACCCCCTGCAGGTACCTGCTTGAGTCAAAACTCGGTGGTTCGCCATTCCAGAGTTTGTTCTCACTTCTGTTCTCCGAGCATGTGTGGATGGGAGAGTGCAAGGCTTTGCTAACAGGAAAGTTTGCGGAGCAGTCAGCATTTGAGCCGATCTTTGGAGATAGACGGTATTATAATTACGCTGGCCAGCCCTGTCACACTCATTACTGTACACAGAGACAAGGGAGGAATTATTTTTTCCATTTGACACAGAATTAAGCAGAGGCACGGAGAGATTTGAGGCCATACATCGGAACAGCGACAGAAGCCCGAGACATCTGGGTTACGTGTGACGTGACTTTGGTGTTTATACAAGCCAGCCCTAAGCGGGAGAGAGTAGGGAGTGCACCAGATGAAGTTCAGGGCTGGGAAATCTGGGTCCAGGATTGTGCTACTCATGAGCAGTGTAACCTTGGAGAAACTGGTTGGCTTTCCTGGCTCTCGTTTTCCCATTTCTAGTCTGTGCATGTGCCAGTGACAGAAGGTAATGGAGCATTGTCCCCACTCAGAGCCTGCTGCAGCGTCCTCTCAGTGTCAATCACTGCCATTAGCAGATACCCTCTGGAGGGGACATTGATTCCTAGGGTTTTGGGAAATGATCCCTTACTGTGCAGAGATGGAAGAAGAACCCAAGTAGAAATTCACATGCTCCTGCTTACGGATGGCGTGGATGCTTTGGCAAAGAGGGGCTGTGAGATGTGAGGCCCCAGGAGCGCAGGTAACAAAGCCCCACTTGGAGCTTCCTTCTGAAGGAAGGAAGAACCAAGGACATAGGCTGAGGGTCAGATAAAATTTCTAGACTGAAGGTCTTAGTCGGTTCTGATGCTAAAGGAAGCCCAGGAGGGTGCCTGTTTCTCGTGCCTGACTACGAAGTAACCTTTCCCCAGCTACACCGGTCAACTCTGACTGACACATTTAAAGGTCACCTCTTGTCATTTCCACCCGAGAGAGCAAGCACAACTGACGCGTGACTGTCTGTCGATGTGAATTCTGAGGCAAGTTCTCCCTGTGCAGTCTTCTCTAGTCTGGAACTCATTATATACCAATCTTCTTGTGCTCAGAGATCCTCCTGTCTCTGTCTTCTGAGTCCTGGGATCATAGGCATGATGCCACCATCCCCAGCTGTTGTCTGCTGGTCTTGATAGCCACCTTAGTAATAGTCTGGCGGGACAAGAAAGCCCTTGGATTTGGGGGCACAAAGTTATTTCAGAAGTCAGGAATAACAGAATAAATACTTACCCACTACCTAGCGTATGCCTGACCTTGTCAGCTTCCTTCCTTGGCAAACAATCCAGTTTTCTTCTCTGTAGAATGGAGTTTGGCTTGAGGTTTCTGGTTTCTCCATTAGACCATATCTCCAACTCTGACATTCCCATGTTTGGAGTTGGCACCAGAATATTGCCTACTGTAATATTACGATTTATCATGGATTCTGCCCCCTCCCACATCCACTCCACTTCCATCCTTGCTTTCCACTTCAGTCTCTTTGACACACGGGTGCCGGCCGATCTGCTGAGGAGTCGTGACAGGTTCTCCCGTCTCTCTGGGTCTCCTCATGTTCTGTTTCTCCTATGCACACTTTCATGGCATCTTTCATCTATAGCATCTTTCTGAATCATGCAGGACTCAGTGTAAACATCATGTCTTCCAGGACGTGTCTCCCACGACCCTGCTCCCCTGTCAGTCTAAGCTTGTCCTTGGTGCCTCAGGCTGTGTCTCACTGGAGCACGTGGTGAAACTACACTCTGGTGTTAGCTTCCTATTTGATTTCATCTTCCTAGTTATGTCACCAGCTTATCCCCTCCCCTACCACGTATGAACTAGTCTTTCTTATTTGGCTTGTTCTAGTTTCTACTTCTTCTGGGACCCCTTCTCTAACTTCCATGACAACATCATCCCCCTGTACCCATTTCATCCACTAACACCTACTAATGTATCCCCCAGAGACTCTCCTTCTCCTCCTCTTAAGCATCAATATCAGCCAGGTGGTGGTGGCACACGCCTTTAATCCCAGCACTCGGGAGGCAGAGGCAGGAGGATCTCTGTGAGTTTGAGGCCAGCCTGGTCTACAAGAGCTAGTTCCAGGATAGGCTGCAAAGCTACAGAGAAACCCTGTCTCGAAAAACCAAAAAAAAAAAAAAAAAAAAAAAATCAATACCTGACATATAGTTATCAACTGAACATAACCACGGACTGACTTATAGAACAAAGAGTCTCTCTGCTCCTGAATACACACAGCCTACAACATGGAAGGAACTTTTACCAACCTTCCTGCTCCATGAGCTGTAGTAGTAGTTTCTTGTCAGGCCAACAGCCTACAAATAACAACATGGAGGTTATTATTATTATATTAATATTAATAACTTATTATTAATTATTATAGCTCGGTCTTAGATTAGACTTGTCCCACTAGCTCTTATCCTTGGCTCTTATCCCACGAGCTCAAATCCTTGGCTCAGGAGTCAGACTGGCCTGGATTTGAATACTGATCTGACCATCTAGTAGCTGAGTGGAAAAGTAACCTCTCTAAGCACGTTTCTCAGTCTACTCCCAAGTGACTGGTACCTGCACCCATCTAAGATGCTGGGTGTGAAGATGCAGTGGCTAAAACAGGAAGGTATTTAGCACAGCACATTTTTTAAAGAAACAGTCATATATCTCACTCCCGATTCTTGGCTTAGATTTCATCTCATCCTTCGGACTTTGACTCTCTCTCTCTCTCTCCTCTCTCTCTCTCTCCCAATTCTTCCTGTCCAGCCATCCCTGCAACACTTGTCTTTGCTCTTTTGTAAGCATCACAATCCCACAGTGCAAACCTTGTCCACTAGGAGCATAGGTTACGCTTTGTTACCAAACACCCACGTCTATGGCTTTGACCCATCTTCCCTCCAGTCTCCCCTCATAGCCCACTTCCCAGGTAGTAAAAAGAGGTAACTGGGTTATTCTGTAACTTCAGGCCATAAAAACTTTTGAGCCAGAGTACAGGAAGGATGCCAACAACTCCTCTCTTTCCCTCTCTCTCTCTCTCTCTCTCTCTCTCTCTCTCTCTCTCTCTCTCCCTCCCTCCCTCCCTCCCTCCCTCCCTCCTTCCCTCTCTCTCTCTCTCTCTCTCTCTCACACACACACACACACACACACATACACACGCACGCACACAATATCTTTCCTTCTGGAATATTTATTATTTACACACCATTGAGTTTCCTTCAGCCATTTTTCAAGAGCAGCATAAAGTGAATTCTCTACCGAGAACAAACGAGCAATTGAAAGGGATTTCACGCCTGAATGCACTCATTCTGCTAAGCCTGGCCATCATGGCTGCTACCTTTCTGTTCATTATCAAGGGAGCTGGAGTTTGTCACTTGCACCAGATCGTGGCCCCCTCCTAGAGACCCTCCGGAGAAGGCCTCCTCGGTTACCGTAGTAACGTCTTCCTTCCTGGATGCAGACCCACGGAGGCACAGGCTGCTGCGACCCAAGAGGGGCCTTGTTTAAACAGGAAAGAGCAGACAGTTTAATGAGCAGCTTTGCAGTTCAGATTCCTACACAGTTCCCAGTAGTTGAAGTAATAAACTCCATAATGAATGTTTCTTTATTTTAGTTTTTATGTTTGTTTTCTTCTCTTTCTTCTGCCTTTGTTTCTCCCGATCAATCTCCAACGGATGGTAGGCATTTCTAATTAGTAGGGAAATACATTGAGGGAAAAGGTCACCACATGTATGGACCTGTGTCCCATTTATTCTTCATGATATTTCCATGACATACATAATTCTAACATTGGGGAAACTGAGAGTCAAAGAGCTTAAGTTACCAGCCTTGGACACTTGGCTGTTTGTGAGAAATGGACCTTTCCAATGAACACCTCCTCCTACCAAATCTGAATTCGTTAATAAAAGTGGAGTTAAATGTGTGTTTTTCCACAGGTAAACACCATTTGCAATTTGACCCACAAAGAAGTGTAACATCAGCTTGCAGGGACATTAATGACTAACTAGGTTGAGGAGACAGTCAAAGAAGCCAATCATTAAGCTTTTCCTTTAAAGGGGACTTTTGTCCTTCGTTACCTTTGATGGTTCAAGACCCCGAAACCTGCGGGGAAGCTTACTCCACAAGGCTGAAGTCAAGAAAAGAGCTGAATGGTTATTTGGTCACATGGTAGATACCAGGTGCTTTCCCTACGCTGTCTACCCTGAGGGGTAGATTCTCTCCCCTTTTTACTGTCAGTAAATAGAGCATTAGCAAGGTAAAGGCAAAGAGCCAAACCAGCGTCTCTAATTTCCAAGCTTGGTGCCCTGCTGGTGTTTCTTCTGCTTCTTCAGAAGAAATTCATACCAGAGAATTGAAGACCTTTTGTCTCAAATTAGATGACGTTTTTCTTTTCCTTTCAAAGGCAGGCTTTCCAGGAAGAAAAATGTGCCTGCATTAGGGAGAGATTTTCTATAGTTCCAAGAAGGAGCTGGGCTACTGTGACACCCAGCTGATGTGGTAGATGGTGGAGCTGGGATACTGTGGCCCCCATCAGGTGCCGTAGATAGAGTTGGGTACTGTGGCACCCAGCCGGTGTAGTAGATGGGGTTGGGGTGCTTGCACAGTCATGAACAAGAAAGTAGAAACTAAGAAAACAAACAAAACCCAGAAACCAATTGGAAGGCAATTACTACTCTGTAAGGGCCTGGGAAGGAGCTGGCAGCTGTGGGGGAGTTCTAAACTGTGAGAACGACCTGGAGCCGGGACAGGTGATTTGGAAAGCTAGGGGACAGTTTTATCAGGCCACAGAGACTCTTAATATGTAGAGACGGTCTTACACTCGGCAGTTATGGTTGTCTACTGCTCCCATTAAGCTAAGAGGGAAAAGCGACTCTGATTCTCTCTCTGAAGATGGGAAGTGTAGAGGTTTGGGGCAGGGTTCTTAGAAAGGACCCGTTGCTGTGTTCCACAATACAGACCCCACTGTAAATGTTAACTAATGCTCGTGCAATGAATGAATGAGCGGATGAAGCAATGAAGAACTGAGGAGGAAAGGGAGCAAGGGATGTCAAGCCTTAGGAGCCCCACAGACCTCCCTCGGTACCCACTCACCACTAAATGTGCCATACTGGAAATTTCTCCCGGCTTCACGTTCTGTCCCAGCGACATGACTGTGCGCAGCCTTGGCAAGCACCCAGGTGTCCCCTCCACTCCTCCCAAGACCTCCCACATGGTAGATGGCCCCTTTTCTCCCTGAACCTCTCTTCCGAGAGACGCTTGCTCATTAGCCCCATATTTTCTTACTTTGCTGAACCTACCTCTCTGAGAACAGAAACAGCAGGCTGTATTTGACGGTTTAATGCCTTACTTCACACTAGAATGTGAACTGGGAGGGAGGGACCAGACCTCTCAAGCCTTTGTCTCTTAGTTTATTTGACCACAAAAAGAACTTGCGTGGTGAACATTTGTAAGCCAGCAAATGGCTCAGGGAGTTCCAGCAAATTCTCCCAGTCTCTACCGTAGTCTAGACTGGAAACAGAACCGTCCCATGGTTGTGCAGACCTGGGATCCAGGTCTCACAGTCGCCACCACCTCACTGGTTGACTTCAGCACACTCTTCTGCTCCCTAAGTCCTACACGACAGATGATCATGAGACAGAGTTTTGTAAATTAGGATGTAGACAAGTGTTTGGGTGGATTCAAAGCTCACTCCACATGTGGTTGTTCCTGTATTGAGGCCATGTGTCTGAAACAGTGTTTGGTAGGGCACCGATCACATATATTAGCAGATCCTTCCCAAAATGGGAATTACAGGTAGCATTTGGGTGTAATGGAGAAAGCAAAGTTAGGAAGTGGCTGTACAGACCTTTAGTCTGCCTTGTATGACAGGGACTCTGCGTTTCCTAGAATGGATGGTGATGCTGGCATGGTACTACTAGATGCTACTCAAGCATCTTATAGCCAAGGAGTTGGAGCTGTAGAATGAAACCATGCCCAAGGTCACTCAGATCAGGGTGACCATCCTACATTTGAAATTGGGTCTGTGGGTGAAAGCTTGAATGCTTTACATTTAAATATGGCTGCCGCCCAAGGGTACTTTGCTTTCATTTAGCCATCGTTTATTGAATATTGCTTGTCTGTCACAGTCTGTAGTCTGTGACCCACATTCTTTTTTCACATGCAAATTGGGGGTAATAATTTCCCTAACTTATAAAAGTTGCCAAATGACAGAAGGAATACATTTTTTATTATTTACATATTTGAATTTTTATTCAATAGACACTACACTTGCTTTTGCAAGTTTTAGCTTACTCAGTACCTCAAAAGATGTTTCAAGTTAGGTTAGCTTATGGTTTAATATTTTAAAAATTAAAAGCAAATTAAGTTAGGTCAATTTTTGCATTTTTTCCTTGAATAAACTCTGCTTCTAAATTTAACCAAGTCAATGGGGGGAAAAATCTATATGCACACATTTTATTCTAAGTAATTGAAAATAATTTCCCTATTTCATGGAAGTCGTCACGTGATAGAAAAAGCACATTTTCTCCCTTCCTCCTTTTTTGTTCCCCATTCAATTTTTTAAACCAAAATAACCCTCCAAATTTGAATATGTCATTTGTTTTTATGCAACAATTTCAATCCTAAGGAACTTCATGTTTAGCCTAATTTACAGTTCCCACGCTATTCTGTGACTGTTAGGAGAAAATGCACATGTTGCCTGTTTTTATTAAAATACATAAGTCAACTGGGTGGTAGTCAGAAGTAACAGTCATTCTGCTGTCTGTCAGGGGATTAAAAGAGCAAATATCGAACTTTGTCTTTTTACTTGTATTATAAATGAAATTTATGGGGAAAGTCTCTCAGGTCTAATGCTGTAATATATTCTGTTTTTTAGCTGTCCCAGTTGGTAAAAATGTGTGAAGGGGAAAAATTCCTGTAATTTTCAAGATGCAGAGAAACCCTCATAATTAGTTCAGGCAAAACGATTCTCAAATTTCCTGTGTGAAAATCGGAAATCCGATTGGCTTAGCACAGTCCTGTTTTGCTCGGTGTGAGGCAAGCTTGGTTGAGCTTCACCTGGCCATGAGGTGGAGCCAGTCATTGGGCTGTTAGAGCACTGCTTTCAGTAAATATCAGAGTTGGGTGAAGCACCCTTGAAGCCCTTCCAGGCTGGCACTGTGAATTACTGTCACAGTACCACCGGTCAGGGTGGAAAAGGAGGTAGGTTGGGCATGCATACACGTGCATATGTGATTTATTAGGTTGGCTTACAGGCTGTGTTCTAGCTAGTCCAGCAATGACTATCAGAGGAAAGGCCAGGAACCCAGCTGTTGTTCAGTCCACGAGGCTGCGTGTCTCATCTGGTTTTCAGTCTGTGCTGGAGTCTTCAAAGAGTGGTTTCTAATACCAGCAAAGGCATATTTTAGCACCAGGATGACCTGGCCAGTGAGAGCGAGGGCAAGCAGGCCAAAAGCAAAGCTTCTTTTTTTCCAGGTCATTTTCTGTGGGCTACTACCAGAAGGTGCGGCCCAGACTTCGGGTGGGTCTTCCCACCTAAAATGATCCAATTGAGAAAGTTCTTCACAGGCGTGCCCAGCTGCTTTGGGTCAAGTTGACAACCAAGATCAGCTGTCACCTGGCCTGACGTGTGTCTGTGCTATCAGCGCTCTCACATGTACAGCAGCAGAGTGATCCTTTCCCTCCTGTCCCCGGCATCACACAGATTTTGCAGGTGTATCATACATTTTTAGATAACAACTTTCTCCACAAACACGTGTCTCTTTCTCACTGATTCACCTCTGTCCTAGGGTTTACCAGAAGGTGAGAGTCACACCTGATCCTTCTCCATCTTCCCCATGAGGCACAGGGTGCGGGCATGCTAACGGTTGCCACTTCCCAAATGCTTACATTCTTTTAAGGGCTGAACAGACCCTCACAGTAGTTTCTAAGAGACAAAGACTGGCAATTAGTTGCTTTCATAGATACAGCAACCAGAGAATCTAATGCTACCTGAACCCAGAGAATAGAGGGAAAATTCAGGCTTGGCTACCATAGGCTGGGTTCTCTGGCAGCAGATGTGGAAATGGAGTTTCAGATGCGAAATGCTTACTGGAAATCAACATCTATGAGGAAGCAGGATGGGAAGGCATACTAGAGTAGACATGGTCTCGTAGGATTTATTTAACTTGCTTAGTCTACAGACCTGAGCTGCCTTATAGAAAGACTTGGCCAAGAATTGCCTTCTAGCTGATGCAGACACGAATGGTGTTGGCATCTGGGGACTGTATTCATCACCTCTCTCACAGTTGGTTACACCGTCCTTCTTATTTGGAACCAGGGGGAGGGCTCATAGCCATGTCATCCATATGATATAGAGTACCTCTTGGGGGCAAGCACAATGACCATTTGCTAAATTAACAACATGATTAATAATTGTGGTAGTAGCTATAACTCATTGAGCCATAAATCATCACTAGAATATACCGACACTGATACTGTATCATCTCACCTTATTTTACCGATAAAGGCTGAAGGTTCGTAGCTTGTCCAGCATTGACAATTCATGGGAGAGGTGCGGTTCTCTCCCAGGACCTCCTGACACTGAGTCCACATGTCTGACCTCTGGACTATTTATATCTCTTCTCAAATGGATTTCTGGGAGCTTCCCCAGAACAGAGACCACACCTTTATCAATTTTATCACACCCTGCCCCACTCCCAGTGCCTTATAATGCCTGACACAGGAAATATGTGGACTGTGAACTAGTTGAGTGGTCTGTTCATCTTCTATGATAACAGGCATTAAAAAAATAGAAACTACCAAAATAATTTAATAATTCAGCAATGGGACAGGAACAACTGAGGCGTTAATGAGGCATATTAAGGCTCTTACTCTTTCTTTGTCTAAAATCTTGGCAAAGTAGGAATCACCCATGAAGAGAACAGGAAGAATGGAAGACACCCAGGGAGATGTGCAGAAGTGTCTAGTCAGTAGAGTGGACGTATTAATCAGGGCCACATGCTTTTATAGAAAGAGCACAGGCCTAGCATCTGGGAGCATTTGTCATTGACAAATCACTAAAAATACTTATTAAATGGAGGAGTTGTAGCAGATGATCCCCGAGTTTCATCCATTACTGCATGTGATAATTCTATAAATGTCGCGTGGAAGTGGAGGCAACAGTCTGACAAGAACAGAGTGTAGAAACAGAGAACTGGTAAGTAGACACAGAGGAAGAACGCTGCTCATATTATCAAGTCTGAGATGGCCTCGTTAGTAGTGCTTGCTGTGAATGTAGGAAGACCTGAGTTCTGATCCCCAACACCCACTTACAAGGTTATCATTCCAGTACTCTCTCTCTCTCTCTCTCTCTCTCTCTCTCTCTCTCTCTGTGTGTGTGTGTGTGTGTGTGTGTGTAGACAACAGGATTCCTAGGGCTTGCTGGCCAAGGCCATCTTGCCAAATCTGTGATCTCCACGTTCAGTTGGAGACCCTGTCTCAAAAAGTGAGGTTGAGAGTGATAGAGGAAGAGGAAGACATTTGATGTCAACCTCTGGCCACTACACACACACACACACACACACACACACACACACACAGTAAAGTATATTCTAAAGAACATCCTGTGAGAAGTGATCTCTTTATAGAAGTGCGCAAGCAGAGGTTGCCCATGGTTAAGAGAGCTCCCCATAGGTTCTCTGACTTGCAGCAAAGGCTGGATGTAATGGAAAGGTCAAGGAAGTTGAAGAGTTTGTAAGTAGGAAAGACAAAGATCAAATCCCAGACCCTTCCCAAAAGTCAGAGAGTAGCCTGAAAGTGTGGAGCCTGGGATATAGTTGCTATTCAATATGTAGCCACTAGATGAATTGGTAAAATGATTTAATAATGAATTGCTATTGAAGAGGAGGGTTGGGCATGGTTGATACATGTAATCCCAGACAGTTTACAGCTACAATGAGATTATCAGTGTAAAGGTGACTTGCAAATTGTTTCACAGATTGCTTTCCCTAGAAGTCCGAGTTGAGAGCAGGAGTCAGGTGTGTGATGACAGGGCTCTTGGTGATTGGACGGCAGTGAGTGAGAGGTGCTGAGCATTTGTAGGTCTGAGATAGATGGGAGCGGCCGCAAGTGCTTCCTCTGAGGAGTGAGGGCTTTCCAGAGGATAAGGGAACTCCAGGCAGAGGACAGAACATCACAAATGGAACAGGAATAGTCTCCGGGAAGGAATGCTATTTCCATCCCACCAGCAGCTAGGAATGGGCAGTAAACGGGGGTGGAAAAGTAGGTATGTAGGCTCAGAAGCTTCATGTGCCACACCCGAGGAGGTTGGACAATTGGACAGCATTCAACAAACACAAACAGCTCTGGAAAAATGTATAGAAAAGAACAAAGTGTACGTCAATAAAGAACCAAGAGAGTAAAATGAGTAAAATCCAATTGGTAAAATGCTACAAAGAAAAGAGTCTTAGACAAGCTTGACAGCCCTGATAATATTTTATACACTTTGCAGGAAAAGCTAATCTTGAAGGGTTTCATTTCCTCTTTCCACCTCTTTGTGAAAGGGACCACAGATTAGAGATCAAGTCTGACCACATTTGTTTGGAGTTCTCTGCCAGGAAGTACATCAGAAACTCATAGGACAGACAGAAGTAGCTGAAGCCTTGGTGCAAACCCATTGATGTTTCTGTAGGGACCAGCATGAATGGGGCATAGGACATGCTAAGGAACTGGCTTTGAGCAGCAAGGGCAGCTGACTAGCCACTGCTGAAATGCTGAGTTACTCTGGGGGTTTGGAAGGTGCCCTGTGAGCTCAGCTCTTTGCATTTGTGTAAATTTCTTCCCTGTGATTGAATGCCTAATATCTGACCCCAGCTGCCCTTCGCTGCCCACCAACCCCACCCATCTAGATAATGTTTGCATTATAATCATTCTGCGAGCACCCGTCCTTTCCCTCGCATTACTTCAAGCCTCCGTCATTCAATATTAATATTCAGTATACGCCAGGGTCTTGTGGAAATGCAGGTTTGGATTTAGTAGGTATGTGGTTCTGTGTCTTTAGCAAGCCTCTGGCTGCTGCTGCTGCTGCTGCTGCAGCTGTGGAGCACACTTGGAGGGGAAAGGTCAGGTCATTTCATAACACTCATGCGTTTACTTGTCACTTCTGACCAGAGAATCTTTCATATTCCTATTGCATAATGCAATCTGGCACGGAATAAGATATCCACCTAATAGAGTTCCTGTGGAGAATGCATGAACACTATTAGCTCATTAGTTCATTGCCACAACCTAAATTATTAGCATCATCATACTCTTAAGGGGAAGGGAAGTTAAATAACCAGTTGGGAAGTGACAGAAATCAGAAATCCAGCACAGCTCAGCTAATGGAAGTCTTGTGTGCTGTTTACTCCACCATTCGCGTTCCAGAGAGAGCACACAGTGCAGGTGAGGTCTGAGAGCAGAGAGGCTTAGAAAGATTTAATAAGATGCAAGTGTTCCTCACACTGTGTCTAAGAGACTGAGACTTTACGGTCTTCGCCTTAGAGAACACAGCTGATCCAGCGTTGCAGGAAATCCTTGGCCTTGAGAGATTTGGACCACACTCCAAACTTCAATGTTCCATACCTTTCTCACAGCTGAGTAAATACGACACATGTAATTGTTGAGCCCACCAGTGATTTCGTGAATTAATTCTCTCCCAGTGCTTATAGAGTTTTGTGTTCTCTTTTTCAAAGCACCTTACAGTATCTAATTATTTAAGCTGCTTTCCATCCCTCAGAGGAAGGACGGGATATTATTCTGCCCTGAGCCCTGCGGAGGTGGCAATGGGAGTGAGGCAGCATTCCAAGGATGCAAGAGTTTAGGGCGGAAGAGAGCAGGTTGCATCTCAGTGGACCCAGAGGAATTTGTTACCATGGAAATCTTGCCCGCAGATAGGACAAGGGCATCTTATGACTTTAAAAACAAGCAGATAGGGGCTGGAGAGCTGGCTCAGTGGTTAAGAGCATTGCCTGCTCTTCCAGAGGTCCTGAGTTCAATTCCCAGCAACCACATGGTGGCTCCAAAAAAAAAAAAAATAAAATAAAAAAAAAATAAAATAAAAACAAGCAGATAAAAGTGTACAAACCATTTCTGATACTTAACTGTGAAATCAATAGCTATCATTTGTAATACTTACTAAGTGGTGAGTGGTGGTCTAGACGTACACAGGGCAACTCGGATAATGATGATAAACTAGCAGCTCACTCTACTCACTGAGTACACTATGCTGGCTGCTGCAAATGCCCGCCATCTCTGAATCCTCACAAAGTGTTTGTTACTGTCCATATGTTGTACAGGGAATGGAAGCACCCAAGTCATGTCCTTGAAATACTGCCGGGGGGAACTCCTTCAGCCAATGGCCTTTGAGATGCTGGACCAGGTTGGGTCTGGCCTTGGGTACTAAAAATACTCACTTTCTCTTTCTCTCAGCTGCTGGATTTGGTTCCTGCTCCCTGCTCATGCAGAGGACTGTGAGTCTACCCCTAAATAAAGAACACTTTGTTTGCCCCATTCTGTGTGGGATTACTTTATTGTGCCCATCTACATCTGGTGCCCAACATGTGGCATGTGTTCAGGCCTACCAGGACCAGCCCAAAAGATCCACGCATGCTTTATTCCCCCACTGCACTCCCAGTCACACCAGCCTGGGCACACTTTTCACCCGCAGCACGCTGCTACAGACTCTCCAGCTGGCACCCAGACCATGCAGCCCACCCATCCACTGCTCAGCATGGCAGCCTCTCTAGCTGGCACCTAGGCCCAGCAACTTGCCTGCCCACACATGCTTTTCTCCCACCACAATCTGTAAGCTTTGGGTTCCTTGATATTCTGGCCAGCTCAATCCTCCATATACAAATGCACTGCTCTTAATTAATTAATCAAGTCCCAGGTAATTCAGGTACTAAATCTTGCCTTCCCATTCGCAACTGTGACACCTGCTAGCCAATACAAATTATTAAGACCTATAACAATTTACCGAAAACCCGTTAATGAGATAATTTCATTTACATAAATAAATCAGTAAATTTAAAAGTTATATAATGGCAGACAATATGACCATCCAGAAATTTAATAACCTTTTTGGCTATACTATGGATGGTATTCTGAAAGGCTTATATGGTTTTTCTGCTACATCCATTTATTTGATATTGGGACTTAGCTTTGTTTCTCATTTTATATCCTTAAGAAAATGGTTTGATAACAGAGCCAAGAATGAGACACTTTTAGAAATAATACAGTCTTTACAGACTAATAATGAACATCTAGCTGACAGGATTAATACCATCAAAAATCAAAAGTTAGCTGAAAAATTAATATAATTGAAAAGGATAACATTAATTTGACAAACAAGGATGCTGAGAAATTATCTGAAAAAATTTATACTGCTAAATTTAACAATCAAAATCTATTAAAAAGTTATGATAAATTAGCAAATAGAGTATCTCTCCAGAAAGGCAATCTGCATGCCATCCAAATAATATCAAAGAATGATAAATTATCATTAATGGAAAAATTTCATGAGGACCAAACATTATATATGTTGATAAAATCTTTAGAAACAATCACAGGTCAAGAGATTCAGGTTTTACAAGAGCCAGTGGTAAAAAGATTTAAAACAATTGAGGAAATTTTTGAAACTGATGAGTAGGGAGAGCAGGTACAAGGTACAGGATTTAACATCATCAGTACATGCAGTCAGAGATGACTTACCAAGGGTTTTAGCTACCTACCCCTAAATCACCGCTGACAAGCCATCCAGTACTAAATACCCCCAAAGGATTTAAAAAAAATGTAAATAAAAACTATAGATATGAACCATCTAAAGGAAGTTAAGCAAGCAGTAGTATCTCATTGCTTTCATTCACCATTTGTTAGGGAGATGGTCAAGACAGGGGCTTCAGTTAATAAGGCAACACTACATGATTTTCTTCAATTAGTCTCAGTGGTCCATGAAGATAAACCACAACTGCTATGGAAATGCTACTATTTAGAAGAGGCAAAAGTTTAGAACAACATGGAACAGCAAAAGGATTTGATGCTTCCCAAGATCAAATTCTTGGTGAGGGCATTTTGCTGATCCACAGCATCAAGCTTTTTATGATGACCATATCTTGTCCCTATGCCACACAGCAGCCTTAAATGCTTAGGAAAGAATTAAAAAACTAGGGAAAAGAATTGAATCATATACTAGGGTTAAACAAAACCAGAGAACCCTTTGGTGAGATTTTACAAAGATTAATTAAGGCTGTGCAAATAGGAGTAACAGACCCACAAGCTAGATGATTACTTATTAAAATCTCTGCTTTTGAAAATTCCAACTTAGAATGCAAAAAGATACTTGTGCCTTTAAAGGTTAGATCAGCACCATCATTTTAGTTTTACAGGATCCCATAAAAAAAAACCCATTGCCCCCATGACAGCTGGAAATGATACTAGAAGATAATGTCCCCTCTCCCAACAAAGTTTGTCCTCAGGGCTAGGGACATCGATTAGGGGTTGATTATAATTAGTATAGGGTTGGCGGTTGGAATGAAAATTATCTAGGCTTAGGGATCTTCTTTTTTTTTTTTAAAGGAAAATTAGATGAGATAATAGGTAGATTAGTATGAACTTACTCACACTAATAATAATAGTGAGTAATAGAGTGAATACTTTGTGAGCTATTATTTATAGACAATTTACCATTGGTATAGATTCTTGTATATTGATACAAATTCAAATTATATTTGTTATATTAAACATGCTCCTATTACTATTTACAATATTTATACACCTATGCAAAGTTATTTTGTCATATTGTATACATGCATGTTTCTACCTCTACCTAAGGTATTTTGTATATTGATACAATTTTGGGATATATTTATCATATTGCACTATACATTTCTACCTCTGATGAAGATACTTATACATTGTTTACATTTTGAGGTCATTATCCTCATTTGCTGCAAAGTTATTTAAAGATTGTTTAATATTCTAATATGGAGTTTTGGTCTTTAAGCTATACAGGTATTAAATATTATAGGTCAATAGTCATCCATGTTTGTCATACTTATAGTTAGACTGATTAAGTTCTTTAGATACATGGAGATTATATTCTGCATAGATAGGTAATCTTCAACTACTTCAAGGAACTATAAAATGTGGCATTTAAATAACTTAGAGTTCTCTTGACGTGAGACAGAATTGCTCCTGGAAGCACCAATCTATTCCGGAGAGAATGTTGGGCACTGAAGACACTCCACTTGGAGCTTGTTTTCTTCTTGGCAAAACTGGCCTTTGGGCAAAGAAGTGCCCATACCTCAACCACTGACAAAATGCACCACATTCAGATAGAACAAACAGGTTACAAAAAACAAAACAAAAAACTGCCAAACCTTGTCAAGACAGGGCAAGACAGTTTTAAAATTTTTCTTGCCTCTAAAAATGTTCTGTCAGTTACTCTAGGCCTTAGCCAAAGTTGGCTGCTCCAATGTTGCAAATGAACTTTGGGTGATTACCTAGGTAGCCACTTGTCTCTATCATTTATTGCACATTTTGGAAGTTATTTGATTTCATTTCCTGTTCACTCAAGTAATATTATTTCCATTCTCAGGTCTTCGGTGAGGTTAAAGACTAGATATTTGTAGTTACTTTCTTCTCATGACCTAGCCAAGCCATTTTTAATACAAGACTTAGACTACTTAGGATAAAATAATTATTAAAACCTTTAGCATATGTTTCTTGCTTAATATTGTTTATGTTGGTTGTAATTCTAATTTTTATACTTGATATCTGTTCTTATTGTATATAGTTTTGTATTGGGTTTGGAACTTTCTTATTTAGACAAAAGGAGGAGGTGCTGGGGTAATTTCTTCAGCCAATGGCCTTTGAGATGCTGGACCAGGTTGGGTGTGGTCCTGGGTAATAAAAATGTATTCTCTCTCTCTCTCTCTCTCTCTCTCTCTCTCTCTCTCTCTCTCTCTCTCTCTCTCTCGGCTGCTAGATTTGTTTACTGCTTCCTGCTCATGCAGAGCACTGTAGTCTACCCCTAAATAAAGAACCCTTTATTATACCCCACTCTGAGATAGTGTGGGATTACTTTTTGTCTTGTCCATCTACAAAACACCATAAGATTGGATCTGTATCTTAGTTACATCCATCTCCAGAGCTGGAATCTCTGCGTTTAACTCTGTCTCATCACTACTCTCTCCAAACATGGTTCTCTCATTTTAAAAAATGGAAATAATAATAAATACTGTGTATGGTGTTATGAAAATTTACTTTGAAAATATGCTCTACTTGAGTAAGGAGAAAGCATAACCTTGAAGATGAAGAAGACCCGAGTATGAGCTTTTCCTTAATAGTTAGCAAACACATCTGACACTGGTGATTTAACTTTATGAGTCTTGATTTTTTTCATAACTTCATTTTACTCTAATTAAGTCACACATGAAAACATCATACAACTAATTTGAAGAAGCCACTTGCCCAGTCCCAAGCTCCGTACACCTCTGTGAAAGTCTGTACAGTTAGAATGGCCATTCTTAGGCAGTGGGATTTTCACTATCAATCACAGTTTTGTTTTTTTTTTTTATGGTTCTTTCTACTTCAACACATAGGAAGTTGAATTCACTTATCTACTATAAAAAAAGGAAAAAAAATAGGACAGAGTTAAAATTAGACAAAAATTAGCTTTGTAATATATTTTCATGATCTTTTGTCAAAACCTTCTCCTTCCTTCCTTATCACCTAACAGTATCCTCTCTTGGTCTTCTAAATTTTATACTGTACCCACACTCACACCTCTTACACATATTATAGGGTACGATAAGAATATCCTAGAAAATGTGCTTTTTGCCTCTCTGAGTTTGGGCACCTTGCTTAATATCATTATATTCCCCAAATCTATCCATTTTCCTGAAATTTTCATTATTGCATTTTCTTTATAGCTGAATAATATTCCATTTTGTTTATGTACAGATGTTTTCATTATTTGTTTACCTGTTGATGGACAGTTAGATTGGTGTGATTGTCTTCCCATAGCAAAACATGAATATGCCAATCTGTCTATGGTAGGGTGTGGAGTTATTTGAGTATATTGCCTGGAGTTAAGTAGCTTCGTCAGATGATACTCTACTTTTCAGTTTTTGAGGAACCTCTAAATTGATCTCCATAATTTGCCCTCCCCTTGGCAATGATTAAGAGTTCATCTCTCTCCACATCCTCTGACTTTGTTATCAGACATCTTGATAACAGACTTTTCTGACTGGCGGGAGGCGGTATGTAAAGTAGTTTTGATTCACATTTCCCCCTTGACAGGGACACTGACCACTTTTTACAGTAGTTATTGACGGCCTGTGTTTCTTCTTTTGAGAACTGTCTGTTCCTTTTTGTTGACTGGCAGTTCTCTTCCTGAGTGTTTAATTTTTGCCGTTTTGTGTAAATTCTGTATATTAACCCCCGTCTGAAGTCCAGCTGGGAAAGATTTTCTCCCATTCTGGGAGCTATTTGTTTGGTCTGCTGGAACTCTTTCATTCCATCTGGTCATTAACTTGAGAGCATTGGGAAAAGCTGTAGGCAGTTTTAATAAGCCAGCCCCAGAATATCTGTATTTGGAAAGGCAACCACTCTTCCTATGTGAACAAAAAATGAACTGGAGAATTATGGATGGCCACAAATATATGATTTGTAGCCAATGTGGTGGCCCAAGTGGAAGATTAAACAGCCTCAGATTAGGCTATGCAGTGGGGAAAATGGATGAGTTTGAGAAACTGTTGGAAAACGAGGTAGGACTCTATGATGGTGTGAATTGGGCTTTGATGGAGAGAGGAGCATTGAGGATCATACAGTTTCAAGTTTTTGGCCTCTTTCCAAGTTTTAATTTCTTCACCTCAAGAAAACATGAAATTCTTCATAAGGTGCTGTTGTTTATTACCCGTGGAAATAGTCACAATTATTACATGACCTGCTGTCCAAGTAGATAGTCAGATCCCTGAGGAGAGTAAGTAAACAGAAGTCATTGCGTGTGCCATTTATATGATACTCTACCTATCCCATGATAACCAGCTATGCCCTCTGCTAAGGTCACCGACTTCCTGCCTTCCTGCGCAGTTCCCCCTCTTCCCTGCTTACCTTTGTGTTGTAGGAGGCTGAAGGCTTGAGTGTGGTTGCTCTGTTTCTACAGCAATCAGCTCGTATCTAGGTAGGTAAGAGACTGGAGGCTGGGGAAGAGGGAGAAACCAGGTCCTTTCTTGTGCCTTGGGGAGTAATCTAGCCTGCAGGATGATCCATCCTGTTTCCAGCCCAGGGACCAGAGTTCCGGGATGAGGGTCTACTTCCTTCTGCTGTTACCCTCAGGAGTGCCTCATGGTCTACCCTGGGACTTCTCAGGCATCCCTCACCTCTGCCACCAATCCCTTGTGTTTAACAGGTCAAAGTCTCACTAAGATCCACTCAACCCGGCCAAATTTTGCCAATTGTCAATTTTTTTTCCAGAAATCTAATGTCTTCGTATATATTTTAAAACCTGAAAAGATATCCTAAGAAAGATAATATCTTATAAATATAAGCAAATTCAAAATTATAGTCACATTGTGATTTTGCAATAGAAACATTTATTACAAGCATTTTCAACTTTATTTTTTCAGCTGACTTGGCCTCAGTGTTGAAAGAAATGTTGTTTCTTGGTTTCTTAAAATAGAATTTAGCTCGTTTTAATTTGAAGAGGAAATATTCCTCAGTAGAGGCAGAGGCAAGTATACGCAAAACAGAGTAACAAGTCACATATTTTGGAAAAAGTTTGCCATTATGTCATAGTATTACAATCTATCTGGGCAATTTTATGGATAGTTTTAATTTTTTTATTTCACTCGGTCATAGTTTTATATAAAGCCGTGATGTCACTGGCAATGAATTTACTATGCTGGTTAAATGTTTCTGTGTCTTCGTCTCTGTGTCTCTCACAATAATATATTTTCCCAGATAAATTTATTAGTTATTAATTGAATGATGTATTTACTAGTTAATTTAAAGATGCACAGGATTACTAACAGATAAATTTTAAAGTATTTATTTTAATTTTATTTATGCATATTCATGTATGCACATGAGTGTAGTTACCTGTGGAGGCCCTAAGAAGGCACTGAATCCCTTGGAGCTGGAGTTGCAGGCCATTATGAACCATTCAGCGTGGGTGCTGGGACCCAAACACATGTCCTCTGGAAGAGCAGCAAGTCCCCTTGACCACTGAGCCATCACTCCAGCCAGCTAATGAAATATGTCAACATAGGAAGGTTCTTTGAAGGCCCTGCTTAGAATGTCATTGAAGTGGTTGATATCTACTTGAAAATAATGCATTTGGGTGAATTCCACATAACAGAGCTTACCATGGATTTACAGAGGCATTTGATATATCTGCAGTGTTACCTAACTGCAGCCCGCAAACAGTACCCATCACTGCAAGTAAAACGTTTGACCTGTTAAGCACCTTCTCCTCTTTGCCCTAGCCTTGGTGACAATGGATCTTCACCTGTTGCCTGTGAGCTTCCCTATCTAGATATTTCGTCTACACAGAGCCATACAATATGAAGCCTTGTTTTGGCCTGGCTTTATCACATGACACTTTGAAGCTCACTCAGTTGTGACAGGTATCAGCACTTTGTTTCTATTTATGGCTGATGAATGACCCACTTGTGTATGTACACTTTGTACATATGTACTTTGCTTATCCTTTTATCTGTTGGCGGATATGTGGAGTGCTTCCCCTTTGGGGTTCTTCTGGAGGTAGGAATCTGCACATGTGTCCATACCTACATCTAATCCTTCTGGGTAGAGTCTCAAGCATAGAATACTGGGGTTGCTATGGCAATTTTCTGTTCAACTTTTTGAGGAACTGCCAAACTACTTTCTGCAGTGGCAAACCATCTTACACTCCTAATAGCAGTGCACAAGAATTCCAATTTCCCCACATCCTGACCAATACTTGTTCTTTTCTTCATTTTCTAAATAAAATTATTATATTCTTCTAAGTGGGTGTGAAGTGGTGACCCCAGTGTGGTTTGGGGTTTGTATCTCCCTAGTGACTAATGGATGCTGATCATGTTCCCATGTGTTTCGTGGACATGCCCATGTGTGTCTTTGATGACACATCTATTGTATTTATTTTCCCTTTTTAACATCAACTGAGATATTATGGATACTAAGCATTTATGAGACTTGTCTTTTGCAAATAATTTTCTCAAGGGTGCCTTCTTCCTTTCTTGTTTAATGTTCTCAGCTATGGATAGGTTTTAAATTCTGATGGTGTCTAATCCGTTTTATAGTTTCATCGCACCTGTTTTTGGTATCATATCTAAGTATCTATTGTGAAATTCAAAGTCATGGAGATCAAGCTTTTTCCAGTATCTGAAAACCTTTAAAGCAACATTTGTTTATTTATGCAGTGTGTGTGTGGTGTGTGTGTGCATTATTTATATGTGTGCTGGTAGGTCATGAAACTACAGAAGAAACCATACGGAGAAGAAGAAATGTTAAGGAGGTAGCAAATAGACAGGTAATAAAGCACTAGGAAAACAGAGACTAAGTAGGGGGAGGAAGGGAGCCAGGCCAGGAGAGAACAGGGAAGGGCAGTGATGGAGAGGGACAAAAGACAGCATTCTAAAGGCACATGTGTATGAAGATGGTGAAACCCATTACTTCAGAAAGGAACCTGTAGAAATTGCTTGATCAGCATAACTATCATTTTGTTTGATTTACTATATTAAAATATAACTGAATCAATAAATTAAAAAATTTTAAACAAATTAGTGTCCTATATATGTAGATAGATAGGTGTGTGTATTCGAGTTCCATATGTATGTGTGTTATATATGTTACATATGTGTATAAATGTGTACGTAATCTGAAAGACTTACTCTATAGTTTTCAGGACTGGAAAAAGGCATTTTATCTTCTTTACATGTGTGTTTGTAGTGGAGTTTTCACATATGGGAAAAGGCATAGTATTTGTGCTTCTAAGTATGGCTTATTTCTTTTAACATAATACTTCCAACTTCCATCCATTTTCCTACAAATGTTATTATTCCACTTTTCTTTATAATTGAACAAAGTTTCATTCACACCATATCTTCTTGCTCTATTTTTAATGGATGAACATCTCGGCTGGTTCTATGTCATGCCAATGATGAATGGTACAGCTACCAACATGGATGTGTGAGTATCTATGGCATGTTGAGTTACAGCTCTGTGGGTGCATCCTCTAGGGTAGTCCAGCTAGGTTATGTTGTAGTAACAGTTGCAGTCTCTTGAGGAGGATTTATCTCAGTGGTCCTCAACTTGCCGGTCACAACCCTTTTGAGGTCGCATATCAGATATTTCCATTACAGTTCATAACAATAGCAAAATTGTAGTTATGATGTAGCAATGAAAGAATTTTATAGCTGGAGGCCACCACAACATGAGGAACTGTATTAAAGGGTCACAGCGTTAGGAAGGTTGAGAGCCCCTGCTCTGCCCTGATCTCTACGGTGTTTGTACCAGTTTCCTTTCCCTACAGCAGAGAATAGGGTTCCATTCTTTCTGCATTCTTGCAAGTCTCTGTTATTATTTTTGTGATATTCTTCACACTTGGATAAAATAGAATCTGAAAGTAATTTTAATTCGACTCTCCTTCCTGGCTAAGGACATTGAGCAGAACACTTTAAGTTTTTTTTTTTTGTTTGGTTTTTGGCCATTTTATTCCCTCTTCTGAGAACTTTCTATTCAGGTCATTACCTCATGCACTGGTTGGAGGATGTGATTTTCTCTGCTTTTTAATTTGTGTACCTACTTGTATACCCCCTGTCTGAGGCGTAGCTGTTGGATTCTTTTCCCATTCTGTCTGTGTCTTCACTTTGGCAATTGTTTCCTTTGTTGTTTAGAAACTTATTAATTTCTTGTAACCTTACCAATTCTTAGGACTATTTCCCCTGCTTTTGAAATCCTGTTCAGAAAATCTTTGCCTATTCCCACATCTTGAAGTGCTGCCTATTTCGTTTCTTTGTTTGTAATAGTTTACATTTAGGGTATTACATGAAGGTTTTTAAAATACATTTTGCTTTGATTTTTGTGGTGAGTGACAGATAGTGATGTACTTTCAGTCTTCTATATATTTTCTCAGCACAGTTTTCTAAATTCTGTCTTTCCTCCGATATGTTTTGCATAGTGCACAAGTACGCTCTTACTTATGTACTGGAACCTGCTACAGAGACCACGATGGTTTTGAACTCACAGATTCTGCCTCTGCTTTCCTAATGCTGTGATTAAAGTCATGTGCTAGTCTTATTATTTTTTAAAATATTTATTTTTAAATTAATGTGTATATATGTATGTCTCTGTGTATGTAGGTCATGTCTTTCTGAGTTCCCATAGAGACCAATAGAGGGCATTTTCCCCCTCTAGATTATAGATGCCTATGTAGGTGCTGGAAACCAAAGACAGGACTTTTGGGAGAGTAGCAAGCACTTTTCAACAGCTAAGTCATCGTTCCACCCCTGAGAATTTTATTCTTTCTTGTCTTTTATTATTGAGATGATCTTTCTTCTTCCTCCAGGCATAGGATTCCTTTTAATGTCTTTTGCAGTTCATTCTTGGTGGTCATGAGATGTCTTAGTTTGTTCTTATCTTCAAATGTCCTAATTTGGAAAGACAGCTCTGCTAGAGATAGAAATTTCATTTGGCACTTACTTTTCAAGCTCGAAAAAATATTCTTCCATGCTTTCATGGCTGGGAGGATTTCTGATAGAGGACCTAGTAGCACTCTGATGATTCTTACTTGGTAGAAAAGTTCAGACTTTCCCTTACAGTTTGGATCTGGTTTTCTGGTTTCTTCTGGACTGGTGGTGGTGGTGGTGGTGGTGTGTGGTCGTTTCCAGTGGGTAGCAAGAAGGAAAGAGCCTGCTGTAGCAGCAACAATAAACCACAGAAAATACTTTTTAAGAACTTAAGATCAATTACATTCCCCACATATGTCAGTAGTGATCATGGAACTAAGAATGTTACAGACACTTTCTCAATACCCCAGTGTAGGATGTGCTATGAAGTTAAAGCTGTTCACAGTACGGGAGAAACTGTCTTTAAGGTCTTACAGACGATAAACGGCAGGTATAAGGCATGCATCTGAACTGTCTGACTTAACAGTGTGTCTATCTCATTTCACCCTGCTCTAGACTCTATCATTTCTCAATGACAAGAAACAGGAAAGAGAGAGGAAGAAAGCCCATATTTGCTGTGTCTATGTAGTGCACCGGACCTTGTTAAGGTACTCTACCATCCATCTTCCCATTTCTCCCTCCATCCTGGTTTTAACAAAGCAAAATGAGGCTTGGAGAGTTTGAAATTTACTGTGCATCATATACACCCTTGCCTTTGGTACTTCTCAAATTGCGTAACTCCTGTGGGTACTTTGAGGAGACACCACTGTGGTAAAGTTGTTCTTTAGAGACAGATAATAGAATAACTCTGTCCTAATTTCCTTCTGTTGCTGTGACAAATGCCATAATAAGAAGCAACTGGGGGAGGAAAGGCCTTATCTTATTTTATACTTCTAGGTCATAGTCCATCATTGAGGGAAGTTAGGATAGAAACTCAAGATAGGAACCCTAGGCAGGGACCATAGAGGACTGTGCTTGCTTGGTTTCTCTCCAGCTCATGGTCAACCAGAATTTTAATACAATACAGACCCACTTGCATAGGAACGGTGCCTCTCACAGTAGTTCCGGCCCTCCCTCATCAATGACCAGTCAAGACAATCTCTGCCACACATTGTCATAGTCCAATCTGGTCTTGGCATTTCTCAACTACTCCTGCCTCAGATGACCCTAGGCTGTGCCAAGTCAACTAGAATATCTGTTTGACTTTGCTTTCTGTGGCTGTGATAAACACCGTGACAGTAAAAGCAAACCGACAGTAATAAAAAACAAAACAAAACCCAAAACACTCAGGGGAGGAAAGGGTCTAGTGTAGCTTACATTTCTAGGTAACGCTCCATCACTGAGGGAAGTCAGGGCAGGAACTGAAGTAGAGATCATGGAGGAATATTGCTTACTGTATTTGTTTCTTCTGACTTGCTAACTTTCTTATATAGCCCGCCCCACAGCCTAGAGATGGCACCATCCACAGTGGGCTGGGTATGCCTACATCAATTAGCATTTAACACAATGTCTCATAGACCAGTCTGTGATCTAGGCCATTCTTCAACTGAGGTTCTTTTTTCCCCAGGTGATTCTAGGCTTGTCAAGTTGACAGGTGAAGCTAAATGACTCTGACAACATTAAAAAATTGGCATGTGTTATCACAATTTTTCTTCAATGTATCCCATATCTTATCCTTAATGAGATCTGAGGAATGTTCTTTTCTTGGAAGTGTAAAGCTTCTCTGACAATAACATGTGTGATTTGAATAGGCATGGTACCCATAGAAACGTGCTTGAATGCTTGGTCTATAGGGAGTGACATCATTAAGAGGCCTTGTTGGAGTAGGTGTGGCCTTGTTGGAGGAAATATGTCACTGTGGAGGTGGGCTTTGAGGTCTGATATGCTCAAGCTACACCCCAGTGTGGAACAAAGTTCACTTCCTGCTGCCTGAGGCTCAAGACGTAGAACTCTCAGCTTCTTCTCCAGCACAATGTTGCCAGCATGCCTCTGTAATGGTGATAATGGACTAAACCTCTGAAACTGTAAGGGAGCCCCAGTTAAGTGTTTTCCTTTATAAGAGTTGCCATGGCCATGGTGTTTTGTTATAGCAACAGAAACCAGAACTAAAACAACAAAGAACAACTTCTCTCAGCATCAGTCTCCAGACCTCACTGGCAGTGCTATGGTGCAACTCACCAGCCCCTCCAACCATAGATCCTCATCTGATATCAGGCACAACTTGTCCTTCCCACTTCTGCTCTTGACACAAATATGATATTAAGGGAAATGCACCTTTGACCTTTAATCCACGTTCAATCAAATCACTCAAAGTCACTCTGTGCTTTATGCCAGACCCAAGGAGAGAAGTTTAATGGTTCTTTGAAGGGAAACCCACTGGTCTGGTACAGGGCATTGCTAAGTAATTCAGCCCTTCAGGGTCAATTGGTAGCCTGGGGTGTATCCATGTCAGAGTCTGGCAGTGCTCCACGGGAACACGCATAAGTACTCATAGTTATTGACGCTACTCTCTGGTAATATGGTTTGTTGTTTCTGAAACATGATGGTTATTCTATGACACTATTCTATGATAATACAAATTAGTAATAGGATTTCTTCATTTTAATATTTTTGTTTATCATTTTCCTTTAAATTTATGATGCTTTTTGATATAGTTTTTCTTTGGGATATGAGTCTTTGTTATTAGAAAGTTCTCTTTTTGGGTCTGGCGTGACTTTGAGCATATGGAAATGAAGGGGAGATGTATTAGTTTGCATTGTAGTGTGGCTTAGCCTAATGTCATAGCTATAAAGCTGTATTTAGGATCTGACTCTCTCACTTCTCTGGCTGCTTTTCTTCAACTGGCTTTATTTCCTAGAGAGCTCTTGTGATGGCAAGATGGTCACTGGCATCACTGAGAAGGCTTCTGAACAGTTTAGCCATCTCATCTGGAAGATAAATATGCCCCTGCCATGGTGTTGGGACTGCCTGTCAAATGCTCTTCTTTGGACCCATCATGTAGTCAGGGTACTCTCACTGGGTAGGTCTGGGTCACATGACCAACCTGGCAACCTAGAAATAGGATGAGCCACTTTGAAGGACATAGTATGAGACCCCAAGAGGAAGTTTCTTAGAGAACATGAGATTGAAAGAGAAATCAACAGGCAAAACAAAGATTGCCCATCATGTACCTGATAAAATACAAAGTAACTTAAGCATTGTAAATTTGGTCCACAGAGTTTTAGAGCTGATTTTCTGGGAGTAGATAGCATCATTCTTATGTGTTCTACAATTGAAGTCAAAGACATTGTAGAAGATTCTTTCATGGTGTTGTTCTACACCCGGAAGTAAAGGTCATAATTACTTACCATTGTAGTTTTACTCAGTCTGATGTATTGCTAATTCTCAGCCATCTTGACAGTTCATAGGCCATGACTTTCAATACTAGATAATATAATTTATATTGGGAATTCTGTATTAATAAGGGAAATACCGTTGCCCCCACAAGGCTTACACCACACATGATCTTTCAAGATGCATTTAACTAACTTACAACTCGAGACTTTCTAGAATTGCTGAGCATGTGCCAGGAAGTCCCCAGTGCTTTCATGAACAATCTTGTGCATGTATCAGCTGAATAAGTGAGTATAATAATATTGTCTTGGGTCTAGGAAAGACATTTTTATGATACCCACCTTCACCTTTAAAACCTACGACGTAGGATGATTGAATGAGGGGACACAGTTCATCAAATCTAGCGTTTAAGCCTTTAGGAATATCATATATGTACTGAATGATGTACAACTTCTCTTATGTTGCAGGTATTACACAAGCATACACACATACGCACACACACAGAGACAGACATAGAGAAACAGAGACAGAAACAGAGAGAATTTATAGATGCCATTGGGGAAAAAAAATCCATAAGTATTCACCCCAAAAACTGTGAGGACAACCATTTAGTTTCTGCCCTCTTAGAGAGCCCATATTATTTCCTTCGGGTCCCTACTTCACCAAAAAGGATGGAAAATATAACAAATAAAGTCAGTTTCCTAGCCCCTCTGTTGTGTTCCCAGTGAGGACAGAACGCAGATGGAGGGTTCCTGGCTTCAGAGCCCATGAGCAGGCTGTAGTAAGGGATGTTCATCCTACAGGGAAGTCCATGGGGTAGGGAGTGGTGCTGCACAATGGGAAAAGCAGTAGACCAAGTCTTCTGACCTGGCTTCCACCCTCGCTGTACCACTTAGTCACTGAACAACTCACTTGTCTCTCTGTCAGCAGATCTACCTCCTTAGACTTCGGGCTTCTGGGATGTTTTGTGGGGATCAAATGCACCCTTCTCTAGGGATGTTGTTTCGGGTGCTGTAGAGCTTTGCTATTTGTGTTGGGTGTCAGTGTTTCCTCAGTTAAGCTTCTGTTATCCCCTGTCACACTTGTATATTGTGGTTTCCAGCCTTTCGGGAGTGATACAGCACATGCAGGGTGAAAGTCTGGTGGTTTTTTTTCTTACACTTTCTAGTCCCCCCCCCCCCCATCTACTTCACCAGTTTGCCACATTGCAGATGCTGCCGTCCAGGCTAGAGATGAGCTAGGCTATGCGATTTGAGGGGACAGCATGGGTTTTAGGTCTAGATAAGGTGAGAGTCACGACTGAACAGCTTTGGGACAAGTTGCTTTACTCTCCTAGGCATTCATTTTTTCTGTCCATGAAACGGGAATAATTTCCATGATTTACAAGTACGTTGCTGAGAGTTGGAGGGAACCTGCGTCTGTAAATCCGCCGCTCCATCCTTTGTGACAGTTTCCTCCCATCTCAGAGCTCACAGTGCAGAAGTAGAGTTCAAACGTTTTCTAAGATTATTCTGAATTGAAAGAAAGATTAAGTGGCGGATAGGGGGCTAGCCTCAGTGTCTGAGCAAGGCAGGGCATAATCAAAAGCACGCAGCTGGCACATAGGATGATCTCTTACCTGTAGGGTTCCTGAGGGATTTCTAAGAAGGCAAATCTTTGTGTGTCTCTTTCAGTGTTGGTTATAGGACTGAAGGCTTCAAGAATGCTAATCAAGCACGCTGTCTCTACAAAATGCCCGGGAATGGCATATTAAGTTCCCAAATCACTATCTTTGTGTTATAAATGCATATATATATATATATATATATATATATATATATATCCTGTTCTTTGATATTTAAGGACAGATATCAACAGCAGATGACAGCAATAAGATGGGACATTTCATGCTAATATAAAGAATACATTCACAATGTGACAGCATCAAATTACTAATGAGGAGTATTTCAGGAAATTGGATGGGTCAGAGAAGACTTCTGGCCCTAGGGAGTTTGACTTTAGTGTCATCAAATGGCTCATCTGTTGGCCCACCTCTGGTGGGCTGGTGGTTTAGATCTGGAGTGCAGGGGTATGACTCTCGATGTACACGAAGATGTCCTGGAAAGAGTACTCTTAACATCATCTCAAAGCAAGTACAGTACTATTCCTTAATAGGCTGAATAAATCTTCAAAGACACTAATACCTCATCCTCGGACTTTCTAAAGCAGTGGTCCTCAACCTTCCTAATGCTGTGACCCCTTAAATACAGTTCCTCATGTTGTGGTGACTCCAGTCATAAAATTATTGTGGTTGCTACTTCATAACTATAAGTTTGCTATTGTTATAAATCATAATGTAGATAGGTGACTGCTGTGAAAGGGATGTTCAACCATCAAAGAGTTTGCAACCCACAGGTTGAGAAGCGCTGCTCTAAATGCTACTGTATTTGGTCAGTGGCCACTGGAAATGTGATTGCATGAGGTAGATTATGATGGGGATGTCATGAGTTATCTGTGTAAGCCCTAAATATAATTTCAAATATCTTTATAAAGAGCAGCAGAAGGATGGAGAAGATGGTTTCTTGGGAAGAATGTTTGCCATGTAAGCATGAGAACCTGAGTTTAGATCCCTGGCACCGACATTAAAGGTGGGCATGGCTGTTGTGCCTGCAACCCCATTATTGGGAGGTTAAGATGGGGGGATCCTAGGGGATCACTGGCCCCTTTGGAATGATGAACTTTAGGTTCACAGAGCTGTTCAAGGCAGAGAGCTATAGAGGAAGACAATTGACATCTTCCTCTGGACTCTGTGTATTCATGCAGGGTAAGTCTTCACATGTATACATGAGCACACATGCACACCATGCACACATGCACAAGCCACACACACACACACACACACACCATGCACAATAAAAAGAAAGCAACAAAGGTATGGTTAGCACAGAAGAGGAGGAGGAGGGAGCAATGTGTCCACCAGAGACCCGAAACTGATTGAATCTCTCACAAACAGTCCATTATCTAGCAGGGACTGAAAGAGGTCAGGACCAGTTCTCCTGAATGTCTGGAGGCAGCAGAGCCCTGCTGATGCCTTGGTTCTAATGTCTTTCCTCCAGAGGAGTTTCTGCTGATTTCAGCCACAATGTTTATGACCATTGCCACAAGAAAGGATACACTGGCCTTTTACCCCCAATGCCATTTTCTGAGCTGGACTCTGAATACTTTAGCTTTATTATTTTTATGATCATATGTAATAAGTCATCCACATTTCAGGGTGTCATGAGAGATGATGTGTTCCAGGAGGCACGACTAGGCAGGTGACTTCTGAGTTTGTTTCCCAATCCATCTAAAATGCCTTTTTATGAGACTCAAAGGAGGTCAAAGCTGTAAAAATAGCTAATAATTAGGAAACATGCCACAAGGGCATTGCGAAAGTGCTGATCTATCCATTAGTGAACTCTTCAAAGTGAACCTTCAGAGTCTGTTCCAATGCTGGTCATTCTGGTCAACTGTCACATTTTAATTTATATTTTCCTTACTTCATTTTTGCCTGTTAGCATTTAGTTGGCTTTCCTGATTGTCTTGCAGCTTTACTATATGTAATAGAGAATGTCCTTCCTCCTATACCTCTTGACAAGTCCTGTCACGGAATCTATTCATGTATACTCCCTGCCATGTCCTGCCACAGAATTCATTCATACTCCTTAGTACCTCTCAATACCTTCTACATCTTCCTGATGTGAGAGAAGATGATTGAGCATTTCTCAATTTTAGAGCCATCTTTTCTAATTAAAGCTCTGCAGAGAGTTGGGAACCTTGACCTCCTGGTCCCATCACCCAGATGCCCCAAAGCATGTGACTGACTCATCTGGACCAAAACTCTAGGCCCTCTCCTCCTGCCTTTGGTCTGTACCTGATGCCTCATCCCGGAAGAGAATCTGACAGCTTATTGATCTCTTTTGTGAAAATGTTTTTGTCTGTCCTTCTGGGTAACTCTGGGAGGTTTCTTTCTGTCTAATGACTGGATACTCTATACCTGTAGAGACTTTCCTAAGAAACAGAGTAATTAATTCTTTCATTACAGTGCTGGAAGCTGTACTGACTATCATCCCACCTTCAGGAGGCTCAGAACTCAGCTATGGAAAGAACATTGTGGGAAACTTATTTTGAGTATGGGGCTGGAGAGATGCCTCAGCGGTTAAGAGCACTGCCTGCTCTTCCTAAGGTCCTAAGTTCAATTCCCAGCAACCACATGGTGGCTCACAACCACCCGTAATGAGATCTGGTCCCTCTTGAGGAAGAGACTCGGTCAGTTGTCCTCACCAACTTAGACCATGAAATCCAATATGGACAAGTTCAACAAAACCGCCATATACAAGCTGCCCGTGTATGCTTCAGCATTACCAGGGCATAAATTTCAATTTTCATTTCAAATTACTAAGCAAAAAAACAAAATTCTGTAGCAACATGTAATAGTGGGACCCTAAGTCAAGGATGTAAGAGATGGATTCCTTGAGAAACATCTGAAACTTGAAGATGAACTGAAGTCAGAGACCAGCCAGGGTCAACATGTGGGACATTCTGAAGTCAAGTCTACACCTACAAGGGGCCTCTCTATTCTTTTCTGTCACATTTAACAGAAAGCTTCAAGCTACTCACCAGAAATCTACCATTATCAAGTTGCAGAGACATGGGGGGTGGCCAGAGGCAGGCCAGTGTGCTGTCCAGAGGATGGAGCAGTCTCCCCATTCTGCCTTTCCCACTATAGGCTATGAGAAATTTAATGATATACTTATATGATCCATAACTTCCATATTTAGGAAACAAAATGATAATCTTTCAGGTCACTGTGAATGACTAATGAGACAGTGGGCACAAACACACCGTAACTGCTAAGCACACGAGCTAAAGAGAAAGAGCTGCCCAACCGTTATGTCATCTAATGTCAAGGTTGAACAAAGGGCGAGGGATGCTGATTCCATGGGGCAGTACTGTCATAGACTCACCCTGGTTTGGACCTGCTATTAATATACATGTTTCCTTTATAATACCCAAAGCACTAAGATCTATATTTTAATTATTAGCTATACAACTCAGTCACAGCAAAGGAGACAGCCCTCCTTTTTAATGAAGTCACTGAAATTCTAACTGCCTGACTTCATGGAACCCATCACCTCCTCACGCCTCTAGGGTTGATATGGCTATGTCCTAGTCTGATGGTCCATGACTCTGGAGGAGGATTATTAGGTCGAAATCTGTAAACAAAATGATCAAACATGGGTTGGTGGGGAATAGCTGGTTTGGACTCTATGGACATCTCTGCATTTTGAGTAACAAAAGCTATAACTGAATTGGTTTGGAGCCAAAACCACCAAGCATCACGTGGACCCTAGAATTCCAGTAGGCCACTGGGAGGTGTCAAACCTTAGCCCCACAAATGTCAACCGTACTTATAGGTGAGTAGAATGGAAGAGAGATCAATGGAGGCTTGGCTGTTATTTTTTTGAGACATTTGTTAGTAAAGTACAGCAAGACAGACAAGAGATAACTTGGTCTGTCAGTGCCTGGTCCATGCCAGCTTGAAGCACAGTTTCTCTTCTACTGCAGTAAGCAAAACTGAAGCAGTGGCAGAGATTGGCAAGGGGAACTGCTCATCTGTATGCTGTATCACATGGCCAGAATTTTTCTGTAAGTGTGTGCTAAATGGTGCTCGATCTTGAGTGAATGATCCAGGTATGTTACTGCTGATTACGGTCAGCCAGGATTGAAAATAGGGTCTCAGTAAAGATCAAAAGCTCTAAAGGGACAGTACATCCCCTTCCTTTATGATTCCCAAAGCATTTCCTCCTAACCCCTTTGGACGGAGCACAGGGGCTGTTTCCTCTTTAGGAAGGCCAGATCATAACAAAGGCCAGTGGGGACAGGTCATCCTTGGAATTTTAACTGGCCAAGGCCCAAATCCTACTCCCTGGTGTGTGCATGTATGTGTTTAGTTGAATTCTGTGTGCAGTATAATATCTCTGTATATGGTCTGCATGTAGTATTTTGCATGTTGGGTAGAATAGTATGGGTTTCTGGTGTATTTGATGTGTGTATAGTATGCTATCCATATAATATGTGCGGCTTATGTATGTGGCTTGTGTACATAAGATACAAATATATGTGGCTTATGTATGTTGTATGTGTTACTTTGTGTATAGGGGGATAGTGTTTTGGTGTGGGCATGCACACAAGCATATGAAATGGGGGTTTCATTTGGCAATCTCTCAGCTATAAACTCTATACAAACATGAGCCTAGAGATATCAGAGCTGAGAGAAGTCAGAGACTGACAAGGGTGCGTGATACTCACTCCTCCCATGGCCTGAAACTTGTTCTCATGGGGTATCTGGATTATTATGTAACTTAATCTCACAGGTCAGTACAATTGTTTCATAAGTGGGATACTGAAGGCAATAGGTAAAATAGTTGTCCAAGGTCATTTATCTTGTGCCAGTGGGACCAGGCATTGTCCTGATGATGCCATCAGCCAACCTGAGACAGTCCAGTGCCTAGGGAGCAGTGTAATCAGAGATGAGGGGCTATAGCCAGAGGAGGTAGTGAAAGAGGGTGGGGACATTTTAATCCTATTGTTAGACCCTGGGAAGCCTCCCTCTGGGTCTTGAGGGAGTGCCATTCTTCAAAGCCTCTTTCTTTTGGCCTTCTGGGAAGACTTGAGGGAAGAATCGGGAAGTCCGCTCACAGAAACGGATCATTCCAAATACCTTGGATTCAACAGCAGTAGCTGGGCCAAGTCCAGAGCGGTTATGGTAGAATCCTCTAGGGTGTTGCTTTTCAAGGACAGGCTTTAGATTCTATATTGGTCAAAGTTTGGGCTTTCTTTTTATTGCGCCCGGACTGTGATCGCTATCTGCAAGGGAAACAGACAGTGGAAACCATTTCATTAGAACAGATGAGGAAAACACATTTCCACGGTGCCCTGAATAGCAACGCTTGGCGTTTGAAGTCGTTATCGAAATAATGGGTAAGATGGGAAATGGGAACGATAAAGAGTGGAGAGAGGATGGGAATTACGGAAGTGCGGCTGGTTGCTGATTGTTGGTGAGAATTGCTCCCTGACCATTAGGCTGCTCCTCAGGTTTCTTTTTGAGTCCTGTCTGGGTTATGTCATGGGAAGAGGGATTCGCTTAGACTTCTGCGGGAAGTGGCTTACTCAGGGCTGCCTGGTCGAAAGAACTGCTCTGCTTCCTTTGTTTCTTTGTTCTTCATTCATTCATTCACCGCATCATTTCTTCATTCATCCACAGGCTCCTGGCACTTCTTGTGTACCGGAATATGAATATGGTGTGAAGATAGCAAAGATAAAGCAATGGTGTACAGTCCAGTGACAAAGAACGAATGTGGTTAGTTGTAGCTTATGTGACCATGCTCCCGGGAAAACAGAATAATTGCAAATGAGTGTCATTTTGTCATATCTACTGAACAGTGAGAATCTATTATAGATAGAATCTGTTCTGTTCCCCCTCCAGGCAACACAGTCTAAGAAAAAGCAACTCTTCTAAAAGGTTCTTGAATTAACAACACCAGGCCCATGAAAGACACAGTCTGACTTATTGACAAGGTCAGTGAGTAAGAGGTGATAAGATACTCCAACCCCAAGGCTTTTGGGGAGGGCTCAGTAGGAAGCTGGGGGGAAGGGTCTCACAATGGCTGGGCTCAGTGGTTCTAGACTCACTGTCTTCTGGTTCCGTGGGCAGATGCCATCGCTCTTCTGTGAGGTAGAGAATATTGAAGGGGAACAGTTTGTGAGAGAGGACTACTCGCTTTTGAATTCGTTTAATTTGAGATCCTTACGGGATGCATTAGGGAGCCCTCTTACTGCTGTGGCGATATGCTAGCCAAGGCACTTTGGGTGTTGAAGGCTTTTGGCTAGCAGCAGTTTGAGGGTTCAGTCCACCATGGCGGGGAAGGCATGGTGGCAGGATGTGTCTGCAGTCTGGGATAAAGAGATCGATGCTGGTTGCCAAAGCTGGTTGTCCAGTCTACTCTTCCCTTTCTCTTCAGGCCTGGACTGCAGTGAGGGGCAGGTGGGGCCCCTGTAGGTATGGTCCTTTCAGAATTTCTTTGCTCTCAGGACACTCTTGGCAAACAGCGAAGGGTGAGTGAACCTGGCAATCAGAAGGAATTGATTCCAAAGAAAAATCAAGGCATGGACTTTTAATATGCATTTCTTTTAGATTGTTACATCATCCTAATTTTCAGATTTGACTCTAGGGTCCTTACGGAGTGCAGGATCTGGAACTGGCATTTATCAACTTGGTGCCAGTCTCTCTCACTTTGTCAGTCTAATAAAGATGCAAGGTGGCAGAACTGCGACTACTTTACAGATGGGTAATTGCAGGGTCAGTGAGATAATATATATATATAAAATTATATAAGGTCACTTATGAAGAAAAATTTTAAATTTCACCATCTAACCCACTAGTGGCAATTTAAAGCTTGTTTATTTCAAACTAAACGAAGTGAAATACTCAGTAGCATTAGCCACATTCTACCTGCTATACTGCACGAAACCCTGATGGTGGCTGTTTTGAACCGAGCAGAAAGAACATTTCTGTCTCTATGGAAAATTCTACTCTATTGTTATATAGCCTACATTTCAATGACTGTCTTTATAACCAAGCCCTGTCCTTCATTAATTGCTAGAGTTGTCCCATGTCCCATGTCAAACACCCATCTAAGGAGAACAGTTTCTCCTAGGTACCACTAGCAACCTTCTCCCTTCATCCCGGATGGAGAACACCTTGGTTAAATCTGCTTTGTGTTTTATGTGGCCCTGGGGGCTAGCTATGGAAAGGGAGAAGTAGGAATGGGCTGGCCTTTCTGGATTTACCTCCCACCTCTGTTTTGGAGGCACCCTCAGATAGCAGCAGAATCTCAGGTTCTGACTCTCTAGAGCAAAGACAGGGGGAGGGGAAGTGCCCAAGAGCTGAAAGAACTTCCTTATAAAGTCTTAGCTCAACACCAAGCAGAAGTGTTTCACGGAGGCAAATTCAAGAAGAGAAAGGAAGAGGAGGCAAAGCAGCCAGATGGGGAGAGAACTCTAAGGGGCTTAGCAAAGCACGTGGGAAAGTCACCTAAATCTGGTCCCCACTTCTGCTACCTTTGTCCCTTCCCATCCAAGACAGCATTCTTGTACCTAGGTGAGGTCACCACAGTTTTGGCTCCTCGCAAAAGGACGGCTGATCTGAATGCCCTCACCAGGAGCATTCTCAATGCTCAGCAAGGTTCAGAAGGAGTGCGAAGGTGACACTCGTGGTGGCCCAAGGGAAGGTGGTAAAAATTCAGTCAGAAGGGCTTGGGCTCCATTTTCTAGTGACATGCAGAGGAAATGCTGTCTCCTCAATTACAGCCAAGGGAAGGGTCTACCTATATACAGCAGCCAGGCATGCCTCTTCTGCAGCAGGGAAGTAGAAATTAGAAATATTTATTATTCAGAACCTAAAGGATACAAGATAGCTGTCTTGGTCAACAATACAGACTAACAATGGGCATAAGGGAAGATCCTTCAGGGCAATGATTAAATTATGTAGTTTGTGTAATCCACAAGCTTGCATCCAAGAAGAGCACCAGTCCCCCCCCCCTTTTAATTGGTTTTTATTGAGCTCTACATTTTTCTCTGCTCTCCTCCCTTCCTCTCCCCTCCCCTTCACCTTTTCCCAAGGTCCCCATGCTCCCAATTTACTCAGGAGATCTTGCCTTTTTCTACTTCCTATGTAGATTAGATATCTGTATGTCTCTCTTAGGGTCTTCATTGTTGTCTAGGTTCTCCGGGATTGTGATTTGTGGGCTGGTTTTCTTTGCTTTATGTTTAAAATTCACTTATGAGTGAGTGAGTACATGTGATAATTGTCTTTCTGGATCTGAGTTACCTTGCTCAAAATGATGTTTCTAGCTCCATCCAATTGCTTACAAATAACGACATCTTGAATTTTGCACCAGCCCTTTTGTCTGACTAACACACGAGGAAGCTTTGAAAATTGAGGTGTGATGAGGCTGGGCCTCCAAAACATGAAACCCCATGTGAGGGTTCCTGGCTGGCAGCAGGCTCTGTGTTTCCTGGCACTCACTCATCACCCCTGAGAATGACAGCTTCCCATCTCCGTTCCTCCCTGAGCACGCAGTGGAAGGACCTCCGTGTTTCCAAAGTATTTCCGCTGAGCCTCCAAACCATGGCGCCATGACCCACAAAGGACACACACAAGGTGTCACAGCTCACGGAAGCCCAAGAAACATTTCCACTCTGATGGCTTCACCTCAAGTTCCCTCATCTTTCAAATAGCTTGGGCACTCACATTGTCCCAAAGAAACAGGAGTAAAACAGAAACATGCTCTGTTCAGGGCAGTAAGCATCTATGGGAGATTTCCAGCTCCCAGTGACAGGAGAAGAAACACAGTGGATGTCCCTAGCAAGAGTCCTCTTAGACCTGTGAACAAGTACCCTGTGGTCAGCTTGTCGAGGGCATCTGGGTTCTGGGTATCTACTCAAGACTGACGCTTGGCTAAGCCCGGGTGTCTGTGTGACAGTAGGGAGAAGAAGCCATGCGGTGTCACATTAGGTCATCAAGGCCGCTGAGTGCCATCATCAACCATGAGGCCCAAGCAGTTATTTCATAAGCGCGTAGGTAGGGAAGAAAGGGTGTGTTGGTGTTCCACGCGCGAGCTCGTGTACAAATGCCAGTGTGCGTGCAGGACGGAGGGGTGATTTTTTTCCTGTGCATATTGTACATTTTATGATATTCCCAAATGTAAACCTTTGCCACGAGGAAATAAAGCAGGAGAGGCTATTAATTACACTGGGAAGAAAGAGAAAGAGGTGAAATTGATGGGGCAGGAAGCAGAATTGTGTAGACTTAATTGGCCTTATTTTATAGCCCGAGCTCTGTTTTCACAGGGTAGCAATGAACCAGCCCGTAAAGGTGAAAGTGCTTTCCACTGTTGAGGGGCCAGGGGCTGAGAGTTCCGTTGTTATTCCTCCTTAGAGCTCATGTGAGCACTTCAAACAGTAACTCTTTTCGGCCCCCGGAGCTCGAGATTTCAGGAGAATGGTGTGAACTTGGCTGGACTCATCACAGTGCTCCTTTGTGTTCGTAAAGCTTTACTCCAAATTTTCCCTGCTGCTGTTAGTCCTTTAGAACGGGCTCACCCGTCCAGTGAGCATTCCTGTCTCCTATTGAAAAGAGTGGGGCCTGTTGTAGTTACACGCAGTTCTGGAGATAGAGACGGTTCAGCTCCTAAGGAGGAACAAGGCTCAGCTGTTTGCTGATGATTAACTGTGATGTTCTGAGAGCAGCAGGGACTTCGGGGGTGGTCACAGCTGGCTTGATGTCAGTCAGTGAGCCTCTTCTGTTAGCTGAGGGAACCCGACCCAGACCTTACCTGTCACTAAACTAGTGTCTGTCCTTCCTTCCAGAGCACCTATTCTTTATGCAGCACCGCTGTGTACCAGCTTAGATGGAGAAATGACCTCGCCATCCATTATCTCAAGCGACAGAGAAGCCAAACATTGTGTAAATCAGGACCTGCCCCTTGGAGACTCATTCATAGGTGCATTCTGCTCTAACACAACAACCTTGGGAGCCAGACTGCGGTTTTTATTTCCATTTACAGCTAAGGATGTTGGGACTCAGAGAGGCGCAGGCTTACCTAAGGCTGTAGGGCTGGTGGCAGAGCTGGCGTTCCTACACAGGCCAGACTCTAATGGCTGCCCCCTTTTAACTCATGGTCCCCATTTGCTAGATTCCCTGTTATTAGGATTATTTGTGCTGTCCCATGTCTTATTTAACCTCATCTACCCCATGCTTGTGACCCACAACACAGAGTTCAAATCTCTCAGCTTCAAGCTGAAGATGCTCCAGGTTTTTAGACCCATTATCTCTTTCCCTCTCAAATCACAGCTCACGGCCTTGCTTGTGTTCCTGCAAATGCTTTTCCTTCTACTACCTATGTTGTTTTCCAGTCCTTCTACTGTATCTACAACAGTATTTTCCTCCTGTCTCCTGTGGACAGCCCTGTCTCCCCTTCCAGGATCACCTCGCATGCCATCAATCCCATAAACTTCTCTAGGACCTTCTGAACGCAATGGTCTCCCGCGAGATCCTGGGCCACATCCTTTTTATCTTGCCTCCCCCATTTGCCACTGATCTCACTACGAATGCCTAGGAAGGGTCTTACGTTTTCAGTCTCAGCACTGCTCACAGTGGCTTGACTTATGATGAGCACACAAGAAACATGGGGCAAGCATTTTTTTTTCTTTCACTGTTTTATAATACCCTAGTTTCCTTCTTTCTTTTTTGAGAAGAACTTTCACTATGTAGATATGGTTATCCCAGAGCTCATTGTGTAGAACAGGGTGGCCTCAAATTCAGAGATGCCCCTGCCTCAGTCTCTCAGTTGCTTGGATTAAAAGATATGAGATACTACTCTAAGCTTATATACTCTTTGCATCATAATACATGGCTTGACGTCCTACTGGGCCTGTCCTTTGGTGTGGCTGAAAAACTCAAGGCTTTGGAATCAGTGATCTGGACTGGACTCCTAACATCTCTGCTTATGAACTATATAACTAACTCAGGGTACATGCCTTCTGTTCTGTTAGAATCTGGGGTGCCATCTTTCTGGCAGCAAGTCATTGTGAGATTAAATAAAATGGAGGACAGGAAACAGTTGGGCATAGCTTCGATGGAGGCTTGGTAGCTATCATCAATATCTTTATAGCTCATAAGATCTCTCAGCAATATTAGATTCCCCATGTATTTGAAAATGCATGCAGTGTTACTGCTTTAGACTTCATTGCCTTGCTCTGACCAGAATTTACTCCTGTTTAACTTTCTGTAGAGCCAAACACACCAAGTTCATTTTACTGTTGCTGGAATTTACTATGCAGAGTTCTGACCTCTTCAACTTTTCTTAATGCATCTATGTTTTAAAGAACAGTGCAGTGTGGGAAAAGACAAGAAAAAAAAAAGGAATATGGAACCCAGGGAACAAGGAGGAACTGAGCCTCCCTGGCACTTGTGCCCATCATCTGCTGATTGAGGAGGATTTGGCAAAATATACCATGAAATCCCTCAGTACGTAAGTGTGTAGAAACCTTTTCTCTTACTCCTGAGCTACTAAGTGTTCGTAGACACGATGATGATGCATGCAAGTATGCTTATCCTGCCTTCCTTTCAGAACACACACACACACACGTGCACACACACATGCACACACACACATGCACACACATGCACACACGCACATGCACACACACACGTGCACGCACGCGCACACACACATACACGCACACACGCGCACACACACACGCACGCACGCACGAATGTGCGCAGACACCAAACGCCTGTTCCAGCAAACCCTGTTTGAACATGTTGTTTTCTTTAACTAAGTGGTTGTTAGCAACTGTGTTCGGATTGTAACTGAGTTCTTTTTCTTTGAAAGGAGCTGTTTGCTGAAATAAATTCCACCCGTTTCTTTGTTTGCTTTTTCCTTGGTAAGCAATCAAAACCAACTGGCAGAGCCGGAAGCTGGTTTCAGTCCCATGTGCTTTACTTCTCATCTTTTCCCCCTCCTCAGATGAAGTACAGCCGGTGAGCCTCCAATTCCTTTGCAAGAGGAGGTGAATTCTGCATATCGTTTATTAGGGGTCTACCAGGTACCGACCCTATACAGAAAGGGGAGAGAGGGTATTGCAATGAGCTCAAGACTGAGGAGGTCTGGACACCAGAGATGCCTGTCTGCATCTTCTAAACATTTTCCCAGAGCGCTTGACTGGAGCAGTTCCTCAGAAAATGGCCCTGGATAAGAGGGGAAGAGGCGGCATGAATTTAATCTGTATTTATTCCTAGTAGACTTGGGCTTAATAATTGGCTCTGAGAACTTCCCGTTGAAAACTTACATTTAATTTTATTTCTGGATTTTCCAGATGCCTGCGATGTGTGTGCTTGCATTGGGTCATGTGTAAGTACGCCTGTGTAAGCAAGCGTGTGGGGGGTATGTTCATTAAGATCTGAGTGGGTCTGCGGCAAGCATCTTGACCTCAAAGTCCCACATGCTTGCTCCTTCACCAATCGTCCCTACTAAGAAGGTGGCCACTTCATGTGGGGACCACTGGCTGGATCTTGCTCATGTGTTGAGCTTGGCTTTTGTACTGTTGGCTCAGGCTAGTTTAAATCTTTGAATCATCTGCTGACATTTAGAAATTATGAATTTTCTTATAAAGAGCCAAGGCACTTGGTTTGCTTGAGAAAAAAGGAAGGGAGAGAGGAAGGGAAGAAAGGAGGGAGGGAGGGAGGGAGGGAGGGAGGGAGGGAGGGAGGAAGGAAGGAAGGAAGGAAGGAAGGAAGGAAGGAAGGAAGGAAGGAAGGAAGGAAGGAAGGTTAACATGGAAACACTGGCCCAGTTGCCATGGCCTCATCACAAACATGGGTGCACATCACAGACAGGAAACCCGTGGTCCAGCCCATCTCTATCACATCTGGAGAGACTCCACTCCCTGCTGTACTTAGCTCTCCTCAGCCCTTGAACTGGTGTGTTCTGAGTGCACAAAATGAGGCTGTACTTTTGCCCCTATAGTCTTTCATTTTCCAGTCTCAACAGGTGACTGGGCATCTTTCATTAGGCCATCTTTTGAAAAGTGAAACCCAAGGTCTGCCTGGCATGGAAGAGCCACTGTGCACGACAGTAAGAGAGGGAAGTCATGGAGTATTCATCATATACCAAGCACCGCTCTTACCTTTCTCAAGGATCCCTTGTTTAATTTTTGTATCTATTTCCTAAAATAGGCATCATGATGATACTCTTTGCAAAAATGAGACACTAGGGGCACAGCGTGATGACTACAACTTGCCCCAAATTGCATAATTAATCAGTTATAGAGCTGGGGTTTGAATTAATAACACAGGTTATTGTACTGCCTCTCGTTACTGTCTTATTTAATCAGCATGGCCACTTAGTTTTAAATGTGTCATTTGAAAGTATTTTAGACATAAAAGAATTAAAATAAAAACACAAAGAATCCCTTCAGCTCCCCTCATTCTGCTCCCACTGCTACCATCTTAATTGACCTGGGCACGCCATTATTGCTTCCACTAGTCCCTTTTCTAGTCTGCACATTTGAGCATCATGAATTTTACTGCGTTTCAAGATTCACCCAAGACCTTGCCTTGCATCTAGCTGCCCCTTCACCTATGACTCCTCCAGTCTCTGAAGATTTTGCATTTTCCTTTGACTTCCAGGTCCTTGACTTTATTCCATTTCTTTGGTTTGTTTGCTAGTGTGTGTTTATGTGTTTGTGCGTGCACAGACATGTGCAGGTGGGTGGGTGTGCACATGTGGAGGCCAGAGGTTGACATCTTGCTGTCTTCCTCAGTTGCTCCCCACATTCCTTTTGGAGACAGAGGGTATCTCACTGAAGCTGGAATGCACCGATTAGTTACTCTGGCTGACCAGCAAGCCCCAGACGCTTTCTTCCCCTACTTCCACAGTGCAGGGGTGGGGGGGGGGCACTGTTGTCTCCAGCGTTTCTGTGGGTGCTGGAGATTGACCTCAGGTCCTCACGCGTGGCTAGTGCTTTATCAGCTTAGCCGTTTCCCCAGCCTCTCTCGTCCTTGACAGTTTTTGGAGAAGGTCCCCTGGTTTAGATGTGTCTGTATTTTCCTATGATTAGAATGAGGGTCTACATTTTTTGGCAAGATTTTTTTTTTTACTTCAAAATGAATTGATTGCTTGTGTGCATAAGAGAATTTATGCCACTAGAGCAGAGGCCATGGATGACTCATATTTCCAATTGGGTGGAAGGACCTGCTTAACCTTCTAGTAACGAGCCAGCTGGTGACCCGAAGCCAGCTGGTGAATTTTGCTCTGTATCAACACCAGGCACCATTTAGTACGCTCATCCTTTCTGGTCCTCTCAGGATGCTTTCAGACAGCAACCACTTTCTTAAACAAATGGTAGAGATTTTCAGGAAGATGAGGGCAAGGCTTTTGGAAACAAGGATTTTCAAGATTTTATTACCAGTCCAGAAAACAGAGCTGTGCCGCACCATGTGAGTCCCTCAGGATCTCACCTTTATAGCCAGTTTGCAAATCTGTTCCTTCATGTTGTCAGACGTCAGTTTCAGTCACGTTGGGATGCTAGGGCCGTAGGGCAGCAACGACTGAAGCAGGCCCTCCTCGGGAGCGTGCATGTGAACCATGATGGCGGAGGTCTGGCAGCAAAGAGGGGCAAGGATTTTTTTTTTTTTAAATCGTTTATGTGTTTTTTTACACATGAGGAAGTGATGCTGTTGATCTGTTTTGCAGTTTTATCCTTGGGTTCTGTTGGTTTCTGGCTTTCTTTTAGGTTATTATTATTATACAATTATTTTAACTCTGGCAGTTGAACGTGTCTTGGGGAAGATAATTCCAAAATTATACAGGCTTTTTCTCTCCAAGCTTCTGTCTGTTAATTTTACATATTTTAGTCAATCTTACCAGAAACAGTACTCTTTTAGGTTTTTTTAAAAAATGAATCGGTAAATAAATAGAAAATACTAAAACATTATAGTAAGAGTCAGGGTTTTAATTCAAAATGTTTGAAAGGGCCTCTCTTCCAAACCCTTATTTATGCCTTTCTTTTGCCTTGTACATTCTTGGTATCTCTTCAAATTCCCTCTTCCTAAGAAAACCCATCTCATTGGATCAGGGCCCCCCCTCTGATGGCCTTGCTGTGACTTAATTACCTCTCTGGGAATGTCCTCCCCAGATGTCTCAGTAACGGAGTGCTCATGCACAAGGCTTTGGCTTCAATCTGCATCACCCAGGGTGGGGTGGGAGGATTGGAGAAGATGCTCTGTCTAAGGTAGACACATATTCTAAAGCATCTGGGGTTAGGACGTCAACATCTGAATTCTGAGGCAGAACCGAGGCTGTTAGTCGTGCGCCTGTCATGTGCCTGTGTGAAAAAGCTCTTCAGCTTAACTTTCCTTCACCACTGACGAGAAAGATTTGGATTTCTGACAATCCCCAAAGGTTCTGGACAAGTCTCTTTAGGACATATGGAACATAGTTCATTGTTATTGTTGGTTTTATTTTCACATGACCTATACACCTAGATATACCCATACAGATTCATCTGTAGGAACAAACAATTCTTCATCTTGACCTTGTACTGCCAAGTCACTTTCCAAGGCATTGGGGCCATCTAACAAGCCTACTTATCAGGATTGGTACTTCTCCTTTCTGTATCCTCTCCCAGCTCAGATGTTACTAGATCTACCAAGGTTGGCTCAAATTAATTGCAAATTAGCATCTTACTTTTAAATTTAAATGTTTGTGATTTAAACTTTATTTTTATCAGTCTGAAATCTAGAAAATAATATTTTAGTGTCTCCCCATAAACATGTCAGTTGTACCCATGAACTAAAAATTTGTATCATTTCCTCTTTGTCTTTTCAATTCTCTTTCACTGACTCGTCCATACAAGCCATTGTAAGCTGGATGATAATGCTGACTCACACTGAGAATGACTATATATTTCTAGCTCATAGTTTAAAGTCTGATTTATTGATATATTTTGTCAGACAGACATTTTTTTACTTAAAGACAGTGAGATATCCTTAATATAATTAATATGGTTATTCATTTACAGTGTAAAGAATTAGTGAATTTTTATGGTGCTGTGTGTTGAACCCAGGTCTTGCAGTGCCAGGAGATCTCTACTGAGCTGCACTCCAGCCTAGGATGTTTTAATCTTATTATTATTGTGTCATAACTAAGAAAAATTTACCCTAAGTAGATTTATGAAGATCGTGTCCAATTTTGATAGAGCATCAAATTCTACTTTACTCATCTGTTCCTTTGTTTTGGTTCTTGTAGGCCCTTTATTCTTGTATGTGAATTTTGTGATCATCTTGCTCAGTTAGGAATTTATTGCTTCAATGTTTATAGTAATGGAGCTTGTGGATGAGTATAGATTAAAGTGAAGGTTGCAATTTGTATTTAGACTTTTCTCAACAAATGTGAAATTTTCTAATTCACTTTAATCTTAGGAGGAAACGCCAATGAATCTCAGTGACTTTTCTCCTTAGGGTACCAACTCTAACTGCTGGTTTATTTCTAGGTAATTATGTCACTTATTATGATTGCAGAAGAATTTTATAAAGTGTACCTTCTGATTGATTTGACTAGAAAGCAGGAATAATATCATCCATGTTGTAATTTAGTGCTCAGGACACTTGTTGGATGCTCTTAATAGTTCTGAGAGTGTATCTGAACATTCTTTCTTATTTTCTGTGTAGAAAAGTGTGTCATTTGTGAACCCAACTGACATTATTTTTCCTGTCTTACTGCATTGTCAGATTCCTTTGGTGAAAAGTTGAAGAGAATAAGATTAGGAATATTTTTGCCTAGTACCTAGAGGAATATTGATTCCTGATGCAAAATTATTTTTGTTTTATATTTTATTATCAGTCTTATTTTTAAAATTTGGAAATAAAAATCAATCCAAGCATATATTTAAACATATTTATGTATTTTATATATGTATGTGCATCTTAACCAAAATTTAGTTATTATGCCATTTCAATGTCTCATTGAATTTTATTTGCTAACATTTTCTTTATGATTTTTAAGTCTTTTCCATAATGAAAAATGCCTAAAATTTGCATTTCTGGAGAGTTTCTCTTTAAATTTTGAAGCAAGGTTTGTATCTTCAAAAGTGACTTGGAGTTTCTTCTAATTTTCATATTCTACAAAGTATCCTATGAAATATGCATCTAGCTTTTGGAAAAATGATAGCAGTCATAGTAAAATGAACCATATTTTTAATTACATTTATTTTTTTAATCACAATAAATTTCTAATGGTTTGTATTTGATCACTTTAAAAGAATTTCAGTTTTTACAGGTCAGTTTTCAGTAATATTTTATATAATACCAGAATTTATTTGCATTTGAAATTTATTAACCTAAGGTTATTAATAGTACTTTTCGTGATCTACAGAATTTCTGCTATAGTTTTATTTTCATTCCGTTTTGCTTGTCTTTCCCTACAGTTTTCTTCGAGAACTTACTTCACTGGAAGCAGCGCCACATAGCATGCCCTACGACAGCGCCGAGCTCGTGTGCTCTGCCTTCCTTCCTTCCTTTAGACGACACCTGCCGTGCTGTGCATGCAGCCTTCTCCCCTGGCATGACGGGTCCTCACCCTAATACTGCAGGAAGATACCCTTAGTATGTGTGTCGTCTTCTGCATCACTGGTATGTCTCTTTCTTTCTCCCTGTTAAGATGTAAATGTGACATTAAATATTTCATCATCTAAGTGAACCCTTCCTTTACTCTCCTCCTGAAAAACTCCCTCTTTTCTCTGTTCCCTATTTAGCAACACTCCATATCTGCTCCTAGCCGGCTCTTTTGGGAAACACAACTTGAAAGTGAAACCAAGATATTCAGTTTTGGTGGATCTTGAGTGAAGTCCAGATATTGCATTAGATGTTTTTTAAGATTCCTTTGGTGAGTGGGTTCAAGACGAGGAACTATTAATTTCAGATTTCAAGTTAGAACTATTCCTAACTAAAGATGAAACTGAAATTCTTTATTTTCCTGGAAGCCAATATCTGAAAACATTCTCTACAGAAGACATATTTGGCTTACCAGAAATGGGGTCGTGGTGGGAAAGCTCACGTGCCTTCCTATTATTTCTGTGTTTATATGACTGCCATGGAAATCTGGAGTGAGTAACAGGAAATCTCAGCCTTGTCCCTATAGGCTAATGCTTGTGTTTCCCAGTTTACCAATGTGGGAAGCAAGTTGGAAAAAAAAAAAAAAAAAACCATGGGAGGGAGAAGTGGGAAAGTGTAAGAACTTCCATGGGTTGGATCTGCTTTTCCCTGGGCTGTGTTTTCCAGTCGTACATGGATAAGGTTGGTATATGTTGTCACAAACTCTCCATGATGGTATTGAAACTTTGCACTTCTTGAGGTAGTTGTTTAAGGAATATGTATTGAACAAGTAAAATATGAAGATGTATTGTTCACCAGTGTCTATAGAATTGCTTGCAGCTCCAGAAGCATTCAGAAGGGTCATGATGGCCTAAACAAAAGAATATCTCCAATGTTTGTCGATTGATATTTCTTGAGTCAAAAATACTTACTATTCTTCATATACTAAGTGCTGGGATTAAATGTGGATGCGAGTTTGGTGTCTACTCACCAAGATTTAGTCTCCCATGACTAACCCAGGTAGATAATCAGATTTGACCAGACCTCAGAAGAAGTGAGAGCGACACTCATCTGTGGGTATATGAATAAATACTAAGGATGCAGTTATCAGGGGGTGTTGTGAGAGAAGGGGTAGAAAGTCTGTAAGAGCCAGAGGAGCAGATGGTCTCCTGCAAGTACATGTCTTTTATACACGACAGGGAGACTACATCCAGGAAATCTCAGCACTATGGCTGCCTAAGACATGGACAGTTCCAACACTAGTTGACATCCCAGTGGGGCTGGGGGAACCCTCACAGGGCCTTACCTCTAGGTACAGAGTTATAAGCAATTAATGACTGCCGAGAGAGGGAGACTCAGTCTCTCCTAGCTATTAGCTCCCTGTTTGTTATCTAATATCAAGCTGTCAGCTCTAAATCCACTGAGCAATACTATATGGACTCAGAAGAGTTATATTTGTATATTTATTAACACAGAGATAGATATAAAAACAATAACAATTAAAGAAAAATAAGCCAGGAATTTGGGAGGAAGCAGAGGGGGACATGAGAGGAATTGGGGGTGAAGAGGGAGGAGAAATAGTTTAATTATATTTTAATTAGACATGAAATAAAATTTAACATGTTTAAAGAATATTGCTTACATGTTAAGAAGCACAGTATGAATCCTATATATCCCTACAATAGGTTGGAATGACTTTTAAAATGACTAAAACCAAATCAATATAAAGCATAAAGTTGAACTGTTTTGCTGTTGCTAGCTCTGCAGCGGGCTTGTCTGGGCTGTCTGCTACAGACTGAGCTGGCCTTGCTGGGCTTGCAGTGCTGTAGGGCAGGCAGTTGTTTGGGGGATTTTACAGCCTTGGCAACTGCTGGGTGTGGATGGTACTCTCACGGAACCAGCTGGCAATCAAGCCGTCTTTACTCTGCAGCTCTCTTAGGTCAGGCCTCTCCTGTGATGCTCAGCTCCCAGTGCCAAGCCATGAACTTAATGAAATTCCCCCAGAAAACCAGAAACATTGTAAACTGCTACCACCAAGAGATCCTTCTCACAAAACGTCTTGTGTTGCCTTCAAAGAGGCTCATAACTTCATAAATTAAAAACCTCGGGGATCACCCAGGACTGTAGCTCCCCAAGGCCAGGCTCTGGCTTAGGTTTGGTCATGACGAATTTCATTCATCAAGTTAGCTAAGTGCATTTATTTTGAAGGAATGTCTTTTGTTCTGCTTTTCATGAAATGATATGTTGACAGTGAAAAATAGCATGATCGTTCTCTCTCTCTCTCCCGCTCTCCCGTCCTCCTTCCCTCCCTCTCTCCCTTCCTCCTCTGAAATCAGAAATTCTGAAAACCAGTTTTGCAGATGGAGAAAGCAAACTTCAGAGAAGTAATGTGATCCCCTCAAACGACTTACTCTATTATTAAAGGGCCAGGAGTCCACCCTGAACCTACTGATGAATGACTCGGTGCCAAGTGAGGAAGCGAATTGCGCATGATGAGAGAAGTAACGTTCAGATGCTGGAGAATTCCCAGCTTCCAGGGTTGTTTTGCTAACGCAGAGCCCATGTGCTCCATTACTGTTTGGGCAAAAGGAGCATTTGCGCCATCGTGGATCCTGCATTTCCCATTCCCTCGTCTCTGCATCAAAGTGTGTTGTGCTGAAGGGTCCTGTAGCGTATGGTGCCTAAGTTGGTACTTTAGATGAATAAGGACTCGAATGCAAATTCCAGCTCTGGTTTTGGCAATGTCTTTTCATGTTACAAACTAATCTCATTACCTCTAGAGTCACTCTGGTTCTGCTAAACATCCTGCAGAGTGAAAAGGACAATAGAAAGGAAATTGCTTGGTAATGTCTACTCTACAGATTGAAAAGTTATTGCTGATAGCTAGAATTAAAATCTGTAACAGTCATCTGATAGTAGGCCCAGCTCTCAGGTTCAGTAGAGAAGGGAGTTTTGAGAACATCTATGAATGTATGTGAGCAGCAGATGAGAAGATGTACATCATTTAAAGCCCAGAGCGTAGGCCTTCTGCATTTGCGTTCATGGCCCTCACGTGCCTAACAGTTTTGATCTATTCCTGGGAGTTATCCTGTGTCAAATGACTTTTTGCACCTGAGACACATCCCAGAGAGGAGTTTCGTTAGGAGTTGTTTATTTCCCATGTTTTCAGCAGATGAGGGAGTTCATGTTTTAGTTCCGGAAGGAGAAATCTAGCATCCGGTAAGCCATGGTGGAAAAGTTTGGCTATTTATAAAATCCAAATGCACTCAGCCTGTGACTATGTGCATTTACTCTTTAATATGTTTCTAAGAGAAATGAAAGCAATTGTCCACAGAAATTCTTGCACAAGAAACAAGAATCTCAGTCAACAATGGTTTGGACCAGAATGAGTGAATGGAGAAACGCACTGGAGTCTGTTCAGAGATCTGAATGCTGATTAGTAATGAATGAATTTCAGGGAAGAGTCTCACAAACACCCTGCCAAGCTCAAATAAAGCTGGAGAAAAATAACATGCGCTATATGCTTCCATTTATATGAGGTTCTTAAGTAGGCAAAACTAGTTTGTGACCGAAAACAATCTTTAGAATAGCCATTCTCCATTTAGGGCCTGGCAAAGGGCATGAGAGAACTTTGCGGACAATGGAGAAACTCCATGTTGTTGGAAAAGCTGCCAGCACAGACGCACACAGTTGTCTAAGCTCAATACGTTATACACTGAATGCGCATTCTGCTAAGTGTAAATGTAGCCTTGAAAAAAAACTCGTTTATATCACACAGTTTGGAAAGTGTCAGTTTTTTCAAGTTCAGATTACAGCAAAGAAATAAGAATTCACCTAAAGGGATTCAAGCGTTGGTAACATAATTTAGGACACAGGTAACATGGAGGGGCCACTTGCTTTGTGTATGATTGGAGTTAATCACAGAGAGAATGGGAAGCAGGAGGCAGTAGGGGCCAATGAGAGGAGAAAGATACTGCCCCTGGGTTAACAGGGAACAATAGGCAGGTATGTGGAAGCATGTCTCTATGTTTCCCAAAGTCACTTCAAGTACCACCTGTCCACACTAGCGGGGAGCTGATGAAGTCCTGAGTGAGCATGTGTTGTTGACGTGGTCACATCCTAGTCAAAGACTCCAGTACCTTAGACCAATGAGAATGCACATCCACGTCAAAGACTCCAGTGTCTTAGACCAATGAGAATGCACATCCATGTCAAAGACTGCAGTGCCTTAGACCAATGAGAATGGCAAATGCCTTCCCTGGCTCACACTCAGAGGAATGGCAAAGCCTCCCTCTAGCTCAAGCATAGATCTTAGGAATGATTGTTCTCTAGCTAAAAACCAGTGTGTGCTGAAACTATCAGCTATAACTCCCCTGGATGACTGCAGCCTGAGACTTGCTGAAGTTAGCTAACCTATCTCCCCTCACTCAGATGTGTGCAAGAGACCCACCTCCTTGGTCAGTGCTAATAGAATAAATGGGCGGAGTTTCCAGGCTGCTGGTGGATCAGGTCTACCCGATCCTGACTTTTCTGTATATGCATCTATGTCTCTCCTTTCTTTATTACCTCTTTGTCCTGGTAAACTCAACCCCTAAAACTGTGCAGATCCAAGCTCCAGCTTAGGTCTTAAGCTCCGAACGTGTGGGGATAAGAAGTCTGCTCACAGAGTAACAGGGGCCTTGTTGTCAAAGGGCTGTCCTGCCGTGATGACGCCACACCCTGAGGACAAGGCACACACATTCAGAACATTCTGCCCCTAACTTTGTAGTTCTTACACCAATTTAATTATGTCCATCATTTCTAGAATGTCATATATAATTGTCCTTAAACTAACCACATAGAAATCAATGCAGGGTGTGATTTGATCACTCTCAACACATTTTCAGGAATGCTCCTAGGGATTTCATTAAGAAAATCAATTTTTCTGCAAAACATTCATACACAAAGTTTCACTGAGGCAGTAATATTTAAGAAGAACTTTTCTTCTTTGCTCTAGTCTGTTTGTGTTCATAGTCATTCATTTAAAAGAATTGTAATGTAATCAAGCCGAAACTAACCAAAACAAGAATATTATATAACATTTCCAAAATTGCATTAAGATCTCATGCCACAAACAAGTCTGGTTTATTTCTCACTGCTGGTGCCTATGAGAATTTTTCTTAAAGTAACCATGACGATTTGTATTCTCTGTGACCAAACTGAGCAGGGGAAGGGAGAGGAAGGTGCTTGATTTAAAAGCCTCGTAGAAGCCAGGCACAATGGCTCATGTCTATAATCCCAGCAGTCAGGGGGCAGCTGAGGCAGGAGGACTGTCATGAGTTGGAGATCAGTCTAGGCTACAGAATGAGACTCTGTCTCAAAAACCTGAAGGGAGGAAGAATATTTATATCAAAAGGTGGCCCGACTTTACCAAGCATTGCCATTCTGATTGGTCAGCCAACCAGCTTCAAGTGAGAAATCCATTTTCCTAGTTTGTTCCCCTATTGCTGTGATAAAACACTGACCAAAACTAACTTGGGGACAAAAAGGTTTATTTGACTTACAGGTCACATTACATCACTGCAGGAAGCCAAGGCCGGAACTGAGGGCAGGAGCCGGAAGCAGACACCATGGAGGAATGCTGCTCCCTGAGTGGATTCCCCAGCTTTCTCAGCTCCGTTTCTTCTACAGTCCTGGCCCACCTGACTACGGATGGCAACATGCAAAGTGGACATTCCTACCTCAATTAGCAATCAAGAGAATGCCCCACAGGTGTGCTCATGGAGAGAGACAATTCCCCAGCTGGGAGTCTTCCTGGGTCAACAAAAACTTAACTAGTACAGAAAAACTTAACTAGTACAGAAAAACTTAACTAGTACAGACATCTTTCAGAATACCTTTTCTCATCTTGTGTCAAAAAGGGTAGATCTTTTTGCTGTTCATAAATTCACTCAAAATATTATGCTTAAATATTTTTGAACATCTACTAAGGGCCTTATTACTGGATTTGGCATTTTATTATTATTTTTTACTATGTTATATATAGTATTTTATTTGCTGGTGTGGTTCAAAGAAAAAGCCATTAACATTGATTGAGCTGAAGGTCCTTGAATTTTATGTCAGGAATAAGTCTAAAAATAAGAATATTGACACAGTGTTAATTGACTTAAACACATTATTCTCAGGATAATTTTGGAAAGCAGTGTTGGTGTGGAAAGCACCAATCTGAATTTGGGTGGCTCGGGAAATAGTTTGATGCAAAGCTTAGCAGCTGGAACATCATTCACCCGCATCTCCATCCCCAGTAATCAGCAGCATGGGTTATTTATGAGTTAGCATTTGTTCTCAGCTGTTCAATGCTCACTAGTATTTCTGGGAAGATAAGCATACACTCAGGTCACCCAAGTCATCTGCTACTGAATTTAATTGACTTGAACTTTCGTTTGCGTGGCTGGCACAGATGGGAAGAACTTTTGCTCTTTAGTGACAGAATCTCAGCTCAAGCTGGAAATCTTGGCCTGATTTACCGAGAGGAGAGGAGCGGCTCTAACTACCAATCTCCTGTGCCGTGCCGCAATGGCTCCCTCAAAGTCCAATCCTTTTGTTTCTGTAGCTCCATCTTCTGTCCCTAAGGAATCCAGTAGCAGCCGGTCTGCCTTTGGTGCTGGAGCAAGCCTGCATTACTTACTCTGAAATCTCAGGTTACACGTTATGAGACACTCCCTTAGTTAACCAGGGGAGAAAAGTTTATTTCTTTAAACTCTCGGTTTTCATTGGTCATTCTTTCTCTTGGATGTCACCCAGTTTATCCTGTTACTGCGAGGCACAGGGTTATTACCAGCCACCAATGGAAGCAGTTCATCCAGACCCAGTGATTTATTGTCACTTCAATTCTTTCCAGAGGCGCCTATGATAAAAATAATAATTGCAATCCATCAGCCTCAGACCATAAGCCATGGATTGGCTGGTTGTTTTACAGACAATATATTTAATCCTAACAATAATCTTATATGGGAGGCATTTTATTATTCCGGTCTAACCGTAAGGGAACTGAGACTAGAGAGGTTAAAGAATTTTCTCAAAGTGAGTGGATGGGGGAGAGTCGATGAGGTCCAGATCTCAGACATTTCCCAGCTACCACTTTGTTTTTCGTCAAGGCACGATGCCAGAAACTTATTAAACATTTCAGAGCTGTTTGTCAAACTAATGTGTAAACAAATGTATGGATTTGCTTAATGGACTTTTGTTGAAGTACTAAAAGTATCTGTATTTAGTAATGGATAATAGAGCTGCTCGCTTCATTGACAAGGAAAATGGAATAATGCATATGACACCTTTGTTTCTGATCCTTGCACAAGACAGTTCTGTGAGGGAAGCCAAAACTAGAGGTCAGCACTCCCACAAACTCGGCTTGCAGTATGGAGATACTTTCTGGACATGGTACACAGTGTAATGGATTAAGTAAAAATGCTGCAGGTTCCTGAGTGGCTGCAGCTAGCCCACGCTGCAGGTGCCCGAGCAGAGGCAGGGCCACAGGTGCCTGAGCTGGGGCAGGCAGTGGGCACTGGGTCCTGAGAGCAGTCAGTTCCAATCAGGGACAGCGCAGTTTCCCCAGGTAGCTTCAGTAGGTCACGAGGGTCAATGAGTCCTATGAGGAGAGACAGCCAGATGGGCATGCCCCAAGACCATACTGCAGGTCTCTGAAGGCAGCTGGTCCCAGGTAGGGAGCCATGGGGCAGACAAGAGACAGAGACATGGATAGGTATGCCATGAAGAGTGAGGTTGGATATTTATTTAGTGGATTATGGAAGGGAGGGGAAAAGGAGAGAAGAGGAGAGAGAGAAAGGAGAGAGAGAAACAGAGGAGGGGAGGGGAGAAATGGGGAGAAGGGAGAGACAGAAGCTGTATCTTTGAGAGGGAGATGGAAAAGGAAGGGATTCAGGCTGGAAGCTGAAGATCAGCTTGCCTCAGGGGAGGGGGTGGGTGTGGCTTGTCTCTTAAAGGGACAGGACAGATCATTACATTCCCATTTCTTTTTTTTTTATAATAAAAAGGCGGGAATTTAGGCACCACAGGTTAAAGGATATGGTACACAGGAGGAGTCTAAAAACAGCTTGGCACCTTCCCAGGTCACAGAAACAAACGGGAGTTTGGGAGGCCCCAGTGGCATAAATCACAGTAGAACAGTAGAACAGGGAAGAGTGATATCAGGGAGATGTAAATCCTAGCAAGGTCTTCAGCTTGTCTAGAATAGGACTCTCTGAAGCAAGCAAACAAAAAGATCTGGGGAAGAACTCAGCAAGGATGTGCAGACCAAACCATTTCTAGAATCAATGAGGGCCAGTAATTCTGAGCCTCTGGATGACAGAGACCTCGCTGAAGACCAAGGGTGTTCAGTAATTCTGAGCCTCTGGATGACAGAGACCTCGCTGAAGACCAAGGGTGTTCAGTAATTCTGAGCCTCTGGATGACAGAGACCTCGCTGAAGACCAAGGGTGTTCAGTAATTCTGAGCCTCTGGATGACAGAGACCTCGCTAAAGACCAAGGGTGTTCTGTAGACTCTGAAGACGTCCTCTGCCGTTTCAGGTCTTGAAAGCACCAGAATGATTCACAGATAAAGTTCCCAAATAACAAATGAAATAACAGTTCATGCATGTTAACATTCAGGCATTCTATTGGCTTGTCACCTGGCAGGATGAGTTTGCCAGGACCCAGGCAGTACTGTGACCTGCTCAGGGTCCTGACAACGTCATCAGCTACCACACTACAGCTGTGTCCCTCATAAACGTCGCCCTGCCTCCTCTTTCTCTGCCACTCTTCCCTCTCTTCTGCCAGGCCTGTCTTCAGAGGCTGGTCTTCCCCTTTTCCCATCCCCTTCCCCCAATAAAATACTCTCCATGTGATCCCTGTTGCAAGATGACATCTCTCTTACCCCCCCCCACCTGCCGTCTTTTAAATTATAACAATGCTTTTTGAAAAGGAAGACAACAAAATCCAGATATTCAAAGGCATTTATCTTCCAATGTCTAGCATGCAATATATGTTGCCAATGAAACAGAGAAATGCCGGTCATAATTTGAAAAAAGAATAAAGTAAAAAGCCAGTGGAAATAAACCCGGAAGACACAGCAATGACGGATGTGGCAGACGAGGATGCCACAATGACCGGGAGGAGTGACACAAGCAACATGAGCCAAGGAAGAAAAGGCGTAAAGAGAACTAAACCGAAATTCTAGTGACGAAGAAGGTAGGGTCTAAAATGAAAGATTCATCGACAGACTTCATACCACAAAAGACTAAGAGCTTGAAGCATCCAGTGAAGCGCACACAAAGGAAGGCTTAACAAAACTCCCCACCTCAGTAATCTTGAGAAAGCAGAACACTGTCAATACCTACATAATTAGATACTCAGAGGAGTGGTGGTGGCAGAAAATACTTGCCAATCTCTGCTTCGGCTACAGGATCGCGACAAGTAAATGCAAAGACAACAATACAGGTCCCATCATAGCCGAGTTACTAAATTTCACAAAAAGAAGAAGAAAATCTTAAAAGGAGTGAGAGAAAAGATATATTATAAATATGTATGATATATCTGTCTGTACATGTGACTATATATGTATATATATATACATATATATGCATGTATGTGACTGGCTACTAAATTGTCATTAGAAAAAAGATAATGAGAGATATTTAAATACACACAAAAGTGAAATTTCCATTTCTTGAAAAAAATTTCTAGTGGAAGATGAACCATATATGGGAGTCCATATACACCTAGAACCTCAGGACTTGGGAAGCTATCTCAAACAGGAAGCTTGCCTTGAGTTCCAGGCCCACCTGAGCTAACCAATGAGACTGTCTCAGCAAAGAAGAAAAAATTACAGGAAAAACCAAACCAAAAATTTTAAAAAAAGAAAGACTCTTGAGCTCATTGTTTTGATTGTCATGATAGCGGCCCATACTGATTTACCCTGCGAGTACCTGGATGATAGCCCACAGTGATCCATTGGGTAGAAACCAGTGTTCTAGAACATTTGATGCAGGAGTGTTGTGAAGGTCATAGAAAGCTCAGTGCCTAGTGGGCACGTCCCAGCTTGAACATTTGAATTATTATTGTGGGGTATCATATGTTTGTGTGTTTTTAAATAATTCTGTAAGGCTATAGAGACACAAATATCAAGTGTTTCAAAAATATTTTCATGTTTTTATGTTAAGTGTGTGTAGATACATTTGGGGTTACCAACACAGAAATTAATTTATACACTAAAGAATGAAAAACTCTTTATTAACACTTTAAGACATCAACCTTTAAAAAACCAGCATGGACTAACATGCCCCTTCTTTTTCATAACAAGGATATATTTTCAAATTCTTTTGTTTTTAAAAAATGTTTTTAAATTTTTGCTTATATATTAATCTGCTTTTTAAAATTAATTCATAATAACTTTTAATGTTTTAAATCCTAAGTCACTGGTTATGTCTACATAGGTTGGCATCAGAATTCAATGTAGAAGTAGCATAGCCCAGCACCCGGCAGTTACTGTAAATGTGAGATCTTCCTACTTTTTTCTAAGACCGGTTTTTCTGAAATCGAGGAGTAGAATAACCTTCAGGAAGTGACAGTCACCTCGGAATTTCAGTTCTTTTGTCTGTAAAATGGAGACCATTCTTTTCCAACTTCATTTAGTAGGCAAGCTGAGTTGAATGAGATTAAGACTGTAAAAACCAAAAGCAACAACGAAACAACCATCCTGTCCAAACACTCCACAAAGGTCTGCAGTTTCACCTTCCTGGGGCTTCCTCTATTTTTAGATTTAAATGTTGTCTCTTTGGAAATCTTGGCTTATTTACATGTCTTATGTAATTTTAAGTGTCTCCAGGAAAGGGTGTGAAGGTTCTATTTGAGACTCATTCCCAGTTTCAGTACCTCTGCATTTTCCCACAGTAAGGCTCAAGCTGGCAGCCCAGCAGGCTGGATGCATTCTGAACCTTTGTGCCTCCGGATGAAGGGAGGGAGAGCCACTTGGAGTCGGAGCTACCATAGAGGATGTTTCTTGCTATCTTCAGCTTGAACCTGTCTCCTTGGCAGGAGTGGCTGATTTATGGCCGCAAGAGTTCCTTCAGTAAGCCCCTTGTCATCAGATGCTGCATTTCATTTGGTGACTTTCCAGATACCTCAAATCCTTCATGGAAAGATGCAGTTTGTGGGTATAAATATAAGGGATAAAAATGGCAACTATCCTCTCAATCAAATAGGATTCATTCAGCAGAGCCAAGGTGAAAGGGTTTGTAGGGGTGACCCCACTGCATTATCTCCTGAATGATTAATGTGTGTAGACCTTGTTCCCCTTGCTAAGGTGAGTCCCCACAACATGCGAATCTTGGGATTCTGGAACTTTTTGAAAATCTTTTTCTTCTGCCTTCTGGGTTTTGGTCCTTGTCCTTGTTCATCAGGGTTAATCTGAAGGTTTCTTAAGAGCATCTTTTCAATTTATCCACCCCCTTTGCAACCCAAAGTCTGCCGTGTTGCCTGAGAGAAGCTTTTATATATCCTAGCAAGAGCTTTTCATTTTCTCCCATGGTCTATGTCCCTCAGAGCATATCTTTTCTGGGACGGGGATCCCAAAAAACATTAGCTTTCTATTCCTCTTCACTGCTTAGCCTGATACTGAAGCTTCCACTGTGTCTGTCACTCTACCCCTACGGTTCATCTCCATCTTCTGCTAGTGCCGATCTAGTGATCTGCCTACATTCCCAGCTCCAGGGGAACACGGTCACTTCTTTCATTTTTGTTTTTGTTTTTCTGGTTTGTTTTGTTTTTGAGACAGAGTTTCTCTATATAACAGCCCTGGATGTTCTGAAACTAGTTCTGTAGACCACGCTGGCCTCAAACCCACAGAGATCCATCTGCCTCTGCTCCCTAAGTGCTGGGATTAAAGGTGTACACCACCCCCACCCAGAAACTTGGTAGTTCTTAAGGAGGGTTTTATGTCTTCTTTTCTCTCTCTTGCCTAGCAAACTTGTGTTCACCATTCCAGAATGAGTCACCTCCTTTGAGACTCACGTGTCCAGACTGGTCCACACCACCATGCTTAGATCTCATTTATCTCTAAGATGCCACTTGACTACTGTTCTGTAGTGTTGGTGCATATGTCTGGCTTTCCCGAAAGACTGTAAGCACTTAGATACCTTACGTTTGAGTCACTTAATGCCAAGCGTTGAGCTTGCTAATGAGTGTGGGTGGGCCATTTTGGCTCGGTTTAAACTGCTAATTGAGACTGGCCTAGGTGCCAGTCCAGAGTTAGTACCTACCAGTTGTGAAACTTTGAGAAGGCTCTCTAACTCCTCTGATCTCAGCTCTGCTCTCCACCAGAGGAAGATGATTATGAATGCCCCTCTCTTCAGCATGTTGTGAAAAATAAGTTGATATGGCTAAAACATTTTAGATCGCACCAGGCACAGTGACTCTGCTCTTTGGGTTATTATAATTTATCACTGCTATTATCGTCTGTCTACAAGCAGGGGGGTTAAGACATCTGAGAAGGTACTCGAGAAATATTTGCGAGAATGAAAGGATCCCAGATGGATTCTTCCCCCATTTCCTCCGGGCCCCTGGATTGTCCTCTTACATAATCCCACCTCCGACACCCTGCGCGTGTCATTTCTTTGAAATTGTTAGGCCAATGGAAAGCCTGCTCAGAACTAGGTGCTGAAGGCTATTTAGTTTTTGTGGACAGTGATTGAGAGAATTTACGGCAGTGGCACCATTGTAAGCTAATTGGAAGAAATCCCCCAGTTCTCTCCCCTTTGGCTACTCTGTGCTTGGAGGAGAGTTGTAGTTCACATTATATGTCAGTATCTGAGTTCTCCAGTCTTTATAATTTGTTGAACTAGATTATGGGTTTCTCAATAGCTCTGGATAGCTATGAATATGATTTGCATTCAGGATTCCTGTATATTAGCAACTGATCAGGTATACAATTATCAGCCACCAAGTATAGGCAAGCTAGCTAGAAATGGCATTGTGAGTGATTACATTTGGTCAGGAGGAAGTGATGGCAATGCAGAATTAGGGTAGCAATCTTTCTGTGTCCGTCTAAGGCCTTGGTTTTGTCTGTGGATCCACTGAGTAGATTTCCCAGTTGGCTTTGTTCTTTCTCCTCTCATTTCCCCCTTCTTCTTCTGTTTGCTTAAACTTTATTTACTGTAATAAGAATGCTTCACACAAGATATAGCCTCAACCATAATTTTAATATACAATCCACTGTGGTTAACGGTAGGAACGATTGTCTTAGTTATTCTTTCTATTGACGTAATAAATCATCATGACCAAGAGCAGCTCAGGGAGGAAAGACGTTGTTTCAGCTTACAGCTGTCGGGTCATACTCAATCATTAAGGGAAGTCAGGGCAGGTAGGAACTCAATCAGGAACCTGGAGGCAGGAATGAGAGGAGAAGCCATGGAGAAGGGCTGCTTACTTTTGTGCTCCCAATGGCTTTCTCAACCTGCTGTCTATACCATCCAGAACCTCTTATCCATGGATGGCACTGCCCTCAGTGAGCTGACTTTCCCATATAAGTCATTAATGAACCCAGTATCCTACAGACGTGCCCATAGGGCAATCTTATGGAGATATTTTCCCCATTAAGATTCCCTCTTCCCAGCTATGTCTAGGTTTGTGTCAAGAAAACTCAACCAGGAGAGCAGTGGTGCACAGTAGATCTGTAGAACCTTTTCATCTTGTATGGTAAGACTTTACATTAATCAAGTAGAGTTCCCCAGGGCCTGTTCTTGCAGCCACTGGGTTACTCTCTAGTGTTTTTTTTAAAATCTATTTTATACAGCATGCAATTGGCATTATGCAGCAGTCTTCCCTAAGACTGACTTCTGTCATTTAGCACATTGTCCTCCAGGTTTATCCATGTTGTTTCCTATCCCATGGCTGCTTTCCTAGTTGGAAGCCAAATGCCTCTCTTAAATAGTTGTGCAATCTGCTTAATTTTTTAATTTTTTTAAAATGAAGCATGACAGAAAAAAAATGTTTGGGGAAATAGGCAATGATAGAAACCTTCTAAACTTTTATAAAGTTTCCTCTATGTTTTACAGTGGCCTTACTCACACCAGTTTGACAAAATGTATCACCTAGTTAAAGTTCTATTAAGTGTATCTCTAGATATATTACAAATAGAAAGTTTATTATATCATTATTTTTAATTAAGATACACAATTACAGATCAATATTATTGAATAGCGTGATATTTAATGAAAATTTATAATTACATTCAGAAAAAAAGTTGTACATTTCAGTTTGGTTGAGATGCCTAACTACTCTAAAGTCCTGTAGCTTGAGCATAACAGAGTGGAGAATGCTGTTCCTCTCTGCTGCTAGCTACAGATCTCTTTTCTGCTTTTCCTTTCTCACCTAGGCAATCGGCTACAGAAATCCAAAGACTCTGCTCCAACATGTTCTATGTGTGACATACTATCAGTGTTACATGCAAACCCTCCAATCTACAGTTGGGGTCTGGCTACCCATTTGGAGCACATGGTCACTGAGAAGGCTTAAGGGGTGGGGGTCGAGTAAGGGACCAATTAATTTCAGATTGCTCGAGCAAATGTTTCACAGCATCTTGGGGTTTCTTCCCCTCTCCCTTGATGAGTGGCTCCAGCCTCTTTTTGACAGATTGAACCTGAGTGCTGGGCATTTTTCTCTCACCACGTTAGCTGCTAGTTTTCCAGGCCTTTCCCCGGGGCTGGGATGAGGTGAGAGGTAAGTCATTTGTAAGCATGGCTGGCCTGCGTAGTGAGGGCAGGCGGAACACTCAGAAAGCCCCTCTGTGCTTGGAGCCCGCTTTCATGTCTCAGAAATCCTGATTTATTTCAGGACAGGGAAAATCTGAGCCAGTTTGCGGAGTGGAAATTAAAATCTTAAGACTACGCATGAAAATCGAATATTCCAAATGGCCTGGTTTAAACATCACCCGGCACCGTTGATCAAATGTAGAAGTTCTTGAAAAGAAATGGGGATTTATGACTAGGTGTAGGGCTGGGGAAAGGCTCGGTGAGTATTTATGGGTCACTTCAAGGCACTGCACAGACTCTACTTGAATCTGCTTTTGTGCCCTCAGGTTTCTGCTTTGGAGATTTCAAGCCTGCAAATGCTTATAGATCGGAAAACATGTGGGTTTGGTTGCAGTCTGTTAACTTCTGATTTGGAGGGAGGACTATATATATTTATTTAGACACATTTATCAAACAACATACTGCATGTATGCATATATTTTTATTCTTTCAGATTTATGCCTGTGACTATCTGGAGGGCAAAACTTTGCTTTATTTACCTGTGTGTCCTGCCATGGATGCACGGCTGATTCTTAGTGTTTAGTGACCTTTGGCCAGCACCTCTTTGTACTAGGTCCTGTGCTAGTGGCAGGGGGAGGTGCAGAGACAAATTCAGAAGGGGAATTTTCCAAAACAGTGTTACTTTCAAGCTCATAGGAATATAATGAAAATAAAAAAGATGAAAGACAGAAACCAGCTAGCCATACAAATTCTTTCTTCTCTCTCTCTCTCCCTCCCTCCCTCCCTCCCTCCCTCCCTCCTTCCCTCTTTCCTTTCCCTTTCTTTCTTTCTTTCTTTCTTTCTTTCTTTCTTTCTTTCTTTCTTTCTTTCTTTCTTTCTTTCTTTCTTTCTTTGTAAGCTTGAGGAAGAAGTCTTAGTTGCTTTATACACATCTCAGGTGCATGAGGAAGAAGCAGGGAAGCTGATGTCAATCATTCACCTTTAGCCAATGAGGAATGGTATGTGTCCATAGGGTCCTAGCTGCGGACCAGCTGGTGACAATAGTGTAAGCATTGTCAATGAGTTTTGAGGCATGCCTGTAGCTACTTTCACATGAACCGTCCCATTTTAAGCACTGACCCTCTTCCTAGAAGACCTTCCTTCCGTTTCCTTTCCTTTTGATTATTTGTTAAAAGTAAACATTTTTGTTAATTATTTGAGAATTCTAAAAATTATGTAATGCAATTTTGAGATGGATCTTGAGTTTGCCGTATTAACTGTCGTATTCACCCCCAACTCCTCCTGTGACTCCTCCCAGACCCCCTCCCACCTCCTCACCGATCCTCCAGCTTCCTGTCCTCTTTGTTTGCTACATTTGATAACCTGTCAACTCCACTTTGTATACTGCTGTGTATCAGACTCATCCACTGGAGTGTGGTTGACCTGCTAGGAGCCACAGCCTTAGGACAATTGACTCTTCCTCCCCTAGAAGCCATCTATGTGTTCATAGCTCCTCAGTTAGGGGCGAGGGCTTTATTTGTGCAAGCCACCACATCTGCTGTGAGTTCACACGTGCAGTGATTGCGTCATATCTAGGAGACCCCGTCTCACTCTGGTTCTCCCTTATTGCTGGCTCTTCCATAGTCCCTGAGATTTGGAGATGGTATGGTGTAGATGTGTCACTGTGGCTGAGCGCTCCACAGTCTCATATTCTAAAGACTTTGGCCAGCTGGGAGATTTTTGCCTTTTGTGTCACTGCGCAGAGACATCTCTGATGACGCTCGAGTGTTACACTAATGTATTGGCACAGAGGTATGAATGCAGAAGGCAGTTTGATAGAATGTTCCTTTAGCAAAATAATTACAGTAGTCTCACTCCTGGGGCCTAAAATTTTTCCCAAAACATGGGTGTAGGGCCAGATTTGCAGTACCAAGATTGTATTTCTTCCTATAAAGTGAGCCTAATCTCAGAAAACCGCTGGTTGTTCCCAGAATGCTCTGCCACTTTTACACCAGTGGGTATGTCCTGCCATCATGACTGCAGTTCACAGGGCTCACTACTTGTTAGATGACTTTCAGGTGCCAGCTCCAACTCCGCACACTGACAGACCCCCTTCTTTCTGCTTCAGTAGTCCTGAGTGCATTCCTCAAGGGCGAGACGGAAGTACTTGCATCGCGTATGAAGTTTTCTCTGTCTGTCAGATGGAGAGCTTCTCAAAGCAACTTCCAAATTGCAATAAACAGTCCCTCCCTAACCAATAGCATTGCAAAGACTAAGCAGGCTGCATTTATACATTTAGGAATATGTGTGTATATGCATATACATATCCATACACACATACATACAACAACTAATGAAAAGGCAGCCATGAATTTAAAAGAGAGAAAGAAGGGGTATATGGGAGAGTCTCTTCATTTTCTCTATAGCATCTGTTAGAATTTGTATGGATTGATTGATGGATTGGTCAGTTGGTTTTTTTTCATGTTTGTTTCCCTCACTGGAATAAAGACATCCTGGAGGAGGAATGCTTCCTTCTGGCATTTTTACCTTTATTAATACAGTGCTGAGTATAGAAGGCATTTGCTTAACATCTATGAAAGTTGGAATGGAAAGCAAATAGACAAAACCTAAATTATTCAAGTATGCCTCACAATATTGGCACATATTTTTATTTAGTCTGTTTCTTAGTAGAGGAAACAAATGTGTGTGTACAGGGGTGGGAGTGTGTGTGTGTGTCTGTGTGTGTGTGTGTGTGTGTGTGTGTATGGTGTGGTTATGTATGGGCATACGTGTGTGTTTTCCTAGGAGTAGATCATTCATATTTCCACTCATTTTTAATTTCCTTTGATTCTCAACTTTCCCTAACCCAACACCATGTGCAAGGTTCTAATTACCCCATTTATGAGAACCTGAAGTGTCCACCCACCCTTTGTCTGGGTATCCATGGGAGTCCATTCCACGCTCTCAGACCTGTTGCCTCTAGAAGCTGCTGCAGCCTAAGTTATTATCTAAGGAAACAGAGGCGAGTAGAGAGTGGAGTGACTGGGCTGGGCTAGAACTGACTCTCAGCTGCCTGTCAAAGGGCACGATGAAAGAGCAGGAAAGCCGGGGAAGTCAAACCACAGGTCCAGCCAAAGCTGGCAGCAGGGCCCATTGTAGGTATCCATACTTACCATCCTGTCCTGGGTTTGGAGTGCCCTAGTGAACCCAGGGACAGGAAGCCCAAACACTGCAACTCAGTGCAAAGGAGACTCAGTCAGAGCACTTCCCAAACAGCACTACTACATGAAAGAAGCCATGCTACATGAACACACACCACACACCATATACACACATACCACACCACACACACACACCACACATACACACACATACACACCACACACCATATACACACATACCACACCACACACACACCACACACCACACACACACATACACACCACACACATACCATACACCCACACTATACACACACCACAAACACATACCACCCATACACAAACAACACACATACTACACACCACACCACACACACAAACACACACCACACATGCACACACATACACACTACACATACACATATACCATACACACAACCACCCACCACCCATACGCAAACACCACACGCACATATCCCACACACACTACATACCCCCCACTACACACCCCTCCCTATGCACACTACACACATACCACACACCACACACACACACCACCCCACACACAAAATTTTCCTCATGTGTTAGCTAAAGACTAGGAGACAATTCATTACAACGTGTTCTGTTTATTTCATGGCTCTGATCATGGTCCCATTGGACATACCTGTGATTGAATTCACACCACCTTTCTATGAGAATGTCCTTTAACGTATTTCTTTGTCTTTCCTTGGGGCTTTTCTTGGCCTCTAGTAATCTTAACTACTTTTTTTCCCTTTCACCCACCTCCTGCCTCCCCCAGTTACTGGTTATTTCTCTGTAGGTTCAATCCTAGTTCTATATTGTCTGTCATGTAGTCTTCTGCATAGCAACTAAGGACATAGCAACCAAGAACCTATACATTGCAGGTGAAGCGGTTTGCCCAAAACTCAAAGTATTCACTCACTAGCTATGCAACATCAAGCTATTTGCCTATCCCCTGACCCCATTTAGCATGTCTGTAAAATGGGTACAATGGTAATAGCTACTTTACAGGACTTATATTTATTGAGCTAATACTTAAGAAGCACTTGCGATAGCTAAGTGCTCAGTGTTGTCTTTGTTGTTTAATCCAGCTGCTTTCAACCGCTGCATATTTCCTAGAGTCTGTGTTTATTCCTTGAGTGTTTTTGAAGATGAGTGTCCTGGGCCTCTTGTTTGGCACCTTGGGCGCTATGTCAGCAATATTGCATGTCTGAACTTTATTTAAATTGCATTTCACTGCTGAAGGAGATGAGTTCTGGTTTGACTCGGTTCACTGTTAGGAAGCTGATGCGCTACCTACTGTACTACCAAGGCTCCTATCAATTTACTTTTCAAATATGCATTGTTTTACAGGATAGAAATAAAATACCAATGACTTTAATCTATTTTCTGTTCCCCTTTCAGATCCAGTCTTCCTTCTTTTCCTTATGCTCCCTGTGTCCCGTGAGGGTGGCTTTAAGAGACTGTGTTTGTATCCTATGGTGTTCAGCGGTGTTTAGCCAATGGGAGTGACTGCCAGGAGATTAGGCATGAAGAGAAAGTTATGGCTATCTTTCCCCATACCTCAGGGCAGCTCTGTGGACCTGTCTCCTCCTCTTTCCCCATACCCACGGCAGCTCTGTGGACCTGTCTCCTCCTCTTTCCCCATACCTCACGGCAGCTCTGTGGACCTGTCTCCTCCTCTTTTCCCATCCCACACTCCAGTTCTGGGGAGCTGCCTCCTTCTCTTTCCCCATCCCACACTCCAGCTCTGGGGAGCTGGCTTTTCCCTTTCCCCATCCCTCACTGCAGCTCTATGGTGATCCTGGCTCCTCTTGGCTCCTCCTCTCTGAGCCCCTTTGTCCTGTGCTAGGAGAGGAAGTGTCCTGTTCTTTAAAGACTTCCTCCTATCTCTCTTTTGGTTATAAGCCTAATGACTCCATCTGTTGGAGACTTGGATATTTAAGCATCTTTTGATGCCTCCCTTAACTTATACTTCTGAGACCTCCCTGTAATTCATTACTTCTCCAGCCATACCCTTGATTGTGCCACATGTTTCCTGTGAAGACCTTGAAAAATACAGTATGCCACACAATTCCTAAAACCAAGAAAAAAGGCAGGGAGGAAGGAAGGAAAAAGGAAATGAGAGGAAAGGGAAGGAAGCAAGCAAGGAAGAAAGAAAAAGGGGAGAAAGGAAGGAATAAGGATTTTCATTTAAAATTAAAATTATTGGAATTTTGATACGTTTACTGGTATCTTTCACATTTAGTTCACATATAACTGTTAGTATAGTGCATATATTTTCCCATTTATTTATTTTCAGAAAGGCACTTTTTTCTATATTTTATTAATCTTTGAGAATTTCATGCATTGTTGTCTAATCATACCCACCCCTCCCAGACTCATCCCCTATTCTACACCCACCAAACTTTGTGTTCTTATTTATTTTAGCTAACTAAAACATTCTTTTATTGTACAATTTCTACAGCAACATTATTGTCTACTCCTCATTTATGAATGTATTCAATGCGGCCACTGACTCTAATTACTGCTGCCCATATACTCTTGGGTGTGGTGTGTAAACTATATCCTATTTTTCACCTTAAATAGTCCATTAATCATTTTAATTGCTTGGGCATCATAATCGTTATTTTAAAATACTGGATAATTTTAAATTACTGGATAGTGTTCCTTTGAGACTTGTTTAGGATTTTTCTCTGTTAAAATGGACTCTTTCCCACATTTTGACTATACTTACAACAAATTCTTGTAAGTATAATCTTCAGCGTATTTAGTGGCACATTTGGCTATGACCTCATAAGTGGGTTATTGTGCTGATTAGACTGAGAGATCAAGTCAAAGGAAATGAATATTTCATGACGCTCAATCTTATTCCCAAATTTCAAAGCAAGGGATTTTTATTTCAAAAGGTAATCAGTCACATTCTTTAAAGAATGTATTTGAAATATGTACAGTTATTTTTATATTTTTGGTCCATATATCTTCTACTTCCTATTTATTTTTCCTTACTATTTACTCCACCTGCTGTTTCCTAGACTCGATGCTAACCTTGCTTTTATGACTGAAGTATCATTACTACCTTCCCCAGTGATAACTGTACTTCCTGAAGTGCTCTGCAATCTTAGTGCATATTTAACTGACAACTATTTTTATTAGTTCTCTGAGAGCTTCATACAACGTTTCCATTGTCTTCACATTCCCTTCCCCAACTCTTCCTAGAATCACCCTATTCATACCTCTCTCTCTCTCTCTCTCTCTCTCTCTCTCTCTCTCTCTCTCTCTCTCTCCCCATTCCATCAAGGTCAATTTATGATGCCCAAATATTCTTCAGTGTGAGGCTTTCCATTGGAGCATGGCTAGCTTATTCAGCGATGTGCTTTTTGCAAAAACTTGATCCTTATTTTCATGCCAGCTAGCAACCGCTGATAACTTCCTGGCTGCGGGAGAAACTCTGTGCCTGATTTCTCTGTCTGTGCTGGAATTGGTTTGGCTTGGTTGGGCCTGTGCAGGTCTCATGCATCCTCACAACTGCTCCGAGTTCATATATGCAGTTGCCCTGCTGTTTCTAGAAGACACTTTCTTTGAGGTCACCTGCTACCTCTGATTCTTACACTCTTTCTGCCCCATTTTCTGCAAAGATCCCCAAGCCTCTGGAGGAGGGGTGTGTGTGGTGTATGCTTTTCCCTTTAGGGCTGGACATTCTGCAGTCCCTTAGTCTCTGTACCCTGGCCAGGTGTTCTTCTCTATAGATCACCATCTACTGCAAACAGAGCTTCGATTGAGATACCTTAATCTAAGGGTATAATGATTAGTCATTTGGGGTTGGTTTAAAACTATCTCCACTTAATTAGCAGATAATAGTAGTAGGTCCTCTCCTAGGGTTTCTTATCTCTCTGACCATAAGTTCTTAGACAGATAATCATACCAGATATGGGTTTTTGTCTTGTTGAATGGACTTTTGATCCAATCAGAAAGTAGTTAGTCCCAAGACCTTCCTGCCACTATTTCACCAGAGGACTGTGCTCCTGTAGCACACGGTGAGGATTTCAGTGTACTTTGATCATATTTAACCCCCCACTCAGCTCCTCTCATATGAAAACCCCTGCCCTACCCACCCAACTTCGTTTTTTCTTAAAAACAAAAAAATCCACCAAGTATAGTTGGTGCTTCCCATAGACTCCTAGGTGTGTGGCCTTTCATGGGAGCATGGTCAGCTTGTCAGGGGCCACATTCTTAAAGAAGACCGATTCTCCCTTTCCCAGCATCTGTCAATGACCATTAACTCTTTAGCTGTGGTGGCACTTCGTGTCTGTCCCCTGTCTCCAGGCTGAGATTTTGTCGACCTCGAGCTTGAACAGGTCTTGGGCATATAGCAGCATAAAGGGTTAAATGTGAATAGTGGAACAGGAAGGGTTAGATTGGCGTGGGATGTGGAAGGTTGGGGCTGAGGGGGGAATATGAGGAAGGAAAACTAACACTGAAGACTTCTCCAAAAAGGAAACTTATTATTGTAGAAACTTCCTAAAACATATATAAAAAGAGGTTAAATGGAGTTACCCTATAATGGAACAACAATGTCTCTACTAGATACTGCAAGCTTACAAGTAAAAAACCAAGTGCTAGGAATAGGATATGTTTTTTGGAGTTGTTGACCACTGAGGTCCTGAGGCCCCATTGACTCCCAAACGGTACAGACTCTTGCCAGTGCCTTGGTTATTTTCAGAACTTGATGGTTAAAACTCCATTGCTGAAGACATCATATCCTTAAGTTATGAAATGTGGAGAAATCAGCCTGGTGCTGATCTGGAAGCTCAATCCACGCCGGGTAGATGTCAGTGCTAGAAGGTCTTCTGCACGATGTTAAAGGAGAAAAGCAATAATCTGCCTTCCACAGCTGTGAATGCAGAGAGCTACAAAGACAGTAAGCTTGGCAAGGCATTTCTACTGGTGCAGGAGTCACATGCCTGGCATGGGGACACCAGCCACTTTCTGATTGATATAAGGCCTGCTCCACAAGATAAAACCCATGCCTGGCCCCATTACTGAGGCCAAGAACCCATAGTTAGGCAGATAAGAAACCCTGATGGAAAACTTATTGAGATTGTTCTGTTAAATTGCCATAGTGTTGAAGTCATTCCTAGGGACTATAGGTTAAGGCATCCCTCAGCCCTCTTCAAGGAGCACCTTTTGCAGTAGATGGTGGCACAACTGGTCCAGAAGCAGAGAATAAGGGACCATGGAATTGTCAGCTGTAAATGAACATCTCTGTTACACATCTCTTCCCAAGTCTCCGAGATCATCGTCTAAGAAGGGGTGGGGAGAGTGCAAGAGCCAGAGGTGGTGGTGACTAAAGAAAATGCATTTTTCTGGACATAGCCAGTTACACACGTGAACTCACAGCTGGATGCTTTACTTTTGATATTCTGTGCAGCACGAGGTTTTAAGATTATTTTTTATTTTAAAATATTGCATTGTCATCATTATTTGTCTTCTTTAATGGAGATTTTACTTTATTTTTATTGAAGATGGATTCTCATTAGGTACTTGAGGCTGTGATCCTTCTGCATCAGCCTCCTGGGCTCTGGGATACAGGTCTATGCCTCCTTACACAGCAAGGAACTGAGGTTTTGCTCTTGGCTGTGAAGGGTGTGCCCTTGCTTTCAGTCACCTTGTGATCTTAACATGGTCTAGCCCTGAGAAGCATCCAGGACATCTGACTGTTCCTTGGAGCCCTTGTTTATACCATACCTGACATGTGGAGAATTTTGGAAGAGGTGCTGGCTGGCACAGCTCATATTTTTTCTTGTCAACACACTTTCCCATGCCCTCTGCTGCCTGCTGCCTACGGGAAACATTTCTGAGGTGAAGGTTTGGGTGACGGTGCCTTAGAACTCTTTGTTTGATTACCGCTTTATTATGATTGCTCTCCCTTCTACAAATACTATCTAAATATTATGATGAGAAGTAAAAATAAAACAAAATACTGAAAGATGAAAGCAGAAAACCCATCATCCATTCTCCTTTCTCCAGGAGCAAAAGAACAAAACAATTCTGGCTTTGTATAATTGACTGCAGCTGTACACACAGGCTAGCAAGCTAAGAGACAAACGTCCACCACCTCCATGGCGTCCTGATACCTGTGTTTGCTCCGCTTGCACCCAAGGCAAGGTACATGTAAACAGAATGGTGCCAGGCGTCTTGGCTGAGACAAGGGGTTCTCCCTTTGAAGTATTCAATGGTGCCAAGCCTGCAGACTTACTGCTTTTGTAATTTTGATCTCCACATACTGTTCTCAAGAGAAAAATATCCTCTGGTGTCAAGACAGACATGTTAAAGTCAGACAAACCACCTGCCTTTGCAGGTTTCATGTCACAGGTAAGAAATGGAATTTTCTGCATGTTGGTCAGCGTGTGCGTGAGATACTTTGAGCCTGTTGTCATCTCAGGTTTATCCTTTTACAGGTGGTGGTCTTAGAATAGTTAACCGTCAGAAGTTCAACAGCGTCTCTGATTAGCAGCCTGAAATTTTGGACTTGGGTTTACATAGCTTGACTTTGAAGTCACCGTGCTCCATAGCCAGTGTAACCAGGAGGGCTTATTAAGCTATGACTTCAGCTTCCATCTTTCTCCACACTCCCATCTCCTGCCTCATGCACAGCCTTTAGCTCCATGACCTCCATAGCCCTCACCACCCTGTTGTTGCCCTCTTTCTCAGCTGCAGTCTTCCTGCTGCCTGGAGGTTTTCCTCTAAGGCATGGTGGGCTGAGGCTGAGAGGCTCTCTGGGAAGTATCGCGCAAAGGTAGGTGATAGTGTGCTGGAGTGGTTTGTTGAAAATGGCCCCCACAGATTCTTGCGTTTGAGCCCTTGGTCCCCAGTTTGTGGTGCTGTTTGGGAAGGATTAGGAGAAGTGGATTTGACAGAGGAAGTATGGAACTAGGGGCAGGCTCTTAGACTGTAAAGGCATTTCCATTTTTTTTTCTCTTTGCTTCATGCTTCCCTTTGGAAGATGTGAGCTCTCGGCTTTCTGTTCTAGCCGCCATGCTTCTCCGCTGCTGCAGCGACTTTTCTCCTTCTGGAACCATAAGCCAAAGTGAACTGTTTCTTCCTCAAATTTGCCTCAGTCATGGTATTGTCTCATAGCAGTGGAGGAGAAACTAATATATGGACCGTACTGATTTTCATAAAACTCCTAGCATTTCAGAGCACATAGGCTGCATAAGGTGTCAAAGAAATTGTATTAAAAACATATAATTTAAAAAGACTCGTGAAGACCTTTCTAGAAAATTTATACTTAATGAAATAATAAATTAATATAAATTTAATTTTTACTATGGTTCTTACCACTGCTTTTGAAACCCTGGTGTGACATATAACTCTCAAGATTTCCTAGTTATGTTTTAGTCATAGGATCATGGGTTTTCAAGTGCCAAGATGTTTCTAGAAGAGTAGATAAATAAAATTCTTCAAAGGATTGGCCTAGAGCAAACCAGAAAGTCTACACCAGGCACTGAGCATCTGTGTAAGGTCTGGATGAGAGAACCAGGGGTTAAAGCTGTGGACGTAAAATTGAAGGCGTTTCTGTCAGAGTGGGTATAGGTAGATAAGGAGAGCAGCCTCCTGTCAACTGCTTCCCTGTGGACATCACCAAGCAAGGCCACAGTGATGCTTTTTTACCACCTCCTCCTCCCCAGGAGTCTTTGAACAGCGAATGCCTCCCATCCACAGTCCCGGGGTCATGTTTGTGTGTGAACGTGATGTGCAGGCATTGAACTGAACCCACAGGAATGTTTCAGGTTTGCTCTTGGCAGAGTCCTCTTTTCCCTGCTCCCTAATGAAGGACTAGAAGGCCAAGAGAGGCCTCCCATGGCTCTTCTTGGCTGTTGCCTCCCTCTTTAAACAATGGCTGGATGCGTTCTGAAGAAACAAGAGGAAACATATGGATTGAATTTCCCCCAAGCACACCACAGCTAGGAGTGGGTTGGAGGCTAGGTGTGGGAGAGTGGGGAGAAGGGGAAGCTTTGGCACAGCAGGCCAGGAAACTTAGTGAAGCCTGAGACGTGGGCAGGGGGCCCACTAGCAAAGGCCAGGTGTACTTTAAACCAGCCGCAGTGGGACAGGCCTTTCCAGAGGGCCCTTGGGATCTAAGTTGTGTACGGTGGGGACATGCAGAAGAAGTAGTTATTGCAGGCAGAGGCCTCCACAGTTTTGCTTCCTCCAGCATCTGAATGTTGAGGGATCCTTCCTGAGGAAGTCAGGTCTAACTCAGTCCTGTTCCTCCCGCAGTGGGACTGACAATTTGGGACTTAATTAGCTTTAACCAAAACAGCATTCAACAATGGGTATGAATCCTGCTTCTGTTGCCAAACTCCCAGGAGAGGAGATGGGGCTCTCATTGTCATTAGAGATGGCAACTTAGAGGACAGGAAGGGGAAGGTGGCATTGCTGGAGGCCTACAGGTTCTCCACGGCTGCCATTTCTGCTTTCCCTCACACGGTCTCCTCATCCTCCCTCTCTCTGTGACTGACTGCTGTCCTTCTGTGCCTGAGTCCACCAGTCCCTCAGAACTGACAAACCACACGAAGTTCCTCTGACATAAATGTATGAGAACTGAAATAATCGAATATAATAAGTTCTACTGATTGAGAGTAAATTCCTAAAATACAGCAGCTGGCTGTTGATCTGGCTCCATCTGAGTACTCCTCTGCCCCTTCCCTTGGGGAACCATGGGCCTCATTTCTGCCACCTCCTTCTGAATGAATCTTTTCAGTTTACACGTGTCACTAACTAGAGTCCAGATGTTCCTACCTCCTTCTTGCCCATCAGATTATCGACATTTTACTGAGAATCGTCCGTTCCTTTTGGACTGGGTTTTGAATTAGGGATCCCCTGGGGAAAGCACTAGTTCTATTGGGTTTGGTCTTCATCTGTAACTCCTGATGTGTTTTCGTCTGTCTTTATGCCGTCCCCAGCCTACCTCACCACCAATGAGTTCATCCTTTTCAATTTGCCACACTGTTGCTTCTCTTGTGAATTTTGTTTTTCCTTATTCAGGAAAACTTGGTGGGTTTCCTTCTAATGCCTGCATAGCATTAACCGCATGAGCTACTTCAAAGTGCAGAGAGTTAGGTGCACTTTAAGAATGGAATGATCACAATGGCAGAGCACAGTTCAGTTCTTGGTGGTCTGCTAATATGTATGGGTAACATGGATTTTATAAGAATAGAGTATGGGTAGACAAAGGCCCTCAATAAAACTTTCATGAACTGGATGGGGTATTTAATCTAATGCCTGATTTTCATATTCAAAGAAAGAGTTGATTCAAGAGCTTCAATGACCAAACCAGAGCTGCTTAGAAATATTTCATAGCAAAGGCAATGTTTATCCTTGTACTTCAGATGCCCGGGGCGTGTGCTTGAAAATCACTATAATGGATTGTATTGAACTGAAAATTAACCGTAGAAAGCCTACATCTAACTGCTGGTAGAGAGAAGGTTGTAAACAGGTATTAGGACATTTCAACTTCTGGCCAACAGTCAGATTAAATTATAACCAAGATGCTCAAGGTATTTTTAAAAAGTGCCATGACAACATCCCTTAAATTTTAATCTTAGCAGCTCGTTCTTATCTGTTTCTCCCTTTCCAGGATATCCCTCTTGATTGTCCTGTCCAAACTGTGGAGCGCTTAAAATATGCAGTTGGCTTAACACCGAGCAAGCCATTTCCTTTCTTTTTGATAAATATCCCAGATTCTGAAAGAACACCTCTAAGAACCAATTTTACAATGAGATTTATTTAAGAAAGGATGTCTATAAAAAGTAAAAGGTTTTCATGTCCCTTGGATGACTCAGGAGCCTATGTTTTTTTGGAAAAGCCTCAGTGTATCCAGACCCTGGGAAATATCTTAAATACAATGGTTACAGGTACTTAAGTGGCATCAGAAACAACTCAAGAATTTATTTGCTATATTACCTCCTGCACACCAGAGGGCACCATGCAAATTTTAACTACTTTTCTTCATAGAGACCAAGGGTCTAATTAAAGAATTAATGATTTTTACTTATAGACACTGATCTTGGAATTGTACAAGATTTTCATGTGTCACAAGAGTAGTGCTATTTTTGCCATTTGAACTTATAAAACTCATTCTCTGTCCACAGGCTTTAAAAATAAGCAAACCAGATTATATTTGAGATATAGTTTACTGATCCCAGGTACCACTAATTATTATAGCAACAATAGTAACAGCAGCAATTCACTATCATGTGGTAAGCACTATATAGTTTTTACAATCTAATTTCCGTGTAAAGTGATCAACAGAGGCCTGGGAGGTTCACTTGGACAGTGTACAAAGTCGATGGGCTGAGAACTGATCCCTAATCTTTCAGTCTTAGGCTCCGTGTCTCTTGTCATTGGCCTTGTAGTCACTTCATATGAACCACGCAGTTTTAGACTGCTCAGTTATTTGAAGACTTGTGCTTAAACTCTTCGGGCTTGAGGACTAGGGAGATGGCTCAGTGGGTAAAACTATTTGCTACGTGAGCCTAACAGCTGGATTTGATCCCTAGAATTTGCATGGGAGAAGTTAGGAATTGACTCCGGCAACTTCTTCTCAGATCTCCACATGCAAGCCCACACCTGCACTATTATACACACACACACACACACATCATACATACACACAATAATAGTAAATATAAACAAAATAAATAATAATAAGAAAGACACTCAGGCTTGGTAAAGAGAACACTGTACCAAGAGTTAAGGAACTTGAGTCCTGGCCTGACCCATGCCAATAGTTCTGTTCTTCAGTGATCTTGAGGGAAATATTCTTCAATTTTCTGAGCCTAGTTTTCCTCATCTACCACATGAAGGGACTGGATAAAGCCGGTGGGCACCATTGGTTTCTGAGGACATTAGGGATTTTGGTCTTTCGGGGCACTCGTAACTGCAGGACTGAGTATAGGAATCCAGGGCACAGAAACCAGAGATGTGGCTGAACATCCCACAGTGTGTCCAACAGCCACCATGTCGTGGTTAAAGTTAACTGTCAGTTTGACTAGGCACTAGGGTGACCCACAGGAGGATGTGTCTGCCAGAGTCTTTTCCAGAGGGTTAACTAAGCAGAGGAAATGCCCCCTTCATGTGGGCGGCAGCATCCCACAAGCTGGGGTTAGCATCTTAGACTACAGAAAGGGAAACCGACAAAGCCAGCCGAGCTCCAGCATTGCCCCTTGTCTGCGTCCTTTCCCACTGAAACGTAAGGGAAGGAGAAGACCCCGCTACCAGCTGCTGCCACCATGAACCCACCTGCTTCCATGTCATCCTGGCCATGATGGCTTGGAATCTCTCAGACTGTGGGCCCAATAATCCTTTCCTCTCTCAAGTGGTTTCCTGGTAGGTGTTTGGTCACAGCAATGAGAAAAATAAGAAATGCACACCCCTAACCAAGAATTATTCTAAAACAGCAGCAATGCTCGTAGAGAAACCCTGAACTAGTAGGCCAGTGTGGCTCCTTTCATTTCCAAAACCCTGAGTGCTTAAATTTATTCTTTCAAAAATTTATTTAAAATCAACTGACTTCTTATTTCTGAACCATGCATTCCTTCTCTGTAAAACAAAAAGACTAAACAGTGTAACCCTGAAGATTCTTTTGGCTTTAAAAGGCTCAAGCCTGTGATTAGGAGGGGAGTATTGAAAATAAACGTTATGATTTTAAATCCAAGATAACACAAGTCATTTTATATTTTTGTCTCAATTAAAACCAGCGCTGAGCAAGTCCTCCATCCCCACCAGGGAAGCTTGCAAACTTGAAGCCCATCGTGGGCTGAAGCCAGGCTGCAGATGTCTTTGTTTTTGGCTAATAGTGTTAGAATTTAGTGAATTGGGGGCCAACATTTAAAAGATTGAGTATATCCAGTAAATACACAGATTTTCAACTTATTTGTTTTTAAGCCAGAAGACCTTTCAACTCTGGGCTTCATTTTTACATGGCAGCAGTTAGGTCAAACCAAGAAAAGCTGTCTGCTGAATTTCCAGTTCACCAGCGTTCCCGCCTCACAGATTTGGATTCTACCTGACCACGTTTCATTTGCCCCCATTATTCTAGCCACATGACCCCTCTAGCTAGCAGCATTTACTCTTTGTGTTCTATAATCAGCAGTGGGCACATGGCATACACAGAAATGCATGCGGTAAGCCCTGAGAACTGTGTCATCTCAGATTAAATTAAATCAAGTTAAGTGTGCGAGTTGAGTCCAAGCAATCAAGGGGAGGACAGGATGGGGGAGAGAAGCCTTTGGTACAGCTTGTGAAACAGTCTGAAGAGCTTCAATGGACGGTGTGAGGCAATGGTGTTCAGTGCCTGCCAACTAGCGAATGTGGTCCCTTGCTAGCTTATTAGGAATGCACTGACCCCATGGGGCACAGAACGGTCCTGTTCTCGCTGATGCATGCTTGCATCCGAATCATCACATTTGTTTCCCAGAACTCCACTTGTAGTGCTATTTTAACAAGGGTTTGGGCAATCAGTTCTTGAGCTGATGTGAACTATCTTCACATGAGTGAGATGTAAAATGTCCAGGGCCATTGATGCTGGAGAACAGATGACTCCAGAAGCAAAGAGGGGTTTGCTTTCCCCATATTGGCACCAGTGTCTTGAGGCAGAACAGGGGATCATCTTGTCTTCCCACACCTCCCACCAGCCTTGAACTCACTGTGTAGTCCAGTACTCACTGTGATGCTGCAGACCCCCAGTGGTGGCATTTTAGGTGTGTGCCACTCTACCTTGGCTTCAGTCTCTCCTCTGATCTTCAGCCTTCTCATAATAAGGGGCTTTGGTTTTTAGTATTTACTTTTATTCAATAAATTCTTACTGTGAAGGATAATTTATCATGAGGAAAACCATTACCTATGTCATATCAATGAATTCAGAGCTTTCATAGTTGGGTGCTTACAGAAGACCAAGAAGTTCACCGCTTAGTGCTTTCTTGAATCTCCTGCCAAGGCCACAATACCCTTAGACTATGAAGACCAAGTTGTAGGTGATGTATGTATAGAAGTCCCGGCTACAGGAAGAGGTTATAGAACCCTCGAGTGTGGGCAGGTGAGGCTCAGGAATGTAAGTGCTGCACAGTGAAACACGTGATCTGTTCTTTCTTCCTCCTTCCTTCCAGCCCCTTTGGAAAGGTTCACCCATCTGGCCAGATGTCCCTCCTGGACCGAGTCACCTTGCACTGCTTCCCATTGTCCTCAGCATCATTTCCCTTCTGCACAGTTTTGCAGCCACAGGCTTGTACCTCCTCCACAAAGCATCTACACTGAATCCTTGCATTGGGCTTTGTTTTTGGGGAATTTGTCTAAGGGAACAAACAGTGGAAACTTTAGACTATTCCCTGGGTGTGGTTTTAGCATTTGGAAAGTCAGATCTTCTGGGAAGGTGAGCATTCTAAGCGGAATGTCTAGCTCCATCATGTTAGTTAAAAGGCTGTGTATGTGCACACTCAGGCCCAACTCCTCCCTTTACCACTATGTCATCTTGTTGGTGACGTACTGCCTCACAGTGGCCCTCTCTCATGTACAGATAGCAAGAGCGTCAATCATCTGTGATAGTTATTGTAAAGACTAAAGAAGATATTTCGTGTAAACTTACATGTCTGTGGGCCTCTCAGCACTATTCAGGCTAGGTATCTTACTGATGAAGGAGACTGATCTGTCTAATACAGGATGCTTGTAAACATCTCTGACCTCTAATTATTGATGCAATAACATCCACAAAGCTGTGACAATCAAAACTATTTGCACATTGCCAAGTATCTCTTGGAGACACAATCTCCCCAAATTGAGAAAAATTAACTTGTTCTTAGCTGACAGCTGGTGCCAAATGCTGAATACGCAAGGAAGGCCATCTGAGACCTTCCAGACAGTCAGTTTCCTGGCAGAATGCATGGGTGTGAATGAGCCTGCCAAAAACCACTGAAAGAAGCATCCACATAAAGCTGTGAGAAATTGCAATGGGTTTCCTGACACCTTCATGCGTATATGTCATTTATCCCTTCCTGCTATCTTCCCCGTGCCCTTCCTTCACTTCAGTCTTCTCCACTTCATCCATTCCTTTCCCAGTTATTTCTCCATTCTGTTTTCTAATCACATGGATGCCATTACTTTACTTCCTATCTCTCTTAGGATCTCCTCCTCCTCTCTCATGATTCCCTATCTGGGATCATGGCCTAAGACATACAAACATAATATATAGATATACACACTTATAAATATGCAAACACACACAATACATGTATATATACATGTCTATGAATACTACATATGTACAAATATATATATATATATATATATATTTAAATCTAGGTTCTACATAATGAGAGAAAAGATGAAGTATTTGTCTTTCTAAGCCTGGCTTATTTCACTTAACTCAGTGATTTCTAGTTCCAGTCCATCTTCCTGAAAATGTCATGATTTTGCTTTTCTTTTTGGCTGCATAAAATTCCATTGTATATATGTATCACATTTTCATTATCCATTCACCTTTTGGCTAATAGTTTGGTCATATTTCCTGATCCCGGGGAATAGTTGCTAACAAACACAGATGTTCAGGTGTATTGTGGGATACACCTATAGAGTCAGTCCTTCAAGTACATAGCCAGGAGTAGCATGGCGAGGTCATATGATAGTTCTGTTTTTAGTTTTTTGATTAGTCTCCATTCTGACTTGTACAGTGGCCACACAGCTTCGCATCCCCACTGCAATGAGTAAGAGCTCCTCCTTCTCCACATCCTCAGCAGTGTTTGCTGTCATTTGTTTCCTTGTGATAGCCGTTCTGCTAGGGCAGAGTTCAACTCACCAGGACTTTTAATTGGCTTCTGGTGCCAAGTAAAGGATGATAAATACTTTTTCAAGGATTTATTTATTGTTGCCTTTCTATTTTCGAGAATGGTCTATTCAATTCATTAGTTGTAAGATGACTTGGATTTTTGGAGTTTAATTTTTGCAGCTCTTTGTATAGCCTGGATATTAATAACCCCCTGTTTGGCGTGTGGTTGGCCAAGGACGTCTTCCCATTCTGGAAGGCTGGCTCTGATCATTTCCTCTGCTGTGCAGCAGCTTTTGAGTTTCCCATAATCCCATTTGTCAGTTCTCAGCAGTGTTTCCTCAGGAAACACTGCTTTTGGAGAAATCTTCACATACACCTGAGGAGCCACTTCCTTTGGAAAGGGAAGCTGGACAAGAAGCTCAGAGGGCTGAGTGAAGAGCTAAGAGAACACAGAGGCCTCTCAAGAGGAAAGAACTGGCCTGCAATCAAGGACTGTTTCTTGCCCTTGGGGTTGGAATTCTGATGAGTGATCGTTTGGATTTCAATATTGCTCTCAGTCTGAGACCCGTGTTTCCTAGTTTTTCTCTATGTGTTGGATAGTGCTTTATAGATAAACTTCCTCTATCTGAATGTTGAACAGAGCTTAAAAGTTGTTGTTCACAATTAGGAAATACTCTACCTCAAGACCCAGCAATATCGCTGTTGGGTATATACCCAAAAGACACTCAATCATACCACAAGGTCATATGATCAACTATGTTCATAGTAGTATTATTTGGAATTGCAAGAACCTGGAAACAACCTAGATGCCCCTCAACTAAAGACTGGGTAAAGAAAATATGGTAATTTACGCAATGAAGTACTACACAGAGATAAAAAATGACATCTTGAAATTTGCAGGCAAATGGATGGATCTAGAAAAAAAAAACATATTGAGTGAGGTAACCCAGAGCCAGAAAGACAAATATAACCTGTTTTCACTCGTAAGTGGCTTTTAGACATAAAGCGAAGAAAAACCAGCCTACAGGTCACAGTTCCAGAGAACCTAGACAACAAAGAGGACCCTAAGAGAGACATACATAGATCTACATAGGAAGGAGAAGAAGACAAAATCTTCTGAGTAAATTGGGAGCATAGGGATAATGGGAGAGGGTAAAAGGGGAGAAGCAATGAAGGAAAGGGAGTGGAGAAAAATGAATAACGCAAAAAAATTATTTAAAAATTAAAAAATAAGTTGCTGTTCAAGAGTTTCTCTCCTGAAAACCTCACACTGAACTTCATGCACATTCAGATCCGAAGCAGCCCATTCACTTCTGGACTTTGAGTCTGGTACTGTAAGTTCTATGGTATCAATCACCAAATGGGTTCCCCAGGATCTGCGATAGTTCTTTTTAATCATATATCTGATCTGAGATATTAGAATACAGCCACATATGTCTTTGGGCTAAACTCACGAAGAAGTGCTTTACGTCATCTTTAGCTTCGTGTATCCTTTATTCTGGGGAAATTCAGCATCTGCACCAAAACAACACTTGCACAGCTTTATGGGGAGGTGTGTGCAATGAGGGCCATAGCCTGTTGTCCGCAGCCAGATGATCAAGTAAGTCATTTTGAATGGAGGTCGTCCAGGACCATTCAAATCTGCAGGTGAGCACACTTTTGATATTCTGTCTGACATCACCAGAGATGCTAAGACAAAGACAGGTAACTGACTCCCTGCCTTGTGGCTCACAGAACTGTGTGAGATGAGAAAGATTCACCACTGTCTCAGTTGGCTAAGGTTTAGAGTATTCTGTTACATGTCATGGTTATTGAAACCCTTGCTGTGTGAGTTTGCACATGCTGTTTGGAACAGACACACTTTGCATGTCGAAGGAATATCAGTAAATTGTAGTAAGAAGCATGAGTAGATCCTTTCATGTCCCAAGCTGCTTCCATACCCATGTGCACTCTCCATTTACCATGAGCCCTTGCTGTTCCTCCTATCCAGAGATGGAATATTTTTGTATGCTCTCAAACCAGGGCATCCTAGCCACTCATTCTTCCCGGTGCACATGGTGTAAGGAGAGCACTGTGACTTCTGAAGGTCAGCCTCCCAAGTCCTAGCCCACATGAAATGATACCCCGTGGTGCCACCGAAGGGAAGTCAGTGTTGTCTTTTACAAGATGCCAGAACTAAGGCACCCCATTGATAAGCAATGCCAGCAGCCCTACTTGTGAATGGAACCCTCTTGTTTTAGTCAGGGCTCTGGCTGAATGAAGCCGAATGAGTAATTACAGGCTTGGTTATCAAAGGGACCTCCTAAGCCAACTGCAGTTAGTGGCTCGTGTTTGAGATCCTAACTTCAACTGCAAAAAAGAGCTGAGACTTTATTTTTTTTTTAATTAGGGACTTAATATGGAGTATGATCTTGAATCTACTATTTTTCAACAAAATTAAATTTTTAGAGAAATAATTATTGGTGACTTCTTGGAATATTATATTGACAGAGCTTCCCTAAGGCTAGGTAGATATTTACGTGGGAAAAGAACTGTTAGTGACCAGCAAGATCTTCCATAGGCCTGCATAGTGTAGACTATTGCTTTGTACATTTTCTCCCTCCTTTCTTCTCCCATTTTCTTCCTCCCTTAGTGGCTGCTGCAAGCCTTGTGTACTCATAATATTCATTTGTGTACAAATAAAAGAAATGTCCAAGTGAACCTAGCGTCCCCTGCGTGCTGAGTGTATGCCCTACCACGGAACTATACTCTCAGTCCTAGGCTCTGTATTTTAAAGAAAAGGATTATTCAAAATCAACACAAAATCTTTGATTTATCAGAGACTGCCTTTCATTTTCTTCTCTTTCATACACAGTTTTGTATTTGGGTTGAGGGAGAATTGTATGTTGTTAATTTCTCACTAAATTCTTAAGCATAGGAAGATGGTATTGTTTTAAGTCTCTGTTTTGTAGGTGGAGACCCAACAATATAATTGCACCCAGTGCAATTGCACCCCAATACCCCAGCTTTGGACTCTGTTCCCTTCCCGCTGTAGTATGGGAGGTATCCCTCCTGATCTAACATCAGTGCTCTGAATGAACCCAGTGTGCACCGGGCTGTAATTCATCTGGTGGGAACCACATGCCAAGAGAGTGTTAGTTTTAGCAAGTGGTTACTGAGTAGCATGGCTGTCTAGGCAGCTGACTGGCTGTGGGAGACCCTTTTTCTACCTCTGTCTGGGGAGGCAAATAAACAGAGCTTTAAACTCTGTTGACACATGTAACCTAGGTAACTCAAGGTTCTGACAGGAAGATAATCACTGGAGTCCAGTTATAACCGGCTGGGGCAATGTCCCACTTGATGTGGAATTCCTCTGAGGGAAGCAGTGCGGTTGATTAAACTGTGGGCATCCTTTTAAGGATGGAAACCAGGAGGGCTGTTGGCTCAGGCAGTTGCAGAGGTGAGCGGTTGCTTTTAAGAAATTCTGGGTCAGGTTTGGGGAAGTAGGGTTGCAGATCAGGGCAAATCATCTCATGTTCTTAAAATGAAACTCGCCTTCAACTTCTTCCTTCTGCCACACCCCCAGATATACGCCACATGCCAATAGTTATAAGTGATTACCCAAAGGGCTCATGCCATTCCCTGAACACCAAGGATACCCATCTTCCCATAAACCATTTTCTAGAAAGGAGAACGTGGACAGCCAGTTAACAGTTGTGTGCCCAATGGCTAATCATTAATTCTTCTCGGCCTCGAATTACTTTATTTGTACAGTGTTAATGCCATGACTTTATAGGGCTATGGCAAACAATAAAACAGTCAACACAATGTTCAGGATGTGACTCTCACAAACAGAGTGTTAAGTGAAATAACTTGTAAAAATTTAACAGCTTTGAAACAGAGAACCTATACTGTACACCGGTCGTTGAGCCATTACGTGCCAAGGGCCAATCATGTGGGCAATACTTTTATAGAGTCTCACGCATTCAATACATGCATTTGTCATGAAACCCCCAAGATAGACTGTTTCACAAACTAAGTTCCAGAGAAGACAAATCACACAAATAGTGCCATTAGATATTCCTTTATCTGCTTTATATGGTGGTGTGTGTGTGTGGCGGGGGGGGGGGGCAGAGAAGGCTACCGAGAGAGACAGAGAAGAGAATCTTATTCTAGCCCAGCCTAACCTGGAACTCCTATATAGCCCAATCTGACCTCTAACTCGGGGCAACCCTCCTACCCCAACCTCCAAAGTGCTTGGGGAATAGAAATGAACCACCATGCCTGGTTTTATCTTAATGATTAATGCATATATGAACTGACTTTATCTTACTATCCAATGTATATATTAACTGAGGATGGCCTTCAGCTTCTGTTCCTCCCACCTATACCTCCCGAGTTCTGGAACCTGCAGCCGTCAGGGGATACATAGAAGGACAGGAGTGACCTGAATCTCCAGTGATCTGACCCCGCCCAACTCCTTCCAGGAAGGAACATTAAGAAGCCAAATCTTGGAAGGGCAAATGATCAAAAATGCAAGCAATTTTTTTTTTCCACGAGAAAAGATGTGAATGTCTTGTATGGAAAGGTGACTCAAGCTTTTGGCAGTCGAGTTAATTTCCTGACACTGAAATCCCGAAGAGCACTTTCTCATGACCACTAGATCAAAACAATCAAAACTTCGACGGTGTTAGTGTTACCAAGGATGTGGCATTGGGAGAGTATGAATGAACATAGCAGCCTTGAAGAGTGGTTTGGCATGGCTTAGAGCAAAAGTGCATATGACTCAGCCACTGGGAGTCTTCAGTGTTTCCTCAGAGGATCTGTCTTGGGACTCGTGGAAGCAGGGCCACGGTACTCATCACCGAGCGGTTTGGAATACCAGCAACAGCAGCAGATGCAAATGTGCAAATGGTAGATAGATAAGTCAAATACAGACTAGTCTGCAGTGACATGCCCTCCAGCTACGAAGATGAATCAAACGTAGCTTCACCATCCACACAGACAAAGCTGAACAAAACCAATAAAGTTGAGTTTAAAGAAAAACCACAAAGGTATATATTGTGTGTGAGTAATGTATATAAAGACAAACTAGAGAAAATGAATGCACAGAAATAAAGCGACAAAGAAGAAAGTGATTTATGTAAGTCCAGTTTATATGACTTCTCATGTAAACTATATGAGAGCAGAGAGGGACAGGCTACCAGAAATATGTCGTATAAGTGCCATGTAGCCGTATATATTGTAATTATTTTAAATGAAAAAAACATGGTTAAACCAAGCAAATAATAGCCCTTCCTACCACACCAAAATCCCAATGTTGTTAACAAAAGTAAAATCCAGAATGAATTTTATAATACCAGGTAATTTCCACAAAGATCTGTAACACACCTGAGAGCTGACACTACATATTTTACACATATACATTCATATTTAAGGACACATTTCAAACTCATTAGCATGTAGCAAGAAGAATAAAGAATTTTATTGGGAGATAAAAGAGCATAGGGCAAAAAAGTAGCTTTCTCAAATCAATTGTTTTAAGACACTATCTGTCTGGTTCTTAATACCCAACATCGTCCTTAAAAACATTTGATGAGATAGAAAAACTGGTAGAAAAAAACGTACAGTCTGGGTCTAGTTCCGCCTCTTTAAGCCACTTTATTTATGAGTGTTTGTGGAGGCCACCAAAAATGTTCCTTATTGTGAAATAATCCAGATTATTTTGACAAGAAGCAATTTGTTTTCTGAAGGCTCCGGGAAACAACAACCCTTGGAATTGGAGGGAGAAGCTGCAGACGAAGCCTGTGTCGCGCTTGACTAGGACATTGCTACGCCTCATTCCAGACCGGCAAACCCCTCCTGTTTGTCCTCAGCCTGTCATGGCTGAGGAGAAGGAAAGAGCAGATGTCCCATTTCCCAGGTTAATGTTACACAATTGATCATGCAAAAACGGTGTCCCTTGCCAAGTCAGACTGGAGGCGGGCCTCTTGGCTGCCCCGCTTGAGCTAGAACTGAATGCTCAACCCCAGATGCTGCCCTGGGTCCCAAGGCTCCTCTTGGGTATACTGTGGCTCCAAATAGCAAAAATGGAGAAGAATGGCCCAAGTTGCAGGATACTACCTGGCCCAAATATCTGATCTACAGATACCTTGACAGAAAGGAATGCTGATAAGGGGAGAATTCCTGAGAGACCAGGGGAGTCGATTGCATCTCAAACTGGTGAGATTAACTTGGAGAAAGGAGAGATGACATTCTTGTTATTTCTGAGATGTGCATGACAGATTTAAGACCTGGGATGGATGGATATACATATGGCAGATAGATACAAAGATACACAAATGATTGATAGATGGAGGGGGGGTGGAGATGACCTTACAAACAGACAAAGAAAGAAGATCATGCAGGAATGCTTCGAGTTTTTCCTAAAGCTAAACACACACACACACACACACACACACACACACGCACGCACAGCTATACAGAAAGATTTGTGTCAAATGCTAAAAACAAAGCTTCAGAACTGCCTGCCCCTGAGAGTTTGCAGTCTGCTTTCAAGTACAGAGCTTCTACACACATGCAGGACAGCCTCTGCCTCAAGAGGTCTCTAAGAAGGAAGCACTCAGAGAGAGGAGAGGTCAGCTGGCCTGGCGGAGTGAGCACTGGTGTTGGTCATAGCTCATGTCTTCCATTTGCTATCCTGTCCATCATTCAGCTCCAAATTTCACCGCAGTTCTGATGGACAGCTCAGAGTCACCTGTCTTAGCCAGAGTTCCTGTTGTTGTTGGTTTGTTGTTGTTGTTATCTTTTTTTGTTTTATTTCCAGCTTCTTGTTAGTTTAATTTCTAGGAGGCAAGCACACAGTGGGAAGTGTTGAATCCACGATCCTTTTGCTTACACAGCCTTGATTTCTGTCTTAGTGAGGGTTTCTATTGCTGTGAAGAGACACTGTGACCACGGCAACTCTTATAAAGGAAAACATCTAATTGGGGCTGGCTTATAGTTTCAGAGATTTAGTCCTCTATTGTCATGGTGAGAGGTACCACACTGGGTGTAGCTTGAGCATATGCGACCTCAAAGCCCAACTCCACAGTGACACACTCGTTCCAACAAGACTACACCTCCCAATAGTGCCAATCCCTATGGGCCAAGCCTTCAAACTCATGAGTCTACAAGGGCCATACCTTTTCAACCACAATTTTTAAAATCCAGGAGGTATAATTTTGTGCCCTTTGCCTTTCTCCAAGTGTTAATCCCCATTCTTATTGTATGCTGTGTGTTGGGAATGTTGGAAGGACTAGAGAATGAAGCTCCCAACCTCAAATCCAGGGACAGGCTTCCAAGCTACAAGGGTGACTGATGGTATCAGTGTGTCAGACTTACCAGCACCTGTCTTCCTTGCAGGGCCAGCCCTGAGGCTCCTTCTACACAGGCTCCCTCAATCTCTAGCCCCAGAGATTAGAATGGTAACTTACCTGCTAACACGCATTCACTTGGCTTCGTTCTCCCAGGATCAAGTCTCTGCTTTCAGGAACACATTTCTTTATATTTCCTCTTATAGGACTTTGATTCTGTATTAGGTTTAGAAGTCCAGGCTAAACTAAGACAGGGCCCTGTTGTGTGAGGTTTTAATGTTGTAGCCTTTTTGGGGGCCCCAACACCCAACTCCCAAGTAAACACATGTGGAGGCTTATTTTTGGTTATGAATGCCTGACCTTAGCTAGATTTGTTTCATGCCAATCTTTCTTAAATTATCCTAACTAACTTTTGCCTCTGAGCTTATATCTTTCTTTATTTCTGTTTACCTTTCTTTCATGACTTGCGGTGTAGCTGGGTGGCTGGCCCCTCATATCCTTCTCTCCTTGTTCTTTTGTTGTTTGTTCCTTGGGTTCTGTTTCTATTTATCCTCTCTGCCTTCCGGCCCCGCCTATCCTTTCTCCTGCCTTGCTATTGGCCATTCAGCTCTTTATTAGACCATCAGGTGTTTTAGACAGGCAAAGAATCACAGCCTCACAGAGTTAAGCAAATGCAGCATATACAAAAGCCATATACCTTAAAATAATATTCCCCAACAGGGCCTTGGGGCAGTCTTCATCAGGGAGCAGGGCCAGGACCAGGGCAAATAGAAGCTTGTAGATTAAATGCCTGGTCTTCATTCCAAGAGGAATGTGCACATCTCAGATCTTAGGAGATTGCTGCATGGCCGTCTGTCTGATGCACCACACATGGGCTTTCTCTTCCTTCCTTCACTCAGCACACTCTCTCCCTGCTGTTTCACGGGGTTGGTTTCTACCCAACTACTAGCGCCCAAGGCTCTGACTCAGACTTTTGTTTTCTGGGCAACTCAAGCTCAGACTCAAAGTTCATGGGAAAGGAGGTGTGAAATGAGCTGGAACCTTAGCTATGGCTGAGAGGTAAAGGTAAGGTCAGAGGGCATAGCAAGCAGAAAAACCATAATGACCCAAGATGTGGAGGCAGGACTGGCTGGCTAGGACATTTTCAAGGGGTGATATAGTAGGCTAAGATTCACCGAAGAGTCTAGGTGTAAACTCCAAGGGAGAACACCAGAAAGGAGCCTTGTTTCCTTGCTTTACCTGAATAAAATGGCACCCAAACATGCATAACGCTGTTACGGGGGCTTTGCACTTGGAGTCCAAGGGTCACTAACTACCCCATTTATCACTTATCTTCAAAGTTACTGGGTTCCTTTTGATTCATATCATTTTCTTACTGTGTATTTTGCTCTCTCTCTCTCGCTTGACTATCAAGTGCAGGCTCTCTCCCTCTTGTGAGAAGTGCAAGGTGCTTGAGATACTGACTGTTGTCAGTTGGGCCCATACACGCTAAGGGACAGGGCTGTGACATGGCCCTTAAGCCATGCTTGCCTAAAGACTGAAAAAGATTCCAGGGACAGTGATTGTGCCAGCCGAGGGCACTCCGACCTTGGCCTGGTGGCCTGTTATTTCCTGTCTTCCCTGTTGTTGACTTTCTCCCAAATAAACGGATCTGAAGACAGGCTCCTCCCTCTTTTTCTGCTGAGGGCAGAGCCGACCAGCTGACTAGGAGGAAACGCAAGCTAGTCAGCAGAATCTCCTGGGATGCTAGACAGGTGGCCATGGGAGGTCAGCAGGAGCCTGCGAAGGATGTGGGAGCTGCTGTGGTCTTAACACAGAATGAGGCCTTTAACAAGCCACAGGTGCCCAGGTAGGGAGCGTCTCTGCACAGTGTCCCTTTGTTCTCGGGCACACAGAGGAAGGTAGGCCTTATTCCGAGTGACTGCTCTCCGGCTTCCTCTTCAAAGCTCATCTCCGGCATTGCAGGCTGTAGCATCCTGCTTTTCGTCATCCCTTAGCTCTGCGCAGTCAGCCTGCTCAGCGAAGCATGCGCTCAGGGAAGGCTTGCTTTGCTTGAGCTCCTTTGGGGAATCACGGGGGGTTTTCCCTGAACATTTGCTCATTATTAGGGGCTTCCTCCATCACCGGCCTTTCCACATGGCTGGATCTTGTCCATGCTCTGGGAGATGTTCCACAATGACTTGCTGGAAAGCAGTCATGGCTGTACCGCAGGATGGGCGTCTAGTCGTGTGCTCATTGAGCTGAGAAAAGTTGTCAGGAAGAGGACCTCTAACTCCCTTGGGGTCAGGGGGTGGAGACAGCTGTAGGGTTGACCCTCTGTGACCTTCCTCATCCTTCTGGACTTCAGCTTCCCAGCTGCAAAGTTCAGATAATCTCAGTGTGCACTTGATTGAATCTGTGCTTTATCCAGCGAGCCAGCCCAGAATGCTGCCCCAGCTCACTTAGATTTTGCAATTCCTGACTCTGTTAAGCAACCTCTTCATTCCATTCTCTCGTGCCTCTTGTCTGGATGAAGGCAACTGTCTCTTGGTTCATCTCCTTGCCTTCCATCTGTTTCCAATTTTTCTCCTCACTTCTGCCAGAACCCCATTTCTAAAGCAGAAGTCTGTTTTCAAGCTTCCCGGGAACAACGAGGGAGGCCGCCTAAAGGGGCAGGACAATCACAGCCTTCCAATGACCTGAGCTCATGTCACCTTCCAGTGTGGCCCCCACAGGCTTGTCCTATGGTAGCATGCTTCTACTATTCCAAAAGGCCTCCTTCTGCTGAATATATCTCTCTTCACGTCTGGCCTTTACCCCCTTTGTGGACATGGGCACTCGATGATCCACTGAGCTCCGGTTCTATTTCTGAAGGGAGACTGAAGTACTGATTTATACTGAAGAACAGTATGAAGGGTAGGAAAATTCATAGTCATGTAGCACAGTGAACAACATACTAACATCTTATCCTTTTGCTAAATTCTTGTTTCTCCTGTAAAGCCAGACCCAGTGAGTACTCCTATGAGAGGCTCCTCCACATCCCTAATTCAGAGTTGGTGTGGAACTCTGTCCATCCCCTTGTATTCCTGCCGTCTATGTATTGGTCTTGTCCATCATCCCCGAACTCCTTGAGGAACGGACCTATTTTTATCTCCTCCCCCCGAGCGGGTATAAGGCCTGTCATAGGGCAGGTACTCAGTGCGTGCTAAATGAATGAACAAATGACTGTTTTCACTCTCTGGTGGAAAGGACTTTCATTAAAAAGCCAAAGGAAGGAAACGGTCAGAATGTGTGGGCTTGTTTAGTCTGCTCTGCCCGATTAACCAGTCCCACCCACATGCTCGGTTCCCCTACTCCACTGCAGTGCTAGAACAAATGTCAGAAGGTTATGTGGCATCCTGCCTCCTTATCTAGATGGTTGTGGTGTGGCCAGGGCAGCCTCCACACCCCTTATCCAAACAGACAGGCTAGCTCTCGTCACTGGGATTGCTTCAAAAAAAAAAACCAATTCATCATTTGTTAAATTCTGCAGGGGTAAATAAAATCATTGAAGCTCCTCAAAAAGCCCTACTAAAAGTTTTCTGTGTGTAGGGCTCAAACTGGAGAGGACAGCAGGATGCAAACGGATAGATGTATAATGTAAGAGTGGAGGTATGTGTTCATGGGTGGAGAAGGGTGGCCTGGGCTGCAGAGATAACATTGAAAGGGGGAATGGGTTAATTAAAATTTCACCTCTCTGAGCTCCATTACTATTATTATTATTTTGATGAAACAGAGGGTGAAAATTTCCATCTTACAGGTTGAAAAGATAACAGGAGCTAAAGGAGAGAGGTCTTTGATCGTTCCCAGAACACCTACAATGGTAAACACGTGACAATGCCCATCCCCACTCTGAGTGGGTAGGAAATGGAGAAACGACTGCCAACAGTGGTTGTCTACCTATTTGCGTCTCTGCAAGTCTTCTGCCATTTGAACCCAGCTCTGTGTGGCAGGAGCGGGATCGCTAAGGCAACTGCTGACCACTGTGCTTCCTGGGTGTACATTTGTTTAGCTACTGTGGATACGGACACCATCAGCTAGACAAAGGAGAAAGCAGAATGGAGCCTAGGCATTTATTTCTTTGCCTTCCATGCTGCTGGGTTGCGAGCTGATGGACCTCCCCGCACTGAGTAGAGTTTACTTTATTAGTTATAACAATAATGACCCATTGATGGTGGTAATGACAACAGTGATGATGATGGTGACAATGAGAGAGTATAACATTCTTGAATGTTATATTAGTCCATTTGGGCTGCCAGAACACTACACAGACACAGACACACACACACACACACACACACACACACACACACACACATTGATTTAAACAAAATCAGTTTACCGCCTCACAATTGTAAACTGTGAGATTCGAAATCATGGGTCATGTTGCAGTAAGGTGAGTCTCTCCCCAGGGCTGCAGCTCCTGGCTATGTCTTCATATGGCCTTTTCTTAGTGTTCTCTCAAAAGAGGTATGGAATAGTCCCAGAGGTAAGTAGAAGAAAGGGAGGAAGGGCTTTCTCTGTAATCTTTTCTTTGAATGACACTAATCCTCTCTGATTAGGGGTCCATCCTCAAGACCGTCTTTGGCATTAGTTACTTCCTTGGGTCCCCACCTCCAAACACATCTACACTGGATTAGAGTTTCTATATACCAGTTGGAAGAAAGCACAAATCTTCAACCTATAGCTAATATTATCTCTATATCACAGTTTGTGTTAAACACTTTTATGTGTTATTTCATTTCATGCCTACAAGAAGTATATGAGTTTGGAATTATTTCAATTCTACAAATAAAACAAGTTCTGAAGTTATTAATTTGCCTAAGATCACGTAGCTAGTAGGCTTTGGTGCCGAGATTCCAACTGACATGATCTAATTTTTAAAAACAGTATCTTTGATCACTCCAACAATTTTTATGGCTGGTGTGTCGTACCTAACTACCACATGGAAGGCAATCATGACCAAGAGGTCAAGTCTTTACCAATGCTACATAGTCAATTAATGGAATATGCAGAGGGGGTTTTTGAACTTTGGGTGCTGGCTCCAAAGCTCATCCTTAAATAAATCTATCACATTTGTTACTCGTTGACTTTTTAAAAAGCTCTTTTGGATTCATTTGTATGTTACTAGTGGGAGTTACGGCATATATTTAAACATGAGAAAACTTGGTTTCAAAGAGTTAATAGCTTGATGATTGCTAACTGCATGCGTAAATGTGATTTAAAAAATTTTTATTTCCTATTGGGAAAAGATATTACACTTCATAACAATTCATTCATTCGTAGTTACATTTCATAATCTATTTATTCATAGTCCTGCAGAAATGGCTCATTTACTCAACGTTATCTTAGCACCAGGGGTCAGTGAACATTTTCTATAAAAGGCCAAGATGGTAAACATTGTGGGATTGTGGGTTGCACACATTTGCCATTGCAGTGCAAATCCAGCTGTAAATAACATGCAAATGACCAGAAGTAGTCTTATCTCAATAAAACTTTATTGACAAAAGTATCAGTCCATGAGCTATAGTTCACCAACTCATGTACTGTGTGCCCTAAAAATAGTGTTTGGTTGTGGAACCAAGATGATCTCAAGAAATTCGCAAACAAACTTGTGATAAAGCAATTGCCAAATAAGATAAGATTGTCCTAGCACTCTGAAAGAAGTCTCCCCGGAGGCCAAAGGGGCCATAGAAGAAAGACCAGGAATTTCTTCATTTATGGACAGGTGGGGGGGAAAGGCCCCCTGTGGAGGAAGCAAGAAGCTGTGCTATGAGGTGAGTATCAGGAGAGCTGGCATGTCAGGACATTCAAGCACTTAGAGTCCGAGAACCACACAAGAGGGTGGGTGGAGCACACAGCCTAAGCCGTCATTGATGCTTAACCCACATAGTCCTTTTGTGGTGTTAGGTGGGTAACATGATATTTATAAGCATCTATTTCCCTCCTGAAAATGCCAAACTAGTATTTCCTTTTCAGGGTTGCTGTAAGACACAAGCACCGCAATGAATGTGGAGAATTTAGCATGGTACCTGGCACACAGCGAGGACTTGACAAATGGTACAAATGAAGATTTTATTTTAGACCTGAGAAATATAGGAGAGGTTTAATATTGATGGCAGGAAAATCAACCAGGAAATAATGTCAGCACACTCTAGAAGGCATCACGAGAGGCTGAACGTAGGCAGGAGGGAGGAGGATAAAGAGGGAGAGAGGGAGGTAGACCATATTGGAAGGCTCACTTGATGGCAACATGAGCGACAAAGAAGAGTGCAGACTATTCCAGTGTGTGAACTATCTAGTGATTTCAGCATGAGCTGAGGAGGAAGCAAACACGTTTCAGAAGATAGTAAGAAACTTACTAGACGATGCTCTTGGAGCATCAGTGAGATGCAGCAAAGTAGTCAACAATGGTTTATGATCAAGGTGGGTTCAGTAACACAATGAACATGGTTAGATGATAGGAATTGGAGTGAAGCAATGATTATAATTTTCTTGATAATTCAATAGGAGGAAAGAATGAGAAGAGATGCTAGTGGAAGATGGAAGGGTGAATCCCCCTCCCCCCCAATAACCTGGCAGAGATGACACACTCAGGGAAAATGAACTGTCCAGAGAAGGTAGATGCTAAGTGACTGGGAGAAGGTCAAACGCATTTGGTTTGAACAGGAGAAGGAGTCTGCTAGCCTGGCCCAAGATTTCAGGAGGGAAGATCTGCGCTGCTAATCATACTAAAATTTGTGATTTTGAAAGCAGAGTTTTCAGGTACTTACCTGGCAGGGTTGTTCTCTCTTTGCATCTTCAGCCAGTTTGTGTGCAAAGAAAGAGGGAGAAGTCATGAGGAGGACGGAAGCATTGCTCTGACAATGGCTCAAATGAGCCCGGAGTTCACACATTCATAATGGCACTCCTCCAACCAATGGTGGCATTCCTTTCAGCAGTGAAGAGAGAGAGAGAGAGAGAGAGAGAGAGAGAGAGAGAGAGAGAGAGAGAGAGAGAGAGAATATAGAACTGGAAGGAAGAGGGCATTGGCAACATATGCCTAAAGTGGTGGACCACAGGGTTCAGTGGATAATGAAGGGAAGCAGGAGATGGAGAGTGGTGGGGAAGATCAAGGAGCAACTGGGTCTTGGTAAGATGAGAAAATTTGTGTGGTAGACACAAGAAGACAACTGAGCTGACAAGTAGTTGGGGTCAGGGAACAGTCTATTAGAATTTAAAGTATCTGAGTGAGACAATAAGTTCCACATTATAGCCAGAAAATGTATCATTATGTTGACGCTATAGACACAGTGTATAATTTACACATTTGCAAAGCCTTCTCACATATTACCACAGCCTATGATGAGGAGAGTGCAGAAATTATGTCAATTTTTTTTTATCTTCATTTACTCAAAACCATGGGGGCTTGAAAAAATGAAAAATACTTAGAATACTTCTTCCTTTTATTAGACATAGATTTTTTTCTCATACCGCATCTACTCCTCTCCTTCCTCCCCACCTCCTCTTCTGTCTGGATCCATTCCCTTTCTATCTCTCATTAGAAAAGAACAGGCTTCTAAGAGACGACAACAAAATAAAATACAATAAAACAAAAACCTTCATATCTAGGTTGGACAAGCCAACTGAAAAATACAAGAGCCTCAAGAAAGGCAAAAGAATTGGGGACCCACTCATTTATAGATCCGGGAAATCCCATAGAAGTACTGAACTAAAGGCTATTGTATATATGCAGAGAACCTGGTGCCGACCTGTGCAGGCCCTGTGATTGCTGCTTCAGTCTCTGTGAGCTCGCACGAGCTATGCTCAGTGGTTTTAGAGGACTTTGTTCTCCTGGGTCCTCCATCTCCTTGACTCCGTGTCCCTGACTCCTTCTGGCTTCTCTTTCCCAGGGTTCCCTGAATTCTGAGAGGAAGGATTTGATGGAGACGTCTCGATACTTAGAATTGTAACAGGCTGGTAAAGTGATAGAAATTCCAACTGGGAAAAACTTACTAGCATTTGGACCAAAGGTGAAAAAAATTCAGTTCTCCCCATCAGCAGAGACATACTGGTGTTGTCTAGACAGTGATGTCTTATGTGGGCCTGGTTTGGCAAAACAAAATTGATAGATTTGGTGTCCTGGAGGTTCCATACCCACAAGCAAAACATTGCTTACCTGCCCAGCCACACCTGGTTATATCCCAGTGATTAGGTGATTGGCTTCTCTGGTTCTCTCGGCAGCAACAGGCTCCTGGAAGACCTGCTTTTCATTACTGCTGTGAGCTGGATCCTCCCCTGAGCTTTTTAGGGCTCTTGGCCTGGGTGAAGATGGATGTAGATCATATCCAGCAGCTGTGGGGAGAGGAGGGTCGACGCAGCAGGCACAGAGTGAGCTAATTCATCCAAATGGCATAGCGGAGGTGGGATCTGGGAGATGGAGGCCTCCCAAATAGGGCAAGGGGGAGAGATGCCCTTCCAGTTCCCTCTCAGATTTCTCCCTTCCTTCCCTTGCTGTCTGCTGGCCTATCCTGGTCCCAACCTGGGTGTCAGATTCCACCTCAGCCCCTTGTGTGTGTGTTAGTTCCTAAACCAGATCCCACATCTTGGCCTATAAAAGTTGTTAACTCCTTCTGCTCCCCCACTTTGTAGTTCAGCAGGAAATACTGCTTTAGGCCGGCCATCACGGTGCTGCTTAAAGATTCTGTAAATCTATGGATTTAGTCCGGGTGCAGTTTTGTTTAGTGAGCTTGTCTGCATCACTTTCTCTAGAGTTCATTTTCTCATCTGTGGAATCATTTCATTGAGCTGCTGGTAACCGACAAATAGGTAGCTTTGTAAGCATCAGTTCCACATCGCAGCAGTATCTCCCTGGTCTTCTGCGTTAAGGTCTTCAAGGTCATGTTGACATTCAGAATTAATATCCATCCCCCTTGCCTGTAGAATAGTGGTCCTTAAACTATAGTGTCAATGTTGTCAACCTAATTGCCTAAGGAGCTTATTAAAGACTGTATTGCTGGGTCTACACTGAGTTTCTGATGTGGTAGATCTTCCAGGTCTGTTGGATGCTCTAATCGTGGGGCCATCCCTAGAACCACCGCTGTGGGGCTTCGTTGCTTAGAACTGGGTATGGTTTCCTTGAAACAGTGTCAGCCTCATGACTAGCTGGCTGACATAAATACACAGGCACCAGACTTCGTTTTGTTAATCAGTTAATTGTTAGAGTGTATGATGGTGTCAGCATGTGTGTGTCTGTGGTGGTGGCGGCGGGGGTGGGGGGGTGGGAGTGGGGATGGGGGTGGTAGTCATGCTTCATGGTGTACATGTAGAGATCAGAGGACAACTTTGAGGAGCTGATTCTCTCCTTCCGTGTTTACCTGGGTTCCAGGAGCTGAACTTAGGTTTCAAGGCTGTGAGGCAAGTGCCTTTACCCGCTAAGCTATCTCTTCCTTATTGAAGACCAAAGGAGGGTTTAACAGGAAAAGTTGTAGATCTGTTCTTTAAAAATGAGAGTAATAGTCAATAAGTGTAGAACATTATGATCTTAGGTATCATAGTTATCTAGTTGGTAGGGTAAGATAGGAAAGGTAAGAGCTTGGAATCAGATGTAACACAGATGCAATCCTGGTCCTGTACAGATGCTAACTGAAGTTGGACCAGGTCTTAAACTCCTCAACTTCACCTTCTACACTGCATTCACTGCTCTTTCCCCTAACTTACAATAGGCAATCATAACTATTTTTTGAAGGGTTGGAGAGATGGCTCAGTCGGTAAGAGCACAGCACATGGAGAACTAAGTTCAAATCCCCGGCACCCATGAGCAAAGCCCAGTGGGGCTGAGCATGCCTGTAACTCCAGCACTGCAGTGGGCAGAGTCAGGGGGATAGCTGGGACTTGATAGTCAGCCAGTGTTGTCTGACATAGGGGAGAGTGACAGAGCAGGACACCCTCAGTTCTCCTCTGGCCCCTGTGCATGTCCATGCATGGCATGCACAACCACACACAAGTGCTCATGGGGCACCCCCCCCCTCTCTCTCTCTCTCACACACACACACACACTCTCTCTCTCTCTCTCTCTCTCTCTTTCACTCACACACACACACATACTCTCTCTCTCTCTCTCACACACACACACACACACATACACACACACACCGGCACCAGTTTTAGAAAGAGGTGTTATTTGAATGGGTTGGCGGAACTTGGCAATAAACAGATACATGGATATAGTAATTCCCTGTCTGCTTTTCTAATGTGCAGGAACTAACCAATAAGCACCTTCTAGATGAGCCCTGGAAGACACCACTTTCAACAGGATGACTGAACTCCATATGCACCGTGACTCTGATATGATAAATGCAGCTGACTTCTTTTTCCATAGTCTTTCTTACAAACCTCATGCTTCTCGTTAGAGGCAGCGAGGAGGGAGAAGCTTATCTCAGTGGTGCAAATGCTGTTGGTTTCTGCTCTTCTGAGTGGTTTGGTCTCTTGCTCCTGAACATCCAGTCCTTCAGGCTGCTCTCCCGTCCCCGCTCTCAAATGATGAAATGAACGGCTGCCCTCTCAGTAGACAGGTGGTTCCCGCTGGAGCCTGGAAAAGGACCTGGAGGCAGTCCCTGTGGTTTAGTGGGCTGCTCTTACTTGCAGTGTTGGTCACTAGGGTGCAACTTGTTCCTTCTCATGTTTAGTGACTCATTCAGATGCCTCTGCAGGAAATCCACAACTGTTCTTATTGTTCTGGTCATTATGTCCCAGGACACCGAGGCCTTTTTGAATGAGAACTCTGTCGATCTTTGAGGCTTCTCAAGGTCTCTGTCGACCCTCACTTGTGCAGGTGCAATTCCTGCATTCCTACTGAAAACGCAGACTAAGATACTACTATCTAGCGCAGAGTTATACTTCCAACTCGATGTGGCTTACTGGGAAGAAGCTGCTTCACTACCTCTGACTGGCTGTGGGACTTAGAAGGCATTGCTTAGCTCTCAGTGTATTGTCTCTTCGTCTCTACTGAGAGGAGGTGACCGTGCTATTAAGAACTAATGCGTTCATCAAAATGCGATTTGTGAAAATTCTTGGAAGAAGCAGACCTTTCACTTGTTCTTGGATAGATATTTTTTTTGAGGTCCTGATATGTGCTAAATTTTAGATAAATAAAAGCTATTGATCATATCCTCAGAGTGTACCACTTTGTGAGAGCTCTTGATTGGTAAACACGGATGTAAAAAGGAAACAGGAGATTGTGGGATGTCAAGGAAGCATAGGGGATTATGGGATGTCAAGGCTAGATTTGGAAGCTTGTGTGGGTGTAGTACTGTCCCTTCTGGTCTTAGAGTTGGTGGAAGCAATGCATGTCTAAATAGCACGTGCACACGTGTGTGTGTGTGTGTGTTTAAAGGACACAAGAGTAAGGCATCTTGTCACGAACAAAAATAAAATCACTTAAAAATATAACTAGAATATTAACTATTAAAAATATTTTACGTATATACTAGGCTTAGTCTCAAGTACCACTGTAAAACTAAAGAGGAATTGGTAGAACTTTATCCTTTCTTTCATGGAACTTCCAACATCTTAGAGTTAGAAAAAAAGAAGAACCAATGAACTTTAACTGTAACTTTTAAAGAGGAACTTTCTTCACTCCTAAAAGGCAAATGCAAACATTGTTTGGTTGAAAGGCAAAATTCTTTTTAACTCCGAGAACTAGGAGGAGGGATCTGGAGTGGTCTGTAGGTCTCCGGAGGCTCCTAAAATAGGGGGCTGAATATGAGCAGGAGGGAGGCAGAACGGCCAGCGTGGCAGTACAACAGATGCCTCGCCACATGCAGAGCATGAAAAAAAAGCCCTCATACTCTGCAGATGCCATATTTTTAATTGCCGAGAAACTCTACCCCGTTTTATGTGAGTCACATAATTAATATGTGACGGCAGCATATTTGGTTGAGCAGATACGGTATTTAACCTCTGAATACACACAGAGCACTGTCACCATGGAGCCAGGAACAAGAGCGGAGGGATTGCTGAACACATCTGAATCTCCACGGCTGTGGCTATTTCCATCGTGGAGTGGGAATGTGATCCGTCATGGAGTGTTTACCTTCCATGCCCACGGAACCTTAGACATTCCCATCTGGGAAGGGCCTAACAGCCTGGCAACTTCAATTCCTTCAGACATACACCGGCAAGGACAAAAGTGACCTGGCACCTAACATGGGTGGCCATTGGGTTGAGTTACAGGATTTAATCTTTAACATCGTCCTATGAGACAGATATTTTCGTCACCCCCCCACCCTTCATGTCAGAAACTTTGGCTAAGAGTAGAAAGATCCATGACCAGGCATGGTGGCACACGTGACTGTAATCCTAGTCCTCTGGAGGGAGACCGATGTAGAAAGATCACAAATTTAAGGACAGCCTGGCTTACATAAGAAGTTTCAGACTAGCCATGGCTTCTCTGGTGATCTGCTGTCTCACCCCTCCCCAAACTCCTCACACTTAGGGCCATAATCTTGCCTTTGTACAGGTAAGAGTTGAAGACGGCTAGAAAAGGCCATGGAAAATTGTACCACGGCCTTGAAAGTACATTTGGTGTCACTGCAATGGGGAGAGAACCTCTTTAAAGGTGATTGTTATTATTCTTACTTCATCGATCAGTAACCTATGGCTTAGGAAAATTTAAAACACTTCTCTAAAAGCATAAAAACACAGTGATAAATCGGTATTACAGTGTAATGTGAATGGTGAGGTCAACTCATAGAGAAGCCTTACAATGTGCTGGGCCTGGTGCTAACTCGGGGCTTTATGTGCATTAGCTCAGTGTAATCCTAAACCCAACACGATAGGTAATTCTCTTGCTGCCATATTGTTAAGAAGGAAGCCAAGTTCAAATAATTCAAAGTTCAGATAATCTTGTCTATTATGGTCATGAGGCTAATGGTTAGATGGAGTTGAGCTATTGGGTGGGCTCCAATGTCAACACTCAACCATCTGCCCTCCCATTTCAACGGCTGTCTGTCAATGAGCTCTTTGTCTCCCATGATCCCCTTCTTCAGACAGACAGACTTTCATATTGCTGCAGAATGAAAGTTGTCTTGGGAAAATTCTGGTTAGTTGTTTGTCGCTTTGCTTTGTTTTGCTTTCAGTTTCAATTTTATAGGAACTCATGAGGGTATAGGTTGAAGAAAATTGCAAGCAGGGATTAGGGCTTTCAGGAAAACCTGATCCTTAATAAATTAAATAATTAAATAATTGATTAGCACTAACTCGTGGTATTCTAACCCAGACACTGTGCTAAGATCAGAAGACGTGGGACATGGTTATTGGTTTAGAACTACATTTGCCACAGACCCAGCTTTCCTTGCTACCACAAGATAAAATATTCAGGGAGATATAGAAAAAGGGCACAAAGTCACAGGTGTTAAATGTCAAGATTACCAAACTTTGAACCAGAAATTTGGGAACACGTTAGCTTAGCGTCCCTGGAGAATGTCTCTTCAGCTTGTTTTTGAAGCTACTACAGTTGTGGTTGGGAAGCAAGCATGTAGCTGACTGCTGGCAGTGACAAACTGTTATCTTCCCAGAATGCATCAGAGTCAGAGGAGCCACAAAAGCTGTGTCTCCTACGAGTTAACATTTTCCCAGTTCTGTGTCTATGGTTCCAGAACCACAGTCTGAGAGAAGAAAGAGGCCACATTTCAACTTTCTTAAACCGCGTGATTTGAGAGACATGAATAACCTACGGTAGCGGTGATAAGGCACCTCGCCAGCACCTGAGAGAAAAAGGCCTTGTGGCCAATAAGGTCCCTCGCCGGCACCCAGCATCAGGAGAACAGTGACACGTAGACATATTACAATCCTAAATGTTAGTTGTGGTAACACAAAGATAATATCATTGATGATCATTCTTATTTGTCACACGGGAAGAAGACTAGAACCAACCCCACGGTCATCAGGAGAACTCCACAGCGAGCTGACAATTATACCGGGCATCTGCAAACCCTTAGGACCACGTGTGCTCCAGAGTGCCGCTACTTTGGGATTACAATGCTGTATTACAAAACACCACAAACAAGGCCCCGCGAAAACTCCATAATGAAACAAATTCTTTATATTTCTGAAGCAAATGTTTGACTTGTCTCAGTGAGTGGTATGCGTCAAGTAAAAAGATTGCCTCATAAACAGGGTGGGCTTTGCTGCCAAATGAATATTCCACAGAGTGACAAGCCAAAGAAGAAAACAGAATAACCCTTTCACAGTTCTCCACAACGTTCTGAGTCTCACACTTGCAGGAAGGGATCTTGATTGATGATAGCAACAACACTAACAAAAGCAGCAGCAGCAGCAGCAGCAGCAGCAGCAGCAGCAGCAGCAGCAGCAGCAGCAGCAGCAGGAGCCAGCACTTGCCTGCACGCCCGAGAACTGGCTCAGTATACTCTCTGTGCCTTCAACAAAGTTCTGTCTTCTGTTGAGTAACTGCATCCTGCAGACAGCATCTCCTGATGTAGCTTAGTCTTAAATGCCTGGTCCACTCCCTCCCTTTAAATAGGCCTGGCTTTCCCTCTCTCCACTCCACTTCCCAGGCGGCCCGTCCAAGCAGGGGCCCTTTATTCTCAACAGTGAACCTCAGAACTGGAGCAGAGTTTGTTGCACCTCACGCTCCATTTCTGTTTCCAGATTCCCATTGTCCTTGACAAACCTCTCTTCTCACTGTGCCTGCTTGCGACATCCTCACCCCAACCCTGATCCTGGCACCAGTGTCTCCTGCTTTGAGTCTCTCACTGACCATCCCAGACTGAATTAGGAATCTGTCAACCTCCCATCTCTGGTAATCCCCAGCAGTGGAACTGTTCCTAGACCTCTCACTTAGAGCCACACTTTTCTCCTAGCCTCCATTTCAACTACCCACCCATTCTACCAATCTTACTCTGCATCATGTGATCCTCACGTATCCTCAACTCCAGAATAATAGCTCAATCACCCTGTGTTCTTGTCATCACTGTGTGACCTTTTAGTTCTGTTGTTGTTAACTAAAGGACAGGTGCAAACATTCTTTAACTTCTCTTGAGCTTCCTTCCCGTGGACTGACGGGATTACTCTCAACTGTTCTATTTAGTTATTTTACTTCACTCCTTATCTAGTTTAACCTAGAGGGTCCATTGTTGACAGAGGTTTCTGTCTTGCCTGGTCCCGCAGCTGTTCAGTCCCAAAGAAACACACAGAGGTCTACACTAATTATAAATTGGTTGACCAATTAGCTCAGACTTCTTGTTAACTCTTACATCTTAAATTAGCCCATACTTTGTGTCTGTGTTAGCCACGTGGCTTGGTACCTTTCATCAGTGAGGCATTCTCATGGCATCCTCTGTGTCTGGGTGACGACTGCAGACTGAGCCTTTCCTCGTCCCAGAATCCTCCTGTTCTGGTCACCCACCTATACTTCCTGCCTGGCTACTGGCCAATCAGCATTTTATTAAACCAGTACAAGTGACAAATCTTTACATAGTACAAAACCATATTCCCACAGCAGTCTGTTGTATCTATGATGTTCCTGCTAGCATCCCAAACCCCCTCTTGTGTCTTCTGCTCTCAGGGCCATGTCACCAAATTTTTGTACCTTGGATTAACTCTTGACATTTTTCTATCCATCTGCACCAGAGGAGCTGAATGCCCTCATAGTAAGTCCCTCTCTCCCTTCCTTTCTCTTTCCCTCTCCACTTCTCTCCCCCTCTCTCTGTGTATCTCTCTGTGTGTGTTTCTCTCTCTCTTTCTCTCTCTCTGTCTTTCTCTGTCTCTTTTCTCTCTCTCTGGCCTTTGGAAGCAAATGACAAGAAGTCCATGTCAAATTCAGTTCAAGGAGACTTTCACATTTGATTAAACAAAAAGGGACAGATATAACCAAAAGCCCATAAGTGGGGCTGGATTTCTAAACCTGCTTGCCACTCCTCAAAAGTTCGACCCAGGACAGATCCCAACTACCATTTATGGCCCGGATTCTCCTGAGCACACATAGTGCTCTCAATCTCTGCTACGGTTGCCCTAGTTCAGGCTGTGCAGTACATACTCTGTTCTTTCTGGGCCTGGCCACCACACTGTGGCTGGCATAACCTTGAAGCATGAGGAGCTGTACTCCCTCCTCCATGCTTGAAAACACCGCAGTGAACTCATATTTCTTCCATGATAAAGGCAGATGTACTCTTTCACCTGATTTAATCACTATATAAACACTGCTTTCTTTTTCCAACCATGTTCCCTGCTTGGCAATGTTTACTTGAAAACCTAGTAAGTCCGATTTTTCAGGGAAAAACCCATACATTCCTAGGCTTAAGAAGGTTTATCAGCTATTGACACTCCAAGACAGTGGGATATGCTTTCGAAGTCTTTGGGGCGTAACTATTCAGTTGTTAGTGTAACCATTGGGTGAAGTCCACCTTTCATTTGGTGGCAAGAGAGCTGATCAATGTCTTTCTCAGGTGGGTTCTTCTCTGGTTATTGTATCCCTGTCAGTTGACAGACAGCCCTGCATACGTCAAGTGCATGGATGAGCCCACATGGTGAACGTGTATACAGTGGTGAACAGAGTGCCTGGCACACAACAAACATCACAGAGGCAGTGAACATGACCATCCTGCCATTGCTGTTGTAATTCCATAGTATTAGCAATGTTTACCCCTCGTATAACATGTGTTACTAGCAGCACTCTGTCACTCAGTGGAATTCCCCGTGTCACCTAGAGCTCAGATCTCAGATTTCTGCCTACCCAACAAGCTATTGCATGTTAGATACACCTTAAGATACACAAATTAGTAAAGGAAAGTTTCCCTCCCATATCCAAACAAGGAAGGTAAAATGGTTTAGTGTTGATGTATATAAGCATATGCATCTTAGTTCATTGTTAGGACCATTTCAAAGTACTTTTCTGTAATGAAAACCATCGGGAACTTAGACTTGAAACTAGTCCCCGAGTCCCTTTTAAAACAATCATACGTTTTTTTCCCTTCCTGGTATTTCTTAATTTATTATATTTATAAAATTTGTACAACATAAAATAAACTTTTAAAAATTAACAATGTTCTGATAGTGTAGTCATGTAGCCGAAGCCAGAGTCCTCGAACCAAACCAATGACCCATTGCAATGAACACTTGCAGGTTAAGCTGTTTGGGCAAAAGGATGTACTGTGTGACCACCATGACACACCACAGCTTCCACAGCTGGATGCTTTTGCTTTGTTTTTTCAATTTTATTTATTTTTGTTTTGATTTCTTTGGCGGGGGGAGGTTGCAAGAGCAGAGGGCAGATATGGAGGGATGGGGAGATGAGCTGCATTGGAGTGCATGATGTGAAATTCACAAAAAATCAATAAAAATATTTGTAAAATACTCTCAGAAATACCAGAATAAGTTCTGGATTGATTTCATATCATGATACTTTCTTTTTATACTCTTTAAAATCCTAAACTACCTCACATTATCCTTGAGAAGCATAATAATCTAAAAATGTAATTTTTAAGATATTTTATTTTTATTTAATGTATACAAGTGTTTTTCCTGCATGCATGTCTGTGTGCCACACCACATGCCCAGCTGGTGCTCACGGTGGTCAGAAGAGATCATCAGACCTCCCGGAACTGGAGCTTCAGAAGGTTGTGAGCCTCCATGTGGGTGCTGGGAACTGAGTTCGGGCCTCTGGTGGAGTAGCACATGGTCATAACTGCTGAACAATCTCTCTGGCCCCAGAACATCGGTATTTCTAAAATCAGGAAGAGTTTATTTATAATACCCTATTACAAATGTGTACAAGAGAAACAGACTGCAAAACAGAAATACTTTTTAAAATACATACTACCCAGGCATGGTGGTACACGCCGTTAATTCCAGCAGTTGGGAGGCAGAGCCAGGTGGAGCAATGAGTTTGAGGTCAGCGTCGTCTACAAAGTGAGTTCCAGGACAGCCAGGACTATTACACAGAGAAACCTTATCTCAAAAAACTAATCCCCCCCAAAAAAGAAAGAAATACAAAGTCACAACAGATTTCACTATGACTGTATTACATTTGCTTCAATTTTGTTTCAATGTGATCATTTTCATAATGGAAAATGAGTTTTTTTTTTTTTTTTTGTTTTTGGGGGATGGGTATAAGAACACCATCTTCTCCAGGAAGCTTAGAAAGAGCCCTGAGTGCAGAGTGGGTCCCATGGTGATAGGAGTCAAGACTGGGCAGGATTTTATTGCAGGTTGAAGAATGTTGGAAAAACCAAGTTTCCATTTTTATAGAATTATATTGCAATACGTTGCCACTTGTTCACACAGATAATTATAGAATGGAAAATACTCTGGAGCCAGGAAGTCACATACTGCAGCGCATAAAATGTGTGACTTCTTTTCCACTCCATGTAGTCTAATGCCACACACGCACGCACGCACACATACACACACACACGCACACACACACCCCTTAAAGAACTGAATGATGAAATATAGATATGGAAACATTACTTGGATTAGAAAAGTAAGGTAGTCATTAGACTTTAAAATGCACAATTACTATGACATTTCTTTGAGAATTTCTACAAAGTAGATACTTGAAAATGCCTGAAATTTATAAATCATTTTCCCAGAGTTTTTAAATGAAAAATTTTGGTGTGTGTGTATGTGTGTGTGTGTATGTGTGTGTATGCATGTACTATGTGTGTGTGTTGGGGGGGAATGTGCTCTCTCTCTCTCTCTGGTGTGTGTGTGTGGTGTGTGTGTGTATGTGTGTGTATATATAGATCAGAGGACAATGTTGTGTATCTAGTTCTCTCCTTCCATCTTTATGTGGATTCTGGGGGTCAAATTCACCTTTTCACTCTGAACCATCTCACTGTTTCCATTACTATAATTTTTGTATCATATTATTACATTGTTCCACATGTCAGATAATGGCTGAGTTATTAATGACTGTATAAATGTTTCCTTCCTTCCCCCATGACCATGTGATCCCTATCTTGAGGCCCAGGGCTGACTAATAACCCATCTCATCAAGGAAATAACTTCTTACACTTGTCACCGTATCCCCTCTAGGATCCACTAGCATCTTTGAACTCATTTGGAAATTCATTGTTTTTTTTCCTAACCACTGAAACAGTCACACACATTACTCTAGGAGACCCTAGTCCTCTTGTGAGGTGACTCTAGTTTGGTGTGACTGTCTCTATTTGTCCTCAAGTCTCTCGTTGTGTTCCTTCTGAAATATTCATGTCGCTGGTCGGCTTCTCCATTTCTTTCAACTTTTCTATATCTATAGCTCAGACCATTTTCCTGGCCTCTACTGTGGTTTTTTCTCCATAACAGGGCTGGCTGCTTTTCCTGGTTACTCTTCCAAGTCTCTTGCATGCTTGGGCGGAGCTAAAGCAACAGGTTTTGGTTCAGCAAGGACATTGCAGGCCCTGGGGAAAAAAGGCTTTTTGTATGTTTTTAGAATACCTTTTTCTGTCCCAGTTTTCCCATGTATGTATGAAGAGAAGACCCTCTAAATTGGGTTGTCGTAAAGACTGAATGAAGCTGTGTGCTGACATCTACCCCCGCCTCACCCCTACTGTCTAGTGACCCAATGCAACCTGTCCTCCTTGCTCTTAGGACTAGCAGTTTGTTTGGCTGCTTTTGGTTTGCTCAAACTTGGAATACTGATTCTACAAACTATTTAATGTTTTGCTTTTTAAAAACCACATTTTATGTGCAACAATATAATTTACATATTAGACACCACAATGATAGAAAGGTTTGGCATAGTTTTAAGCGCACCCGAAAAGCACTATTTCTAAGTAAATCAATGGGACAAATGTAGTCGGTGGCTCATCGTGTCCAATTCCTACTGCACTAACAGTTGATAGAATCCAAATGCGAGCCCAGCTATTGAAATCACTTCCTCAAAGGAAGAACACGTGGTGGAACCTTTTGCAGTGTAAAAAATGCTTCTTGCTACTTTAATACATAACTACCATTTGTGGGTAGGGCGATGACAGTGATGACAGGAAAAAGAATTTGTCCTGTCTCATGACTTGTGGGTTCTTCTTCCTACACTCTATCTTTCTCGTCACCCGATGTCACACTCTCCTCATCTCCTTTTCTTTTAGACTTTTCCCACATTTACCCATCTACATCTATACCTATGTCTATGAAATTTACGGCCTGACAATGCTGAAGCACCATATATGGCGGTCTGTTGAACTTGTCCATGTTGGTATTGGGTTTCATTGTCTAACTTGATGATGACAACTAACCAGGTCTCTTCCTCCAGAGGGCACCAGATCTCATTACAGATGGTTGTGAGCCACCACGTGGTTGCTGGAGAATTGAACTCAGGACCTTTGAAAGAGCAGGCAGTGCCCTTAACCGCTGAGCCATTTGTATATACACATGAATATGCCAGCCTGGGATACATATGAAGGAGAACAAATGAGATTTTAATATTATATTTCCAGGCCCATCCATCTTCTCAAAGATTTCACAATTTCATTTCTCTGAATAATATTCCATTGTGCATGTATACCACAACTTCATTATCCATCATACCACATATGGGCATACAGATATCTGACAACAGAGGTATTTGCACATCTCCATTTATTGATGCTCTGTTCATGAGAGCTAAGACTTGGAACCAGCATAGATATTCAACAATAGATGGCCAGCTCTGTAAATTGCTACTGAATAGTGGTTGAAATAAAGATTGTGTAGCAAATAGTGTTGGGAGACACTGGGGTTAAATTACATTAGAAGGACAACTTGGAGCCCAGAATATGCCGTGAATTCTCTAGTGGAATGAACCAGGCAAACTTTGACAACAGATGTCCATTCCTCATGGAATGTCTGTAAGATACTTAGATTGGGGGATCATGTTGCCAATTTTTGTCTTCTTTATGTACCTCCTCTTTAAAATCCTCCAAATGAACCTCCTATTTATTGACTGCTATCCCAAGATAAACTGTAGTCTTAAAAATCTCTTGCAACTCTATCTTCATATAAATCATGATTTCTCAATACTGTGCAGGCAGAACAGAATAGAATAGGGAATTGGATGCTGACAGTGAAATAAGTCAGCCACTGGGGAATCATAACTTTAATGTCAGACATCAGATGTTTTGCAAAACAGTTTTATTTATCTCAGTTGATATCTTTTTGGAACGTTAAACTTGATTATATACTATGCGAAAAATGGAGTTGATCCTTTATCTGCAGTGTGCAGCAGAGGATTACTTTAGCAAGGAACAGAATTCCAAAGAAAACACAAAAGATGAAATACACATAAGGCTTCTGGAGACCAAGCAGAAGCAGTGGATGGTAGGGATGAAGGAATCAAATGGAGGGAGCTCCCTGGCTTCCAGGGCTTCACTCTGAGGGCATCACAGGCATCACCTGGTACCCTGTGGCCAGAACCTTAGAGAATTTTTTTTCTTCCCTATAATAGTTTGCTTGTTGCTCTGATAAACACCATGACCAAAAGCGTTAGGGCAGGAAAAGGTTTATTTGGTTTACAGTTACAGTCTGTCATGGAGGGAAGCCAGGGCAGGGACTAAAGGTAGGCGCCCGAGGGCAGGAACTGAGGCAGAGCCCATGCAGGAAGGCTGCTTTCTGACTTGCTTCCCCCTGGCTCTCTAAGCCTGTGTTCTTTGACATCTCAAGATCACATGCCCTCCTAATGGCAACTCCCACAGTAGTCTGGGCCCTCCCACATCAATCAGCCATCAACACAATGCCCCACATACATGCCCACAGGCTAATCTGATGGCGGCATTTTCTTACGGGAGGGTCTATTTTCCCAGGTATGTCTAAGTTTCTGTAAAGCTGACAAAAAATAGCTATGGCACGCCCGTAAATGAACCAAGTGAGGAGCCTTGGGGCAACAGAAACTACTAGAGAATCGGTGGGGGGAAATCCTGGAAAGGAGAGAAGTCATAATAAGAACCTTTCAATTTAGTGTTTGAACTCAGATCAAACTTCTAGTGGACTTCTAAATGATTCATTGGGAAGCAACTGAAAACCAGCTTGAACAAGCTGGAAAACCTGACCTGGGTAGACTTTCCATCCCTTACAGGCACTGCAGTCTGTGATTTCCATCTTCTCAAGTTCAAGTTCCTGCTAAGAACCCCAGTAGTCAGGAAAACACAAGCATAAACACAAAACAACAATAACAAAAGCACACAAATATTCCTTGGAGTCATACGACAGAATAGGGAATCTCTGAAATAACACATAAAAAAGACACAGAATATAGCCCAGAATTACTCAAAACACTAAGCCTTAGGAAAATGTGGACCTGTCTTCAAAGGTGTCTGATTGCAAGATGACTCAGGTGCCCAGTTCACAAGATGAGTACTTTAAAGAAGACAGGATTGTGGCCTGAGAGAAAAATTAACTATGCTTGTGATGAAGTGCAAGGAGTTCTCAGAAAAAAAAAATCTAAATGGGAATTTCAGAAATTAAAAGTTTAACATCTGACAGTTAAAAACCATCTGGTAAATAGCAGCAGCATAGATGTGGAGAAGAAATCACGGAGAACTCTGCAGGCAGAGTGTTAGAAGCGATCCAATCTGAGGAAGAGAAATGAATACAGACCCACAAAATTGAGAGAACATAAAAGTTGTGTGGAAATTTTCAGTAGTTCGAACACAGAGGTCATGACTGTCCTGGAAGGGAGGAAGTAAGGGAAAGAAGCAGTCATATAACGGAAATGTTATCTACATGATATTACATTGAAAACCTCAACACTCTTACAATATAATCACTTCCCAAGCCTATTACAGGTAGAACAGGTCTCTCAAAGTTCCAGCAGGACTTAACATTCTAGTGAAATGAACACAGTTACACCGTAAGAAGATTAAGCACCAGTACCACCTGTGAAGTGTCCTAGGAACAATTTTGCTTTAGAGCACAAGGCAGTGAGATCTATTTTTCGTTACTTCTGTTCATGGTTGTATTAGAAACTCCAACCAAGACAATTACGCAAGAAAATAAAATGTGGTTCTAGCTTAAGGTTGGAGCCATCAGGTCAACAGAATAGAACCGAGGTGCATGAATGAATTTCTGAGTTTATTTAAATTGATATTTAATGAGTCCCCAGATTATTCACAGGAAAGAGGGGAATCCTTTCCACAAATACTGCCTAGACACCTCGGTAGCCTAGAGCAAAAGGATGAAGCTGAACATGTAGTGCACAGTTTACAAAAATGATCTTACACGGTTCTGTGCCTAAGTGTAAGAGCTAACATTAGATGACTCGAGAAATACAGGAATAGACATCCATGGCTTTGCGTTAGGCAAATACTTCTTAGATCTGACCCAAAATACACAAGTGCTAACAACACGACAACAGAGAAGGCAGAGAAACAGTAAAAACATCTGTGTTTTGAAAGAGAGGGTGAGGAGGATAAATCAGACATCTGCAGAACGGGTTTGCAAGCCTGCTACACGACTCATTTCGTAATTTCCTCAGAACTCTGCCAGCTCAGTAGCAGAAGGGTAAATGATCCAATTAACGGACTAAGAATTCGAATAAGCCTTTCTCCAAAGAAAGCGTGCTTATGATCAATAACCATGGGAAATTATGGCTAATATTACTGGTCCTCCAGAAAAGTCAAAGCACAGTGAGTTTCCACGGCACAGGCAGACTAATCTAGAAGACTGCTGTATTGGTTAGCTATCACAAGAATGGCTGATAGAACAACGTGTGCTGCAAAAAGATGGACAAAATGGAACACAGTTGATGGGATGGCCAAACAGTGCAGTGCTCTTAAAGAAAAACTTGATAGGTCTGTCAAAGGTTAAACCATGAAGGTGTTGTGTGGCTTGGCAATTGCATTGTATAGAAAACTATAGGAAAATCCATACGATGTACGTAAATGTTCCTAGCAACACCACCCCCATAATAACCAAAATGGGGGAAATATTCTATGAATCCACCAATAAATAGAATAAATGGACAACAAAGGACAATGTGATATATCCAGACAACGGGACATTACTCAGCAGCGGAAGTGGGTGGGGTGTGATGTACACCACGGCATGGGCACACCTGAGAGCACTCGTCCTGGGATTCCCTTTTTGCTAAGGCCAGCATATCTATACAGATGAAGCAGATTAACGGCTGCTGTGAGCTCAGGAGAAATGAGAAATGACTAGCAATATGTATAAAGTTTGTTTTTTGAAGGTGATGAGAATGTATAGGCGTGAGGACACCGGACCAAAGATAGTGGCATCTTATACTTCAAATGGGGGATTTTGTTATGTATGAAGTTTCCTAACACCATTTCCAATGAACCCTTAAAAAAAAAAGCAGGAATATACAGGCTGATTCTAAAGTTTATGGTAAGTTCCGATGACTTAAAATAGTCAAACAGTTTTTGAATAGAGAAAACCATGGTAGAGGTATAACGCTACCTGCTTTCCAATAGCCCTATTAGATTCCAACGTGACTGCTGACGTGGGCCTTAGTTTCACTGGATTGAGTAATTCCAAGACGAATGGTAAAGCATTATCTATCCTTAATGTTGAGTGAGGCCCTGGGGTTGCCTGTCCCTTCTCTGTTTTGAGGGAAACTCAAGGGGCCTTTAATAATCTCACTGCATAGCCCTGACTGGCCTGGAACTTTATGTAAACCACACTGATCTCAAACTCACAGACATCTACCTGCCTCCTGCCCTCTGAGTGCCAGGATAAAAGACTTGTGCCGCCATGTCTGGTTGGCTCTGGTTTAATCAGAGTGGCTGAACTGACCCGGCATATCTGGAATGTGTGTTTGCACAGGAACTTGGGATGAGTCAGAAGTGAGAGAGAATCTTGTCCCTAAATGGGGGGGGGGGGGAGGACTACCATATCATCATTTGTGGGCCCTTCACGGAAAGAAAATTGGTAAAGGGTAAATTTTTGCTCTCTCTTCTGAAGAGCAGAGGTCCTCAGATTTCAGAATTTCTAGGATGACTTTTGGACTTGAAGGATAGCCCCGGGTTCTCAGTCTGAAAGGGTCTTTCTAAGTCCTGAATCCTTGAACATGGCCTGAGATACACTGTAGCTTCCTAGATCTCACGTGGATCATCCCACCTTCCCAGGACTTCTCTGCTGCCAAAACCAAGTGAGTGAGCACCCTTAATAAAACCCCCTTTCCATTCTCTACGTATATCTCATCAATTTTATTTCTTTAGATAGCACCACCTAGAACAAAATTATCAAAAGAGCATGGTGTTAGTGAAAGAATAATCAAATCAAGAAATACAAAGAAGTCTTCAAAGCTTCTTTAAAACTAGTTTTCCAGACACGGGGTGCAATAATAAATCAATAAAGGTGGCAGAGTCTTAAGATACTGCCAGAGTGGTGGTGACTCACACCTCTAATCCCAGCGCTCGGGAGGCAGAGGCATGCAGATCTCTGTGAGTTTGAGGCCAGCCTGGCCTACGAGCGAGTTCCAGGACAGGCACCAAAGCTACACAGAGAAACCATGTCTTGAAAAAAAATAGTTCCAGAGAAACTGAGCAACCAAGAGGGAGAGGAGTGAATGTTGATTCTCGTGTCACAGGCAAACAAAAGCAACTTGCATGGCTCATAGATCTGATTTTAAAATAAGACTACAAAACATCTAGAAGAAAAGCTCACAAGTTTTAATAAATGATTTTATGTAGGATATAAAAATATAAATCACAGAAGAAAAAGGTGACAAAACTCATGCCAAATTTATTTAATTTTATTTATTTACTTACTTTTGTTTGTTCGTTTGTTTTGTCTTTCGAGACAAGGATTCTCTGTGTAGTTTTGGTGCCTGTCCTGGAACTAGCTCTTGTAGACCAGGCTGGCCTTGAACTCACAGAGATCAGCCTGCCTCTGCCTCCCAAGTGCTGAGATTAAAAGCGTGCACTATCGTCACCTGGCTGCTATATTTATTTTTTAAAGGGCTTTTAGGAAATAAAAATGCAAACACAGAATGAGAGAGTGAGTTCATAATACACCTATTGATGTGTGGGATCACATCCCAACAAACACATCTTAAACTAGAAATATCATGAGTCAAAATTGCATTTAATATCCCTAACACAGTGGGTAGAATGGCTTAGCTGAGACTATCTTAAACATACATAGAACTATTAATATAGCCTACTGTTGGGTAAAACTATCTCTAGCCAGCACTAATGCTTCTCAGATTTACCAGCTAGTAGACTTCAGAGCACAAGCCAACCTACAGTTAAGAAAGTACGCACCCAGCGGGGTGGAAGAAGAAAACCGGAAATGACTTTGACCTTGGCTGCACTGAAAGTCAGCAAGGCGACACAGCAGGTGGAGAGGGCATCTGAAATCTGCACCATAGGTCAAATCCGGTCATTACATAGATGAAGACCCAGTGTAGCGAGCCCCAGAAGCCATTCACACTGGGAATGCAACCTCCACTGTGCTTCCATAGGGGTGTTGAGCATCTGTTACAGAGACCTTAGACCCTGCAGAACCTAAAATATTTACTCTCTGACCCTTCTCAGAGACATGTTGCTGATCCATGGTATACATTACCTCATCTTTTGAAACAGATAACTTTTCACAATTTCCATAAATATGCTAATAATCCTCTCATATATATGAAGTGAACACATAATTGTGTGTGTATATATATATATATATATATATATATATATATGATGTTTCCGCAGTATAGCCATACAGAATACAGAATGAAGCAGGTTGTAGGGATTGCTCTAGGCAATAGTGAACCTCTTTATGATATCAAAATAATATCATAAATGGAATACCAGAATAAGTCTGGCACAAACGTGAATGTCTGTAAGGAGGGAGGGGACAAAGTCAAAATTGGTGCAAGTCTTCTGTAAATTAGGCCAATACGATAACTGGGCAAAAGAAGCAGTGGCTGGGTCTGAGTGGAGAGGTGGGGACTCAGACACGTGACTCCGACGTGTCCTTTCAGCAGTCCTTTACGTCGGATGACAAACTCCAGGTTTGCGGCCACGGATTGCCTGGCTATGAGACACCATCAATAACCATTTCCGTGATCATCTCATCTTGGCCCAGACCCATTCCAACCAAGTTATTAGCACACACATTATTCTTCTTAAAGAAATAGAGAAATGCATTCCAGATTGCCAAAGAAAGGAATTCTCTATGATTTATACCAAAATGTTCCTAGAACATTTTTCCCCCATCATCCATCTTCAGGAAATACTAAAGACAAATATCTCACGAATCCGTAGAGGTGCTTCTGGCCAGCATCTGGAGATGATCTGGAGACTAGAAATCTGTTGTCATTTTTCACCACAGGGCTCCACTGTCAAAATGTGTAATAAGCACAACACGCCAGAGGGCTGGAGAGGGGCAGGGGACATGCTAAGCACTGCAGCAGGAGGCAGCAGAAGGAGGGGACATTTGCCCACACTTCTCCCATACTTACCTTTCATAAACCATCATTCCTCTCTTCCTAATAAATACTCAGATGCTGACTAAAGATGTTTCTATCACTGATTGTCCCAGGGTGCCCAACGCCCTAAGCTCTCAGATGGAGAAACCAATCAGCACAGTAGGTGGACGGACACAGAGAACATGGGGTCGGTCGTGTGAATTTGAGTCTTCATTCTGCTGAGTAATGTTTACGTGTGCTGGTTAGTGTTTTGCCAAGTTGATTGAAGCTATAGCCACCTGAGAGGAAGGAGCCTCAGCTGAGAAAAATGCCTCCAGGAGATCAGGCTATAACTATACAATTCTGTAGGGTGTTTTCCTCATTAGTGATAATTAATGAGGTCCTAGCCTATTGTGGGTGGGGACATCCCGGGCTGGTGCTCCTGGGTGCTATAAGAAAGCAGGCTGAGCAAGCTATAAAGGGCAAGTTGGTAAGTGGCACTTCTCCATGGCCTCTGTATCAGCCTGTGTCTCTGGGCTCCTATCTTGCTCAACTTCCTGTCCTGACTTGGATAAACAGTGATGTGGAAGAGTAAGCCAAATAAACCCTTTCCTCCCCAAAGATGCTTTTGGTCATGGTGCTTCATCATAGCAATAGTAACCCAAACAAGACATCTAACCAAGCTCAACATTCCTTAATCTCAATGAACACTACTCTACACCTGAGAAACGGGCTTGTCTATAAATGCTAATATTGGCGCCCCACTTAGAATAGCTGGACGCACTTATCAGTGCAAAGCCATTTTTACCATTACCACCACCTGTTCTGCAGACAGGTAGATGAAACAGGTAGAAAAAGAGACGGAAGCTTCATGTCGGTAGGCTGTGGAGCAACTAGACTAGAGCAACTGCAGGCTACAGCAAGAAGTCTGTGCAGCCCGCTCACCAGGACCTACTGCAGTGGACACACCTTCCTCTTTAGCAACCCTACTCCTAAATCTGCACCCAGAGTAACTGCTTACATATGTTTACAAAAAACACGAACTAGACTTTCAAAGCCGCACTCTTCATAATAGCATAGCATGCAACTGGACGCCTCCCAAATGTGCACCCATAGCATAGCACAGGGGCCAGCCAGAATTTTCTGTAAAATACCAGATACTATATAGACTGCGTAGGCCCAAAGGCAAAAACCATGTCCCGATTGCCGCCTGCTCTTTCTACCCTGCCCTGCCGTGCAGAGCAACAAACTGGTGCGTACAGTCTCTGCCGAAACTGCTCCTCTCTGGCACTGCAGCGTGACAGCCACCACACACAACACAAAACTCAACGTGTGCTGCGTCCCCATTAAATGATATTTATGGACACTGACATTTAAATTTTATATCATTTTCATATGCTGTGAAATATTCTTCTTTTGATTTAAAAAATACTTAATGCGCAAAACATTCTTCATGTACAAAAATAGGAGCAGTGAAATTTGAGCCAACAGCTGTTGTCTGCCAAGTGTAAGGGCAATGGATAGACCAAGTACACATCCAAACAGTGGGACAGTATACAGCCGTGAGTATCCATGCATATACAACCATGCGGGGGAGTCTCACAATAACATCATGAGAAAGAAGCCAGGTGCAGAAAGTGTCAGATTCCATTTATATAGCACTCGAAGCCAGCAGAATGAACTGATGCTTCTTCTAGAATTAATTGTAAGTGTTCCTGTGTGAGGGCAATGACAGAAAGGGGAAGCAAAGTGGACTCTGGGGTAAAGGGAATGCTTGCTGCATTTGTCCAGATAAATATGAAAGTTTAGCAGGATGGTAGCCATGCCGTGCACTTACCTCTGTGTGTATCCCAAGAAACACTGGGGAAAGCCCAACTCCTTCTCTTCCTACAGTTCAGGCCTCCTCCATCTCACACTTAAGGAGCAGGCTTCTAGGCACACTGCCTGATTTCAGTCACCTTACCCAGTAGCCAGCTACTCTGAAGCACCCACCTGTCCTCTGTGTTAGTGGCAAGAGCACGGAGGTGCAGGGGAAAGCCCTGTGTCTAACAGATGAACACCTGGGTGTGGCTCTAATGTGCATCGCTGTGCAGCTATGGGAAGGCAGTAGTCTCTCCGGATTTTCCTCCGGAGTCTAAAATGGAGAAATGGTCTCTATAGATCTGGTACAGAGAACAACCTTGGACAGAGATCCTCCCACCGCATGCGTACTCTAAGGGGTGGCAGCCTCGCCCGTTAGCTGTAGACCGTTGTCTCCAAGCTAATGACGATGCTGACCAGCAGGCACTCTCAGAACTGTGACCCTCAGTGGCTGCTTAGTAAGTGGCCTCATAATAGTGAGTGATGCAGGCAATAAAATAATGAAATGTTAGGTCCTGTTATCATCTATTCCCCTAAACGCTGGTACTCCCCGTCCGTAAAGCTCATTGCTGGTGTTCCTGTACCGCTCGGTGGAATGCCAAAGGGCGAATTCACGGGACACAGGCACTTCATCTCCCGCTCCCTGGTACTTGTCAAGGCGCAGAACTAGCGGACTCCTTCCTCAGAACACTAAGTTGAGTGTGCAGTTGTGAGTCCTTAGGGACAGACACATTCCTTCCCCCCAGGACATCTTCCTCAGGGCTTCTCTCCAGGTTCTGTCCCCCAAGCCTGCAGCTGTTTGTTTTCTATGCATCCAGTTTTCCTGCTTCTTAATATCTTTGGATATGTAGATGATTCAATTTCTCCGTGTGTGGTTAGACTTTGGTTTTCTTTTATTGTGGGCTCGGGAGGTGCATGGTCATCCATTGAACCAACTGGTCCGTCTAGCAACACGAGTTGAGAGGGAGTTAGCAGTATAAGAGGTTTCTGGAGAGTAAAAGCAAGAAAAGTGGGGACCAGGCTAAGAGAACCTCCAAGACAACACTGTTAATTCAAAACCAGTGAAAGAGAGACGAGAAGCAAGGTTGCATGGGGCTAGCCTCAGATCAGGATGAAGGTCTGGCAAGGGCACCACCTTAAGTGAGAGCTATGGAAAAGGGAGCTGGAATGGCCAGGCCCTTGTTTAGTTATCAAGAATGGGCCTGGGAATTCCAAGGCATCAGCTCAGTGACTGAGCTGGACCCTCAAGTTACCCGTTTGAGACTGCCACCCACTCACTGCTGAACCTCTAGAGCTGGCCAGTAGGATTTTTTTTATTTAAAGAAAGCCCAATGGCGGATTTTTTTTTTTAAAAGGCGGAATTTTTTTTTCAATAAAAAATAAAAAAATTAAAAAAAAAAGAAAGCCCAAGTGTGGCACCTTCTTTGTTTTTATGGCCATCTTCATCTATTGGCTGGCTAAGCCTCTAGGAACCCTTCTGCGACGAATATCTAGACTTTTGTCTTGCTTAGAAATGGAGATGTGACAGGTCTTGGGATATCTCAGGCTGGCAGAATTCAAAGGATCTGAGTGACAAACTAAAGAAAGAAGGGACTTATAGAATAAGGTGCCCATGAGTGAATTCCGTGGCAACTCTAGTAACAATGCAGAGTAGGGGTTAGTAATCACCAATCATCCTGTTTCATTGGTCTGAAGCTATATGATCTGGACTGGACAAAATGTTTGCTGTAGGAAACCCGGAAGTGTAGAGTCATAGCAGAAAAAAGATTTGAGTATGCGGTCGGGTCTCCTCAGACAGCAGAGTATTCTTCGAGAGTGTCCCGCAGGGGCTCAGTGTCCTACACAACAGGAATGGGATAGCAAACCTATTCCCATTGTCTTTGCTTTCTGGGTGGCTCTAGGTGACAGAGTTTTCCTCTTATGCTGAATTTAAAAGTCTTCCTCCTTTACACATTGAACTCACTGTAACAGCCTTGCCTTCTCTTTCATTGATCTCTGGATGTTGTGCAGAATCCTCCCAGGGAGGGGAGGTTATTGGGGCCCTGATCTCCCACCTACAAAACAGCAGGCTGTGCTCTCAGCTGATCACTAGGTTCTTTGTGACCTAAAATTCTCTCAAGCCATGAAAACTTCATGGAACAATTCTCAAATAAAAGCCAAGCCTCTATAAATTAAGAGACAATGTGCCGGCTCTGAAGTGTTTGTTGTCCATTTCCTACGGTGCGCGCTGGGACTCGGGAATCGCTGGGACAGCTGCTGAACCATGGTTCATGCTGAACTAAAACAGCCTCTTCTAATTAGAAGCATGCCCCTCGAGATGAAGCAAGTCAGTCCCTCCGTGCTTCCCCACCATTAGCAATTCCTGACGGTGACTGGGCATATTAATACAAACCCTTGGGGAAGAAGCAAAGAGGAATCACCGGGATGGCTCGGAATGAGGATTCTTTACACCTTAGTCACCTAGCACACGGCCACACATGAACGCTTGCTACTTGCTAGCCTCTTTAAGCAGCATCTTCACTTATATTATTGAACTTTATTTAAGGTGGATTTTTATTAACTCCATAGTCCAAATGAGGAAATCTGGGAGTCAGGGAAATAAAGGCTTTCCTAACACAGCCCTGCCAGTTGGTAGATAAATCACAACCCCTTGCTTGAAGTTCAGAAGCAGCTGCAATGAAACTTCTTGCTTAAAATGTGTGTGTGTGTGTGTGTGTGTGTGCACGTGTGGTGCTCACATGTGTGTGATGGGGATATGTGCACTGTATGTGAAAAGGTAAGGAGAGGGTATAGAATCCCTTGGAACTGGAGTTGCTTGTGTTTAAGGAACACTGGATCCTAACTCTGCTTCTTGTGGTTGTGCAGCAAATATTCTTAAACACTGAGCCACCTCAGTAGCTGAAGAAACTTCCCAATGCAAGTATCATTGATGCATAGGCACAAGTTCCCACTAGGGCATCCTGGAAGGAGACCTTGATATAAAGATTCCAATGAAAGAAGCTGACTTAGGAGGAGAGTGAGACACCACAGGAGACATCAATTGGCCAAATAGTGGAAGGTAGCTCATGGGTTGCATGCACTTTAGTCCTCAATCCTACCTATGACCAGTGCAGACAACTAAAGCTCATCCTGCTGAGGAAAGAGCCCTCTGCCCAGAGATGAGGGGCTAGAGGGTTTACAAACCAGTTGTCACTCATTGGTTGAGGTCTTCTTCCAGCAGAAATTAATTTTTGGGCACTAACACCCTGCCACCCAGGCTGGGGAAACAATTGCCTTGGGCAGAGTATGCAACAGAAGCAAACTTGGATTGGTGTGTGTTGAAGGAAGGGGCAAGCAGATGGGGGGGGGGGAGCGGGGAGCCCTGGCAAGGCTAACACAGTCAAGTTAGATGGAATCTGTCAGCAAGTGATGCTTGACCACCGGCTGTGTGGGATGACTAACGGATGATATAACACAGATACGGACCTGTTTCCCTCTGGCATGTTAACCAGGTAGTAAGGCAGACATAAATATAAAATGATAGGAGACCTAGGAACCCAGCTTGACGAAGTTTCAATAAAGTCAACTCCCCATTTGCTCTTACTGTCTGTCCCTTTTAGTCTCTGGCTGTATTTCTTGTCTTCTTGGTTGAGCCAAATCTCCTCAACAATTGTGTTTAATGTGTCTCCCTTAGCAGAGGATGAAGTCCTCTGAGGATGGATCCCCTTTGACTGCTGTTGTGTTATATGGTATTAGACGCCCAAGAAAAGATAAACCCAATAAAACAAGAAGTAGCAGACTTTGCCCTAGTCAGAACGGAGGGCGCGCGCTTCAGCTTTGACTGCTCTTCCACTGGTTTCATGGGCTTCCCTCAAAACGTGAACAGTAAATACTTACGGACTTCCCAAGCTAACAACAGATGGACTGCAGAGGAAGGTCATTCCTGGCAAATACTTTCAACAAGAGGGAGTTTCCTTTCTCCCCTAGCCCTTCCTTGGGGCCAACCCCATTTGGGAAGTTGGGGACAGTGACATTGGTTGTGGTTTGGATATCTAAGTCTCTAAGAGATAGACGTCTTGTTTTCTCTGGACAGATGAATTGGGAAAAGGACCCTGTTGGTCTTAAAAAAAATTAGGGGAAATCTCTACTTTGTTTATTTTTTTAATTTCTCAAAGTATTTTGTTTAAAGGGTAGGCTGATTCCTGTGGCACTTTTCGTCAGTGGCTAAGATTCCGAGAACCCCAACTTTCTAGCCAGATGTCTTAAGAAAGGGATTCTCTAGTTCCTATGGGAAACAACGAGGGGGAAAAAATCTCTGAATAATTCTGGGAAAGGGACCTTAAGTTTGATTCCGAATCAGTCTACATCTCTAACTTGCCCCTAAAATGCACAAGGATAGAGCAGAGCTCACACTGCCCAGGTTTTGAAAACTGAGCAACTCTTGTCCATTGCCCACAGAAAGGGTGATGCTGACTCCAGTACAGGCCTGAGTGGATCATCTGCTAAAACAAGAACCACAGTGCAGCATTAGAGTGATGGCAGAGAGCTTTAAGATCAGCCTCGCAGCAGGATATTCAGATGCCCAGGGATCTGCAACAATTTTACAGTCCGAGTGCGGGAAGAAAACCCGCCTTATTCTTGAAAAGACATCAGGTATCAACCTGAGATAAGCCAGGTAACCGAATGTACAGACCTCAACTTAAGGTTTTAGAACCGTTCTCCAGGAGATGAAGGTGAATAAAGGTCAAATGGATGGTTCCCTGTTGTGATGCAGCTGCCCTCACTCCCCCTGACTGGCAGGGGAACTTCCTTGTGGTCTGTAATTGACAAAGATGTTTGTGTTCTTTCTGGCTGGTGGGTCTACACAGAAGGAGTAGAGGTATAAAAGGTTGCTGGGCAAAATAAAGGTTGCTGTTCTTCCACCTGAAAAGAAGCCTCCGTGTCTCAATCCCGGCACCCCCTGCCTGTCTCGGCTATCCAGGCTGCGCTGGCCGCAGCAGTTCCAGGAATCAGTCCAGGAGAAGAGTGGAGTGAAGAGAGAGACGGGGGATTTCAGATCAGGTTTATAGTGAACGTTCAATTAGAACCACAGGGAAAAAATTACAAGAAGGCCTTCAAGCATCTACAACATCCAGAGTATATGCAGTTAAACTATGAAGCAAAATGATAAGGTGGAAGTCTAGAAAACTGGCAACAAGCAGAACATCCCAAATGCTGAGGCCTGTGCTCCCCTAACAGGGTATGCCCAGTACCCAGCCCCGTCCTACCCTCTCTCCCCAGAACTTGCCTGCTGCAAGAGGGACAAGTCCTCCAGAGTTTTGTCTCTATTGTTCTCTTTTCCCATATTCTTTTCATCCATTCTTTCCTGATTTCTCCTGTGCTTTAAGCGTAGGGGTTGCCTTGTAGATGTATAAACTGGATGTATAAGCATCCTGTATTTACGATTCCCTGCATTTTGACCAGTAATGGATCTCTGAGACAGTCTTCATTTGTTAAAGAAAGAAGCTTCTCTAAGGAGGGGTGAAAACTCTACTTCTCTCTATCCTGACATTACTTTTGGTTTGGGGCCATTCCAGCTGGGGTAAGATGGTATTACAGTAGTTTGGCTTTCACCTCTTGTAGATAACGATATTGAAGTCTCCATATGTTTGCTGGTTGTTTGTATTTCTTCTTTTAAAAAGTATTTATTCAGATCATTTGCACCTTTTTAATTGGATTGTATTTTGTGTAGTATTTGCTGTTGTATTTTTGGAGCTTTTTATATATTCTCTTTTTTTTCCTTTTTAAAAAATATTTATTATGTATACAATATTCTGTCTGTGTGTTCTTGATAACTTTTTATGTTATTAGTTTTCATTTCTTACTTAAGAAATAACTTTACATCATAATCACAGTTTCCTATCTAGCCCTACTATATCCATTTAAAACATTTTGTCATCTATAGCTTTAATGATATGTATGATGACTCCAATATAATTTTTGTTCACTTGGATTGTAGCGCCATTTAATGGGTAAGTCTTCCTTTCTTAAGTAACCTATAATAGTCCTTAATCATGACATGCTGTGGGACAATGGTCTGTACCCTGTCACTTGCATTTTAACAAAACACTGATTGGCCAGTAGTTAGGCAGGAAGTATAGGTGGGGTGATCAGGCAAGAAGTAGAGGTGGGGCAATGAGAACAGGAGAATTCTGAAAAGAGGAAAGCTCCGTCTTTAGTCGTCACCCAGACGAAGAAGACACAAGATGAGAATGCCTCACTGGTAAAGGTACCAAGCCAAGTGGCAAACACAGACAAGAATTATGGGCTAATATAAGATGTAAGACTTAGTTAATAAGAAGCCTGACTTACTAGGCCAACCAGTTTATAATTAATGTAGATCTCTGTGTGTTTCTTTGGGACTGAGTGGCTGCGCAACCGGGTGGAACAGAAACCTCTGTCAACAATGACAGCTTTTCAAACACGTGGAAGTATACTTAAGAAATCTCTTTTCCAGGCCTATCATTACTTTTCTATATCTATATCCATTCTAGTCTGCTTTCTAATGAGTCTCAGTCTGACTGCTGACATCCTTTTTCATTCGAACTGGCAAAATGGACAAGGCCAGAGAAGGTTCGTCGAGGGCCTGGAGTAAATGGATTCCCCTCTCTCTCCCTGAGTTCAGTTTACAGATGAGTACATCTTCTTTATTAACATGGTATGGGGCCCTGACTTGGAAATGCTTTTAGCAATATGAGAAAAGAACACACAGCCTGCCCTGTCTGCCATGCTGCAGTAACCCCGTCCTTCCAAGCCAGCCAGGGACAGCTCTTGTCAGTCAGGACAGACACAGACATCACAGTCCTGTGCCCACAGCAGTGGAATTCACTCTTACAGCAAATCTAACACATCCAATTTTCATCTTACATATCCTAGAGTGTCCTTTGCTTTGGAAAAGGGTGGTAAAAGGTTCTATTAACAGTTCCATCAAACAACCAACAACAAAATGACTGTTTCTCCCCAAGAATCACTGCATTCAAACGTCTGGGATGCTCAGTGGACTATAAACTTGTAACAGCAGTAGTTTTAAGATTCTCGGGCAAACAAACCAATTTTCTAACATGCAAAGGGCATGTCAGCTAGAAACAGATGCCTCTCCCAAACTAGATGGCTGAAGGAGAGTTTGACAGAACAGGTCACAGTAGAGGTACTTCTTGGCTCAGGGGAACAAACGATGCTGAAGTTCCCTGTGGCTGATCCCAACAGGAAGTGGTGGCTAGGTTAAGAAGAGGGAGAGGTTTCCAAAACCCAAAGGGTATTTTTTAGGAGAAAGTACCTGATAGGACATATGACCTTGAATGAAGGACAGAGTGTCTGTGGTGTTCTACCTGAGAACAAGTCGAAAGAATGATGCCCACCATGCCTACTTCCACCCTCCAGATAGGAAGCCTTTGAATTTGAGAGCCTTTGATGTCAGCACCCAGAGGCACAGATCACAGCACCGAGTGTGGAAAGGGGTTGAAGGTCAAACAGGCAACAAACGTGCTACCATGAGCCACTTTGGCCTTCACATCCCCATTTGTCCTTGTCAGCTAAAAGCTGGCGAGTCTCTGCTCTGCTTGCCTCTGCTCGGTCATCTCCACGGGAACCCAGTGGGTGTGGAGTTTGTTTGAGGGGAGTTTTTGCAAAATCATTTATCCAGAAGTTATTTCAAGGACATTGCTCTCCAGATGATTGATAGAATAAAATGACCCATGGAATTTTTTTTTATGACAAATTCAAATTCAGGAAAAAGAAAACAAGGTTTCTAGGGTTTATTATATGCTTCTTTTTTGCATCAACTTTGTGATATATACATTTGCAGAAAAGGGAATAAATAATATGTACAGACTACATATTGTGTATCTATAATATGTAACTTTGAAGAATAAAAACAGTGAGCTCTTTAAAAACGGGATTGTTGCTGGATACGAGGCATGAATAAGATATTATAGGAAAGAAACTGATAATGCCTAATGGGCTAAGGGAATTTTTAAGTGAAAGAATTGAAGAAAAATAAGGTCTAATAAACAAGTCTATGAGAAGATAAGGAACAGTACTGTTTTACCAGGAGGTAAGCACTTCGGCAGTATTAGGATGGTGTGAAACACACCCATTCGAATAACTCTAAGAACTCTTGGCCCCAGCATCAAGCCATATAGTTCTATAGGAAGGTCTATCCTGGTAAAGTCCCTGATGGCTGGTAAACACGTTTGCCTTTACTAACCTTGATGAAACACTAACGAGTTCTGAAGAAGGTAGTAACACTTTCAGTATTGTGTGTTAAGAATTTTACTCTGTATTGGGAGGGATAGCAGAATTCCAATAGCCAGTGAAGGAATCAGTGGTGGGCATGCATTTGGGCATTGAAGGATACTGAAAATAAAAGCATGGGAAGGAGAGAGAGTCAAGAGGAGACAATCTCCTGGCTTGGAAACTGGTTCTTCGAAAATGGGGAGCATCAGTGGACTCTTAAGGTCTCCTAACTTTAGTGCTTAAAAGGCAATTGATGGTACCATTTGTAAAGCTGTAGAATAAAATAGAAGACATGGTTTTCATGGAAAAAAATTACAATTGTGACTCAATACCTGTATGCCAGGGGGAAAAACAGTCTTCGACTAGTCAGGTTATTGTATTTATAAGACTTTCTGGTTGATGGACATGGGTATGGACACCCGGTGGAGCTCAGAACCAAAACCCAGACTGTGAAATCAGAAGCCTGGGAGTGGTGGGCCCAGCATCCGCTGCTGTGGGTGGAGCTGGCGGGGAGAAGAGGGTCCGAACACAACAGGTTGGAGTGAGCGGGGAACAAGGTGGTGCAGTTAGAGAGTCTGGATAATTCACCAAGAAAATGCAACGAGGAGTACAGAGGTCAGATAGATTTCTTCAGTTTGAATGGAAATGTCCCTGGATTTCCATGCCCTGTGTGTATCAGCCACCAAAGCTCGAGATGCCTCGTGACTGCCCTGGATAAGGCCAGGAGGCCAGGGAGTCTGGTGGGAAGAAGGCAGCCTGTGCTGGAGCTCCTTCTAGGACTGACTCATACCCAGTCTCTCCCCGCACCCTGCTGCCGCTGCTGGGTCCCGTGGCGCCCAATGTATGTTTTCCTCTGAATCACAGTGGGCTGGGAAGTAGCAACATAAGAATTATGACAAACTTGTCCCTGTGGATGTCACTGTGATTTTAGGAAGCATCTGGGGAACAGTCACAGAATTTAAAAAACTTTGTTAGGGCTAAAATAATTTTTTCTTTCCTTCCTTCTTCCTTCCTTCCCTCCCTTGCTTCCCTTCCTTCCATTCCCCTTCCTTCCTTCCTCCCTCCCTCCCTCCCTCCTCCCCTCCCTCCCTCTTTCTCTCCTTTCCTTCTTTCCTTCCTTCTTTTCTTTTTCAAGGTAATAAATAACTTTTCTGGTCTAAGGTAGAAACTCAGAGATTAAAAACTGTCTTTAAGGAATTTTGTGCCACTTAGTTAGAGATATAAAGATCTCACATACCAAAGGACAAACACAAACGCACACACTTTGCCGCAGGTCAGAATTTGCAGTTGTATTTTTTTATCCTCAAAAGGCCTAGGAAGTGAGGAAGCCAGAGATGAGTTAAGGAAATCTGTCCCGATGAAAGGACTTCGTGCTCACACAGTGTGGTGGCGACACTCTCACAGCAGCTACAAGAATGGGGGGGGGGGAGGAAGGAAGAAAAGGAGGGAGGGGAGAGGGAGGGAGCAAGGAAGAAAGAAAAGAGAGAGCAGTTGTAGAGAGAAAACATCATCCACCCCTTTTGAGTACATGAGGCCTCCTCTTTGAGCCAAACCCTGGGAGGGCAGATCTGCAGCCATGGAAAAGGTAGGGATTCAGATAGTTAGACAGTATCTGATCCACTAGTCTCAAATTCAAAACGTTGGGACCTTTAGAGGGTCCAGGATTGTAATAATGGCACATGTATTGTTTGACATGTATAAACCTGAAATAGAGGTATTTTTAGTGAGATCTGGTATGGAGAAGGGCAATTGCTGTATTTGCAAGTGCCCACGGCTCTTTGGTTATTTTCTTCTCTAAGAAGTCCCTCTCTGGAAGTCCCACACAGTTCTCTGCCTTCTCTCCTCCCTCTACACATAACTGCAGTAAGTGGGCCAAGACTTGGCTCAGGTGCCAGGTCAGCAGGCCGAGGTTGGCTTGTGTCTTTCTTCTAGAGTGTGGTACCTCCCAGTGCTTACCTTGTCAAAGCTTTGTTCATTCATGCTGTAATTAGCACGCCGTTTCTGGTCTTCCACAGATTGTAGACTCTAGGGCCTCACTTCCGAAAAGTTCCGGAAGAGTCAGTCACCTCTCTCTGTGGACATTTGGCTTTTCTTTTCCAGAACTGATCTCTCTTGAGCTGGCAATGGTATTTGTGGTTTTAGGGCTGGAGGTCACAGAGCCCACATTGCAAACTATCTTCAGTTCCAAGGTACCATGGGTGGAGACTACATGGGATAATGATCTGGACCTCAGTCTTTCTGGAGCTGTGCAGAAAGAAAGCGATGCCATCTGGCCATTTTACCCACTGCTACTAAACTCTAGGTTCTGCCTCTCTGCCTCAAGGGATTTCCCAGCGTCATATTTTAGCACTCTGGACTCAGTCTCCAAACACTCTCTGTGATCTCCCTGCGTACTTATTCACACGTTTCCATCTATTTTCCTTTTCTTGCTTTATTCACTTAAAATATGCATTTTATCAATCTGTTCATTATTTTGAATCGAAGGGTTCATTCTGAAAGGCCTTGCTTTTGCTCTCCGTATTAACTTGGTGAGCCTTGGCTGGGTTTGGGGTGTCCTCAGATAGCTTTGGTTTTAAGAATCCACTAAATTCTTGAACTTCATGGAAAAGACAAAATACTTTTGTTTGTGTTGGTTATATCTATTGATACCAGAAATCAAAACTGAGAAATCATAAAAGTATTTGCTAATTTTAAAAAATGATAAATATGCTGCACACTTATAGCAAAGGCATTTTAAGACTTTTCTAAGAGAATTGGTGAGAAATGTGACTTTAGTTTACATTTCTGGTAGACGTCTAGTGGTAGATTTAGCAGAGGCACATTGATCCCCTGGCTAGTTCTACAGTCCAGCTCTGAGCAATATATTATCTGTAGTCTATGAAGAAAATCTAACCCCACACACAGATGAGAAGTTGGGTAAGAATCACAATTACTTTACAATCCTTTTAGGATAATTATGGGTATTCTTTGATACTACCCCAAACTTGACAGGTGGCAACTTCTCACAGGTTAGCTGGAATTTGAAATCTGAAGCCACAGGGATGGACTCTTTGTATTCAGCTGCAATATAGAATCTATTGGTATCTTTTTTTCCTTGGAAGGAATTGTTTTGCTCACATATAATTTTGTAGCACCATGTACTGGCCATATGGAAAATATCAGTGCACTGAATTATGTAGATCTTCCCATTGTTGACTTATTTCATTATACGTTGTCAGAAAAATCACAGTTCTTATTACCACCATCAGTCTCACCCGAAGTCTGTGTTTGTACGGTGTTGAGCTCATGATGGCAGACACGAGTTTTCCAAGACTAGCTTTGGCTTGAGAGCTTGGATCGAATTATCGGCAAAGATAGCATGAGCTGTTTTCCTTGAAATGACAGGATCTTTTGGTTCTTTTTTTTTCAGGAAAAAGTGCATGGCATATGTTCAATTCTAAATAGCCCAAGTTTGCAGTTATCCAGAGAACAAAATTAGTGTTTTCACCACCCCCTCAATGGTATTTGAGGAGAAGTGGACTTTTTCTTCTGTTCTTAAATGGTAGGGACATTGCGCTAAACAGCACCACGACTAATGCATTTGGTGTCCCTGCCTTGATTCCCACTAAAGCACCAGCGATCAGATTCACTATGGGTTTAGCCTGTCAGCCTGGGTCACTCTGTGTCCACAAAATTTCTGACAAAATGAGTAAATCATATCACTGTTGCGCAAGTAGCCTTTACCTAATGTAGCCCCTGGTAGAAATCCCCAGGGCAATGCAACATGTTTTGGAGGAAATATTGCCGTTTTTTGTTTTGTTTTGTTTTGTTTGTTTTGAGAGATGATGTAGCTTCAACTGTTGGTTACATACCAAGCCCAATTTGAGAACTCTCTTTTACTCTCTCTTACTCTCTCTCTCTCTCTTTCTCTCTCTCTCTCTCTTGACAATGACCATGACTTCTTTTCCAGATGACATCTACCCAGTACGTAATTGGTGACTACATCCAAGTAAACATGTGGAAAATGAGTGCAAATGGGTGTGTTGGCTCCAAAGGAGCGGGTCGTTTGGGAGAGGATGAGAATGTGCAGTTCTGGAAGGGATTCAGTTCTAGGAGTGTGTATTTCTGGTCCTCAGAAGATTACCACATACATGCTGTCATCAATTTATAATGTGCCTGAGGGAGGGGGCTTGATGTGGAGAAGAAATGGCCTTAGCAGTCCACAAAACTGAAGTGCAGGGGCAGCTTAGTTGCTGCTATCTGTGGCCTTTATTGTGTTTCCTTCCTTTGCTAAGTTAGCCTTAATTGTTCTACCTGGGAGGGAAGGGGCTGGAGATAGGAAGGCTGGGACACTGTAGATACTGTGCTGAACCTAGTAATTCTCTACCTCAGGACTAGAGGTAATTGATATTAAAGATGGCTCTCAGTGTCAGTTCTCTCTGTCCCTGCCATACCTCCTCTCCAGGGGCAGTTTCCCTCATTTAGACTCAGTATATGTGAGAAAGGCAGAACCAATCTCATCCTTCCCTAAAGGGTAAGCTGAGGCATACATCAGCTTCCGGTGCTACTTAACCCTCCATCTCCCTGCTTCTGCATATGCCACCAAGGAAGGATGCCAACACTCTGAACAAAGCCCCCTATATGTATTCTAATTTCCAACTCAGAGACTGGTTTCTGCTGAACTCAGCCTGAAGCAGATGTTTTATTAATCTTATAGCTTGTGTTTGTGAACCTCCACGTGGGTGCTGGAAATTAAAGAAGGGCCTCTGGAAAAGTAGCCAATGCTCTTAACCACAGAGCCATCTCTCTCTGGCCCCAGGAAGAGACCCAGAGGGCGAGAGTCATGTCTTAGGAAGACAATAATGAACAGAAGACTTGGGAGAACGCATCCTCTGGTGGATAGTTATATGGTAAGGATTCTGAAACCACTAGCTTGGGCCCAAGATCTAACCCTGCCACTATTCTCTATCACCAAGTGAACCTCTTGGTACCTCTGTGGCTCGGTTTCTCCCATCTGTAAAATAAGAGTAGCAGACATATCTGCTTTGAAGGGTTGCTCTGGAGATTGAATGAGTGAGAAACTAGATGATGGTCACTATCCAGTGGGAAGTTGGAGAAGCCTCCAAAAATTGTAGCAATATGGCTCTAGGATGTGAGTGGGCACAACGTTAGCACCTGCAGAAGAAGCAAAGTTCCTTGAGGCTGCAGGGGGCAAACAACAAAGTCTGCAGAAAAAACATTTTAGTAACTGTGGGATGGCTCCTGGTTTTCCAGGGAGGACAATCCTGGAGAGGATGGCACTTGGGAAGTTCAGAGATGTCCAGTGACTGAGTCCTCTGGTTCAAGGTAGGAGAGACAGCAGCAGTCACCTCTTTTCTCTTGAGTGAGCCCTGGCCTCCACCCAGATAGGAATGCAGCTCTTTCCACCTTGCTCAGATTTAGAGACGCTTGGATCTGCTTCTTCCAATGACACAGGGAGGTGTATTTTTTATTGACACATTTTTGTAAGCTATCCCAAATTCTTTGTGGAAAGAGGAGAGGTATTGACCACATAAACAAAACAATGGAACGAAGTACAATAAATAAAGCAGCCAAAGAAAGGATTTATCCAGGGCCACTTTCTGCCTTGTTGTGCACTTTGTCTCTTAATTAGACTGAAAGCCTTGGGAAATTCACACCGTAGCAATGACCAAACACAACTTGACCCTTCTGGTATTTGTTCTGCCCACAAAGAAAATAGTCAAAGGACAAAACTTCCTGATATGGACAAATTTTTCTTCTTTTCTGGCTCATAGTTTTTATGGATTTGTCAAGGACGAAAGAGGCAAGGCTTGCTGGGAGCCATGGGAGCAAGTGAGGCAAGGCTTGCTGGGAGCCATGGGAGCAAGTGAGGCAAGGCTTGCTGGGAGCCATGGGAGCAAGTGAGGCAAGGCTTGCTGGGAGCCATGGGAGCAAGTGAGGCAAGGCTTGCTGGGAGCCATGGGAGCAAGTGAGGCAAGGCTTGCTGGGAGCCATGGGAGCAAGTGAGGCAAGGCTTGCTGGGAGCCATGGGAGCAAGTGAGGCAAGGCTCGCTGGGAGCCATGGGAGCAAGTGAGGCAAGGCTCGCTGGGAGCCATGGGAGCAAGTGGTGTTCACAGTGCTCCTGGCACTCGTGGCTCTGTCTTTTCTTGGGGCCCAGCATCCTGCACAAGGCTGGACATTTTCAATCACACACTCTGGGCTTTGTCTGTAGCATCAAGCTGATGAGCCTTCTCCCCTCTTTCCATGACATTTGGCATTTCTCTCTTGTCCCCAACTGTGGATAGAACAAACTGGTAGAATCAGTTGACATAATCTCTACCAGAAGCAACTGGACCTGTCTTATCCGGAGCCAACAACACGAGCAAACAGAATGGCTCCCGGCCAAGCTTGCTGCACGCTAACAGATGAGAAGGGAATTATCAGTGAAGAAATACAACCAAGCACCATGTGGACGGGTGACAGAAGTCCTCTAGCCAGAGGAGCAGATTACATACCAGCGCTGCCTTGGCTCACCGCCCTGAAGAAATACATAGCAATCCACACTCGGGAAAATTCCATGCAATAGCAAAGCAGGAACATCCTGAAGCCGATGGCTACCTATTCCAAGAAAAACATCCAATGAACCAAACCCCAAACAACACAGACCTCAGAAACGTAAATAAAAATTAACTGAAAAAGGAAACCTTCAGAGCCTTGGGAAGGAACACAACAGATTAAGTGACCACAAAACACTAAAACACCAGCTAGTTATTTACCTTCTGCTCTGTGGTAAATACAAGGCCCCTACGTCTCCAAGAAGTTATTTCTGGGCGCCAACAACTTAGCACACAGGCCAGCAAAGGAGCTGGACTCCCCCCCCCCCCCCCGAGGGCAAGTGGCATTTATAATGGGCCTGAGAACCAAAGGGAAGTTCCTTTGATGCCTCTAACCCTCCAGCTATTTATAAGATTGACTGAGGCACTAAGGGTGGGAAAAAGTACTGGGCTTGCAGTCAAAGCACTTGGCTTCACACGGCTTCCTTACCCTGCCTCTCACCAGCTCTCTGTCAGATGAGCCTTGCGTTTAGCGGCTCCCTTGAAGACATGAAGGGCCGACAGCCGTCATTTCTTCCTCACACATTCCGGATCTATCTGTGCACTAAATGAGGGAAATGGGTGGAAAGATTGCACATAAGACACAAAGGACAAGCCGGGCGTTGGTGGTGCACGCCTTTAATCCCAGCACTCGGGAGGCAGAGGCAGGCGGATCTCTGTGAGTTCGAGACCAGCCTGGTCTACAAGAGCTAGTTCCAGGACAGGCTCCCAAACCACAGAGAAACCCTGTCTCGAAACCCCCCCCCCAAAAAAAAAGACACAAAGGACAGAACAGTACCCCGTCATTGTGATGGTGGCTGTTCCCGTTCTACTGCTGCTGATGTCACTTGCCTGGGAGCGCAGGAGAAAAGCATCTGCCTACTTGAAGTGAATTTCTTGGTGACTGAGTTATGCGTTTTAGAGAACCATGTCAGCCAGTTTGGATACAATCTATAAGGGTTCATTCCTTTGAGTTGATTCTTTAAGTCTTGTTTCAATTTTTCTTGGGGATTTAGAATCAAGGCTGCGCACAACTGTGCTGTGCTAAACACCTCAACGTCAGTTCTGTCCATTTCTTCTCCCATGGCCTTGAGCACAGCCTGTGTGCTGTCTATCCCAATAGTACCTCCTCCTATTTGATTTGGCTCTTTGATTTCTAATTCAGTCAACATCAAAATCTTCTAATTGCAGTCTGAAAGGCATAACCTCTATTTAGAATCTCAACAGTCGTGTAAGTGGGGTTCATACAGAGACTTTCCGGGTACCATGGTAGAGTCAGAGATGCTTTTGCTTGAGATTGGAGAGAGGAGGGCGTTACAAAGTTGACCCAAGGGTGAGCTTGTGGTGTTAGAGTCAGGGGTGCTTTGGGTGTGTGGAGGCCACTTAACTATCCCTCCCATTTGACGCACACGGAGCACAAGTGTGACTCATAACTTGTCGTCAGCAGCGAGCAGAGCCTGCTCCAGGAGGATTCATGGTAAAGGCAGGGTAATATTTTGAAGATCTATGTGAGAATCTGCACATGTCAGTCCACACATAATAACTTATGTTGTTTTGAATAAGCCAAATTCCCCATTTAGCTCCAGAGTCATTCTGTTTAATAAAATTAGATGGTTTTGGGAGTTATCGCCTTCCTGTCTGAACCAGTCCATAGCATTGCTAATTTTTCACTAATCAAACTTGATCAAGCTTCATAGGTTCTCACCATTATGGGAGTGTGGTAAATCAAGAGGTGGCCAAATTTTTATGAGTTTGCAAAATGAGAAAAAAAAATGAGGAAACGTTAACAGTGTTTCACAAAATTAATTATTCTAATTTTAAGAATACATCACAGTCCTATGAAAATTTGCCTTTCCTTGTTTTCTTATGTTTTTTGCTGTTAATTTATAATTATTTTACTGATTAGTAGCAGCTATTTAAGCAAAAATACTATGAGATCTAAATCTGACCGTATCATCTTAGCCTCCTGTTTTGTGGCTATTTTGTTAGTTTAACTCATGGACTTTAAAAGTTTAAGATCTTCAGGTTTATATTAATACCCTCATTTTCAGATGGGGGAGCTGAAACCCCAAGAAAACTTGGGGTTTTCTGAAACCTAAAGTCCACATTGAAGTTGGGAAGCCAGAGACAGCACTTGAGAACAGCGCTTTTAGCTCTAAAGATGTCTGTTCTGCTAGATAGAAGGTTGGTATCAGCACTAATTCTGCTGAATGAAAAGAAAAAAACAGTAGATTCTCTCTGGGCTGCACCAGTGTACCAATGTTTCACATGCGTTATGTGGCCTCTTCCCAACCTTAAGAGGAACATGAAGCTCAACGCACATGGTGTTGAAGAAACCTGATTTCTGTAGCATGAGCTAGCTTAATGTCTCCGATCCATCAAACCACAGTGCTGGCTACATGCGTATCACTCACCAGTATTAGCTGTCTTCCCAGTGCGAGATAAGCAAGTGCTAAAGCAATTGGAAGATTTTACCAAATCATAAGGTGGCGTGCACTTAGAAGCCAAGCATCCGAAGCCAGTGTGTGAGGCCAGTCATCGTCTCTACTCCATAGATGCAAAATTGAAGCGAGGAGGCTTTAAATGTCTTACCTCAAATCACATGCTTGGCCTGTTGTTATACTGTAATTGGACTTCTGGCTCCCACCTTCTCCCCACTTCTCTGTGCTCTGCTAGGAAGAACTTTTATTTTTCCTTTCCGGGAGAAAAGACATGGTACACCAGAGAGACCTTGACCTGCCAGGCATCATGGCCAGCCAGCCACAGTTGTTACCTTGAGAAAAGCAGGAGTCAAAGAAGAGTTGATGAGGACACCAGGCATAAAAGGGTTGTAAGCTCTGGGCTTTCCAACAATAAGCCGTTCTCCTCCAGATGATTTTAATAATCGCCGGCACATGTGTTCTAACCCCTTGATGCTGTACAATATGTGTAACCAAATAAAAGATCTCTCCAGATTTGGAGATTTACTGTTTGTGATGGGAAAAGGCCAACCAGATGACATCATTTATATTCCAAACATGAGCTGCTGCCAAGGCTGGTGATGTTAAGCTGGAGAAATTGATCCTCAACATTATTCTATGAAGCAAAAAGAAAAAAAAAAGAGGTCTTGGCCTGAATGGTGTCTTTTTAAAAAATTTATGTGAATATGAAATCTGGTTTAATATACTTCTGTCCAGGATTCCTTATCCCGAAGATGTAGGCTGTCTGAGGAGGGTGAGTGGTCTTTACTCTTGTCAAGTGAATTCTGTAGCAGGCTGTGGTCTCAACCCAATACCTTCAGTCATGTGTACCCCTTAAGATCCTAAGGCACAGGGACTTTAGATACCATTTCACTGCTAAAGGCTGATCCTAACAATCTGAGCCAATAAGAGCATGCTCTTTCCCCCAGTGACCGAGGATCCAGGAGCAACCTGTAAGGACAGTGAGACAAAGGATGGATGGGTCTTAGTTCCATGTTTGAGGGAAACAAAGAAGCAGATAGTCCTGATTGTCGCTGGCTTTCAGTTTTCTGTGTTAGCGGGACCAGACTTAGAGTGGAGCCCAAGCTGAGGATGGACATATTCTACTCTAAATGCATGCATGTTGAAATGAATGCGCTGTGTCCTCCCTGTCTGGGGACTTCCTCTTAGGGAGACATTATATTTCCTTATTTTCATGCCACGTTGAGTTTCCATTGCTTGCAGAGAAACCGTCAGAAGAGATCAGTAGTGGTAAAACTTGCTTCCTAGAGGGTCTACTGGTTTCTTAAACCATATCTTCCTGATGTGTTTCAGTATGAGGGCTGTTAACTTTGTGGCGAACGGCTCAATGTGTACATCAGCATCCACACTCAATGTGATATTCTAAGACAAGGACTGGCCACAGCACTCCCTGCTTCTTGGTCTGGCTCCCGACACTCGGCAAGCTGCATCTCCAGCCTTGTTCTCCAGCCTCTCTCTCTAGCCTCTCTTGCATTTTCCTATTGCTCTGGTGTGCCATTCTTCCTTCTGCCCTGGTCTTGCCTGTGCTCTGTCTGCACCGCTGGTGACCACCTCCTTCCTCACACCTTTTATCAAGCTTTGTCTTCACTGGCCCTTCTAAGAATTCCTTAACAGCCATTCATGCCCTATCAGAGTATTTGTTATGCTATATGGGAATGCTAGTTCATCTCTGTTGCCTGTGAGTTCCATAAACACCAGATGCATCTGTTTTGTTTACAGTTTGATCTCCAAGGCTTAACACAGAGTTGGTATTGTGTAACAAATCTGCTGAAGGAATGACAACTAAATTGCTGATAACTGTTCAAATGTACCTTCTTACCCAGTGCCCAAAGACTTGAGGAGGGTTTTGAAGGCTCTGGCGTTTGCTTTCTGCCAGGCCCCACCCTAGTCACTCACTCTGAATTTCTGTTTTACAGTGAGTGCATTGACTCAGGCATTCCTCGCCCCTTCAGTGCTCAGTGCCCGCCATGAGATTGTCTCCTGACGTGGTCCCTGTCCTGTGGTTGTGCTTTATCACACCAGACATTGTCGAGAGTTTGTGAAACAAGGGACAATTGGTTTGGGTTTCCTCAAGTATCTTCTCAGCCATGTGAAATTGAATTTAAACTTTGTCTAAAATGTGGGAGCAAAATTATATCAGTGAGGTTGTGCTGGGATGTCCAAGGCATGAATGAGAATTCAGTTGGTGTAATTTGCCACCTACATCATTGTAGAACTCTTGTACAGGCTTGAAAAAGTCAAATAAAAGACTAAATTTATATATTAATCTGGACTCCAGAAAGAAGCAGGAATGAAATGGTCTCTCTAGGTCTCTATTCTCTGCTTTCAGATTTCAAGTTTCTGGGGTGGGTGAGAAGGCCACCGGGGATTGGTTGGAGAACTTCTGAGGAAGTTCTTCAGTTCAACTAAAATGAGCTCCTTATCGTGGCTGAATCTGCAGTTTCCAGTACATATCAGAGCTGTCATGGTTTCTACAACAACCGCAGAGCCCACAGAGCAGCTCGTGGCAGCTGGGTGACAACGCTGTGGCAGCTCTTCACTGCCCTGTGGGCAGCAGGATTCTCTTCTAAAATGCTGCTCAGTGGGACAGTAAGAAGCTCACTGGAAGCTTCCATGCTTTGGGAATTCACTCTAAGAGAGCTGTTCTCAACCTTCCTAATGCTTCCTAATACAGTTCCTCTTGCTGTGATGACTCCCAACCATAAAATGGCCTTCATTGCTACTTCCTAACTAGAAGTTTTCTACTGTTATAAATCGCAATGCAAATATCTGATATACAGGATGTCTAATATGTGACCCCTCTGAAAAGGTTGTGTGGTGGTTTTAAAAAGAATGGTCCCCATAGATTTGTGTGTTTGAACACTTGGACCATAGGGAATGGTGCTATTAGGAGGTGTGGCCTTGTTGGAGTAGATATGGTCTGGTTGGAAGAAGTGTGTCACTGTGGGGGTGGGCTTTGAAGTCTCATGTGCTCAAGCTCTGTCCAGTGTGATACACAGTCTCCTTCTGCTGCCTATGGATCATGATGCAGAACTCTCAGCTCCCTCTCAGCACCCTGTCTGTCTGTCTGCTGCCATGTTTCCTGACGTGATGTCAACAGACTAATCCTCTGAATTGTAAGCCGACACCAATTAAATGTTTTCCTTTATAAGAGTTGCCATAGTCATGGTGTTTCTTCACAGCAATAGACACCCAAACTAAGACAGATCATGACCCATAGGTTGAGGACCCTTGCTCTAAAATTATAGTGTGAGCTTCCTGACTCCTGGGCCTTTATCTTTGATGAAGGTTGTAAGTAGATACTGGTCATTCAGCTCCCACATCCAAATCATCACACAGAAACTATATTAATTACAACACTGTTTGATCAGTAGCTTAGGCTTCTTATTAACTAATGCTTACATCTTAAATTAACCCATCTCTATTAATCTATGTATCACCACTAGGCTGTGGCTTACTGGTAAGGTTCTGTCAGCATCTTTCTCCTTCTGCAGCCACACAGCATCTCCTTGACTCTGCCTACTTTCTCTATATATCTCTGTTCCAAATTCCCACCTGGCTTTACTCTGCTAAGCTATTGGCTGGAACAGCTTTATGCATCAACCAATAAAAGTAGCACATATTCGGAAGGACAACCCACATCAGAAGGTCACCTTCCTCATGCCTGGTTTTGGGTGCTCTGAGTCTTCTCTGCTGTGTAGGGCACTCTATTAATTCAGAACCTGCTTTTACCTAGAGAATTCTTGGGAGGTTAAAAGAGCAGAAGTAGATGCATCCAAGTAGAACTTGCCCTACAATTGAATGTTTTCATTGCTGAGGAGTATGAAAAAAAGAATGTATGCTTTAGAATCAGAGAACTGTCCAGGACTCCACTGAGTCTAAGAGTCTGATGGAATGAACATGGGAGTGTCAATATGACGTGATGAGTTGTGTAATGCAGATGGCCTCTGTGTGTGTGTGTGTAAGTTCCGAGGAAACAACCTGGCGGCAGATGTCAGGCAAGGTTTCTCTAAGGTGATACCTGAATTGAGATGTGATGTGTGCCTCGAATTATCTCTACAAAGGGACCTGAAGGAGCATCCTGGCTTATTCCTCTGAGTTACTCCTGCACAGAAACATGGAAAGCATTCCAAGTCACTGGCTTAGGGTGGTTTACTTTGGACGTGCTCATCACTAAGTACATATTTTTCTAGGATTTGTGAGGAGATGAATTTCCATGTGTGCTCTGCTCCAGCGTGCCTTCTCGGGGTGTTTATTTACTCCATAACCTAGCAGGGTGTCACAGCTGGAGGCAGCTGGTTGGTAAATAAATAGCTTCCATTACCCAATCCTATCACCATCCATCCTATTTCAGAAAATACAGTCTCAGCCCATAGGTTCCTCCATTCCCTCATTCATCACAGTGGGAAAGCCCTGTCCGTGGAGCCGCATTGCCCCTTAAAAAAATGAGGGGTAAAATGAGGGACAATTTAGGGGACGTGGAATGCAAATGTTAAGGAGGATACAATCTGTCCTACATAAATCCAGTCAATCATACAGTCCCCTTAATAAGAAAACAAAGACACAAGTGATCATAAATCAATCAAGATTTCCATATGGCAGTCGACTCTGATGTGATTCGGAGCTGACAGTTCAGCTGAGACTCTCAAGCTGTGTGTCCTTCCTCCACATGTTTTTTTCTCATTGGATGATTTGTAGCAGGTTGGCGAAAATCACAGTGAATGCATGCAGGGCTACACCTCCTTGCTGTCGGCCAGAGTGCCATCATGGGGGAAATTCTGACAATTTAACCTGGCCTCATCATTCTACACAGAGGACAACGTTGGTTATTCACTGTCATCATAGCCCAGGTCCTTAATACAACAGAATCCAAGTCTTTAAGACTTCGTTCATCCCTCTGCTCCATCTGAATGCAGGGGTCCAGGGTGGGAAGGGGACAGAACCCACATAAGCTAGCTCTTAGAGGAAAGAAGCAAGTCTTACATTAATGACTTAAACTCTACTTTGAAGAGTAGGCAGGAGGCCTATATCTGAAGGAGGACACAGTACTATCTATCCCCTGAGAAACTTATTGTTTCAAAGAATCTAAGTAGTTGTCCAAAGGAAGAAAAACTGAGTACTTATAGTTTTCCTGAGACGCCCCCTCTTTCTAAGACTACCAGCCTAGAGTCCTGTGGTGCTGGGCAGGGGTTTACACAAGGGTGGTATAAAATAGCTAGCTCTCACCCACACCCCAGCTCATTCTTCTTGCTTTGGAAATAGAAGCAGAGTAGAGGGAGAATCTGTAAAGACAGACTGAGGGTCAGACTAGTGCATAGTTTTCAGGATGCTTCCTCCCATCAGGGCCAAGGGATTAGGCCATCTGCTGTGCAGTGCTAAAGGCTTTGGGGTCCTAGAACATCACATGACTCAGAACAATAAAGGCCATTTAGCCTTTTCATGCGAGTTGCAGCATTATGACAAGAGCCCTCCAACGAGGGCTCTGTGTGCCACCTGCAGGCCCCTTTGCCACCTTGTTCCTCTTCTTGCTACAACTACGTGGCTTTGCCACCCGCTTATGCACCCAGCTTGCCTCTGACCCTGGAGGGCAAAGCAGCCTCTCCGGTCCTACTCCTTTATTCCTATAAATTGGGAATAATAATCCCTGTTTTTGGAGAGAAGAGGCCTTGTTAGGACTAAGTTGGATAATAGGATACATACTTCTTAATATTGAACACGTGTTCAACATTGTAGAGTAAATTTTGCCTTTTCTGTTTGCTTTATCCCAGAGTTCAGTGCTCAAATCATTCCACTTCAGGGACAATTTGAAGGGTGTCTGTTATGTGTATGAAATGGCCAGCCTTCTTCAGCCTGGTTTGCCTTCTTGGTAATTCCGCAACAACAGCACGCACAGTTTTTAAGTATTTGACCTCTTTAAAATAAAGAAATCTTTTCCTTCAAAAAAGAAACCATTGTTGTATACAGCCATGAGAGCCATTTAGTCTTTCCCATTTTTCCACCTGGCTGATGCCATTGTGCTTTGTTTGAGAAGGCTCCTCAATGGTTCTGTGGACTGCCCAGTCACTAGCTTCCTCTTGTCGAGCAGAGGACCTACTGAGCTCCCACTCCTCGCTAGACTTTACTAACACCGTTGACAACTAAGCTTGCCTTGCAGTGTAAGGAAATCTGGCCTCAACCCCTATTTCCCTGTTCTTCCTCATGAGACTGTGGGTTTTTTGGATTTGTGGTCACCCCTAACTTTTTTTTCCCTAATAGGCACTTGCTGTGGGAACTTTTCCGAGCTAGTGTGGGACTAGTTTATTGTGTTTGCCCACAGACTCTGTGGTTGTTCCTACCTACTCTCTATGTGCATGTGTCTTTTGATTTCCATATGGAAGCAGCTCCCATAATTTGTATTTGTTGTACTTTTACTGAAATCAGAGAAAGGTCCAGAGAAGAAGTTCACATTGTGGAATCTCTGTCCCATAGCTTTAGCCAATTAGCCCTTTGCTTAGCAAATACCCACTTCCAAGCTAATCCTTGTTTTAGAGACTGGGATGTCATCCAAGGGAACATAAGCAGAAGCTAAAAATGCGTTTTCAGGACAGGACTAAGCATGTTCGTTCAGTGGACCACAGTTGCATGGACATGAGACCATTGCTTGTTCTTCTAAGTTTTGGGCTCATTTGTTTGGCAGCATTATCTGACAAATACAAAACCCCACTGCTCGTAAGCATCTCTGACAACATGAGCACCGAAGTTTTGACTTTGATGCTCTTCTGCTGAGGGGAAGTCTCACACCCTCTCACCAACTGCTCCTTGTTTTCCTTCCCTAACACCAAACGTCTCTCCCTCCAGTATCTCCAAGCACATATTAATTTGGATGTAAGAAACATTACACTTCTCATTTGATGACATTGTTTCTACTTTGACAAACTCTCAAGAAGTGTTTTCATTTCAAGCTGCTCTAAAGAGCTTTAATAAACAGAGAGAAACAGGTAATTCTTGTATTACCTGCGAAACTAATAATGTTCTTTCCATCGTCACCATGTGCTCCCATCAGTGCCCAGCATCCCAGATGCCAGACATGTCTGCCTTTGGGAGAACTTTAGCAGTATTGTCAAGAGGCAGCCACATTTTGCTGGTCTGCCGTCACGGTGGTCACAGCTTAGTTTAGTGTTCACACTGGCATGGTGTTCAAATCGCTTGGATGAGCGGCCGTTGAAATTAATTGTAGAACTTCTTACTTCGCTCTGGCCCACTCACATCTGGCCTTAAACAAAATCATGCAGCCTAGTGTCTGTGTAGGTCTAGATCCTTTTGGATTCATCTTCTCTCCTGGTCTTTGTCGTTGTTTTAGGACCTGTCATGTGCTTACCTCCCGACCCTTCCATTCCAAGTCTCTGCATAACTGCCACTATCCTTCTCATAAGGTCAATGGCACAGTAACATACTCCAGGACCTTGGCCCAGTTTTACCAATTTGGTCTCAGAGGCATGGGCAACTTGGATTTTTCTAACCTGTCAAGGCATCAGGGAAGGTTGGAGAAATTCACCTCCAGTCTTATTCAGCACTGACACTGTTATTCTCCTGGGGTCCTGGGATCAACCTTTGTCCTGCTTCTCTTGAATCTCAGGGCTTCTTGGAAGCATCATCGGGCTTCATGACTTGAATACTGGTCCCTCTACAGAGCCGTCTTTCCCGTGTTGTTTCTCCATGATCTCATCGAACCTCACCATCCCCCGTAGAGCTCCTCTCTATCCTCAGAACCAGGTACCAGAGCTGTGGGCTGGCATTCTGTCCTCTTACAGGGTTCTTGTACATAGTACTGAAGGATCTTCCAATGTCAACAATGCTGAAGTCTTTACATGTCTATTAGCATTGAGGGTATGATAGTGTCCCTTCCACATGAAAATTCAAAATGACAATTATTTCATAAAAGATAAAACTGACAGGCAGAGAGGAATTGGAACTAGGTCTTGTCTCAGTCACTGATGAGACCATCCAGGGTAAGATTATTAGAGAGCCCAGTGTTGCCCAAGTCGTCTTGTGCATGCCATTGCTCTCATCCTTGCCTCCTGTATTATTTGTTATATGCCTGCTTACTCTAGATGGCTTCTTCCCATGTCCTTCAAGGTGCTACAGAGGAAGGACACCCTTTCCTGCTTCTCTTTACCAGCAGGAGGCATTAACCCAGTCTGGTCTGCAAGCTGCTATTTGACTTGTGCTTTTGAATGTATTTCAGGTTTCTCCATTCCCTCCTTTATAACAAAACCCATCTGATACACGTATTTTTATCAAAGCTGTGGTGCATGGGAAACAGGGATGCCTGTGGCGAGGAGATCTTCCTGGGAACCCTGGAATGCCAAGAAGCGGCATGAGATGGGTTAGTATGAGTCATGGAGGAAAAGGTGCCACCAGGGGATATGAGACCTGCCAAGGAAAATAGCAATGAGCAAACCTCTGGCCTTTGTATAGCACTCTACAGTTTATAAAGTGTCTGCATAATTTTGTAAATGCATCCTCACTGAAGGCAAGTTTACATGTTCCTAATATTACTGTTATTTTGCAAAAAAGAAATGGTTTGCTTGTCAATCAATGATTCCTAAATTGTTCAGATGGTATTAAAAGTCTGACTGGCTCAATGATTCTCTTAAATGTTACTACATATAAGAGATCCATATAAGAGTTTGGCCCAGGTAACATGATAAACTTTTTTTAAAAGGCAATTTTCAGCAGGGCATTGTGTTGCACACCTAATGTCCAAGCATAACAGAGGCAGAGGCAGAGAGATGTCTGTTAGTCCAAAGCCAGTTTGGTCTATATAGCACAATCAAATATATGAGCCTGGGGGTCATTCTCATTCAAACCCCCACAAAAAAGTAGATAAAAAGGCAATTTTCTCTCCACAATTAGTCATTACATTTTTTTTTTTTAAATTTAGTTTTGTATCCTGTTTTACTCTGGACAACATGTAAGTGAAACACACACACACACACACACACACAAGCACATGGATGCAGGTACCCTCACACATATCCAAACTGAGTATGTGTGAATACGTGCGAAATGCATCCTTGAAAGATTTTTTTTTTGAACCCCCAAACCTCAAATGATTTGTTTAGTTTTTGGTCATCAAACAAGAGCACTTGTGTTTCCATCCCTCCATTTGGGGGCTGGTTTGCTTTTGGACAGGCTGAGTAATGTCTAGCAGAGCCTCCTCTGTTGCAATCCAAATACGCTCACATTGTGCACTTAGACCCAGCCGGAGGAAGCCGAGACCCAGGAAGCCTGCCAGATGTTTACACTGCCTTTTCGTGGAAAGCTAAGCTCTTTCGTTTTGTGTGCATATTTATTGAGCTGTGGAAGTGATGTTTGAACAAAACCCATCCCAGGATAATGAAGGGGAAAATGTTAAGAGGTACTGATCTCTATCTGTTGAGTGATGGCCTGGCTTTCTGAGAGCCAAGGGACTCTTGGTTTCTTGATAGACATAGGGCACAAGATACAGGTTTTGGATGGATAGCCGTGTGGTTTGCAGGAAAGTCAGAATCTTCTAAGCTTTGACTTTGAGCTTGGAACATAGGGTCGGTCAGTTAGGGCTTGAGTCAATATTGCTCTAGAGAAGCCACATCTCTGAACCCTTGTTTTCCTATGGCTTCAGTTCACCTTGTCTTTGACTCCTATTAGATATAACGCCAATGAATTGGTCAACAGAGTGCTGGTTCTTCCAGGAAGCTTGGTTGCCTTCTGGCCTGCTAGGTCATGGGGTCCCTCTGGCACTGGGGTTCTTGGGATCCACAGAGGGACCAGGCTATCTCAGGACCACGGCTTTCACAGCCAGTTCCCCCTTTATTGGCCTCTGGTTGCTTCTCATAGCTTTCCTCATCTTTTCTTGTTGCTGTGACAACTCAGGCGCCAACTGGAGAGGAGGCCCTTTCCCTGAGAATAAACATGTTGATGGGATATATGGAACTTGGAGCAGGAGCTGTGGCCTGTGTAACTGAAGAAGAATTCCAGCCCAGTTACGAAATTAGCCACTGATGTTCGGAAAATGCGAGAGTGCATATTTCACTTTTTTTTTTTTTTGCTTCCTTTGGTGCTAGCTTGGGCTAGACCCTTCACCTAAGAGGTCCCCTCTCTCTCTTTGCTCTGTCCCTCTGTCCAGCCAAAAAACAGCACTGAGCAGAAGATAAAGCAAGTATTTCCTGTTCAGATCTGCCCAAGTTCCATCTTGGTCTCCTAATTGCCTTGCAGTGTGACCTTGAACATGAGCTAAGAGCTCTGAACCTTAGGAACGCAGAATGGTGTGATGGTTAAATACTTGAAAAATGGCTTCAAATCCTGACACAAATGTTTGTCAGCTGTGACCTTGAGCCAGGATTGACCATACTCTGCCTCAGTTCCTTCAGCTTTGGGATGACTTTTATCACTGCAGACTATAATGGTTGTATAGATGGTGGCAGATGCATGAATGGATGGATGGATAGATAGACACAGAGAGACAGACAGATGATGGATGGATGGATGGATGGATGAATAGATAGATAGATAATAGATTGAGTGGGCCAATACTTAGCACATAGTCAATGTTAAATAGTAACTTGTAGTCACTATAATTATTACAATTAAATCTTCTACCTATAAAATGATTAGTCATGATCTCTCTCAGCTAAACTCAGCTTCTGTTTTCTTCTTTCTTTAACTGTAAGTTATTCCTGCCCTCCTCCCCGCAAATGTTATTGTCTGTGGTGGTTTGAATGAGAATGCCCACTAATAGGTTTATATGTTTGAATGCGTAGTCCTCAGTTGGTGAAGGGTTAAGAGGTGTGGTCTTGTTGAATAAGTTGTGCCACTGGAGGTGGGCTTTGAGGTTTTGAAAGCCCACACCAGGCCCAGTCTTTCTCTCTCTTTTCTGCTCTTGTCTACAGAGAAAGATGTAAAGCCTCTCAGTGACTTCTCCAGCACCACGTCTTACTGCACGCTGCCATGTTCTTCACCATAATAATAATGGACTAACAGTCTGAAACTGTAAACAAAACCCCAATGAAACACCTTCTTTCATAAGAGTTGCTTCGGTCATGGTATCTCTTCATAGCAATAGAACAGTGACTAAGACACTATCTCAAGGCATCATAAATATGAATCAGAAATCAGGACTCAAACTCATCACTTTTATTGCCTGAAAATAGAGCTTTGCCTAAGAAACATCCCTTTTAAAGGTGGTGAGCCACTGAAACTTGCACGCATGCCACAGTGTTCCCATAGATAACAGAGGTGTGACGGCAGCACAGGCAGCGGTTTTGCACCTCACAGTACTTGCTGACTGAACACCTGGTAGATACATCTGGTTTCACAGGCAGCTTCCAGTGACACAATGAGATAATTGCGTTTCTTTGTAATCCCGTAGCTGTCCCCTGCTTGCTTTCTTGGGTCTGCAGATCTCATTGCTTGTCTCCTTCTAGCTTCGTATTTCTACCAGGTGACTCCTACTGAGCAGTAAATAAGGGCTGGTTACAAGATAATTGGAGTCACACTTGGAGACGTTCAAATCCAAGCCCTTGGCCAAGTCTGCCTTTGCTGGGACAGGCAGCGGCCTTGCTGGGACAGATGGATGCCTTGCTGGATTTCCCCAGGACATCTCATGCCCTTCCTTTATGTGCTTTGCTGGGCAGGCTTCATTGTTGTGCTATTGTTGCTTGTTCTTTGCTTTCATGGGATTTTTTTGAGATGGTAAGAAAAGCTTCCTAGAATGAGTCTTAGCTCGTCCTAATCCCGTCCAAGACTCCTAACTTTCCACCAAGAATCCCTCTCCCTTGGCATAGACTGAAGTTGGCTTTGCTGGGAAAAACGGCCACTTGCTGAGCTGAGTTATTGAAGTGAGGGGTGAAGGAAACTCGTTTATTCAGGTTTTTTAGTCTTCTAATCACCTGGAATAACACTTTGCACACGGGGGTGTTTTCCACAGTTGCTCCCAGTGCCCACAGCTGTATTGTGAACGCTGTTTAGTTGGTGAAGGTTCTGAACCAGAGAAAGATGACCGCGTGGCTGGCACTGCAATAGGGGAACCGGGGTTCAAATGCAAAGCGGATGAAGCCTCGGGCTCTTTTTCTTGCCCTTGCTGGCCATCCCCAGGCAATCCTCTGTTGCACGGATGTGTGTGTGGGCAAAGAAAGCCTTCTATAAGTTGTGTGGCAGTCAGCTTTGGCTTTGTTGGAGTGAGTGAGTGGTTCTGGGTTTTGTTTGGTTTTCACCACGTGCTATTGAGCTGATCCGTGAGAAGTCTCCACCGCTCCGACTAAGGAGCCTGGGACCAGGACAAAGCAGTTGACCACAGCTTTCCCAGGCCTTTTCAGAGTTCATGGCCTTCCTGGCCTCTGTCATGCCCCCTCGAAGTGGCTGCTTTGTCTACATTCCTCTGTCTTTCTCTGTAAACAGGACACCCTAGCCCATCTATGCAACTCGCGAGAGAATTTGTAAACGAAGAGCTATTGCGAAGTCTCCTTCCCCACTTATCCTAATGGAGCACTGGCGTAAGAGGCCAGCTTTTCCCCCTCTGGCTCACTGCTGTGCAGTTGTTAATCCTGCAACACAGTAAGGTTTTCTGGAACTTGGGCTTTCATAAAAGTTACTATCAAAACCACTTTTGCTGCTTTTTAAAAGGCCTTTCTTCTTTTCTTCCTCCCTTCTTCCCTCCCTTCTTTCCATCCTTCTTTCCTTCCTTTCCTCCTTTCTTCCTTTTTTTTTTTTTTAAAATCATGTGTATGTGGGGAGAAAGAGTACCTCCAAAGTTCAGAAGAGGGTGTTCAATCTCTTGGAGCTAGAGTCACAAACTCTGCCTGACATGGGTACTGGTAACCGGATTTGGCTTCTCCACAAGAATAACAAGTTCTCTTAACTGCTGAGCCATTTCTCTAGACCCAAAGGCAGTGCTTGGTATGACTTTGATCTTCACAACCTCTGACTTTTGTGATGTTCGAAGACCTCATCTTATTTTCAGGGCCTAGTGCTTGCTTGATACCAAACTGAGCTTTGTGACATACTTGATGACAAGACTGTAGAACTCCCTAAACCCTAAAACGTAGTCTGTAAAACTTCCTAAATCATGAGGGTTCTTCCACAAATATCTGCAATCCTCTAGCTTATGAGCACATGGAAAAAGCATACTTCCCATTCGTGTTTGCCTATGCTGGGCCTCTAACTATTCTGACCAATATGCCAAAACAACAACAAACAAACAAACAAACAAACAAACAAACAAAAAAACCAAGCAGCCACCAGTACAAGACCATCAAGGAGTATCTTTCTCTCTCAAGAAGACTGCTCTCTGCCTGGGGTTCTTTGTCCAAGGCTAGGACCTGTAAGTGTTGGCATGTCTATCTGTGCAACCACATTGTTAAGGTATCATGGATGTTGCTCTCCTAGGAGACACCATGTTATTGCAGAGTTCTCATTCCTCTGACTCTTACAATATTTCTGCTCCTCTTTTGAGATGTTCCCCGAGCCTTTGGTGTGGGAACTGTGCTATAGATCTATCAGTTGGGGCTGGGAGACCTGGGTCATTTGTTCTTTACATGTTAACCAATTGTGGCTTTCTGTCATGGCCCCTGTTAACTGCAAAAAGAAACTTCTTTGCTGAAAGATGAGAGCTACACTTATCTGTGTGTATAAAAATAAGACTGTAGAATGCAGTTAGGGTTATACTGGTTTAGTAAAGTGGAAGCAGTGAGTTTTCTAAGATGTATGACCTCACTAGATTTGGGTAGTTAGCTAAGGTTCCAAAACCAGGCATGAATTCCCTTCTGTTGAGCAGGAAGTAAGTTTAATTAGACAGTTGGTTACTACCAAAATATGATTGCCATTATTGTATTCTTAGGCATATCTTGCCATGCTGGTCATTGTTGTGGTTCATAGGCATCACAACTAGGTGGGACTATTGGTTGCTTCCGGCCCGTGACAGCTTGCACAACACCATCTGGTACAATTAAAACTGGTCTTCAGAGAGGAGGCCTTCAGGTCAAATCCAGCTCAGATCCTCTGAGTCCTGTGTCAGAAGTCCATGATATACTTACCAGTAGGGATTTACTAACCAATGGTAATAGTCTATATTCTTTTGGGAGTTTCTTGGATACCAAAAACTCAAAAAAAGGTTTCTTATACCCGCTTTTGAAGTTTTTGCTAGATTGTCTATGGCTCTTGGGAGTAGCTTCATCAACCCAAGTGACTAACTTTATTACTCTATCTATCTATGTATCTACCTATGTATCTATCTATGTATCTATCTATCTTCATAATCTATGTATCTCTATTTGTATATCTACATATGTGTATATTATATATAATTTTAGGTAAGTAGAAATAATCTGGTTCCTTATAGATTTTCCAAACATCTTTAGCATCATTTATCCTTCTTCCTCCCCTCTTCTTCTGTATTGACCTCCTTTCTCTCTCCTTAATTAAAGCCCTTCCCCTCTTCCCATGTCCCTTTTCATATAGTACAGGATGTCTCTGACTTACTATGTAACCAAAGATTACCTTGAACTCTTGATCCTCCTACCTTCAGCTCCAAAGTGTATGATTACAGGCATATGTCCCTATGCCACCATGGTTTGGTCATTGTCTACAAATTTATTAACCATTGATAATTCTGGCCCAAATTTATTATTATTGTTATGGTTTCTGCCTGTCTGTTTAAACTTCTATTTTAGAAAGCACTAAAAACTTGATAACTTCTAAATGACAGAGATATTTACAATAGTTCTGGAGTTAAGGAAGTATAAGATGAAGACATCAGCAGATCGTGGCAAGGCCTTGCCTCTGCCTGTGTGATGGTACCTCAGCACAAAGATCCAAAATACAAATTGAGGGAATACCTTCTAATTGTGCCTGTCTGTTGTCCCATGGTGATTTTTCTAAGCCTAATGTTTTTCTGCGTTCACCAGTTGGTTTGAAGAACTTTCCTTCCCCTGTCATTTGCTTTCTCAAATCCATATAGACTTATGTTAGCAATTTTATTTTTATACTTCACTGGATTTTAAACTTCATGTATCTATTTTGAGGATCAAGTTGTGTCATCATTGGCCACCACTAGTTATCTTCCAAGTCTGTCTCACAAACTCCATCTCTAAAATTTTATTTCCACCTACTGTGGCTGATTTTAGAGTTCCCTCATTCAGGTTCCTTGGCTCAGATTTGCCCTCTCCAGCATTAGTAAATCAACTGTTGCTAAGGGGCTTCGGTTTATTCTTTTTCAAACCGTGCATGCAAGGTTGAAAGAATGAATGAGTATTGTTTTTAACTTTCTGTCTGGAATGACTAAATCCCTCTGTTTGGCACGAGCCTCAACTAACAGAAAGAAAAGTATCTGTTATCATTCGCTGTAGGCCACTGTGAGTTTTCCAATAGTAAGGCCAAGTCAACATGGAAGAAACTATTGATGTGTTTGAATTTCACATAGACATTTCCCTCAGCGTACCTTATATCCCATGGTCTTTCACCATCCTCTAGAAGACTGTGGTCTTGCTTTTCTCTATAGTTCTTCATTCATTAAGAATGTCTCTGCTTAAAGATGATAAAGAGACTTACCCCTTCTGTCTAGGTAGTGAATCTCATGGAAAAGATCAGGAACCTTGCTCTAAGGACCTAGGTTTTGTTTTTTATCTGTGCAAGAAGATTCATGACCTCGGGAAAGTGACTTATCCTTACTGAGGCTCACCTCCTTCATTCTAAATGGGCCCAGTAGCATTGTGATCTAAAGATAAACCAGGATAGCCAAAACAATCCTGTACAATAAAGGTACTTCCGGTGGCATTACCATCTCTGACCTCAGACTCTATTACAGAGCTACAGTAATGAAAACAGCTTGGTATTGGCACAAAAACAGAGATGTTGACCAATGGAATTGAGTAGAAGACCCGGGTTTTAACCCACAAACCTATGAACACCTGATTTTCGACAAAGGAGCTAAAAGTATACAATGGAAGAAAGAAATCATCTTCAACAAATGGTGCTGGCATAACTGGATGTCAATCTGTAGAAGAATGAAAATAGATCCATATCTATCACCATGCACAAAACTCAAGTTCAAATGGATTAAAGACCTCAATATCAATATAAACACACTGAATCTGATAAAAGAGAAAGTGGGAAGTACTCTACAACACATGGGCACAGGAGACCACTTCCTACGTATAACCCCAGTAGCACAGACAATAAGGGCAACATTGAATAAATGGGACCTCCTAAAACTGAGAAGCTTTTGTAAAGCAAAAGACACTGTCATTAAGACAAAAAGACAACCTACTGACTGAAAGAAGATCTTCACCAACCCCACAACAGACAAAGGTCTGATTTCCAAAATATATAAAGAACTCAAGAAACTACACTTTAAAATGCTAATTAACCCAATTAAAAAATGGGGCACTGATCTGAACAGAGAATTCTCAATAGAAGAAGGTCAAATGGCCAAAAGACATTTAAGGTCATGCTCAACTTCCTTAGCGATCAGGGAAATGCAAATCAAAACAACTTTGAGATACCATCTTACACCTGTCAGAATGGCTAGAATCAAAACATCAATTATAGCATTTGCTGGAGAGGTTGTGGAGAAAGGGGCACACTCATCCATTGCTGGTGGGGATGCAAACTTGTGCAACCACTGTGGAAATCAGTGTGGCGGTTTCTAAGGAAATTCGGGATCAACCTACCACAGGATCCAGCAATACCACTCTTGGGAATATACCCAAGAGATGCTCTATCATACTATAAAAGCATTTGTTCAACTATGTTCATAGCAGCATTATTTGTAATAGCAAGAACCTGGAAACAACCTAGATGCCCCTCAACGGAAGAATGGATAAAGAAAGTGTGGAATATGTACGCATTAGGGTACTACTCAGTGGTAAAAACAATGACATCTTGAATTTTGCATGTAAATGGATAGAAATAGAAAACACTATCCTGAGTGAGGTAACCCAGACCCAAAAAGATGAATATGGTATGTACTCACTCATAAGTGGATTCTAGCCATAAATAAAGGACATTGAGCCTATGAGATCCTAGAGAAGCTAAATAAGAAGATGAACCCAAAGAAAAACATATAGTTATCCTCCTGTTATTGGAAGGTAACAAGATTGCCAGGCAAAAATTGGAAACTTGGGGGTGGGGATGGGGTGGGGGTAAGGGGAAATGGGGAGATAAAAGTGAGAAGGGGAGGATGGTGAGAGCTTGGGGGAATGGGACGGTTGGGATGGAGGCAGCATGGATATGGGAGTAGGGAAGTATATATCTTACTTAAGGGAGCCATTTTAGGGTCGGCGAGAGACTTGACTCTAGAGGTGTTCCCAGGTGGCTGTGGAGATGTCGCTAGCTAAATCCATGGGCAGCTGAGGAGAGGGAGCCTGAATTGGCCCTATTCTATAGCCATACTGATGAATATCTTGCATATCACCATAGAAACTTCATCTGGCGATGAATGAAGCTAGAGACAGAGACCCACATTGGAACACTGGACTGAGCTCCTAAGGTCCAAATGAGGAGCAGAAGGAGGGAGAACATGAGCAAGGAAGTTAGGACGGCGAGAGGTGTGCCCATCCACTCAGACAGTGGGGCTGATCTAATGGGAGCTCACCAAGGCCAGCTGGATGATGGAGCATGTGATCAAACCGGACTCTCTGAACGTGGCTGACAAGGAGGGCTGGCTGAGAAGCCAAGGACAATGGCACTGGGTTTTGATCCTACTGTATGTAATGACTTTGTGGGAGCCTGGTCTGTTTGGATGCTCACCTTGCTAGTCCTGGATGGAGGGGGGAGGACCTTGGACTTCCCACAGGGCAGGGAACCTCGACTGCTCTTTGGACGGGAGAGGGAGGGGGAGGGGAATGTGGGGAGCCGGAGGGAAATGGGAGGAGGTGGAAATTTTTAATTAAATAATAATAATAATTAAAAAGAAAAGAAAAATCTCACTTTGCAACTGCATTGCAAGTTTTGGGGTGCTTCTGTGCCTGAGTATGTGGCACTTGGCATCCACTTCTCTCAGATGCTCTTTTTTGACTTCATCATCTCTTTGCTGACATATCCTTCCTGTCTGTTCAAGACTCTGCTGTTTTACCTCTGGCTTCTGTGAAGCCTTCTCCAGTAGCATGTTATATGCCCCAACATCTCATTTTGTTTTGACGCAACAACAGGAAAAAGTACAATGTGACAGAAAGCCGCCATTCCTCAGCTGAGCACTGGCCCCTGCTCTGCCCTGCCCCATACACCTGGATGCTTCCTTTCATAGCCTTAGTGATAAATAAGCATTTCTTTCTTTCTTTCTTTCTTTCTTTCTTTCTTTCTTTCTTTCTTTCTTTCTTTCTTTCTTTCTTTCTTTCTTTCTTTCTTTCCTTCCTTCCTTCCTTCCTTCCTTCCTTCCTTCCTTCTTTCTTTTCTTTTCTTTTCTTTTCTTTTCTTTTTGGATTTTTCGAGACAGGGTTTCTCCGTAGTTTTTTTGGTTCCTGTCCTGGAACTAGCTCTTCTAGACCAGGCTGGCCTCGAACTCACAGAGATCCACCTGCCTCTACCTCCCGAGTGCTGGGATTAAAGGCGTGTGCCACCACCGCCCGACTGAGCATTTATTTCTTTGTATAATAATGATCCTCAGCTAAACACCTATTTTCTGACTGAGACTTGATCCATTGGCTCCCTCAAGTCTTCTTTGCAGGGCATGAAGGGATCCAAGTACCCTAAATACTTGGTCATAACCTCTATAGAAGGTATGCATGTCTGGGTCACCCAGTGCACTTTCCCTAGATATGAAAGAAGAAAACTTTTATAGATGGCAATAGGGACTGTAAATGCTAGAAAACATATATTAAAATAAATAAAAGAAAATATTTGAAGCAATAAATTAAGAAAAGAAGTCTTATGAGGCTATTCAAACTTTACCTTAGTTGTTTATTGCTAGTAAAAAAAATCATCCTTAGTTATACAATTTGTAAACTTTTACAACCAGTTCCATTTTCTTGATCTCATCTCCCTCCTGTGCCCAGTACAACCTGGGCTGCAGGTTCTTAATCTCTGCTCCTCCAGCGTAGCTCCTCCCACTGCTCTGCCTGTCTCAAGAGGCTCTTTCTGCCTGAATGCCATGCACTATCACAGTTCAATGCTACATGGAAAGTTTCACCTGCCACATTTTCGGTGGAATCAATCCAAAGCACCGCCCATATGCCAAGGCTTGCTATGCCCTGCTCTCTGCACATTGCCTGCTGTAGAACAGGCTCTGAAGCTTACGCCACGTCTGAAGGAACGGAGATGGGGTTGTGTGGCAGAGTCCTCCTATGTTTACTGTTGCAGAAACAGGCTTCGAAGCTTTGAACACCGCATTTTCATTTCATCTCCACAAGAACCCTTTGTAGTACATTTTACCCTTAAATTTCAACTAAGGACCCTGGAGATGGGGGAATGAACAACTGGCCAGCAGGTCACACTTCGTTCAAGCAGAGAAGCTTGCACATGAGCCACACTCTCTCCAATGCTCATGCTCTCATCCCCAAACTGAGCAAGCATTTCATAGATAGGATGGAGATGCCACACTTTTCTATTTCTCTTCATCGGACTAGATACCAGGACACAGTGGTCAGATTCTTGGTTTTACTATTTATCGTCGCTATGCACTTGACTAACTTTCACAGGACTGAGCATCACATCCTTTAGAAGGTATTTCCTAAACCCCCAGTCCTAATAAAATGCCTTTTCTGTGTCTTCCTATTACAGTCTGTAAATATCACTAGTATTATATTCAAATAATCAGATCAATATTTATTAACCCTTTCTACTATGCTATAGCCAGTGCATGGGACACAGTAGATACTTCATTAAATGTTCATTAAGTTAATAATAGAGAGGAGATTAAGGCTTTTTACCCTGTGTAGTGCTTACTTTTCTGACCGAGAAAGAAGTGCTATGTCAGAGATGGCCTAAGCATGACACAGGTACTGCCATTTCTACTTCTCTGTATCCTTAACAGACATTGAGAATCAATTGCCTATCTCATCTTTGACACCCTAAAAAATTCCTTCTCATTGAAAGATGTACTTACTAGCCATGAAATTATTACCATCCAGATTCTAGACATCCAGTTCTTGGCATTCTCAGAGCCTGGTCTCTCTCATTTAAGGAAGTATGGAAGTACAAGATCCTCTCTCAAGGTGAAATACGTGGCAGTGATGGATGACATTCTCGCCACTATGTCACCCCTGAATTTTCATCACAGCATTCCTGATTTGACAAGTGATTTACCATCTTGGACCAGGGAAGGACTGATGGATGAATTGGTCTTCTGTGCATGGCTGTTGGGCAGGAAATTAATAAGAATGCCGGCTGACATGATCTATGGGACTGTAAGCTCATTATGTCTGATTAACTTCCAGCCTTTCACTCCCCTCTGACAGCTACTGGGCCTCAGGGTTTCCAATAGCAACCATTTCCCTTCCTCTAATTGATTGCTTGGGTCTCCTGTCATGAAACCAGACCCTCCCACAGACTTGTCAGGGTGAGGGACCATTCCGCATCGTATTACCTTCTCCTCTCTGGCAGTAGGAAGGTGAGTTCCTGCTTTGTCCTAGTGGCGTTGACAGTTGAAGCCCTTTGAACTTAGAAAACAAAATGTGAAGGGGTCAATTCAGTCCAGATGATCAGGTCCTCTTAAAAAAGTTTTTTGAAGATTTATTTATTTTATTATTTTATGTGTGCAAGTGTTTTGACTACATGTATGCGTGTGTACCCTGTATGAGCCTGGTGCCAATGAAAGTCAGAAAAGAGTGTTAGATCCCCTGGGACTAGAGTTACAGACAGTTGTGAGCTGTCGTGTGTGTGCTGAGGATCAAACCCCGGTCCTCTACAAGAGCAGCCAGTTCTCTTAAGTGCCGAGCCAACTCCCCAGCTCTAATGGAATTACTTTTATTAAACAAACACAAAGTGACCAGTTTATGGAATTTTCATATATGTGCACTACTGGACTTTGTGCCTCCAAAGCTTTTATCAGACCCTTACTGTAAGCGTTCAGTGTGGAGACGACAAGAGACGTCAGAGGGTAGGTTGCTAAAACAAGGAAGAATGAACTTATTTCACAGGCCTTTTCAACATACAAACAGAAGTACAAAGTCAGGCCCTAAAGCATATATCCAATGAAATCTAAATGTTAGTATTTATGTTCACATGTACACATTACACACACACACACACACACACACACACACACACACACAAAGGATACATACTCTTCAGGTAGCTACTGTATCTTAAAACTAGACTAAGTCTCCTTTGTTATGCTGAACACCCTGCTCTGCTCCCCCTAAAACACAGTTCCTCAACACTACCCCCTACTGTCTCCATCATTAAATCACTCCCTCTCAGTAGAAGCCAAAGGTTGGGTCAGAGTATCTTCTCCAACAGCTTTTCTGCCTAGGTCTTTTGTTTGCTCGCTTGTTTGTTTGTTTATAAAAGAGTTTCAAACTGAACATACAGTATACTTCTTGTCAAACAGTTTTAGTTTCTTGCCTTGCAATCTTATGCCTTCTCACTCTATGAACCAAGGACTTCCAGGACTTTGGAAAGAAGCATAACACCTTCCCAAGGTGACTTCCAGTTTGTCCTTCCTGGTGCCTTCATTGCCAGCCTTCAGTTCCATAAGCCAGTCTTTTCCAATTTCTTTCTCATTCTTTCACTTATTGTATATCTGTCTTTAGTTCTCATCGATTCCCTATGGCTATCTTAATCTTTCATTTACCACTTATCTATCGTCTGCTTTTCTGTTTGTTCTCTATCTAAATCTATGAGATCATAGGAAGCAGGCTGAATTAACCACAGGCTGAGTTAATCATGAAGCATCCTGATTCTGTAAAGCCAAGGGCCTGGATCTGGAATTCAATGGGAGGAACCATACAAACCTATTGCAAAGAGAAAGAAGAGAGGAGGGACAGACAGACAAACAGACAGACAGACAGACACACACAGAGGAGTGGGAGGGAGAGAGAGAGAACCCCAGCTTACTACAATTTACATTTAAAATCCTACGGATTATTAACATTCTAAGTACCGACGTTGAAATATTTATAAATCAAGATTCAAATATACGTTCTGTTTAATTTTTAGTATATTGGCTATAGTAACTCACACGCACACATGGTTATATTTTTATGAAATGAAAGAAAAGAAAGAGTTATTCAAGGAGTCAGCTTTGCTCTCCCTGTAGTCAGCTTTTAAAGATATTTCTCAATTGTTGGCGGTGTGTCTGTGGGGAGTGGGAACATGTAGCTTCTGGCTCCCCCCCGAAAAAAACATGGTGACTTGTAGGAAATGAGTTTCATAAAAAATTTCCAGAGTATTTTTTTTTTTTTTTTTGGTTTTTTCGAGACAGGGTTTCTCTGTGGTTTTGGAGCCTGTCCTGGAACTAGCTCTTGTAGACCAGGCTGGTCTCGAACTCACAAAGATCCGCCTGCCTCTGCCTCCCGAGTGCTGGGATTAAAGGCGTGCGCCACCACCGCCCGGCTGTATGTTATGGTTTTAATGCCAGTGTTGCTCGAAATCTGTGTGTATCAACAGATTTATGTTGTATAATACTCAATGTTGATAGTATTAAGAAGTGGGTGCTTTGGGGACTGACTGAGTTTTAAGAACTCCATTCTCACGAGTGGGATCTGAGAGCTCCCATATCATGCCCTTGATGTCTTCATTATAAAGGGGGAAGCAAGAAGGTTCAGTCATTGAAGCCGAGAGCAAGAACCTCCAGATCCCGAATCTACTAGCATCTTGGTCTTCGATTTCCCAGATTTCAGAACCATGAGCAATACATTCCCATTGTTTATAAATTACCCTGTCTAAGGTACTTCATGATAACAGCCTGAATGGCTTGAGACAAGGTATATGCTTGTATACATATGTATTTGCATGTATGTCTTGATACATAGGAACTGGCATCTATACTTGCCACACGCATGTACCACAGGAACAGTTGTGGTCATGAAGTCAACGGCAGAAGGTTCCTACAGACTAAGGTCCACCTGATTTGATTTAGAGTTGAGGGAGCTAACGCCAGGTGAGGCTGGGTGACATTTTGGAGAGCAGGCAGCTTTTGAGTGCCTGAGCTTCACGTCTCACGAAAGTCCTCAACTCGGTTTGAGCTAAGAGGTCTTCCAAGGACCTAGGCTATCTTCTGTAATGAGTTGTCTGGGAGCTGGGTCTGCAGCTCCAACCTCCACACCCTTCAGAGATGCAGAGAGCCCCTGTTTCTTGCACCCTCTCATCAAGATTGCTCTTTTCACACCTATCCCATTCACAGGGTGCTCCCCCATGCTCCCCTTTAAGCCGCATTGTTATTACACCAGGAAATTGGAAGTTCTCATGCCAAGATTGCTGTGCTCAAATTGTAAAGCCAGATAGCTGTGAACACAGGGTGTCTGTGCTGAGAGGAGGTGGGACAGAAGGAGAGGGGAGGAGAGGGAGAGAAGCTGTAAAGAAGAAGGGAGGAGCACGGACAAAGAGGAGAAGATAAAGATAGGGAGTTGTAGAGAAAGTCCAAAGGCTTTTATTAATTTATTAATTAATTTTAAAAAGCTTATTTTAAAACAGTAATTGAGTTACATTATCTAGCATGTTCAGTATAATTTTCTTTGATTTCTAGATTTCCTTTTAGTGGAAGTATCACATACTCAAGACCATATACACAGAGACACAATTTCGTTTTTATTGTCAGGCATTTTAGTATATTGACACTTTGAAAAGGAAGAAAGGAGAGGAGATGGGAGGGTGAGAAGACAGGAAAATTCAGAGCTGGATACAGGATGCAGAGGAGCAGAACAGGAGCGTGGACCATGATGGGGCCCCAGGAGATGCTTGGATGCTTGGACTGTGGCAACAGGATAAAGATGGAGTTCTGTGACTTGTCCTCAGCAGTGAATAGGGCCAGAGCTCTTATAAAGAGACAGCCTTCCCTGCCTTGCCTTTATACTTCTCTCCCTCTTCTCTCTCTCCTCCTCTTCTTCTCACCCCTGACCTCCCCTCACCCCCACCAGATACAAAGAGAAATGGCACAAACTGAACCTTCCTGACTCACTCCTGTGCTGTCTTCCATCACTAAAGGAAGAAGTTGACATCCAGAGTTACTGCTTGTCTGAATTTATCTAAAAAACCAAAAAAAAAAAAAAAAAAAAAAAAACCTGTGTTTTTTCAGAGCTCAGTGTGATCATAGCCAGGGATTTTTTGGCAAAGATTTTTATCTTCACAGTGTGTTCTGTCTACTAATGGGCCAAGGGGCTGGTGGAGCACAGTGTCCATCCACAGAGCAGGGAGTGGGGATGGAAAAGGAGAGGAGGGGCGGGCAAAGGCCTTTGGAAATTGGGACGCCACGTGAGCCATTGGAAGTTACATTAAACAGGGAGAACTGTCAAAGTCCTGGCACTGAAGAGAAATCTAATACTGGAGCTTCAAGGCAGAGCAACTTAGAAGTTCAGGGCAGGGAAAATAAAACATGACATCTGATACAGGGAAATGTTTTTGACCTGGACAATAAAATAAAATTAGCCTGCACTGCATGTTGAGGATGGAAGCCTCTAAAGAAAGAGAGTTTTGGCAATGGTGAGGGACTCAGCTTTATGTAATGGAAAAAGTTAACCACATTTTGGTGCAGAGACTGCAGGCTTTGAGTTCAGGGCGACAGTTTCAAATGCCTTTATTAAATCCCCGCTTATCACAGCAGTGGCCAATTCAACATGTCCTCATGTTCACACCTTCTCTCTTTGTCTCCCCTCCTGTCACCTATCCGTCCTTCCTAGAGTAATTTCCTCCAGGAACTTTGTCTCTGGTCCCGTTCTGGCGAACTGGTTAAGATAGTTGACTGCAGAAGAAGTCCCGGGCTGTGTCGCTCGGATGGATTCTGGGTGTTACTCTCTAGAGCAATGGTTCTCAACCTTCCTACTGCTGCAATGCTTTTATACAGTTCCTCATGTTGGGGTGACCCACAGCCATAAAATTATTTTTGCTACTACTTCCTAACTGTAATTTTGTTACTGTCGTGAATCATAATGTAAATATTTTGGGAGATAGAAGGTTGCCAAGGTGGTTGTGAGCCACATGTGGAGAACCACTGTTCTAGACTCTGGTCTTCAAGATCCTAATTTCCAACTTGGGACACACTTCTATCACGAGACACTGAAAATTTTTTATTAAATTTCAATCAGTTTTTTCCATTTTGTCATTTCAGGTTCCTTTAATTGTTCACCAATAGGCAAAGAATTTATGTTTTATACTGGTGAAGATAACAGGCTCTGGATACGAAGAGACACCAGGCTTATGGCTATAGAATGGAAATAGGGCACAATATGCCAGAAACCGAGGGGATTCATCAAAATGATCCTTGATACATCCATGCCTGGTCAAAGTCACAAGGCACCTGAAGGCACCAAGGTCTCAGAATCCCCAGGGATAAAGTACAACAAGAATGCACCCTGGGTCAGTCAATGTGTTGGTTAGGTGCAAGGGAACCTATAGCAATGTTGCAGAGGCGGGTGTGAGTGCTGGTTGAGTTTTGAGACAGCTGTGCTGCACCAGCGTAGCTCTTTAGATTTACAGCGTAGTTGCTAGCCACCTCCTTGGAGGAGCCAAACATACTGGAATTCAAGGACAAACCTGAATGATGCGAAGAATGGGCTCTATCAGTTACGTCCTGTGAGCCTGGCCATCACTCTCAGCATCATTACCGACTGTGGCTGTTTTGACAGACAGTCCAATCCACAGGCAGCAGTGCCGTTTAAACCAACAAAGCCCAGAAAGGCCTGTATTTGAATAAGTCATCCCCATGGGGCTATCTATGCTTGATCAGGAGGATGGAGATTCAGAAAGCATCTTCTTTCATTTGCCTTCTGGGACAGTAGTTCTAAGATGCCTTCTAGAAGGCTCCTTAGGAGTCCTGGGGAGGTAAAGAGTTACTCTTCTTCAGTGGGGATCAGCTCGGGCATCTTTCTGCTGACTTGCTCTGTGAGTTTCGCTTGCTGCATCTCACTCTTGCTCCTAGAAATCACTTCAAAACGAAGCACCTGCACACGAGCCTCTGCTTTAGGCCTGTTTGGGGACTCTCTTGAGGGAAGTATAGTTTGAGCATCGTCCTCTAGTGGCGCTGAGTAGTCTTAGCATGACATTTTAAAGTAATAATAGTGTTAGATTTCCATCTAGTATGACACTATCTTTTAGTGAGGATGCTTAAAATTTGCCCACTACTTTATGCCAAGGCAGGCGAGTAATCCTCAGACTCTTCCATATTGAGTGTTGTTATGTACATAATATATCAATTCATAAGACATAATAATTTGTATGATATATAAAATGAGTTTATGTTATATATAATATATAAGTATATGTTTTATATATTTACTAATAAATATTATGTATCTTATAGTTAAAAGTTTACTGATAGGAAACAGTTAAGACTATAGAATTTCATGTATTAAAATAAATAACACTAGTTCTATAATCATTGTTGAAAATTATCTATAGTAGACTATTAAGTAATTTTTGATACTATAACATTGAATGAAAAGTAAGAATAATATGCTATGTTAGAGTGAATACAACTCTAAAATTACTGGCAAGATAGCAGAAGCGGCTACTATTCTAAGTGGGAGCTAAAGGACAGACATATATTTAAGCTTTTATCTAATACTTAAAACAACATAAAAACAATATAAAACCATAAGTAAGTTAAACACACAATTTCTGGTGCTGAAAAACCTGATATAATTGAAATTTCATTGTGCCTGTCTTTTCCACCCAGTTGGGAACATGCAGGGCTTTGTTCTTTCATTTGGGGAGAGTCACACCATATTAATAATAACAGCCCATTCTCTCAGGAGATCTGGGAGCAAAGGCACCCGGCTGTGGAATGCTGGGCCCTGCCCCTGCCTGCAAGGCATTCTGAGAACTTTCCCCTGGAAGCTGCAGGACCAATGAGAGTCTGCCTGTTTTCATATTTTCCTCAAATGCATGTAACTTACTAAAGCTTAAAGACTTACATTTGTAAAAGCCATTAGTGTCGATTAATGCAGACAAATGATTGAGATTGGGACATTGGGAGGTGCCGTTCCACACCTTGTACCATTTATGGACAGGAAATGAGGAACAATTAGGTTGGTGAGGCTGGGAGGCAGGCCCTCCCTCCCCCCAGCCCTGCCTTCATAGGGTCAGCTTCAGGAAAGTTCCATGGGAATGTAATGGGAGAAGAGGCTGGGCCAAAGTAGGCAGATGGGAGCCACAGGCAGCAATGATGGCCAAAGCAGATTTCTCAGCCAGCCACCCCATATCCCATGTCACTGACAATAACAATGACATGTTTGATTTGTGTGACTCTCTAGCTATGCTTTGGTTTCTTGCAACTGTCTTGGGAAAGCACTCATGCATCCTTCTACAAATTTTATTTGATTTTTATCATCATTATTATCATGTGTGTATGACATCTCTGTGTGTTTGTATGCCACCACTTATATGTAGAGGTCAGAAGACAATTTTGCATAAATAATTCTCTCCCTCTACCTTTGTTTAGGTTACAGGTATCAGGTCATTGGGATTATACAACAAGCACTCACCCACTGAGTCCCCTTGCTGGCCCCAATTTCTTGGCAATAAATATATTTTCTGAGCACAAAGTCTGTTCAAGGTACTCCGTGTTGAGTGGGGAATAATTGTGGCCATCATGAAAGTCAATCTAGGCAATTTTAAAGTTATGTGGCAGTGAATGGAGCCTATGGGACAATGGAAGTCTACCTAAACCCAATCTTAGGTATGGTAGAATTGTAGGTGACATCCAAGATAGGACAGGATAGATAAGTAGAAATGTCCATTCAAAAGATGAAGGAACTCATTTAGATTTAAATCACCCAGTTATATCACCTAGAAATAAAGTAGACACCAATAACAGTTCTTAGAGGAAAAGAACAGAATGGAAATTTCTTTTTCATTTAAATTTTTGTAAAAAAAAAAAAAACTTCAGGGTCCTTTGCTTAGCTCTAAAGGACATGCATTAGTTAGTTACCTTTTCTATCGCAGCAAGAAAACACCACGACTGAGGAAACTTGCAGAAGGAAGGGTTTATTTGAACTTCTGAGTCTAGAGGGCTGAGAGTCCATTATGAAGAGGACGGATGACAGCAGGGAGCAGGCTAGAGTGGAGTACTCACATCTTGAACTGCAAGCAGGAAGTAGAGAGTGAACTAAGAATGACTTGAGATTTTGAAACATTAAAACCCGCCTCTGATGATGTACTTCCTCCAGCAAGGCCACACCTCCTATGCCTTTCCCAAACATTGCCATTAACCAGGAACCAAGTACTTTGTTTGTTTATTTATTTATTTATTTGTCATTCAAACCACCACAGATCAAATATTTTGATTCTACAAAGCCATGAGCTTCAAGGACTCTTGGTCTCGTGGAGAAAGTTAAAAACCATAGGCAGAGAAGAAGTTCTAAAATGATGCTCTACACAGCAGGAATAAGACATTCCTCTAGGTTTAGTGTAGTATTTGAGTATGACTAGGTTATTGGATTAGAAGGAAACCTATTTGAACAGTGTCTTACATTATGAGGCAAGGGCAGGGCCATTCTTAGAAGCAAGTCTTCATGACCACAGCATCACAGCCTACCGCTCCCTTGTGAATTTTGTTTTAGCTGAAATGCTCCATTGCAGTGGCATGCTGTCCTTGCTGGAAGTTTTCTCTCCTCTTTTAATGAGCTCTGCTAAATCCAACACTCATCTTCCATCAGCCAGCTAATGTGAATAATCACTTGGTTCGTTTGCTAGTTAAACTGCTATCTGGACTGGAAAATTTGATAACTCGTTGAAGCATGTGCTAGATTAGATAACTGTTCAAAGCAGTCTTATCAAGGGTGGAACACAAATATCTTTAATTCAAGAGTATGGAACAAAGATAAAATATTTGGCTGAGCGTAAGGCCAAGAGTAACCCAAGCACTGATGATGCAGGGGGTGGCATTTTCCCCTTTAAATGGAGAAACCTGTTACTTCATACGCGTGAATTGTGGCTAGGTAACACTAGGCACTAGATGCTCTTATTTTCCATGAGAAGCTAGAGTACCTGTGTATGTGTACGTTTAATCACAATAAGTAGCTTTCAAAATACACTCTGTGAAGCAATCACAGTCTTCAGATCAGATCTTCCACAGACCAACTGTTTACAACTGCAGCCTTCATAACACTAACTAAAGCTGGGGAGCACATTCCTAAGCATTTCATGCACAGAACTAATTTAGCCCTCTCAAGAAATCTTTGTAAGAAAATATAGCAATGACATCCACTTCACAAATAACAATGAGAGATAGAGAAGGCAAAGAGTTTTGCAAGAATGTCCAGGTAGCTTGAGGCAGACCCAGAATGACTCAATAGTTTGTCTTCTAAATATTTGTATTCTTATAGATGTTCTTATATTTACTATGGATCACGTCTGGATAAAACCTATGTGAGTAGAAAATTTGAATAAAACCACATTTAATATACCCAAGTTACTGAACATCAAAGGTTAGCCGGATAGAATGTATCAGAAAGGGCTAGCTAATGATTGCATGGCCTATTGAAGCTGAGGTTCATTGCAGTTGCTTGGCATTACAAAAGCCATCTCCTCTCAAGCATCTCTAGCTAAGGAAAAGATGAATATTCAAAAGTCAAAGTGCGGCTTCTTCTCTTAAATACATATTACTCTCATACTCTTGTAAAACTGAAAACTACTGGGTTGAGTCATAAGTCAAAGACAGTTGAGGGACATGACTTAGGGTGAGACATGAGACAGTGAGAATGATTTGGAAGAAGTAGCAGTTAAGCTGGGTTTTGGAAAAAATAAGAAAGCTTTAGACAAGAGGATTTGAAATTAGAGGATAAGAGATAAAGCGGGGGATCATGGACTGAGATGAAATATAATTGCACCCTGCATGGCAATATCACTCATATTGCTAGAGTGAAGTAGTAATACATGTGGAAGATTCAAGTATAGAAACTTCCTTAGGCCACTCTTCCAATGTAACCGACAGGTAGCAGTGTGATTTGTTTCTGCTGAGGCCAGAGAAAGCCCTTACTTGCATTCTCTCTGGGCTGTAAAGAGAAATACTGGGGGCAGCTGGCAAGCATGCAAACTAAAGGGAAGTAACTTAATTTCCTGTCTTATCAACCTCCACTGGCTTGCAGAGAAGGAATTCCAGTTGGAAAGCCAGATGTTCTCATATAGAAGCAGGGGGTGAGGAGATGTGTGCAATCAGGAGGTGTCTATAAAACAAGTTGAAGATTGGAAGCTGTGGAGGCATGTAATCAAAAGGAACATTTGAAATCAATTGGCCCAAATAAACCTGCAGATTTTTCCCAGGAGCAGAATGGAATGCTCATCTAGAGGGTTCTCTCCTCACAAAAAGACTATGTCCAGACCGCAGAAACAGTACTCTATCATAAGAAAAGGTTGTTTGTGGTATTGTTTATTCTAGAGACCACTCTTTGTACTGACTAAACAAGTCAGCTTCCCACTTTAGTCTTCACAGACATGCAATAGATATTATTACTTCAATGATATTATAGTGGCCATATAATTTGGTAAGATGTGGATGTAGCAATGTAAGTACAGTATTGCTTTAGAAGTGCGGACCTCTTCTTTATTCTCACTGGTGTATAATTTGTTTTTTTGCTTGCTTTAAGTGCTCTGGGATCTAACCATTGCTTCTGTCTGTTTCCTATCTCTGCTTCCTTCCAATATGTCCTGTGGAAATCCACCCAAACATGATAAGGATAGACAAGCACAAAGACAGCATGGGATGAGGGGAAAAAGAATGAGTTTACATGGGAAATCAATTAGTTGTAATTACCAGTTGTGGAATTGAGTGACCATCTCTGCAACAAAGATGGATTCAAAAACTTCAGTGGGCAAAGATTGTTGTTCTGTGATCTTGCTAGCAAAATATAAATACTCATTTATCCCCAGTCAATATGGCTATCTGAGCCAGCCAGGGGTTCCCCAAAGCAGTGTAGAACTCTCCCTTCTTCTCCAACCACATCATCCGTGGTACCTGCCGTGTTGACATCTTCGTCTATCTGAATCTCTGCTGTTCTAGATCTGACTGTCTAGATCCTTTACTGTGCTGTGGGGCAGAAAGGCAAGCTTTACTTTTATAGTGTCATTCCATGTATTTTCCCATAACATCTGACTCAACGCCATAGACTAGTATGTTCTCCTGAGGGATGTAGTAATATTTCAATTATATTTTAATAAATAAAGCTTGCCTGAAGATCAGAATGCAAAACAGCCACACTAATCAGCCATACAGGCCAGGCAGTGGTGGCATACACCTTTAATCCCAGCAGCCACACTAGTTAGTTATAGAGGCCAGGTTGGTGGTGGTGCACACTTTTAATTCCAGCATGAGAGAGGAATATAAGGTGGGATGAGAAAGGAAATCACTCTCTTTCAGTCTGAAGGTTTCATAGTGGTAAGAGCTCTCTAGTGGCTTGGCTGCTTTGCTTTTTGCTATATGTGGCACCACAGCTTCGAAACCTATTCAGGTTTTTAATGAGCAACTGTTTTGAGTTTGGAAAAGGCTGATTTGGTAATTAGACATTTGCTAGAAGTTATGGCTGTCATGGGTTTACTTATACAAATAAAGACAGACAATGGTCCAGCATATGCCTCTAACAATAAAAGTTTTTGCTTATTATAATATAAAGCATTTTACAGGTATATCACACAATCCTACAGGCCAGGCAGTTACAGAATGGTCAAATCAAACTCTAAAATATATGTTAAAAAAAAATAGAAAGGGATGAGCCCCCAAAATAGATTTCATAAAATTTTATTAATTTTGAATTTTCTAAATGCTAATAAGAAAGGAACAACAGCTGTGGAGAGACATTGGATAGTAGAAAAAAATTATAGAATTAAATTAGCTAATATACTTTAAAGATGTATTGACCTCAGAATAGAAACCAGGACATGTTTTGAGTTGGGAAAGTGGTTTTTCTTTTCTTTCCATGGGAAAAGAAAAGCTATGGATACCATCAAAATTGATAAAGATTCAATTTTAAAAAGAGACACCTCTTAATTAGAAGAGATGATAGTTCATCAAGCAGCATGGCCATTTAATCTAAACTAACCTATAAAACTAACACATGCTTTTCATTTGATAAGATATAACTTGTCAAAAGAGAATCTCTCCAAAGTTAGGGTTGGGGAAGGGTTTTGTTTTTGTCTTTTCAGGAGAACAAAGGCATCTAGCTAAAGAATCTGAAAACTACTGGACAAATGAGACATGAGAAGAAAAAGGACAAATCATTCAGAAAAAAATGCTCCGAGCAAAAGAGTAAATTGCCCTATTGGCATATCACATTTTTCTAACAGGATCAAATTTCATAAATCTTCCCAAATATTTGTTTCTGCTAGTCTCTATAGACATACACTGCAAATAGTTTTTTTGTAGTCCCAGTCCAACTAAAGATGAAAGTTGGCTTTAGAGTAGAAGTTATTGTTTATAGGTTTTCCTTATATTAGTTATAGCTTTCTTTTTTATTTTAGACAAAAAGGAGAAATGTAGTAGTGATATTTCATTAGCATTTTAATAAATAAATCTTGCCTTATTATTAGAATGCAAAACAGCCACACTAGTCAGCCATACAGGCCAGGCAGGGTGCACACACCTTTAATCCCAGCAGCCACACTAGTTAGCCATAGAGGCTGGGCATTGGTGGCGCACTAGTAATAGCTCTCTTTCGGTCTGAAGATTTCATAGAGGTGAGAGCTCTCTAGCAGCTTGGCTGGGTTTTATTATTCATGCTACAGAAGGGGTTTCCCCCCCTTCGAGAATAGATAAGAAAGTAGATGCTCAGAGTCTGAAAAACAGTCACAGATGCTGTTCCTAATCCAGAGTTACCATTTTAAAAAGAGATGAGCAGACCATACATGAGCTCTGTGAACCACATGGAAAAGATAGATAAACCATGGTGCATTAACATTTGAGTCATTGCTTTTCTACGCAGAGTTTCCCTCACTTTTCTTAGGGTGGAACATCATCTGCAAAATGCTAAAAACTGGCTCTTCTATTTTGCAACCAGATTCAAGGAAAATATGTATTTTTGGCCAAGGTAATTGAGTTACTAAGGTTCCTATGAAGCCTGAGGTAGGAGAAAGTGTACTTTTTTACCTCCCAGCCCAAAACATGCCACTTATACCCCTCCCTTCTTTCATCCATCCATCAGCTTTCATTATAAGCCTGCACTGCACCGTCTACTACGGTAAGTGCTGAGCTTAGTGCACAGAGTAAATAACAGATACCTCCACATCACTAAACTAGAGGAGAGGGACATCAAACAACAAACAATGTAAATAAGTTCAATGGAACCAGACAGATGCCATTTTCACCTGGACCAAAGGAGGATGTGGAGTACACTTTGGGACTGGCTAGGCTACTTTAAAATTGGAGGCTACAGGAAATCTCTTTGGAATGACAACTTTTGAACCATCAATGAATTACAGTCAATTCTTGCTGTTTGTGGAGTTTCAGTCTACAAAGTTGTTGTGAACAACATGTTAGCACACACTAAAAATTTCTCTTAGGAGAAACACAAGGTTAGCCTGTAAGCCTTTAGCCACAGTTAATTCACCACATTGTTCCATGTGTGTTTTTGTTCAAACACACCTTATTATAGTGTGTGGATTCATTAACATTGAACTCAGAGCCCGCAGCACGGTGACTCATACCTGAAAGCTCATCCATCTCACCTTCATAATCAGCCACATCACAGGTTTCTTGCATGTAGGTACACTGTAAAATACTTCAACTCTAGCTGAGACAGTTTAAAAGACAAAATCACCCATGGAAAGCACAAAGATTTGGACACTATGACACTATTGGCACTCCAAAAGACACTTGTGCACAATATGAAGGTGAAATAAGAAATCTGAGCATTACTCTGGTCCTCTTCAATCGGAGATGTGCACACTGGTCACCTGACACGTCCCTGCCCTGCACACTGCCTCGAATGATTATAAAGGGCATCTGAAAGGACTGACTGAGGCTACAACCCCATTCTAGGGAGCTGGCAAATTCTCAACTGAGTAATCAATGAAATAATGAGCCTGAAATGTACTTAGCCTGTTGGGTGATGGTGGATGTCCTAGAAGACACTCTTGGTAGAAGACACACTCCTGGTCCCAACTCTAGATTTTTCAGTAGCTTCAAGTCTATGTTTATTCTATGCCTCTGTCCCAAGCACTCTGGTCCAAGACTTTCCTCTGAAGCCACTCACGTGCTACTGAGTGAGGTAAAGGAAAGAGTGAGAAAAGCCAGGCCCAGAAGCAGAGGACCTTTCCCCTCCAGGAGTTTGGGGCCTGCAGACAGTCAGTTGGGATTTCCTGAACACCTTTGCATTTGGCGTTCTGATCCCAGCCACTGTGTACAGGCATAAATTGTGACTCACTTCCACCTCACCCCCGACTCTCTGACTTCCTTGCTCTTGAACATGGTCCAAAACAAATTAGCAAACTTCTTTTCTGATTTGCAACTTGTTCCAAAGAGCACCGTGCTGCTCACTGAGTAACTCCAACCAGACAGTTAAGAGCAACTTTATATTGTCTTCGAACCAGAACCCCCCTCACCCCACCACACACACACACACACACACACACACACACACACCACCACCACCACCACCACCACCACCACCACCACCACCATGGGCAATGCAATATCATTTTTTTTCCAATGAAAATTGCAGGAACTTTTGAAAAAGGTGTTTGGAAAGTAGTGATTACAGAAAACAGGACCCAGCAATACAGTCTGGCTACGTACTAGAGGAAATCTTTGGGTAGGAAAAACTGACCAATGACATCTAGATCTGTTGGAAAATGCTTCATTGATATTCATGCAATGGTGAAATCATCCAGCCAAGCATATCTTAGATTATATCCCCACCATTAAATGGCAGGTGAATGAATTCTGAGACAAAATAAAATAATTTATTCTTTATTCACATACATTAGATTTTATTTATTGGAGAAATAGATTCTTCTTATACAATATATATCAATTATGGTTGTCCCTCCCCCCAAATCCTCCCAGATCCTACCCCCAAATCCATAGCTTTTCTTTCCCTTGTTCATAAAATAAACAGGCATCTAAAAAGATAAAACAACACAAACCAGAATAGGAAAGCAACAACAACAACAACAACAACAACAAACCCAAATCAGAATAGGACAAAAACAAACAGGAACAAAACAGAGCCAAAGAAAAAAGCACATAGGCTCAGAGACACATGTGTTCTCTCTCTCTCTCTCTCTCTCTCTCTCTCTCTCTCACACACACACACACACATCCCATAAAAAACTCAAACCAGAAACCATAATATATAATCAGAAGACCTGTATGGAGGAAAAAAAAATAACAACAACAAAGCAACAACCCCCAAACCAGACAATGAATTATGAGACAGAAAAAACCCACCAATAAACAAGTCTTCTAAAACTACTACTGAATTTGTTTATCGTTGGCTGTGTTGCTGGGCATGAGACCTCCCTTTAAACGTGGACCTCCCAGTGAAACTTCATTGCAGAAAACTAATTTTTCCTTTGTGAGTGGTTGTCGGTTGAAGATAGTTTCTGGGTTAGGGATAAGTGCCTATGGCCACTTCCCCTCTCAGTGCAGGAATCCATTCTGCCCTAGGTCTGTCCAGTCCCTGTGCGTGCATGCTGCCAGTCTCTGTGAGAGTTCATAGTGTGTCAGTCTTGCTGAGTCTAGAAGGCCTTGTTTCCTTAATGTCTTGCATTCCCACTGGCTCTTACAATCTTCCCACCTCCATTTCTGCAGGGCTCTCTGAACCCTTAGAGGAGAAATTGGTTGAAGGCCTCCCATTTAGGACTGAGTGTTCTGAGGTCTTTTATTTTCTTCTCTATTCCCAGCTGTGGGTCCTTATTTGTTTCCATGTACTGCAGGAGGAAGTTTCTCCGAAGACGACTGAGCAAGGTGCTCATCTATGGGAATAGCAGAATGTCCTTAGGAGTCATTTTAATGCTTTGTTCCTTTGGCATAGCAATAGTATTGGGGTTTTCTCTAGGTCCCTGGCCTATCTAGTCTTAGTTTCTTGACCACATGAGCCTTGTCAGGCATGGGTTCTAGCTCATGCAGTAGACCTTCAATCCAATCAGGGAGGTTCCATCTCATGGAGTGGGCCTTAAATTCAGTTAGTTAGCCATTGGTGATTTGTAATCTGATTTTCTTTGCTTTATGTTTAAAAACCACCAATGAGTGAGTACATGTGGTAATTGTCTTTCTGTGTCTGGGTTACCTCACTCAAAATAATGTTTTCTAGCTCCATCCATTTTCCTGCAAAATTCAAGCTGCCATTATTTTTTTCTGCTGTGTAGTACTCCATTCTATAAATGTACCACATTTTTCTTATCTGTTCTTTGGTCAAGGGCATTTATTGTTTCCAGATTCTGGATATGACAAATAATACTGCTATGAACATAGTTGGGCACATGTCCTTGTGGTAAGATTAAACATCCTTTGGGTGTATACCCAAAAGTGGTATTCCTGGGTCTTGAGGTAGATTGTTTCTCTAATTTTCTGAGAAATTGCCATATTGATATCCAAAGGGGCTGTACAAGTTTGTACTCCCACCAGCAATGCAGGAGTGTTCTCTTTACCCCACATCCTCTCCAGCATAAGTTGTCATCAGTGTTTTTTATCTTGGCCATTCTTACAGGTAGAAGATAGAATCTCAGAGTTGTTTTGATTTGTATTTCTCTGATGCCTAAGGATGTTGAGCACTTCCTTAAGTGTCTTTCAGCCATTTTAGATTTTAGATATCTGGGTCTTCAATTTGGTTTGATTGGTTCTCCTGTCTGGTTTTATGCCAATACCAGGCTGTTTTCAGTACATAGCTCTGTAATAGAATTCAAAGTCAGGGATTGTGATGCCTTCAGAAGTTCCTTTACTGTACAGGATTGTTTTGGCTATCCTGGGTTTTTTTGTTTTTCCATATGAAGTTGAGTATTGTTCTTTTGAGGTCTGTGAAGAATTTTTCTGAGATTATTTTTTTTAATGGGCATTTCATTGAATCGGTAGATTGCTTTTGGTAACATTGCCATTTTTACTATGTTACTTCTACCTACCCAAGAACATGGGATATCTTTCCATTTTCTGGTGTCTTCTTCAGTTTCTTTCTTCAAACATTTAAAGATCTTATCATACAAGTGTTCTGCTTGTTTGGTTAGAGTTACTCCGCGATACTTTATGTTATTTGTGGCTATTGTGAAGGTTGATGTTTTTCTGATTTCTTTTTCGGCCCATTTATCATCTGTGTAAAAGAAGGCTACTGATTTTTTCGAGTTCATCTTGTATCCTGATACATTACTGAAAGTGTTTATGAGTTGTATGAACTTCTTAGTAGAATTTTTGGAGTCACTTATGTAAACTACCATATCATCAGCAAATTGTGAGATTTTGACTTCTTTTCTGATTTGTATTCCCTTAATCTCTTTTTGTTGTCTTATTGCTCTAGCTAGAACCTCAAGAACTGTATTGAATAGATATGGAGAGTGTAGACAGCCCTGTCTTGTTCCTGATTTCAGTGGGATCCGCTTTGAGTTTCTCTCCATTTAGTTTGATGTTGGCTTGTTGTATATTGCCTTTATTATGTTTAGGTATGTTCTTTGTATCCATGCTCTCTCCAAGACCTTTATCACGAAAGGATAAGAAAAGGATTTTCTTTGGGGGGGGGGGAGGGTTCTAGACAGGGTTTCTCTGTGTCACAGACCTAGCTGTCCTGGAACTAACTCTTGTAGACCAGACTGGCCTCAAACTCAAAGAGATCCACCTGCCTCTGCCTCCTGAGTCCTGGGATTAAAGGTGTGCGCCACCACCGCCCACTGTGAAACTATATTTATACTCACTTTACTTGTTAATCTGGGAAATCTTGAAACAATAAGTATCTATGCTCTTGGTACATACAAAAGTGTTCGAAATATGGTAAATACTCAGGAGTATCTGAGAATTAACAATGAGTAGATGAAGAAATCCTAAAGAAAAAACACAGAAAAATCTGAGGCATATTTATTTCAACAAAAGGGTCATCATCTCCGTAGCACCAAGTATGGATACCTTGATGAGGGCAAGGTCAGTGTTAATCTTTCTCGGTTTTCAAGATCCATTAAAAAATACTTGATTTTTAAATCTTGAAATATCATGGATCTTTTGTTTGTTTTTGTTGAAAATGGATCTTTTTTTCAGACAATATATTTTTTTCTCCAACTCTTCACAAATCCTCCCCTTTCCCACCCACCCACCCAAATCCACACCTTCTATTTCTCTCCCTCATTAGAAAATAAATAGGCATATGAAATTAAAATAAAAACAAATAAGAATAAGGAAAACAAACAGAAAAAAGAGTCAAAGAAAAAGCACAAGAAATACAAAGAGACACATCCATTGACTCATACAGAAAATCCATAAAAACAAAATCAGAAACCATGATATATAAGCAAAAGAGATGTAAGGTTTTGTTTTTAATGCGAAGACAAGGCATTGAGAGGCAAAATACCAAACCTGTTGTAATAAGGAGCGGCAGGGCTGCGTCTCCGGCACCCGGCCGCCCGCATGGCTAGCTTATGCCCCCAAATAATTACACGGAAACTGTATTCTTTTAATCACTGCCTGGCCCATTAGTTCCAGCCTCTTATTGGCTAGCTCTTACATATTGATCTAACCCATTCCTAATATTCTGTGTAGTACCATGAGCTGGCTTACCAGGAAAGATCTTAACCTGCGTCTGTCTGGAGTGGGAGAATAGACACATACATTGACTCATACAGAAAATCCATAAAAACAAAATCAGAAACCATGATATATAAGCAAAAGAGATGTAAGGTTTTGTTTTTAATGCGAAGACAAGGCATTGAGAGGCAAAATACCAAACCAAAGCAAAAAACACCTCCAAAACTCTCATTAAGTTTGTTTTGTGTTGGCCATCTACAGCTGAGCCTGGAGCCTGCCCTATGTTTTTAACATTCGCGGTTCTTTTAAAATTATTCAAAAGATGGCCTGACAAACGTAAATAAATAACACAGGCTTCCCGGTTCCAGGTGTACATCCTTTGGTCCAGGATAAAAACCCACACTCTGTATACATCTGTACCCATCTCAGCTGCAAACCGCTTGTCTATACACTCAACTTTTCTTTCATCCAGACTTGGCAAACCCTTTCCGTTCCCATCATAGTTCAGCAGCAGTCACAGATCCTGCAGGACCGCTGCAGCCCCTTTCCCTTTGTGGTGCTCTCTTTCATCGTTATCCAATAGGACAGATGTCTTATATCACAGCGTCAGATGCCCATGATTGACCTATTTTTCTTTGAGCACCTCTGCCCCCATAGAAATGTTTTCTTTTCTTGGATTTATAAAGAACTCTTGACTTCTCTTATTGTCTTTAATACCACTCACTCCTGAGTGAGATGGTCTAATTTGCTTATTTATTTATATTTTTAGAAATACACGGTGTGCCGATCGTGTGCTACTAGTGAGAATGCAGAGGTGAAGGCAGGAGGCAGGTCTAGGAGCACACACCAGCCCTTGGGACACAGACACAAGAAATCAGGAATTCAGAGACATTCTTACTCACCCTGGACTATGGGAGACTCTGTCTGAAAAAAAAAATTGTTTTAAAAAAAAGAAAAAAGGAAAATAGATTCAGATGTTAAAAAAAAAATTATCTCTGTTTCCAGAGAAAAAAGGAACTATGTTTCTTTAGTAGAGGCATTTTTAAAAATTTATATTCTTGAGATTAGAATATAATTAAAATATTTCTTCCTTCCTCCCCCTTCCCCAAGCCCACATGCTTGCTCTTTTTTTCATGAATTGCTGTTGTATGTCATAGGTATTCCTATTATAGAAAAGCTGCTCATTTGCCCGCTAATGTTCTTGTACAGGTGCTTTCAGGGCCGACATTTCATATCAGAGAACCAATCATTGTGCTCTTCTGTGTTTTACCTGTGTCATAATCTTTACCACCTTGCACCTAAAAATGAGGGCTCAAAGTTTTCTTTAAACAAGTCAAGTCTTCGATGCTGATTTTCTGAGCATCACACAATGAAAGAATCAAAGCCTACGCTGCAGCATCCTGCACATTGAAAGCATTAGAAGAAGATTTGGAAATGTGAATAAGACATAAATCCCCATAGACTTTAACAATCTAATCGGGAATACCCAATAATGATGCATTTTGAATTCTGTAGAGAAGATCTGCCGTCGGTGCAACAGTGGTTTAATATAAAGGAAAGTAACTATTTGATGGCAGAATAAAAATAAGTTCACAGCAAAGTCAAGCTTTCTTAGATGTGAATGAAAATGGATGCGCTTGGGTTCTGGGGAGAGATGAGGAGGAGATATGAATGTATACAAGAAGGGTGTGGTCTCCATTGCTGTGACCTGCATGCTGTTAATTTGGAGGGACTTTCCACTTTGACACACCATTGTCTTAGCTCTTTGCCACATGCAAGCTATACATACTGTAAGGGGGGGGGATTTTTCATTTACTGCTGCATCCTTGCACCAAATATATTTTGCACAGAGTAGGCATACAGGAATGTGTGTTGGTGATGGGACGGATGAATTGGGAAAAGATGTTACTGTTATTCCTTTACAAATGAGGACATTTGTTCAGGATGGACAAGAACTTACTCAAAGCCCCAGTTAGTCATTCTCAAAAGATTCTATGTAGGTTAGCAGCATTAGCATCTTTTAAGATCTTATTAGAAAGGAAAATTTTTCTATAGGGTCAGAAATCCAGGAGGTTCTGACTCACACCAAAGTTTGAGACATACTTATCCAAGATATTGGGTGGCAGGGCGAGTTCCATCTGGCTTGAAAGTCTAAACTGAGGTCTATCTCCAGCCAAGGAAATATTTAAGACTACATTTTTCTGAGGTTTGTTTTGTGGAACATTTTCTGCTCAGTGTTAATAAATATTACTTGACAAAAAGTGCAATGTCTAAATATCATTGGAAACTACTGTGCTGAACAAAATTAAACAAGCTTCCCAACTGTAGAGATTTGGTGAGACTTTGAAGTGCGCTGTCTCCTGCATGCATCCCTTAGTTTTCATCCAGGCCTCCCGAGAACCAGCTTCAGCGCTTGGTCACCTGTGTGCAGATGCTGTCTTTACCAGAGACTGTGCCTGCATCATTGAACATGTTGGTTAACAGCCTGCCTTCTCATTTCCTGATCTTTAAATTGGTAATAACAATAATAATTCCTGTTTCATAGGGCTGTATGGAGAGCTAAATAAGAGTTCAAGTTAAAAAGTTAATCCCTTCTCCTCTGGAGTCAGGAAAAGGGGGTCATTTCAGGCTCAGGTAGAAACCTGATGCAAGGAAAACCCCTAGGAATCTACAAGGATGACCCCAGTTTAGACTCCTGGCAATGGTGGATGCATAGTCTGAACAGGCCATCTCCTGTGATCAGATTGGTGACTACCCCAATTGGCATCAGAGAGCCTTCATCCAGTAACTGATGGAAATAGATGCAGAGATCCACAAACATTAGGCAGAGCTCAGGGAATCCAGAGAGAGAGAGAGAGAGAGAGAGAGAGAGAAAGAGAGAGAGAGAGAAAGGATTGTAGGAACCAGAGGATTTGAGGACATTATAAGAAAACCCACAGAAACAACTAACCTGGCTCATAAGAACTCACAGAGTCTGGACCGACAGGGAGCCCACATGGGACTGACCTACCTGCTACGAAGAGACCAGCTTTCTTACACCATACCCTGCACCATGTGCTCCATTATGCTTTCTGTTCCCATGGACTGAAACCTTGGTAATCAAGTAAGTAGGGGGTCTCTTGTTTGTTCTGGATGCCCGGCTAGCTTACACCCAAAATAACCACACAGAAACTATATTAATTAAAACACTGCTTGGCCATTAACTCTTATTGGATAACTCTTACATATTAATTTGACCCATTTCTATTAATCTGTGTGTCACCACGTGTCTGTGGCTTACCAGCTAAAGTTCTGGTGTCTGTCTCCGGTAGGACTACATGGCTTCTCTCTTACTCTGCCCTTCTTTCTCCCAACATTCAGTTTAGTTTTCCCTTCCTAGCTCTGTTACTCTATAGCTTTGCTATAGGCCCGAAGCAGTTCCTTTATTAATCAATGATATTCACAGCATACAGAGGGGCATCTCACATCAATACACTTTAAGAATTGTTGAGAATATTGAAGGAGATGAAGTAGGTAAAAGAAGTGATGGCAAGTTAGTGCAAAGTAAATATTCAGGAAAGGTGTGGGTGCTATCATGCCCTTAATATATCTCTTAAGTTTCATGTCTTACAAAATTAGCCTCTAAGTGTATATGTTATTTATATCTCAAAGTGGGCATTTGGGAGGTAATTAGGGTTAGAAGAGGTCATAGGGGACAGGATGTGAGTAATAGTCTTTTAAGAAGAGAAATAAAATTCTGGACTAATTTCTTCCTCGCTCTTGGGAGAACATACCCCTTCTTGTATTAGAGACCTTCACTAACCAATGACACCTTGATGTCGTACTTCTTAGCCCACAAACCATGGCAAACAAATGCCTTTACAAGTTCATCATTCTATGTATTCTGTTTCAGCAGCAGAAAATGGACTAAGACAATAATGACATAATTCTTTTGTTGTCATTCTTGGAGGTAAAGCCCCAGTATGTAGGCCAACCTGGCTTTAAACTCTTAATCCCTCTGCCTCAGCTACCCAAAAGCTCTGATTACAACTGTGGGATTCCATTCTCAGCTTTTAAAATCTGTTTTTATTATCATTATTTCTCTATGAAAACTTCTCTTCCAGTTTAATAAAAATGCATGTGTTTTTGAACTTTGGGGGTCGTAAAGGAGAATCAGTAACTTATGTGTGTGTTTTGACATCCATCAGCTCACTTGCAAGGTTTCCCTGGCCTTCAACACCTCCACAGACATCGGAGATGGGTTATCTACACATCTGCGTCTTGATGCATGGTCCACCTTCTAGGCACGCACAGCTGAGTGGTACATCTTAAACACAAATGCAGCCAACTAGAGTGTATGTGGGTATATAGGCTCAGAACCTGAGCAGTATTGGCCCCTAAAAAGCAAGTTGGTCTAAGGTTTAGAATGTTTTAGTGAGTAGGGATTTAATGGAGGAGGGTGAGAAATAGAGAGGGAGAGAGAGTGAGGAGGGATAAATAATACTAAGGATGTTTGAAAAGGTCACAGAAATCATATTATTTTGTTTTTCTAAAATTACATTTAAGTATACGTGTTTACATATGTTTGCAGTTTAAATCAAGTTACACCATTAGGAGTGATGATGGGCAAGGGCAACAATCTACCCAACAATCCCCACCCCCAATACCATACATGAGAAAACTTTCAAGTTGTTGACCTCAGGGGCATGCAAGAAACCCACCAAACAATAAAGGCTACTTCCATCGCTCCTGATGGCATTCCAGAATTTGAAGGTAAGTCCATATTGCTGGAGATACCACATACTTCAGACATAAGGCTTGGAAGAACTGAGCTGGAACTGACCGGGAACCGTCCTCTCTTGGGACTAGCTCTCTCACAGGAGTGCAAGGTACTATGTAAGCTACCAAATGAAGAAAGCAATCATTATTTCTACTGTGATGCCTAAAACCACTAGCAAGCACATCAAGCTTTCTCCAAACGTATAATAGTGGCACTTACATCTTGGGGGTAACCAACAGCTGTCTAATTAGACTAGTGTGGCTTTTGAACTTTAGTCCTCTTAGCTTGTTTGAATCAGAAGCAGCAGTAATGCCTCAAGCTTGCTCCTTCCTGTCTCTTCCTCTCAGGAGAAGCATGGAGGCGATTAAGTGATCACATAAGCAACAAGTTGAAGCCCTGAGAGAAGGGAAAGCAGTTTGGCCCTAACCAATTCCTTTCTTCCAGTCCATGACAAAGGTCTGGAGAGACGCACAGGAACAGAAGGTAACCCTGGAAACAGCTAGAAAGAGACCTGGCTATGGGAACTGACTGGAGACACGGGCAAATCTCAGAGTGAGTGGCCCAGAGGAGGCTCAGAAGCAGTGAGCCCAGATCTGGCCCCAACCCCTTAAGCATGCATGGTCTCAAGAACAGACTTTGGAGACTCACTGCGGTTTTCCATGTCGCCAGCTGTAACGTATTTATGTGTAAGCTATTCTGCAACCGTAGTAATCGTAGAGCACACGTTACAATTATTTTTACAGGTTGTTGACTTTTCACAGATCTTAGAAATGAAAGATGGAGGAAGATGGAACCGAGGAAGTGAATTCGCAGATGCGAGACTCCGATGGTTCCACCAGCTGCCCCTTCTCCACTGCTGATTAAGTCAGGTGCAGAATGGTGCAGAAACCTGAGTCGATGAGTAGACTCCACTGTGTTCCGGCTGTGCTCTGGGGACCGTGCCAGACGTTGCAGTGAGACTCAGGATCACCATGTGTTCCAGGCATCTTCACTCTCTCCCATCTATAGAACTGGCACACCTGAGGCCATGCGCCCGCACAGGGTAACACTGCCAGCAAACGGCCCAAACTGTGATCTAATAGCAAAGTCATGATTCTCTCTTTTTCCCCTTACTGCTCTGAGGACTTAAATTTGGGGGACCTAATCGTCTCTGTCACCCTCAAGAAGTGACGATGAATTAGAACGTCAGATTCTTTAGTTCCACAGGCTTCCTTCCGGCCGTTGTGCAGCGTTCCCTGTCTTTGACCCAACCATCCTTTCTCTTCTCACTTCAGCCCATGCGAATTACAGCGAAAACAAAATCCGTATGTTTTTTATTCATTTGCACTTAACTCATCAAAATATGATTTTGAGAGGGTAGATTTGCCAAAAAGTGCATTTTTTTATTTTTTAAAAAAGGCTCTTTCTCCCTGGAAAACAGAATGTCTGCTCTCGCCAAAATCATAAAAACTTCAAGTATTAGGGTTCACCCTAAAGCTTAGGGATAATGAGGTTTGGGGGCTGTAATTGAAGACTGACACTTTGCTGCAAGCCAGGCACTAGGGGGTGTGTCTGCCAGATGAGTGCTTCTTGGTGCCCAGTTAAGCAAGTTGATTTAGATGGACATTATGGGCAAATTGCTGTACATACTTTAGAATTGGAAACGGCATCAGAAGTCATATTGTTCAACAGTCTCAGCTCATAGATCAAGAAACAGAGACTCTGTGAAGAGCTGTGTGTGCAAGTGCATGCAAGTGTGTGTGTGTGTGTGTGTGTGTGTGTGTTCCAGATCCAAAGTTAGGGCTAAGTTCCCAGCTCTCGAATTCTAAGTACACTGATTCTTCTAAACCACCTTCCTGACTTTCTATGCAAATATACAGATGGCTTACTGAAAGTTTCTCCAAAATATACTCTGCCATTGAAACTGCTACTCAAAATCTAGCTCAAACCCTACTACTAAAGACCATTTCCTTCTCTAGGGTAAAAAAGGAATCCCCATTTGTACAAAAAAAGTGACAGAAAGAAGTGACTCCAGTTCACTTGAGGAAGTAACTCTTGAACCTTAAATGAGTATAATGCAGATGATAGCAAATACTTTCTTTTTTAAAAAATTTATTTGCATTGGTGTTTTGCCTGCATGTATATCTGTATGAGAGTGTCACGTACCCTGGAACTGGAGTTACAGAGCAGAGTTACAGTTGTGAGCTGCCATGTGGGTGCTGGAAATTGAACCCAGGTCGTCTGAAAGAATAGTCAGTGCTCTTAACCCCTGAGCCATCTCTCCAGCCCCAGTAATTATTTCTTTATGTAAAAAGTAGGAAACTGATAGGTTAAAAATAAATGGTCTTAGAAAGCACTTTACATGTGGTTCAATAATAATAGTAATCACCATATTAATCATTAAGAATTCAAAGATAACATAGACATTATCTTTAAGTAAGGGTTGAGGTCAGACTTTTACTGTGTAAAGCATGTACCCCTGGACAAAGGTAATCTATGTAACCTATGGCAGGTTACAGCTCAGTATAACTGTCTTTGAGGAACATGGCTATGTCAACAGTGACCAGCAGAGTGTTGCGAGGATTAGGGAATACAGGCATGTGTCTCATATGTGGAAAGTAGGGCACACTCACCCTGAAGGGGCTGAGCACTGACAAGGTAAGGGTGCTGTGCTGAGTGATAGTCATCTTGGATCACAATGTTAAGCCGATGCTATCATCAACCTCTTGCTTTCCAACAAAGAAGCTGAGAGCGAAAGAGACTGTAGGGGACAAAACAGAAACCCAGCCTGGAAACATCCTGTCATGTCTCTTTAACCTGTTACTATTTTTCATTGACGTATTAAATAGTATTATCTCCTTACTTTTAATTATGTGTGTATGAATGTGCACCTATAGGCATGCTCACTTGTGTGTGCACACATAAATGCAGGTATGCATAGAGACTGGAAGAGGGCATGAGATTTCCCTGGAGCTGGAGTGATAGACAGCTGTGAGCTACCCAATATGGACTGGGTGAGAGAATTTGGGTTCCCTGCAAGGGCACCAAGCACCCTTAACTGCTGAGCCATTTCTCCATTCCAAACAGTTTATTTTAATATCACTATTCCTGTGTGATATAGGCACTATTAGTCTGTCTTACAGGTAAAAGTCCTCGCATTTTAAAGATAGCACATCTTCCACAAGATCAGAAGGCCATTGAGCAGCAAAGGGAAATCAGAATCCTGCTTTGATATCTCAAAGCTATGTGCACCATGCTACTTTGGAGGGAAATGTGGATCAAAACACAGAGTCCTGGAAAGCCTGATCAAATATACAGTTACAAAGATTAGTTGGTTTAGGAATTGGATTCCACCCTGGAAACCATTGAGCCCCTGCTTGCTGTCCTCGGGTAGTCCTGACTTCCCGCTGAGCCTCATGCAGCTAGAAACTGCCATCCATCATCTGATTTGAACCACAAGGCTTTCAGAGTGCCAGGACTTTATCTGCATTTGATCTTCCCCAGATACTGGAGTGGCTTCAAGGCTTCAGAGTGTTCCCCGCCTTGTCTAGACCAGCTCTTGTGGGAAGGTGGTTTCCTCTTGGTCCCAGCATGGGTGGCAGCCCTGTCTTGTGAGCCTCTCCAATTGACAATCTTTCACTTTTAGGGATTTACAAAACCAGGGTTCCCCCAACCCACAGATTCCTTTTTTTTTGTCCTCATTGCATGGATTCGTGAATTCTAGGAGTTGGAAAGTGAACAGTTTTTCTCTGTCTTTCTTTTCTAGTTGTCTTGTGGGTATTTGTCGAGTGTCTGCTCTGCAAGCCAATGGTTAAGTGGTAGAAATGGGAGTTCCTTTTCTTTCTTTCATCCCTCTTTCAATCTGACTTCAGTAAAGTAACCAAATCCTGCCCAGCAAATTCAATGAAGCAAATTTAGCCTGGTGAACAGGCCATAACCTTATGAAGAACTGTGAAGGCAAAGGGCATGACCGTGAGGTGGTTTAGAGATTAGGGACTGAGGGAGAGCTTCAGCCAGCCACGGGGCTGTGGGGAGCAAGAAAGATAAGCTTCTCACAAGAAGCCCGGAGAGACCAACACAACGAGGCTGCAGAAGAAGGAGCTGGCTCCAGGGCTCAGGGAGAGTAGAGGATAGATGATAACAGCCATAGACCCTTCCAGAACAGTGGGAGCCATAAAAGGACCCCAGCAGCTTCTCTGTAGATGTGTGAGCTGCGGGGTTGCGTCCCCAGCACCCAGCCGCCCACATGGCTAGCTTATGCCCCCAAATAATTACATGGAAACTGTATTTTTTTGAACACTGCCTGGCCCATTAGTTCCAGCCTCTTATTGGTTAGCTCTTACATATTGATCTAACCCATTTTTAATATTCTGTGTAGCACCACGATCTGGTGGCTTACCAGGGAGATCTTAACCTGCGTCTGTGTCTGGTGGGTGAATCATGGCGACTCCTGACTCGGCTTCTTTCTCCCAGCATTCTGTTCTGTCTACTCCGCCTACCTAATTTTCTGTCCTATTAAAGAGGCCAAGGCAGTTTCTTTATTACTTAACCAATGAAACAACAGACAGAAAGATGACCCACCTCCATCATTTCTCCTCCCACCCAATATCTCCACCAGTTTCTTTGATTGCCAAGCTGAACAGGATGCCACTTGACACGGGAGTCTGATAGCTAGAACTTACAGGGTGAGTTTTCTGCACTACAGGGTAAAACGGGGTGGGCGGGAGAACGACCCTTAAGCTCTTCCTTTCCTTTTCTCCAGGCTCACCATCTTCCCTCCCTCTACCTTGAATTATTAAGACGTTGAAACATCAGATACGGTAAAATGTTTGCTCCAGATCTGATCTTAAATCATTCAGTGTCTTCCAAAACCAAAACTTAATGTCTCACTTTGGACACACGGCCCTGTTGGAGCTGGGTTTGTTCCCCTGGTCCAATCTGTTTTTTGCTCTTTCCTACTACCAACTGGTGCTGTGAAGCCAAGGCATAAGCCTGCCTTTTCTCTTGTCTTACATCTGCATCTTCTTTTGTCATACATCTGCCTTTTCTCTTGCCTCTTTGTCTTTGTCCAGCAATTTTTTTTTTTTTGGATGCTAGGTCTGAGTGAGCATCTATTTACACAAGAAGACAGAGCAGAGGAGACTAGAGAAATAAAACTTGAATCTTGGATGCTTTCAAAGAGGTTCTATCTATTAAACCAGGGGACCAGAAGCCCAGCTCAGAACTGTAGACAAAACTGGGAATTGGAAGACAGCACATCCGCAGCGGAACCACAGGAAGGGAGCTGAACACTCTTGGAACGAGTAAGCGGTAAGTACCATGGGATCATGTTTATTGGCTCCACGACATGGCACATTGATCTGGCCTAAAGATGGGGGTGGAGTTGCCTTTATTACTTTCGGGGTGGTAGAGCTCATCAGAGCACACAAATTCCTTTAAGCCAGGGCAGATACGACCTTCCCCAAAATCCCAGATAGTAAATCTTTTAGGCTTTGCTGGAAACACGATCTCTGATGCAGCTACTGGACTTCGTCATTATAGAGCAAAAGCAGCCCCAGATAATATGTCAACAAATGGGTGTGGCTGGGTTCCACCCAATCCACTTACGAAATGGAAGTCAGCCTGCGGGGCTGAGTTCTGGTAATTGGGGTCAGAGGTTGGGGGGCTTTGTATCCAGACTGGAGAAGCAAGAGCTGTTGGACTGGAAAATCGCTCTTAGCCTCCATGGTGAGGCCTCACTGCCATTCTCTCCGTACTACGCTTCCCCAATCTGCTTCTCATCTTCTCTCCCCTCCTCAGTAATTTTTTGTATCACTATTGTTTGGTTCATAGTTTCACTGTGTTCCTCGGAGCATATACTCACTCAGTGTAACCTCCTCAGCACCAGCAACCTTGTTCCTTCCTTGGAAATCCCTCCTCCTCTAATTCCACCTGGTTATGCATGAAACAGCAGGAGTTACAGCAGATGCTTTCAGGATATCCAAACTACATTGAAAAATTAAACTCGATGAGAGAGTGATTACTGTTTTAATTCAACCAACGATGTTCTTCTGCCTGAGGAACTAAATGGCACAGCCAGCGGGTGGCACAGCCAGAACACAGAGTATCATTTTTTAGCCAGCCATCACATGACGTCTAAACAGAGTAGGAAGTTTAGCAATGAGATTCTCGTGATTTCTCTGCAAAAAACCATCAGTAGCATATGGAGAGGAACCACTTAGTATCAGTAATACAGCAATGATGCTCTTAACCCCTCTTGAACCGGTGGCATGTTAGCTTTCCCAGGCTTCCTTCAGGGGGCTCTGGAATTTTCTGTTTTTTCTCCTATCTCATCTTCTAGCAGAATAACAAATTCGCCTTTATCCTCATAGTATCTGGTGAGGTTCTTATAAATTTCGCAAAGCTAATTTGAGCATTACTGGGTATCTATTCAAGACAGGGTTTCTCTTTGTAGCCCTGGCTGTCATGGAACAAGCTCAGTAGACCAGCCTGGCCTTGAACTCAAGAGATCTGCCTGCCTCTGAAAATGAGTGCTGGGATTAAAGATATGCACCATGACTCCCTGGCCACCCATGCTATTTTAACATAAGCATCTAAATTTTAAATTTCCTAAAAGACTTTAAAATTAGCCAGTTTCTACTTTACCTCCAAAATAGATGTGCATTTTAATACACTTTAATACAAATAATGTCTTTGTCATGATATTGTTTTTGAGTTTTATAGCTCTCGCTTATTTAACTCATTCATAAGAATGTTGCTATTTTTATTGTCCTTATAACATATCTAGTGCTTCTTTTTGTTTTATCAATCCATTTTTCCTTTCTTATTTTTTAATCTTTATTTCTTAACTATATATTTCTACTGTCTAATTCTCTCCTTTTCATAAAGTGCCATAGATAACTAAGTGCGTATAGAGTGAAATCCTGATGGCTATTTGATTCCTATATACACTTTTAAAAATCTTTTTATTGTTGCCATGCTTTGGTTTGATTATTTATACATTGTAGGACCATTCATATTGAATAACTATTATCTATAAATTCTCCCATTTTGGAGGTTAGTGATCCTTTTTATATACACTGGCTTTTGCTTATGTTTTGGAATTGTGCACTGTGGGCTGATGTTCTGTGTAAGTTACCTCACAGAGATTCCCTAAATTGTGGACTTCTACCTGGATTCCTCAGTGTGCTCTGTGAATCTAGGAGCGAAGAGTAAGAATTACATCATTCAGAATCCCAGAGACAGTCACTTGTGCTGCATCATAGACCATTGGTTCTTGCTTCTGAATAGTGCCTTCTCCAGTACTTACTCTGTGGTGCTGCTCTCCATGTAATGTCTGAGCTCTTAACATCTACAGACACAGCAGGAGTCTCTCTGATCTTGTTCTCCTGACCTTCTAAGGGCTATGCAGGATTGTGCATCCCTAGAGAACCATCCATTTCTCTGTGCAGTGCCCAGAGTGTGTTCTCTCCAAATCTGTTCCCAGAGTGTGTTTCCACTAAATTGGTCCCCATGTTAATTTCCACTCTGACAAGTCAAGCAAGTTGCATATGGCAAGATGTCACTGTGTTTCTTAGTTCCTCTCTAAGACTCTGAAACTGAAACAATTTATAAAAAATGTTTAGTTCCAGGACATTAGAACCCATGGCAATCATAACAGGCAGCATGGCAGCAGGCAGGCAGGCCAGCCACGGTGCTAGAGCAGTAGCCAAGATCTCACATCTCAATCCATAAGCAGAAGGCAGAGATAACTGAGAATAGTATGGACTTTTGAAACCTCAAATCCCATTCATAATGACACATCTCTTCCAAAAAGGCCACACCCCTAATCCTTCCCAAACAGTTCCACCAACTGTGGACCAAGCATTCAAATATATGAGCCATTGAGGGACCATTCTTATTTAAACCATGACTGTGGAATCCATTTTTTTTTCTATTGTGCTGACATCCTTAGCCATGGTGGATAAGCTTGGTCTGGTGCTAGTGTGGGAATATTTTTCCTTCCTTTTAAAACATTCAATTATGTTTTAACTTACACAAAGTAATACTTTCATTATGATGTTTTCATATATAAGAATTGTTATACTTTATTTCAATCCGTCCTTTCCCCCACTGTCCCCCATATTTTCTTTCTTTCTCTTCTTGCTTTCTCCCCTCCTATCCCCAAATAGCCGCCTTCTGTTTTCATGCCCCACTTGTTCCATTATTCCATTGCCTTGGAGATTTTCAACTCTTTCAAGATGAAAAGTTTATTACAGTCGCTCCTTCTATGCAAGCATCTTAGTTTCTGCTTCCTATGGTGGTCTAAGTCTTGTGGTCCAGTACCTTCTCAGCATAAACAAGGGAACTGCAGTTCCTGTAGGGTTTGGGGAGGGGTCTAATCCCTTCAGGGGCAGTTCAGCTTCCATGGACTTGGCTCAAAATTTCTAGCACAGGGATTTTCCTTCTTGCTTTGTAGTTGGTTTAAAGAGTGGTTTTTATCCAGAAATTGCTAGAATTTTGAAAATGATAAAAACATTTTTATGACCCAACAGAGCAGAATGAGTAATGTCCACATTTTCTTTATCTAGCCTACTAACCTAGAAGAGCAGAGTTCACATTCGTGAAGTAAGAGGGCAGTGCTGAGTGAATGCCAGAGTCACTTCAAGCACTCTGCTGTTCTGGGTTGCTGCATCTAGGCACATCGTGTTTATATATAAATATCGCTGCCAACACTTAGACACATGTGCTGGCCTGCTGGTTATTTATCACTGAATGAGGGCCATTAGAAAGAAGTCAAGCCAGCACACATTGAATATTTGGCAATAGAAAGGGATAAAGTGTGGCCAAAATGTTGCATGTAATGATTAGATTCATCATGTTGATCAGGGTTAATGAATCAAAAGACTCACTCTCCATCATCTATTGATTACAAAGCAACTATTCATTTGGAGACAGCAAAAGAAAAAGAAATATTAATGCAAAACCAACCACACTTGATACCTGGGTTCTATGCTTCCCATAAAGGGATCACTTGGGGCCTGTTTTGAGCAGAAATCTCAGTTTCTTCCTCTGCCCATATTTCCAGCTAAGTAAATCTTTTGATTCACTCATGATATACTGAATACACATCTTCCTGACGGTAGGCATTGGATTGCATGCAAGGAACACCCGAGTATATTATATACTCAAAAAATGCACTAGCCACAAAAACTATGATCTGTGGGTCTCTGAGGACAACAGGTATGTGGACAGGTTTTGGCAGAGACAAAGGTGGAGCGAGACAGAAAGGGACTGTAGAAAAGGAAAATGTCACCTGACTTAGACGAGTCCAGAAACATGCACCATTGAAATTGAGCTCTAATCTGAAGTTTGAATGTTAGGTTGGCAAGAATTCTCTAAGCACATGAAAAGACTGGGCAGCAGCTAGACAACACAGGGAGGGGGGACAGCGGGGGAATTGGGTCTTAAAGGGTACAGAGAGACATCAGGCTCAGAGGGTTTCATGAACACTAATTTTTCAGTGTTGTCCCATGGATTATGGAGAAGTAAGCCATTGATGAATTGAATTCACAAGTGACATCATTAGGTACAAAGGTCACTTTGCATCCAGTATAGGGGTGAGACTACAGATAAGCACTTAAAGGCATCTGATGTAAATGGTCATTTGATGGCTGAGAATGACATGGGAAGGGAAGGAATAGGTAGGATTTTAAATATAATTGTTGAGAAAAAAATCATTTGGTTTCTAGTCTGAACCACTGTATAAATGATGGCTTCATTAATGTTCCATATACTGATAAAGGGTTATTTGGAAAAGGAAGAGGAAAGACAGGAGAGAAGAGAGAAAGGGGGAAGGATAAAAGACAGAAGGGGAAGAAAGAAAAGACGAGGCAGGGAGTGAAGAAGAGAAGAAAGTTAGGAAAACCTGTAGGTTCCACTTCTCTGTATACACAGAGAAATTACTTAAAAATGCCAAGCCTTAATTTTCCCATTTATAGCAAAAATGTCTGCTTTTAAAGCAGTGTTGGTGCTCAACAAAGTTTTGTGGCACATCTCAGATCGTATGCTCAACAGTGAGATGCCTCACCTATGCTCTGCCTCCTCAGTGTTAGTGTCAAATGATGGGTTGGTAGGAATCCCTGAGCCATAAGAACGCAAGGCTGGAGACCAGAAGAGGGTATCTATGCACATCAGCGAGTTTCTCTGTGACGCTGGGGAGGGACTGCTGATCTCGCCACTGCCTCTTTCTCTCTGTGGAGACGAGCCAATCTGGAGGATTCCTAATGCTTGCCCAATCGAATGAGGAAATGGCAGTGCAGTCAGAATGTCTCCAGGCCTCGGAGTGTCTCCCAAATAGTAGAAACCCTGCAGGGGAATTACTCTGTCTGTGGTCACGGGATTATGGGGGCTGAGAGACGTCTTCCATTTCAGATTCATTTAGGACAACGCGAGTTAGCATCTCAGAGGGAGCCCAGCAGCAATTGCTCCACTTACTCACATTCCACTTTCCTCGTCAGATCTTCACGGAGAGAGATATGGAGACTGGTTTCCCAAAACCAACATCTTCATGGGATGGGAGTGGCTTCAAGAGAACCACACGTGAAAATGTAGACAGCTACCAAGCTGTGTTTTCAGGAGAGGACAGACAGGCAAAAATCTGTTTCTCATTACAGACAAAAATGTTTTCCTAGATGGTAGGCAGGCGTCAGGGTAGCATTCTAGAACGAGGGGTTGATGTCTCCAGTGTCCACTGTCTTGGTGAGACCACAAACAAGGGATCTTGTCTGAGAGCTGTCATGTGTAAAACCTCAGACTCTGGAATCAGACAGGCATGAGTTCAAACTATGACACTAGAGTTCTCTAGCTGTGGAGTTCTGGAAGCATTATTTCCTTAGAAAGTTTCAGGGTGGTTTTTTTTATTTTTTTTAAATCTCAAAATTGAGATAGTAACTAAGATAACTTTCTCCAGGTGTCTTCTATTAAAGAAGAGTTTGGCTAAAGAAACTAACACAGTGTTGGATAAGTTATCCTGTAGCTGATGATGACTGAAATTTGAGCCATCAATCAGCCAAGGCAATGTCCCTTGTATAATTATATGAATGGAAATTACTTGACCAAGAGACAGAAGCATGCAGGAACTATAGCCATGGGCTTTAAAGTGCCAAGATCTTCACCGTGTATGGGGGGAGGAGCTTGAAGGCTACCAAATGATAGCATTGATAGCATGCTTAAAGTCAGTGTAATTTCAACACTGGAGAAGTGGGCAGAAGGATCACCAAGGACCTGAGTTCCATCTAAGCTATACAATGAGTTCAAGACCAAGCTGGACTAGGAAAGGACGACTGTGTCTTAATGTCCTCACCTTGAAAGAGACCTGGTCTCTTTTCTCAACTCTGTATGATGGCATTAATGATTTCCTTGTGTCATTAGCTGTCCTTAGTTCTCCCCTCTGAGAGACAGAGTTCATGTTAGCCTTAAAACTTATTCTGAGACTCAAAGGGAATGATTACTCTGAGGAGTTTCCTCCACACTTGATTTAACAAACAAGTGTTAGGAACTGAGCAAGACTTTTCTTGATTTTTCAGTGTTGCTATATAAACATGAAGATAAGTATAAAGAGTTATTATGCAACCCACATTTGCATTGTAAGGTGGAAAAGGGACAAATTCAGGAGACAACACCTTCTCAAGAAGTCTTACTAGGAACACTGTTATCTCCTTTTCGGTTCTGTAAGAGAAGATCATGTGTTTCCTTTTCTTGAAGTTCAGGGGCAAAAGACCCAACAACAAAATGCTCACAGAGACTAAGGATTCTAACATTATATCTGTCTCCTAATCTGTGGACTTCTCCCTCTGGAGATGCTTAAACAGGAGTCACCAGCATGCCTACTAAGTCAGGAAGTGGAGAAACGAGAGAGAAGGCATAGGGCTTGATGCTAAAGCATAATAAGGAAAGTTGACTTTCCCTTCGTTAGTGAGTGGATGGACTAGTTCTCTTACGTTGGTACCCCTGAAGCAGGAGACACAGAAGGAGAGATACCCTAAAGCAGGAGAGTGGCCAGGATGCTCTTGGAAGAGAGTTGATGGGAAGAGAAGTGGACAAATGCAAACCAGTAATTTCAACTTGGGATCTTTGTTGGAGATGGCCACAACAGAGTCCTTTGAAGAACCCATAAAGGCACCCCATGTAAAAGCCACAGCTTGAGACTGGTTTCGACACACTGGAGAGACCAAGAGGCTGGTCATTCTTCATGATGTACCTCAAACAAGCCTAGACAAGCACCATTCTCCCTTAAGTACACCAGAATGAACAACATGTCCTTTCCTTTGCTCCCCCATCCCATACCACGTCATTCTCAGATGTGAAACCCTAGGGAAAGGAGATGATGAAGGAGAATGAGTGGACAAGATTATCTTTGACTCATCCAGCTGCATTCCTACAAACCATGGTATTTCTCAGACACGAAATTCTATGAAGAATACCATAGTCCAACTTACCAGACCCAAGGCTCAAAAAGCCAGAATCACTTACATAATGTGTTTCAAACCTTGAATCCCAGTCCCACTGCATCTGTTTGGAAACCTCCTTTACTTCACACTGCACAAGCTCAGCCAGCCCATTTGTGGAGCAGAATCCCCAAGACCTTTGAGACTCAACTTCCATAGTGTGTGCATTCAGCGCTCTGCTGTCGTTCTCGCTGCTGTGGGTGGTAGCAGAGCTTCTCCCACCTGTGCTGTTATCTGAAGGGGAAGGTTCGTTCCTTACTAAAGGACCACAGCCAGCTCAGAACGGGATCCCAGCCTCTTCTGGATGCTGTAGGGATTACTGTCGAACCTGATAATTTTGAAATAAACGATGCTCTTTTTTTTTTTTCCCTGCATGCACTAAACTGTGGTCCTGCACGCCAGTGGACTTGATGTACTGAGATCCACTTGGTGCCTTTTCTGCACACATGGACAACTGAATGTCTCTTCTGAATCTCTTTCCTTTCCACGGAAGATCACATTGTCCCCATGCCAGGTTGTAAATACCAAGCGATCAAGTTGTGTTTCCATGTTAGGATGGCCAGCATATTAATATACCTGAGTATCCCTTTTTCTTTCTTTCACATCCCCGCTTTTGTTTGCAAGCCCCCAGATATTTGCATTTACATTTTAGTTTTTCTCTCAGGGTCTGTTTCTGGAAGAGGACAAAGTAAGTCTCAAAGCCTGTGTCAGAGAGTTGCCTAAACTTCACTCAAGTGGAAGTTTAAATTAAATTAAACTAGATATTAACTGTAAATTAATTTAAGAAAATTGGTTCACACTGCATGGAAAAGAACAATCTAGCCAACCTACAATTCTCTGTCCAGAGAATTTACAAATCGAAGTTGGCTAGGTTCTTTCTAGTCCACTTCAGACTCCCATGTTACCGACATGGTCCGTTGCTCATTCCCACACCTCTGCGCACCACTGCAACCCCTCGCTGCAGCATTGGCCCATGTAAAATGCAGGGTTTTCTTGGACTGTTGGAGGACATCTTGGGTGATAAACCTCAAAAGTACCTGGTTCCTATTAAAAGTAAGCCTACGGAATTAAAATCTCCTTTGTGCACAATGATATAAGACATACAGCACCAGATGTGGCCGCCAGGTCCCCTTTCCTAATCCTCATTTTGGGTTGTTCAGCTTGATGCTTCTGTAGGGAAGAAGAGCTTCTCCTAAATCTTCGAGGGAACAATCAGCAGATGTTCCTGATAAACATGGGGGGGTGCTATGATATTGCCCTCATGTCCACATTATTTTATAATCTGGTTCTTCAGGCCACACTAGTAGCAAAGAACATGGGAGAAGTTAGAATGGGCTCTGCCTGGCTGGTAGAACATGTCATCTCTAAGATACAGAATTGGGATGTGTGTTTTAGTTAGCAGGACATTCTGAGATCTGCACAAGAGAAAAAGCAGGTCCAGAGGCTACTGACCGACAGCATCACACAATAACCTTGACTAGGAGGGCTCTAAAGATGGAGGCTTGGGTCAGAGTAACAACTGGTTAAGAACAGTGGTCTCTCCTCTGTATCTGTGAAAGTAGAGAAGAGGTCTGAGGATGCCTTCTACAGTTATGTTAATTGCAGGAACAAGAAGGCCATAAACCATCCCCACTAATGTGCCAAGTTCCTTATTTTTATTTTAAAAATAAACACAGTGGTTTATCGTATTGAATACACTTAGCAGAAACAAATAACACGGGTGAAGTTTACTAGGAAAGCGAAGCCACAGCAGTGGCGAATAAACACAAAAGTGATTTAGATTTCTGTTGATCCTTTTGTCTCCCCCTGGGCATACGTTTTTCAAGATCAAATTTCTGTCTTAACTCTGTATTCTCAGCACTTAGCATAGGAGGTATGATGAAGTAGACACTAAGCGCAGTGTTTGTTGAATGAATGTCAGATATGACTATTTGTGACCTGGGCACATATTGCAACGTCTTAGCAAGAAAACATTGGTTGACAGCTGACTTTCCTCTCCAAACCATCACACAATGCAGAGACCATGACAGGATTGGGGCCTGTATGAAGATGGAGTCTTCTAAATGTTCTTCTATTGTACAATGAGAAATGGGACTGACCACGAAGATGGAAGGGCAATGGAGTTTCAGTTGTTGGGAGGGAGGATCTACTGGGATGTAGCACAATTAAAGCTGCAAATGAGCGAATTTGAGAAAGTACAGAAAACTCCTTTCCCTCAAGGACCCAGTGCTACTGATATCTCTGTCACTGACCCCAGTGCATCACCGCAACCTTTAAACAGAAACAGAAAAATCACATACACTCCTGAATCTGCAAAACTGGGAAACGGAGAAGCTGAACAGGTAGGTTCCTGTTGCTGTCTGAAGCTGGGAACTTGGAATAAGTGATATTATTTGTCATCTCCCAGAGCATCTAATTTCTCATTCATTCACTCTTTCTCCCTAATGGCAACCTGTCCTTGGTTTCCTAAGCCTTAGCTCTAGGTTCATCGCTAACACTGATGCAAACTTTCTTATGTAAGCTAGAAATAAAAGGAAGAGGAGATAGAGGGTCTTTGAAGGAGACAGGAATCTGGCATTTCTCTCTCTTGCTGGCATTAATCCATGTGGCCTTAGAGAGAAATCCTAGAACCTCTCCAGGCCTCTGTTCCTTATCTCAAAAACAAGCCTCGTGGACTTTAGTCTCTGAGGTATGATACCATGTGTCTCTTTAAGATTCTCCAAGTAAATTAAGGCAGAGGAAAATGTGAACTCTTGGGAATACTACCCAAGAACCATCCAGAAGGAAGGTGAGCCAAGTTCATAAGGCGTTTTAATCCTTAGAAGCAAGACCCAGCCAATAGCCAGACAGGCTGTGATTCCCTTTGCTCTGTTTTCCTATGTTCGTGCCAAGCCCAAAATGCTAAGTCATTGCTTTTGCTAGAAGGATATTTTCTTATTGCATTCTGAGGATTTGAACAAATATTTTCATTTTGAGGAAGGCTTTGAGAACATTTTCAAATTGCAGGTTTGGCTTTCAGGACAAGAGGAGCTTCCAGTCAGCAACAGGGAGCTCCCAGGTTTGGGCTGCTCCTGAACAGAAAAGAGCCAATCAACATCTTCCGGCTCAACCTTGACACTCCCTTCCAGCTGCACCACCACCAGCTCCCACTAAGCCTGTGGGTTCTGTGGTTGCCAGAGCAGGGCTGTCCTGAGAGGCAGATACTGACAAAGCAGTTGTCTTCAGGACTGGTGGCAACAGACGTCTGTAAGTTGGCCACCTATGTGGAGACCTGCTTTCTCCCTCAACTCCCGTCTACACAGAGGACTGCCTGAATTTCTATTTCTGGGACTCTATCTCTTTCCTACAATGAGGCAGGTTTTTTTTTCATTGTCAGAGAAAGCATAGCACACAAGACCCAAGGATCCACTCAAAAAATGACAACGGTGCTCGCTGAGAAGCCACCCACGAGCCAACAGAGAACAGGCAGCTCACCTCTCATGAACCGTCTCTTTCTAGTCCTCAGTCCCAGCTGTAGATGGGAAAAACTGATCTTGGTGGAAGATGGCTCATTTCACCACACAATTGATAAATGTATGACATATGAAATAGTTGTCTGCAACTCATCCTCCCTACGTGACTATTCATCTGAATTTTAACTCATCCTTTAGGTGACATTTTATAAGGAATGGAAAAAAAAAACTTTGTGTGTGTGTGTGTTCATGTGCGTGTGTGTATGTGTTTATGGATGTGTATATGTTTGTTTGTGTGTGTGTGTATGTGTGCATGCATGCGTGTGTGTGTGGGGGGCACAGCGATATGATGGATGCGGTCTCGTAATTGAGCTTCTCTTTTCCCAGATGACCCTAGTTTGTAATCAAGTTGACAAAAAACTGACAAGGACTGAGTCTCAATCTTTTCTTCTTTCTCTCTGATTTGGTTGGTCGCCTCATGAGGTGAACAGTTTCTGCAGTTTGTGCATCTCACACAAATTTGCACAAGGTGGCACCCTCCCAACAGACCCAGATGAGATTATTTACTTAATCATGGACAAGAACCTCCAGAATGGCCGCCAAGATAAACCCTTCCTTTTCTAAGTTAATTGCCTGAAGAAAGTTGACAAGCACACCATGACAAACTAAAATTGATCTTCCCATTGGCCAAAATATATTAGATAAATATAATGTAACATAAAATATATTAAAATTGCACTTCTGTCTCTCTGGACAGAAGCAGTATTTGTGTTTAATTCAGGCTCATACCTTATGGTTCTGTTTAGGTAGAAGCCCTAACACCATCCATATATACTACAAAGGATTGGGATGTTGAGGATCTCCAGTTAGGTGCCCCATTTCACGCTCTGGTCTCATTCCTTCCATTCCAAACCCTGCCCCCGAGAAAGCCCACTGGAAGTCAACCCCTCCCTGGGGCTGCTTAAGCCTATAGGCTATATAAGACATCATAGCCATGTTTGCCGCATGCATCCTCCCCTGCCTTTCCAAGGGTCACCCAGGAGTTGCTTTGCTCTGCTCAGATTAAGCCAGGATTTACTCATTTGCCCTGATCTGATTTATTACATCGTCGGCAGCATTACTAGCAGGGGATTTAAGCTTTTCAAGTTCCTCGGACCTCCCTTAGATCCTTCTTTCCCGTTTTCAGTCCGTTTTTTTCCTCAATAGTGCACACACTGGTTTATTATTTACTCATGATTGTGTTATCTTTTTGTCCACTGGCCTCCTCCAGTTGGAACATCAATGCTACAAACATAATCTTTGCTCAGTGATATATCTCAAGCACCTAAAAGAGGGTCTGACATACACTGGCTCTTTAATAAATGCTTGGTGAATAAGTGAACAGGGAAAAAGAGAACAGCTCAATGTCCTGCAGGTAAAATGCTGGGAACTTATTATCCTATTGTGGTTAAAACTGGAAGACTGGATTAAACAAAGGTTAAGAAGCTCATTTACGAAGCAGACGAACGACGGCTACTGTGTTGTCTTTAATAATATTATTTGTTCTCATCCATTAGGCCTTGAATCTGGTACAGGGATTTGGCCCAGATAACATGAACAGAAAAACCGTGAGATCGGTGTCTTTGGTTAAGGGTTAGTGAGATCCTAAGACTGCCTGTTGAATTTGGAGGACCAAAGGTTGGAGATATCACATGACTCTTTCAGACGAACCAATAGGTCATTTCAGGAGCATCCTCCAGGAGACAGGGCAGCATGGGAACAGAGCAGACGTTCAGAGACGCATTCTCCAGCATTAGAGCCGGAAGAGGAGAGGCTCCCATTGCCAAATTGCATTAGGAAACCTGTGTTTCACAACCCATGATGCCATGATCAGGGATTTGAAACATCCTTCAAGAATTTGTTAAGTTTGTTCAAAACCCAGTGTTTTACTTGACCCCAGAAGCCTCTTTCTTTGTTTTTGTTTTAACTTCAAGTGAAAATATGCTTCTTTTGCTCGTAAAATTTTCTTTTTGAAAAAAGACCTTTGCTTTCTCCCCATCCACTCACACACTGCCTAAATCCCCTTAAACAAATCTTAACTTCCAGACTGATCTTACAAATGGCAAATGGGAAAACAATGTCTCTCGAAAGACCTCATACCAAAGATGCTAACATTTAATAATTATTTAGGAAATCATCCTTAAGTGAGATCCCAGGCATAATGTGCCTTTGATTGGATACTGGGATGCATACGAACAGAAATGCCCACCATGATTGGATCGAGGACAGTGAATAGTGCAAGAGAACTGATTAAAATAAACTCAGCTTGAAGACATTTTGAAATCTTAGCAAGAAGGGAAAATAAGGTGGAACAAAGTAACTGAATGAATTTGGAATAACTCACCTGGCTCTGGCACTGGGAAAGGTTGCCATTAACTTAATGTCCGGTGACCAGAAAGCAAGGAGAATGCACACTTAGTTCCGATAGGCAGTGTGTTGATCTTCTTCCAGAAAGGTGAAAAAGGCATTTACGTGTGTTCAGGTGTGTGCATGGGTGTGCTGGTGCATGTCAAGGCCAGAGTTCTAAGCCAACCTGTCCTCCCCAATCCCTCTGTATCTTGTTTTGTGAGACAAGGTCTCTTACTTAGCCAGGATCTTGCTGGTTAGTCCAGACTGGATGCCCAGCAAGCCCCGGGAATAATAACTTTCTCCATCATAGTAGTTTTATTTGTACTAGGCCAAACTAAGACACAACTCAAATGTCCATCAGTGGGTCAAAAGATAAGCACATTGTGGTACCTCTGTACGATGGAATACTACTAAGTGAGGAAAGAAAATAAATTATTAATACATATGTGCCAGATAGTTTTTAAATTTCAAATTTGATTCAGTTTTATATTCTTATGCTTATAACTAGAGTCTCTCTAAAATGTTCTCACCTAAAACACTTTATTCTTTTTATTGATTCTTTGGAAATTCACATCATGCTCGCCAATCTCACCCATCTCCCAGGCCCTCTGTATCTGCCCTTCACCCTTATAGCATCCCCCTTCCCCACAAGATAAAACTTAAAAAGAAATAATAAGAATAAAATAAAAATAAGAATAGGAATATTATGCCTTTAATCCCAACATTCAGGGAGGAATAAGCAGGCGGATCCCTGTGAGCTCGAGGCCAACCTGGTCTACAGAGCTCAGTTCCAGGACAGCCAGGGATACACAGAGACACCCTGTCTCAAAAACAAAAAAACAAAAAAAAAAACAAAAAAAAAACAACTAAAGACAAATAAGAATATTAATTTAAAAGCATAAAACAAACAAAACAAAGAAACAAAACAAAACAAACAAAAAACCCACTTCACTTCTCTATCTCTCCCGCCTCTCTGTCACCTCTTCATTCATCTTGGTGGCGTTAGGGGCTGCTGTGCATCATGCATAGGACCCTTTTTTTCCAACAGCTCTACTTGCAAATGTTCCTTATATAATGAGTTGTTGGTCATGTTTAAGGTTTCTGGCTTCTGATACACCATCAGTTCTGAGCCTTTGCTGAAACTCCCCTCAAATATCCCGCTGTTCTCCAAGACATAGAGACCTTGCAGCTCTGGTTCCACAGGAACAACCCCTTCCTGTGCTTCAGCAGGTCATAGACGGGGCAGATGCTGGAGAGTGCCGCTGTGGTAGGCATCATGGCCACTGAGTCTCATTTCACCTTCACAATAACCTTATGAGTTCTGCATTTTGCAGCTAAGAAAAACTATAGTTCAAGATGTGAAGTGATTTTGACAAGGTTCTGCAGTCTTTGAACCTGGTGATTGACTGAGTGTATTTTATGATCTATCATAGTGAGGTATCCAGGTATCCATGTATCAAAAATGTAATATTGCTGTTGGTTAACGTTCTTGTGCATTGTAAAGATTTGTCACGTGTATTGGTTTAATAAGGCACTGACTGGCCAGTAGTCAGGCAGGAAGTATAGGCAGAGTTATCAGACTAGGAGAAGTCTGGGAAGAGGAAAGGCAGAGACACAGTTGCAAGCCAGATGCAGAGGAAACATGACGAGAATGCCTCACTGAGAAACGGTACCAAGCTATGTGACTAAACATAGATATGAATTATGGGTTAAAATTGTAAGAGCTAGTTAAGAATAAGCCTGAGCAATAGGCCAAACAGTTTATAATTAAGATAAGCCTCTGTATATTTATTTGGAACTGAACAGCTATGGGACTGGGCAGAACAGAAACTTCTGTCTATATAATATTTCGTCTATGAAGGAAGATGTATAGATTTCTCCAATCATAACTAGTGTCTAGAATTTTCTCAATGCAATCAGTTAATACGAAAATGTTCAGAATTTCCCTAGGTGCACGCTCATTAGAACCTGTGAGAATAGCAAAGTAAGCAATGTGAAAGGTGGAGATAGGTTAAATAAGATACAGAATGTGAAAACCACCAAAATGTAAGCTATAAGGAAGTGAGTTCTCTCTGACTATATAATACATGACACTTACCTCAGTGTCAGTTCAGTAAATATGCCACAAAGTCACCCAAGGTCATTCTAAAATAGCATGTTTAAAGGGGGCTGTGATTCTTCCAATATCTATACTATGTACTCTCAACTATTACTTAATCAATGCTTTTGAGTTGACACTTGAGGTCTTTTCTATGGAATTGTTTAACTTTGGACTTAACAAGGACAATTAAAATAATTTTTTAAAAAATCAAAGTGAATAACAATGAATTCTTTGAGTGATATATTATCATTCAACAAACCTAGATGTCCCATTCTTTCTAATCCATTCCACTTATCTCTCACCATAATAAGCATCCTGTCCATGGAAGTCAGTTCCTGGTCTTTCCTCACACTTAGTTAACCATGATAAACAAAATATTGCATATATAGACTTTCTATAAGCAATAGACCGTATATACAACCCTTCCATAAGCAACAGACTGCATATAGAGCCTTTTGTCCAGTCAATAGGCATACTATTTTTGGTAGAATTTTAGTTTTTGTGATACTAATCATTTGTGAATAGTGAGGTATTCTTGCACTTCGGTTTACTAGGGAATAATTAATAATTCTGTTTTTTCCCCTCACTCTCTTGATGGGGGAAGCTCTGTTAACCAATCATGCCTAATTAAGGCATGGCTACCTGGGGCACAGGAAAAAAAACTAGGACGGACGAATCAAGTTAGCATCAACACTCTCTCTTTTTCTATTTCTTTCATATACAATATACTACTTGTTGTATCATTTAAATAATGACTTAATAATGGAATAATGTTGGTAGCCAATCACTCAAATGCACTGTCCTACACATGACTCAAAAATCACATTGTATTTTACAAATATGAATAAATATTATAGTCAACAAAATGATGATCTTTCTGTCTTGAAAAAGTAGTGAGATAAACTCAGTTGAAGAGTCAGATGCCAAAATAATTTCTCCATCACGTAAACTTTAGATCATCATTATCTCATTTTCTATTTCTGAATACATTCTCAGACAGTGTTGACTAGGATGGGGTGCAGGGGAGGGATCCACGCCAACCCTGAAGGTGTGAACTCTGCTTCAACCTCAATACGCTGCTGCATCATGAATAGCCGTGTGCTGGACTGAGCTGGTGGCTCGAGGCCAGATCTTTTTCTCCCTGCACACCACAGTTTAAATAGTCAATGGGATTAAAAGGGCTAAAACTGTGTGTGAAAGCCAAAAGAAAGAAGGATGCCATTCATAGTCTAGATATCTTGAGGAATTCTGAAGTTGGACTGGAGAAACTAGGATCCAAACCCATGCTTGCTGATAGAGATGCCCAACTTCAGAGCAGCAAGTGAAAGAGATTCTGGCAAAATCCCAGCAGCAGCCCCACAGGGATGAAAACCGAGGGTGTGCAGAAGGAGCTCAGAGCAGGGTGGAGTTATTAGTTATCCCCTGTGAGGCTTTGATTCTACAGAAGTGATCAGCGAGCTTTATGGAAAGAGGATCAGCTAGTAAATATTTTCAGTTCTGCGGAGCATGTGGCGTCTCGTGACTACTTACCTCGGACATCATAGCATGAAAACACTCTCAGCCATATCTTAATGAACAAGCATGGCTGTGCTCCAATAAAACTTTATGGACACCGAGGTTTGAATTTTATGTAATTGTCATGTATCATAAAATATTATTCCTTTTATTCTTTTCCCAGTCACTAAAATGTTTTCTTAGTAAGCTCACTGGCCTTACAAAATTGGGTGACAGACAAAGCTTGAATGACCCGTGGTAGCTTGCTAACCAATAACAGCAGAAGGAAGCTCTGCTTGGGGTCCTGGAGCATATGGGATAACTCAGAAGCACCGAGAAGGCATGGCGAGCAACGAGAGCCAGGAATGAGGCCAGTAGATGTATGATTTGCCTGGTGTGAAAACCCAGCCAAACACATTGCTGGAAAAAGACTATTATGCAGTTGCTCAGCAAATACACACTCACCCTCTTTCACACACATACACATATGCACACACACACACATACACATATGCACACACACACATACACATATGCACACACACACACACACACACACACACACACACACACACACCCAGATGTCACAGCTATGGTTTGCAAAGCAGTCTGTTCAGGCGAAAAATAGGCAAGATAATTGTACAAATTATACATACAAATTAACAAAATAAATATACAAACAGTATACAAAAGAAATAATCAGGCATTTATCTGTTTAAAGAAGCCCTAAACATCCTTATAAATGAGTTTATTAAAACAAACTAGAGTCATTTTTACATAGGGCATCGGTATCTGAATATGGTTACCCTTATTCTGGAGGCAATAGCATGTAGTAAAATAACCCTTCAGCTGGTTGTTCTACCAAGAGGCATTTGCCCTGCTGAAATAAACAATGCTACCACACAAAGATTTATGTGTAAGGAAATGGATGATTTTGATATTCCTTATTGGAGAAAAGCATTTGAATCAATTCCATTCCCCAGCAGAGGGTTTGGTTAAGTATGGAAGTCCATATGTAGAATTCTGCATGGCCAATAAAATGTTTCTAGATTTTGTTTTGACATGAAAAGCTGTTTATAATTATTTTAAGTGAAACAAGCAGGTCATAAAGCAGTGCCTCCACTGTGACCTCAACACTTAAAAGATTTGAGAGTCTCTGTGTGTAGTGTGTGGTGCACAGAAAGCTGTGCATAGGCTTATGGAAATTGGGAACGAAACTTGCATGGACATACACTAATGATTTAGTAGTGGTGTTCTCCATGTGTGCAGTCATATTGTTTATAGCTCCCTGGAGGGCTTTTGTTTTGCATTTTTATAAAATAGGACCACTGGGCATGAATTCTTCTGACTTGCCTTCGTATGTTTTCAAGGTCAGTCAATGTTGCTGGGCTGTGATATTCCCCAATAGGAATATACCTCAGACTGTTCTGACCAGCACTGTGTGTGTCTCCTGATGGTCACGTGCAGAAGTTTGTCTAGACCATTTCTTTAGGATGAAATTGATAAACTGTAAGGACTAAATATTTTTAATAGTATTACTTAATGCAAGAATTCATACCATATCAATAGTATGATATGTTTTGTTCCACAACTCCGAGGAAACTTCAGCTATGATGCAGTTGAATGTCATTTCTTTTCTTTTCAGTGTTCGTCTAGAATGTTCATTATTATATTTGTGTTAGACCTTTAGCGTATTTCTTTCACTCATTGGTTTGGGCAATGAAGTTGGTCTCACTTCTGCGCTACAAATTATCTCCTCAGTTGCAGAATATATGACTTTTATCCACTGACGGTTTAATTTTACTGGGTACAATTTATATTTTTACAAGTTGATTTTTGTCATTTTGAGTATTCTTGCTAAATCATCCTGCCCCCAGTTTTCATTTATTCAAATTTTACCTACTTTTGCTGTTTCGAAAAATATTAAATTATTTTATATAGCCATTACACATTTCCAACATATGACGTTTTTGTAGTTCTGAGGTCCCTATTTTCCAAACTAACTTCTTTTAGGTCTTTGTTTCCATATTGGTTTTATATTCTTCCACTCTGAGCACATTTCCCTTGGAGCCTCATCTGTAAGAGACTTAGTGGCACAGATTGAACTTTCAGGGAGAGATTTACATTGATACATAGTTTACTATAACTCAGGAGCACTTAGAATTATATTTATGAGATGTTTTATATTACAAAGTAATAAGAATGTAGACTAAAAATACCCATATGAAGATCTACTTGTGTTAACACTGCCCAGAAAGTATTTCTTTATTGGTCCTTTTGTTTATGGATCAAACCAATGACGTCAAATTTCTTTTTCTACCAGAAGTTACTTGTTCTTCACCTGTCCTTTCACCAAGGTTATAATTCCTTGAGGGTCCAGCTCTGGATGTGGAATTTTTGTTGGATTTTTAGATTTGACTGTACTCCATACTAGTCGACCTGGGTTGCCATGACAAAGTGCCATGGTTTGCAATGCTTTTCTTGCGGGAGATGCCCAGAATTACCTATTTTCTTCAGAGGAAGCAAACACAGACCAATAAAATACTTTCAGCCAAGGCCATTCTAGTGAATGAATCTGTGTATTGGGGTGATACACAGGAGCATGGTTGACCCAGGCAGCTGTATCACTAAAACATCTGCCTCAGCCTGGCTGATAATTCAGCAAATCTCCATCTTGAATATTCTCTACATACCTTGCCAAGTCTACATCAGCAACGAGAAGAGCTCCTCCCCCTCCCCCATCAACAGTTGGTTACTGCTTATAGTGATCATGTGGAGAGGCCTTTTGAGGCAGCCTGAGTGTCTTGTGAGTTTCAGCAGGCTCTGTCTTCCTTCTGAGAGAAAATGTTTCAGTCAAGAGGAAACAGCTACACAACCACCATTAACTGGGCAGCTCAGAAGCCTGTGTGTCTTCCCATGTGCCTGGAGGCTGGAGGGTGAGATCTGGCTGCCAACATGGTTGGCTTCTACAAATCTTTCTTGTGATTTTCATATGGTCTTCTTACTATATTTGAGAGAGGGTCAGAAAGACAGAAAGGAAGAAAATCTTCCTCTTCTAATTTTATTAGATTGGGTATTTCCACTTATGACCTCAATTAGACTTCATTATCACTTAAAATCACTACCTCCATAAATTATTAAAAAATCATATTGGGGTGTATTAATTTAACATATTAATTTGGAAGGGGTATAATTTATCCCACAGAACACGCTAATTCCTCACTCTAATACATTGCATGACAAAATAGAAAGTCATTGCAATGTTACAGATGAATTTATCCATGATGAAAATTGTTCCTTGGTACACATCTCCAGTTTGCCCCCTCCCCTCATGCTTTGTCAATTCAAATTTTTTGATATCTTATCAGAAACCACTTACAACTTAGATTATAAGTTCGTTGGTTTTTTGTTTATTATATGACCAAGAAAAATAGATATGGGCAGGAAACAGAGTCAGTTAAATAGAAATGAAACTTATCCGTGTTAAATAACAAAGTAGTTGTTAAAAGAACCATTGAAAACAACCTCATTTAGCCACAAAAAATATTACCTGGGACGAGATCTAACCAAGGAGATGCAAGAGCTTTACAATGAAGGTTATAAAACATTGAAAAAAATAAATAAAGGTGACACAAGAAAATGAAAAATTATCCCATGTTCATGGAGTGTAAGAAATAATGCTGGTAAAATAGTCATGCTATCCAAAGCAACCTACAAATTCAATGTAATCCTTCCCAAAATATCAATGGCATTCTTCACAGATAGAGAAAAACACTCTTGAAGTTCATATGGAGTCACAAGAGGCTCTGAAGAGCCAAAGCAACACTGAGGGAAACAAATCCAGGGCTACAATTCCTTACGATAAACTTACAACAGCAAAAACAACATGGCATTGCCATCAAAACCCACGACTAACGAAACAAAACAGGGAGTAAGAGAGAAAACCGCCTCTCATAGTGTGGAGCGTGGAGTGTGGAGTGTGGAGGTGCTTCACGCTTTTCCAGCTCATTTGTCAACACAGACGTCAGGATTTTATACTGTAGACAAGAGCAGTATCTCCACCAAGTGTTTCTTGATATCCATACGCAAAAGACTGACTACTATCACCATATATAAAATCATCCACAGTATCTCACCAAACCCAAAATTCAACTCAAAATGTATCAAGTCTTAGAACTAAGAAATGAAATTATGAATTTGCCAAAGTAAAACAGAGGTGAAATTCTTTGACATGTATCTAGGCAAAGTTTTTTGTTTGGGGCAGGGACTTACTGTCGTAAATAACGAAGCGATGGAAGCAAATTTAGAGCAAGGACAAGTGGGACTGCATCATACTGAAAGGTTTCGTGAGGAAAAGGAAGCGCTTAACAGAATTAACGGACAAGCTACAGAACAGGAGAACATATGTCCAAGCTATGTGTTGAACAAGGTACTAATATTCAAGATTATAGGGAAAACACATGGCAGTAAAAATCTGACCTAATTGGGCAAAAGATCTGAATAGACATTTCTCAAAAGAAGACACACAGAAGGCCAAGAAACAAAGGAAAAATCATTCAACAATGCTAATTGTCAGCAAGGTACAAAACAAACAAGGAAATACACCAGCTATAATTGAATGGTTATTCTGAAAAAGACAAAAACAAAAGATGCTAGTGGGGATGCAGAGAAAGGATAATTCTCATATGCTGCTGCTGGGGTCTGTGCGTTTTCTGAAGTAATCTGAAGGTGCCTTGAAAACTGGAGAAACAATTACTATGTAATCCAGCAATTCTACCACCAATACACAGCTCCCCCTCCCCCCACAAAATGAAGTAAGTATGTCTAACATAATTGAATTGCAGACATGAAGTGTTGATAGGGATGTTTGTTTACTGATGTTTTCTGTGACGTGGCTCGTGGCCTTTGCAATGCTGTGTTTTCCAGACATTTCAGCATGCTCACCCTGCTCACATCTTCTCTTCTATTGACTTTTGTTCCTTTAATCTATGACATACTGACAGCATGTGTTAAAGCATCTTACTGAGTTAGTGAATTAGTGACTTTCACCAAGAATTATTGACCGTTATTTTTAAGAATACAGGGAGCAGGGTAGAGAGAAGACAGTTAAGAGCACTTGCTGTTCTTGCAGTGGACCTGGGTTGAGTTCCCAACACTCACATGGAACTTTAAATCTGAAACTCCAGAGGGTTCAGGTGCTCTCTTCTGGCCTCTGAGGATACTGCACACACACCCTCATGCAAAACACACACACATAAAATAAATATAAACAAATCATTTTTTTAAAAATGCGCAAGAGACCAATGTGGCTAAGTATGGCTACTGTGCCTCATGTTCACGGCATAGCAGTCCACTTAAAGGATCCAGAATGACTGGTGAGTTTTACCCCACAATTAAGCATGTCCTAGGCTTTGGTGAAGTTTCCAGGACTGAGAAAGCATAAGGACTCAAAACTGAAAAGTGTGGATTTTACCTTAGCATAGAAAGCAGCTAACACAGCACAAACGACTTTGCAGCAGGTGAAATGGACCTTCCTGGGAGTGGTTATGATGGTGATGCCTGAATTCCCAGAAGACTTCAAGCAGAGTCCTTGACAGAAGTTAACAAGAATGAAGAATGGGGGCAGGATTCATAAATCTACTCTGTCATGGTGTCACTGGGATGGCTGCATTCCTAACAATGGTCCTATGCATTCGCAACACCATCCACATCAATAGTGCTTCCTGGTGCCAAGCACTCACAGCAGCCTTGCCAGGCCTACTACCCGTCACGGCTCCCTTATCCTTCCCACATGCGTGGCTTGGCTGACTCTGGTCTGTCTCTTTTCTGCATTATCTCTGCTAGCTGACAGACAGGTCAAGGTCGGAAGGCAGATGATTCATCCTAATATGTAGAACCTCAGCTGTGGAAAACAGAATTCTTGAAGTCTATGCAGAGACTACCACAATGAACATTGTGATGAATTAGTCACTTAATCTCTTAACAAATATTTCTTGAACTCTTTCCTTTGGCACAAAATACCAGGGGAGGATGTGCTGGCCCAAGGTAATTCAAGCAGTTCCCCAAGTGGTGGATCCTAAACTCCAATGGATTGTTCACTCAGGACTAAGAGCCCCAGGGCTTGCTCTGGCGCATACCGAGAAGCAGCTTGGTGTAATTAAAATGGATACGAAGAAAACACCTGCCAGATTCCTGGCTTCTCAGATAGAGACGCAAGATCACGTGGCAAGTAGCTGATGGATGGGATGGGGGAAACCCAATAGCCCCTTCCATCCTGCCCAGCTCTTCTTCCTCGAACAGGACAGCAAACAGTGGTGCTTGTGAAACTTGATGAACTTGGTGAAACTAAAAAAGAGCGAGGCTCCGGGAAACACCCCATCCTCATTTAGTGCTCTTCCAACAGCCTTCCGTTTCAGTCATGTCTGACGTCTGTCGAAAAATTAGACAGTGGCTTCCTGATTTCTGCTCAGGAGGGTTTGTCTTCAGCCCTCTTCTCCCTCCATCATCCAGATTATCCTGAGATCATGGCTCTGATCGCCACCCCTTCTTCTAACCCATCCATAGGTGACCATTGTCTGTAGAGTCACTTCTGCTTTCCCCTAGCTCACGACTCATTGTGTTCTGTGTCCCATAACCTGGCGATACACTGCTGGTTGCCCTCTCACACACCCCTCCCATTCCTCCTTCATATCTCTGGTGATTTGAAAGAGAATGGCCCCCAAGGCCTCATATAATCCATTGCTTGGTCCCAAGTTGGTGGAACTATTTGGAAGGGGTTAAGCCACTGGAGGTGGGCTTTGAGGTTTCAAAATGCCCATGGCATTCCCGGTTAACTTTTTCTGTCTTGTGCTTGTCTCTCAAACTTGACTGTTACTTTTAAGACTAAGGGAGGGGCTGGAAAGACCAGGTGGCAGCCGTTCAGAGCACTTCCTGCTCCTCCGCAGGGATCTCCAGATTCCTCTCCAGATTCTTTGTCCGCTGTATCTACTTAGTACTCTGTGCTCAGACAGAGTACTCTAGTTCCTCAGATTCATGAAACAGTGTTCACCTTTTTGTCTGCTGTCCTCTCTAGGGAGCTCTTCTTAGCTGTGATTGACAAGTGCTCACTCCACCTGTAAGACCCAGCCTGTGTGTGTCTTCTCTGCATCTAACGCAATTCTTCAAGGAGCGTTGGTCATTCTCTCTGTACTGCCGTGTGTTTCTTACCCCTTGCTCCATCAGACTGCTAACTCCTGGAGAGCTGGCGCTGAGACCGTATCACTCCCGCCTGCCAGTGGAAATGCAGACCAGGCCAGGTGCTTTCCATTGAGTCCGTTGATAGGAGAGTGTCAGAATGAAGAGTGGTTGGATAAATGAAGGTACATGTTTTCATTTTCCATCTTACGTGGATTCATCGGGAAATCTATTAGTTCAGTTGCCAAAATAGTCCCAGGACCGGATTACTCCTCATGGTCTTCACTGTTTGCAGTCTGGCTCTAGACACCTACCTGCTGGCCAAGTTCTTGCTAATAGCTTCCCGAGAATCCTCGTGCTTTGTTTTCTGATAGCCGCCCAAGTCTGACTATTCCTAGTGAAGACGATAGGTTTAAAAATAGGAAAGAGATCGGATCCATCCTCTGGTCTCCATGGCATTCCAGACAAATCCCCAGTCCTTTCTATGGTCCACAAAGCTATGGACTACCCACTCCCCTATCCAGCCCCTCTTACCACCTAATTTCATTTCTCATCTCTGTATCCCTTGTCAATTCCACTTCAGCCACCTTCCTCCCACCCCTACCCCAGATCCACGAGGCATGCTTCTAGCGTGAAGCCGGTAGCCGGTGGGATTCTGGACCGCTTTTGTCTCTTCACCAGCCATGCCTACTCCACCTCCTAGTCTTCATTCTAAAGCACCTTGCCGACGGGTTCTGCTTGGACTACAGTATCTAACATTGTCTCCCCGTCCATTTCTCTCGAGTCTTGGCCTTTTTTAGCGTATGTAGTGTGATGATTCATTATGGCTGTTGTTTGCGTTCTGCCTCTCTCTGTCAGAATTCAGTCTTTACAAGTACCTGATCTAATTGGTTCAGGGATACAGTCTAAGTGGGCTGGTGCGGCCGGAAATGCATTAGCTACTTGGTGAACATTGCTTGAACGAATCAGTGAATATGTGACTAGTATTCCAATTCCTTAAGAGTATAGGATTTTGCAGAACTCATCGGCAAACCCTACTTTCGAATGTACTACTTTTGACTTAGGCCGTGCTCAGTAGATAGATGCATTGCACAGTGGGGTATACTCAAGAGAGGAAAAGATGCGCCCACAATAATGTCTCATTTATTCACACCCCACTCCGTGTCTATTTTAGCAAAAAGCCTTCTTGGAACTATATACTATGAGGATAGGATTTCATAGTGACCATGACCTTCACCATCATTCTCAGGCTGGGAGGGGAAGTGTACACATCTCGTTAACCCAGTGCTGGGATGCGGAGATGGGCTGTCAGGAAGTTCCCAGAGCAGCTTCCCCAAATAACCTTGCCGTTGTTTCTCAGTGTGCCAAGAACCCCAGTTCTGCCAGTGCTTTGGCTCCTCTCAGTCAACAATCCACTCAATGTTTTCGTTTTTTTTTTTCTTTCCCCTGATATCAAGTGCTGAAAAACTATGAAAATTTCCCATGAGAAACCGCGGTTGCACTTGCGTGCTGGCAAGGCGCTGCTGCGCCAAGACTGCGTTTTGGAAAAATGCAGAAAATAGCTTTAACTACATTCCTCCCCTCCCCCACCCCCAGATTCGTTGGTAAGTTATCAAATCACGAGCAGAGCAGTCCATGCGATCTTATTTTGATCAAAATATAACGTCTACCAGGTGGTCTAGTTTGGATTCTATCTCTGCCAGGTGGTACAAAATCAGGCAGACGATCGTAGACCTGTGTGGAAATGATCGTAAGTCCCCCTGCAAGGCTTGAGGTTCAGACCCTTCTACAGAAACAGCGTCCAAACCCCACCCCCTGCTGCGGAGAAGGTGGGTATTTTCCACTAGATTGGCTCAGCCAACCTGCTGCTCTGGAATCACTTTGAACTGACAAACTTCACAGAACGGGGTTTGATATTGAGCAGTCGGCGCTGCCAGGATCGTGCATGGATTATGTCTGGCAATTCTTCACGGACTTTAGTACATCAGAGACCTACCAGGCTGCAGAGGCGTGGCCAGTTCAAAATGATCGCTTAGAAAGAATCTAGGAATTAATAAATAAATTATAATTTTCCTTTATTATAATTAAAAAACATCATTGCTTAAAATAGATGTGATTCTTCTCAGGACTTAGAAACAAAAGTTTCCCCTTTCGTGGTGTGCGGGAAACCCAGCCACCTACTAAAACTGTGATAATTCCCTAGAAGTCTATTTGGCTAGTTTATTTTCATTTACCCTTTTGTTCTCAATATTCTACTTATGTTCTGCTATTTTACTGTGTCTTCTAGAATCATGCCTTTCCTTTCAGCATCTTCTTTAATATGTGAGCGAGGCAGACAATACAACAGTAAAAGTGAATAGGTTATATGTACTTATTTCTTCAGTTTAATTTCCAACAAGGAAAACTACTACAGAATATTTGCTAACATATCTCGTATATATGCTTGGTAGGTCAAGTTAAAAAAAAAAACCACGATTTAATTTACGTCAGGATTTTCCATACATTCTGTGTGCAAGGCCCTCCCTGTGCGGATGAGGAAAGAGATGATAAGCAGGAGTCTGTACCGAGAGACAGACACTCCCACTGGAAGCTGGAGCATGCTGTAGAGATGATTCCGTGTACATGAAATAGTCACAGTCAGCAAATCCACAGAGACAGAAAGCAAATTAATGGCAGCCCCGGGAGCAGTGGGAAACAGGAGGTGACTGATTAATGAATATGAAGTTTCCCCTTGGGTGATGAAAATCTCCGGGAACTAGACAGTGGGGATGGTTGCACAAAACTGTGGATAAACAAGATATAATAATGGTAATATTATGTTATACACCTTCTACAAAATATTTGTTAAAAATCAGGTAACAAACAGGCAAATCCCTAGTGTGCTGAGGACAAATTATTCTTTTATTTATTCATTCATTTAATCAATATTTGTGGAGTGCTCACTGTACCTATTACTGCATTGGGTACTGGACACAAAATGTTGAGCTCAACAAGCCTGCTCTTTCTCCCATATACTATTGTCTGGTAAGCTAAACCCCAGACAAAGGCTAAAAAGGAAATGAAATATGTAATCAAGAAGCCTGGCCTAATTGCAGGTTTGGACAAGGGTCAGGGACAACGGTTCCAAAGAACCACTGTTCAGAGTTTTGACGGATGGCTGGAAGCTAGAAAGGGGGACTGGACTAGAGGAAGACATCAGACATGGAGCTGCCAGGGAGAGGGCAGTGAGCACAAAAGACAAACAGGAAAGATGGGAGACTTCCCATAAGACTTGAGCAGAAGGTAAGTACAAACCAATGCGGAGGCTGAAGGGTTGGAAGGCCTTGTGGATGGGGAAGGGATGAAGCGAATAAGCCATAGGGAGTGTGGGAGACCTAGATTGCTGTCATGGGCAAAACAAAGGAGAATACAAGGAAGGAGAAACAGTGTGAAAGACGCTTAAAAAGTTCATGAAACAGAGCTTGGCGGCCATTAGAATAACGAGCGAGGGACTCAGGGGAGAGAGCAAGCATTCCAGAGACAACTTTGGGAGACAGGAGGAGAAATAACTGAGGGAAGAAATGATCTGGGGCAGGAGGAATGACACTCATTGAGACAGGAAACCTTAGAATAGGTTTTTCTCAATTGCTCTCATGGAAAGATTATTTTCTATGTATTTTAGGGTTTTCATTGATGGTTAACAATAGGCCTACCTTAAAATGAAAGCTACATTGTGTGTGGGGGGGTGCTAATTAAGAACTAAATGAACGCTCCAGAAAAAGATACATACATAGTTCTGTTTATTTGCAGCCAATACTTTGCCTTTACCTTTCTATTTTTGTTTTAGCTACAAGAGTGAAATGATAATAAAAAGGCAAAGAAAGCTACCATTGATTGGACATTTACTCTCAGGTGTGCAAAGCACCTACATTCCTATTGCATTGCTCTATATCTAAACGACCCTATAGAGCATCTGTGTCCCACTATTTAAAGAGAAGAAAAAAGTAACTATATTAAATATGCATTAGCAAAGAGTGCATCTGGGCATGGTAGGCCAGATTTTAGGATTTTTTAGAGTATTTTATGCATAAATGTTACTGTTTGGGAGGAGAAACTTACTATGTAGTTGGTGCTAGCAGCAGGTGCATCAGACTGAGGGGCGGGTTAATTACAATAATGCGTGGCTAATGTCATGCAGACAAAACACTATCTTCTCTTATAAGGCTTTGCAGGATGTTTGGTTTAAATATGCACATAACACAGTGAGTTTGAAAATCAAATATACATTTAAAACAAGTAATGTTTGGAGTGAATTAGTAAGTTATCTATAAATACTAAGATAACAGGTAGAAATGGGATTCCTAATCAGGTGCCTTGCTTTATATCACTGTCATGCTCATGAGGATCGAGAGGTGCACTAATCTATAGCTATAAAGATATGTATTTAACCATTCTTTGGTCGCAGGGCATCTAGGTTGTTTCCAGGTTCTGGCTATGACAAGTAATGCTGCTATGAACAAAGTTGAGCACATGTCCTTGTGGTATGATTGAGCATCATTTGGGTATATGCACAGAAGTGGTATTGCTGGGTCTTGAAATAGGTTGTTTCCTAATTTTCTGAGAAATCAATCATACTGATTTCCAAAGTGGCTATACCAGCTTGCACTCCCACCAGCAATGAAGGAGTGTTCCCTTTACTCCACATCCTCTCCAGAATAAGTTGTCATCAGGGTTTTTGATCTTGGCCATTCTTACAGGTGTAAGATGGAATCTCAGAGTTGTTTTGATTTACAGTTTTCTGATGGCTAAGGATGTTGAGTACTTGCTCAAGTATCTTTCAGTCATATAAGATCATCTATTGAGAATTCTCTCTTTAGGTCTGCACCCCATTTTTTTTATTGGATTATTTGTTCTTTTGATGGCCAATTTCTTGAATTCTTTGATATTTTGGAAATCAGCCCTCTATCTGATGTGGGGTTAGTGAAGATCTTTTTCCATTCTGTAGACTGCTGTTTTGTCTTGTTGACTGTGTCCTTTGCTTTATAGAAGCTTCTCAGTTTCAGGAGGTCCCATTTATTAATTGTTTCTCTCAATGTCTGTGCAACAGGGGTTATTTTTAAAAAGTAGTCTCCTGTGCCAATGCATTCAAGTGTACTTCCCACTTTCTCTTCTATGAGGTTCAGTGTGGTTGGTTTTACATTGAAGTCTTTGATCCATTTGGACTTCAGTTTTGTGCATGGTGATAGATATGGATTTATTTTCATTCTTATACATGTAGATATCCAGTTAAGCCAGCACCATTTGTTGAATATGCTTTCTTTTTTCTATTTGATATTTTTTGCTTCTTTGTCAAAAATCAGGTGTTCATAGGTGTGTGGATTAATATCTGGATCTTCGATTTGTTTCCATTGGTCTTTTTGTCTGTTTTTATGCCAATACCAGGCTGTTTTCAGTACTGTAGCTCTGTGGTAGAGTTTGAAGTCAGAGGTTGGTGGTGCCTCCAGAAGTCCCTTTATTGTACAGGTTTGTTTTGGCTATCCTAGGTTTTGTTGTTTTTCCATATGAAGTTGAGTATTGTTCTTTTGAGGCCTGTGAAAAATTTTACTGGACTTTTTATGGCATTGCATTGAATCTGTCGATTGCTTTTGATAAGATTGCCATTTTTTACTATGTTAATTTTACCTACCCAAGAACATAAGAGATCTTTCCATTTTCTTGTGTCTTCTTCGATTTCTTTCTTCAGAGTTAAAGTTCTTGTCATACAAGTTTTCCACTTGTTTTGTTAGTTACTCTGACATATTTTATGCTATTTGTGACTATTGTGAAGGGCTGCACCCCATTCTTTTGTTGGATTATTTTTCTTTTGATAACCAGTTTCTTGAGTTCTTTGTATATTTTAAAGATCAGTCCTTTGTTCGATGTGGGATTGTGAAGATCTTTTCCCATACACAGTGGAAAAAAATAATGACATCTTGAAATTTGCGGGCAAATGGATGTATCTAGAAAAAATTGTGAGTGAGGTAACCCAGACCCAGAAAGGCAAATATAATATGCACTCACTCATAAGTGGCCTTTAGACATAAACTAAAAACAAAAACAAAAATAAAAAACAAAGCAGTATACAATTTACAACTCCAGGGAACCTAGACAACAAAGAGGATCATAAGAGACACATACATGGATCTAATCTACACAGGAAGTAGAAAAAAGATCTCGAGTAAATTGGGAGCATGGGGATCAAGAGAGAGGGTAGAAGAGGAAGGGGAGGAAGGGAGGAGAGTGTAGAAAAATATATAGCTCAATAAAAACTATATATATATATATATATATATATATATATATATATATATATATATGACAGATTAATACCAGTGAGCTGAATAAGAGAAGAAGGGTTTCCTGGAGGTTCTGTGACCTACCACCTCACAGGTCTTGGATCAGTTAGCAGTCCAATAGAAGTTCTGTGTTATGGAGTAAGCCATAAAGTCAATCTGAAAGCAATTGACTGCTCCTATAACATTTGTGTCATTATTGCACCAGGAGATATATCCCACCAGGACAATAGTTATTATAATTCATGGGAGTCATAGGTAGGTAATATTGTTAATTATTTTTCTCTCCCATAAATATGCATAAAACCTCCCAGCACTGCAAATCTAGTTAGTAGGGATGAAGATTCCAGGACAGTATTGGTTTAATTTCTCCATGTCTTATGACTCAAACATGTCGTACTTTTAGAAATAGTGTTTTACCACTGAGTTCTATAGTGTAACCAAGAACAATAGTAATAGCTTATAATGCTTTTGCTGCCTATGGGACCCCAATGACCCACAGCTTGGAAACAGGTAACTCACGCCTGGCACTGGGGTTTTTGTTTAACTCTTTTCGCCGTAGATGGAAATTAATACAGACTTACAAATGATCAGTTTGCAGAGAATAAGAGACCATGCAGTGCTCAGCCCTTGATTTGGAAATCTTCATGACACCTCCTGACCACAAGTCCCAGGCATCATCACAGAAGAAGAGGGGAGCGATTGGAAAAGACAGAGACGGCGAAGCACTGCTGGGACAGAGTGCTTTCCAGACGTGGCAGGCTTATCCAGCACACGAATTCACAATGGCTGTGGTTGCATAACGAAAGACCTGCACAAGATAAAGGCAGGTAAATTCTCAGCACGGAGGGGAGGGCCACGAAGTCCCACTCCTAGCTGACGAGCTGGCAGCAACTGATGGCTGCTGCACCCATGCACATTGCGCTGGCAGCACTGAGCGGAGTCCGCGGGTTTGAAAAAGAGCACATGAAATGGGGAGAGAAAAGCAGAGGGGATGTAGAAAAAGAACTGGTCAGGGAAGAAAGAGTGGGTTTTTATCAAAACATATTGTATGTGTATATGAAGTTCTCAAATAATAAATCAAATGAGAAAAACATCAATAAAAATTTAAAGCATCATACACGCACAGCTAATTACATTTTCCGACTGCAATTATGTGGGTATCACTTTCATGAGGTTGTGGGTGCATGTTTGTACCAGTTCTATCGGCATTTTATGCTTTCTTTTGAAATGCTTAATCACTTTAATCACATAAGTGTTTTTTGTAAGGCCATTTTACATAATTCTCATGGGGAGAAGATTAGTGTGTCCATACAGAACTGTAAATGGCAAAAGACAACCATGAAATAACAATCCAAGAGAGTAGCATCCCTAAACCACAGCTGCCTACTGCTGTGCTGAGGATGGTGTGGATGCCTCTTTCCTAGGCTCACATAGGGGGTAGGGAGGCCACGGTGCAGCTTGGAGGGAAAGCACTTGCCTGACTGATAGGGAAGACCTTCAGACAGGTGTTCTAGCCCACTACCATATTGGCAGGTGAGCCAAGATAATTATTCTTGGAATCCTAAAACAGTTCTCTCCCTCCATGACCCCATGTCGTTTACTGCTGTGAACCACCTCAAGCTGATTTGCAGTCTCCTGGCATCAAATGCCCCTCTCTGGGAAGCCACGGAGCTATCCACATCATGGACGTACAAACTGAGAAACATCCCCCCCGTGAAATTCCTCCAGATATTGATTTAATCAACATCTGCTCCTGAGATCATGGTATCCAGAAAAACGTGTCCATTGCAGACACATTCTTTGACCATAACCAACAAAGATCCACTGGGGCTTCTCAGGCGTTCGGTGGACCAGGGCAGAAGAAGAAAGAATGAACCAGCTAAAGTCTCCATCCTTATAATATTTTATGAGATTTTAAGGGATTTTCCAAGATGATTTTTTAAAAGTTAAGCATTGTGACTTGGGAGGGGACCTCATGACCTTAATTGGAATCATCAAAGGTCAGTCATCCCCAGAGAATTGTCCTCAGTCCACCAAGATGTGTTCAACAGGACAGGTCCAAGTGACAAGTGGAGGTGGCAGACAAAGGAGACTGAAGAAGAAAGAAGGGACCCTGCAGAATACGGCTTGCAGTGGAAGAGAAGGAACAAGCACCCCGAGGAAGGATCAGTGACAAGGACAATTAAGCAAAGTTGCAAAACATTGACACTGTCCCACAAAGCCCAGCAGAGCCCTGGTTTTCTCGGGCATGGGAGATCAAGATGGTAGAAAACCAGATGGAACTGGGGTCCTGAATGGTTCGGTGGGCACTGCAATGATTCAGATGACGAGCAAGGGGACTGACGAGTGTCCAAACCTACAAGGTCTTGAATTAACCCAGTTCGAATGATTTACTGTTACCATATTTGGGCTGACTTTGAGTGCAGGAGAGGGGGAAAAAATGAAGAAAAACAAGCTTACCCATAAAAAGGAATCGTAGAACTTCATGTCCCAGCAAGTGGGTAAAAATGTTAACATCGCTTTTTTACGACCTAATAAATGTCTTTCATAAAATATTGTTGAAAACAGACTCCCTAGATCTCTTTATTAGACAGAAAAACAGATCATTGATCAAACGGAGAACTGATCAGGAAAAAAAATTAAAAGGATGCCAGGGGTTGGAAAAGTATCGACTGTCTTTTTAACTTCATGGCCCAGTAAAGTAAGTATTTTTATACATGCGATAGGAATGGGTCCAGAAAAATTAGGTTACTTATCTGAAACTACAAAGCTAAAAGATGCAGAAATTCAGACTTAAAACCCACCCAATTGGAAAGCTTTTCCATCCGACCCTCAAGCCTTCTCTGACTATCTACAGGTGACATCTGTCAGGGCAATGGAAATGACCCAGGAATGACTAGCATCACATTTTTAGGAATTCACAGATCAATTGTGTAAACAACACATAATGATGATCCAAGTCCCAGTTTTTAGGACATTGCAAAACTTTATGGGCTGCGACATGCTGGCCTGACCTCTTCTGCGGAGAGCCACGTTAAGCTCGGGTGACAAGGTACATTATTCTAGATGACTCAGCTTGCCGGTGGTGGCCCTGGTCACCCCCTTCTCATTTCATATTAGTAAGTTCTGACAGGGTGTCTAAAGAGTGAAAATGAAGCCTTCTATTAAATGCCTTTTGTTAGGGTTCTTTTACAGTACTGGAATAATTAGTGTTTAAAAGTAAATTGCTCTGGGAAAATTGAACTTTCCAAAGTAGAATTTAGATTGACATTGTTGCTATCATGATTTCAAGCCATTTTGTAGACAATCAAGGCATTTAGGTTAAATAATCCTTTCATTCAGTGGTCAAGAAGTAGGATGAATTCAGACAATATATAATTTTTGTCCCCACAGTGGTCACAGTGTCCCATGGCATGGGATATATCTCAGTGGGAATCCATGCATGAGGTGGATACTTAAGGGCAGTACAGCCAGCCAACAGGCAGCAAGCTAGCCTCAGCAGCCCTGTCTTTATCCTCTAAATCCCTACACCTCACAGACCAACAGAGATCGTAGAATTGAAATCCTCCAAATTTAATTATCTTTTCCACTTTTTATTGTTTACTTCTCTGGGCTTTGCCACAGCCTCCAACAGACCCCAAACATACCTTTCTTTTATGTCTAGGATGCTGGAGTTTTATTCATGAAAGACCAACCATGTCACTACTCTATGTAAAAACACTTACATGCTCTCTCATGATTTAAAGGATAAAGTCCCAGTTTCCCAAGATGCTTTTAACTTCTCATGATCAGATCCCATTTCTGATTGAAATCAGAACCCTTTTCCTTGATTTTCTCCACCAAGGCCTACACACTCCAGTCAACTGAATCACCCAGAGTTCCTGTAACAAGTCCTTCATGCTTCTTCGGATATATGTTTTTCGAGAATCTCACGTACTTGGGACTCACAGTCTCTATGAAACCATCTTCTATGATAGCCCCAGTCAAATTGCCGTAACGATGCACATGTCTGTTTCCACGTCTATCAGAGTTATCCGTGTTCCCAGTTCTTTCAGAACTCTCTGTATGTTGTGATCCTAATACACACTGTAATAGATAATCCAGTGCTTTAGGCACCAGTTTCACTGTGCACAGTAGAGATCTCCTTCTGTAGGGGCTCCACATCTTAAATACCCATGTTTCCATTGGCTACTTCAGTGTATACTGCAGAACGGATGCTTGTATTTATTTATGCAAATCAGCAGGCTGCAGCTACTTGTGCTGATTTAAATGTAAATTATTTAAATGAAAAAAAGTAAAAATGTGGTGTTTACTTACAAGCCACAGGTCTTTGGAAGCCCAAACCTCTTTCTCCTTTACCCCTAAGATTTGTCCCTCTTCTCTTCTTTTCCCACACCAGCAAGTGACACAGGACTGAAGAAGCTGCTGGAGCTGGAAATGCCAGGCCCAGCCACACCCGCTGCCAACCCCACTGCCTACCTCACTGCCAGGCTCAGCTGCACCTGCTGCCCACCCCACTGCCAGGCTCAGCCACACCCGCTGCCCACCCCACAGCCCCTGCTGCCGACCTCACTGGCAGACTCAGCCGCACCCGCTGCCAGGCTCAGCCACATCCGCTGCCGACCCCACTCTTTCGTTCTCAAATCACACACGTTCAGCATTCCGGATCCTGATCAGCTTTTCTCCATCTCCAGAGCCACTGAGCTTTAATTTTGCCGTCATCCCCACTCCATTTCTGAACAGTCACTGATGCTGTCTCCTTCCGGTCGCTTTGCCCACTCTGCAGGCCCATCTAGTCTGCACACTGGAGCAAGACTGACTTTCACAAAGTATAGATCAGCGTATGCAACTCTTCTGCTTAAAACCCTGCCACTTCTTTCCACTGGCACTAAAATGCACAATGTCTCTACAATGCCATACAGCAGCCTGTATGCCCTGCTTCAGTTTCTTTCCAACCATTCCCTTCTTCATGGGGCTCTAGCTCCATCTGTCTTCTAACATCTTAGGTGTGTGTACCTGCTTGCTGGCCTAAGTCTCCAGACAAGCCTTGGATTCATTCTCTCCTTGCCTTCCAGGCTTCATTTCAGATAGTCTGTTCACAAACACTCAGTCTGAATCCATAGCCCCTGAACCTAGGGACTCTGCTTTATCACTCTTGATTTATTAGTTTGTATCTACTCTTGTTGGTATGCATAAACAGTTTTCTTTGCATTGTTTTGAGATTGCAGGCTCCGCTCAGGTTGGTGATCAATTTTGTCCTATATACTGCCTCCCCACACTCTCCATCACAATAACTTAACATTTATGGAATCAATAAGTTTATTTAAGTTTGTATGCTTGCCTGGAAGTGGGAACAATTAGATGAGTTAATGTGCATATGAATGCCCGGTAGCTTTAAGCAATCTAAGTTACTCTCGTGGGCCAGCAATTCTTATGACGCAAATGAGAACTATGTGCCATACTTTTGGAAATACACTAGGGTTTGATTAAGTGGCTCTCTGTGACGTTCCTTCACGGTCAGAAATAGGACGAAGGGATGGAAGTTCTGGGAAAGCAGCCTTCTCAACCATTACAAACCAAGAGCTATTGGAGCATTGAGTGCACTCCGACAACAGACTGATGCCAAAGTCCGGTGGATGTTGCTTACATATTAAAGGAAGACTAGACTAAACAACACGCTCGTGCTTCTCGTGAACTCAGGGATTCTATAATTACAGTGAGCAACAACACTGACAGAAGAAACTGCAGATTTGCACATGCAACCCAGAAAGGAAAAGGTCCATTTACAGCTTCCCCCGGCTGCCACCCGGGACAGTGCCCGAGGAAAATACTTCGTGGGGAAAATTTCCAAGGCAAAGCTCACTGAGACAGCCTTATTAGTCAGTAACGTGGTGAAAGGTCTCCACTTCTTAGATTAGGGAGCCAATGATCAAACACACTTGCTTAGGTAAAATTCCATGCTGTTTTTAGAACTGGTCCTATGGAATGCATATGAAAAGGGAATTTTCAAAAGTGCTTTAGGGCTAGATGTTGGTGGTACACGCCTTTCCTCTGATCCCAGCACTTGGTAGGCATGCGGATCTCTGGGAGTTCGGGGCCAACCTGGTCTATAGAGCTAATTCTAGGACAACCAAGGATGCACAAAGAAACCCTGTCTAAAACAGAAAACAAACAATAACAAAAACAGACACTAATGGTGAGAAAAGCTGGGAAATATGTTTAGCCTTCTGGAAGGCCGCGCAGTAGAAAGTCAACATCTATCGAAAGTGAATGCCTGGGCCATTTCTGGGAAACTGGCCCCCGGCATAATTTGGTGGACTCAGAACTACCTGGGAGGGATTGGGTCCCGATGCTTAAATACAAAGGAGTATAAGATAATGTCATCAGAGGAGCTAATCCTCTGCCCTGGGATGTTGATGATCTTTAGTCGGATTTTAGTTCCTCCTTTAACCTGCCCAGCCAGTACCTTTGACACTTAGTCCCAAAGGTACAGGAAATTCTCTGCTAGGTGTTCGTGAGAGCAGCCAGGAGTCACCAGGGGAGAGAGAGCAGTACCTTTGTTTCATTTCTTGGGGACTTTTCAAGTGGCTTCTAGAGCTGTGTTGGGGACATTGGCTTACTTGTCCTTGTTGTTGTCACCCAGGGTCCATTCTTTGGGGCTTCTTGGCACCAGCCTTCTGAATGTCCTTCAGAGAGCCATCCACCCACTTTCTACCCAGGGACGTTGAGCCCACATTTCATTTCAGCTTGTGCTCCCGACGTCCACCTGTGAAGATGTTCTCACTGGTACAGGAAAGAGCCAGAGACTAGACTCAGGGTGGGGCATGTGGGAGAAGTGTTTCCTGGAAGCTCCTTGGGTAAGGACCATACTTTACATCCTAAAGATCCTGGGAGTCTCCCTTCTTCCTGCTGAAGAGACTGATAAGCAGGTGGCCCTACAGCTGTGTACAGTCCTCTTGTCAACACAGAAATGCTTCATTCAGGCAGCACAGACACTGTGGGAAACAGATGGTATAGGGAGAATAATGTCTTCTTCTATCACATATACAAAGAGATGTCTACCTCAAAAGCCTTAGAATGCCCCCTGACACAGTAACAGATTTTACAGGTGGGCTTAAAGTTTTGACTTGGAGAAATTATCTTGAGTCATTGGCATAAACCAATGTAATCTCAAGGGTCCTTTTACCAAGGGAAGAAGGGGTGTCCCCTTTAGGATGGGTGAATTAGCAGTGGCAGAGGAAGGGCAGACACCAGAAGAAGCTACTTTGTTTTCCAGAAAGAAGGCAGACTCTGGAAGCTACAACATGGGAACAGAATCTCCAAGAGGCTCCCAGGGAAGCATAACCTTATTCATATCCTGATATCCAGAATTATAACTTTTCTATTTCTGATGTGTGGGGTGTGGGTGTTTGTGTGTATGTCTGTGAGTATGCGCACATGTGCACACACGCAGAGGCTACAAGTTGACTTAAGTATTTTCTTCAATTGCTCACACCTTCGTTTTTGAGCTAGGATCTCTCCTGGAAAGGGCAGCTTACTGATCCATAAGAGCTGCTGATTAAAACGCCTCATGGATCTTCCTGTCTCCATTCACTCAGTGCTAAGAATACTGGCGTACCCTGCTGTAGGTTCTTGCGATCCCAACTGGGGTCCTCATGCTTCTGTTGTGAGCATTGTTTTCAGGGATCCGATGTTCTAGCTGCATTGTTCCTGTTGTTTAAAGTCACTGCACTTAGTTAGGTTGTTACAGCAGGTATAGGAAACTAATAGAAAAGAAATGTGGACAAATACAAGTTGACTTCAGAAAACTGCGCCCCCTGCATTCCTGACCATAGAAGTTGTGCCTGTCCTTGACTTTGGTTTCTCTTTATAAAGTCTGACTATGACGACACTTTCCTTGGTTCAGAGAGAGGCCTGATGTCAAACTCTTGCCAAGAAAATGAGAGAAGAGATTTCTTGATGGCTCCTGGGCAAGAGGCATCCTTGGTGTCTGTGGCTGGTATTACTGACACACTATTTTAAGTTCCAGTGACATCCTCTATGCCTTTAGATTTCTGGTCATAGAACTTCCTTTTTTATGATTATTGGATGAGTCTTCTCTTATCTGAATCAAGCTACCTAAGTTGATAGCAGCAACACATGAATATAAAATGACGGCACTGTTCTGCTTAGCAAGGCCAAGTGCTGCCTCCTGTTACAAAGAAGAAAGCACAGATTTTGTTGCCATTAGGAAATTATTTTAGTCTTACAGATTTGCTAGCTATTGTATATCTACAAATGAACCTGTCTGTTGGAGGTGTGTGTGTGTGTGTGTGTACTTATCCCTAGGAACCTTTGTCCTCATTGGGGGAAAGTTAGTGAGGTCTCTGTGGAGGCTGGGCTCAGAGACTCATTACTGACCCTGCTTATGGCGAGCCCAATCTCATCTCATTACGTGTTGTTTTAGTGAGGCTTCCTTACAGCATAGCGTGGTAATTTCATTGCTAAGGGATTATCGTAGTCAGAGATAGCCTATGGAAATGAATGGAAATGCATCCTAAGTCACAGATGACTGATTAGCATCATGATGTTTCTATGAGCTGTGTTACCGTGGACAGGAGCAGAGGCTTTCCGGTGGAATAAAGGTGTTTCTTTAATTAGAGAGACTCTTCTATGAAGGGTTACCTGTTTTCTCACTTTGTCTTGGATTATGACTACAGAGTGGCATTGGTCTTCTTGAATTTAGGATTCATTTGGGGTTGTGTGGTGGGCAGTGGAGGTAAGGCACTTGCCACTTTCCCACTGCCGCTCAGAAGGAGGTCAACGACCTTCCAGCACGGTTTGGCCAACGAGGTCAGGCGCCCACTTCAGCAGTGGCAGGAATAGGGTGGCAAGAGAAGCAAGTGATACCTTGGGTGGCCATGTAAGGAGGGCATGCGAGGCATCTGTCCCAAGTCATTCTGAAAAGATGGTCCATGCACACAGAGGGGACGGAAGACTGACATTGTTTTATAGTGCAACAAAGCTGACTTTAGGTTGTCCCTACAAATGCATCACTCACGCACCTTACAGAACGTCTCCTTACTCAGGAGAAAGGAGGCTTCATGGGTACATGGTGGGGCACTGACCAATTGTCCTCTCAAGTTGTCGTGCTTCCGTGACTTCTAGAGAAGTGTACAAAGGAGCAGAAAGTGGCCTGACTGCTTCGCTGCCTGAGGGCATACCTCAGTTTCTCAGGGACTGAAAGGCACACAGTGCCCTGGGAGCCGTGGACTCTAACCTGAGAAATGGCACATGCCTCTCAGGGCAGCTAGGTCAGGCCAACTCCATGGTTCTCTGTGGCATGATACAAACAATGTGAGCCCTGCATGTCAGGTGACCAGGGTCCTAGGCATGGCTTCAAAAAGGAATAATTCTAGGGCTCGGCCATTAAAGGCTAGGCTCACAACCAAGAATACATAAAGGAATAATTCTCAAATTTGAATTAGGAATTACTGTCAACCTCAGTATTATCTATCCAAAGACATATTGTTGTTGTCAGAAACTGAAACTATAGCATAAAGCTTGAAAGCAACTAGCCAGTGCTCAATAATTATTCATTTTAACATCACCAGATAGTTATAACAGAATTCTTAGCTTGGCAGGATGAATTCCGCATATTAAAATATTACTTAATAATTACTAAATAAGTAATATGTACTACGTGCATAAAATACAACTGTGTTCTGGGTCCTATTTTAAGCACCTGTATTAATTAATGTAATCTTCCCAGTAACCTATTCAGTAGCTAACATTTCAGATGACAATGAAACCAAAGAAATGGAAATAAGTTGCCCAGAATCACCTGGCTAGGAGAAGGTAGGGCCAGGGTTAGCCCCAAATCTAAGCTATGGGGTTGTGAGTTCATTCTATGAACCATGAGGTTCTGAACATATGTCTTGCTGTGTTCCCTTTCCAACTCCAAGACAGATGCTGAACGGAGATTCAAGCCACAGAAGCTGCGTCATTGACTTTAAAACCCGAAGAAAAGGCGCACCGCAGCTGTATATGGCTGCTGGGACAAGTATAAAACCATATGGACCCCAGAGTATATCACACCTTTTAAACAAAAATACAGCCAGAGTCAGGGACTTCAGAGGGACCAGTAGGTACCTGCAAAGTCTTGGGAAAGGAAATGAGGGAGGAGCTGGCTCCAGTAGCAAACGGGGTAATGTCTGATTCACTCTCACCTCTCCTGTCAGGAGCAGAAAAATCCTGAAAACAAAGAGAAAGACTTCCCTCCCCCCAGCCCCGCCACTGCTGGTAACTTTTGAGCCACTGGACTTAATACGCAATAGACATTGGACCTCTTCATTTCACAAATGAGGATCCCAAGTCTCAGGCGGGTACAGTGACGGACTGCTGCTCACTGGGTACAACATGGAAGATGCTCAGAGGAAGGAGATGCAGTTCTTGGCATGTCTTCTGGAGGTGGGGACAGAGAGACCAGGGAAGAACATGTGAAATGACAGCAGACTCTCAAACCATCAGTGCTATCTGCAACTAGTTGCTCATTGCGTGATAATTAGAATGCAACAGAGGGCTCACCACTGAGGCCAGGATGGCAGTAAGAAGATTGGTTAAGAATCTAGACAGTAATAATAAGTGTTTGCGTGATGTTGAGGCCGTGGTGGCGTTTTATCAGAGGCAGAAATAGAGGCACCTTCTGAGGCTCTGATAGCTGGAGAGCTGATAAAATGCCATCCACCCTCTAGGTGGGAGGCTGTAGTCAGGACAGTGTAAGGAGGTAGCTTAGAACAGTTGCAGGGTTAGCTTTGGATACGGCTTTCCATCACTCACAGAGCCCCTCTCTCCAGCTGAGCACATCTGGACCTGGGGGAAAGGATCTGTAGTGTCAGGTTCAAATGCCTTGGCTGGCCAGCTAAATAGGCAAAAGGAAGGTAAGTGTGCAAGGTCAACACTGTGACCTCCCCAGGGGCTGAATGTGATCTGCCCAATAATAAACATGGAGTCGAGGCCAGCAGAGGCCGTGGCTGTCTCTGTTCCTCCCGCTTGAATCTGGATGCACACAGCTGGAGAAGTTGGCGGGGAGTTTTAACCATGCATTTTCATAAGGTCCTACTGCCCGTTAGACTCCTTCCTGATGTTCAGCTAGAAAGCATGTCAGAGGTTGGATGAGAAGGACCACAGTTGGGAGCTTTCCAAGCACTGCTGGTATTTGAGCACCTGCAGCAAAAAGCCTTGAAAAACACCGCTCAGAAAGAGAGTCAGCAGCTCAGAGATGGGGACAGCATGAAGTGACAGGTGTCAGGAGCTGGCACACTGTCTAGTCAGTGACACTTCTGCCATGATGTGGAAAGGTTCTTGAAGAGTTCCCAGGCTGCTGGTTCAGAGTTAGCTTTGGATACTGCATTTTAATGTGCCCCATCATTCCACTTTGGTTCTAGGAAAAGACTGGAAGTTGATTACTGAGGTTTGAAATGTCCATAAGTTCTGTGCTGCTCCTTCCAGCCACTGGGGAGAAAAGAAGAGGAAGAGAGGATGCAGTGTGCAGTAGAGCTGGGTGCGCTTGCTTCAGACGTTGGTCTCAGTGGTGTGGACATCATCCAATGTCCCACCTGTAGTACACTGGAACTCCCTTCCAAGATCTAGCGCGGTCTTCCAAGCTCCTATCAGATGTGCATGCACGGCAAACTATCGCCATCAATCCCAGCCTGGAATGAGTGCTGGATACCGAATTTCTTTTGTGCTTGCTGAATGTGTGTGGCTGGACACCAGCATAGCACTGCAACATCAAACCAATTTGCTATTTCCCTGTAGATGCTGTGGTCCAAAGCATTGTCTTTGGAAACACAGGGCCTCTGGTTTAATTACCAAATCCACTGTTTGCTAACGTGTTGACCTTAGGCTACACCATCATGGGTACTTGTGAGTTTGTCAGCTGGGTGTGTTAATTGCCCCAGAACAACAAGGAGAACTAAGTGGAAATCCACAAAAAACTACCAAGACCCAACCCGGCTTTCACAAGGTTGCTGCATCCTTTCCTGCGTGTTTTCAGACACCTAAAACAGTGGGGAGAGTTGGGATATTTTAGTTCAGTCATTGCCCAAGCTCCACACGTGTGCGTTCAGCTGATACTTTTTCTTTGTAATACTGATGCGCTACTTGTACTATTAGTGATTGAATACTGTCTTTAAACATACTTCAGAGACATTTAAGGGTATTTCATAACAAAAATTGGTGTTGTAATTGTGAATAGAGACATCATCGTTTGCTGTTTAAGTGAAATGGAAAACTAGACACGGTACAAAAAAGCAGGGCGGCCCATCTGAAGTGGTTGCTAAGCACTGCATTGCCTGCCTTAGTAGAGGACGGGGGCAGGGTAGGGTGGCGGGGTAGCGGAGAGGGGTGGGAGGGTGAGCAATCTTTACAGACAGGTTGTCATCAAACTGAGAATACAAAATCCTGTTTCCTAATCAGACTTTTCACCATTTAATTGCCGTGCCTCAACCACTGAAATCATCTTGCTGCCAACTCGTACTTTAGAAGGAAAATTACAATGGAAAGAGAGAAATTTGGGAGCTAGAGAAACCACGTTGTAAAATCCAGTCCCAGCTGTGACTTGCCAATTGCACTAGACCCGTGACTCGAAGTCTGTTTGCCTCAGTTTCTTCATGTGTAAAGTGGAATCGTCATCCTCCCGCAAGTCAAAGGGTATTCCCATGAACGAAATGAAGTTAGAAACTGAAAAAGAAAAAAAAAAAAGTGTTTTGAATTCCAAGCAGTAATGGGAATTGACGATGACAGGGAAATTGCCTTGTCAGAGGGCAGATGAATAAAGTAAAGGGCAGGTTGTTTGTGTACCCAGCCACCCAATTTGCCAGGACAAAGATATTTGGTGGTTCCCATCCCAACATCTGGACAACCTGTCAGCACATAACAGGGTGGCTTTGAGACACTCCAGAATTATATAAGGCTGGATGGTAACCAGGGCTGCTGAGCCCTCTTCTTCTCCGGTATATTGATTTCACTTTTCAACCATTCAAAGTATAAAAAACAGTCTTTGTAAAAAAACCGAGAAAATACAGTTAAGCGAAAAGGATCAGACAAAAATTTTCCACTCTACTATCCAGATATAGCAATTGTAGATATTTTCAAATGTTTTTCTTTCAGATGTTTTATGAAAATTATACATATTTTAATGTTTTTCTCAACAGAAAGCTATTTCAGTTTTTATTTTGTTATTAAGTTTGTTAATCCCACAAATAATCATACATTTATACACATTTTTACATTAAATTTATTGACTTTTTGCTTTGCTTTAAAACAAAGATATAACACTAAAACTTGGGGGGGGTTAGTATTGAATATGAATACACTTTATTTGCAACACTTCCAGCTCCCCTCTCCCCTCTAACTTCTCTCATGTCCCCCAACTACTCCCTCTTAAATTCATGACCTGTTTTTTAAATATTATTTTTGTTATACATAACAGCGCACAAGTGTATGTTTTTATACACTCATGTGTATGCATACATAGACAATGTGCTAAGTATACTGAGAAAGTTTTATTTTCAAATTTTCATACATGAGTTCTGCCCCCTATAACTCCAATCCCCACCTCCTTCTCCATGCCCAGGACAGGACATCCTACGGATGACAAATTTATTTAGGATAGTCTCTAATATCATTTAAGTTCCTCACCTTTAATTAATATCTACTCTATTAAAATGTTATAATTACATTTCCTTTTGAATAAATAATTACCTATAAGCCAGTGTTCATTGAGATAAATGAAAACTTCTGGTCAGAGACTATGGCAGTATAAAGTAGTTATGGGCTGTGTATATACCTCAGAGCATCTATGGCTCTGCCAGAAGACCTGATTCAATGCCCAAGACTCACTTGACAGCTCACTGTAATACCTAAGGCATCAGGCATGCGCACATTGCATACTCATATACACTGGCAAAAGACTCAAACACATAGCTCTAAGCGACTGCAGTCTTGAGAAACTTGTTTTATTTCTACTTTTTTTTTCTTACTTAGTTTTTATTCATAATCATAAACTTAACTCTGCAATCCAGCTAGACTTGCAGGGGAATGAGGAAAATATGGAACCCAAAGAACTTCAGTGAGAGCAGAGATTACAGTGTACTGCGAGCAGATGGGGCTGGGGTGCTCTCCTGAGCTACAGAAGGAATGGTCTGGTGGGTAAGAAGCCCGCAAGTCAAAAGAATTAGAGTTGTCCACAGTCGGAAATGGTGATCTTCTTGCTGGTCTTGCCATTCCTGGACCCAAAACGCTCCATGGCTTCCACAATGTTCATGCCTTCTTCCACCTTCCCAAAGACCACATGTTTGCCATCCAGCCATTCAGTCTTGGTGGTGCAGATAAAAAACTGGGAACCGTTTGTGTTTGGTCCAGCATTTGCCATGGACAAGATGCCAGGACCTGTATGCTTCAGGATGAAATTCTCATCCTCAAATTTTTCTCCGTAGATGGATCTGCCGCCAGTGCCATTATGACGTGTGAAGTCACCACCCTGGCACATGAATCCTGGAATAATCCTGTGAAAGGAAGAACCCTTATATCCAAATCCTTTCTCTCCAGTGCTCAGAGCACGAAAGTTTTCTGCTGTCTTTGGAACTTTGTCTGCAAACAGCTCGAAGGAGACGCGGCCCAAGGGCTCGCCATCGGCCGTGATGTCGAAGAACACGGTGGGGTTGACCATGGCTGCAGAAAGCGGTGAGAAGGGACAGCGGCATCTGCAAAGCCTTATTTCTACTTTTTATGTTTTGCATATATTTTGTCTTCTTTTGTTTTGAGGCAGCATCATCTTGTATAGCCCAACCAGGCCTTGAACTCTCAATCTTCTACCCAGACTCCCAAGTAGTAGGATTCCAAATCAGTGCCACTGAACCTGGCCTAAATGGAAAATTTAATATCAATCTACAGTTAAAAGTATAAACAAAACACAACTTAAGTACATTTGCCCAGACCAAGCAGCATCATTGCTAGTTGTGCATATCTACAAATAAGCTGGAGATTTCTACTTTTTCTGATAGGAATTCTGTTTTCAGACTTAAACTTGTTTTTCCCCCTTTGGTTATTTTTATCTTCTACTCATTTCATTTTCCAAAAATCTTCACATATTTAAATTAGAAATGTTTATGTCATACATATTGGCACTATTTTTCTAGTAGTTTATTGATCTCATTTATGTATTCTATCGATGATGCACATACTATTAATGTGATATATACACATTAATGTGTATAGCAATATCTATTGGTAATTTTGTGACAATATTTTGGAGTTTAACATTTAAACTCTACTTTAAAAACCATGTGAACTACTAAAAAAATGTTAAAATTCATATGATACCATATGACACACCACAACCTCCCATGCCACCAGGATAGATGAAGAAGTGATGGAGAGGCAGGAGAGGAGAAACAGAGATTTTTTTTTTTCTGTTTCTGATGTGCTTTCGTTCTGATTTGGTTTACTGTTTTTTTTTTCTTGCTTTTGTTTTCTTGGTTATCTTTTTTTGGTTTCTTTTGGGGGGCACAAAAAGGATGAGGGGAGATATGGGGGAACCAGGAGGTTTACAAAATTGGGTGCATAATGTGAAATCCCCAAAGATTCAATAAAGAAGTTAAAAGAAAAAGTTTGCTGCCAACATGAGGCTATGAGGGTCTCAGTGAGAAAATCTTGCCTTACAATATGTAAATATAATTTTATTATAAAATGTTATGTACTTACAATAATTGCTGAAATAGTTTGTTGTTTCCATGATTGTTTAACTTAATCTTCTGGCTTTTATCTATGACATGATGATATTCAGATTATGTGTGGATTTCTAGTCTAGTCACTGAATTCTAAAACTGTGTAACTAGGATATCAAAACTGAGATCTAAGTAGTTAAGATTTAATCGATCCAAAACTGAGAAAGAACTGGCATCTTTCAAATAGTTTGAACGTGTGCCCCAGAAGTTACTGTCATAGCAATTACATTCTAAAGTTCCCATGTTATACATCTAGGAGGAGGACCTTTAGAAGGTAGTTAGGATTAGATAAGAGCTTAAGGGTAGGGCTCACATCAAGAAGTTAGTGGCTTAGTAAGGAAGTGGAGAGGAACATGAGGCTGGCTCAATATGTTCCATCTCACCAAGTGATGTTGCCCTCAACATGAAGGTCCAGCAGAAGGGCCTCACCAGATTTTATCTAGTCTTGTGCCCTTGAACTTCCAAGTCCCTAAAACTCAGAGATAAACAAACTTCTGTTCTATAAGCTGCCTGTTCCGTGATAGTCAGGAATATCAACAGAAAGCAAACCGCGATACCTCCCCACATCCTTCCCATCTTAGTTAATGTGATCACCTCTTTGATTGATCCCAAAGGGTTCTTAGAGCTGTCTGTTTCACTTTCCACCAGCAATGTCTTCAAAACGCCTGCAGAAATCAAACAGCTCCCCTCCCCCCACTCCCCTCCCCCTATCCCCACTCCTCTTCTCCTCCCCCCACACCATTCCCCCTCCCTCTCGATACTGAAGAGCAGTCCAAATTCTCTGCCCTGCGGGAAGACGAAGGTCTTCTATCTACGTCCAGGAAGGTGAGCTTCTAAACAGGCTAAGCTCCCACAAAGCCAGTTCATGTATTAGGATTGAAACCTAGTGCCATTGTCCTTGGCTTCTCATCAGTCTTCATTGACCGCCATGCTCAGAGAGTCCGGAATCAACCCATGCTTATTCAGTCCCAGACCAGCTGGCCTTGGTGGGCTCCTAATAAATCAGTTCCACTGTCACAGTGGGTGGGTGCATCCCTCGTGGTCCTGATTTTTTGCTCTTGTTCTCCCTCCTTCTGCTCCTCATTTGGACCTTAAGAGCTCAGACCGTTGCTCCAAATTGAGAATCTGTCTCTACCTCGATCCATCGCCAGATGAAGGTTCTGGAGGGGAGGGAAATGGGAAACGGGGAGCAGGTGGAAATTTTAATTAAAAAAGAATAAAAAATAAATAAATAAAAAAAAGAAGATAGAGCTAATGGGCAAAAAAAAAAAAGAAGAAATCAAACAGCTCACAGCAACTGCCCTGCCCTCACCCTGGTCTCAGCCATGGCCGTTCTTCTCTTGTAGGAAAGCAGCTCTCTGCTTGATTTGCCCTTGTGAATTTTATATAAAGCAACCATATGATCTTTTACAAAACTGTCACATTCTCAGGGTGTGAGTGTGTATATGTATGCATTCAAGCATGTGTGTGTGTGTGTAGATCAGAGGTGACAACTGAGAGTGTTAGTTCTTTCCTTCCACCATCCGAGTATGGGAGAACGAAGTCATGAGGCCTGGCAGCAAGTGCCCTTACTCACTGAGCTGTCTCACATGTTCTACTGTCATGGTCAGCTCAGACTTCCCATCAGCTCAAGGGCAACATCACAGTCCTCAAATGTCCTATACAGTCCTACAAGACAAACCTAATTGTAGCGTGGCTCCCCCACCCTCAGCCCCATCCTTGGAATTTTACAAAAGCTAGACCATGCAGCATTCCAGGCTCATACTCTCCTCAGTTCTTTGAGCACTGTTTCCTCTGCCTAGGAGTATACCTGTATATCTGCATGTCCTCGCCACATCTCTGCTCATATGTCACCTTCTGTGTTAGTGCTTTTCATCGCTATAATAAAATACCTGAAGCTTGGTGTGTATAAAGAAGATATTTGTTTATCTCGTGGTTTGGGATGCCAAAAGTCTAAGACCAGGAAGTTCATTTATTCAGCCTCAAGTGGGGGCTTAGGGCAGATGGAGTAACATGATGAGAACACAGGTAATAGGATCAAGGGGAAGCCAGGGAGAGGGGCCCAAAGGTCAGGCTCACTGCTTTGTTCCTTTCACAGAGACTGATGAGCTTCCGAGAACGACAAAAATTCCTCTCTAGGTTCTGTCTTATGAAGAATCCGATCCAAGAGACATTCGTTCCCAGCAAACAAAGCACCTACCTGCTGGCTCTGACGCCTTCTTTGTGAAGCCTGCCCTTTTTGCCCATCTCTTGCATCAGATCCCTCTGGAAAATGCCAGAGGGATGACATGTTTTCCTGTCTAACGCTGCTCACGGTCTCTCTCTTACCCACTATTATATTTGCTCCAAGAAGAGCATTGTGGTTATTGTTGATCACAGCTGAATCCTAAATACTATAAACAGCATCTGGTGTGGGACAGAGACTCAATACTGTTTACTAAGTAAGCTATTAATTTAGGATAAGTCCCTCCTCCCTTTGGCAGTGCTAGGGATTAAATCCCACCGACGACAGGGCTCCTGCTCCATCTGGAGTCACCTCTTTTATTGTCCCTCTCAAATGCCATCTATTCCTCATTCCCCAGGGAAAGCTAACAGTAAATAAAGTAAGATGAAGAACAGTATATCCACGAAACCTTACAGGGGAAAACAGCCCCACCCCAGACACCGGTAGTCACCTGGAATTTATTAGCCTGTGGAGTGTGAAGGAAGAGCCTATTTATCCCCAAGTGGCTAGGCAACTGTGCGGCTATTGTAAAAACTATCCACTAATTCCCCACTGATGGGCTATGCCGCTCAACACACACTACACCTGCCTTTGCTCCGGCCCCATTCTTGGGCTGTCTGTAGGCCCATACTTCTATACGGTGTGGCAGCCAGGCACTAAAGCCATAGGCCTGATCTGAGGTGGTCACGTACCCCTGCAGACAGGCTGTCTCTGCCTAACAAAAGGTCAGGATGTTGTTGCTCCTTTCTTTATAATTTGGAGAATGCCTTATAGAGATGCTGATTCAAGCCTACGTACACAGCAGACAGGTAGATGTGGACGTGACAAAATGCCATTCACCTGGTTACCAAGGGTATGTTGGTATAAAAGTTGGTTGGAGAATAAACATGGGGAGATCATCAGGAGAGAAGAACCCTGAGATGCCCTTCCATGATGGTTGTGTAAGCTGTGTCTGATTATTCCTTGTGCCTCTGTACCAGTCCAGTTACGGAAAATAGTTATCTATGTTGGGGCCCATGGGCTCTAACAGTTGTCTACCTCTGCAACTGGCAATTTTAAACTGACAGCTTTGTAAACAATTCGCTTGTCTCTTATGGTTACTTGTTCTTTATTACACTTTCTCTAAGCATCTCTGGCTATGTTCATGAGTTCACTGGCTCAGAGTTTAGAATTAAGCCGTTAGGTTTTAAAGTTAGGCTTGGGGCTGGAGAGATCGCTCAGTAGCTGTGGTTGAGAGCATGGGCTGCTCTTGCAGAAGGACCCAGGTTTGCTTTTGGGGTTCTGATGGCCTCTTCTGGCCTTCCATAGGGTCCAGGCAAGTACATAGTGCACATACATACATGTTTGTGCGGAACCCTCATACACATAAAATAAGAAATACACTGAATCTTTAAAGTTAGACATTTAATTGTGATTTTATTAAATTTACAAATTTCTGTAAAACTGTATCTATATAATATTTAACTTTTCTGATGTGCAATATAGCATGTCTTCCCAAATTCATTTTTCCTATGATCTAATGTCCCTAGATCGAGCACTTTTCCTATTAACATTATTTTAATGGAATTATTGCTGACACACAAAGAAACTATCTTTTTCCATGTATTTTTCAAAGAACTTGGGCCTATTAAGAGTGAGCTGTTCCTCTTATCAACATTGTTGGTAATTCCTGTTATTATGGAGTCCCTGTGGCTTGCAAGAAAGATTATCATCATCTCAAAATAATGATAATTTTAATCACCCCATTGTTGAGTCTGGATGCCACAAGAACTCAGAAATTGAGATTGCTGAGGAACTTGGCAGGAGTCAATGCAATATCGTGTACTTGCTCTTGGGCACACTGGGGAGAAAGACAATCAGGAGATGTGCTATTAAGTTGATCATAGCTAGCAGTGACCAGATCTCTGATCCTGCAGGGCTGCCTGAAAATCATCCATTTTGGGTCGTCTACACGAGAGAAGAGGGAAAGAATGAGTTCGCTTCTTTCCATCTGCCTGTTTTCTAAGCCTCAGAACAAGACGGGCTAATTTTGCCTCACGTCAGCATTTTGTTTGTGAGGAAGCTGAGTGTTTTCCTGGCTCTCTCTGTGCTTCGGGGCTTTAGGAGAAGCTCTAAGGAAGGACAGACACATAGTGTGGCCTCTGTCTTCGGTGAGGCTGTCAGCATGAAATTGTGTTTGCTGGACTAAGAGATTAATGAAAGGCCTGAAAATCCAGAGCTGATACTGTCCTCCTCTTGAACCAAAGATCCTCTGGTGTTTTGCCTCATCACAGGGGAAACACCTGTCAATCTTCCAGAGTCACATTAAAAAGCTAATAGGTTAATAAGTGTGACTTCCAAGTTTCAATATAAGGGCTGCTGAAACGTGCTACAATGTCACTGAATATCTTCCTTTATTCCCAGGAGTTTTTCTGACGTTTCCTTTCAGATGTTTGTAATTTTATCTGTGATCTGTGTACACCAGCCATGGATTTATATGAAAAGATTTGTTATGTAAAGTAAGATTTGCTTTTAAAATACATTTTGAAAATCATATCCTCTAAATCTAATGTAATTGTCAATAATGTTATCACCTTGGTATGTTCTATGATTCATCCTTTGGATGACTTGTTGCTCTCAATTCGCTTTTCTGTCCACTTTTTTTTTTTTAACATTTTATATTATTGTTGCTTATGTATTGCGTACAGTGATAGATTTCAATATGACTTTTTCTTTTTTATTTAAATAATACTTTTCTTTCATTTACTCTACACACTAACCAGTTTCCTCTCCCTCTTCTCCTCTCATCCACCCTCCCATCCTCATCCACTCCCCCTCCATCTCCGCTCAGAAAGGGACATACATGTATATCAGGTACCTGGCTCATATTTACCTCCCATTACTCCTTTGGTCTTTCCCCCTTCCTCCCATTGTTCCTTTCTTCTTGTGAAATATCCTCATTCTACTTTCAAGTCTCTCTCTCTCTCTCTCTCTCTCTCTAATTTCAGTATAGTTTTGATTTGTATATATGTCATGACATCAAGATTCCCTGTATAAAAGAAAGTATGGTATTTGTCTTTCTGGATCTCGTTTATTTACCTTAGCACGAAGGTCTTCAGTTTTGTCCTCCTTTATGGCAAACTAAAACTATCTTTAATATATAACACATTTTCTTCATCACTTGAATACAAGTGATGATTGGCATCTAGGATTATTCAAAACCTCGGTTGCTGTGAACCTCATTACAGGCGCACACATGTGTAGGCACCTCTGTGGTGTGCTGACTGAGATTCCGCTAGGAGTGTTACAGCTGGATCACCTGATAGAGCTAGTCTCAGCCTTTAAAGGAGCATTTGTACCAACTTCAGAATGGCTACACTAATCTCCACCCTCAGCAGCTGTCCCTAAGCCTCTGCCGTCACCACCAATGATATATGTTTGTTTCCTTAGCCATTGGACAGGGGTGAAATAGAATCTCCATACAGCTTTGCCTTGCATTTCTCTGGTGACTAAGGAGGAATTTTTGCATCTATTTATTGACTATTTGTACTTTTCGTCATGAGAATTGTGAATTCCATTTAATTTGCTCATTTGATAATTAGATTTCAGGAGGGAAGAGTTCCTTGTATATTCTAGATATTATGGATTTGTAATTTTTGTGTCTTTTTCACAGTTGGCTCATAAATTATATCTCTTTGGCTTACAACTTTGTGGCTTATTTGGAATTTACAATTTAACTTTTAAATCCACTACAGCAATCTTCAGATTGTACTGTACATTTGTGTGCTACATGACAACCTTACAGCAGCATACCTTACTTCTCCTTGTTAGTGTGTGCTAGCATTGCCCTACATTTCAGCTCTACCAAGGTTCTCAATACCACAACTTAGTGCTAGTTTGTTTTATAAAGTGGTTTTTAAAGAGAGTAACAGTGAGAAAGATTTCCCATTTTCCCATTTCTCGGGACCAGACCTTTGCATGAAAATAAACATCTCAACTTTTATATATAAGTATTTTTTTCTTTAAAATAACAGAAACAATAGAAATAAATTTTATACTGATTTTTATGAAAATTTTTTTAGACAATGTCCTAGGTTTTTATTTTTGTTTTATCGCTTGCTTCCCTTTGGATGGGGGCATGTTTTATTTTATCTTTTATTTTGTTTTGGTTTTGGTATTTTTAAGACAGTATTTCACTATGAAGTCCTGGCTGTACTGGAACTCACTATGTAGACCAGTGAGTCCACATAAACCAACAGAAATCCACCTGCCTCTGTTTCCCAAATGCAGGGATTAGAGGTGGGTGCCACCATACCTACCAGGCTGCTTCTTTGTTTTTGAGAGAAGATTTTGCTGGGTACCCAGGCTCTCCTGGAACCTAGCATCCTCATGTACTAGTTTCTTATGCCGAAGTCACAGGCCTGTAACTGAGCACAGCACCATCCTGACTTCCTTTATTCTCTTCCTCCATCTTTCACTTGGGGGAAATTTCAAACATTTGACCTTCAACACTTTTTCTTAGTCAGGATTTGTAAATGGAGACTATGTGTTCATTTTCTGGTCACCCAGACCCAAATGATCACACAGAAACTTTATTAATTACAACACTGCTTAGCCAATAGCTTAGGCATATTCCTAACTAGCTCTTACATCTTAAATTAACCAATTTCTATTAATCTGTGTATTGCCATGAAGCTGCAGCTTACCTAAGTTTCTGGCATCTTTCTCCTTTGGCTCCGCCTACTCTATATATCTCTGTTCGGATTTTCTGCCTGTCTTTATTCTGCCCTGCTATAGGCTGAAGCAGCTTCTTTATCAACAAATGATAATAAAACATGTTCACACCATACAGAAGGGAATCCCCTATCAAGGACCAAATCCATTTCATTTCTCTTTCAGACCTTGACCTTTTATTTCTAGAAATTCCATTTGAATCTGAATTTTACATTATGCTTTTTTCCCCTTATTCTGGTTATGCTCTCATCACCTTGAATCTATGAAATATTCATCCTGACACTTGTCAGCTAGACTCATCACCCCTGTCATTTCAGGGTCTATTTCTATTTGTGATACTTCCTCTATCTGTGCTTTGGATTATTCTCACCCTCAGAATACTTGATAATTTCACATTGGTGGCTGGAAATTGTGACTTCACATTATTAGGTGCTGGATTTTGTTTTGTTTTCTTACTAGCGTGAGACCTAGGGGGCTGTTGTTTGACATCAATGCAATTTTTGGGTGTGGTCTTGCTCTCTCTCCCAGTATCTCTCCTTCCTCCACAGTAATACAATGCTTCACATACTCTAGCCACCTTCATGTCCCCAGAACTAATCTGTGTGAGTTTTTTCACCTTCTGGACATTCTGGAGAAGAGACCTGATTATCCCAGGTAGAATCCACCTTATCCAATTATCTCTTTACCCTTATGTTTCCTGCTGTTTTGATGTCTAACCATCATTTTCACATTTTTTTCCAGATTTTTTATATTATTTAGTATACATAAGTGACCTCAAAAATTCTACCAGGGAACTGCTACAGCTGATAAACACCTTCAGCAATATGACTGGATACAGGATTCACTGAAAAACAACCACAAAAAAACAAAGCAAAACAAAAACAAAACATAGTAACTCTTCTATATACAAATGGTAAATAGGCTGAGAAAGAAATCAGGGAAAACAATACCCCTTGCAACAACCACAAATAGTATAAAATATCCCAGGGTATCATAAACCAAACAAGTGTAAGACCTATGTAACCAGAACTTCAAGTCTTTGAAGAACGAAATTGGAGAAGAGATCAGAAGATGAAAAGATCTCCCATACTCATGGATTGGTAGGATTAACATAGTAAAAATGAAGTCTTACCAAAAGCAATCTACAGATTCAACACAATCCCCATCAAAATTCAAATATGATTAACAGAACTTCAAAGACCAATATTCAACTTCATATAGAAAAACAAAACAAAACAAAAACCCAGGATAGCTAAAAACAATCTTGTACAATAAAAGAACTTCTAGAAGTATCACCATCCCTGATTTCAAGGGCTAACTTGACAGCTACAGTAATAAAAACAGCTTGATAGTGGCATAAAAGCAGACAGGTGACTCAATGGAATTGAATCAAAGACCCAGACATGAATCTACATACTTAGGAACACCTGATGTTTGACAACGAAGCCAAAATTATTCAATGGAAAGAAGAAAGCATCTTCACCAAATGGTGCTGGCATAACTGCATGACAGCAGGTAGAAGAAGGCAAACAGGTTCTTGTCTATCATCCTGCATGAAACTCAAGTCCAAGTGGATCAAAGACCTCAGCATAAATCTGTTTACAAGGAGCCTGTTTACAAGAAGAGAAAGTAGGAAGTGGCCTTGAATGCATCAGCATAGGACACAGCTTCCTGAATAGAAAGAACATCAGTAGCACAGACCCTAAGATTGACAATTAATAATTCAGTTTCATGATTGACCTGTGAAACTGAAAAGCTTCTGTAGGGCAAATGACGCTGTCAATAAGACAAAAAGGCAGCCTACAGACTTGGAAAAGATCTTCACCAAACTCACATCCCAAGAGGTGACAGGGTTGATCTCCAAAATATATAAAGAATTCAAGAAACTAGACATAAAAAACAAATAATAAAATTAAAAATGGGATAGAGATCAAAACAGAATTCTCAACAGAAGAATCTCAAATGTCTAAGATACACTTAAAGAAATGTTCAACATCATTAGCCATCAGGGAATTGCAAATTAAAGTGACTCTGAGATTCCATCTTACACTTGTCAGAATGACAAAATCAAAACCACAAATGACATCTTATGCTGGTGAGGATATGGGGTAAGGGGAACACTCCTCCATTGCTGGTGGGAGTGCAAACTTGTACTGCCATTTTGGAAAACAATATGGCAGTTTGTCAGAAAATTGAAAATCAATCTACCTCAAGACTCAGCTATACAATTTTGGGGCATATATCCTAACGATTCTCAATCACAAGACAAGAACACTTGCTCAACTATGTTCATAGCAGCTTTGTTTGTAAAAACCAGAACCTGGAAACAACCTAGGTGCCCCTCAACTGAAGAATAGATAAAGAAACTATGGTACATTTACTCAATGGAGCATTACTCAGCTGTTAAAAACAGTGACATAATGAAATTTGAAAGCAAATGGATGGAACTAGAAAAAATCATCCTGAGTGAAGTAATTCAGGCCCAGAAAGACAATCATGGGATGTACTCACTCATAAGTGGATATTAGCTGTAAATTAAAGGATAACCATGCTATGATCCACAGACCCAGAGTGGCTAGGTAACAAGGACGCCCAAGGGTAGATGAATGGATCTCCCGAGGAAGGAGAAATAGAAGAGACCTCTTTGGTGGACAGGGACGGGGCTGGTGGAGTTGAAAACATGAAGAATTGGGATACAGGATGAATAGGGGGATATTGAAGGAAATGACTGGAAAGGGGGGGAAATTTGGGGGTCTGATAGAAACCTTGTGCCAAGGGAAACTCCCAGTAACCTGTGAGGATGACCCAGCTAAGACTCCTAGCAATAGTGGGTGGAAAGCCTGAATTGGCCATCTCCTGTGACCAAGTGGGACTTCCAGGATTGGGATGCTGGCCCAACCATATAACCTTTGACCTATAATCTGTCCTGCTTATGGAACGTGCTAGGGGTTGGGTCTGAGGGTGCCACAGAGATTATGGGAGTGACCAACCAATGACTGGTCCAGCCCCAGCCCCGTCCCATGAGAGTGAGCCCACCCCTGACACTGTCTGGAGCACCAGGACTCAGAGACTGGATGGCCCAGAGACATAGGATAAACCAAACACAACTGGAAAACAATGTTGATGTAATGATGCCTAATTATTATATTCTGCTATACTCATAGATTGGTGACTACCCAGCTGTCATCCAGTAACTGATGGGGACAGACGCAGAAACCCACAGCCAAACATTAGGCCAAGCTTGGGGAATCCTGCTGAAGAGAGGAAGAAAGTGGTCAAGGACATCACAGGGAGCCTCAGGAACAACTAACCTGGATTTATAAGAGCTCACAGAGTCTGGACCAACAGCCAGGGAGCCTGCATGGGACCAGCCTTGGCCCTCCACATATGTGTGACAGTTGTGTAGCCTGGTCTACTTGTGGGACTCCTAGCCGTGGAAGTGGGTGCTGTCCCTAAGTCTTTGGCTGACTTTTGGGAACCTCTTCCTCATACTTGTCTCCTTGCCTAGACTTAATACAAGGGGAGGAACTTAGTCGTACTGCAGCTTGATATGTCATGCTTTGTTGATACCCACGGGAAGCCTGCCCCTTTCCAAATAGAAACAGAGGAGGATGGATGGGTGAGAGTGGGGGGTAGGTAGGGGGAGGGAGTGGGGGAAGAGGAGGGAGGAGAAATTTTGGCCAGGATATAAAATAAATAAACAAACAAATAAATAAATTTAATACAAATATACTTTTAAAAAGGAAATCAAATATATTCCCTGTCATTCTCTCACATCCTGAAAAAGGAAAACATTATCATTAAATTATATTGCAGAAAAGCACATTTTTGAATGAGAGGAAAGTGATGTGAGCTAAACAGGTTCTACATGTTTGGTTAAGGCAGATAATTTCGGAGAATTCTTCTCTTCCCTAACCACAGGTTGGGGCTACAGTTTGATTACTGAATGTAAGGATGCTGAGAACTTTGAGATAAACAGCTGTGGCTCACTCTGGTATCCTTGTGTATCATAGGAGACAGGAGATTGGTCAGATCTGATGCATTTAGTTTGGGATCTGGTGAGTGGTGGTGAAGACGTGCGGAGGCAGCTGGGTCTCCAGTTCTAACACTGGAGGGAGATCTCAACTGGGGCAGGAGGTTATGGGTCACCAGCAGAGCCAGTAGGTAGAAGCCCATTGGGAGGGAGAACCTATAGAGAACTTCTAGAGTCAGGGAAGGCAAACATGCTGGAGGGATCCCCAGCAGACAGGCAGAGGGAAAAGACAACCCCAGTTTTAGAAAACAAACTAACATCTCGATGGAGAGAGACTGCAAGCACATTTAGCACAGACGGCCTCTTTGTGTGGTTGACTGTCTCCTAGTCACTGGCTGTCATTGCTCTGCTTTTCCCTGAAGCAGCAAGAAGACATGCAGGCCTCAGAGACTGAGGGCCTGAAGTTTAGTCCAAGTGGGAGACTGCCTGAGAACACAGCCACCAGCCCTTCTCAGTCTAATTGATGCTGAAAAACTGATGAAGCACAGGCCGCATAATAAGCTGACAGTTAGGCCTGATCAGAAAGCGCTGTGCGGTACCCTGCCACACACACAGTTAGGGTCTCAATAGCAGCTTGATGTGTTTTCTTTTTTCCATGACTGTTATGAAAAAAAAATTTCCTGGAAGATATTGTAAACTGGCTGGAGCTCCTTATTTATACAACTCGTTTTTGAATTTCATTTCTATTTCATTTTTTTTTTTCGCCATCTGAGATTGAATAACTCTGAGGTTAGACTCGCACTGCTCTTTATGTGGGATCGGGAGCGTTGAAACTATGCCTCTGCTCAAGGTTTTGGCGGCTGTGGGTGCTTGCCTTTCCCCGGTAATGAATTTATGGAAGAGGAATGATGGGTCTTTGTTATGACGGCCCCTCTCCTCAGCAGATGCCGTTATACATGGAGACCGAATTAGCTCTTCTTTAAAGAGAATAGTTACAGATTTAGGATTAGATCAGCAGAATACGCTATCTACTTCAAACTATTCCTTCCTGGCTGCACAAAGCGATAGGGATTTGGAAGCTGGGAGAGAGGGAAAGTCAAATGTTATTGCTTCGCCTAGGTGTTTAAAATGTGTTTTCTATTTCTTACCACCCAGTGAAGTAAGACATGTTATCATCATTTTACAGGAGAGAAAATGCCTGCAGGGAGTTAATAACTTGCCCAAAGTCATGAGCTGGGAGACCGAGTTGTCTGGTCTGGCTCGGAAGCCTTTCTCGGTCCGTAGGTCGGCTGACAGCACAGTGAAAGGAGGCTGTGCTGTGCTCTGAGAAGCCAGAAAACGCACAGCACGCTGGAAGATTTGGAAACAGGGAGAATGTTAAGGAGAATAATTTTGACTACTACACCAAATAAGATATCATTTATAGTATGACTGGCATAAGCCAATAGAACAGGGTAACCTCGTCTACTTCACGTGATGATTAATCTCCACTGCCAATCTGAGGAGCTCTAGAATCATCTAGAAGATGAGTTTCTGGCCGTATCTCTGAGGGGTTTTCTGTACTAACGGAGGTGGGAAAGTCTGCCCACTAGGGGCAGCTCTGTTCCCTGGCTGGGATCCTGGGCTACCTCAGTGGAGAAACAAGCCAAGCTGCAGCCTGCATTATTTCTTCTTCTCCTGATGGTGGCTACATGATGACCAGCTGCTTCAAAGCCCTTCTGCCTTGACTTTGTTCCCGAGCTGGAAGCTCAGATAAAGTCTTTTCTTTTAAGCTGCTTTTGTTAGCGTGTTTCAGGACAGCAACAGGAGAAGAAACCGAGACACTATACAGACAAGAAGTGTGTACTCAGATGATAAAATAGGCTTAAATCAGAAGGCTCTTGGCTTCCGGCCTCCAAATCACTACCTCTCTGTACAGCCAAGCAGAAATAATTGTAAATAAATAGCTCAGGATCCATGGATCTTTCATCAGGGTATTTAACTGTCCTGAGCCTCTGTTTCCTGAAACATTTCCTGAAATGTCCTCCATAGGGTCACATTCTCGATACTTCTCCTCCCTTGAAGACACTGTTCTGGGAGTCTGTGAAGTCATTCGGAAGTGGGCCCTGGGTGGAGGAAGTAAATCACTGGGAGTGGCCTTTGGAGTTTATACCTGACCCTTACTCCTATGCTGCCCTTTGCATCCTGAGCACATTGTGTGTAGACTCTGTCCCATGAACTCGCTCCGCCATGAACTGAACTGCTTAGCCATGGCCTCCCTGATGTCATGGATCACAGCCATGTTCCAAAATATGTTACTTATTTAAACCCTTAAGTTGCTTGTGTTGTGAATTATAGTCTCAATGGCAGAAAAACAATGAATACAAATAATGGCACTTGGGTAAACATCTGAATTTACCTCTGGCCTTAGGAATTTCCTGTTTCTAGTCCAGGAAGAGCACCTTAAGGGACACTGCTTTGGTGGGGGGTGTGGAGGTGAGACCCAGCTTCTCCACAGCGTCTGAAAGCATTAGGGCCATGGAGGCAGAGTCTGGAGGCAGATGTGACGGGTGGAACGTGAGAACCGGGGAAACAGGAGAACTACAAACGGTCACGGCAGGGGTAGTGTGGTTTCATTTCTGTGCTGCTGAGAAAGTGGCCTGCAGCAGTTTCCACATTGAGAGGCTGCATTCGGGAATCTGGAGAATGTAAAAAGGACTAAGTGACATTTTAAATGCCAAAGTGGACAGCACCACCTCTACCTTAAAAGCTTCTAAAGTATGTATGCTATCAAGGCATTTAAGAGGCTAGAACTTTTATTACGAATCAAATTCTGCGGCGGTCACATGGTACAAACACGGGAGAGTTTCTCCTTCATAAGGCAGCAACCTGGAGACCCCACGGACGGAGTGGAGAGCAGACTGCCGCTGGAGGAGCTCTTTGGGAAGACTGGTCCGGCTGTGGTGTGGAAGGATTGCTAGGCGGCTTGTCAGTTGGGAAACTGATGCCAAAGTTCAAGGAAGCCTGAGGCTGGATCTGAACTGGGGCCCCAAGTTTCCGGGGCAGAGAAGAAGGGTCAAAACTGGAAAAAGAGTATGTTCCTCAGTAGAAATGGGTCAGGACAAAAGGGAAGGGAAAGGAGAAGGAGGGGGTTTAGAATGTTTAATTAGTGAATGTAAATGGGGTAGAGCATGAATTCTACTTGGTATTAATAATAAAACCCAGAGTCAGATATAGGGGTTAATGCTGAAGATCAGAAAAGCAGAGAGGGCAGCCACTAGAGTTCTTTTACCTCTACCAACACTCAGACCAAAGGGGCGATCCTGTCCTCAGACTGCCTGGTCAGACTGCAACTGTCTCCACCAAACCTCAGACTGCACTGAGCTCCTGTCTCCTTCCGCCTTATATTCCTCTTTCTACCCAGCCACATCACTCCTGTCTCTACCTCCCTAGTGCTGGGATTAAAGGCGTGGGATCCCAAGTGCTGGGAACACCATTGTGTGAGTTCTGTTTCTCTTTTAGACAGATTCAATTCAACCTTGTGTAGCCCAGGGTGGTCTTGGACTAACAGAGATCTCTTTGTCTCTGTCTCACAAATGCTGGGATTAAAGGTGTGTGCCACTCCCTGGCCCCTAGTGGCTTAGTTCTGCACTCTGATCTTTAGGCAAGCTTTATTTGTTAAAACATAAACAAAATATCACTACGATAGGGAACACCTTAACCAGGAGAAACCTCACCATAGAAGGCTTGGGTATTAGGGCTTCACCCTAGTTTGGAGCTGGAATATTCACCAAAGGCTCATGTATCCTGGTCATTAACCAGAGGGCTTAGCAGTAGGTCTTTACATTATTAAGACTGTGCCCCTTGAAGGGGATGATGGATGGTGGTCCTTTCTCTTCACTCTCCTTTGGCTTCCTGGCCATGACGTAAGTGGTTTAGTTTTGCTCTGTGACCGACTCCTGCTAGAACATACACCACCTAACCACAGCAACAGGACCAATTGATCATGGACTGAAGATGGGAAACCAGTAGCCAATAGCCAAAATAAACTTATTTTCTTTCTAAATTGATCATCTCAGATATCTGTCATAGCCATGGACAGGGCTCTTCCCGTGACTGAGAATTTTTGAAAAAAAAAAGCTACAGTATTAGAGGAATGCAAAATTGAGTTGTAAAGTTAAACAATTTAATAATGACGATGGGATTGGGGAATAGTGTGTAAACACGAAGATTCATTTGGACCAGAATACAACGTTTGCTTGTTTGAGCTGCTAAATCTTGGGCTGGATAATGCATGAAGACATCCTTGTATAAGACGAGGAGAAGCAAAGCAACAGCAATAGCAACGGCTACATTTTTCAGGCACTGTGTATCAGGTACTGTTCTATGAGCCCTCGTGCAACACATAACTTGACCCCACCACTGTATATGGAGCATGAACAATGAACATCTCCAGGCAGATGCACTGAATTATAGGTAACATTTCTAATAGATTTGAATTCCCTTTTTAAACCTGATTCCAAATACTGTGACTGCCTCCATGTTCTTCAATTGAATATGAAGATGTTGAGGCTTACAGGCCCCTTCAGGCCACCTGGCTAGGGAATGCTTGACTTGGGAATCTTGAGGCTGGCTCCGGCCATCTGCAAGCCACTGTCCTCCCTCACTGGTGGTGTTTTCCATGGAGCCTGTTGGAATGCATGGGTGTGACCAGTTGGGCAGGTGCTGAATTCACAGGGTGAGCACCCCGAGAGAGGACGGCTGAAGAGTTGATATTTTATTCACGTATTAATCCTATCAGGTCTCAAGCAGTCCACCAAAGAGTTAAAGAAACAGACAAAACAGAAGCCCAAGTTAGGATTCTCTGAAACATGTGACTCGGGTTGCAGGGCTCTGTTTGCTTACATTCAACTAAATATTTAGTCATCCCATATGGCCGTATCTAAACCCTATCTCTCTGCCGGGTTATTTTATTACAGAAACTGGGAAACCCAACCTTTTCTTTTCTCATGGATATTACACTCTGCCCTTTCCCGCTACAAGCACCTAGAGACTCGAATATCAGGGGAAGTCTTTTCATTTAAGTAAGTAGTGATGGATAAAAGGGCATGTGCTGAAGAACTAGCTAAATCCAGTGTGGATAAGAAAATGATACCTCAAAAGTGGTTTCATCTAATATGAGGATTGGGCTCTGGCCAGTTTTCACACCTCACCACCTTGACTGTATTGTATTTCTAGAAGGTAGGGACTATTAAACATGGCTAATGATTGATTGCATCTCAGCTTTCAGGTGTTACATGGGATAGACCTTTAAAAGGGGGGAATTTTATTCCTCTAAAGCACATTAACAGAACTTTCTTATTATTTCAAAAAAAAAAAAAAACCAAATGCCCCAGATTTACCATATTTAATCCAAATTTGATCCAAAAGTGAAATTCCTTTCTTGGCAGAATCATCAATAATTTACTGCATCTCATACTTTTCTTCCAAAGGCAAATATATATTGGCTACAAGAGTTCTGGCTGACACGTTATAAAATAAAGCTGGCACATAGGCTGTGTGAGGTTTTACCAATTCTATACCCATCCCGGGGTGCCCATGTGAATCAGCATAGCTTCTTTTCACAGCCACTCTCTGAAGATGAGTGTGTGTGTGTGTGTGTGTGTGTGTGTGTGTGTGTGTGTACCACCGAGCATCCAAAGAGACAAGAGCCAAGCAAATGCTCCCCTGGGGTGGCTGTGAGTAGTTGTCTGGCTTCCCCCACTTCTCCCAATCAGGAAATACCCCCTCCTCACTTTCATGGAAGCGGAATCAAGTCTGTCAACTCAGTAGGTTGCTCTTTTTAAATTTTCTCTAATTTGTCGCAACACTTTTAAAAACCTGAGGCCCAAATATCAGGCGTTCGATCAGTTTTAATAGACTGCCTGTCATCACTTGTTCAAATAATTCTCACTTAATTGCTCTCTCTGTAATGATTATGAAGATGACACAATCGTAAAAGTAATGATTAAAAACAGGAGGCATTTTATTGTTTTGTATTTTTCAAATCACAATTAGAAACAGTTTCTTTTGCTGTCCGAGCCATCCTTGGCATTATTACACTTGTTTTAAAGCTGAGAAAAGAATTTCAGAACATTTCAGTAACATACCCAGAACTGTCTCCCAACTGTCTTTTGGAATCCAGGATGTTTTACTACAGTGTCCTAATGCTTTCCTGTGCGGGGTAATTAGAATCCCCGCCTCTGGTCAGCTAGGCTCTCCTGCAGCCCTTCTGTGTCTACTGCTCCAGCCACACAAGGCTGCTACTCTCAGCCTCTTCAATTACAGGTCTCTTCCTGTCCATTCAGAACTAAAGTCAATAATGGCTTCACCACTGCTAGCTTCCAAGTCTTTTCTCCATGTCACACTGATCCCCTCCTTCAATACTGATCTTAACTATAAATAATCCGGCGATTAAACACTCTTCAAGTATCCCATTGAGGGTGGCTCCATTTTCCTGCAAGGGACCCCAGAGCAACAAAACCTCTGCTTCCTTTCTCTGGCTCACCAGATGGAATTGAGCCTAAATGCCAGTCAGACTGGACACTAGACAGGCTGACCCATGCTTTGTATGCAGGAGTATACAAGGCATCTTTGTTGGGACTAGGAAAGATGAGTTCCCTAATGCAGAACCATACAGAAGTTTGGAGCAGGCCTTTCAGTTTAGGATTATCAGCAATACTTATCTCTTCTGATGTGCAGACAAATTTGGTTATTTGTCTATTTATGTTTATGTCAAATAGAGCTTATTTCCTCATGTTTAGTAAGAAAATTCCATCCATTCAACCCAGCATCCAGGTAGGTGTATAGTAGGTGTATATCCTGAGAAGTACGGAAATGCAAAATATGTGTATCAAGAAATAAACGTAGAGAAGAGAATATGGAAAGCTTATGTTTTGAAATCATCCACCTGAAGATTTTAATAGACCCAAAAGACAGAAAGGAGATGGTGTCTTTTAATTTCTGAGTTTTCTAAGCAAGTCATGATGGATACAACGTTCTGTCATGCTCTCTTTCTCCAGTACAAATATGGTCATTTTCTCTTGAGTTGTTAACATCCGTGGAACATAATGGCACCATCCAGATCCACGTAGAAGAACCGCATGCTACTCTTTGATACTTTAAGGATATTTTAGCAGAGAATCCAGGGTTTTCTAAAGTGTTTTAAAATTGTCTGATAGTATGGAAAATAAGCGAGTCTCCAGTGGTGCCCAATTATCATAAGAATGATTACACACACGCAAGCGTGCATACGCACGCCTACACATTGCCACAGTCAAAAAGGCCTTGAGTGGCCTGGAGAGATTGCTTAGACAGTAAAGTACAAGCGCGAGAACAAACATTTGGATGTCTAGCACCCATATGCAACCAGGTGCAACAGTGCACATCTGTAACCCCAGCACAGGGGAGGTCGTGACAGGTGGACCCCTGGAACTCATCGACCAGTTAACCAAGTCAACTGGAGAGCTCCAGGTTCAGGCAGACACCTTGTCTCCAAAGATGGAAAAGTTGATGAAGATACCCAATGTGGACCTCTATCCACCCTATACAGGTATGTATACCACACATAACACATAGCCATATGCACACATGCACATGTACACACACAAACACATCACAGAATGTGGGGAACATTAAGTGGATGCTGGAATTCTGAAGCTCAAGAACAGTCCCCAGTGCCTGACATGCAAGGCGGATGCGGACCCTTGTGCCACTGTCGTGACCAGCACCCCGACCTCCAGAAACTCGATGACTGTGGAGGGAGCACCCACTTTCTTCAGGGTTGGAACTAACTGCTTTGACATTATTGCAGACAGACCAACGGCCTTAAGTGGCAAACCTGGCCCTTCCTTCTGCCCTTTCCCCATCTTAAAACCTCCTGTGAGTGCATTTAACCTGCAGATCCTACCTGGTCTTCTAAATCCTGGCCACAGAGGAGTCTATGGAAAGTGATTTCAAACTTTTCATCTTTTAGAAGCACTGAGTAGACGTGAGAACGGGTGTGTAACACAACTCTACACACCCCAGCAGAGGGGGAGAACTGGCCATTAGAGGCATGTCATCTAATTATATCAGCTAACATGTGTCCTCTGTTGGAATTATGTATCCAGTCTTTACCTCAGTTTTCTATTTTCATAAGCTGCAGACTGGATCGCACCCAACTAAGAGGACCCTGGAACATGCGTTTATAACTGTGTAAGTCACCTGTCGCTGTGGTTCTCAAGCTATGCAGTAAGGTGTCGCAGGGCTCCACAGCAAACTCCCAGGGGCACCTCAAGCATAGGTGAATTTTCTAAAGAAACATAACGGTACTGGACATTTATCACATCAAGTGCAAACTACTAGCTTGAAGGAGTAGTTTAAGGGAGTTTGTAGTTCACAGTGGATTAGACTCAACATTAGGTTAGTCTTCGTTCCTTTTGATGTCTTATCCTCTTGGAAATGTGACTAGGGAGTAAGACCTGTATTTCACAAACCTCAATCTGAAGATGGCAGTGTCGAATACAGTTCTGAAGTTTAGGAAAGTATCCAGTAGGCCTAGATGTCCCACTAGGTTGGCTTATATTCTACCTCAAATTTATATGTTGAAATCCTAATATGAAGATGTGACTATACTTGGAGATGTGGCCTCTAAACGGGGAGTAAGTTAAAACTCATTCATCAAGTTGAGCCCTTTCTTGCAGTGACTACCATCTTATAAGAACAGAGACCTGGACCCACCAGCTCCGGGGATGTGCAATATAGAGAAGATTGTGTGAAGACAGAGTGGGCAAGCAGACATCTGTGAGCCAAAGAAAAAACGTGGGGAGGGGACCATGATGATAATGATGCAGTGAACTGCGAAAACAAACAATTTGGTTGCCTAAGGTACATGTAGCATTTTCCTAGAGCAATCTGAAGTGGTTAAACTATGTATCGACTTGGCTAGACCCTGGGGTGCCCAGCTACAAATTAGGTATCGTTCAGGGTGGAACTAGGGGGGTATTTCCTGCCGAGACCGGTGTCTGAATTGGGAGAAATGATCAAAGAAGAGCTTACAACCCACAGATGTTGGGGAGCCCATCCACTCGTATGGATAGTGAAATTCAGCGAAAGCCTGGGTAAAGAGAACTTTCTGTGTTGGACTGAGCTGGGACTCCCGCCTTTGGGATGCATGTTAACTGAAACATTATCACAGCTCCTGGGCCTCCAGCTGGCCAATGGCAGAGTCAGTTATCAGCCTCCACAGTAACATAAATCAGTCTTATAATAAATCCATTATACATGCACACGTACACAACCCCAGAAACTCACTGGCTCAGACTTTCTGGGGAGCCTTGAATAACACAGACCCACAGCAAACAAAACCCTTCAAGGAAACTCTGCTCCAAATAGACTGAAGACTACTACACAAAACTTGACACCCTAAATCTTAATCCTAAAGAGGAGGAAGTAGGAAATATGCTTCAATTCTGTAAGCACAGGAAAAGACTTTCTGGACAGGACCGTGGAAGCACCGGCATTAAGACCAACAGTGGACAGACGGAAGCCTGTGAAATTAAAAAGCATCTGCACAGTAATGAATGCCTGATTCAAATGAAGGCACAGCCTGCAAAATGGGAAAAAAAACTTTACCAGCTGTATATCTGACAGAAGATTATTGTCTGGAGCAGTGGGTCTCACCTTCCTGGTGCTGAAGCCCTTTAATCCAGTTCCTCAAGCTGTAGTGACCCCAACCATAAAATTATCTTCATTGTTACTTCATAACTGTAACTTTGCTGCTGTTATGAATCATAATGTAAATGTCTGTGTTTTCTGATGGTCTCTGGTGAGTCGTTACCCATGGGTTGAGAACTGCTGCTTTAGAATATACAAAGTACTCAGAAAGCTAAACAACAAGACAAGGACAAATCTAATTTAAAATTAGGATATGGAACCAAGTTCTCCAAGAAAGAAATACAAATTTCTGGGGAAAAAAATGTATTTTTAGTGTTCAACATTTTCAGTCATCAAGATTAAAGCTACTTTGAGACTTCACTTTGCCCCAATCTAAATGGCTAAGACTTAAAAATAATTGGCAACAGGGGCTGGAGATGTGACTTAGTGGTCACAAACATGTACTGCTCTCGCAGAGGACCAAGGTTCAGGTCCACAGGGCTGCTCACAACCGTTCTTAACTCCAGTATAGGGGATTTAATGTTCTCTTGTGACCTCTGTAGGCACCAGGCATGTATATGGTCCATATACATACAGGCAGGCAAAGGAACTCATTCTTGAAATAGAAATAAACCAGACCTGGTGTTCATGCCTATGGAGCCTCGCTCGGATACAGATCTGAGTGGTTACAGATTCCCAGAACTCATATGCTGAAACCTAATTCCCCAAAGGGACAGTGTTAAGAGAATGGCATTTTGGAAGCAATGATTTCACAGAGGATGAGCCCTCCAAAGTGGGATTAGAGTCCTTATAAAACGAAGCCTTACCCCGTCCACTGTGAGAAGATTGTATATAAACTGGACTGAGTTCCTCCTGGTGACCCCTAAGGTCCTCCTGCTCGTAGTTGACACTGGACTTCTATGAGAATTAAGTTTATAAGCTACCTGGTCTTTGGTATCATGTTATAGCAATCTGAACAAACTCAGCATCCACCTCCATCCTTAGCCATTCTTCTTCAGCCTCACCTCCAGCCACTCTGGGATGTTCGTCCACATTTGTCGAAATTCCCCATTCCCCATCTGAGAAGTCACTCTTCAGTTTACACCGTGTCCCCTTGCATCTTGCATACAGTCTCATCTTGGTTTTAATAATAAATAAAACACCGTTCCAGCCCTCAAGAGTTTACATTCCACTGAGAAAAGCAGGTGAGTAAGTCAGCTATACAGACCCTGTCTAAAAGGATTGAGATACACGGAGACAGCATTTCACATTGCTTTAGAGATAAGGGAAGGCCTTCCACAGGAGGCTATATCTAAGGTAAGATGAAGAGGATGGATATGAGTAACCCAAGATAACAGGAGTATATTTGGGATGATTGAAGATTAGGGGAAGCGTGCTCACATCTGTATGTGCGCACTGTTCCTTGCTGGAAGAGGGGTGGGGAAGATAACAGGAGCTTGCTGTAGTGAAGAATTTGTACTTTATCCTGTGAATGCTGAGGAACATGAGGAAAAGTCCTGGACCTTTGGTCTCTCCTTAGGCTGTAGAGAGCCTGTCCCAAAGGTGGAGAGACAAACAATTCAGACAAGAGACAAGCTTGGGGACCTAATGCGCCTCGAGTCCCCAGATAATTTAAGGCCTCAGAGATAACAAAGCATTCTTCCTTGGAATCTTCTCTTTATCTTAGTAATCCTGCTAGAGCCACTAAAAATTCCACGGGCTTCTTGGAATTGCCTGGTGAGACTGTGCCGGAGCCCTTCTGGGCTGCTCAGCATTCCTTGGTCACTCCTTGTTTTTCAAAAGATTTTCATTTTCCTTTTTGCAGCTCCCCCGCCTCGCCAATCTCACCTGACCTTCATCTTCTAAAGCCTGACTCTCCTGCAAACGGCTTCCTTGGATTGCTTTAGCTGACAGATGTGATCTGAGTTGCCTGCAATTGCCGGGCAATAAAGGGATCAGAACACCCAATTTCTCCATTCCTTTAAGAGGGGAATGATAAAATAAATACTGGGGGAGGTGGTGATGAGAAGACCATGCCTACTGCTGCTTTCCATCTGCACACACTCGAGTGTCTCTTGAGAAATCTTAGAGGCCCTGGAATTTTGTACCTCAGACTATTATTTCTTAACTTGCGATTTCATGCAGTCCAAGTTGTACGTGGCCAGAATTTCTGGGGTGGGGGGAACAAGAATTTTGAATTTTCAATGCTAGATCTTTAAAGGCAGGACAGTATGTGAGACAATAGGAAGCGGTCTGAACTTGTTTAGCTGAGTTTGAATTTTTCCACTACTCAAGTATAGCGTTTGACTGGACTTGCCCTTGCTCACCAACAATGAGTGTGAGGGACTCCAAGGGCGTGGCTATGCTTTCTTCTTCCTCAGTCTTCCAGCAGCATTTAATGAGATGGGTCACTCATCCCTCCCAGAGGCACCGTCCCCTCTCAAGCTTCTTTTCTGCATGTCTTCTTTGGCGTTCTCCCAGAATCTTTTGCCAGTTTCTCCTCTTTCTTACAGTGAAGATGTCAGTGACCTCCACTTTCAGTCTTTATTGTCCAGATCTTTCTTTCCAGTCCTTTCAAAGGGACCTCACTTGACGTTTCTGTGAGTGTGATGCACAGTTAGCTCAAACTGAACACACATGTGGTAGATGGGCAGATGGATGGCTGGTGTTTCACTTCCTCCGTTGTGTTCTCCAAGACAAGAACTGAAAAGATGCAGAACACAATCCGGAATGCCCTCACCTGCAGCCTCCCATGGCATTGTAAATCGGATGGAGATGAAAGGGAACAAGAAACAAGATTCCCTTCAGCTGCTGGTAGCACCTCTGATGATTTCTGTGCTTCCAGGAATTTCTATGATGACACTTTAGGCAGCATCAATAACAGGGATTGTACAGGCAGCAGAGAGAGCAATGATAGGGGAGTAGGAATGGGTGGATCCAGCCCACAAGTGGGTAAGGACGGCTCCTCAACTCCAGCCCATTAGTGGGAGTAGCTTTTTCCTTGACCTCAATGTACTGCCCCATTCCCGTTCACGCTCTAAGTGTGAGATACATTTACAAGGGTCAACCAGTTTTCTAGGCACAATCCATACAGAACCCAAGCCCTTAACACATTTATAACTCTAGAAATGCTTCAATCATTTCTCCTTTAGCCACAAGAAATAAATGAATATGTAACAATATAAAAAGCTTGGATTATAATTGTCTTTATGCAGCATAACTTAGTCAAGACTGTGTCATGTAAAGACAAACATAAACTGTGATTTTTTTTAATGCATAAGTCCCAACAAAGTGAAAAATACCAGCAAAACTGTAATGCCACCTTCAAAACAGATCTGTGTAACTACTCCCTGTGACAGATTCACCTTTGATAAAAGCACACAGAGTAGTTTCTATTCAAACACAAAACAAAATAAACAAACAATCCTGGACACTGGTTTATGCAACACCCTGAACAGAACTCGGAATCCCTGTCCTATCTTTCATTCCTCCCACTTCTTCCTTATGTCATGAAATGACATCATCATCATCAGAGACCAGGTCATTTCCTTGAATAATGCATTGGTGGGCCCTCTCAGGTCCTGCAGTTCAAAGATTTCTGAATTCATTCAAACCCACTCTCTGGTTCCATCTAGTTCAAGTTATTATGAGAACTTTTTTCTTGGATTCAAAACAAAAACATACCTACTTATCATGCCCCATGGTTTTGAGTTGTAAAGAACCTGCCCCTTTCCTCTATCTCATTTTCTGCCTTCCACTCCTTGCTTAGTATGGTAGATTGCAGTCATGTAGCCTCAGAACTTTTAATTGCACATTGCTGCACTCCAGACAAGGAACCAATGACAGAACAAGAGATAACACCAAGGTCCCATCACGGGTGAAGACTCATGAAAACGTCAACTGTGAAGATCTTTATACAGCCTGCAGGCAACTCAACAGGTCAGCCAGACTCCTTCCCACGGTAGTCCTTTCTGCTGATATACCCTTAGGAGTGGGGGTGTGAGTCTTGCAAAGTTTCAATGACTTCCTGAGACTTGTGAGTTGTTTGTTTCCTGGGTCTTAAAAATCTCTCTAAAAAAGCTTGACTTTTCATTAGCTTCTTTGGAGAAGTTCCACCCAGGTTCCCTCTTGGGTGGGGCATTTTCTTCAGAAGAAACTGTTATACATCACTCACCTCTGTCTGTCCCTGTCCTCTTTGGTAACACCATTTCACACTGACAGTACGCTCACACAATTCACATCTTTATGCAGATTCTGTCTCATGGATGGCCTGACATGAAATTGCCTCTTCCTTCAGAATTCCTCCTATATTGTTGGAAGTGTTGCAGAGTTGCTTTCAGGCACTGGTGTCACCATTTCAGAGTTCTGTTGGCTACATATGTAAAATGGGAATAAAAATTACCTGATAGAGGTGTTGTAAGAAATCCATTAAATAACGGCATAATGCTGATCCATGATAGGTATCCAATAATGACAGTGTTCTCACAGTAAAACATTACCAGCAATACTATTAAATTCATATTTTTATTTAGGTGCTTACCTAAGGCATAAGTGAACAAAATGAAAGTAAGTGCGAGGGATAAAAACACCATTGTGCCTGTGTCTTAGCAAGTGTTTGTAATTGCGCTAAGCACTGAGAATCTTGGAGTTCACTATTTCTAAAGGCTTCAGTACTCAGAATAGATCTGTGTCTGTCTGTATATGTAGTGTATTGGGACTCCAGAGGCAAATAACATTGAATTCCTGACCCAAATGTGTTTTATGAGTGTTTTCCTGATATCATAGTAGGGCCATTTATGACTGCTGAAAAATAGACTGCTAAGAGTCATTTTGTAGGACGAGAGGCTCCAAAATGGTTATAAAAAGGCAATCATTCTGCGCAGCACGCTTTCTGGACATTGATTCTGCTAAGAAATTGGCATCGATCCTGGCCTCTCTCCCCAGGTCATCTTCATTTGCCTTGTTCCCCAAGTTGCTGTGAGATACAAAAACAGGCGCTCTTTGATGGCAACAGCTTTTGCTACTGAAAGAGCCCATTCCTTAAACCCTCCAAAAATTAAAGGAGAATACAACTGCCTAGAGAGGGTTTTGCCTTGGGACACCCCTAGCATCGACGACACACCAGGCTTAACCTCTGACTACCATCAGTTTTCACTTGCATTTATGTGTCGCTCTGGAAGCAAGGGACAAAGAAATCTGCACCTTAGAAAGGAGTAGAAATGTGTTCTAAGAAGAGCTCCAAGCAAAGGCCAAAGTCAGATTCAGGCCCCTCCTTCCTCACCCTCATCACGCACGCCACCGCTCTCAAAGAAGATGGTTACCTCCAATACAGAACCGCAAGTGCATTTTCTTACCAAGCCTGCTGCCCTCTGTGCACACCGCGTTCTTTCTCCAGAGGCCAAGGAGAGGAAAAATCTTGCTCTAAGTCAGTGAATGCCACTCTTCATCTATCACGCCAATATGAAGAAAAAAAAAAGAAACATTCAAAAAGTTGTGCAAGAAGACAATTGTCCAAGGCTTCTTTTCTGGAACATTAGATGTACAAGATGCCAATAAATATCCTAAGAAAAAGGTTCTGTGGTCGAGGAGGATTGAGAAATGTTGCGTTAGTCTCTTTTCTGCAGGAATTCTCAGAGCCTTTTTTCTACTCAAGTGCATCGTAAATCTTTAGACCGGGAAATGGAACAAAGAAATTCAGATAGAGATACACCAGTATCTTATGAGAATAAGAAGGGAAACAATACAAACTAAACAAAATTCCTATACTCTATCAAACGTTGCCTACTGCTGAGATAATCTCATACACAGACTATATAGAACCTTAGTGATTGAACCCCAAAAAGGACATTCAGCACACAGATGGTGATGGAAGTGCACTCAGAAAATACCCAGCAGGCAGAGAGAGCCCATGCTTCCCTCCACCCTCCCTGGTCACATGACATAAGCAATATGTTCTCCTCACTAAAGTGTGTTTGTGCTCCTGCTTTGACATGGATGCACATTTGCCTTTTGTTTACTTTGAAAGCTACTTAGATCTAGACGCAGATATCAGCTCCGGGTCTCCCTATTTCTGTAATCTGAACAATTACCTCAGCGTCATCTGCGCTTCAGATGAATCGCCATGAGACCTGGAGAGCGCGTCAGCAAAGCAGCAGCACAAAGTTCCTGAAACACAATACATTCAGCTACTCCTAGCGCCACTGCTCCGATTTTCATTGGGTCTGAAAGTTAGAACAGACTTACAGATCTAATGCCCCTTTCATCATCGTTTATAGTATAGCTTCTGTTTGAAACTCTGCTGAAATCCAATTTGCTTTAATTAACTCCAAGGCTCTGAAAGACATCGTGTTCTGACGGGGATAGACACCAAATGAGTCAACCACAGATCTTGTCCCAGATTGTAAATTCCCAGTCAGACGCTAGGCGTAGGGTGCAGCTGCATAAAGAAGACAGAAAGACAAGTACAAGAGATGTGGAATTCAGTAGCCAGCAGATAAGAGATTCACACAGGACTCCGTGGAAGAGAGTATCATTTCCCACTGACTGATAAAAGTCTCACGAAAGGGGTGACATTAAATCGGATGTATAGGTCATTAATAGGAGAAGTTAATATGGGTAAGAATGCCAAATGAAATATGAGACCAAAAAGAAAAAAATGACAACAGTGTATAAGAAAAAAAAACAGTTCACTATCCATTTCTACCTGTAAGCCAAACTATGCGACTCAAAAAAATCATAACAGATATCTTTTAAATAGATGACTGAACAGAAAGAAAACAAGAAATAAAGGAAACCCCCCAAAACAAACAAAAACAAAGACCAAAGCCCCAGTAGTAAGTTTCTTGATTCTGGAACTAACCAAGTTTCTGACTTCTAATTACATTTGTGGACAAAGAATTAGGCACCAAGCACTGGAGGGTTGAGGGGATGGATACAGAGCCAGTATCCACTTGAGAAATTTGGTTCATCCTAGGGCTGAAAAAATAGCATGGATCTGTCTACTATTATAGAAGCATACAAATCCATTTGTTTGTCAGCCTGGTCCCCAAAATAAAGTCTTCATTTCTGCTGGCATGCTTCCCCAAGGCCCGTTATCCTTACTATTGATGCTATGTGAGAGATCTGGAAAACTAAAATCTGAGCGTGTATCATACAAGGACTTCTCGACAGATATTATTGCAAGAGAACCAGACATAAATAAACACTAATTCATCCTGGCAGACAGGCCCTCCAAATGAAGACAGAAAATGTTTCTCAACGCTAATGTCACACCAAAGACTGTAGTCTGTGAAGGAATAATCTCTAAAGAGAGGTAGCAGACCAATGAGCTCCAGAAACATACCTCTAGGGATTTCAAAAACTATAAGATGAACACATTCAGTATGACATACAGATAATGTTTGAAATGTTTGTGGACTTAAGCACATACATTGAGAGGACAAAATATTATTAAAAAGACTCTGTGAAAAGGATGTGTGAATAAAACTGCGATGCTTTTATATTAAAATCTGTAGAGAGGAATAGTCTAAAACAAACTGAAGAAACAATTAGTGAAGTAGAAACTAGACCTGATATGCAGTACAGAGAAAAACATTTTAATTAAGACTCCTGGAAAATTATAAAAAATTATATAAAAATTATAAACACATGAACAGAAATCGAAGGAGAGGAGGGGCTTGAAAGTTGGCAACTAAAATTCTTACAGGTGTCTACGTTATTTTCACTTTTATGTCTAAAACACAACCCAACGCTCAGGATAGTTTCAGTAGCTTCTCATCCAAGCTTTCTAATTCTGTTCTTAGCCCTGAACTTCTCAGAACATTTGAAATTTATAAAGTGAAAGCCAGGGGCTCAGGAGATGGCTCAGTGGTTAAGAGAGCTTGCTGACCTTTCAGAAGACCTGAGTTTGAACCCAGGACCCATATCGGGTGGCTCACAGTCATCTGTAACTCCTGTTCTAAGGGATTCACCACCCTCTTTTGGCCTCTGTGAGAACCTATGTGAGTGTGTGAGTCTCTGTCTATGTAAGAATTCAATTTTTAAAAAAGCTTCTGGAGAAGTTAGTTGTAAAACAACATTGCAGGAGGTGCAGTAATGGGTGCTGGGAGCTTAAAATGTGAAAATAACCTTAAAATGAACAAAACACAGAAAATCTTAACCTATCCCAAGGACAACTCTCTGTTTGGTTTGAAAATGTGGAAAAGGGGAAGCACTTTCACAACAGACACCAAAACAAATGTAAGATTAAGGAGTAACCAAATACCTAAAAAGGGATAGAAAAGGTTATGTTCCATATGTAAAAATGATCTGGGGATATTAGCAATTAATTTATAAAGATTGATTTAATTGTATGTTTCTTTTACACCCTACACAGATAAATTTCAATTAGATGTAAAAACCATAACATCTATGTACATTTTTAGGCTTGGAAAACATCATATACTCATTTTGGATACATTCCATAGATAGTGGGAGGAGAAACACATAGGGCAGGAAGGATGCACACCAATATTCAGACACTGGTGACTCCCTAGAAGAGTGGGTCGGGACTGAGAGGAACCACAATTCTAGCTCCAATTTCCAACCTCATCTTAGGAAGGACCCAGTACAGTCCCAGCAAAAGTGAAGACACAGGGATGTGGCGAAGACACGGGGATATGGTGCACACCCAGGGTTCACAGCGTTACTCTACCTCATCTGCAGGTATCTGAAAGATGGCTCTCTCGGAAAGAAGGACAAAACAAAACATAGGCTAAACAAGCTGGCATTTCTTCTAGAAACAATAAAGAACTCTTGAAATACCTAAGCAGAAATCTAACTTGTAGAGCATTGACTCAGAAATCTGAGTGCCCTCTCCCCTACTTCAGGAGGCAACCCAGCACACCTCAACTCAAAGGAGCCTCATCCTACATCCATTGAAACCAGACCAGTCTTCCTAAGCCAGCCCCGAAACAAGTGTTTGACTGAGAAACTCTGAAGAGAGCAGCTCAACTGTTTATTATGTGCATCTGCAAAGACACCCAGAGACAGTACACAGCACAGTGCCATCTTTGGAAACAACCAGTTTCAGCTGGTTGTGTCTAGAGATGAAAGAGCAGCTTCTCCATCAAAGTCATTTGAAGCTGTGCAGCATCTTCACAGCGCACCGTAATCATGGCAGATGCAAAAGCATGTCCTGCTGCCAAATGCGATTTTTGAAGGGATATGTAAGGCTAGGGAGATAGCTCAGTAAGCAAAGCCAAGCCTGAAGACCTGAGTTCGAACTCAAGAACCCACATGGTAGAAGGAGAGAACCAATTACAGCCAGCTTCCCTCTGACCTCCACATATGCACCATGGCTCATATGCACCCCCACACACCACACACCACAAACTACACACACACACACATATGTTTACATACACACATATACACACATATATGTATATATACATATAACCATTTGTATAATTATGAAAATTCTGTGTATATTTGCATATCTTCATGCTATAGTTTATAAGTAATTTTTCTATAGAATTCAAAATCCCTTATTATGCTTTAGGTTTTTCTGTTTTTCTGTGTAGTATGTAATGGTTTTAACTCTGCCTCTGCGTGTGGGCTGAACCTAAGCAAGATTTTTTTCTAGTATCATTCTTTACTTAGCTCATATGCTGTATTCTAAATACTTCTTTCTTTTTAAAATATATTTCATGTATGGACCTTTTCCTTGTCTGTAAATCAGTGTCATGTGCATGCATTGCCCATGGTGGCCAGAAGAGGGCATCAGAATCCCTGGAACTGGCGCTATAAACAGTTGTTAGCCATATGTGCTGGGAATTGAACCTGGGTCCTCTGAAAGGAAAAACAGTGCTCTTAACTACCGAGTCATCTCCCCAGCCCCACGCATCTCTTGACTGTGCCTCAGTGGTTTAAAAGAATTCCCCAAAAACATTCCATCTCAGAAACTCAGTGTTAGTGCTTTGACTGAATCAAATCCCCATGCCAAATGTGAGCTGTTCTTTTTAAAAAACATCTTTGAAATTTTGCTTTCCAAGGCTCTCTGTGTAGATAAATGAACAAGAGTGCCAGAGCCATTATCTGGATAATTTAGCTTCTGCACAGTTTGTCCAAGATTGGATAACTGACACAGAAATGGGGATTATTAAATGTTGAGGTATTTGTTGAAACTCTGATACTAGATATAATCCAGAAGGATAAGAAGTCTGTCCCTAAGTAATGGAAAGTTTAAGGGTATTTTTTGTTTGGGGGGAAAAGGAGATTGGAGGTTTTCTTTGTTTGTTTTAGGTTTTTTGAGACAGGGTTTCTCTTCGTAGCTTTGGAGCCTGTCCTGGAACTAGCTCTGAAGACCAGACTGGCTCTTGAACTCACAGAGATCCACCTGCCTCTGCCTCCCGAGTGCCAAGATTAAAGGCGGGTGCTACCACTGCCCAGCTAAAATTATTTTTTTTTTTTTGCTTTTTTTTTTTAATGAAGAGGCAATCGTAACTAAATACATTTGAAAACCAATTTAAAAAGAACTTGCACTGTAAGCTAATTTAAAAAAATAATCATATGTTTTAAATGAGTGGGAATGGAAAAGAACCTGTATCCTCTGACTACTTCATCACACGTCATGGAAGATGTCACCTGTCAGAACGTTTGTAACGTGTGTCACAGGGAACACAGTGGTTGTGCCACAGGGACTACGTGGACCATGTCTTGACATTTGCTTCTGAAAGAACCATACCTGACACAGCCCACACAATCAATAGCTTTCATTTTACAGTATGAACAGGTCTTATAGATACAGTAGACTCTACAGCGTGGTGGTTGTAGTTAGTAAGGATACATCATGCACTTGAATTTGAAACGTAGCTAAGAATATAGATCGTAAAATTCTCATCTAAAAATAAATGAGAAAAATGGTACCTCGGACACCGAGACAATGGACACATAGAAAAGATCAGAGTAAGGCACTGGGGAACAGTGAATCAGAAAGTTGGAACATTTTGGGGTGCAAACTGGTGCAGCCACTGTGGAAATACTTAGCACTTCAAAAAGGTAGAAGTGTGTCTACCAGATGACCAAGCTGTATCACTCCTGGGTGTGTACCCAAAGAACGGGAAGGTAAAAGTTTGTTTATATTGTACGAATGGTGTTCTAACTGTGAATTTTCAGCTTTTGAAAATAACATTGCTCAATTTACTTCTTTTAAAAAGCTACTAAAATTGAAAAGGTGCCTGGGTGAAGGGAAGGTTTCCTCTGCCAGCTTTAGATAAGAACACCAGAGGTCGTGGGCTTTACTGCTTTAGGGGGCACCATTCTCATAGATTACATATAATGTTTCTCAACTTTTTAATGTGTGACCCTTTAATATAGTTCCTTATTTTGTGGTGACTCTCCCCCAACAACAAGATTATTGTCCTTGCTATGTTATAACTGCAATTTTGCCACTGTTCTGAATCATAATGTAAATATTTTTGGAGATAGATTTGTCAAAGGAGTCTCAACCCATAGGTTGAGAACCACTGGTTATAATCTGAGAAACCCAAACAACTGTGCTCTGTGGTGGCCTTAACAACACTTATATTAGATGAAAAATACCTCTTGAAGGTGGCCTAACAAAGGATCCAAAGTGAACAAAGCTAGAAGGGGTAACAGACCAGATAAGCCTAAGTCAGAAGCTGACAAAGTCAGGTAAAGGAACTGTGGAGTTGGAGACCAGAGAAGACTATTATATCAGATGAGATAGGGCACTTACAGAATTTTTTTAATGGATAATACTCTTTTACACACACACACACATATGATTATTTAGCTAATAAAAAATAGCTTTTTAGAAAAAGCAAACCATTAAAACTAAACAAGTAGTAAAAATAGATTGTGGCTTAAATATAAACTTTCTTATAGATTTACCAAACACAGTTTCCTACTGGATGATTGTCTATTTAACCACTTAGGAAAGTATGGAATTTATTAAGAATCCCGATCTTGATAGAATTGGGTGTTATTGCTGAATTGCTTTAGTTCCAGTCTCTGTGAGTTCCTGCCAGATTCTCTGCAAATTTATTTAAGGCAATAAATGGATTTTCTCCTTGTTCCCTTCTAGACTATCAGCATTTGCTCAGAACGGGTGCAGAGGACAGGCATTCACAGAGATGACTGAGCAAATGCAGATGGTATCAATGAAAAAAAAAAAACATGGACTGAGACACGGAAGGGAGCATCTGGCTTCCTGTCACAAATCACAGGTCCTTAGCGTGAGTTTGTTAGTAGGTAAGTTGGGTCCTCCTGACTACTTATGGGAACGGATGCTAACATATGTTCATCCTCAATGTGTGCTATCATTCCAGACACACTGGGCACTCTAAATGGCAATATTTATCTCTACAAGCTAAGAGAAGTGGCATCGTGTCCTCATTCACGAGTGAGGACACGGATAGCCGAATATATTAACGTCTAAGTCACAAACAGTAAGAAATTAGGGTGAACTCAGAGGCTGTCGCAGATTCAAACCTTTCAACCGCCATGTTGAAAGTCAGAAACGGTACACACAGGCAAAGCCCTTCCAGTGTCTCAGATTATACCGAAAGGCACAGCCTCAGGAGGTTGTTTCCGTACAAAACAGCCAAACTGGTCCCCATACCCTCTCACAGGATGTAAAGCTATGGACAGCAGGAAGGTGAAACATTTGGTAAAGACTGTTTTGTTCTGCTTTTTCCTTGAGTCCAAACAACTAATATCAATATCAAGCTTTATTTTCTTTCTTCTTCTTCTTTCTTAGTGAAATGTTGGCAGACAAGTTGGCTAAAGCGCCAGACCTCTTTGTCATCCCAGCAGACACTAGAGATGAAAAGGTCTGCCTGGTTATCTTTGTCTGGCCTCTCTTGCATGAAAAATAGGGTATTCTTCAGGAAGAAAGGGCTTGGTCTAATTTTTATGTTAAAGAACTCTACATACAAAGTATTCTCTCAATGAAAGGGGAAATTCCTCAGATCTCAAATTCTAGTTTTAAAAATAAGAATGGTGCTTATAAGAAAGAATGTGTGATGGACAGGTAGGGCATTGTTAAGATTGTGAGTTCATCTCTCTTCCATCAATAGTTCATCTTCTAACCACACAGAATACATTGGAACCTACTCAAGGTTACACAGACTTACATGTATTTTGCTTTCAACACAAATTGGTATCCCTTCTTCTTTAGATTTTTGATTTCTCCTTTGCCTTGACTATCAGGAACCTCAAAGTCCTTGCTCATGGCTGATGATAACAGTGTCCTGTAGCCTAAAATCTTCTTTTAAAACATCCTTTATCCTAGCCTGTTCCTTCCTACTAGCCCTTCTGTGCCCTTGGCTGTGAGCTTCTGTGAATAATTGCTGGAGCCATGAAGTCAACACTGATTTCCTAAACAGCCTGCAGTTTTCAGCCATGCCAGGGACAGGCCCGCACCATGGCCTCGTCACCATGCATCTCTACATCTTGACCATCCAGCTTGTCTAGGACAATGGAAGATGGTGGGAATGAGAAATGAGAGCACAGCATGCTGAATTCAGGTCGGAAGAAGCCTTCTGTTTCTTGCACATCTCCCTTCACCCTGAGAAGGCTGTACTCAGCTCACTGGTCCCAAGGAACATGACTACCTCAGCAGAGCTCCCCTGAAGTCCCTTGTCAGCTGACCTCCTGTGGGATTGCAGAAAAATGAATGATAACCAACTACTGTTGTTTTAAGCCATTGAGCTTAGAGCTCTTTTTATGCAGTATGTTAATCAGTTCAAGGTAAATGGAAATATTTATTAAATACTTTTTAAATATTTATTAATTATATTAAATACTTATTAATGCCTAGTAAGAACATTTGCATGAGTGCATGAAAAACTTCCAATGTTTTAGAAAAAGCATATTATTACATAATCCTATATATTTGCCCATGCTTCTGTTGACCCAGTCTACTGGGTGACCTTTATCTTGTGAAAACATGGTCTCATTCAGAATTCTCTGTCTGCCCCAGTATCTCCTAGAAATGAACCCTCTGCCCATCTTGTGCTAAACATGAACCTTGAACAAGTGTTCACCCCCACCCCCCATCTCTCTGGGATTTTATGACACCTAAGTTCAAGCTCAGGGACTGTGTTTCATGTATCTTTGTAGCATGTTTCAAGGATACTTCAGACATTTAGAAATATGTATAACTGAGTATGCTCTGAGATAGGAGTCTGGCCCACTCACTTGCTAAGAATATATTGCCAAGAAGATAACCGTGCAAGGAATTCTGGGTATGTTGTCACCACAAAACACAAAGCAGTGGCATTGCTAAGGAAACAAAGCACAGTATAGCACATAAAGTCAGTATCCGTGCTAATAATCTGCAGGCCCATGCTTGCTCTTGGGTATCAAGATGAGAGTTGACGAACATGCTACATCTTGGCATCAAGCTAACAGGAAAAAAGAAAAACCTATTGCAGTATTCCTGAGTTCCAGTGAGAAAAGCAGAGTCCGGTTAGTTTACTCTCATTGGCTCCTAGAGGCCCCGATTACTTCCCTATTCCTAAAGATGAATAATGGGGGTTGATACACTCTCACTTTCAACATCATCCAACCAAATACCAGGGGAAATAGATGTGTAGTTCACTGAAGTGGTAAATATGGAAGAAAATTTATCTGATAGACTAGTAAGTGCCATATGTGGATAGAAAAAAATATTTATAGCTTATTGTGGATATGAAACTCGGAGCATAAAACTAGGAAATTTGTTGAGAGAATCAGGAACACTAGTCACGAAACATGCTACATTATCTTGATAAATGATGGTAAAGTGGCCTCGGCTTCCAGGTGATGGTAAAGACAAGGGTTCCTTGGGGGTTCATATCTTATCCTAAATCAGTGCAGGATGCAATGATAAAGTCCTGTGATTCTGACCAGGATTCGCCAGCTTCAGCACAACAGCTCAACAAGCAAGGTGGTGTAGAAAACAGCAGTTCTCAGAGCTTGCCTCTGCTGAGGTTGTTTTGCACATACCATCAGTTAAGCATCAAAATTACATCAGGGCTACTGATGTCCCTCTGTGACTCGTGAGAATTAAGTCATAGTTCCCTACTCCGCCTCATACCCAGCTGAGGAGAAAAACAAGTATACTGGATTACTATTGAACTGTGATAAGACAAGGTAGCTTGGCCCATGTGGAGCTCGTGTCTCTCCAGATGCAACTACATGCACAGAGAACAGCAGAGTAGCGGAATGTGTTGTTCAAAGATTTAAAACCTATGTAAAGTCTATCTCCACTAATCAGATATACCCTCGCTGGGTCGGCTTTTGAGCTCTCTAGTTGCTTCTATGGCTAAACTTGTTTGCTTTCAGGTCAACTCCATACTGCTTCAGAGGGTAGAGATTTAACCTGGGTCCTGTGTCTTAGTAATTGGTAGTCAGAGGTGCAATCAATATTCTACTTATTCAAATTATTTTGTGCATTTTTAGTTTCCATGTGAATTGTATAAGCATACTTAAGTTCATTTAAAATTTTCAATCAGGGTCATATGTTTATACCTTAATTTTGAGAAAACTGCAAAGCATAATTCTCCAAATTGTTAAGAGTTTTGGTGTGTCTGTTCACCCCCAGAAAAGATCTGACTAATCTCTTCTTGTCTATCCAGTGATCCCCAGAATAAATTCTGGCTTCTTGTTGACATGTGTATTTTACCACCCTCTTCAGTGAGGCTTTTGTTTCTTGTACAGTTGAACTGCACCGTCCTCTCGCCCTTTGAGTGATGGGCTCCAGTGTCATGCCATTTACGAGAGACTGTTTCCCTCCGTGCTTTGAAGATACCACTCATGGGCTGAAAGAGATCTGTCAGGTGACCACCATTTGATACATCATTTATCCTCTTCACTCTTCAGGTTTTTCAAGTGTTCTTTTTTGATGGTTCTGTGGATGGATTTATTCAGATTTCTTTTATTAGCGTCAGAGCTCACTTTAGTTAAAAGACTCTGCCTTAGTTAGGGTTCTATTGCTGTGATGAAACACTATGACCAAAACAACGTGGTGGGGGTGGGTAGCTCACCACCAGGGGGAGTCAGGACAGAACTCCAGGAAAGAACCTGAAGGTGGGAACTGAAGCAGAGGCCATGGGGGGGGGGGGGGAGGGTGCTGCTTACTGGCTTGCTCCTTGTGGTTTGCTCAGCCTGTTTTCTTTACCAATTCAGGACCATGGGCTCATGGGGTGGTACTGTGCCCTTACACATCAATCATCAATCAATTGTCCCACAGACTTGCCTGCAGGCAATCTGAAGGAGGCACTTTCTCAATTGAGGTTTCTCTTCTCAGATGATCCTAGCTTGGGTCAATTTGGAAAAAAAAAAAAAGAGAGAACCAGGACAATATCATTTCTTCTTTTACCTCTTTGGAGAGCTTATTCATCAGTTTGGGTTGTTTTCAAATATGTTATTCAATTTTTATTTCAACCAAAGTGAATTATCTCCCATCTGCTGATTTCATTGGTTGTCTTAATGTCATTTTTTTTCCTCAAACTTTTGGCACGTAAATCCATTTTGAGAAGGAGTTTCATTACTCATGATAGGTTAACTCTTACCAAAATGAGTTCTTAAATGCCAGAGGCCAACACAATAGACACTTCTCTCCTTCTGCATCCACATTCGATATTAAGCTGTCCATGGCATCCCTCTTCACGGCAAGTAAGAGGGCTGGGTTCCTCCATCTGGTACTCTGTTCTTCTCCAAGCCCGTTGAGCACTTCCAAATTCAACCAGATGAAGCTCTGAACTTTAATATGAAGTGTAGCTTGGAGGCTGTGATAGTATCTACTCCACCATCATGAGTAGTACCCATATAACTATATTTAATAATTCTTTGTTGTCAACACTAATAATGGTTTTGTAACTATTTGCAACTGGATTTACTGAGATTGTAGGTGGAGGGATGACATGTCATATTTGAATATAAGAAACATTTGCATACTTGCCCCACACCGGCTGGGAGGATGATTTTGAAAGCAGAAGTGCACTTGTGTAACAAACCAGGCATGAGATGTGAAAGCCAATACGAGGACAATCACAGCAGGGAGACAATTTTGTGTTTAAGAATATTTGGATGGGTCGGGCAGTGATGGCGCATGCCTTTAATCCAAGTACTTGGGAAGCAGAGACAGACTGATCTCTGTGAGTTTAAGGCCATCCTGGTCTACAGAGCAACTTCCAGGACAGGCTCCAAAGCTCCAGAGAAACCCTGTCTCAATAAACAAAAACAAACAAACAAAAAGCTAAAAACAGAAAAAATTTTGGATGGGAGGTGGCTGGAGCAATGGCTCAGTGGTTAGACAGTTAGTAGTTGCACTTGTTGCTCTTACAGAAGACCCAGCTGGGTTCAATTTCCAGGACCCAAACGGCAGCTCACAATCATCAGTAACTCTAGTTCCTGGGCATCCAATGCCCTCTTCTGGCCTCTGTGAGAACCAGGTACACACTTGGCACACAGACATAAGCAGACCAAATGTTCATACAGATAAATAAAAAGGCTATTTGAGGGTAGGAACTGTAGTTCTTACCAATATCATGGGGACGTGTAGAAGGAGGGTACTAAGAGAAAAGGAGAATACAGGATGTTTCGAGTCCCCAATGGTTTTGACTTGGGTGAGTCACCAGATGACAGCAACAAGATTGGTCAGAAACAGAGAGCAAGCAGTTTTGCAGGGCAATGGAAACCAAACTTGAGTTTAAAGTGTGTATAGGATGCTCAACTGCACTCGCACAACTAGGTGGTGCTCTTACTAACACTCCAATGGGCGCTGTTTTTCACAAGGTACAGGTGCAGCCCCTTCAGATGCCGCTCCATCCCCAGCTGTCAATCAGGCTTATCCCCTGGAAGACTCACTGATACGCATGACATTAATACACTTCCTTTTTCTTGTTTACAGATAAATGTATTCAAGAGAAAGCATTACAAGAGATAGAATAAAAGAAGGAAAGAGAGTCAGGTGTATACTCCCCAGTTTCTTTCCAGCCGGGATGTTATACACCTGCCACATCCTTTGACTAGAAGCCAAGGTCCAGCCTCTGTCTCAGTCTCACAAGCTCTGCAGACTACACCCTTCCCCGCACTTTCTGACCTAGGGCAGTGCCGTGATTTTGTGTGATTGGGAGTAGTTTGTAAGAGGTTATTCATCAGCGGTGAGTTTCTTCTAGAAAGATTAGGGTCATCTGCTTGTCCTCCCTCCTGCCTGATCCGGTCCTCCACCTTCTGTTAAGGGCTGATGCAGTAGAAGGACCTCACCAGACTGCCAGATGTCACTGTGACCTAGGACCGCTAAGCCACCAGAACCAGGAGAAATAAATCTCTTTTTAGCCTCACACATTCTGTTATAGCAAAAGAAAACAGACTTATGACAGGCAGAAATGAATCCCATTGCTTCCATCTTTGGGTTCCTACATTCTTCAAATCATTCTTATCCGTTTGTGTCTCCATGCTGGGACACAAAATTGTACAAGTGACATTTGTTAAATAATTATTTTACAGGCCAAGTGTGGTGGTGTAAACCTTTAATCCTAGCACTCGGGGTGGTGGGAGCAGAGCAGTGAATCTCTGTGGATTTGAAACCAGCCTGGTCTACATAACAAGTTCCTGGTCAGTTGGGGATATGTTGTAAGACACTCTTAAAGAAGTAAATAAAATAAAATCGAAGACTACAGATAAACCTGTGCATTAGTGAACGGATCTGTACTTGAGAAAACAAATATTTTGAGCATCAGTAAGAATCATGAGATGCATGAGAAAGCCTCATGGTGCAGTCAGAGGAGAATCCATATCAGATGGGAATGAGAAAGGAAGAATTTGGAACAGTAAGTGCACTGGGCAGAGGAATCCCCAAGCTGCTATGGATGACGTGAACAGGGCATGGTACTAAGTTGTTTAGGAATTTCCTCACGTTTAGTAAAACATTTACTGCTCCTTAGAGAGAGATCAAGGATAAGAGGAGAACTGAAGGTTAGCATCAGGAGGTTAAAAATAACCTGCCCACATTTCTTAATTAGCTTCGCAGGAGACATCATTGGCCAGCACAATTATGCAGAAGCTGGAATGTCTGTATTTCTCAGGCCGCTGCGTTTTTCATGCAGTTTACTTGGCTTAGACTTGCTTATTGGAAACTTAAATGATTTCAAGTCAAATAGCTTGCTTCCTCTACAGAAGGTCTGAAAATAACTTCTAGGGCTGGACGTATATCCAGTAAATAATTTGGCAAAGAATACAGGGGCCACTTCCCTTTCTGCTCAGACCTGCAGGCCACACCTCTCCCAAGGCAAAGGCATTTCTGGAATAGCCGCAGTTGGCCGTGTTCATATCCCTCTAGATATTCCTTCAGTGAGAAAGAGGAAGAGAATCCACCATAGTAGCAGTGTAGGGTAGTGACTGGGCTCTTGCCAGGAACTGAGAACAATGGCCACCACTTCTATTTCATACACTACACACTCTCTTTATTTATAAAACAGCAGTTAAGCAGGGCTATTATTAGAGGAGAAGAAGGAGAAGGAAAAGGAGGAGGAGAGGAGGAAGAGGATGAAGAAGAGGAGAAGAAGGAAGAAGAACACTATATGAGCAAACTTTGGAGAGCAGCTATGGATATTTTCCTATCTTCAATGTAGAGATGGTTAATGGACTCATAAATACCTCAAAATGCATCAATTTGTATGCTGTGCATATGGGCAGTTGATTTCATACCAATTATACCATAATCTAGTTTAGAGCAATATAAACCTCATGATTCCATAAGACCCATTGTCTCTGGCTTGGGCCGCCATACTTGTCCTTCTTCAGCACATCGGCTCCATTGTCGCTCTTGAACAAATGCAGCTGCCTTCATCAGTGCCCTGCACTTCCTGGTTCTTCTCTCCGAAGTATTCCTTTCTACTCTCAAATCTGGCTCCCATTCTTCTTTACTTTCGATTTCAAATGTCTTGTCCTTCCTAACCTCTTCCCAGAACTTCTTACTGAAAACCAGTACCAACACTCTTTCTCCACATGGCCCAAACCTTCCTATGCCCTTCCCTGCTTTGTGTCCTCCAGTGCACTCTACATCTGTGCCTTAATTTGTCATTGTATATTGTCCTCTCCATTCTTGCAGTACAGTTGAGGACTCCTTAATAGAAGACCGAGGTTGTTATGTTTGTAGGAAAGCCAACACATTGGTAGGCACTCATCAAAGTTATTTAGACAATCATTTATTCAAAGCAAAAAAATATGAAACTCAAATTGTTACAGATTTTATGTATAATGGTAGATCCTCTTGTTTTATTTGTGAAGGATTAGCTTGGCTTTCCTGGGAATCATATTAAAATTACTTCAATCCTCTTAAAAACTTTCCAGTAGCTTATGTCATTGCTAGACTCTCAGAGTACAAAAAAATGGGAGAGCCTAGTATTCTAGTTCAGACAGATATTTTAATGCCCTTTGCGCCATCTTTGCTTATCTCAATAAGAGCAGCTCCAGGACTGGGTAGCTCTTCATTCATTTTCTGAAGTACTCACAGGAACTAGAAAGATGAATCTTGTATCTTTGTGTCAGAGATGGTGATGTCATATATTTAGTTAATTATCCTCCAGATGTCAATGTGAAGGTATTTTTCAAAAATTATCCCCCTTTTAATTTTGTTTTTCTTTTTAGGACAGTGTCTCATGTAGCCCAGGCTAGCCTCAAACTGGCAATAAAATTGGAGCTGGCCTTAAACTCCTGATCCTTCTAATTGTACCTCTCAAGTGCTGGAATTACTGATGAGTGCCACCATGTCTGTTTTAAAATGTAACTGACATTTAAATCAGCAATGTTAGGGCTCAGGAGAGAGCAGAACTTCCCTACACTGAGCTGGGGGACAAGACTTAGAATTAAACAAACTCACTCACCCTCTCCCACTTCCGACGTTTATTTTTCCATCCACCCCTGCACACCATTATCTTTTATTGTGTTTTTTTGTTTAGTTTTGTTTGTTTGTTTGTTTTTGTTTTGTTTTGATTTTTGAGATAAGGATTTCTCTGTGTAGCTCTGGCTGTCCTGGAACTCACTTTTGTAGACCAGGTTAGCCTTGAACTCAAAGAGATCCTCCTGCCTCTGCCTCCCTAGTGCTAGGATTAAAGACATGCGTCACCACTGCCAGGCTTCTCCATACTATTATCTTAAACTTAAATGTTCTTAGGATTGTTATCAATAACCTGGAAACATGAATCAAGAAGAGTACAGAAGGCCTTGACTATTATGCTAACTAGTCTTACATCAACTTGCCACAAGCTAGAATTATCTGAAAGGAAGGAACCCCAATTGAGAAAATGCCTCCATAAGATCCAGCTGTAAGGCATTTTTCTTAATTAGCAGTTGATGGGGTGATTAGTAATTGTGAGTGGCACCACCCTAGGCTGGTGGTCCTGGGTTCTATAAGAAAGCAGGTTGAGCAAGCCATGAGGAGCAAGTCATACAGCAGCACCCCTTTATGGCCTCAGCATCAGCTCCTGCCTCCAGGTTCCTGCTCTGCTGGCATAACTCTCCAGTTAAACGTGCTTGCTGCTCTTTCAGAGGACAAGAGTTTGGTTCCCAGCCCTTCACTGGGCAACTGACAACCACCTGTAGCTCTCGAACCAGAGAATCTGGTGTCTTCTTCTGGCCTCCTTGTGTAACCATATACTCATGTGCATACACACACTGACACACAAATGCATAAGTAAAAATATTAAGTAAATCTTTAAAAAATGCTGGCCACCTTTCGTGTTTCCACCATACCAGAACACCAGCCCATGTTTCTAGCAGGTGGAGTTGCTGGAATAGCTTCTATGAACAAGCTCTGACTTGGCTGTTGTGGTGGAAGATCTGTGGTTCTGAATGTAACCTAGTAAAGCTTTCATGGTGAGTAAACATAGAAAGAGATGTTTAAATTCATTAATACATACAAAAAATTAAAATACATTGAGATGTGTACCAGCACCATAAACTAAGATCCCCTTACTGGGAACCATGCAATCCTCTTCTTTCTAAGTAGCCCATTGTGATGGAAAGCTGACTAATACACACTGATATGTATCTGGTAAGGTTCTGGCCTAGAATTCCTCAGGGGCAGACACAAGACATCTGGGTAAAGAACCAAGGATAGAAATGACAGCAGGTATAATATCAGTAACTTCTTCACCATTCCAGTTCTCTGACAGTCTTCCTAAGGGAGTGATACAAGAATGGTTGAGAACATTCCCATACAGTAAAGAGTGTCACAGAGAGAGCCTGTGCTCACACATCCTGGACTGAGTACAACAGACAGACATCTGCTCATTACTCTAGAAGTGCATATTGTCTCTACCTTTTTAGGCCATCAATAGACCTGGCTCAGAAGAAAACAGTCCATCTTCTGAGAACGACAGATGAGTATATTTGAAAAGATGATGCAGGGCAATTAGTGCCTCTGTTTGCAAAAATACAAAAACATTGAAGACCTTTGGAGAATTATTTTCCTACATATGTTCTTAGAGTGAAGATTTTAGCTCTAGATTCTTATGACCAAACAAAAAGCAAGGTGCTTGTCTGGGTTTCAAATTAAAAATGCCAAAATATAAATAAATAAGTAAAATGGGGAGGGTGAACTGAGAAAACAGGACAGATAGAAGAGTGAAAATCGATGGAATGGAAAGGAAAGCAGAGAAAAAGTCAGAAAAGCAGAAAACTATTTCTTTTAAATGACCAATAAAACTGATAAATTTCTGTATTCATAGAGAAAAAAATTAAGGAAAGGGACAAATGACCAATATATGGACTGAGATAAAGAGGCAACATTATAGACCCTACAGACATAGGAAGTAAAACAAGGAAAAGTTATTTTTAAAAAAAGATAACAAACTAACCAGCTTAGAAAACTGGATAAATTCCTAAAAGGTTAGAAATTATCCAACCAAGTTCAAGAAAAAGTAGAAAATAACATAATACTATACTTATTAACTACTTTGGATTTGTAATTAATAATTATATCTATAAAAATTCTTATGCTTGGATGGCTTCCCTGGTAGATTCTTATCGAGTATTTAAGGAAGAAACAATACCAACCATGTTTATCATTTTCCAGGAAATAACAGAGACTCAGACATGTCTCTATTTGTGTTACCCTGATACCCAAAACCAAAACCAAATAGTTCAGGAAAGAAGCTGTGTTCAAAGAGAAATGATATTTTGCTAATAAAAAAATAAAGTCAGACACCAAGAGTCTGTGTTTTATGAGTCCATGGAAATGAAGGTTTAGAAAAGTCAGAATGAATCTCTGTAATCAATCTCTGCAATGAAAGAAATTAAATTAGTGTTTGCCTGGGGCCTGAATTAAGAGACAGTATTAATGTCAAAGACTTACAGAAAAATTTAGGGAATGATGGAATAGTTCTATATTTGAATTGAGATGGCATTGCATGTAGTGGTTTGTAAATTTGTCTAAGTTCAACAAATGGTACCCTTGAAATGAGTACCTTCTGACGTAAAATAATCTGAAAGCAGCATGACTTTTCACAATATTTAAATGCTATGCTAATATACATATGAGTAATTAAAAGTTTACACACTACTTATTGGAGTGGTGATTGATTTAGCTACTTAAGAGTTATAGTTGGTAATCCTTTGTAAAGCTGATGATGTGTTTACCACTTGATTTAGGAATTTCCACACACGAATCAAGTAACGTATACAAAAATATTACATCATTGTTTATAAAAGTAAACTATAAAGTGCCCTGAATGTCCATCAACAGGATGATGCAAATGAATTATGGCATATTATTATAACTAAATAATGCTATATAATCAAACATCATTGTTTAGAGTCACATGTTCCAGCAGAATTAAATTTTAAATGATGCCAATGGATAAAAGCAATTGTGTAATTCATTTGTGCTGCACCATACTGTAAGCACACAAAACAATGTTATAAATTGTATTAGTATTTACGTGAAAACATGCAGATAACACAAAATGCAAGAGAAAAGAGGGAAGTTGGGCAGAGTAATGCATGCCTGTAAGCCAGCACTCAGGATGCAGAGGCAGGAGAATTGCTGTAAGTTTGAGATAATTCTATACTATATAGAGAGTTCTAGGCCATCTAGGGATATACACTAAGACCTTGGCTCAAAACAAACAAATAAAAAACCCCAATATTTTAAAATGTTACTTTCTTGAATTGGCTATTTTTAAATATATAACGTTTCAAGGAATGGTCAAGTTGCCCTTGAGTCCCTGATCAAAAGCAAAACCTAGATAAGTTGAGGCAGTCACTTTTTCTTTTGTTCTTTTTTTCACATCATTGGGCTTCAAATGTTTTCAAGTTTTCATTGGACGGTTTCTTAGAATCACCTGCCAAGATGTATTTTAGACCCTTTAGGGCCTTGTAGTCTAATTCAACAAGGTAATGACCCACTAAAATAATGTGTACAATACTATACTACAAGATTCTATGCTGCCAAAGCTAGAGTAATACTTCACACAACAAATTACAAGGTGATGTTTTGCTTGCGTTGCTGAGTGGGGAATGTGATCAAGATGATGGTAAGGGACAAGGTTGGGAAAAGTTGGAAATAGGTTGACTGACAGTGTGGAGCTTGGGCTTCATCTCTTGTGCTTCTGGCACTCAGAAGCGAGTAAAGCAAAAGGGGGTACGAGTGAACTTCTGGACTAGAAACACAACTCCAGCCATCTTTGCTATAGAAGATGGGTTGAGAAGGAAGAAGTAGAAATAGATGCTGAGTAACCAGCTGGCAACAACTGAAGTGATTCATCTGAGGGGTCATCTGACATTCAAGGGGTCAGTACTATTGTCTTTGGAATCATGAAAACAAGTGTGTAAGTCTACACTCTTACAGTTACTCGAATGCACCACTGGGCAAATCGCTTCCCTGTTCCTGTCCTTCGGAATCCCCTCAATAAAATAAAAATCACTGATGATAATGGTCAGGAATTATCTATCTTAGAACGCTGTAAACAGTTTTGAATATTTAAGGCCTTTACCTGTGTCTCCTAAAGCTGTCTTCATTTTGATTTTTAGATATAGAAAATGTCATCTCTTCATTGAAGGATCTTTCTCTGATCACCCAACCAAAACTGCTTGCTTCCATTGGCAGTTGTTTTAAATATATTGCTTTGAACACTTCTTCCCCATTATCATCCACTAATCTCCTAAATTTCTAAATTTCTAGTCCATTCATTGCCTGTCCATACATCTGGACCCCACTAGAATGAAGGCTCTGTGTGAAAAAAAAAAAAAAGACTACTAGATGTTTATCCCATTGTGCTTTCAATATCTAGGGCCACACTCACAAAAGGCATTCATTAAAAGATTTGTTGAGTGTTACATTTAATAAAACTCTCTCTCATGTATTGTATGTGTGTGTGTGTGTTATGTACACAAGTGCATGAGGTTGTATATGCCCATACATGCACATGTAGAGGTCAGAGGTTGATGTAGAGTCTTCTACCATTATCTTATGTGTTTGATATGAATCTCTCCTTGAACCTGGAGCTCACAAATTGGTAGACTGGCCAAAGAGTTACAGGAATCTCTGCTCCCCCACCTCCAGCACTGAGGTTATAAGTAGGCAAGTGTTCCCACAGCAGGGTTTTTATGTGGGCACTGGGGATCATATCTGGATCCTCAAGAACTTTATCCACTGAGCCATCTCCTGAGCTCCATCCATTCCTTTTATATTTAATATTGCTATATTTTAGTATTATAAGTGTTGCTCAAGATATCACACCTAACAAATAGTAGAGAAAAATTAAAATCTCTCTCCTCTAAACTCCTGAATTATTGAACTTTTCATGTTTCATATCTCTTACCTCATAAGACCATTGGGAGGATGAGATGAGATAAGATAAAGAACTGAAAATTTCTGAAAATACAGCGTTTGTGATTTAGAAATTGCCCTAAGGTGAAATAATGACTCGGTCCCTCTCTAGAGACTGAGACCAACTCATAAAGCTTCATGTGAGTCACAGTCAACCTCAATCTGAGAAGCTTGGAAAAAGATTCACTGTTTGTGTCTACTACATAAGGTCAGTATTTGATACTTCAGAAAATAAGATTTTCTATGGATATATAGACACGTTAGAAGAACCATTGAAATAATATGGACAGCCCTGTGCTTCAGGAAGCTTCCATGCTGCTAAAGCTAAAAGGATGACACTTTACATAGGAAATACCATCTGCATGAGCAAATTATAAGGTGATTGCAGTTTGTATCCACATAGAATCTCATGTACATATACAGTATCTGGAGCCAAGAAGACAGACATGAGTGTCGTAGAATCAAAGAATGCCACAATAGCCTGGAAATTTCTTCTGCATCTATAGTTCATGAGACCACGCTCAAAGTGGGCCAGTATCTTAAAGGTTATTGGCTGAAGGAGTTCCCATAACACATGAGTCTGCATCACCCAAAGCTGACAGAGTTCTGAAAAAGGCAGGAATCCTAATTGTTTGTGACTTTTATGCACTCTCCTCAATGGGTCTTCTGAGCAACTCCTAGGCTTCCTCCACTTAAAGGACTAAAGAGATAAAACCAAAACAACTCTATAATGAGACAGGTAGGAATGTCTTCCAGCGTGACCGTGAAGGCTGGGAGACCGATAGGTGTGGACTTTGTCTTGCGGGGACTTGAATGTGGGTGAAGAGGGACACGAGAGTAATGAGCGGTCTTACTGAGGTATAGTAGAAAGCCACCTCTCCTCGAGGAGAGGGACTCCACAAACGGTAACAATGAGAGGGTCTACAGTCATGAATAGCCTTCAGTCACTACCTCGCGGCATCCTAGAAAAGGTTTGCCCCTGGGGAGGGGAGTTCTCCGCAGCTGAGAGGATCCCAAGGAAGCTGACTGCTGATTGCTCTCCCCGGCAACACCTCTGACAGCTGGGACAAAAAATTTTTCCCAACAAGAAATCTGAGCATCACATCTTCCTGTTGTGTAGAGTGAAGTTTTAGCGTCAGGCAGGGGAAACCACAGTTGTATAGGTTTAACACTGAGAGCCACCTGCTGTATTTTCTACAAGTCAGAGTTTCAAATATCCCAATTTTATTGCCTTTTAGGTAGGGCTTTTATTAGGGACTATTTTGCCTGTAAATAAGGTGACAGTATGCCAAGAATTTAGTACAGTACTCAAGACTTTATCAGTAATTATTGAAAACCAACATTAAAGTAACACTTGTGTCGAATGCGACCATGATTCATATTGCCCACAATATTCCTCCTTATGCTTTTTCTCCTACGTTCTTTCTGAACATTGTTTCCAAGTCCCCATGTGGCTTTATTTTGATGGATGTTTGGCCCCAAGGAGAAAGGTAAGACTGGCGTAAGATCAAGAAGGGAAAATTCTTTGCTGTGTTTGCTCACTGTGCCAGTAGCCCTGGCAACACGCTACAGGCTGGCTCTGCGGTCATCCCAGTCCCACCTAGATTTATGCTGCCCAGGGTTCCAGACAAGCTTCAGAATGGATTCTCCAGGTGTCTTCTGATCCCAACACTCTTCCGAGACACCTTAATCTTCTGATCAAAGAAAGGCTCCCACTTGTAGGAGACAGGGAGCATGATTTGACCAAATCTAATTTTTCCATGGATATGGGTGTGTTTTTATTTCCCCCTTCATAAAGGAAAAAAGAAAAAGGAAAAAAAAAAAAAGAAAACGGGAGGAAAGAGCATATGTTATTTCTTTGCTGCCATCCGAAACAGCCAAGTGGAGAGCCAATTTATTCAGCTTAATTCATTCCAGATTTCTCAAGGAATAAACAGTATTCTCAAGAGTTCTCAGATGTGTGGCCAATAGAGATCCAGTTGCCAGAGAGAACTAATGTCAAACATGCAGGTAGCCCTCAGTTAGAGCACAGGGCACTAGAGATGGAGGCCAGACCCAGTGCATTTTCTGGGAAGCCCTGGAGGCTCAGAGGCTGTGAGATGTGACAATGGCTTTGCATGCTTTAAGTGCAACCAAATAGGTCCCTGGAAGCAATATTACATTTCATCACTCCCAATTTAAATCAACTCTGCAAAAAGAATAAGAAGAGCAAAGAAAAATTTAGTGGTACCCTCCCGAGGCCTACATAGCGTTCAAGAGCCCACAAGACTTCAGCATTTCTGTAAAGTCTTCTAATGGTTCTATCTATACTAACAATGGACTCCAAACCTATTATTTCTCTATTTCTCAGATGAGGAAATCGAGACTCTCTAGTCACCAGACCCACATCTCATTATCGGCTTGTAATTGTTGGCATGCACAGAAGAGAGATCATGTATTGGAGGCAGGTGACTGCGGTTCCAGCTCAGACTCACCTTCCTTTTCTACATGAATGTGGGTAAATAGGCCTCTGATGGCTTTTGTTCATCTGAAAAACAGAGGCGGTGATCTCCAGGTCTCGGATAATACACAGCAATGAATCATCTCCACTAATGTAGCTGGCACTGTTGTTATTTTGTCGGTGTAATTCTGATTTTCTCCAGCTCAGCAAAAGCTCCCTGAAGAAGCATGGCGAGGGGCCATCTCCACTCTCGCACTCCAGAACACTCTTCCTCTGATTTGCTTTGGATCAGAAGTTCGTGTTTCTCAGGCACTTGGTGAGAGGGTTTCAATTAAGTTGAAGTCAGACATGAGGCAGAGAGCAGAAAGCATTGGGGGGTACCAGCTCTTTCCTCTCCCAGGCACTGTCTGGCCCTGGCTGTCTCCACACTGGCCACTTGACAAGCCCATTGGGTTCCCTTGCTCTCCAGATGACTTTGACCTCAGTCTTTGACAATGTCAGTTTCTTGCTTGTTCCTGAAGTCTAGGGATGAGAGAGGTCTCCTATGAAGCTCATCTCTGGGGTCTCGCTGTCCCCTCGGGCCTTTGAACTCCTCTTCCACCAGTGTAACTAGCTTCCTCAGTGTTGAGTGCTTCCAGGTTGAACTCTGACGCTGACCCAGGAGCTGGTACTTAGCAAAGACTACTGCAACTATTTCTTTTTTGAAGATAATAGGGGGAGGCATCTGGATAGCGAAGATAGGCAAGGGGTGATTCTAAAACATATATAAACATTCCCCTGTTACTGACGAAGAGACCAAAGCCCAAGACAAAGGAATGCTTTTTCCAAGGTACTACAACTGTGAAAACCTGCAGCATGCAGGCCCATGCAAGCAGCATTCCTGTAAGAGCTGAGAGTATAGACTGCATGTTACTGAGAACAGGTATTTCTATTAGTGAGCGTTCACTATGGAAATATAAACAGACAGCTAATGCTCTATGAATGTAAAAGTTTAATATGTTCTAGCTGGTCATGACAAACCTCCTGGAGAAACAGAGAAACAAAGTCACGAATGTTATCTCCAACTTAGGTCTAAAATACTGACCTTAAAATGGACATTAATTTTTCATGCTCAGACTACAGAAGATAAATGTTAGTTTACAAAATAAAAGATGTTGATAGTTTCCAAAAATAATATCTATTAGTTTTTTTTTTTTTTTTTTTTTTTTTTTTTTGGAAACTACAGACATGGAGACTTCAAGTGACTTGTTCAAAGTCAGGTCCTGGTCTGGATCTAAGCAGATCACTTGATTACAGAAGGAACAGCGTTCCAATTGCATTGTCTTATGCTCCCTATCTGACGTCTGTAGCAAAGAGAACATCTGGAAACCATCACATATTTAGCCATAATGACAGCATTAACAAGTTGGAAATATCCTTCTTGAACTGGATACTTAGAGCCCCAGGGAGCTCACAGGAGTATCCTGGGGCTACTTGAAGCCAAAGAATAAGCCCCCCTGGATCTTCCTGAGCAGGCAATTTGCTTGAAGACTTGAGTGGCTGTGTAAGTGCCTGAAATAAAAGATGAGTTCCCGTTAAAGCTAGCACGAGTATATTATGTGCAAGAATGCAGTCCTCATGATCTTTATTGTAAAGTATATAAAAGACCTAAAATAATTTCTGGCTTTAGTGTTTAAACTTTAGCAAACGCCTACATTTGGCGGGGATGTGCTCTTATTCCCACTACAGAGCTATTGGGTAAGACCTTAAGAAACACTATATCTTTTGAGTGTCATTTAAAAAATATCAAAGTAACACATGCACACAATTATCAAAGCCAATAGCATAGCGGGATTATAATGGAATCCCACACTGCCTTATCCCTTTCCTAGCCATCCTCAGCTCCAATCACACTGCCCCAAATCATGGTTCAGTGGGTGTTGTACAGTCTTTAAATAATATTTGTATTATGTTATGTCTTGATGAGCTGACTTTTAACTTTAGCCATTAATTTTAGCCTACCATAACACAAATTTACCTTACTTTGACACTGATAAAAATATCACTTACCCCATACGGGCCTGATTTTTCATCCTCTGAGTGGTGGTTTAAGATGGATTGTCTGAGATTATTTTTACACACTTTTAAAAATACTCTCCTTAAAGGTTATGAGATATTGATCTGTATAGTCTTTTGGCTGTTTTATTATTTGTCTTTTTATTTAGATTCTCGGCATACCCAAAACTATTTTATAGTTGTAAGTATAAGAAATATGGTTATATTTCATAGCATGAAAAAATGTATAGTTACAAAAATACTCTTATTCAATATACAACTAACAAAGGGTTCATTTCATAACATGTAAGAGTGTCTTCAAACTGGGCTTTTTAAACCTTGATTGCTCACATGAATATACACATATATTCAAACGTACACTCTAGAAGAGACAGTTCTAATGACTCATAAATATACGAAACATTTTTTAATTTTCAGAAATGCAAAAATAAATCAATCATGAGAAACCATTTTATATCCTTGAATGACAAAATATTAAGAACTTTGACAGTAACAAATGTTGACAAAATTGTAGAGCAATTGGGTGTCATTTGAGCTACTAATGGGAGCAAATTTGCTAAGCCAGTCTGAAAAATATCATGATTTGAGTCTAGAGTCTCTTCCTAAATGTCCTGTTTTGAATGTTTGGTCCCTGACTTGTGGCACTATTTTGGGATAAAAACTTAGGGAGGCAAAATTTAGCTGGAGGAAATTGGTTACTAGAGGCAGATCCCTGGGCCTTTATGATCCTTGACTCCTTCCCATCACACATTCTGATCTTCTCGGTACGAACAGCGTCTGCCACATGCTCCCACCACCACTGTCTGAGCTCTGCCACAATGCCGTCCCTGCCAGGATGACTAAAATCCTCTGAAAGCTTGAGCCAAAATAAATATTCCTGTGAGTTCTTTCTGTTGAGCAGTTTAACAATTCACAATAAAAAAAAAAAAAGTAAAGGAACGTGATACCAAAGACGTAGGGTCATTGCCATGACTAAATCTGATCATGTGGCTCTCAAGCCTTTGGAGCTGGTTTTTGTCAGGAATTTGGAAAAGTTTGGAGACACAGACTATGGGACACACAAGATGCTTTAGGCAGAGCTTGGTGGGACATTCTGGTGGGAGCTGAGATGTCCAAATTGTCTATGGAAATGCATAGAAAAATGTTTAATACAATAAAAACAATAAAAAGAAAAAAGGCATACAGTTTTAGAAGGAAATAAGGACTCTATTTGGAAATTGGTTAGTCCCCATTTGTGCTACATTCTGACAGTAAATTTATATACATTTTCTCACATCCTGGAAAAGAGAATGAGGCTGAATTAACATGAAATGCACTGATTGGTAGAGGAAATCACAAAGAAGGGTAGTTTCAGATTGTGGGGTGGTTATTTGATGTGGGAGGTGTTGTATACTATGAATATGTTTCATTGCCATTGGTTAATAAAGACGCTGCTTTCGGCCAATGGCTTAACAGAATAATGCCAGGATGAAAGAGATATATGAGAAAGTAGGTGGAGTCATAGAAAAGCCATGAAGCCGCCACTGGGGACAGATACCTCTGCTGGAGCCCTCCAAAACTTCGCCGGAAAGCCATGACCTCATGGTGAGGCACAGACTAATGGAGATGGGTTAATTTGGGATATAAAAGCTAGCTAGAAATACACTTAAGCTATTGGCCAAACAGTATTGCAAATAATATAGTTTCTGTGTGACTATTGCTGGACCAGGCAGGACAGAAGCCTCCCCCAACAGTTAGTATTTACTACTTTTAGCTAGGTTTATAGTAAGAATCAGTAGCAAAATAAGCAAGCAGAAAGGTATGAAAAATACACACTTTCTCCAAAGAAAGGTTTTACCAAAAGCTGTGGACAAAGAGGCCAGAGTTGGCAGACAGATTGGCGTTGTTAAAGAAAAGCCATTTGCTCTGTAGGTGACAGGAAGAAAGGTGCCTGCGGGACATTTCAGGGATGACTAGACCTCACCTAAGGAAGGCTCTAGGCGTAGACTATAGCCCATGTAAGAGGCTTTCCTTTGGAGAGTCCTACTGGAATGTTCTTGCCACCCTGTGGAGTGTTTTCCCAGGTTTGGTCATTAAGGCACTTAGGGGCCACTATAGCTGTGATCCAGGAGTTCCTAGCAGCTTCTCCAGCTGGCAGCAGAAAGTGGCATTACCCAATTGATGAGGATTTTGTAAGAACACTAAATGCAGGCATTATAAGAACATGAAGGGATTTGGGAGAAAGCCTAAGAAGCCAGGCAACGTGGCTCAGAATCAGATTTGCTGTGGGAAGACCGACAGGATAATTCATGAAGCTGTGAGGGTGAAGCCTAATCTGTTATAGAGACTCCAAGATTTCATGGTGTTAGAGACAAGTAACATCTGCCATGAAAAACTGTAGATATCAGTGACATATTCCCAGGGAGAGGTTATGTGGCCTTCGTGTTTGCAAGGCTGAAGGGTGGAACCAGCAAATCCATTGGAGTTCACATCACACCAGCATGGGCCCCAGATGCTGGACATAGTATCTACAGAATGTGATGTCTGTACTGCTGAATGTCAGTCCTGCTTTGTTCTGGTCCCTCCTTTCTATCCTCTCATCCCTCCCTTTAGTAATGGGAATGCTGACTCTATACAATCTATGTATACTGGAGGCATATAGCTTTCTTTATTCTTTTAAATTTTACAGTAGCTCACAATCAAATGATTTTCTGGAGTCTCAATACAGTGTTTAGATCTTGACTTCTGAGCAATCCTGAAACCACTGAGACCACACAGACTCTTGGAGGTGGAGTCAACATATTTACATTATGCAGTAGCTATGAAATGAGCCTTCGGTAGCCAAGGGTCGAACATCCCACACAGGCTCATGTTTTGAATACTTGGCCCCCACTTGAGGACACTACTTTGAGAGCTTTTGGAAACATTGGGAGGTGGGGTTTAGCTTAAGAAAGGAGGTTACCAAATCTGGGCCCTAGGGACTATATTATCTCTGACTCTTATACTCTCTCTGTTTATCGATCCACTATCATGTGACCAGTTCTGTCCCACATTTCCACCATGTGATCTGGGTTGATCTACTATGCCTTCTCCACCATGATGGACTAAAACCCTGACACTGTGGCCCCAAACAAACCTACCCTCTCTGAAGTTGTCTCTGTGAGGCGTTTTTGTCAGAGCCATGCAATTTAACTAATGCAAAAAACTATTGGCCGTGGCTGCTAAAACTTAACACAGGCATAATCCTTCAGGTCTGCTCCTTCACACCAACAGAAACATATGTGCATAAACACAAAGAGATGTTTATTAAATTTAATGACAATATTATTCAAAGTATACTCCAAAAATAATCTAAAACTCTAAAGCATAGACTAATGCACCATAGAACATTTTTATATAAAAGAGTGATGACGTACAAATATAATGTAGACATACTAACACACACACACACAAACATTACTCCTTTGAAGACCCAAAAAACAAGCTGGCATTTTGGAAGAAAGCAGATTATCGGTATTGCTAGTAGGCAGAGGGACTCGCCATACTGAGTAGATTACTTTGTTAGGGTTGCCCATAACAAAGTGCCCCAGAATGTGTGGCCCAAATGATATAATTCTATGATCTCTTGATTCTTCATCTATAACTTTTCAATAAAATCTAAAGAGTTAGAGCTGAGTTCTTTGTAGGCCTCTCTCCTTGTCCTGTGAATGACTCTTCTATACTTTCCACACTCTTTCTTCTGTGCTTATCTCTGACTACGAGAACATCAATTATATGGGACCAAGGCTCCACTCTAATGACCTCATTTTAAATTAATGACTCCTTTTAAGATCTTCTGTCCAAATATAATCACATCTTCAATTGATAAAATATTGGAACTTTGTTGGGACTCAATTCAGCCCTGAAAATGTGGTTTGGTTTTAATGAGAATGACCTCCATAGGCTCATATATTTGAATACTTGATCCCCAGTTGGTGGAACTGTTTGGGAAGGATTAGGAAGTATAGGCTTTTGGAGTATCCAAGTCTCTGGGAGTCGACTTGGAGGTTTCAAAAGCCCATGTCATTCGCACTGTCTCTCTCTGCCTAGTGGTTATTTCTCTATAGGCTCTGGGTTTCTGCTCCAGAACCATGCCTGCCTACCTGATGCCATGCCCCATGCCATGATGATCATGGACTCTTACCCTCTGAAACCCTGATCCTCCAATAAACACCTTCTTTATAAGTCGCCTTGGTTATGGTGTCTTACCACAGCAATAGAAAAGTAACTAAGACAGACTCAATGCAGAAGGGTGTCCAATGCTGTCACTGAAGCTTGGAACACTTTAAACTGTTGATTTGCCACATGGTATTTAGAACTGTCCCGTGGGGTCAAGCTTAGAGGTAATTTACGGTAGGGAACATTCGCTTTCTTTTTTGAATTTTGTTTCATTATATACAGGATAAACAGATATAATTAATAACATGAATTAGTCATCTCTAAAGTAACAAACAACTAAATTCTCAAAAGCTTGTAACAGTAAATATTTATTTCCCATTTTCATTATTTCTTGATGACTATGGAGTAGATCTGTTGAATCTAGGGTAAAGGCAAAGGCTTTACTGGAACATGACATTTTTAAGGAAGAGAGACAAGAACAGGATTGTTAGAAACTCATGATGCCCCTTATAACAAAATCCAAATGTATGTTATGTTGCCACTCTTTAAAGCCACTAGTGATCATTCACCAAGCATGCATCAGAGAGGAGGAGAACCGACCTTTTCTTCTGTGTGAGACACCACAGGACATACAGGAAAAACTGAAAACACTTTGAGAAACTGGGACAACAAACAACATAGTGAAAAGGCTCAATGGAAAGTTATAGAGCTGTTAGGCATACAGCTTGGTTGTGAAGCACTTGCTTAGTATGTACAGGGCTCTGGCTTCAGTCCTTAGGTAAGGAAAGAAGAAAGGGAGGAAGGGAGAGATGGAGGGATGGAGAGATGGAGAGAGGGATGGATGAAGGGAGGTAGGGAAGGATGGAGGGAGGGAGGGAAGACGGGAAGGAGGGAGGGAGAGAGAGATGGACAGAGAAGAGAGGAGAGGCTAGGGTGGAGTTGAAAAAGGTATAGACTTGGAATAAAGACTATTTGAGCTGCTGAAGAGAGAGCCATGAATTCCTGCATTTTTGACAAATCAAAGTATTTAAATAACAAAATATGAAAATATCATACTACATTGGAGAATGGATTTTTAGAATTTTGAGACCGCATAAGTCCAATTTTGACAGAAGATTCTGAACTACATTTGATAATAAAAAGTTAGAATTCAAAGCGTATAATGTGAAAGGTAGTCTCTGGATATCTGAAACCCAAAATACAAGCAAAGGGGAAATTTTTCAGAGAATAAGATATGCTGCACTGAGTTATTAAGAAAAGTCTGGAAACTCGACAAGAGAACATACCCAATCATCCTCTGTATTCCTACAGCCGAAACACTAGGAACAAAAATAAAGACAGTTTACACAGGAAAAGGTTCCAGCAGCATTTATAAGTCAAACCCAAATTAAAAGCACAAGACACTGTTAGTTCCCAGATGCGCAAAAATCACTAACTTGGATAATTAACTGTGTGGGCTAACCTGTAACCTTATCTATTTATTACTGGGGGTATGAACTGTTACCTCAACTTCCATGAAAAGCAAATTGACAGAGTCTCCAAAAGCTTATTCATGTACATAGCATTTAAACAAAGGATCTCATTCCTAAATCTGCCTACCCCAGGCCACACGTGCACAGAAAGTAAAAGCACATAGGATATTTGTTATAGCACTGTTTGTAAAACTGACCAACGATGGAAAACGAGTATTTTCCCATAAAGTACTGAAAACACAGACATCCATACAACGAAATAACAGAAATCCAGTACACAAATGAGACACTTCTTTGTGTCCTTAAATGGGAGATCTGTCGCATACACTAAGTACAAGAAAGGAAATTCAGAAAAAGATTTGTCTAGAAGGTCACCTTGTGTGGGCAGACTGGAAACAAGACTGTGGCTGTGGCAGAGAATGGAGTGGGCGAGAGGCAGGCAGCGGAGGGAGCAGGCTTTGTTTTCAACGTTTGCATCATTTTCCTAACTATGAATACTCAATCAGCCAATAGGCAAATTGACAAACATAGATGGACAATTAAGAAAATCATAGAGAAGTGGTATAACAAGCTGAAAAGATTCCAGGATTTGGTTTACGAAGTGTGCACACGCGTGTGTGCATACGTGTGTGTGTGTGTACGTGTGTGTGCATGTGTATGCATTTGTGTGTGTGTGCGTGCGTGCACACTTGTGTGTATGGGCTGTATGTGTATGTGCATTCTCATGTGTCAGTACAGATGCACACAGGCCATGGTGTGCATGTGGAGGTCAGAGAACGAACTCGAGTGTCACCCTTTCCTGTCACCATGCCTGAGACGGTGTCTCCGCTGCACATCCCAGGCCCCAAAGCTTCCAGGAATTGCTGTCTCTGCATTTCATTATTCCGGCGTAATTCTGGGATTACCAATGTTCCTGCTTTGTGTCTGGCTTTTCCATGAGTTCTGGGGGTTCAAACTCAGGTCCTCATTCCTGTCTAAGTGTCTGTACCTCTGAGCCATTTCCTCAGTCCCAGTTCCAGGATGTATATCCAAAGGGATCGGAGCTCAAATCCTAGGCTCTGTCTGTGGCCATCCTGTTTCTCGAGGCTCCATAAAATATGAGTCTGTAAAAGAAAGGGGCACTGTTGAAAGAGGCAAGAGCCCGAAGAACATGGCTCAGAGAACAGCACAGCCCTTCTGGTCTATTCACAGCGGGGGAACTCAGTCCCCATGGAGAAGATGAAAGGTATTGAGGCCAGGGCAGAGTTTATGTGGTGGCTCAGTTTCAGGTGCTGTAGACTAGGGACATCGTCTTTGGTGGTTCCAATGAGTCGTCTCTTGTCAGGGGTGCCCACCTGAGACAGTTGCTTCCTTCTCTCCTTGGGGGACCTTGTCTGGACAGCGGCAGACATGGTGGGAAATCTGCCAGAATGAGCTGTTCCCAACACTCCAAGAAGACCCGTTTCTTCCTTTCATTTTGAGATTAAAAAAAACAGGTTGTATTTTATGTGTATGAATGTTGTGTCTACAGGTACGTATGTGCACAGCATGCATGCCTGGTGCCCACTGAGGCCAGGAGGAGGCATTGAGAAGGCATGCTATAAAAAGCTTAGGCATTCTATAATAAAACAGTGGTGGCTCTTTCCAGTCTACAGCTCTCTGCAAGATCAAAGAGCCTTCCCCTGGAACTAGTGCCACAGCCACTCTCTGGTCACCTCTTGGGTGGGAGGGCTATGAAGTGATTTCATCTTGAGCTGGCTCCAGGCAGGTGCTCTGTCTAATTGAATCATTTCTAGGCCTCCAGTCCCAGGCCTACAGCCTGCGCGGGGACATCTCTCTAAACTGCCCAAAGAGCAATAGATCTCATAGAAATGGAGTTACACATTGCTGTGAGTCAGTACATAGGTGCTGGGGGACTAACCTTTTCCCTCTGCAAGAGCAATAAATGACCTTAATTACTGAACCAAATCTCTACTTCCAAGGCCCATTCCTTCTACATGCTCACAGTGACTTGTGCTTCATGCAGGAGCTGCCGTAACAATTGCCAATCGAGTCTTTGCAATCACAAGGAAGGCAGAGCTACCTCCTTTGTAAACAAATGGCCATTGAAGCTCTGCCCCTGCTTCCATCCTTAAAAGAAGCTTGAAGTGAGACTGGGCTCAAAGAGGCTGTCCCCCACTGTACAAATCTGCATACTGTAGCCCTCTTCCCCTCCGCTGGGTGCTTCAAAGTCAACTCAAGGGTAACACTGGCACAGAAGCAGGCATCTCTCTTTGGAGCATCCTTATCCCCGAGGGCTAGGAGCAAGTGAAGTTCAAGGTGGAGTGAGATGAACCATTGCACTTTGGGGGATCAACTATTTAGGCTGAAGTCTTAGCCCAACAAAACACCAGGCTTCTGCCGACACTCACTAGAACCCATTTGTACTCAGTCATGGTCAGCTACCATGTGTCTGTGTGTTGGACGGAACAGAGTAAGGTGCACTTGGCCAGCATATCCTGGTGGAGAAAGGCAAGGAGCTGTATACACTCTGGAGTCAAGCCAAATGTTATCTCTCAGTTTTACAAATAAAGGTACTGATAAACAAATTTCACATAGCTTCATTTAGGCCTGCTGAAGTCAGCTATAGTAGTGTCCACTTAAAAGATCAGTACTTGGAAGGCCAAGGCTGTGAGTACCAGATCAGTCTGGTACACAGATGGACTATATCACAAAACAAACAAATTAGCCAATAAATAAATAAATAAACCACAAAAACTTAGTATTACATTGCACGGTCAAGTGATTGCCTGTGTTTACTTTGTGTATTATGAGCTACGCACAAGTGGCTAACCCTGAACAGCGAGGCATTCATCAACCATGGAATAAACATTCGGCATTGTGTGGCCATCTCAGATAGCTTCACACACAAGCTGATCCCATCAACATGTAGCACATGGTGAAAATTCTTTTCAACTTACCCATTGTCTTTGACTCCACTTCCCTAAGTGTTTCAGTTCTGGAAGCTGAGGCATTTTGTCATAAAACAGTGGTGGCTCTTTCCAGTCTACAGCTCTCTGCAAGATCAAAGAGCCTTCCCTTGGAAGGAGCGCCACAGCTACTCTCTGGTCACCACTTCAGTGGGAGGGCTATGAAGTGATTTCATCTTGAGTTAACTCCAGGCAGGTGCTCAGCCTAATTGAAACATTTCTAGGCCTCCAGTCCCAGGCCTACAGCCTGCGCGGGGACATCTCTCTAAACTGCCCGAAGAAAGGTAGTTTATGAATCTGACAAGCGAACGGAATTTAGGGGGATACACTTCCAAGTGTCTTGATGCCTGGTGTCAGAACACTCTTAGGAAGATGTTGACTTTTGCTTTTTTGATTCTGCCTTCCCACTTTCGTGTGCTCAGGTTTCCACAGCCCGTGGCCGTGAGCTCCTCCACTCTGGTGATTTATTTCCGCCAGGCAGAGTTAGGACGACCAGCTGGGGAAAGCATTTGTGAAGGACTGGATGGATTCTCGGGACACGAGGTGTCATAAGACTTATAAGAAGTTTATGGACCTCCGTGGAAATCGGACTCATTTTTCTTATCGCCCATATAAAGGGTTTAAGGCAAACAGATGAATCATACAGAGGTGCTTATTTGGTGGATAGGAGACATCTGGACTATAGACACAGTAAGTAAATATTAACTAGTGAGGGCTGGGGGATGGGAGGCTTCAACTTATCTGGAAGGATTTGGGAAGACAAATGTTGAGGTTACCTTATCTTTACAATTGAGTTGTGCCAACTAAATAAATACTTAAGTATTACTCTTTGATGAGAAATTCTGAAAAACTTTAATCTAAAATAATATACATTTTTATTTTTATTTTTTTTTTGCAGGATTGAAGATCAAACCCAGAAGCTTATACTCGCTAGGCAAGTACTCTACCACTGAGCCACAGCCTCCAGTTCAACTAAACCTTTTTGCTCACCCAACCTTGATATTCCCCAGAGTTTCTTGTATAATAAGCATGCCAAGTCCCTTGTCAAGGAGAAATGGTTCCATGGACTTTACATAGATGGGTTGATTCTAGACTGTATGAAAGAATCTGAGAGAAGATGTTTACTTGAGAATGTTTTTAGAGAAGCAAGCTTCCATTGATCCTGGAGCCAATCAGCAGGGACACAGAAAATAATAAGGTGTAAGAATGAGGTTGGGGTATGGGGAGCAATCTTAGTTAAAAGCTCCATGCTTGAAAACAGTCTTTGCCTCTGGGTCGGAAAGTGCTTTCATCTCTGTTCTTAGAGCTCTGGGTCTCCTTCATTTTCACTGCCATTTGTTCCAGCTTCAGTGATGGTCAGGATGCCCACAGTAGACCAGAAACTTCAAATCATGAGGCTCTGCTTGTAAAACTATCTCTGTGCCTCCCCTGGCGCTCTGCTTGGGTTTTGACTTCTAGTTAGTACTTCTTCAGATTTCCCGTAGTCCCTAGAATGCAAGGTAGAAAAGCCCAGGCCAGGAAGAAGGTCTTTGTGAAAAGCTTAAGTTTTATTAGCAAATCTAAGTTCTTTCTGTAAAGTGAGAAAATGATCAAGTGACCATTTTGAGGACTGAATTTTTCAGGTATTTCCAGAGAAACCAGAGAAAGTGATAGATGATAGCTAGATAGATAGACAGATGATAGATAGATAGATAGATAAAACGATGGATATATAGAAGATACACACCTAATTGGTGGTTAGAGTAATTGATAGATTGATATGTATAAATGATAAACTTACTGCATTGAATTGGCTCACATATCATAGAGACTAAAAATTAAGACTCAAGATGTGCAATTGACAAATGGGAACACAGGAAAACTGATAGGCTGCAAAGCTCTGAGAACCAAGAACTGAGAGTACAACTTCTAGCTTAGAGCAATAGACTTATGTAAATGGAAACAGTACTTTCGTTTTCCAGCTGCCCAGACCTGAATAATCACACAGAAACTATATTAATTACAACACTGGTCGATGACTCAGACATATTTCCAGTTAGCTCTTACATCTTAAATTAATCCATTTCTAATAATCTGTTTATCTCCATGAGGCTGTGGCTGACCAGTAAGGTTCTGGCATCTTTTTCCTTTGGCAGTTTCATGAAGTCTAACTGACTCTGCCTTCTTTCTCTCTGCATTCAATTTAATTTCCCCACCTACCTATATTCTGCCCTGTCACAGGCCAAAGTAGCTTCTTTATTGCCCAGCAGTAATAAGACATATTCACAGGATACAGACGAAATCCCACATCAAATTCAGATGTAAATGAATGAATTTTCCAGCTCAATCATTAAGAAGTTTCCCAAACTCTTAAGAGAGTCAACATTTTCTTCTATTCAAACCATTAAGTAATTGGATGGGAGAGGGCATTCTGTAGCTCTGCCTACCAACCTAATAAATGTCAATCTTAGACAAAACTCCATCTAAGACACAACCAAAATGATCTGACCACAAATGTATACTCCATGACTAAAGCAAGTTGATACATAAGATTAGCTCTCATATGACTTATTTTGAGTGTTTATAAAGCAACTCTTCACAATAAAGTTCTTATTGATGAGGTGGAGAGTTGTACGAGAACGCAACCCTTGCCTTTTCTTCTGCAGTAAGTTTACAGTAATGAATCCTCAACGTTGGTTATGAAATCGGTTTAGTTGTTTTGACATTAAAAATCAATTGTTCCAGGGCTGGCGATGTAGCCCAATGAGTAGAGTGCTTGCCTTGCAAGCATGAGGCTCTAGGTTCAATGCTCAACACTGAACAAATCGCACTGTGACTGATACCTGTAATTCAAGCAGGAGAATCAAAAATCCAAGAGCCTATGCTACATAGTGAATTTGATGGTAGCCTGGGCTACAAGAGAACATCATTTTTAAATGAAAAAAGAAAATTGTTAGCAGAGTACAGAAAGCCTAAATATTCAAAGATAGAACCCAGGGTTTGTACTGGGAACATTGATGACTGTAAGGGGTACACAGGATCTGAAGACAGGAAGCAGATCTTAAGAACAGTGTAACAAGCACAGGTATAGTACCAGTGACAGGATAAGGAAGATGACATTGACTTCTCACACTGCACAGGCTGCACAAACGAACAAAAGTCTCAAGTGCCGGGCCCTATATGCAGCTACTCAGCCATGTCTGCTTCTGCCCACCCATCAAAGACTGTCTACTGAGCTAATTCAGGAAATCCATTCAAGAACCCCCTCTTTCTTGCTCAGCTACCAAAGGCAAGTAACTGGCTCATTGAGACTTCAAGGATCCACTCTTATTCTCCAGTTATCCTAGCCATAACAAAGACAAGATCATAACACCAACGCTTACCTACATGGTCCCTCTATAGCTTTGGGCTTCCTGTTTAAGTTAGTCAGAAGGGAAGTCAGTCCTCCTGCCTTGGCTCAGCAGATACCAAATATTGTAAAACCATTCAATGCCAGGAAAATGCTACATTTTAAAATGTGGGGTCCATGCTGCCCCCTCACCTCCCTCCTCCCATTGGCTAGTAGTTGTCAGATCATGTTGCTCTGCCCTGGAGGATCTCAGGAGAAGAAATTTCTACAGGTGATTAAACACAAGTTACCTGAATAAAGTCAGGAGGACTGAGCCAACATCCACACACAGTAAATGGATTTGGAAACTTCCTATTGTCCAAGACTATGTAGCTACCTCCTCCCCTTGGAAAACTATAAATATATCTGGTGCTACTGCACTGATTTTTCTTTCACTCTTCAAATTTATAGTTCCTTGGGGTATGAAGGAAAATATTTTTTTCCTAACCAAGAAAGTTAGCCTACCTGGAGATGGAAGGTAGCTTTCTGAAAGCAGAAGTTCAAGGTGAGCAGAAGTCATTCTGATTTCAAGAACAGAAACTGTTTCTCAGTAGGTTTTACAAATTAGCTTGCCCATATCAAAACCCCACTCTGGTGCGTGAGTTGCCATTTCTAATAAATGGAAACAAGGTCGAAAAGATTGTCTGGGATGGGGGATCCTGGTTTAGAATCCAATGCAGAGGGAGCTTAGAACTTGCCACTGCCACACACACAAGAAGAAACAAGAGGAACAAACTGGGCAGCAGCCTGGCCTTGCCACATCCATCAGAGACCTAGGGTCACATGACAAACACCTCCCCAACAAGAAAACCATGTGAGCACTTACAGAGAGCAACAGTTTAGCAGGGTAAAAACCCATTAGCAGAAAATTTCACTGGGTCCAGCACTGAGGTGGAAAAGCTGTACTGTGGCCTACACCATTGGGACTTTGTCAGAGGGTAAACAACTTGGAGAGAAGTGGCTCAGTTCCCACCCATTGTGGCCTCCTGTGTCATCCTGGTGGAAGGAGAAGCCCAACAGTGTGAGGAACACAGTTCAGGGGCACTAGGCCTAGCAAGAACTAAAGTGTCATAAAGGACTAAGAATAGCCTTTCCTTCAGAAATGGTGCAAGCAAGAAGAGAGTATGAAATTCCAGGTATTGAGAGGAAATAAGCAAACCTACCTGCCCAGTATACCCTACCTCAGATCTGTCCTGAGAAAGAAGGCTTGGTGGACAAGGGTGCTCACCACCAAGCTTGGCAACCTTGAGTTCAATTCCCAGGACCCATGTGGTAGAAAGAGAGAACCTACTCCTATAAGTTGTAGTCTGACTTTCACGTGTGTATCATGGCATTCATACATGTATGTAAACACACATACACACTTTCTATCACACACACACACATACAAACTCATATGCATACACACACATACCCATGCAAGCACACACACTGGATAGATGTCATCCAAAGTTTTAAACGTAAATGCTCTAAACCTGCCTAGTAAAAGGCAAATTGGCAAAGCAGAGCAAAATAACAAGAACTCTCGACTTCAAACCCACTTTACATGTAAATAGACAGATTGGGGACAGAGATGGAGAAAGACGAGTCACACCAATACATGCCATTTATGTTCAGGTTTGTTCCTAGACTCTCCGTTTCTGTTAAGTGCACTGTGGCCAGGCCTGTCTCAGTTACTGGGAAACTTGAGAAGTCCTACAGAATGGAGCTGGCCAAGGGTAGTTAGAAAACCACGGTCACTACTCAGCAGCAGGCCAAACAACTCTTTGAAAGATATCCATTCTCTCCCATGGAAAACTTGATTGCCTGTGTTTTCATTTTAATATATACAAAGTTAATTCTGTCTCTCTCTCTTTCTGTGTGTGTGTGTGTGTGTGTGTTCTATCTGATCATGCTGGGCTGCTACTTGCTTTGGTATTATATGAAATGATAGTTTAAAGCTATTTTATAAAAACTTGAAATATTTACTCATGAGCACGATGCTTAATAAAAAGAATGTAATTTGGAGTTAACAGTGAGGCCAAACCCTGATATTCAATCATGCTGGATTGGTTTAAGGTTTATATAAGTGTCAGCCACAGAGAATTGGATCTCGTGTCTGCCTTCTGGTTGGCACATTTTAGAACACCTATGTTAAAAGAGGCAGACAGTTGGGTTAATAGCTGTTGTTTCTACTTCACTCATTTTTTATTAGTTTCTCTTCTTTTTTGTCTCATTTTGTCTTTTTGCCTCCACTGGTTTCCACTGAGCATTATCTGGGTTTATATTTTCTCCCTTAGTATAGCAATCACATTTTGTTTCCCCTTTTTTATTTTGGCTAAGTGAATTTTTAAAACTTTGCTTTTGATTGATTGGCGAGGCATTCTCTCTTAGGGCCATTATTTGGGTGAGTCTTATTCAAATACCAGTAACAAGGCAGGACTGGAGAGTGGGGCGCTAAGCAAATGTGTGATAAATGATGCCAGGGATAACAGATAGCCCATTAAACCTGGAAAGCCGCAGTGGCTTGAAAGGGACGAGAATAGCTCCTTTGCTAGGGGTCAAGGTCTTCCCTCCTGGGGAAGGAAAGAGGATATTTACATGAAGTGTGATGGAATCGCTCTTAAAGCTCTAATCCTGTTTGCACCTTGAGTTTTTGGCTCACCCGAGGGAAGAATGGAAGATATTACCCACTGTTTTTATGCTCAGAAGGCAGATTATTGCAGGAGACCAAATTCTTGAAACTCCCCAATGGAAATGAAAGGGCCCCCCTAGGATATGAGGCATTGTCTGATGTGAAGTTCATGTAAACACGGACAGGGCAGCTGACGAATCAGTTGCTCACATGCAAATTGCTCCCCCAGGACCAACAGCGATAGCAAGCCCTGCTCTTCTGGTGTTCTTCTGGTTCTGGGAAGCGAGGACCGTGAAGGTTTCTCAGCTATTTATACCACAGTAGAAATCCCAGTCAAAGCCTTCCAGCACAAAGAATGATGGAAACCAGCTGGCCTCACCTAAGGACCCTAACTTAGGTCTGATCAGTGATGAGATTATCTTAAACGTAGTGGGACAGACACACACATGTTTATTTAGTCTTTTCTGAATACAAAGACATAAAAAAGGGAACAGAGCAAAGTATTGAGTAGTCATAACAAAGTCTTTACGTAGAAATTCGGAGCCTTGAGAATACAAAGCAAGGAGACTGCACGAGAACCTTCCACATGTCTAGAACAATAAGCACACATCCACAATTTCCCTTCCCAAACAGGCTGGGCTATACAAATCTAGGTCCTGAGAAACAAATCCCCCCCCCCCCCGAATCAGGGAAATGAGTTCCCTGTGGTGTGAAATATTGGAGGCCATTTTTAGCTTCCTAATATAGAGACTTCTAATTGAATAGCAACAGTTCAGAGAGAAACAAATTAACAGTGAAAGTTTTCATGTTCACCCCCAAGCCCAGCCCAGCTGCTTCCTAAGGTCAAACAGTCTCATGTGGCATTTGTTAGTAACATACCCACTCAACAGACAAGCAAGGTGAAATATAAAGAGGTATAGCCAGGTGTGTTGGTGCATGACTTTAATTCCAGCACTTGGGAGGCAGAAGCAGGTGGATTTCTATGAGTTCGAGGCCAGACTAATCTACAGAGCAAGTTCTAGGATAGCCAGGGCTGTTACAGAGAGAAACCCTGTTTTGAAAAAAGAAAAAGAAAAGAAAGAAAGAAAAGAAAAGAAAAGAAAAAGAAAGAACTAGAAATATAAAGAAATATAAAGGAGCAAATCTTTGCATTGATGAGACCTAAACCTTCATCACCTGCAGTCTTTGACGACCACCTGCTCTTAGGCATCAGAGGTATCTTGATCTCTAGAAGCAGCAAAGTCATGTAACTGAGTTACGAGTTACATTGTTACTCCTTGCATAGTTTGACCATAGGGTGATCACAGGAAGCTGTCAGCAGCTATGTGCCACCATTAAGGTAGCCTTTTGATCCTTCCATTGTGAACCTCAGTATCATCAGCTCTACAGTGGCGGGAGGTAGTAAAAGGAAACTTTCAGCAGGCACAAGCTCCCCACCACTCCCAGGGGGTTGTGAAACTCATAGAGTAGTTTTATTTGTCAAAATTAGCAGGGTTGCAGTGGGGGAGATAACTACTGCTTAGTGGGCAAGCACTCCAGAGCGTTCAGTCTCAGAAATTATTGACGACCAGGGCAGGACATAATTTGCACAGAGGTAAAAAAAATAGTCTTTTCAAATCCGAGTTTGGAACTTAATTATATTAATTACTAGTGTGTTTCTCAAGAATATGTCATCTTTGAGCATGTTGACTTTTGGCAAATTTTTGAAAAATAAATTATATTTAGTTAAAAAAAATTCAATGCAATGTTGCTTGGATTATTACGGTCATTTCAACGCACTTGTATTGCCTTGCACTTAGAGTTGCTATTTGTGGCATTTCTACTTGTAGGTGCAGACATCTGATGACTTCATTTTGTCTTCTGTTGTGACTGTGCCTGAGTAATAAAATACACAGGTAATTTACACTTTTATCAAATACTAATCTGCTCATGTTAGGATCAGAAGCATTGAGAGAGCAGGACTTAGAACGCTTTTTTTAAAAAGAGAAACAATACAACATTCTAAGACTGTCCAAATGCCCTGTCAATGTCTTCAAATATAGAACACCAGTGAGCCTGCTCAGAACAACATGCTGGGCATTTTTATAACATTGCAGTTCAAACACCTAGAAACCAGCTCTAGCCGCTAAAAGTCACCAGTGCGCCTTTGTACTGTGTGAGAAGTGCTGGAGGGAATTACAGAAAATACAGATCTTCTACCCTATCCCCCTTCCTGCTTTTATTCAATTATTATTTTACTTTTATCTTAAGTCATTTTGACTCTAGAGTTTATATTACTTTTGCTCCATGTTACCCATGGCCATCAGTGGTAAAATAATTGGCTTTAATCAACTTAAAATGTCTTTCCATACCTGGTTTCATTTTGTGTTGTTGCTACTACAGTGGTTTCATCTCTCCTCTCTCAGAGGTATTAAAGAATGAGCTTTCAAGTGAGGGCCACTCACTAAGAACACAGCTAGGTTAATCCAGACACACAAATTGTAACCCAGAACCACTAAATGAAACAAAACGAAACAAAAAACCAAAGACAATACAACATCACTCACCTGAAATCATTCGATGAAAACAGTATTACTCCCATATCAACAGCTGATCAGGATGCACACAAAGATAAGAGTCATATATCAATTTACCTAATGAGCATAGACACAAAAGTTTAGAATGTTTGTATGTCAAATCCAGCCACACACAAGGCTGTATACCACGAACAAGTTGGTTTCATTCTAGCAATATAATGATAGTTCAACCTGTATAAACTGTTAAATGTCCAATGCCTAAATGGACTCAGGAATAAAAATCACATGACTATCTCAGTAGGTTAGAAAAAAAGCCTTATTGAAGGTCAACACTGGAAACCCTGAAAAATTTAGAGAGAGAAGGAGCATACTTTTACACAAGGATATTGTGCTGGCTGGTTTTGAGCGTCAGCTCAACACAAGCTAGAATAATCAGAGGGAAAAGCCTCAGTTGAGGAAAAGTCTCCATTATATCCAGGTGTAAGGCATTTTGTCAATTAGTGATCAGGGAGCGAGGGACCAGCCCATGGTGAGCGGTGCCATCCCTGGGCTGGTGGTCCTGGGGTTCCATAAGAAAGCAGGCTGAGCAAGGTGGGGGAAACAAGTCAGTAAACAGGACCCTCCATGGCCTCTGCATTAGCTCCTGCTTTCAGCATCCTTCCCTATTTGAATTCCTGTCCTGACTTTCTTCAGTGATGAACAGCGATGTGGGAGTGTTTCCTTTCCAACTTGCTTTTTGGTCATGGTGTCTCGTTGCAGCAATAGAAACCCTAACTAAGAAGGCTACATAACAGCAAGCCTACAGGTTCTATTTTACTAAATATAACTGAAACATGAGACAAGGTTGTCTACTTGCTCCATTCTCATTTTTAATATAGTATTTAAATATTTAGCTAGAGTAATACATTAAGAAAAATTAACAAAAAGGATGTAAATAAGAAAGAATTCAAATTATCCTTATTTCGAGATTATATGTGCTTATATTTAAAAGTACCAAGGCATATTCAAAAAATGGGTCTGTGATGTGAACAGAGAATTCTCAAAAGAAAGAAAAAAGAAATACCTAAGAAATATCTCAAAATACATTCAGCATCTCTATCAATTAGGAAAATGCAAAGTTTGTCTTACCCAGTCAGCATGGCAAAGACCAACAAAACAACCAACCACCAATGCTGGAGGTGATGCAGGGAAATGGGAACCTCCCATTTCGTACTGGTGAGATTGCAAACTTGTGCAACCACTAAAAAAGCCAGAGTGGAGAACTATCAAAAAGCTCAAATTAAATCTATTGCATTATCCAAAGTTACCACTCCTTGGCATAGGTCCAAATGATGTCATGTGCCACAGATATGTGGTTAGCCATGTTTATTGTTGCTCTACTCATAATGTCTAGGAAATGGAAACAATCTAAATGTCCTTCAAATGGCAACTAGATAATAAAAGTGTGTTACATCTATGGAATACCATTCAGCTATAAAGAAAGATGAAATCATGAACATTGCGGGAAAATGGATGGAGCTAGAAATGATGATATTGAGTGAGGTAACCCAGAAAGTTAGACCCAGAAAGACTAATGTCACGTGCTCTCTATCATCAGAAGCTCCTAGCTCCAAATCTTCAGATGTGAATGCATTTCCTGGAGTAACTACAGGAACCAGAAAAGTTAAAAGGGACTGTTGCCAGAGTGGGAGGGGGGCTGGAGAGTAGGAAACAACAGAGTGCAGGAGATTTGCTCAAGAAAATGGGGAGGGGGGGCTCTTCAGAAGCAGGGAGGGAGGTAATTACAAAAGAAGGTATAAAGGATAAAATATCAGTAAGGATGTATGAAAATGTCATAAGGAATTATATTATCAACTTCTCACTTAAAATGCATGTACATGCATATAAATATGCATACATAGTTTAAATGAAATTTTCTTAGCTGGACTGATAATGCTCCAAGAGACCACCTAACAAAATCCCAAAACTAACATGAGATACCCTCTTTTGAGTTGGTTGGTTCTCCAAGAGACTCCCAAACATCCAGCCTATTATTGTTGCTCTTGTTCACTCCAAAGAAGCAGAGAGTGGTCCTTATTGCTAAAGACACCATGCACTTCGGACACAGGTCCCAGAAGCTCCTGAGCTAGCAGTAACTTGGATGCCTCCTCCCTGAGGTATGGCTTCCATGGTACACAAGGAATTACAGGAAACTAAGGCATGATGAGAGTGGGAGAAACAGTCTTTCCTGGGGAAGAGCACACCAATTAATTATCCAATAGCAAATGGTCAGTCTTGAAAAAATATATATATATGTAACATTATACAGACTGAGCAATTATATTTAGCAATGATTTATATACACATATATGCACACACATAAAAAAGAAGTCATGGATTTAAAAGTGAGCATGGAGGGGCATATAGAAGAGTTTAGAAGAGGAAATGGAAGGGAGAAATGAAACAATTATATTATAATCTAAACATAAATGAAAAAATGAGGTCCTAAGTGAAATAATATTTTTTTAAAAAACTCCCTAAAATTCCACCAGAAAACTCAGCTTTGAAAAAGAAAAGCCTGCCATTTGCAATCCTTGTGTAAATGTAGAGACCATAAAGCTGTGGGATGAGAGGAGCTCCTGCACCTCTTGGTCACCAGGGAGATGACCTGTGAGAGGCAGGAAGGAAAACTCAGTTCAGCCTGACTTGGCTCTGGTTAAGACTTCCGGAGTCTGACATTGGGTGGTTTATTGTAAACATATTTAAGCACAGTGCAATTTAGAAAAAAAGTTTCCTGGTATACAAGGAGGCATAATTACACTGAAACTTATCTCAAAGTACCTGTCATTTCTTCCATAAAGATGGGTTCTAGAGATAGGCTACATGTATCAGCTTAAGGGCCTAGGAAGGATCTGGTATGGCCTCATTAATACAGATAGCACAGAAGTCATTTGGACTGCTAGCCACCTCTGGTCCTGGTTATGGGAGCTTGGGGGAGACCCTGGCTCTACAGATAATGTAAGGGTCATCTAAATTCTTAAATATCTGTGGTTCTGGTTGTAGGAACTTGATAAGGCCTGGCCCTTCAGATAACTCGGGTCACCATGCTATTAATCACCTCCAATGCCTAGCCTTCTGCACGGAAAAGCAAGCTCTACATCTTTTCCTTTGAAAAGACAACTGTACATGCTTCAACTTCCTGGTTTCCCTGGTGATCTGTGGATGCAAGAACCTCTGTGCTCCCACCATAAAGCTAAGTAAAATAAGTCAAGTACAAAAAGCAAAACAGCCAATATTCTCACTTATATAGACTCTTTGTCTCATAGAGCTAGACAGTATCAATGCTTGCCACAAGCTAAGGTGGGGGAAGGCATAGCAGGAGGTGGGGGAAGAGGAGATATTGACCAGGGGCACAAAGTTTCATTTAGCCAGAGGAATGAGCCCTCCTTATCTATTGAACAGTGCCATTGCTACAGTGGCTACAGAACCAGCAGCATGGCTAAGATTACAACGTATATTTCAAAATTATTAAAATAGCGGATCTTAAATGTTATTACTACAGAAAAATGAGACTTATGAGAGGTGATGGACAAGTTCATGAGCCTAACTGATCACTCTGTAACATATATGTGTATGCATGTTGAAATGTTATGTCGTATATCATAAATATATATAACTGATATGCCAGCTATAAATACAAATTTAAGAAATTGAAATTTTGTTTTAAAAAATAGCCAAAGAACCAATAACAGTAAGTAATCAAGATAGAGACAACAATGACTGAAGTCTACATTATACAAGAGTATGCATTTTTTAATGTTGCAAATATTGTTTATTTGTGATATGTCATTTTGACTACAACTATAAATGCTGACCTCTGACAATTTACAGGAGTCTTCATCAGTAAATCGACTGATTCATGAACAAATTAAGAACTTAAATGTTGTTTGAATGGAAAATATCAATTCTGTAACTTAGACTGTGTGAGCAGGAACACTTACTGTATGTTCATCAACGTCATAATGAAACATGCCAGAAAAGGTGTGGGTACGGAAATACAAACAAAAGCTAGGCTTCTTCGTGCGACGGCATTTGGCTTTTTCTGTATTCTCTCCGTCTCATGTCCCACCCCCACTGAAAATAAGACTTGTATCCCACACCCCTTTTCTATACTGGACTCAGTTTATAAACCACTCCACAGGAGAGATCTGCCCAGCTGTGTGCAAAGCCCAGGGCAGACCAGCTATGCCTTGTGTTTTCACTGTGCAGGTTGTTTCCGCGTCACTCACAGGCAAGGGTGGACATTCTGCCAGGCCTCCATCTCCTTTCTGGAGTAGAAAGTTCTGAGCAACACTGCGACCCAGATCTGACTTCACCATGGCCGCAGATGACCTAAACAACAGGAGGGAGTTACATAAATCAGAAAGCACTGGAAACTTTACCCTGCCCCTGGGGGTGAACTGGACCAACTGAGGAGAGAAATATGGGCACTGTGTCCTTCACCAGAGTCGGTGGGTCTGGGCACCTTTCCTGGGGACTGTCCTGTGATGACAAAACCGGTTTTAAATTCTAAGAACTGTGACCAGGTTTGTAATGCCTTATCTTTTATTTTTCCTTCTTTTTCCCTACTTTTCATCCTACTCTTGTTTCCTTGGGATTGGGTATTGTGTGAGTGTGTGGTCTCAAAAATGATATTTTGGTAATGTTCAGTTCTTATACTTGAAAGTCATTGCCACCTAAATTCCCCAAGCAGCCTGCGCAACCCAGAACCCAGCACAGGATAACTCCTCAGTTACACATCCTGCAATTGCTCTGAAGTCTCCAGCGTAGAGATTCCCCACGTTCTAGAACTTTTGGTAGACCCGCGTCTGACTTTCCTCCTCCCGTTGGAAACAGGCCTAAGACTGTTTTGCTCAAAATTTCTACTCTCCTTGATTTTAGCAATAAGATACTCTCCGAAAAACAAGACACCAATGAAATTATGTAAGTTAAGATGCTGTCTTCCCAAGCTTACTGATTCATTCCCAGAACAATCTGAGAGAGCGCCTGGTGAGCTGGCCAGGCCTCCTTGTGAATTTCCTCAGGCAATGACTGTGAATCCACCTAAACTACAGGATGCTTATCTTTTCACAAAGGACAATATCTACTCTGCCCACACCTAATTAAGAGGCCTGATTTCATTACAACACTGTGTGACTGGGCTGCTCTCCCAGCCCCTTCTTCTTGGAGCAGGCAGAGAAGGAACGTCCAAAGATGATCTTTGTTTTATCTCTCATGCTCCCACGAAATGGCAGCAGGGCAAAGCAGCTGTCAGTGCTCGAAATGATGGCTGTTCAATTTAGTGTTTGATAAGTTAGAAAACACTGCACAGAAGGCGCACGATGGGGGCCACATCACACATAAACCATCCCTGTGTGCACTGGGGGACATGCGTTGTCTATGTGGACCTTACGAATTGCATTTTTTCCCCAGCATAAACAGCAGCCCTGCCAAAACATCACAGTGTTTACAAAATCTGACGCAGCCCATCTGGGGAAGAGGCTTTTCTGTGTTTGGGCTGATAAAATGCAAAACAGTTGGTGAAGACTTAACAACATCCATGGGTCCTGATTTGGAGAACATGTCTGTCATGTTCTCTCTAGGTGATGCGATGACAGTTTTTGTAGAGGTCTGTGGGGCTTGACAAACTCTGCTGGATAGACAACCAAGCCTGCATGTAAAGCTCAGGCCATATGCTTTTCCCATGCATATGACCTCACCAGCGACTTATGACCAAACTAAGGTCAGATACTCTTGAGATATGAGGCATGCAAAGCACCTAGGCTCTTCTCTGTGTTATGCTTTATCCTTTGGAATAGCATTAATAGGAACAGAATAATCCCAAGCACCTTAACTGAGGGGTCTTCCAGCCACTGGAGGCTGATTCTTATTTCCCTTGTAAGCCAAAAAACAATGATCTGGATGCTTTAGGAATGACAACCTCTCTGAGACTTGTTGCCCTACTTTGGTTTTCCCCACATACTAATTAATTTTTTATTGCTATGATAGACTACTATGACCAACAGTAATGGAGAGGCAAAAGTGTTTATTTTATCTTATGTTTCAAAGAGATAAGAGTTTATCATGGCAGGGAGGCAGGGAGCAAGCAGTAAGAGCCCAAAGCAGAGAGATCACATGTACCACTACTGCTTATGAACGAATGTAAAGCTATATGGCTTCATTCTGAACACCCGCATTCTAATGGTGTAGAAGTTCATTGAGTTGTGTAGACTTTGAATCCACTTAATGTTTTCATTTATTTGCAAGGGTTTTGTGACCAAATTTATAGATCTTTTTTAAAAAATTAAAAAGTAAATAAAATATTAAGTGGCTTCTGGCCATTGTCAAGGCTCCATAAGGGATAATTGGATATGGATAGAGATCTATGTGGTTGCCATAAATTGCAAAGATATTGGTGACAACAGTGAGTAGAGACAGGGACACGACTAAACATCCAGTGCCCCAGATGGCCTTCCTATAAGAATTTTCTGGTCCAAAAGGTCAATGGTATGAGGATGGGAAAAAGCTGTCCTCAGGTTAATGCTGCAGGCCTGGGCCTGGTGCCTATTGACAGTGTGGTTCAAGGAGTCCAACGTCTACTTCCGGATCAGTCACCAAGATAAAAGGCATACATGACCTGCTTTCTAGCAATGGACTCTGATGTTTCCTATGCATAATTTTAGGAGTACCTAAAAATGCAGATTCCTAAGCCATAAAAGTCATAAAGATTATGACTCAGCAATTCTGGAACAGGACCCAAGAATCTGTTTTTAAGGTGCTGCAAGGCACATGAAGTGGTTCTATGCTAAAAAAATGTTTGTAACATTTTAAGTACTAAATGTATGTAAATTGTCCCAAAACGTGAATTATTTTGACCACATTGTATTCATTTTAAATACCAACCACAATTCCCCTCCCTCCTTCCTCTCACTCCCCTCTTCCTCCCTCCAAGCTCACTCCCAATCTACTCCTCAGGAAGGGTAAGGCTGCCCATGGGGAGTCAGCATTAAGTTGAGGCAGGACCAAACCCCTGCCGCCTGCATCAAGGCTGAGAAAGGCATTCCACCATAGGGAATGGGCTCCAAAAAGTCACCTCATGCACCAGGGATAGACCCTGGTCCCACTTCCAGGGGCCCCTCAAAGAGACCAAGCTACATAATTGTGTCACACATGCAGAGGGCCTAGTCCAGCCCCATGGAGGCTCCCCAGCTGTCAGCCTAGAGTCCATGAATCCCCATGCACTCGGGTCAGCTGTCTCTTTGGATTTCCCAGTCATGATCTTGACCCCCACCCTTGCTCATAGAATCCCCTCCTTCCTCTCTCTTTGACTGGACTCCCAGAACTCAGCCTGCTCATAAGTGGATACTAGACGTAAAGCAAAGGATAACCAGACTGCCATCTACAGCTCCAGAGAAGCTGGGTAACAAGGACCCTAAGAGGGGCACAGGGATTGCCCTGAGAACGGGAAATAGAGGAAATGGGTAAACTGGGAACAGGGGGTGATAGAGGGGAGGAGACAGGGAATGAGAGCATGAGGGAAAAGGATGGTTGAGTTGGGGGATGGATGGATATTATGACCATTCTTTAAAGCTGATGTTATCAGTGGAAAAGCTCTGGCAGAGAAGTCAGAGTCATGCAGAATAACCATCAAGAGGCCAGGAAGCAGACGGAGGCAGATGTTATCAGCAGGGATATGGAAACATCTGGTGGCTACAAGAGACTTAATGTCCATCTCTGATAAATGGCCTCATGGCAAGGTAGGCTGGGGAACTTATATTGTTACACAGAAATCTTGGCTACAGCAGTCTATAAACTGCTGAGAATATAGTACTTAGAAGAGCAAGATAGTTTGATTTATTTCCACATGCGCAAAGCATATTACTGATGTCAACCGCGGTAAGGATATAACAAACATGTTTACTAGATGGGGTGATTGTGCAGAGGAGCCAATGTTCTAGTCCAACAGGTGGCTCAGTTTCCTAGTTTTGTAAGTTAGGGGGGGACACGTTTCATCTTAGAGGAGCCCCAGTCCTCATGTGACAAGATAAGACAGAGTCAACAGCTTTGGCTGCACACAACTCTGGACTGCACCCGCACACCCATTCCCCAGCTGAGTGTGAGCTGTCAGTGACTCAGACACACTGTTCCCCCAAATTGCCAACACCCAGGGGGTAGCCACCACATCTGGGAATGCTGTCCCTAGGAATGCATGGGAACTGAGGACTGACGTTCACATACAAAAGGTAAGTCCTCTATCCTGGGTGGGAAGACTCCAAGGTTCAATTTATGTTCCATAACTCAAGGACAATGCTGATATGACCTCATCTGAAACTAAATCACATCTTCTTTGTTCAACACTCTGGCCTGAGAAGCTTTCTCCCCTTCTTAAAGATTTCTCTTTAAAATGCTGCCTCGAGTCTGTTTAGGAAACCTGACCTGAGGTGATCGGTACCAGGAGCGCAGGTTAAATCCACACATCCAGAGAGCCCATCAATCTTCCCATACACATAGCACACAGAAGCTGCTGCTCTGATGGAAGAGAGAAACCACTTTCTAAAGAAGCAGCTAACCTGCAAGCGTAAGACTTACAGTCAGGGACACTGTCCTTACAGATGCCGTGTTCATCTGCAACCAACAGCCACTATATGGCCTCAGTAGTCTAATATCTAGGTTTAGGAAGCCAGAAAAATGAGTAGGGCTCCCATCTCTCTGTCAACCCAAGGAACTACCTGGGAGTCTGAGATACTCTACAACATGACATTTTGAGGATCAGGAGGGTCCTGGCTCCCGTGGGAGAAGCTTCTGCTAGGAAGCACATCAAACGCCCTTCTCATAGTAGCACTACTATGGATCGCGTTGGGCTTTTGGAGCCCATGTAGCAGCAAGAAGAGGAGGGACTCACCCTTCTAGAAGCTACTTCTACTATCAATCATGCTCCTCAGGAGGGTATAGACGTGTGGGCTCCTGATAAAGCGCTAAAGGGCTATACTTGGTGCCTAGGAAATGGACTGTGGCATCTTTGGCTACTATTGCTATCATTATCACTACGCGTGGTTAAATACAGCAACCGTTACCCAGCAAGGGGGTAGGAAGCAGGCAAGGCCCCAGACTCTTCCCGGAGGGCAGGTCATCATTCACACCCAGAGAACAGAAGTGTTTAGTCAGGGTGAATGTCAACATAAAGAAACGCAGCTCTCACCTCAAAGGGGATTAGAGAGTTTGTTTTGGAGCAAAAGTGAGTGCCCTCGATCCAGGAACATAGATTTAGATTACCCCAAATACCATGGGCCAACGTTGTAACAGTTTTGTGAAGTTTTTATAACAAAGACTATCATAAATCAAGATGTTCGTAAATACATTGGTGGAAGAGTCAGGTGTGTAGAATACAGTAAGTACAGAACGGGGGAAAGCTCTGCTCTAGACACCGGAAATGATCCGACGATGTCCTTTACATCAAGGTGGTGGAAGAGCAGGGTCTTTCCCACATTCCGAAAGGATTTACCTAAGAGTCAGAAAGCGGTTAGGTCACAAATAGAAGTGGGTAATAAATGACCACTTAAGTGACTAATACAGCCTCCCCCCAAAAAAACAATTTGGCTCTGGCCTGCAATGTTCCAACTCTCCTCAGTCACTGAAGTTTAACACAGCCTTGAATGTTTAACCCAGGCACAGCTTTATTCTTGAACTTCAGTTAGAAGGAAGACTCTGCAGTGGGAGACAAAAGAGGAAGATAATGAGGGTTCCTTCCTGCTTTGGAGTCAGCTGCAGCCAGGGAGAGGCTTGTTCTCGCCACCTGTAGCTGTTCTGTGAGTTTCCCCAGCAAGTGTGACGAAGCAGAAACTGGAGAACCTGTGCACGGAGTGTGTCACGTGGCCACACTATGAAACCAAGCCCAACACATGGCCTTCAGAGGGCACACTCAAACCAAATCCAAACTGTAGCTGCTGTCAGGAGGATGAGTTTGGCTTTCAGGTATTTTTGGACTCTTGGCTATGGATACTGGGCAGCAAATGCTTTCGTCGGGTAGAAAGGTCTGTGCTTCCAAGAGGACCTGGCTGGACAATACTCATCTACCAGTATTGCTTTCTATAAAATCTCCATTTCAGAGAACTTTCCCCCAATATTCCAGCATTAATCTCTGCTTAGGACAGTACCCCAGTGACCTATTTACCTCCCACGGACCCTGCGTCTTATATGCCTTCCTACTTGTCACATGGCCACACTATGGACCAAGCTCCCAACATATGACTTTTCGAGGGACATACTCACATCAAATGTGCCCTTCTCAGACCTCTGGATTCCTGTGAGATCGTGTGATCACTTTCACTGCAATCAGTTCCTTTCTATGTCTCTGCTACATTAGAGCCCAGCTAAGGGAGACCCTACCCAGCAGCTGAACTGGCGAGACTACCTGAGGTTGGAATTCCTTCCTCTTAATGTAAGCTGAATAACCATCATTCTTTAAAAGGTATCCAGCCTTGGAAAGTGTTCAATAGCAACACACCATGGATGGAGACAGCAGCCAACACCGCAAGAGAGAATGAGGTCAAAGCCCAATTCCCTTGCCCCAGGATAGACCAGCCCTCTTAGAGCCTCACATTCCAGTGCTCGGCTGTACCAAAGGTGAAAATTTGCCTTCACCTGACACCACGCCTCCGCTGACCACCTTCCTGCCCCAGCAGATTTCTCTCACTTCTTACAGGTTTATTCTAAGTATTCCCTTACAAGTCTCTTCCTAAGAATTCTTTCTCTGCTTCTGATTCAAAACCCTGTGGCAGAGCAGACATGCCAACGGGAACAGCACAGAGACTGCGCTTTGCTCTTTCACAGATGTGGAAGAAGAATTGCCATTTTATTTGCTGAGTCCAGAAATTGAGATCTCAATAAATGAGTCACTCAAGATCATTTAGAGAGAAGCAAAGCTGACCTTGACCATGGCACAAATTCCAAAGACCATTTTACTTTCCATTGCGGCCTTCTCACAGGATACCTAGGGACAATGTTGACTGCCCTGGACCCACAGTGTTATCCTGCAGGATCTCACCACCTCTCATCTGTCCTGATCTTGCCAGGAAGGAAGCATAGGACAATCACTAGTGGTGGGGACTGGTCTGGAATAGTCACAGTAAATAGTCATGTGATATCTACTTGTCCCAGAACTATCTACAGCTCTGATCTGTTTTCTAATAGAATTAGGCCTATCAGCTTGGTGCTTAGCTATTTATAGTTCTCTCAAATTTCCAAAGATGACATGAAATAGGTTTCATCATAAATACTGACCTTTTCCTTAGGAAGGGGTTTAGATCTATTTTATCAAAGCCATGGTTCACTTTCTAGCGATAGTTCTGATGCTAGCCAATGCGCCATGTTTACTTGGATTTATTCTGTCTTTACCTTCAATTATTTTAAGGAGTAAGAAATATTCAGTGTATGAAGAACAAGGAGCTAGCACACAGTACTCTTTGGAAAGGTCATGACCCACTTGAAGGGAATGAGCAATCCTGCAGTAAGCATGCATGTGAATATTCACACCACAGATACAATTGCCAGGCAGGTTCAGGGAGTATACAGTAGGCCTTCAGGCAAGAGAAACTGGGCTTCTTGCACATGAGATGCCATAAAGCTATAGGACACTTTTGTGGTTTCAGGAAGAAGACAATATTTTACAAATCATTTTAGTAACCAATGAAAATAAACGTCTAGGATTTATAGATTTTTCTTGCAGTCTAGTCACGGAAATTAGATTAACTTCTCCTTCCTGAATGCATAAAATCTTGTTCTCCTCAGCTTGGCGAACAACTTTGGACCAATCAGTCTCTTGCCTTAAGAATGCAAGGTCACAGCCTCATAACCGAGATGACCAGCTCCACACACAGCGTATCTTTATCTGGTGAGAGGAGGCTTGGTGCAAACATCGCTGCTCGGGGATTAGATTCTGGAAGTTCAAGTTGATAAGGAAGAAGATATTTGGCGACTCATCAGTGTGAACCCACAGGTACCTCTACCCTCCGGGCAGATCATGCACCCACTCACATGACTTGCGCTGCCTCCTGAATTATTACTCATGTTCCAGAGCTCTGCTTACCCGTGACTTCTCAAATTATTAACCATGGCTGTGATAGACTTCTCTTCATATGTTCAGTCTTCTGCATCCCTGGGTCTCATATCCCTGGACTCCACAAACCAAAACCTGAAAGTGCTCATTTTAAGTATAAGAAGTCCCAGAAAGCTAAACGTGATTTTTCTATGTTAAGTGTTATTCTGCATCCACACAAGTGAAGTCATAAATAGCATTGGATTTGATAGTATATTTAATCCTGAGATGATTTAAAGTGCAGATGCCGCTTAGGATCATGGGGGCTGGATTCCTGAACAGTCAGGATATGAAATTTGCAGGTTTTGAAGCCCCTTACATCAAGTGGCATATCTACATACAACCTACACACATCCTTCTACATATGTGAAATCTTTCTAGTTTGTCACTAATAACATAATTTTTGTGTGCATATTGCTTGGACAATAATGGCAATAGGAAGTTTTCAATCATGCATTGGCTGACACCATGAATGTGTATCCCACAGAAATAGAGAACTGTCTGTACCTAGGAGGACATGCATAAGTTGCATGCTAAGGTATGTCATGTTACATTAGGGACTTGGACAGCTTTGGATTTGGTATTCATTGGGGACTTGGAAGTAATCCTGCTGTGATACAAAGCAATGGCTTTGTCAATCCTTTTCATTTGCCATATACAGTACTATATCAATGGCTTGATGAATGAGTGAGATTCTGCTCTGGCCTATACCTCCTAACCTTTGCAAGGTCAGATATTTAAATATTTAGGAAACTCCCCAGCACAAATGTAAGGGCTGTTCTGACCACAGAGAAGAACTCATCTGCTCCAACTCTGTTGCTAACTGATACTTTAGCAAACTTGAAGTTTATATAATAAGGCTAACACTAGCTCAGTATTTTAATTTCTCATGAGAGAGATTCAAACGCCAGTATTCCTTGCATCATAGATTCTGAAATTGGCCTCCTGAGGATACTTGGGTAATGTGGTTTCATTCACACCATGTCGGTTCTAATGCCTCACTGCGAAGGATGCTCCACGGATACTGAGGGAGATGGGACTGATGTTCAGATGTCCTAACGCCCAAACACGTTCAAATGAGCTTCAGATTAGAATCTCTCAAAGGGCTGTTTTCTTGGTTTCTTTAAAGCCCTTTTCCTTCTGGTGCGTCAGTGACTAATAAATTACAGCAAAGCTTGAGCTTATACTAGCTCGTAGGTGATTACGCTGGACAAGTAGTTTCCCCAAACCCTAGGGCCCCTTGGAAAATGAAATAACCGACATATGGAAGGAATCAGTGGGTAGAGGGGCCCCTATCTACCTGCATTCTCGAGCTGCTGAAACCCTGTTTTGATAAGATAAGAGGAAACAGGGCAAGAAGGAACGTATACTCTTAGAAACTGGAAACCGAAGTCCTTGCTGCTACAAAAGCTTCGCTGAGCAGGCCAGTTGGTCCACACCACTCTACTGTAGGAATGTTGAGCTTCAACTAGTCCTAAACCTGTACTCTACAGTCTAAACTACATTAAACTACCCCCCCCCCACTAACTAAACTATGTATTTCATGAGCAGTAGAAGAAAACTAGATTACGATGATTGTTGATACTGTTGTTTCCACCTCCATGGTCACTAGTTTTTGCATTGGGCAGATTAGTCCCCAGAATCACACTCAGGGTGTAGCTACACCTCACAGAAATGGTTGCAGCTGACCCAGCTTAGTGGGCTGGCCATCACTATAGCCCCAGCTAATGTTGCCAGTGGGTATCGGACCAAATGTTTAGCTCTTGCCGTGGCCTGAAGATGGTTTGTTCCCACTGTAACTTAGGCTCAGACTAGAATCAGTGATGCAGATAAGGGGTATGATCCTGATGGGCAATCAGATCAAGGATCCAAGTCCCATGAATGGTGAATGCGTTGCTGTGAAAATTCTTAGTTCCCTAGAGAGCAGGTCAACACGGTGGGTCTGGCATCCAGACCCCAGTGCTATTCCCATAAGTGCTCTGGCACGGCTCTCTGTCTCTTCCCAAGTGATGCCCTGAACATCTTAGGACCCTGCCAGAAATAAGCCTGTCGCCATCTAAGGATCCTGGGCTTTGGACCAGAACAAACTTCTTTTCTTTATAAGCCACCCAGTCTTGCCCCATTTTTAATTTGAGGATAAAGAGGTTCAGATGTTGCTAACTTGCCCACAGCCATACATATCAGGCAGAAGAGACCTGGTTTTGGAAGCTGTTTGAATTAGTTGTTTCTCTATTGTTGTAATAAAATACCCTGGCACAAAGCAAGGCAAGAAAGGGTTGAATTTGACTTCCAGTTCCAGTCCATCCTGGTAGGGAAAACATGGCAGCAGGAATGTGAATCCTGCCTGGCAGAAGGTAGAGCGATCACACGATCACATTTCAACTCCATAATAGATGCAGAGAGAGAGAGAGAGAGAGAGAGAGAGAGAGAGAGAGAGAGAGCACGAAATGGGCCCAGGCTATAAAGCCTCAGAGCCCTCTCCCAGTGATACACTCTCTCCAGCCAGTCTGTGACTCCTGAAGGTCCCTTTCCCAAACAGTGCTACCAACTGGGGCCCAAGTGTTCATGAGCACATGAGCCTATGGAGAACATACTGTTTTCAAGCCACAACACAGTTCTCTCTGATCTGCAATCTCCCTGTTCCTTGGCCTCTTGAACCAATCCCGTCTAAAGCAAGTAACAGAGAATCTCTCCACTTTTCAAGAAACAATAGCCATAGAGCAGGAGGAAATAATTTATTAGAATAGAATCAAAATTTAAATTTAGCCACAAGAACGGAGATCTGGCGACAAGCCACCGTGAGAATTCAACTCAAAGGGAAAGGAAAGTAAAAGATAAATCAGACGCCCATAAGCCCTTAGTGGTTGAGTGGTTTGTAAAAGACTCAAGGATATCTAAACACAGCCATGTGCCACATAGCCAAGTTTCACCGTTGACCAAAGGTGTGACAGTGACCTCATATGATTGCAATGCAGTTGACAATGCCCGTCCTTGAGTGACAGCATAGTTGTCAGGGTGGCGGCACAGAATTACCTGTGTGTGTTGTGCCGATGCTGTTGGAAGGCAATGTTCTGCACCATCTACCAGTCATCTAGAAGTCCAGCACATCTTATTACATACAATACTTTGTAAGAATAATATGTTATTGGTTTATATGTATTTTCTACTTTTGTAGTATTTTCTTGTTTTATAATATAGTCCTCTAATTAATAACAAGTTTTCTGAAAAAGAGTCTGCCGTGTGACCCCGGCAGCGACATCTCAGGGTTGCTCTGTCTCTTCCTCACAGCATTTCCTCTTATGCTCTATGCAGTGTCGTGTTTTACCTACCATGGCCCAAGGGCAACAGGTTAGGCTCTATATACCATACAACCTATCTGCATAATAACTTATATCACTGAGGCTTGGGTAAGCGTACTCCATGGAGCTCACACAATAAAACTTCACCCTTAACATACCCCAATCCTTAATGATGCTTAACTACACTCAAGTTAATGCTGTCATTGATACTACAATGCGAGACCCATTCATCATCCGGCTATTTAGGAAAAGCCTCATACAGCACAGCCGGTGTCGGGTGTATTTGGGAGCATGAAATATGGGGCAGTCTTCAGTGTGGGCATGATGCAATGTGGGAAAAGGTGTCAAGTGTTAGAACCAGGCAATGGATAAAAAGGTCCAACTCATTATACTTGGGAACCCATAGGCTTAGGAATTAAGAAAAAATTAACCTTCCCCAAACACTTCTAGTTAAACATCCCAGGGGAAATTAGAAGGCTGGTGAGTGTCTTAGCTTATGAGAGAGGTACCCAGGCAAAATTCATTTAGATCTTAGGGAACAAGATAATATATCTTCTGTCCATGTTATTGTGACTGGAAACACACACACACACACACACACACTGAAATGTTTCCATTACCCCTACTACTCCGTATGTTCTGACTACATGCTGTCACATGCATTATATCACATGTAATCCTGGTGGAAGGCAGGGCATCCTCTTTGTTATGTCGCTAAAACGTATCCATAGAACATGTACATAGATGCTCATAATAGGTATTAAACAGCCCCTCACTTTCAAATTGGGAGCTGTTCCTCTTGTGTCTGTTTTCATCAATTCTATTTGCACTTGGTCTCCTTTTGTAACTCTGAGTTTAATTTCCCAGAAGGGACTAATTTTATGGGTTTTGAAGCAGTCAATTATTTTTCTGTTCATATGACATTTGATGTTTCAATTTCCCTTCATATTTCTTTGCGACCAAGTGGTTAGGATATACTCTTGGTAACATAAACCCAAATTAATTTGCACGGTTTTGCTTGACTGGGCTTCCCCTCCCCACCACCAAAGTCACGCTTCATGAAAAAGTCTAACCAGGTGATCGCTGGCAAGGCAGCTGCTTGTCCCACAGTGGAGAAGGATGGGTGGTCAAGGCATGATCTAAGAGGGGCCAGGTGATTGCCATGCCTTTTGGAGGCCTTCGTTTAATATTGACTTTAATTATGAAGGCCAAGTGTTTGTTTTCTTGCGGGATCCATTTCTGCCCTTTGGTTATTGACACAGTTGGAATATGAAGCATGTTTACTTTTTAAAATGGGGATGGATGAGTAAGTTTATATTACAGTAATACATTATGAGTACCAACTCGTACAGACTCGGACCCAGACTTATGTGAGCCTCCTAACCAAGTGTCCCACGTGTGCTGATCAATTGATGTGGGCGTCTATTAGCCTTCCCAAGCTCACTCGAGAAAAATGTTACAGATATTCTGCCTGTTCTGGTAAACACACTGGAAATATGTAGTTACAATGTCATTTAATACTTAAGCACCAGACCTGATACATAGAAGAGACTTAATTAATTTGTAAATTACTAAAGATAAGAAGAACAAAAAGCCCTGGCTCCTGCTCTGAGGACTTTGGGAAAGTGGATTCTCCTCACAGGTAATCTAAGGCTCACAGCGGAAGGTGAAAAGTGCTGCTGTCTCCATAGTCAGCAGGTATTGGGGTTCTAAAACCGGTGTGAAAAAATCTGAAACGAAGAGGCAGTTTATACAGATGGTTCACACAGTAAACACATGGCCAAGCCAGTTCATGGTAGCTAGTTCAAGCCACATATTACTCAACTTTAGAAAAGTTGCAGAAATCATAATTAGTGAGTTTTTATTGTTAGAGTGGAAACTCTCAGAAAACACAATGAACTGTCATCAGTGCTGTTGCCAAGAGAAACACACAGCCTCATCTGACTAACAGGAATTATTTTGCTAATGTATGAGGCTTATTACTATTGTCACTTTTATATGTAAGAAAACTAAGAGCCAAAAGCTAAATAACTTATCCAGTATTACTTAACAAGTTGTCATTTGACAGGCAGCAAGGCTCCAGAATCTGTCTTATGTCATTAGAAATGTTTGTATAGTTTACGATGGACAGAGAGGTTTATGATAGCTATAGTGAGCAGGGTATATGCAACTTTTCTTAGCCCAGGCTGGCCTACATAGCACAGGCAATGATGAGGGACAGCTAGCATGATGTTTACCTAGGGAAGTCATTTCAGAAAAGAGAGAACGTGGAAAAGTGAAGGAGAAAAGTCAGAAATTGTGACTATCTTATCCAGTTCATGGAGACTGTGAACAATAGTTCATGGGCACCTCCAAGGAGCTATGTATTGTACCTCAGTGCGCACTCATTGGATGGGAGAGGAGGGTACTCATATCCACAGACTCCATTCTCCAAAGCTGAAGGGTTCTCCATAGCATCACCTCTGTGTGTGTCTGAGCCAGCACATTCCAAACAGCAGTAGCACCCACAGACTCTCTGCTCCCTTCACCACTCTGAGATGTCCAGAGACCTGAGCAGAAAATAACAAGGTGATGTTGAGGTCTTAGAAACATGTAAAGCTGGTGCCACAGCAATGTGAGGGGAAAGACTCATCAAATGCTCCATCTATTCACAGCAGTGTGGCAATCATTTAACCAACGAGTTTTGCAAGAGACAAAGTTTGTTCTTGATATAGCCAAAGAAGAGCGAAGAAGCAGAATGACTTTCAGAATGGAGGAAGAAGGCTGGAGGTGACATAGCCAGTGACATACACAGATACAACCACCAAGGCTTTTCATGGATATGTGGCAAGAAAATGTTAGTGTCAGCATGAGCCAAGAGGGGAGATTTGGACATTTTAGAGTCAAAACATCACCATTGGAAGCCTCCACATGTTCAAACGAAGTCAGTAGTTTCAACAAATAAAGCCTCAGGTCTCTAGAAGGTCATATAGACAACCAATATCATTATAGTCCAGTCGTGGGAGGTGTTATCAACAGCAGAGCTCACTGGAGACTAGTAATACTTGGTTTAGTTGTGTAGCATCCAGAATCGGTGAAGTTTACCCACAGAACCCTTAAATCTCACAGTGTAACTCAGTAGGCTCCCACCAATCAGTTATACTACACTGAGTTCTCATTGTTATCCTCATCAAATGGTTGCTGATGCTGGATCTATGCAGTTAGAGTAGACATGCCATCTCTGAGAGATGTACTACACCAACAGAGATGGGTGAGATGAACGGGGTATTCATGCCTCAGAATTTTACTCTTTCTAATAATTAGAATGAGCCAGATGCAGTGACACACATTTGCAATGTCAGTACTCAGGGGAATGAGGCAGAAGGACTGCCAATTTATTAAATTCAACCTAAGCTACTTGCTGCAAAATTCTGTCTCTGTAATGGGTGAAGGGGGAACTGCCGAGATGGATCCACAGTCAAGTTCACTGGTTGCTTTCCAGATGATCAAGGCCTGATTCTCACGGCAACTCACAACCATTTGTAACTCCAGTTCCAAGGGATCTGAAGGCACCTTTTGACCACTCTTTCAAGCACCAGGCACATATATGCTGCACAGACACTGTCTTAGTTAGGTCTTTATTGCTGTGAAAAGACACCATGACTATGGCTACTCTTCTAAAGGAAAAGAGTGAATTGGGGTGGCTTGCTTACAGGTCAGAGGATTAGTCCATTATCATGGTAGGAAGCAAGGCAGTGTGCAGGCAGACGTGGTGCTGGAGGAGTAGCTAAGTGTTCTACATTTGGATCTGAAGGCAGCAGGAAGTGACAGCGACAGGCTGGGTGTAACTTGGGCATTTGAGACCTCAAGGCCCGCCCCCAGTGACCACTTCCTCCAGCAAGGCCATGCCTATTCAACAAGGCTACCCCTCCTAATAACACCACTCTCTATGGGTCTTTGGGGGCCATTTTCTTTCAGAGCACATGGAGACAAAACACTCACACATAAAAACTAACTTTAAAATTTTTTAGGTAGTTAAAATGATCAACTTTATGATTAATGCATTTTATCACAATAAACATTACTCAAAAGAATGTAAAAGATGGCTGGTACAGTGTGCATAAGCAGTTTTTATTCCTTTTGTGTTTAACATCTTTACAATATTTTCCTTTATTACTTATATGCACAAGCATAAGTATATCATTATTTATTTCTAGCTATCTCTCAGATTGGCTTGTGGGCTTCTCCTTTTGTAACTTTTTATTATTTATTCTTTATGTCTTTCATATCACGTATCTCAATCCCACTCATTTCTTGTCCCTGCATGTTGGCTCTCTGCCCTTGCAGGCCCCCTCCCCGAAGTGGGCTTCTCTATTAACCATTTTCTTAATTCCTAAGTGACACAGAAGGGCCCAGCATACTGTGGTCAGGGCCATCGCTAGGCAGGTGGGCCTGGGTGTGTAAGAAAGGTGACTGAGCAAACCAAAGGGAGAAAGTCAGCAAGCAGAGTTCCCTCATAGTTCTGCTCAAAGCTCCTGTCTTGAGTTCCTACCTATCTTCCCTCAGTGATGGATTAAAAGCCAAAATAGACCCTTTTCTACCCAAATTACTTTGGTAATTGTGTTTATTACAGCAAGAGAAAATAATGAGTTATTATCACATCTGACTGGATCTCTTCACAGAGGTTATATGAAGCTGCCTGGTATATAGAGAGTAGATCTAGAAGAAATTGTTTACAATCTTTCTACTGGCCAGAGGCAGGGGGATGAATTCCCTTGTGTTTCTAGGCTGTTCCACTGAGGCAGTTGTTCTGGTGAAAGCCAATGGAAGCTCGTGGCTCCACAGAGGCACTGCCAGAGGAGGCTGGGTCCTCCTCATCAATTAGCAATTAAGACAGCTTTTCATTCTACATCTGTGATTCTTAGGTTTGTGTCAAGTTGATGGCGATAGCTATGACCCCAGAATATAGAAGCTCAGAGCCGGGGATATATTGACTTCTCCCTGTCAGACCCTTTTCCCTAACTACTGCTTCCCTGGGCTTTCAGTCATCACAAAACGTTAGACTCAGACTAATGGGATCGAGCGCTAGTGAACCTGGGTCAAAACTCAACCCCATACCCCGTCTCATCCAGTGTCTTCCTTTCAGCAAATCAGACCCCAGAGCTACTTTCATGTAAAATGAAACTAACAGAATTTAAAACTGATTGAGGTGGTTGTATCAAGTAAAGGTTTAGAGTTTGCTTAACGTCTAAAGCACTCGGCATGTTTCCTGACATAAACAATACTAAAAAAAAAAAAAATTCCTCTAATTGCCGTGAGCTGCTCCATAGTTTTCTTGTGTGGCTATTAACCTGTGTGGAAGAGGGAATGTAATAACACTAATCAAAGTGAAGATTGTCAGTAGAGAAGAAAGTCAAGTGTTGGTGGCTCAGTCTCCTACGACCCAAGGATGTAACCACATAACCCACTACAGAGTGCACTTGGCCACATGAATCAGGCCCTGCTAGGCAGCAGTCGGTCTGCTCGGGTTTTCTGGGGAAGAGCCGCGTCAGCATTTTCCCGTGTTTTTCTTTATGGAGTCAAGTGAGAGCAGGGTTTCTTTTTCCACTAGTGTAGTTTCCCACATGTATGTAAGTCATCTCACCCTTCCCAATTTCAAACAAGCTCTCCCTCTGTGTTTTCAGAAGAGCCAGATTTGCATGGGTTACACTTTGCTGAGGTTTCCTGTTACGGTAGAGCTGAGTGACTCTGGGTTTTGGGAGACAGGACTTCTTTAGGTCTGAGGTGGTCACTGTTTGGCTATGTTGCCTGGAGAAGTCAGTTCATCAAGCAAGTGAGAATGAAGAAGGCTAGTTAGTCCCTAGAGCCAGAAGTTGAGAGAACTGTAACCTAGTGGTGTTTCCAATTAGCCTAATGTCTGACTGTCAGACAACACAAAAAAAATCCTCAGGAAATGTTTTGCATTCTTCTTTGGGGCCATTAAATAATTGGTATGACTACCACAAACCAGATTTTCATTTGAATTACTTCTAATAGTCAGTCAACATTTTTTCCTGACTATGCTTCTATTGTGCAAGACAGCTTCTTTGGTCCTTGCAGATCCGTTCTCCCTCCTTCCTCTTTTGCTCTGTCTAAGAAGTCAGTGTCTAAGAACCACATCATCCATGGGCTCTCCTTCATACCGAGATCTCCTGGTCAATGAGGGATCAGAAAGGAGAGGAAATCTTCAGGGCACTTACTCTCCTAGCTTCTTCCCTGTGACTTCAGACTGCCCGCTCTCCTCTCTGTGTGGTCATCAAGATTCTAGGAAGCACTCCCACCTCTTATAATGGAGCCCCACCACCACACGCACATATACACATATCATATACACTCAACTGTAGTACAATTAATAAAAACTCAGAGACATGTTTTGGTCAATCTGAAGACTAGAAAAGTAAAACAACCCGCCACTGACTCTTACCTCTACCTCAGTCCAAAATGGAGATCCTGCCTCCAAGAATCCTCAGAATGAGATTGAGACTGAGAGCTGTCTCCTCCCATCTTACAACCCTCTCTAGTTCTGGGATTAAGGGTGTGCACCACTACCACCCAGTTTCTGTGGCAAGCTAGTGTGGCTACTGGGATTAAAGGTGTGTGCCATTGCTGCCTGGTCTGTAAGGCTGGCCTGTCATGGCTGTTTTACTTTTATGATCTTCAGGAAAGCTTTATTTATTAAAATACAAATGAAATGTCACTACACATTTCACACATACACACATATCACATACATCACACACTTACCTCAGATACACACACACACACATCACTTATTTCTTAAATAATGTATTTTACAATTGAAGTTGATTTCTTATCCCCAAAGTCCATGGTCTTTAAGTGCTAAGATGAGTTCTATCTACTATGATGCAATGGCTCCTGACACGGATGTGTCCTCTGCTGGCGGACCCTTAGAAATGGCTGTGGTTTCACCTCTGCTCCATCTTCTTCCAGATAACACTTGTGTTCCAGCTACTTCCTGCCCTTCTCTGACCTCTGGCTCATTCTCTGCCCTGAAGATGATCAATCCACTGCGAGGTTTCCTCACAGAGGGACTGGGCCGCAGGTCTCCCAGAGACTGAAAAGAGCTCTGCATTTGCTATTGCCCACAGCTCCAGTAAATGAGGATTAATCAAAGAATATCTCTTGAAACTTTGTTTAAAGACTCATATACAGATGTTTATCTTTTCCTCCTGTTTGTGTACATAAAAATAAGCTCAGACAGGGCTTCTTCAGTAAAACACTGGGTTGGGAGTGGCAGTGGTTAAAACACATAAACATCAAGCCTTCATCCGCATTGAAAGAAATAACAGCAGTCAGCGTTAGCTATGGAGCAAACAATTGACTCCAGGGACAAAAGGTCCTCCAGGGGCAGGGGATTCTCCAGGGCTAGAGGTTCTCCAGGGGCAGGGATCCTCCAGGGGCAGGGGATCCTCCAGGAGCAGGGGTCCTCCAGGAGTGAGGGGTCTTCCCCCGGGGCGTGGGTCCTCCAGGGACAGGAGGCTTCCAGGAGCACTGAATTGAGTATTGAGGGGTTAAAGAACTGACTGAAAACAGAGGCAGGGTCTCCCCCACCTTCCCTGTAATCTCATCCCAGGACCACGTTCCCCAAGCAGCCCTGTGAGCTCCTTGATTTGTTCAGCATGAGTGCCTACCACATACTGGTCTGTGCACCAGGTGTAGGGGTAGAAATGATGGAACGTCGCTTGTTCTTGGTCTAATAGAAGAAGAATAAGTGAGGACGTGTAGACAAAAATCTCTACAGCAATTGAAGTTTGGTCAGCCTGAGCTACACAGTTAGACCCATGTCTCACAGAATCTCAAGGCCGTGGTAGAGCTGAGTGGCAGAGTGCTTCCCAAACATGTTCAAAGCCCTGGGCTCTCCCCCAGACACAACACATTCAAAACAAACCAGAATCCCCGTTTGAATAGGTTTCAGTTTGAACTAGTTTTGAACTGGTGAATTTCAGCACTTTGTCTCTGAAGAATGAAGTTCAAGTGGAGGAAATAATGCTGGCCGGGCGCCTGATTTGTTCTTTGCTGACTCCAGGCACTGCCCCATGCTTCTGCACAAGGCGGGAAAGCTGGCTGAGAGCAGCTGGCCTAAGCCAGCCGGTAAATTGAGCCCTACAGAGCCAGGCACTGGTTCCTCCTACAGCAAGTGCTGGCTGGGTGCTTCCGCCTCACTGTGTCAATCCTTCTTTTCCATGCTAGCTGTCATTTCTTCCGTGAAGGCAGTGTCTTTCTTTCTTTCTTTGTGAAAACAGCTATACCTTCCTCTAAGCCAAGAAAACCTTAGCTATGTTAGTTAGACTTTTCCTCTTGCTTATTCCAGCTCCCTCTGACTTTTATCACTCATACACCATCCTCAACGCCAGGGCTTTTTATCAAAATCTGCCATACTCTCATACCTAAAATGCTCAAGATACTCCAGAATGGTTCCCTGTGGACATCGCCAGGCAGGGGTGAATTCTAATGAGCACTATTCATAGCTGGAAGATCCCCAAGGAACCCGTGAGTAAGGTTAAGATCCCCACGCTCCTACTCATTTTCCTGGTCTCACCTTGAGCCAAGGACCATTATGAATCCTGCCTTCCACACGCTCTCAGGATCCACACCTGGACACAAGCTGTGTCTTCTTCTCAGGGTGCCCTTGGCCACTCAAGGCCCACTTTGTCTGCCTCAGGTCTCTTTTCAAGTGGCATGTCTTCCTTTCCTGGGTTCCTTTAATGGAGACATATGCTGTTTCCAAGGCTCCCAGATCCATTACCCCATCTAGCACAGAACACTCTATGAGAAACTAGTCTACATATTTGAAAAGAACGTGTGTCCTTTATATTCATCTCTGTACTTCTGTTACATTAGTTCATGTCCCACTGAGACAGGACACAGGGATGCAATCTGAAATTCATGAAAGCAGAATCAATGAGTCTGACCCGGGCACTCTTGCCCTGGTTTCTTTCCACTCATTGACATGAGTTCCTCAAACAACATGCAAAGGGGTTGCAGACAGAGTTTAGGAGACTGTGGCCCTCGCTGTCTCTGTAATCACAGAGGTATCAAGATGATAGTGTCTAGCTCAGAGCCACACTTCACACAGCAGACACTAACAAAAACTCAGAGAATCAGTGCCAGGTCCCCACCCCCCAGACTGCAGGGCAGATGAAGAACGTAAGAAGGGTTGGGTTGCTAGTTAGGTTTTATCAACTTGATCCAAGCTGAAGTCTGCTGGGAGACAGAAACACAGCTGAGAAAATGTCTCCCTCAAACAGGCAAACCTGTAGGTGTATTTTCTTGATGAATAATTGATGTGGGAGGTCCCAGCCCACTGGGGGAGGTAGCACACCTGGGCAGGTGGTCTGGGGTTGTATACGAAAGCAGACTGAGCAAATATGGGGAAATATGGGGAGCAAGACAGTAAGCAGTCTTCCTCTATGACCTCTGCTTCAGTTCCTGCTTCCAGGTTCCTGCCTTGTATTTCTGCCCTGACTTCCCTTCGTAACGGACTATAAATTTTAAACTGAAACTTTCCTCCCCGAGTTGCTTTGGCCAAGGTGTTTACCACAGCAAAAAAGAAAGTAAACTAGAATATCCAGGGATGCAGAGAAAATGAAAGACTGGTGAAGAGAGAGATCCAGCTGGCATAGTCTATCTTTAGCCAAAGCAGGGGCCAGAGTGGGCAAGGAGATATTAATTTATTTATTCTCTATTAATGGGCCCACTGAAAAGAACTGGATAATTTTTCCTTGGATTTTAGAGACAAAATTAGTGTGAGCCTTCTTCGTGACGAAAGCTATCACTGCCTGTGACGGCCCAGGACAGGGTCTATAGGATCAGCTTGTACCCTAGACGTTTGGGAGAAAGGACACAGAGGAGCAAGGGGATTGCTAGGATGCTATGAAGCCTACCTAGGAAAGCTTTTTCCAGAGCTCTAAAGGACTTGAGTCTGTGAATCCAGATCCCAGAATGGAGGCAGAGGCTTAGCAGCACACAAAGGCAATGTGTCTAGTTCCTGTCATCCAGGCAATGCTAAGCAAGGAACTCCAAAGCCCCATGGGAAAACCAATTAAGAAAATGTCTACAGCAAACCAGGACACAAGAGCGTGTGGTCAGCTGCAGAAAGAACTGCCATGTCATCTTACCACCTATTCCTATTCATACGAAAGGCTGGCTTCTGTCTAGCTCAAAATTGAGAAAATGGGGAACATCTCTGTAACATTTGGAGTTAGGTCTTATATATATATGTGTGTGTCTGTCTGTCTGTATGTGTGTGTGTGTGTAAATAATATTTATAAATATGTGAATAATATATATTTATATATAAACACACACCTATATATGCATATACACACACATATAGGTTTCATTGTGTAGCCTTGGCTGCCCTGAAACACTCTGTATACCATGTTGGCCTCAAACTCACAGAGATCTGCCTGTTTTTGCCTCCTGAGTGTATATTTTTAATTTTGAAAAGTATCTGTTTATTTTGTGAGGGGTAGGGGTTGTATGTGTATGGGTCAGAGGACAACTTGCAGGAGCCGCTTCTCTCCTTCCACTACATAGGTCCCGAGGCTTGAACTCAGGTCGTCAGGCTTGGCAGTAGGTGCCTTTACCTACTGAGTCATTTCACTAGCTCTGAATTAAATGTGTGTTTTAACCCGTGGTGACCAACAGTTTCGTAGTTATTTAACAATAATGAAAGGCCATGGATCCCCTGAGGCCTGTATATGGGTGCAAGGGGAAGGTTCCTGCTAGTTACACTGATAAATGCATTGCTTAAATGATAATAAAAGTAAGAAATAAAAAGTCTAGTAAGGGTAAGACATTCATTTTCTGAGGATCCACAGCTTCCAGCAGATTTCCAAAGGGATCTATTGCTAACAGAAAAGAAGAAAAGCCTAACTCTTTCCTCTTCACAGAGCTGGAAAATGAGCTAAACCATGCTTGCATGTTCAGCGGACCTGAATGAACGTCTCTTGGTCCCAGCCGAGGGCTCAGAACCCAAAGCCTTTAAGGTTTAAACATTGAGAGCAAACACACGATTCTGCATCAAAGATCGGATTTTGTGTACTTTCACATCTCTCTCCTAATGAGCAATCCCAGGGCTAGAGAGCAATTTGAAGCATAGGCAAAAGGCAAAAGGTCTGGCTTTCTCCTACGCAAAGCGTACACAGCTCATGTGTCACCATAATGAGATTCCAGTAGTTTCTAAGCCAGGGTGCACTCATTGTCAACCACAAGGGTCCGCAAAGTTGATGGATTGCAGGCTTCAGCTGTCCAGGAGGCCTCGACGGGACCAAGAACCCAGAGGCTCTCAAGCTCAGGCAGAGGGTATCCTGAGGAGTGGGCTGTGCTGGGGTCTCTAGGTCCTGTGTTTCAATGGCCTTGTTATGGCTACAATGGAATGAAATGTGTTTGTAGAGGTACCTTGTCTTCTTAGGGAGACAGAAAAGATGTCTAGTGTTTCTGGTGATGCCCTCCTCCTCATGGTAGAAGTGGGACAGGGAGGTAAGGGTATGCTGAGGCAGCCTATGGTAAAAACCTGGCTACACGGTGACTCTTCCACTTGCTAGTTAGAAGTGGAGAAATAATTGAGGCAATTGGTATCAGAAAGAACTGTCGCCATTTTTTTTAATTAGTATTATGGTTTGGATATGAAATCCGCCCCCTCCTTTCCAAAGGCATCTGTGTTTAAATTTTGTCTGCTACTTGATGACCTTGACAAAGTGATTGGATTGTGAGGGCTTGGACTTGCTCAATGGGTTGGACCCCCAATTTGATGACATCATTGGTAGTAGCAGAGCTTAGGAGGAGAGCCTTGCTGGAGTGGGCAGGATAGTGGGACTGTACCTGTGAAGAGCTTACCTTGTTCCTTAATCTCTTGATGTTGCTCTCAGCCACGAAGTCCTTCAGGTGCCATGAAGGACCCTCCTTCAGCCTTGCCTCAGGCCTCTATCAATGATGCCAGGGCCCTGGGCTGAAACCTCTAAAACATGCACCAAAATCAGCTTTATCCCATGGTGCTCAAATCAAAATAAAACACAGATGAAGACTTTACAAGGCTTCTCTTTACAGATTCTCTTCTTATGAATGTAGCTCACATCCTCTGATTCCCCACCCTAACTTGTAGCCTATTCTCTACGGTGCTGTGGAGTCACTTGTTTGTGTCCCTTCATGACCCATTAACTTCTTAAATGTAGAGACAATCTCTAAGCACAAGCGTCTTGGTATAAGATAAGAGCGTCTTGGTATCTAGTTAACCCTGCCCTCTGAAGGCTCCAGCTAATGGAGAGTCCAGATAGCTTCATCCTACATTTCTTTGCTCCAGTCAGCTGTATAAAGAACCCTTACAAGACAGTATTACAAAGGCCAATAACAAAGTAAAAATTTTGAAAAGATCATCAACAAATGATTCCCATTGGTGAAGCCCAGTAAAAGCCAGAGGATAAAGGAAACATCATGGGGTGCACACTGGTCACATCCTCCTAGGCACAGCTCAGGAAGGAGCAAGGCAGAAGCCAGGCTCCAATGAGTGATGTGCAAATGCCCGGCACATATTCCCACACATCATTCTGGAGAAAAAAAAAACTCATCGCACTTGCCTTGACTGCCAGTTTGTAGGCCAGGACACTAAAAAGTACATCTAAATGGAAACTTTTCATAAAGCAGACCATGGTCACAACCCTGTGGGGGTCAAACAACCCTTCACAAGGGTCGCATATCAGATATTCTGCAGAGCATAGGCTTACATTACGATTCACAACGGTAGCAAAAGTGCAGGTAAGAATCAGCAATGAAAATAATTTTAAGGTTGGGGTCACCACATGAGGAGCTGCATTAAAGGGTCGCAGCCGTAGGAAGGTCGAGAAGCACTGGTATAGAGTGAGACTGTCTTGAGCCTGCTTTTATGTGACTTTTTAATTTTAATCATGGTAATTAAATTACAACATAACACTCACCATTTTATTCGTTTCAAAAGCATCCAGGTTCTTGGCATTAGGAACATTCCTATCATTAGCTGATGCCAACGTTCTTTATCTGTGGGATTCTGATCATCTCATACAACTGAAACGGTGCCTGTTAAAGAGAACCCCCTGACCCCCCTTTCCCTTTGGCTTAGTGTTTCACCATTTGATCTTTCATAGATTGGCTCATTATTTCCGGCTTCTTTTGGTTGTCTGTGTTTTCTTGGACTCTTTGAGCATATTTAAAACGGTTATTTTGAAGCCTTTGTCAAATCTAATCCCGTGTTTCTTTGGATCTGTTTCTGTTAGATCATTTTTCATTTTAAAAAGTCTTTCTATCTATTAGAATCATTCATTTGAAAACTGAGCGTTTGGAGAAAAAATGCCCCCTTTGGGACTTTGTGTAGAAGGGCTACATTCATGAAACCAGTGTAGGGACCGAAGTATATTCTAAGCATGCGTCTTTCCTGCATCACCCACAGTCTCCTCTCGCCTTCATTCTCCATGTTCACAGCTACACAAACATATCTTAGTTTCCTTAAACTTTCCCTCTGCTTCTTGCAGGAGGACTATGGAGCTGTGAACCATATTCGCAGTAGTACACACACACTGTCTACTGTCACCTCCGTCTGTCACCTCTTGTCCTCCATAACCAGCAAGTTACAGTCTTCTTTGGTGACACAGCACCCACGACTTCTTTATGTACGCTCAAAGGACTATCCAAGCCGTGCCAGAGTTCCAGTGGAGCTTCAAGTCAGGCGAATCAAAATTTAGAACCACATGCGGTCTCCTTAGATAAGTCCAGATGCTGCAATGAAGTTTGATTCTTTTTCCTCCTTTACCAAGGTAGGAACTGGGCATGGAACAGCCTCCGTCTGACTACAGGACACACCAGGGAGGTGCTAAGACAAGGGTAAGCAAAATGCCTCAACATTTCTACAGTGGTTTAAATAAGAATGACCCCCATAGGCTCACATATTTGAATACTTAGTTACCATATGGAATGGTATGGTACCAAGGAATGGTACCATATGAAAGGATTAAAAGAATTAGGATGAATGCATACATTTAATCCTAACCCTTGGGAAGCAGAGGCAGGCAGATTTCTGTGAGTTTGAGGCCAGCCTGGTCTACAAAGTAAGTCCCAGGACAGCTAGGGCTGTTACACAGAGAAACTCTGTCTCAAAACCAAACCAAAACCAAACCAAACCAACCGAACAAACAAACAAAAAACAAATCAAAACAAAAACCAAAAATAATTAGGCTGTATGACTTTGTCGGTGGAAGTGTGCCACTGGGATGGGCTGTGAGATTTCGAAAGTCTCTGCTGTGCCTGGAGATCAGGACGTAGGTTTCAACTACTTCTCCAGCACCATGCTCACCATATCTGCCACCATGCTCCCTGCCAGGATGATAATCGCCTAAGCCTCTGAAACTGTAAGCCAGCCCCAACTAACTGCTTTTTTTTTTTTTTTTTTTTTTTTTATAGGAGTCACCTTGTGCTGTGTCTCTTCACAGCAATAGAACAATGGCTGGGACAACTGCCTCTCGGTTGTGTGTGACGTTTTCTTGTTTGGGTGTTCATGTAGCTGCCACAGCCCCTTCATTGGTTTCTGAAGCTTCCACCAGACTCCCTTATCCAGTCCATTGGGCAGATGCTATTTCTGGAGGAGAATGAGGCCCTGAGCTTCCTAATCTGCCACCCACTGATGTAATATCTGTTGCATAAGAAACTTCACAGGCCTTTTTCCAGCTTTTAGTATGGATCACATTTATTTTAGTGAGTACACTTTCTAATGTATGGAACAGTCATTATTTGTATATTCCTGATTGAGAATTGATTTGCTCTGAGAATTCACCATGGAGTGGAAATAACACTTTCAGTGAAGCCTAATAGACAAGAGCTATATTTTGTTTTAAGGTAATATATACAAACACTAATTTTTAGTCATGAATGTTAGAAAATGTACATGTGTATGAGTATATGTCCTCATTCAGTATTCCATTGTTTATGGGGAAATGTGTGTGTACAACGTTCAAAGGAAAACCTCAGATGTCATTCCACAGGTATCATCCACATATAAGAATGTCATATATGAGCCGGGCGGTGGTGGCGCACGCCTTTAACCCCAGCACTCGGGAGGCAAAGGCAGGCAGATCTCTGTGAGTTCGAGGCCAGCCTGGTCTACAAGAACTAGTTCCAGGACAGGAACCAAAAGCTACGGAGAAACCCTGTCTCGAAAATCAAAAAAAAAAAAAAAAAATGTCATATATGGGCATACCTTTAATCCCAGCACTTGGGAGACAGAGGGTAGAGGATCTCTGAGTTCAAGGACAGCCTAATCTATAGAGCTAGGTCCAGAACAGCCAGGACTACACAGAGAAACTCTGTCTCAAAAAATAATATTGAAAGAAAAACAAAATAAACAACTGGCTGCTCTTCCAGATGTCCTGAGTTCAATTTCCAGCAACTACATGGTGGCTCACAACCACCTCTAGCGGAATCGGATGTGGGCCCTGGGAACCAAACTCTGACCTCACATTTGCAAGGCAAACATTTTACCAAATGATTGGTTGTTATAGCCCCATAATTTAACAAAAGCACTATAAGATAGAATTTTGCTATATTATATACTGATTTCTATACAGTATTCACACATTCCTGTGGTTTTATATGTATCATTGCACATTTCAGTTTACATGGAAAGTCTATGTCCCTATTAGATCTAAAATAATAGTGATTCTTAAAAGACTATGTCCAGAGGACTCCTGAGGTTCTTGATTGTATAGCACTTGGTTTTGATACATGTTTCAAGTCATTTTGTGTTTATGTAGTTTATATGAAGCTGAGATAATCTTTGATTCCCACTGGAAAAGTGTCATAAACAGAAGAAATGAAATTAGCATCTGAAAACAATTTAAAAGGTATTCTGAATCCCCATTGCAGCCTCTTCATGCCAAGTATGAATCCCATTCAGAGCACACATCAAGTCGTCGTAAATAAAACTTGTTCCTCCATGAGTCAGCTCATCGCTATACTCTTTCCCATGACCTAACACGGAGGCGTTTGGAGCGGGGGGGGGGGGGTGCACACAAAGACCGAACAGAGAGATCCAATCTCTCACCCCTACCTAATTTTTCTAAAACCCCCCCTGTGACATGGCATCTCTCTGCTGTTGTCTTCTACCCAACTCCTATTTTTTCCCTCCTCTTACTCACCTTCCAGATCGTTCTTCCTTAGATCCAGGACCATCTGCCAAATGGTATTGTTTCTGTTCCCACACTTTCAGGCTGAAACAGGAGAACACATGCAAAAGGGCCCTGTGAGTTGGACAATATTACAAAAGTTACTTACTATATATTAGGTTTCATAGTGTTAGAATGTGTAAAGTTGCCTATTCCAAGTTTTTAAAAATAGGACAAGGAAGAAAACACAACAACATCCAAATTTGAGCTGAGTACATTGGAAAAATGCAACCCAGAAACATATAAAGATCCCCTGACACCACAAGGGCCCTGATGAGTTCCTGTCAACAGACTGAGAGATTTGCCTTCTTTCTTGGGGTTGAGGGACATGTGTCCTCTGGAGAAGAAGAGAACATCTCCAAAGCTCTAAACATCTTCGGGAATTTAATCAGAACTTCGGTTTACAGACAAGAGGAAAGCTATTTGATTGTCTCATATAGTGTTCAAAACACTGGAAAAGGTCAGCGTTCTACAAAAGGACCCCTTCAGAAAAGGTGGCATTGGAGAGAAAGAAACCCAGATTAATTCTTAAAGTAGACAGGGCATCACTATTTATTTTTAAAACATTTAATACTTCAGTAGCCAGAAAGAAGGTTTAGTTGATAAAAGCACTCAATTACGAAAGCCTGATAGCATTTCTTCTTACAGATGTGGAGATACACATCTGTAATCCCAGCTCTCCTGCGGCAGAATGGGAGACCCATCTGTAACCCCAACATTTCTGCAGCAGGATGGGAGACACACATCTGCATTCCCAGCACTCCTGCAGCAGGATGGGAGGCACATTTGTAATCCCAGCACCCCTGCAGCAGAATGCGAGACACATCTGTAATCCCAGCACCCCTGCAGCAGAATGGGAGACACATCTGTAATCCCAGCACCCCTGCAGCAGAATGGGAGATACATCTGTAATCCCAGCACCCCTGCAGCAGAATGCGAGACACATCTGTAATCCCAGCATTCCTGTAGAAGGTTGGGAGGCACAAACAGGGGAACTGGCTAAAAGGTAGCCTGGAATACCCACACAGTCAGATATAGTACCTCTACCTCAATGTGGTAAAAGGAGAAAAAAAGATGTCCCCTGACCTCTAAACATGATGGTGCATGTACTACTGGCATTCACTCACACCACACCACACACACACATACACACACACACACACAGAGAGAGAGAGAGGGAGAGAGAGAGAGAGAGAGAGGATGGATAGATAATAGATGATAAAAATAACTAACTTTAAATTCAGCATTTAAAATAAATAAATTAAAAGTATAAAATGAAAAACCCATAACCATCCTTCTGAACCTTGAAAGGTGGAGACAACCACAATAGCTACAATTACCCATTTCAGTAAAGACTCTGGAGCTGCCTACTCTCTGGCTATTTGTTGTTAGGAAGGATTGAACTCAGGTCCACTTGATGTTGTAGAGTCTTGGCTTTATCTCTACTTCTGATGAGATCTCCCATCCCACACTTTCCCCTCATCCCTCTGACCTGCGGAGGCTCATGATCTTCCCCCAAGTCCTTTTCTACCTTGGAAGGCTCTTGGTTTTACCCTTGTCCCTCTGACCTTGGGATGCTCAAGACTTTTGGCTTCTTCGTCTGTCAAGTGTATGGTGTTTCCTCACAAGTTCCCAGCATTAAATTACTAAATAATATTGGAGGTGCTTTGAACATGTGAAAAGAATGGAATCACTTAATTTAGAAACAGAATTAGCTTCAGTTTTCTTTACCAGCTCAACTTTAAAATCTCATTATCTTTAAAAGTAATACAGAATATTTAGATGCTTGAGAGAATAAATAAGAGCATGGAATTCCAGTCGTAGATCTCGAAGTCTGGATTGGTTTCCATCGGCCTCCAGTCTGATTTTAGCAACTTATCTAATTATAGAAGCATCTACCAAATGAAAGGGTCAAACCAGAGTTCAAGTACTACCCCCAGTCCAGAACTTACACATAGTAGTAGGTACTTGCTACAGATGAACCGAACTAGTATCTGATTCAAAGTAGCCATCAATCAAACCTTCCATAATTAAGAATATGAAAGAATAATTTTACGACTAGTCATGTGAAAGGTCCTGCTAGGTACAAATTCCAATATTATGCCACATCTTTTCATTGCTTCTATTGCTCTAACCCAAACCTTAACTAGTTTTAACACTGCTAACTCAAGTCTGCTAACACCCCTCTTGTCCCATTCCTGCCCTTCTCAGAATGAAGTTGCAGCGCTCAGACTCCATGGTGACTGTCCATGATCCCTGTGCCTGATAGTGATTCTTTGGCATAGACTCCATTTACATTAAACTGGAGCTTCCTTGTCTGGTCATATGGTCATATTGTAGCTTCTGCCTCCCCTCTCCTGGGCTCTCTTGTTTATATTGTAGACAACAGTGTGCAGAATGGAGGAAAGTCTCTGTTTAGAGCTGTGGTTCTCACCATTCCTGATGCTGCGACCCTTTAGAGCCACAGCTTTAAAGGAGCTGAGCCATAGCCATCAGCAATTACCCATGCCTGTAATCTGCCACCCTCATTTGCCTAGAGTTCTGCAAACTTCATACCAGAAGGCCTACATCCTGTGAAATCTATCAATTCATTCAAGTAGAATCCACTTGGGTGTGAATCTTCTAGTCCCAGCCAGGTTCCAGGGACCTGTTGTACTGTGTTCTGTGGGTTGAATGGTCTCACTTCAAAATTCACACGTTGAACTAATCCCCGAGGGTGATGGGACATGGAAATGAGGCTTTGGGGGATGGTGGTAGGAATTGAGTGCAGATAAAATCATGTATTGCGTAGGAGGAGTCGTGAGATGTGTACTCTTTTGTGTTTTAGAAGACCTTTTAACATTTTGTCTATAGGTGTTTACCTGTATGTATGTATGTATGTATGTATGTATGTATGTATACCATGTACATGCCTGGTGCCTATGGGGGCCAGAAGAGTGTATTGTATCCCATAGAACTGGAGCTAAAAATTGTTGTAAGCTGCCCACGTGGGTGCTAGAAACCAAACCCAGGTCCTCTGCAAATGCAGCCAGTGCTCTTAACCGTAGAGCTATCTCTCCTTCCCCAATATCTGTACTCTCTCTCTCTCTCTTTCTCTCTCTCTCTCTGTGTCTTTCTCTCCTCCCTCCTTCTTTCATTCCCTCTCCATCACACTTCCACAGAGAGGCAAACATAAAATGTGAGGAAGAAGAAGAGGAGGAGGTCTTTATCAGGAGTTGTATTGGCTAGCACCTTGATACTGGACTTCCCAATTTCCTGACTCACGAGAAATGTGTGCCTTCTGTTTAAACCACCAGATGCAATGTCATGCATTTTGCTATTACATCCTGATCTGATGAATATGCTAGCCAACACTGCACTGAATCTCATCACAAAGCCTGCCCAGGACTGCCTAACCATGTTTATGGTGAGTTCTATTTTCCCAGACCTTTTCTAGTTTGCAGAGTCTGCGCAGATCTACAGCCTGCCCCGTCCCAGCATCTCTCCTTCTTGCAATATTTTCCCCAGCAGGCGTTTGGACAGACAAAAGGAAACCAAACTGATTTGGTACCCCTCAAAAGCTAAACAACCTTTTCTTCACGCCTAAGGACCTTCAAAGGGATTAGCTCTCCTGGGTGGTAGAAGAAATTTGGCTTCCTTCCCCCATCGTACATCTCCATCTGTTAATTCCACCTCTTCTCTCGTGTTTCTGTTTGTATGATTTTCTCTCCAGAGCCTTCCACTAATTTCTTGACCTATGTTAGGGGTCCTGCCACATTCTTCCACTGCCAGATGTCCAGAGTTATACAATTAGAGACACACGTTGTGTGATTGGTCAGCACCCATCTCTCCAACAGTGAAAGCCGAGCAAAGCAAAGGGAACCTCTTTTGTCCCCATTGTATATGTGGTTAGCGCAGACCCGGACCCTGCAAGATATCTAGTAACTATCCACAGAAGTGAGCCTATCTGTCAAGTCCTCTGCAGAGATGGGAAAGATATCAGGACTTGCAATGCTTTTTTGTTTTGTTTTGTTTTGTTTTGTTTTTGAAAACCTGCAACACCAAGTTATTTTTATAGAAATGAAGGCAGTCTTAACTTCATTTTTCTGTGATAAACTACCCTGACAAAAACACTGTAAGAGAGAAAGGGTTTATTTAGCTGACAGCTATGGACTAGTTGGAGGAGAAGCCACCGTGGAAGAGGACTTGAAGCAAGTCATTACAGCATCCACAGGCAGAAGGCCCCAAGGATCACATGCAAGGCAGCACTAGCTTGCCTTCTCCACTCCTGGACTCTCTGACCACAGGGGGCGTGCATGCCTTCTCACCTCCACAAGCTAACCTGATGCAGACAGCCCCTCACTGAGGTGACAAGGCTAACCTCCACTTGTCTGTGCGTGAGTACTATTCCTAAAGTTTTATAAACTGCAACCATTTAAGTGCTGAAAATTCACAGGTAGCTATCATGATGCTTAATTTTTTTTAAGATTTATTTATTATGTATACAACATTCCTTCCATGTATGACCACATGCCAGAAGAGGGCACCAGATTTCATTACAGATAGTTGTGAGCCACCATGTGGTTGCTGGGAATTGAACTCAGGACCTCTGGAAGAGCAGACAGTGCTCTTAACCTCTGAGCCATCTCTCCAGCCTCTATGATGCTTAATTTTATGAGTTAACTAGACTAATGGATGACCAGATTGCTAGTAGAACATTCTCTCTCTCACTCTCTCTCTCTCTCTCTCTCTCTGTGTGTGTGTGTGTGTGTGTGTGTGCGCGCGCGCGCGTGTCTGTAGAGGGAGAGAAAGGACAAGGGAGGAAAGAGAAAGAGATTAGCATCCAGGTTGCTGAGTGGGCTGGCCCTTACCTTCCCCCACTATGTAATGGCATCTTCTAATCCACCAAAGGCCTGAAAAGAATAAAGAGCAGCTGGCAAGCCATTTATTTTTCTCCTCCGAAATGGAGGCGTCATCCCTCTGTCTGCAGACACTGACGTTCTTGCTTTTTCTCTGGACTTAGGACAGAAAACACAGCACCTACTCCATAACTCATGCCCTTTAAGCTCAGGCTGAGCTCCTCCATCAGCTCCCCAGTTCTGCGGTTGGCAGATGGCAGATTATGGGACTCCTGGATTTATGGACTTCCTCCATAACTGTGTGAGCCAATCCATACAATAAATCTTTCTCTATGTACATATTATTGTTTCCAGTTCTCACTTATATATTAAATTTAAATTTCAAATCTGAGACATGGTCAGTTAGAATCTGTACTATGCTTCTTTAATCTTGAGGAGATTTTACATGAAAAAGAGTACAAGGGGCTGAGGAAGCAACATGTGGGGCAGATGTGGATGGCTAACCGTGTGGGTCAGCTTCACTAGAGTACGGAGTGCCCTTAGCATTTGGTTAGACGAGATTCCTGGGTGTGTCTGCATCTGGATACTTCTGGATACAATTGGCCTTTAACTCAACAGAGTGAAATTGACTGTCCTGAGTGAGGATGAGCGGGTCCACTTAGACCTTGTCAGTCTCCTGCCTGGGATGGGGACTCACAATATCAGCTGACTCGCCCAATAGCTCACTTGATCCCTCGCTGACCATTTGTGGATCGGGAGGTCTCTATCACTGCAAAAGCATTTCATTATAAAGAAAGACTGTCCTCTCCCTTCTCCCTCCCTCCTTCTCTCTCTCCCTCTCCCTTCCTCCTTCCATCCATCTTCTCCCACCACCCCTACTGTTTCTCTTAGAGTTCTCACTGACATGGCTGGAATGGTCCTATGCCAGGTTAAAGCCTTCAGACAAAGGGAATAGAAGGTGGCAGCCATGAAAGACTGGGGGCCGTCCCGAGATATTTTCTTTAATCAAATACAGAAACATCTTTCCCAGAAGAAGCTTTTTTCTACGAATCTTTTTAGTTATAGGATCCCTTACCTTAAAGTCATGCAGGCCTTGGCTTTGATACAGACTTTTGTGTAGCAGAACAAGAACCAATAAAACTAAAGATAACCATCTTCTCGTTAATGTCTTCTAACTAATCAACCGAGGCTGCTTTTTATATGTTTTCAAATTCAGATCTATTTTCAAATTTATATAAATAAATAAGCTGATGTAAAGTATTTAGCTGTTATCCAATTCATTAGAATGTCATATTGAGCATATTTTTAAGTTTAACTCGATTTTTATCAGACATATAAACTTCCATTTGTAACGTATTAAATATTTCATTTTACTTAAACAATCTCACATTTAAAACACTTATGAAATACTGTTATTAACATTCATATTTCAATACATTAAAAAAGAAACTTTAAATATTTATAATATGGTTTTTCTTTGTGGGTTTGTTCTCTGAAATTGCCGTTACTACAGCGTGTCCTCATTTCCACCTGGGAGAGTGTGATTTGTCATTGACCTCTGCTAGAGGTCATCTAGCAGCAACCAAGGCTTAAAGGGAGTAGAAGCTAGATAGGTGATATCCCAGAAGAAGGACAGCAGACACTGGAGCCAAAAAAAGCTGCAAAGAACAACATAGGTGTTGGAGGGAAACCAGGAGACAAGCAATGGAGGGTTCTTCAGATGGGGACAGTGACAGAGGGGTGGGCAGGTCTGCATCCAGCTGTCACTAACCCCAACCCCCGCTTCTTCCCCGTTTACTGTTTCTCCTTGAGCTGGTACTGAGAACAATTTTATACCACATATGTGTATGCGTGTGTGGAAACCACACACATATGTAGCTTGTTTGAGTCCTGCCTAAGTAGCTGACCCTCAGGCCTCTGTTTGATCATGAGTTTTACATAGTGCAGCAGCCCAGACAGCCCAGAGGTATGCTGGAGAGACAGCAAAGACAAACATGGGGAAAGAAAGAGAGATGCGGGCCAAACTGGATTTCATAATGAGTATTGAAACCAGGTCCTAATCAAGGGGTCCGCTCTACAGGCCAGGTGATGAGATGCTAACACATCTCCGCCGCAGTCCAAATAAACACGCGAGCCTGCGCTGCTTCTCAATCATACCAACACGGAGCTCGCGGAGCCACTGCTTTCCCTCAACGCACGCTTGTGCGAGTACGTACCATCCCCCCAATGCTACAAAGAACTGGAGCTGACTGTCAACATGTTTGCCCTGACCCTCCTGGAGTCCAGAAACTAAAGAGGGCCAAGGTCATAGCGTTAGCACCGAATATACTCAGAGAGCAATGTTGTGGGCTCAGGCCCCACACCTCGATCCCCAATTTGCAGGGAAATGAATACAGCTTGAATCTCCACCCTGTCGCTAATGAACTGTGTGGCCTTGGACGAGTGAACAGAGGAAACAGGAAGCAGCTTGCTTTGGGGGTGAAAATTTAACATATGTAGAGTTGACACACACACTTACTGCAGACCCAGGCTCCCGGTAGAATCGGGCTCTGTTTGTTTAGGTCTATGTCCAATGTCAGATAGTTACAACCTTACAGCTCCCCTGCTACCCAAATCCAGAAAACCCTGTTGTTTGTTAACCCAATCATCTGCCCCAGCCAAGGGAAGGCCAAGAAATGCCTTCTTTTAGCCAGAATTAAATCTGTGCTCTGCTCCTAAGGAAGGCCGGGAAACGGAACTGGGAGATGCATGTAGCAGTTTCCACACAGGGCTGGAGAGGAACTTCGGCCTCAGAGGTGCTTGTGTTTCTTCGATCATTATTGTCATTTTTCAGGAGTAAAAAATATGTGGAAATATTAAACACTGCTATTTTACGTAGTGACCACGTGGATTGTATAGTTAAACAGTAGTGATGTATTGGGTTTTGAGAACCTCACTAATCATATACAGCGTTTGAAGGAACTGTAGGAGCCTGTCCATTCATGTCACTTGGTGTTTTCCTCCTCATTCCTGCCATGCTTCCCAGAATTCACCTCCTCCTCTCAATTGTGGCCTTGGTGGGTGAATCAAAAGGTCAGTGATGCCAGGCATCATCCAGTGTTCTCAGAAAAGCCAACGATGCCAGCCATCATCCAGTGTTATCAGAGGAGTCAGTGATGCCAGCCATCAGCCAGTGTTATCAGCAAAGTCAGTGATGCCAGCCATCAGCCAGTGTTCTCAGAACATGCAGTTGCATCAACAATCACCCTGGCACCGCTGAGCTCCAAGCCCCAAGAACAGTCATGGTCTTGCAGATTGTTCTCTGCCCATCACCTAGCACAGTCACTGGCCTACAGTGGGTGCTCAGTATTTGTCGAACTGAATCTGCTCAGGACTATCTCCTAGGCCAGGTTTCTTGTATCATCTAGCATGGTACCCAGCCTAGAGCAGACACTTGGGGAAGAGACAAATGAAAGAATGAACGCACAAGTCCAGGAGGGCTGAAGATACAAACACAAGGAAGGAAACAAAAGCCGCACACTGTTTGTAATAGGAGTACCAATTTCACAGCTAATGACTGTCGAAACAAACACATGGAACAGTACATGGGCTCCCAGGGAGCCTTGCAAGTGAAGAGGTCAAGATTTAAGCCCAAGAGTGACTGACTTTTTAAAACACCATGTCTCTGACTCTTTAGAAAGCTTTTGGCCTGGGCTTTCCAGAACCCAAAACGTGGATAACTTCAAATTCCAAATTCCTTTTTTTTTTGCAAAGCATATCATAAATTTAAAAGTCTCTTGAATACAAACCTGATGCTTGTTCAGCTTCTTCCAGCATCTGCCTCAGGAAGCTTCCCAGCCTGACAAGAAGCTGAGAATTCTTTCAGAGAGTAAGAATCTTTTCTGTCCTATAAAGATACTGTTTACAACGTGCTGTGCTCTGCCCACGGTGATGGGGCTATGAAAGGGTTAAAAACCATGAGGTTCACCCTGTGCCCCTAAATAATTGCCCCAGCATGCCCCCTCCTAAGAAATAACTGGTGCAGCAATTACTGGGGTTCAAGGGTATATCCTTACCCTCTCTAGAGCCCAGAGGCAACAGAGCTATTTTCTCTAAAAGCACAGATGATCTCTTTATACTTGTTCTGTGACCCAGGCAGACAGACCATTCACAATGTCAAATTCATGGACCCCTCACGGCGACCTCTGAGAGCCAAGGTTAGCACATGCTTGCTCCTGGTGAATGCATATCCTAGTGAGTGCTTCAATACGCAGCCACTCAGAGTCCTGTTTTCCACGTATGCCCCTGTCATCTTCAGGACTCATAGTCCTTCAGCCTCATTAATGATCCCAGGATAGCCAAAATATAATGGGTTGCTGGAAAGCTTAGACTGAGGCCATCTGGAATGAGTTTCGAGCCAGGACCCACCTGTGATACATTAGGCCACAACCCCAGACTGGCTCAGCAGAGCGGAGCTGCTGGGGCTTGCTAATCGAAGAACCTGGGGGAGTGTAATTGGAGAAGGGTGATTTTGGAGCATAGAGCCTGCCAGGATCTTTGTGCCTCCTGAGAGTGTGCAGGCAAGCTGTCTGCCGAAAGGTTTAAATTTTCCACATCATGGAGAGAGAAAATGGTTACACGTAGAGATGGTTCGTTTTTTCCCAGACACCTCCGGTGATTGAATAGAATTACCTTTCGCACAGCCACAGGGTGAGAGAAAGTGGAGCCTAGCATGTTGAACATGAGATTGGAGGTCAAGCAGGCTGAGTTCTGATCTAGCTCTCTCTCTCTCTCTCTCTCTCTCTCTCTCTCTCTCTCTCTCTCTCTCTCTCTCTCTCTTCCTCCCTCCCTCTCTCATATATTCTACTCAGTCAGCTATAGTATATCCCATAGGTTGGATGACTTTAGCATACAGTGACTTTGTGCAGTTATGGAGGGGGACAATTTCCTTTTCCGGTGAGGTTTTTTTAACAGCTGCCTTTCCCTATGTTGTCACACGATGGGGAGCAAGTAAACACTGGTCTTCTCTTATAAAATATTATAGATTGTAGGCACAGTGGCCTACAGTTCTAGTGCACAAGAGTCTGAGACAAGCATATTGTTTGGAGTTGAAGCCAGCCTGGGCTATAGAATGAGATCAAGACCAGATGGACTTATAGAGATAGACTCTCAAAAGAAAAGAAAAGAAAAGAAAAGAAAAGAAAAGAAAAGAAAAGAAAAGAAAAGGTAACCGCTGCACTAGTGTCATCAGGGGACCCCACCCTCACATCCACTGAAGCCGCGACTCCAGATGTTAAAACACTAGTCTCAGCATGTGAACTGAGGGAAAAGAAGAACAACCATCATGTCTACAGCAGCCATCGTCTAAGAACTTAACATTAAGTATTTTATTTACCTTCACTCTGATCTTTGCAATCTGTAAATGAGATGCAGACTTTGTTACTTTGCAGTTAAGGAAATTACAGTCTAGCCAGATGTGGTGGCACATAAGTAGAACCGCAGCTCTTGGATGAAGGAGGCTGGAGGACTAGAAACATGGTCAGCTTTGTCTGCACGGCATATTCAAGGCTAACTAAGATACGTGAGGCCTCATCTTAAAGATTAATTAATTGAAAGGAAAAGAATACAAGAGAAAGAACTAAAAGTTCATTGAGGAAAATGTTTGTCCAATTTCATGCAACTATAAAGAATTCAACCCCAAGTCTCACTCCAATACACCTGTTCTTCCCCTATAAGTTACTGATTTTGTAGTTTTAAAAACAGGTTAGCTTGTGTAACCCTACATTCCCAACCTTGAATATTTTTAAAATAAAGTTTCATTGTTTTATGACCAGTTGGCTTGTATTTGCATCTTTAAAATTAAAAGAAATAAAATAAACAGGACCAGGTTGCCTACAAAGAAACACATGTAAAGCTTGAGATTGTAACTTTTTAAAAGGTCCACAAACTACCTGTCTCATCACTCTGATAGAAAGTAGAATCTACATAAATACAAACCATATGGTATAACATAATTATTAACTAATGCTAGAATTCTTGTACCAGTTATCATTTCTCTTTCCTCAAGAGCTATGAATTGGAATTTGTCTTTTTGTTCAAACGCAAATATGGTTTTTCTAATAGCTTAAAAGATAGCCACTCACTTTTCTATCTAGATTTAAGGGTTCTAATGGTAATTTCAATTTAATATTTTCCTCACAGCTCTAAGAATATTAATCCATATTCAGTTTCCCACCCCAGACCCCCAATTCTCAACCTTTGTCCCTCAGTTTGGATAACTGTCAAATCGTTGGGATAATATCTCTGGCCTTCTGATTTCACAGATGTTTAAGTGTGTATAAAATCGTGGATATAAATGCATTTCGCAAACTATAGAAATTGAGTAATTACTTCGTTTTTAAGAACAGTTCTTACTCTGAGGTTCTGTAGTAGGGTCCTAGTAGTCACTATATGTAAGCGTCAATAACCAACTTTCAGGTAAGTCATAAATTCGCGAAGATAGAACTTTCCAATCTTAAAATTCCGATAAAAACTTTTCCAGCATAAAACTAGATGTTTTCTATAAACAATACTGTCAACTACAAATGGAGACACTTTTTTAATTTTTATTTTCTAATATTTGTGCTTTTATTTCTTTTTTTATCTTGTTATATTATCTAGTAACCCCAAAATAATATGGGGAACTATTGAGAAGGGCATCTTCATACCTAATTCCTGACCATAGGGCAAAGTATTCAAAACTCCTCATTTTGTGTGTTTCACATGTTAAATGTCTTCCATGGGTTCCTGAGTTTGGACACTTGGTACCTCCCTGGTAGTGCTATTATAGGAGGTTGTGATAACTTTGGTGGGGGTAGGGAAGCCCAGCTAAAGAAAGTTGTCTCTGTGCTTCTGGATCCATAAAGATGTGAGAAAGTCCAACTGCAAGCTCCCTGCACCCCAACTCAAGCCAACCTCTGCTGCCATGCCTTTTCCTCCATAATGGACTGTAGCCCTTTGAACCGTGAACCAAAACAAAGCCTTACATAAGTTACTCCTGTCCAACGCTGTAGCATAACAGAGAAATGAGAAAAGAAACTAACAGAAGTGTGGGGGCAGCATAAAGGTTTTTAATAGATGCTGCTCATCAGAGAGAGAGGTTTTCTAAAACTATTGTAAGTTTTCTAAAACTATTATATTCTTACAATTTGATTTCTACTGCTAATATAAAGAAAGACTACAAAGTAAAAGTTAAATAAATAGCATCTGGGAAATTATCAGTAAAAATTCAATAAATCAAATTTTTTCTGGAAAAAAATCTTATTTCATGATGACAATAAGGTTGGCAATTCACAGGTTTGATGAAGTGTTTTTCTGTATCATGAGTTGACTGATAAACTCATATCCTGGGTTACTCAACTTTAAAAAGATGTTATTCACGTAGGATTGAAGTGGCCTGGCATGAACCAGGTAGAAATTAAGTTCATACTTGGGGACTCTGCCTTGTTCTCATCTGGGTCATGGTTAAATCAACTGGCACTTTAACACATGCTAAAATAAAAAGGCAATCTAGATAACCCATGTGATGGTTTTTTTCCTCTGATGCTTTTCAAATAAAATGTAAATAAAATGTTGTTTCCCAGGAGCGGTTTTCTGATTATTCACTGATAAAACAAAGCAGAGCCAGACTCACAGGATAGAGGAGGCAGGTAGCTGGATAGAGGCAGGTAGCTCCTTTTGAACTCAGGCATTAGAGACAGAGGTCACTCATTACACTCCCTCATCAGCCACTTGGTGTCCACATGAGTTATGCTATGGCCTTTATCTGAGCTTTGAGATGTGCAAAGCTGCTAAGCAACAAGGCAGGGGAGCCAGCTGGGAGCTTGTGGAAACATGCATCAAGTGTACATGCAGCACATGCAAGGGAAACGGAGTGGGGCAGTCCTGAGGCTCTGTGTGCATAGCCATCCATGCATAGGATAGGGGCCTTGCCATCTGTTACATTTTATGATAGATATTTCAGCAGATGTTAAAACTGAAAATGCATATTTAGTAAGTATTAAATGCCTGTATCTCAAAAGGATAGACGGCGAACATTCATGTTTCTATGAAGTTTTGCAACATTCGTGCACTAGGGGAACTTGGGAGTTATCAGGAAGCTCAGAACACATGAATCTGTGGAGGGATCATGATAACATAAACAAGATGAAGTTTTCATTGAAGGAAGTATGTGTAGATCTCTGCAATGGTAGGCCCAGGCAGCTAATGGAAGTTATGTTCTGTGAAGCATGGCTTTCGGTTTCAATCAAATGTCTCTCCCATTAAGTGAATTTTGAACGCTTTGAACTCAAGGTCCACTTGTGTTTGCATGAAAGGAAGTGAAAATACGGGTATGTTACCACCATTCACATCAGCATGGTAGGTCATATGGAAAATGAAGAATTTCAAAAGCTAGCATTCTTTTTAATCAAATTTATCAAATCCAGGTAAATTTTGGGAAAGGTCATTGCAACACAGGCAAAATATCTAACATCTTTTTCTTAATTCAAAAGTTAAATACTGAGTACGTAAGTATTTTATAGTGGCAATATGCATTAAAATTTACTAGGATATTTTACAGAGGTGAAAGCAGTATTTTTATTACATGAAGAAATCTATGTTAATACACAATATCAGCACAATTGAGAGTGAGACACATGCTCTACATTTGCAACTAACTCATCAACACATCCTACAACTAAAACAGAACCTGCCACTATTAGAAACTATTGAAAATGTCAGTAGAGAGAAATTTATTTTATTTTATTGAGATATACCTTTTTCTCTGCTCCCCTTCCTTCCTATCCACTCCCCTTCAACCCTCTCCCATGTCCATGCTCCCAAGTTACTCAGAAGATCTTCTCTTTTTCTACTTGCCATGTAGATTAGATCTATGTAAGTCTCTCTTAGGGTCCTCATTGTTGTCTAGGTTCTCTGGGATTGTGAAATTTGTAGGCTGGTTTTCTTTACTATGTTTAAAAACCACTTATGAGTGAGCACATATGATAATTGTCTTTCTGGGTCTGGGTTACCTCATTCAATATGATGTTTTCTAGCTCCATCCATTTGCCTGCAAATTTCAAGATGTCATTATTTTTTCTGCTGTGTAGTATTTCATTGTGTAAATGTACCACATTTTTCTTATCCACTTTTGGTAGAGGGACATTTAGGTTGTTTCCTGGTTCTGGCTATGACAAACAATGCTACTATGAACATAGTTGAGCACATGTCTTTGTGGTATGATTGAGCATCCCTTTGATATATACTCAAAAGTGGTATTACTGGATCTTGAGGAAGGTTGTTTCCTAATTTTCTGAGAAGTTGCCATACTGACATCCAAAGGGGCTGTACCAACTTGCACTCCCACCAGCAATGCAGGAGTGTTCCCTTTACCCCACAGCCTCTCCAGGTGTCATCAGTGCTTTTGATCTTGGCCATTCTTACAGGTGTAAGATAGAATCTCACAGTTGTTTTGATTTGCATTTCTCTGATGACTATGGATGTTGAACATTTCCTAAAGTGTCTTTCAGCCATTTTAGATTTCTCTGTTGAGAGTTCTCTGTTTAGGTCTGTACTCCATTTTTTATTGGATTATTTGTTCTTTTGATGACCAATTTATTGAGTTCTTTGTATATTTTGGAGATCAGCCCTCTGTCTGATGTGGGGTTGGTGAAGAACTTTTCCCATTCTGTAGGCTGTCGTTTTATCTTGTTGACCATGTCCTTTGCTTTACAGAAGCTTTTCAGTTTCAGGAGGTCTCATTTATTAATTGTTTCTCTCAGTGTCTGTGCTACTGGGGTTATATTACGGAAGTGGTCTCCTGTGCCAATGCATTCAAGTGTACTTTCCACTTTCTCATCTACAAGGTTCAGTGTGGCTGGCTTTATGTTGATGTCTTTGATCTTTTTAGACCTGAGTTTTGTGCATGGTGATAGATATAGATCTATTTGCATTGTTCTACATGTTGATACCCAGTTACACCACCACCATTGGTTAAATATGCTTTCTTTTTTCCATTTGATATTTTTTGCTTCTTTGTTAAAAATCAGATGTGTATGAATTAATATCCGGGTCTTCTATTCGGTCCCACTGGTCCTCCTGTCTGTTTTTATTCCGATACCAGGCTGTTTTCAGTACTGTAGCTCTGTAGTAGAGTTTGAAGTCAGGGGTTGTGCTGCCTCTAGAAGTTCTTTTGTTGTACAGGATTGTTTTGGCTATCCTGGGTTTTTTGCTTTTCCATATGAAGTTGAGTACCATTCTTTCGAGGTCTGTGAAGAATTTTGCTGAGATGTTAATGGGCATTGCACCGAATCTCTTGATTGCTTTTGGTAAGATTGCCGTTTTTACTATGTTAATTCTACCAAGAGCATAGAAGATCTTTCCACTTTCTGGAGTCTTCTTCAATTTCTTTCTTCAAAGATTTAAAGTTGTTGTCATACAAGTCTTCCACTTTTTTGTTTAGAGTTACTCCAAGATATTTTATGCAACTTGTGGCTATTGTGAAGGGTGATGTTTCTCTGATTTCTTTCTCAGCCCATTTATTATCTGTGTAAAGGATGGCTACTGTTTTTTTGTGTTAATTTTGTATATTGCTACATTACTGAAAGTGTTTATGAGTTTTAGAAGTTCTTTGGTAGAATTTTTGGGGTCACTTATGTATACTATTATATCTTCTGCAAATAGTGAGAGTTTGACTTCTTCTTTTCCAATTTTTATCCCCTTGATTTCCTTTGTTGTCTTACTGCTCTAGCTAGGCCTTCAAGAACTGTATTGAATAGATATGGAGAGAGTGGACAACCTTGTCTTGTTCCTGATTCAGTGGGATCACTGTGAGTTTCAGTAGAGAGAAATTTTAATGTTCACAAAGAAGCGGGAGAGGTGGTTGTGACACATTCACTAGTTAGGGTAGTGGGCCTTTCTTTCTTTGCTGCCTCTCATCAAGAGCAGTTGAGCTGTACAAACACAAGAGCCTGGAAGAACACAACTGTGCAAATCAATTGGGCCATTTGTGAGTACTATATATCTTTACTACATTCTGTTCATAATAAAATATTAATTTTTCAATATACTAAATCAAAGAGGAAACATTAAGGCCAAGCTTTGGAAACTTTTACTGAACTGCACTGATAATAAATAAAGCTTGCAGCCAAGCCTGGTGGTACACACCTATAGTCTCAACACTCGGGACTGTGAGGCAGGAGGCCTCAGGTCACTGACAAAGCTATTAAAATGCCTATTGATATTTTCAATGTAGTTTGATAGCTGTGAGTTCTGTTTCAATTGTAGAATACAATAGTGTTAGCTTAAAGCTAACCCATGCTAAACAAGGAGAGTTCGTGTCAAAAAGGGGGGGGCAGAAAAAGCATAGGAAGGAGGAGGAAGATGAGGAGGGAAGGAATTAGAAAGGAGAGAGGAAAAATGAAAAAAAGAGGGAAGGCTGGAGAGAGGGAAGGAGACAGACAGGGAGGGAAGCAGGAAAGGAAGGGGAAGATCAGACTGCAAACAGAAAGAGACTGAATTGTATCTCTGTATAAGAAAGAGAGAAGCTGAACAAACAGACAAATCACTTGAACACTTTGCAGTAGGTCCTTTGGAATTCTCCAATTCTCACTAGAATACCTTGGCTTTGCGGGAGTGTCTCTGGATGGAAGTTCCTAAGTGGATTGCTATATGCTGTATACTGTGAACAGTACCATTTAGAGTATCTATAGCTTGAAACCTTCACTGAACTTCAGGATGTTGGATAACCCAGAGCTGTGAGACATCCCATGAAAAACCTGCATGTGAAGAAGGGAACTTGATCAAGAAAGAGGTTGTGTGTGCTTCTGGCTGCACAGGTGGAATCCTGGGGCTAACCAAGCCTTTCACTGTTGAGATGATGCCAAAAAGAGCCCCAGATGTTAAACATGAAACTGCAGGATTTGATGTTTGCTCTGCTAGATTTTGACCTTGACTTGGTCTAGGCTTTTTTTTTTTTTTTTTTTTTTTTTTCTTTTATTTATTTTTTTTATTCTTTTTTAATTAAAATTTCCACCTGCTCCCCGTTTCCCATTTCCCTCCCCTCCTCCCAAATATTGCCCCCTCCCCCCACTCCCCTCCCCCTATCCCCACTCCTCTTCTCCTCCCCCCACACCATTCCCCCTCCCTCTCGATACTGAAGAGCAGTCCAAATTCTCTGCCCTGCGGGAAGACGAAGGTCTTCTATCTACGTCCAGGAAGGTGAGCTTCTAAACAGGCTAAGCTCCCACAAAGCCAGTTCATGTATTAGGATTGAAACCTAGTGCCATTGTCCTTGGCTTCTCATCAGTCTTCATTGACCGCCATGCTCAGAGAGTCCGGAATCAACCCATGCTTATTCAGTCCCAGACCAGCTGGCCTTGGTGGGCTCCTAATAAATCAGTTCCACTGTCACAGTGGGTGGGTGCATCCCTCGTGGTCCTGATTTTTTGCTCTTGTTCTCCCTCCTTCTGCTCCTCATTTGGACCTTAAGAGCTCAGACCGTTGCTCCAAATTGAGAATCTGTCTCTACCTCGATCCATCGCCAGATGAAGGTTCTAAGGTGATATGCAAGAAATTCATCAGTATAGGATAGGGTCATTTCAGGTTCCCTCTCCTTAGTTGCCCAAGGTACCAGCTGGGGACATATTCCTGGACACCTGCGAACCCCTCTAGAGTCAAGTCTCTTGCCAGCCCTAAGATGGCTCCCTTAGATAGGATATATACTTCGCTGCTCCCGTATCCATCCTTCCTATATCCCAACCATCCCAATCCCCCGAGCTCCTCCCATCCTCCCCTTCTCATATTTCTCATCCCATTTCCCCTTTGCCCCATGCCACCTCACCCGCAAGTTCCCAGTTTTTGCCCTGCAATCTTGTCTACTTCCCCCTCTCCATGCGGATGACTATATGATTTTCTTTGGGTTCACTTTCTTATTTAACTTCTATAGGATCACACATTATATGCTTAATGTCTTTTATTTATGGCTAGAAACCGATTATGAGTGAGTACATCCCATGTTCCTCTTTTTGGGTCTGGGATACCTCACTCAGGATAGTGTTTTCTATTTCCATCCATTTGCACGCAAAATTCGAGAAGTCATTGTTTTTTACTGCTGAGTAGTACTCTAATATGTATATATTCCACACTTTCTTTATCCATTCCTCCATTGAAGGGCATCTAGGTTGTTTCCAGGTTTTGGCTATTACAAACAATGCTGCTATGAACATAGTTGAACAGATACTTTTGTCATTTGATGTGGCATCTCTTGGGTATATTCCCAATAGTGGTATTACTGGATCTTGGGGTAGGTTGATCCCAAATTTCCTGAGAAATCGCCACACTGATTTCCAAAGTGGTTGCACAAGTTTGCATTCCCACCAGCAATGAATGAGTGTGCCTCTTTCTCCACAACCTCTCCAGCAAAGGCTATCATTGGTGTTCTTGATTTTAGCCATTCTGACAGGTGTAAGATGGTATCTCAAAGTAGGCTTTTTTTTTTTTAATATTCCCTCCTTCCATTTTAGAATAGGCATGCTCTCTGTGTGTCATTGTATGTTAGAAGTATGTAGCTTGTCTTTTATTTTACATGTGTTCACAGTGAAAAGTTTGCCCTGCATCTCAAAAGAAACTTTGTTTTTTATTTATTTATTTATTTATTTATTTATTTATTTATTATGTATACAATATTCTGTCTGTGTGTATGTCTGCAGGCCAGAAGAGGGCACCAGACCTCATTACAGATGGTTGTGAGCCACCATGTGGTTGCCGGGAATTGAACTCAGGACCTTTGGAAGAGCAGGCAATGCTCTTAACCACTGAGCCATGTCTCCAGCCCTCAAAAGAAACTTTGGACTCTTGATGTTTTGAACTCTGTTGGAACAGTTAAAGACTGTGGTTACATTTAGGGTTAAAATTAATGGGTGCTGAGATGACCACGAGTCTATGGAAACCAGGGTGAGATGTCATGGCCTGGATTTGTAATGTCTGGTTCAGTAGTTGGAAGTGCTTTTTGGGGAGTGTGTGGGAACCTTAGAAGGTGGAGCCTCCCTGGAGTAAGCGGGTCCATGAGAGTATACACTGAGACCATAGCCACACTCTACATGCTCTAAACATATGAGTAGGGACTGCACACTAGTCCCGTCAGGCCTTTCCCCTAATGAAGGACTGTATCCTGTGGTATTGTACACCAAATAAACACCTCTTCTCTAAAGAGAGAAAGTTACAGGGAACTAATCATGGAAAGAGAGAACCTGCACATCAGTTATATGATTCGGCTGCCCCATTTCTGGGTAGTATTCAAAGGAAACAGTGTTAATGTATTAAAGAGATCCATGCCGTCAATGCTATTACAGTATTATTCCCAATAAAACATAGATTCAACTTAGATTCTCATCAATGGATAAATAAAGAAAACAAAGAATATATATTTTATATATATATATACATATACATATATACAATGGAATATTATTCTGAGAAAGAATGACATCATACCATTTGAGGCAAAAACGGAAAGAGCTGGAGATCATGTTAAATTAAATAACCCATACACAGAAAGACAAGTACCACATGTTCTTGCTAATCTATGAACCTAAATAGCGTGTGTGGATGAGTAACAGGGGTCACTAATGTCTGAGAAGGACAAGGAAGAGGGAGAACAGAGAGATGCTGGACAACAGTCACTGAACAGTTAGAAATAGTCTGGCTGCCTGTTCTGAGCAGAGTGGGGAGCTCCTTCACATTCCTACTCTGTGTATCAGTAACTATAGAGAGGCACTCAAAGCTCCAAAGTTAAGGCAGTGACAAGAGGTGGCCATGTTTGTTACCGTGAGCTAGTACTGACATAGCATATGCATGCATGCATGCATGCATGTGTGTATGCATGTATGTATTTGAATATCACATTGCATCTTACAAATATGTATGTTTATTTAATCAAATAATCATGTGTGAATCATGTTTGAAAAGAGATATTTAGGTTGGAAATTTTAACTGCCCTAATTTAGCTGTTGCACACTGTACACACACCAGCAATCACATTCCTCCTAATTTAGTTAATTAAAATATTAATATAATAAATGAACACAATTTTAAGAAGAAAAACAATAAACAGACTTTATCATTAAATCCTGTATATGTATTGAATTATCACATTCCAACACATAAATATGTATACTTATTGTGTGTCCTTTTTAAGAAATAAAAGTTAATTTTCTAAAATTTACCTAAATTAGGGCAAAGTGATGATATCCATGAAAATGTTTGGGTTGCCCACAGTTTAATACAAAATCATAAAAAATATGAATATCTTCCTTTTTCAGGACTTGTCACAGGTTTATGGGTAATGAAATATATATAAGAACAATTTTCCCTATTAAAATATTAAGGGATTTGTAAAATGTGAAATTAAATTTATTTTAAAATTACAACTTGAATAATATGACTTGCTTCGTAGAAAAATAAGACTATACTGAAAATATTAGAGACAAGTAAATAAGCTTACAGTGAGGAACCTGACTAAAGCATGTATATGTAATTACCATGTGTAACCTTTAGGATACATGTAAGGACCAGCAAGTTGGCTCAGTGGGTAGAGGCACTTGATGCTAACCTGATGACCTGAGTTCAGTCCCTGGCACCCAGATGGTATAAGGAGAGAGCTTATCCTTATACAATCCCCAAATTGTCCTCTGATGTCCATGTAAGTGCTTACACACACACACACACACACACACACACACTAAAATAACTGGATGTAATAAAACAATTAAAATACACACATGACCATTATGAAGATTTCAAATTCAAGAGATGTTTTTTTCTTAAGAAGAGATTCTTATTTTCTTAGAATTTTAATTTGAAATCAATTTTTCTACAGAAATATTTACAGCAACAAACGTTAACCCACCTGCAAATATTTAAGATTAGTTGATCGAATGGTCTCACAAACGCCCAGTTTGTCAATACTTCCTGTTACTACTTCTCAAGTCAGGGGCATTCATATGGCCTGTCTAGGAACGGTACTGTCTAGATCTGTGAACACTAGTTCTATGCACCCAGAAGTTAAAGGGCTGTTTATATCCCAGGACTGAGCTGCTGTCAGGGGGCTGTTGCTGAGGAGAAGGAGCAAATGCTCCAGGAGAGAAGCTAAGGCTGGCTTCTTCCCACTCCTACCCAGGGCAACTGTGTTAGCTTCTGTTCCCAAGAGAGCTGACAAACCAGGAGAGATGGCATAATACGCTATAATGTACTGTAATGCTGGACAGAATAAAACACCACCAACTAGAGTACCCTTCCACCTGCAGTGCCTGGCACAGGAAGTGGTCATTACTTCTGAGCAGGGCTGAGGCCTATGGGAGGGGCACTGAGAATTAGCAACCTAGAGAACCCTGCCAAATAGGCAGGATGGGAGCAGGTCTCAGAGCCATCTTCCACATTCACAAGAGCAGCACTGGGCAGGCAGGGTGGTGTGGGAGAAGTTACTCCCAGGGTGTCAATGGGGAGACACAGAGATGTGTGCCTTTGCCCCACACTGCTGAGAGGCCCAGGAGAAAGCCTCATACAGGAAGCTCAGAGGACACAGAGCTCCAGATATTCCGCAGGCTAGGGCAGGCCAGCACAGAAAGCTATGGCGTTTGCTGCTAGGGGTGTGGTATTAGCCAGGGTTCTCTAGGGGAACAGAACTTTGCAGATCAAATATAAGGGGGTAGGGGTTGTTAGAATGACTTAGTCTGTTGTCCAGCTAATCCAACAATGGATGTCTACCAATGGAAGGTCCATGCATCCATCAGTTGTTAGATCCACGAGGCTGGATGACTCAGCTGGTCTTCAGTATATTCTGAAATCCTGAAGAAGTGGACTCTAATGCCAGTGAAGGAGTGGACTTGCCAGTGAGAGCGAGCAGGCAAAGAGAGCAAGGCTCCTTCTTTAGTGTCCTTTATATAGGCCATAGGAAAAGGTGTGGCCCAGATTAGTGGTGGATCATCTCACCTCGAAAGATCTGGATTAAAAATGGATCTTCCCACCTCAAAATGTGCAGATTAAGTAAGTCTTCCCACTTCAAATGGTTTAATTAAGAAAAAAAAAAAATCCCTCACCTGTGTAGTGAGCCCCTGAGCATTAGTTAATTCCATGTGTAGTCAAATTGGCAACCAAGAATAGGCATTGCGTGGGTTTTTCTCCTCTCAGGAGAAACCTTCCTCTGTGACTTTGACTCTGCTTCTCACTTACTAGGAGTGATCTGGTCTGCCTGGACTCTTACGTAATGACCAAAATCCTTGCAAGTGGCTACTGATGGGGCACCCCAGAAAACCAGTAAAGAAAGGCTGGCTTTTGGAGGATATGCATAGATTTCTTCTTGTCTCATTTGTTTGCCCATGAGTGTGATGCACGAGGAGCCTTTAACTTTTTACACAATAGTTGAAAGACAGAGACTCCATGGACTGCACACCTTTGTGAAGAGTTTACTGTTCCCACATTCTGCCTACAAGCAATGCCACAGTCTATTTGGTACAACAATTCTCTCAGTTCTGTAGGCCGGGAAGGCCAAAAATTAAGACACCAATGGAGTTATAGCTGTTGTGAGATCATTTCTAGGTGTGTAGACACCTATCTTTTAAGTTTTTTTGATGTATTTGCTTTATTTTGTTATTTGTTTTATTCACATCTTTGGTGGCTGAAAGCCACCGTTTGGGAGGTGGGAACTGAACCAGAATGCTACAGAAGCAATGAGTGCTCCTGACGCCGAGCCCTCTCTCCAGCCCCAGATGGCTAGCCTCTTGATGTATCCTCAGATCATGTAGAGGGCGAGGGTTTGCAAAGTCTTTTTCTAGGGCACTAATCACACCCACCAGGGCCCCGCCTTCACACGCTGAACTCCAACAGAAGGTCCCACACGCCTCCTCACAACCTCACACTGTGTTTTAGGGAGACCTAAACATTCTGTCTACACTCATCAATATCACAGCTCTGTACTGAGCAGTATTCTCTAATTTATAGCTTAGAAAAATCATTTCCATAGCAATGGGAATAATTGAAGAGGACACTAAAATACATGTTTGATCAGGGAACAAATTCAGAAGCAATTGTAATAACCCAGCATCATTCATCTCTGTCATGGCTGTGCAATATCAATCACAAATTTAATTTGTAAAGTCAAATGGACAGAAGCTAGTGAAAATCTTGTGTGAAAAGAGGGAAGTAAAAGATATGTGGGAAAGGCTAATTGCTCCATAGAGGTGAATAATAGTAACAACACAAACTGGATTAAATTATAAGGGAAACACAGGACCTCGGGACTGCTAGACAGGATGGATTTTGTTGGCATCTTCAGATTGGGCATATCCTCCAGACGGCCAATTATAGGGATGTAGTTTTCTGAGCAGTGATCAAGACAGCCTGGCTAAAGTCACAAAAAGGGGGAAACACACCCAAATTTTCCTATCAGTAGTTGAAATTTTAAAACTTTTTGGATAAAAAATCTGGGAGGCACCGAAAGGAAAATTAGGTGGGATTAGGTGAGTGGATTGACAGTCTCTTTGTGTGTGTGTGTGTGTGTGTGTGTGTGTGTGTGTGTGAGGGGGGGGAGGAAGGAGGGAGGGAGGGACTGTGGAAATGTCAATAAAATCAGTTCCATGTGTTAGTGCATGCCTGTTCTTTCTCTTAATAAAAGCAATTATACTTTAATGGAGTCATTTGGAAGACTGCCAAGAAGTTGCAGGCAACAACATGTAACTGGAAGCAAAAACACCAAGTACCCACTTGGCCAAGCACAACCCTTCCAAGGGCCACCCATTGGCACAGCAGAGAGCTCCGTTTTCCGGAGGTCTGGGGAGTGTCCATCAGGCCTGCTGGCAGATGAGGAAGAGGAGGGAATTAGTACGTGGAGACAGAAACACTTGTAGGTGATGGAGGAATAAGCTCTGCTTTGTTTCTGCTTGGACCTTTTCAGTCCCAGGCCCCTTCGGCAGGTTCTGCCACCGGAGGAGCAGCCCTAGCAGGGTCTGTCCTTGGCTGAGCCAACATTCAAAGAGTGAATTTGAGTGACATCAGGATAAGTGTAGGTGCTTGGCATATTAGCTAAGGCTCTTTTGGGTGCAACGAACAGAAACCAACTAGCCTTGGCTTGGCTTTAAAGACAGTTGGGTTTTTTTTTTTTTTCAGGGGATGGTGTTGGTGGCAGATATTGAGATGTAATATAGAATCCAAGAAAAAAAATGAATAAAACAACAGAATAAGGTATAAATAAGGCTTTTCTTTAAGGAATAACAAAAGTTTACATTTTTTTTCAATGAGTGTGAGTTGCCTCCTGCTTTCCAGGCTCCAACAGAGAATCAGCCACTGTGAGCAGCTCTAACCGAGAAGTACTGCTGATCTGATGTACCAGCGTGGATGCCAAGGCTGTAACCTATTGGCAGGATCTGTCCTGCAGCAAAGGGGAGAGGCTGGGAAGATATTTAAAATCTAGTGGCACCAGCTGGGCACTCAGTGCCGAGGCATGTGAGAAGCTCTCCACTGCAGGACACTCGGACATCCCAGGAACAGATATCCCAGTAACAGAGCTCGTTTCTCACTCACCATCCATGCTGGCTTCAAAGAGGCTGTGGCCCCAACCCAAGCTGCATCTTTGCTTTCAAGACTTTTCTGGGATCCAGGAGGAAGAATCAGACCTTACATGGCACAGGCCCTTCTTGTAGCACAGGCCACACTGTGGCAGATAAGGGAACATGGGTGGGAACTTTCATCCCTACTGTAAGGATGCACCACAGTTTAAAGAATCTTTCTCTAGAAAGGAGGTGTGCATTGTCCTTTGTGAAAGGGGAGTAAATGGATTGCCACGACACCACTCCATTGACTGTATACAATCTGAGGCCCAGGGACCACATGGAACCCAAGATAGTTCGAAATTTGTTCAAAGGCAAAAATCGTTAAAACATTAGGAGCCTATTTTGCAATTTGTTGTTCTTTGTTGTTGTTCTTTGGGAATTTGATTGAGTGAACCCCGCAAAGGACAAAGCTTTGCCCCAACCTCAAAAGGTCAAGCTGCCCATGCCAGAAGCAATGATCACGGTCTTTGGGTTGAGGCTTTCGAGCCAGGCGAGCTTCTGTGGCCGTTCAGACCTGGTACAGGAGATGGGCTTTCTCAGTGAAGGAAGCACAGCCACAGCAGTAGGGCTTCTGCCTAGCTGTTCCTAACATTCCTAACTCTGTGTCTGGCTGCTCGCTGAGCTACTGACAGGACAGCACTATTGTCCCCACCCTATACTTTTAGGTGAGTCTGTTCCTTTTACAAGGAACATGGGTAGCCGGGCGGTGGTGGCGCACGCCTTTAATCCCAGCACTCGGGAGGCAGAGGCAGGCGAATCTCTGTGAGTTCGAGACCAGCCTGGTCTACAAAAGCTAGTTTCAGGACAGGCTCCAAAACCACAGAGAAACCCTGTCTCAAAAAACCAAAAAAAAAATAAATAAATAAATAAAAAAAATAAAAACAAGGAACATGGGTAGCCAATGAATGTAAGTGATATCACCCTTGTTGATTTAGTGGGGTTTTGGTTTGGTTTGGCTGATTTTTGGTTTTTCCAAGACAGGGTTTCTCTGTATAGCTTGGTACCTACCTGTCCTGGAACTAGCTCTTATAGACCAGGCTGGCCTTGAACTCACAAAGATCCACCTGCCTCTGCCACAGGAGTGCTGGGCTTAAAGCTTGTGCCACAGCCGCCTGGTTCATTTTAGTGTTTGAGTCTTTTATCTGGTACCTGATACCTGTTTACCTGTCTATATTTTATTGAGAGAAGATTATTGAAATGTCTGCTTGCCTTCTTTTATGTGTTTATTTAGTTGGGCCATAGGTGCATTGACCTTTGGTCAAACACTGTTCTAAGTCTGTACGGGTGTTTTGTGAATAAGATTGCCATCTCAATTGATAGGCAGAATGAAGCTGACACCTTCTTCCTGTGGGTGGGCCCCATCTGATTAACTGCAGTTCTGAACAGAAGCAGAAAGCTGAACAAGAAGAAACTGGGGAAATGTTGTAAATATAGTACTTTGATATTAACCCCCCCCCAAAAAAATAAGTTAAAAAATGCTATAATTATGGATAAATAAGTACAAGGTAAAATTCAGCAGTGAAAAAAGAAAGAAGAAAGTACCTAACTGGTTACTACATTGTTCCTGTTTTGGACTGGAACTCAGCAGTCCCCTGCTTACTTACTGTAGACTGTGGGGTTTCTGAATCTCCGTAATTACCCTAGCCAGTTTCTTACCACAATGGTGAGGAAGTCTCCAAGTGAAGGTACATATGGTTATAGCCACACGTGTCCATAATTCATGCACACATGTCCACTTACACTTACTCCTCTGCCTAGGATGGAGTATTTAATTCATTTGATCTACAGGACATTTAGCTTGCAAGCACAGGGCCCCTGAGAGCACTGGTTGATCCCCTCATGACGGTGTGGCTGGAGAAGTGTTGCTATAGCCAGCTGCACTGCAAGACTGGCTGCCCTGGGCCTCTAGAACTTTATCCACGCATGGTCCCTTTCATTCAAGACATATTTACATATCCTGGGTATAAAGGAATATAAAATATTTATACAAATCAAATACTTAGTGATAAAACCACAAGAAAGTTTGTCTTAAAATCATTCTTTTCTATGGGTACAATGTCATCATTTTATTAAAGATTGAAGCAAATTTGTACGCTATTCGATAAATGTGCTTTTTAATTTTACACAAATGTTTAAATTTTGGCTCAGTATTAGATACAGTAGGACTTAGAGCGTCTCTATTTTCAGAGTTTATTAATGTTTTTATTTTTAATAAGCAGTGCAGAAAACACCACTTCATATAAATACACTCATAAAATTGAAGAAGTCTGTTTAGGGCCATTTCAGAAATGGCAGGAAATTCTGTCCAATTTTTTATAAGCAATTTAACAATTTGATAATTTTTTTAATGAAGCTGAAGTTGGCAACTCAAGTAGCAATTTTAAAAAATAAACATTTAAACACAGTACAATCTAAAGAAGTATATATCAATTTGATACATGCTGAGGAATGACAGTGGGAAACTTTAATGAGTCTTTTCAAGGTTCACCAGCCAGCTCCCAAATAATGGCACAGAGACTTCTTATTAATTATGAAAGCTCGACCTTAGCTTGTCCCACTAGCTCTTATAACTTAAATTAATCCATTTCTAGTAATCTACATTCTGTCACATACTACCCATCCTGTTTCTTCCCTGTCCCCTGGAGTGGAGTCTCTCTCAGCCTCAATTATCTCCTCCTCTTCCTTTCCCTCCCTAGAAATCCTGCCTCTACCTCCTGCCTAGCTATTGGCCATTCAGCTTTTACTACACCAATCACAGCAAATACACCTTCACACAGTGTACAAATATCCCACAACAGAAAATTACTTATTGAAAGTCTTTGTTCTTCATAATTATTGTTTCTAGAAACATTGCAATTCATAACATGGGGTAATCTCAAATCTGAGTCAAACAATTCAGGCCATAATTATTGTTTTTCTGAAAGCAGCGGGACACATGGCACAAAGTGGACAAGCTGTGTACTCAGAACAGAGTCTGCAGTGAAGCCAGCCAAGGCAGCGTCAATGTCAGGCAACATCAACAGAAACACCCAGACGAGAACCCCTTCCTGACAGGCGAATAGCTGCTGTTTCACTGTGACCTCGCACAGTAGTTGAAGAGAAAGCAAGCTCTCTGGTGTCTTTTTCCATGAGGTCACTAATCCCATCACAAGAAACCCTCTGTCGTGGCCTCGTCTAATACTAATGATATCCCAAAGGTTCTGTCTTGAAATATCATCACATTTCAGGTGATGGTGTCAACACTGGAAACGGGGAAGAGGCACGTTCAGTCCATAATGCAGGGGTCTCAGCCATGACCGTGGTGACTAAGAAACCACGTTTCAGATCATGCAGAAGGCAAATGTGAGTGCCTCCATCAGCTCAGGTGTCTGTCTGGGAAACTGTGTACAGTGGCGCATCCGCCAATCTCGTCAGGACTCGGAGCATGAGCAGAATCCTGCTGCCTTAAGCTAGGAGCTCGGTGTTTCTTGTTATTGCTGAATAATCTAGTTTGCTGTCATCTAAAATCTTGGCAGGAAAGGCCATTGTAGAAAGAAGCAAAAGGATGAAATTCAACATTATAAACACATTACACAAAATAGAATAAAGAAAATCTGTGAATGAAGTTAGTCAGGGCAAAATAAATTTGACAGATCCCCCATGATGAAACAGACAGGCTGTGCCAGGGATTGTAGGCACAGCAATGAGTTGATAATGGTAAGTACCAAATACTTCAATTTGAGGGAAAACAAAGAATTAAAACCTCACTATTTGCAAATGTAACATTATCCCCTGGAAATCCCAAGAAAAGCTGCAAACAGAAAGATTTTCACAGTAGTTTCGGGTTACCATCTGAACAATCGAAATTCTGTTGTTACAGCAAACCTGCAACAATTTAGAAACTATAAACACCATTTATAATTTAGCAAAAATGCAAGACACTGGGGCACAGCTCATTCAAAACCGATTTATACATCTGTTGACATATCTACAAGAGGAAATTCTCTGAAGAACACAAAAAGGATGCAAATAAATGGAGAGATAAATCACATTCATACCTAAGAAGACAATTACACAGGTGACTTTTTTTTATATAAATTGTTAGGTGCTTGATGAATGGAGAATGACAGATTTCTTCCTTGGATACTGACTTTGGCTTCAGATACCAGGCTCTTTAAGGCCTCAGAACTTTTCTGTTCCATCCAATACTGACGCAACTTGACCCTCAATGGAGTCAATGTGTGCGTGACAGAATGAGGACACAGTGAGTATGGGCTACACTGACCCCTACTGAGTAAAATGACTTGATTCCTATGAGTCCCACAGTATAAAGTCATCAGTGTCCTTTATGTACTACTCCAGGCTAGCCCGTTCCCACCACATCATAGATAAAACATAAATTGGGTCCCTTCAACGGTTCTTTGCCTCTGCAAAGGGCTTTCTAGGCCATATCTTCCCTGCCTTCTCCTTTATGAAATCCACCTTTGTAAAAATATTTCAACTTGAGGCAGTGAACTCCATAGGAGCAGGACTGAGCCAGCAACCTGAGCTGGAGCAGACCTGTGACAGTGAACTCCACAGGAGCAGGTACAGCGGGGCAACCAATGAGGGAGTGGGCAGGAGCCAGAGACCTCTGCGGGCTCAGGCATGAGTCTGGGATCTCCGAGACACTAAACCTGAACCAGGACCTCTGCGGATCCAAGCATGAGCCTGGAGCTTAAGAGGGAGTAGCCAGGAACCAGAGACCTCTGTGGGCCTGGCTGTGAGTCTGGGACCTCTGAAGGAGTAGGCACACCTGAGTCTGGAACCTCTAAGGGAGTAGATCAGAACCAGAGACCTTTGCAGGACCAACCCCAAACCAGGTACCTCTGCAAGAGTGGATCCACACAAGGAACATTTACAGAAACAGGTCTGAGCTGGCAACCTAGGCCAGAGCAGGCCTGAGACAGTGAACTCCAAGGGAGCTCTGCAAACACTAGGAGTGCTCAGTGACATCCAGGAACACAGAGTGACCAATGGGGTAACAGAAACCATAATACTGACTGCACCACGAGGAGCAACCATTTGAGCCTTGGATCGTTCCTCTGGCACCTAGAAGATTGATCACCAGAGTCACTGAGAGCCCCAACTACACCAATTAGAGGAAATGATGGGTAGACGAGGTAAGAGCACACACAACACCAGTAAAGTCTAGTGGCCCTACAACAGCAAGACTTGAACAACCAAATATAGATGAATCAGAAGAAAATGACCTAAAAAATAACTTCAGGAGAATCTTTGAGGTCCTTAAAGAGGAAATGAGAAATTCCCTCAAAGAAATGGAGGAAAAGACAAACAAAAAATTGGAAGACATCAACAAATCCCCTAAAGAAAACCAAGAAAAACAAATCAAACATATGAAAGAGCCTATTCAAGACTTGAAAACTGAAATAGAGACAATAAAGAAAACACAAGCCAAGGGTATTATAGAAACAAAAATCACGCGAAAATGATCAGGAACCACAAATGCAAGAATAAACAGCAGAATACAAGAGATGGATGAAAGAATCTTAAGCATTGAAGATACAATAGAGGAAATAGACTCATCAAACAAAGAAAACATTAAATCTAACAAAAACATAACACAAAATATCCAAGAAATATGGGACACCATGAAAAGACCAAATCTAAGAATAATAGGTATGGAAAAAAGATAAGAAGTTCAACTCAAAAGCACAGAAAATATATTTAACAAAATCATAGAAGAAAATTTTCCCAACCTAAAGAAAGACATGCCTATGAAGATACAAGAAGCTTACAGAACACCAAATAAAACTGGGTCCAAAAAAAGTCCCCTTGCCACATAATAATCAAAATACTAAAAATACAGAATAAAGAAAGAATATTAAGAGCTGCAAAAGAAAAATGTCAAGTAACATATAAAGGCAGACCTTTCAGAATTACACCTGACTTCTCAATGGAGACAATGAAAGCCAGAAAGTCCTGGTCAAGCATTTTGTAGACATTAAGAGACCATGGATGCCAGACCAGAACTATACCTAGCAAAACTTTTAATCACCATAAAAGGACAAAACAAGATATTCCATGACAAAACCAGATTTAACCAATACCTAGTCACAAACCCAGCCCTACAAAAAGTACTAGAAGGAAAACGCCAACCCAAGGAAGCTGACTACATCAACAAAAATACAGACAATTGATGATCTCACTGTAGCCAAAGAAGGGGAAAACACACAAATTAATATCACCGACAACAAAAAGTAAATTAACAGGAGATAGCAAGCACTGGTTATTAATATCCCTTAATATAAATGAACTCAAAGCACCTATAAAAAGACACAGGCTAACATATTGGAGACGAAAACTGAATCCATCCTTCTGCTGCATACAAGAAACACACCTCAACCGCAAAGGCAGACATTGTCTCAGAGTAAAGGGTTGGGGAAAAAATTTCCAATCAAATGGAAACAAGCTGGTATAGCTATCCTAATATCTATTAAAATAAACTTCAAACTAAAATCAATCAAAAGAGACAAAGAAGGACATTTCCTATTAGTCACAGGAAAAATCCAGCAAAAGAAAAATCTCAATACTGAACATCAATGCCCCAAATACAACGGCACCCTCATATGTAAAAGAAACACTTCTAAAGCTTAAGTCATACATTAAACCCCACACACTAATAGTGGAAAACTTCAACACTCCACTCTCACCACTGGACAGGTCAGTCAGACAAAAAAATGAACAGAGAAATAAGTAGACTAACAGATGTTATGACTCAAATGGACTTAACAGACATCTATAGAATATCCATCCAAACATAAAACTATATACCTTCTTCTCAGCACCTCATGGAACCTTCTGAAAAAATGATCACATACTCGGTAAGAAAACAAACCTTAACAGATACAAAAAAAAAATGGAATAACCCAATGTACCTTATTAGATCACCATGGCTTAAAACGAATTCGACAGCAACACTAATTCCAGAAAGCACACAAACACATGGAAATTAAACAATGCTCACCTGAATCATCAATGGGTCAAGGAATAAATAAATTAAAGACTTCCTAAAATTCAATGAAAATGACCAAACAATATACTCAAATTTATGGGACACAATGAAATCAGTGTTAAGAGGAAAGTTCATAGCACTAAATGCCTATATAAAAAAGCTGAAAAAATCTCACACTAGTGAAACATTTGAAAACTTTAGAACAAAAAGAAGCAAACTCACCCAAGAGAAGTAGATAGCAGGTAATAATCAGATTGAGAGCTGAAATTAACAAAATAGAAACAAAGAAAACAATATAAAAAATCAATGAGACAAAGAGTTGGTTCTTCGAGAAAATCAACAAAATAGACAAACCTTTATTCAAACTAACCAAAAGACAGAGATAAAATTTCCAAATTAACAAAATCAGAAATGAAAAGGGGGACATAACAACAGACACGGAGGGAATCCAGAGAATCATCAGCTCATATTTTGAAAACCTGTAATCCACAAAATTGGAAAAATTAAAGGAAATGGACAGCTTTCTGGATAAATATCACCTACCAAAATTAAATCAAGACCAGATAAGCAAATTAAACAGACCTATAACTGCTGAAGAAATAGAAACAGTCATCAAAAGGCTCCCAACCAAAAAAAGCCCAGGACCAAATGGTTTCAGCTCAGATTTCTACAAGATTTTCAAAGAAGAACTAATACCAATACTCCTCAAATTGTTCCACACAATAAAAACAGAAGGAACTTTGCTAAACACTTTTTATGAGGCTACAGTTACCCTGATACCTAAACCACAGAAAGACATTACTAAGAAAGAGAATTACAGTCCAATCTCACTCATGAACTCTGATGCAAAAATACTAAATAAAATACTGGCAAATCGAATCCAAGAACACATCAGAACCATCATCCACCATGATCAAGTTGGCTTCATCCCAGAGATGCAGGGATGGTTCAACATACAAAAATCTGTCAACGTAATCCACCATGTAAACAAGCTGAAAAATAAAAACCACATGATCATCTCATTAGATGCCGAAAAAGCATTCGACAAAATACAACATCCCTTCATGATAAAGGTCTTGGAGAGAGCACAGATACAAGGAACATACCTAAACATAATAAAGGCAATATACAGCAAGCCAACAGCCATCATCAAACTAAATGGAGAGAAACTCACAGTGATCCCACTGAAATCAGGAACAAGACAAGGTTGTCCACTCTCTCCATATCTATTCAATACAGTTCTTGAAGTCCTAGCTAGAGCAATAAGACAACAAAAGGAGATCAAGGGGATACAAATTGGAAAAGAAGAAGTCAAACTCTCACTATTTACTGATGATATGATAGCTTACATAAGTGAGGCCAAAAATTCTACCAAGGAACTTCTACAACTCATAAACACTTTCAGTAATGTAGCAGGATACAAGATTAACTAAAAAAAAAAATCAGTAGCCCTTCTTTACACAGATGATAAATGGGCTGAGAAAGAAATCAGAGAAACATCACCCTTCACAATAGCCACAAGTAGCATAAAATATCTTGGAGTAACTCTAATCAAACAAGGGGAAGACTTGTATGACAAGAACTTTAAATGATTGAAGAAAGAAATTGAAGAAGACTCCAGAAAGTGGAAAGATCTTCCATGCTCTTGGGTAGGTAGAATTAACATAGAAAAAAATGGCAATCTTACCAAAAGCAACCTAGAGACTCAATGCAATGCCCATCAATACTTTAATAAAATTCTTCACAGGCCTTGAAAGAATGGTACTCAACTTCATATGGAAAAAGCAAAAAATCCAGGAGAGTCAAAACAATCCTGTACAACAAAAGAACTTCTGGAGGCAACACAATTCCTGACTTCAAACTCTACTACAGAGCTACAGTACTGAAATCCCTGAGTACCCTGATATTGGAATAAGAACAGAAAGGAGGACCAATGGAACCAAATCGAAGACCTGGATATTAATCCACACACCTTCAAACACCTGATTTTTGACAAAGAAGCAAAAAATATCAAATGGAAAAAAGAAAGCATATTTAAAAATGGTACTGGAATAACTGGATATCAACATGTAGAAGAATGCAAATAGATCCATATCTATCACCATGCACAAAACTCAAGTCTAAATGGATCAAAGACATCAACATAAAGCCAGCCACACAACCTCATAGAATACAAAGTGGAAAGTACACTTGAACGCATTAGCACAGGAGATCACTTCCTAAATATAACTCCAGTAGCACAGACACTGAGAGAAACAATTAATAAATGGGACCTCCTGGGTAATCCAGACCCCCAAAATGAATATGGTATGTACACACTTGTAAGTGGATACTAGCTATAAACAAAGGACATTGGGCCTACAGTTTATGATCCTAGAGAAGCTAAGTAATAAGGTGAACCCAAAGAAAAGCATATATATGTACACCTGGAAATTGGAAACAGATAAGAATGCCTGACAAAATTGGGAGCATGGGGGTCGGGAAAGAAGGGAGGGTAGAAGGGGAAGAGGAGGGAAGAAGGGGAGAGTCGAGGAGAACTTGAGGAAATGAAATAGTCGAGATGAAGGAAGGACAGAGATGAGAGCAAGGAAAGAGATATCTTGATTGAGGAAACAATTATAGGGTTAGCAGAAACTTAGCTCTAGAGAAATTCCAAGGTGTTCACAAGGATGACCCCGCCTAAGACCCTAAGCAGCTGATGGGAACAGAGACAGAGACCCACATTGGAGCACTGGACTGAGCTCCCAAGGTTCAGTTGAAGAGTGGAAGGAATGAGAATATGAGCAAAGGGGTCAAGACCATGATGGGTTCACTCACTGAAACAGGTACCTGAGTTAATAGGAGGTCACAAACTCCAGCCGGACTGGGAAGGAACAAGCAGAGGATCAAGGCAGTCCCTCTGAATGTGGTTGACAGTGCATGGCTGGGGAAGACTGAGGGGCCACTGGCAGTGGCACTAGGATTTATCTCTCCTGCATGTACTGACTTTTTGGGATCCTATTCTCTTTGGATGTATACCTGGCTCAGCCTGGATATAGTAGGGAGGGCCTTAGACCTTCCACAAAACAATGTGCCTTACCCTCTCTGAGGATTAGATGGGAGTGGGGTGGGAGGGTATGTGGAGGGAAAGGGAGGAAGGGAGGGAGTGGGAACCTGGATTGGAATTTATCTAAAAAATCTAAAAATTTTAAAACTGGGATCTCCTGAAATTGAAAAACTTCTGTAAATCAACAAACACAGTCAACAAGCCAAAACAGCAGACTACAGAGTGGGAAAAGATCTTCACAAACTTCACATCAGACAGAGGACTGATCTCCAAAATATACAAAGAGCTCAATAAATTGGTCATCAAAAGAAAAAATAATCCAATATAAAAATAGAGTACAGAAAACAGAAAATCTAAAATGGCTGAAAGACACTTAAGGAAATGTTCAACATCCTTAGTCATCAGAGAAATACAAATCAAAACAACTCTGAGATTCCATCTCACACCTGTAAGAATGGCCAAGATCAAAAACACTGATGACAACTTATGCTGGGGAGGTTGTAAGAAAAAGGGAACACTCCTCCATTGCTGATGGAAATGCAAGCTGGTACAGCCCCTTTGAATGTCAGTGCGGTGATTTCTCTGAAAATTGGGAAACAATCTTTCTCAAGACCCAGTAATACCACTTTTGGGTATATACCCAAAGGATGCTCAATTGTGCCACAAGAACTTGTGCTCAATTATGTTCATAGCAGCATTGTTTGTCATAGCCAGAACCTGGAAACAACCTAGATGCCCCTTGACCGAAGAATGGATAAGGAAAATGTAGTACATTTACAAAATGGAGTACTACACAGCACAAAAAATAATGACATTTTGAATTTTGCAGGAAAATGGATGGGGCTAGAAAACATTTTTTTTTTGTAGCCATAAAAGTATTTATTGAAAGGGGAGAAAGGGAAGGAGGGGGGAGAGAGAGAGAGAGAGAGAGAGAGAGAGAGAGAGAGAGAGAGAAAGAGAGAGAGAGAGAGAGAGTCAGAGAAAGAGGGAAGGAGCCAGAGAGAACGCGTGGCCATGCTGAAGAAACAGAAGAGGGAAGGGGAAGATGGCGCAGGCAGGTCAGAAGTAATGGGAGTGGGTGTGGCTTGTCCCTTAAAGGGAAAGGAAAGCACAACATTCCCAGGTCTTAAAAGCATTTATTGAAAGGGGAGAAAGGGAAGGAGGGGGGGAGAGAGAGAGAGAGAGAGACAGAGACAGAGAGAGACAGAGACAGAGAAAGAGGGAAAGAGCCAGAGAGAACGCGTGGCTACGCTGAAGAAACAGAAGAGGGAACTAGAAAACATTATTTTGAGTGAGGTAACCCCAACACAGAAAGACAATTATCACATGTACTCACTCATAGTTGGTTTTTAAACATAAAGCAAAGAAAGCCAACCTACAAACCACACTCCCAGAGTACTTAGACAACAATGCAGACACTAAGAGAGACTTACATAGATCTAATCTACATGGGAAGTAGAAAGTAGAAAAAGACAAGATCTCCTGAGTAAATTGGGAGCATGGGGACCTTGGGGGAGGGTTGCAGAGGGAGGGGAGAAGCAAGGAGGGGAACAGAGAAAAAATCCAAAGCTCAATAAAAAAAATGTTTCAACTCATTGTACCCTCCAAACATGGTGAGCCTGTTCCATATCCAGCTATTCACCCCCTGCTCTCAAGACACCCTGTGAAAGCTTCTTCAGCACCTTCTGGATTTGGCTGTCCAAGCAGAATTGCTTGTCTCAAAGACAAGTTTGTGTTTGAGTTGTTTTGGTATTGGGTCATCTGCGTCTGGCAGCCTGCCTACAAGGAAATCATCACTCAGTGACCCAACTAACCACATCTTGCTCACAGGGACACCAAGAAAGAATTCCGAACTTGAATCCGCTCACAAAGGACTACCTTCAAATACAGAGGATGGCAAAATAAAAAAAAAATCACCTAATGTCCAGAAATAGCTCCAGGTGTCCCATTCTGGTCCCCAGGAAGAGGTGCTGCATCTAGCAGGGACAACCTGAGATCAATCACACAGTAGCCACAAAGGCTACCTGCGTTCATCCAGTGCAGGCTAGCAGCTCAGCCTTAGGTGAAATCACGGCTGGGTTCTCTCTAATTGTGTTTTCTCCCAGTAGCTGAGCCTCAGACACTCCCATCACCTAACACTTAACATTTGTAGCCCACGGAGCACCGCTGCAATATTTCATTTACACTCCCTCTGACATTTTATGGGGATTTGAAAGCAGCAGGTGTGTGATCTAGACGCCACTGTCAATCATTTTGTTTAGAAATGCCCCACCCTCTCAAATGCCTAATCAGGAGTCTGATGAGTAGCAGCTAGCTGCTAAGTAGGCCGGATTGGACCCTTATGAGGCAAAGGGCATCAGCTCATTTGGGAAAGATAGGAAGGAGATCTCAGCATCTGGGTCAAGGCCAAAGGACCAGTCCTGTGACTGGAAGGGGTGGGAGTACTAATCAATGAAAAGGAAGTGGGTAGAAAATGTGAAGTCTCACCTCCATACTGTTGCTGTCTGTGTGGTGTTAAAGACTGGAAAAGCATCGTTCAGAGGAAAGCAGCCCTGGACAGTGGTTGAGCCCTGTTTAGGTAACCTGAGGAAACCCCCTTTGTAAGTCTTGCTGAGGTTCGGATCTCTTATTTGGGGAATATTCAGCAAAGGGGGAGAAACCAAGTCCCTTCAACTTGGAGTTCTGCTAGGCTGTGGGATCACTTCTAAGTCCATTGACTAAAGGGGATTCATTCAGTTTGTGTAGGACACTTTGTTCTTCTCAGAGCTTTGGACTGACATGAAGTAATTCACATGGCAGTCTGGCATGGGTCACTGGGCTTCCAAAGAGCCCACCAACACTCACCTTTAGTTTCAGTAATTTAGAGAATAGCCATCATTCACACACACACACACACACACATATATATATACATGTGTGTATACATATGTGAGTATATGTATATATATATTTATATAAAATAGAAGAACAAATAAAGCCCTTTGTATGATTCAGTCCAGTCTGTGGTCCTGTACTCTATTTATGAATACTCTATTTATTTATTGTGTGTGCCCAAAGAGGGGTCGTGCCCCTCTTGAACTGAAGATCTTTGGGGGCATGGGAGTGACTTTAGGACGCCGTAACCTGCCCAGGATGCCTGAGTATTCTCCAAGGAAACCCACCAAGTAAACTGGAGTTGCTGTCAATCCAAGTTGACTCCCAAACACTGATTCTTCACTTCTCTCCTCTTGTCTCCTGTTATCTTGGCTCCAGACTGCAGTTTGCCCATTTGCTCTCTCCTGCTAATACCATCTAAAGCTTGCCCAGGACTCTGGCATCTGACGCTGCTTTTATCTTTGAACAGACTCTGGCTACTTATGGGTCTCTATTAATAGGTCTCTTATCCCCACTCAATTAAGGCTTTCTGGAATTTTAAAACTGCCTTTAATCCATACTACCATGGATGGTTTTAATATCACATTGCTCAGGTTATGGTTGCCTGAGCCTCACCTGAAGAAGTGTTTTGATAGTTTTGACGGATGTGGGGAGACCTGTCCTGGATGAGAACAGCATCTTCTGGTTGCATCCCAGATAAATGGGCACAGCAGAGAGAAGATCATCTTGCCTTCTGCTCCCTTCTCTTGCTGTGAGTTAATTTATCCCATTACTGCTGCTGCCGATCCCTTCGCTGCTCCAGCATTTTCAAACGCTCATCATCTTGGCCTAGGGACCAGTGGCTCTCCAGGAAACTTTCAGGCTTCCAGATCTAGGTTGGGGCTGCTAAGGTACCCCACCTTGTAGGCAGAACAACTATTAGTGTCCAGGCCACGACGAAGGACTCTGGCCAGCCTGAGCAAGGTGAGCACAGCTTTAGCAGGTCTTGCCCTTCTCCCCCATTCCCTCTGCCTTGCTAAAAACCATTAGAGTACACTCCTATAGCTAGGCCTCAAGGTCTATTTCTTTGTTTGGCCTCTTCCTCCTCCTGAGGCTGAGTACCAACATAAGCTACCAAAGTATTGAAGTCCAGCACTCAAAAACCCCTTTGGCTCACCTAATTAACAGACCCAATTAAAATTAAAAACCTCATCCTAACTTGGGGTTCCCCTTTTACCTTTATAAACTGTCGTTTGCCTATGGACCATGTCTGTCTCCTCTCTATCCAGATGAAGTCCTTTGCCCTTCGCCCACCCCCAGAACACCATCCCCCTTCCCCCTCTCCCTTGTTCCTTTCCCCTTCTCCCTCATCCTTTATCTCTTATTCCCTGCCCTTTATCCCTCTGGGGCAAACAAATCTCCTTTGTGCTGAGAACTTGGTCTTGGGGTCCTGAGCTAACACTGGTCCCATCAACTCCCAAGGGAGGGACGACCATTGTGGCGCTACTCTGACTGCCGAGTCACAGCTTCAAAGACCAAACATCTACCAGATTCTCACAGTTCTCAGGTGTGATTTGCTGCCTTTTGTTACTACTTTAAACCTGACTTAATAAATCATACACACACACATGCACACACACACACACACACATGTACACACATGCACACACATAGACAAGCTATTGATTTTGTTTCTCCAGAGAACCCCAGACGAATACACTTACTTTATCTGTAGTAACTGAAACACACAGCAGACTTCCTTGTTCTCCACATAATCTTAGGCCTCTGTTGTAGCACGCATCCATAATGACAGCTTCACAGTACACACAGTCCAATGTGAGCATGGCAAATATGCAAAGAAGCTGAGCTATGGAGGATGGTGACGTTAGTGGCAGGACGGGCTTGAGAGAAGACAACGTCACTGACGAAACCTCCCCCTGTTCCCAACAGCCTGTTCAACCCCACTCTGACTATTCTTTGTCCCCTGGATAGCAGGCTGCAGTGCTGCTCAGTGGTGGAGCCATAGAGGAGGGTTCACAAAAGCAAACTGAATTCTAGGCACAGGAAATATTAATCTCAGGAAATTGACATTCTATCAGGAAGAACCTGAAATAACAATCTAACAAACTTTTTGTTTTGTTTTATTTATTTGAGACAGGTATTTTCTCTGTGTAGCCCTGGTTGTCCTTGAACTTGCTCTATAGACCAGGCTGTCCTCAAACTCAGCGATCACTTGCCTCTGCCTCCAGAGTGTTGGGATTAAAGACATGTGTAACCACCACCCAACAACAAAGATTTTTAAAAGAAGATATTAATAATACATTGGGGGAAATAATCAAAAATGTTTGAGTGAATCTCTGGACCCAGTAGCTTGAAGCCGTCTCAATAACTACCAGAGTGAGAAGCTATGTGGGGGGGGAGGGAGAAGCGGTTCATAGACGATCTGAGGAGTGACGCTGGATTGAGAAGAGCTTTGGCTCTGGCTCACACACACGCCAGAACCATTCTACAACCCTTAAACAACTCTACCACTCCAGAGCAGAAGAAATTAAGGCCGCATCCCCAAAACATTCAGTTGATTAGAACCTTTACAGAAATAAAGCTGCTTGGGAAAGGAGAAGGAAGAAAAGACAGAGAGATGCTGTTCTTCGAACCTGAGTGTGGAAACTGCTTCACACTGAGCAAGGATGAAAATCACATGTGTGAGATGAGAAGGACGTGCTCCTCACTGGAAACTACTGCTGGTGTCGTCAATTCCTATGTAAACTAAGTGAGGTCCTGAGTAGTGGAGGAGCTAGTAACTCACCTACTGAATGCCTCATTTGTGGCTAAAATAGAATGCATTTCTCTCTCCAGATTGGCGTGTGTGTGTGTGTGTGTGTGTGTGTGTGTGTGTGTGTGTAAGACACCTATGTATATGTTTCCATGTTCACACATGCTTGCCTGGGTGTCTGCATGTGTGTGTGAGGTCTGAGATTGATGTAAGCTATCTTCCTTGATCAATCTCTACCTTATACATTGAGACTGGGTCTCTCTGAAGCCAAAATCCACTGTTTCAACTAGCCTGATGTGGCAGTGTGGCAGTTTGAATTTAATTGGCCCCCATATTCTTATAGGGAGTGACCCTCTTAGGAGCTGGAGTGGGTATAGCCTTGATGGAGGAAGTATGTCACTGTGTAGGCAGGCTTTAGGGTTTCCTCTGCTCAGAATACCACCCAGAGTCTCAGTCAACTTCCTGTTGCCTTCAAGATGTAGGACTCTCAGCTACTACTCCAGGCTTACGTCTATGCTCATGCTGCCATGCTTTCCACCATGATGACAGTGGTCCTGAAAGTCTCTCCTCTGTGTGTATGTGTGTGTGTGTGCGCGCGTGCATGTGTGTGTGTGTGTACTTTTTTTTTTTGATTTTTTTTTATTCTTTTTTAATTAAAATTTCCACCTGCTCCCCGTTTCCCATTTCCCTCCCCTCCTCCCAAATATTGCCCCCTCCCCCCAATCCCCTCCCCCTATCCCCACTCCTCTTCTCCTTCCCCCACACCATTCCCCCTCCCTCTCGATACTGAAGAGCAGTCCAAATTCTCTGCCCTGCGGGAAGACGAAGGTCCTCTATCTATGTCCAGGAAGGTGAGCGTCTAAACAGGCTAAGCACCCACAAAGCCAGTTCATGTATTAGGATCGAAACCTAATGCCATTGTCCTTGGCTTCTCATCAGCCTTCATTGTCCGCCATGCTCAGAGAGTCCAGTTTCAACCCATGCTTATTCAGTCCCAGACCAGCTGGCCTTGGTGGGCTCACAATAACTCAGTTCCACTGTCACAGTGGGCGGGTGCATCCCTCGTGGTCCTGATTTCCTTGCTCATGTTCTCCCTCCTTCTGCTCCTCATTTGGACCTTAAGAGCTCAGATGGTTGCTCCAAATTGAGTCTCTGTCTCTACCTCGATCCATCTCCAGATGAAGGTTCTAAGGTGATATGTAAGATATTTATCAGTATAGGATAGGGTCATTTCAGGTTCCCTCTCCTCAGTTGCCCAAGGTACCAGCTGGGGACATCTCCCTGGACACCTGCGAACCCCTATAGAGTCAAGTTTCTTTCCAACCCTAAGATGGGTCCCTTAGTTAGGATATATACTTCGCTGCTCCCGTATCCTCCCTTCCTATATCCCAACCATCCCTGCTCAAGAGGTTCCAGAGGTGAATATAATGAACTGAACCTCTGTAACTGTAAGCAAGCCACCCCAATGAAATAGTTCCCTTTAGAAGAGTTGTCGTGGTAACTGTGTCTCTTCACAGCTATAGAAACCCTAACTAAGACACCGGGATAGGTGGCTTACTCCAAGAATCCCCTGTATCTGCCTCCCATGCTCAAGGATTACAGAAGGCCACATGGCTTTCACGTGGAATGTGACCATCTGAACGCTGGTCTTCCTCTTCTACCCTCCGAGCCTCCTCCCCAGCCCTGTCGCTCTCTCTCTTAAATCCCGATCACTGGATCTCTCTAGACCCCAGGTTTCTTGCCCTCATTTGTTTATGTGTCTATTACTTTTGAGTGTCTACTATATGTGAAACTCTGTACCAGGCCCTAGATAAGGCATGTGATTTGATTGCACTTGACTACGAGACAGTTTCTAGCAACAAAGGAACTTAGAAGGCAGTAGAACACAAATTATTATTCTAAACGATAGATGAAGGGTGAGGTTTGGGTGTAGGATCATGGAGAGTTGACAGGAGAAGACTACTGGGTTAGCTTCATAGTCTCCATACAGACATGGGGAACATCTTCTCCAGCTTAGCTTGCAAGGAGGGTCCTCTCGAGTGAAGGAGTCAGAGCAGAGTGGGTTGGAAAGCTGTTTTTAAAATGTGTCCTGAAAACTGGGAAGAGTGAAGCAGGTCCTTTGCACCATGCTCAGCTACAGAAAGGTGCTGCTAGACACCTTAACCTGACCCTGAAAGATGCCCTCTTTCTCTGGCTCCTGCTGCCTCTTCAGCCTCATCTCCCACTTCTCCGCCAAGAGCCCTAATTTTCAGGCCAGCTTAACTTTGTGCATCTCCAGGATGCTAGTCCAAGTCTTCTCTTCCTCCATGCTACTCTCATCCTCACATCAATGAGCCCCAGTGAAAGAGACCAGCAACAGGCTGTTGGGATCCTAGCCCGTTTGGGAGCAAAGCATAGGGCAAGAAGTAACCCTAGACTCAAGATAGAGAGATGTGAATTCTATCTCCAGCATGGAGACCTGAAAACTGAAAGACTTCACATGTCTACAGACCTTTTCTCTCTCTGACCTCTGTCTCCTCATCGGGCCTACCTGACAGGCCAGCTGGGGACTCAAGCTAATGACTCTAAAAAGCTTGCATATTGTGAGGTGATCCCTTAAGCATGCTTTTGCTTGCACAAGTATAAGGGATTGTCATTAGTATTCAGGGTCTTCTTGGCTGATGTGTTTTTGCGAGAGTTTGGCTAGAGATGTGATTAAGATATGTCCCAGATGAGTAGCTTCTGCCAGGGCAGCTTCATCCAATAGCCACAGAGGGAAAGAATCGGCCTTTGTGATTGTTTTTTACATAGTTGGAAGCATTTCAAAGCACCAGATCTCTCTTTTTTAAAAGTGAATTCTAGTTTATTTGCATTTAACCTATTTCCATCGGTGCCTGAGAACACAGTAAATTTATGCTCTCCAAGTAAATAGCTTAAAATTAAAAGATACATAGCCTATTTTTTTCAACAATTCAGGATTCACAAAGAATTCATGATCAGTGATAATATTGATTAATCAGATTTGAAAGAACTGAGGAAACAATTTTAGTTAAACAGGAAGTTTTCCTAGGCTGAGAATGAAGAGCAAGATTTTTTCCTTGACTCGTGGAAAAATGTAATGTTAATCCAGTCAATTAATCAATCAATAAATCTTTAAACAACAAACATAAACTAAAGAAAAAACTTTCAGAATATTCCAAAAAGATAGACCCTTGAAAGGGAGAATGTTGAGGACAGTGTGATGAACTTACTAAGTCATGAGTCATGGCCCTGCAAGAAAGGCCATGTTGATGGTTTGGATAGGCAACTGTGAACATCAAACGTGATATACGCAGTTGAGACAGGAGTACTACAGGCATTGGCATTCAGATAGTTGATAGGTAAGACCAGAGAAGTAGAGACAGGAAGTGAAGAGAGTAAGGCCAACATTTAAGAATGAGGCCATAGAGCCGGGCAGTGGTGGCACACGCCTTTAATCCCAGCACTTGGGAGGCAGAGGCAGGCGGATCTCTGTGAGTTCGAGGCCAGCCTGGTCTACAAGAGCTAGTTCCAGGACAGGAACCAAAAGCTACGGAGAAACCCTGTCTCGAAAATTAAAAAAAATAATAATAATAATAAAGAGCTAGTTCCTGGACAGGCACCAAAGCTACAGAGAAACCCTGTCTCAAAAAAAAAAAAAAAAAAAAAAAAAAAAAAGAATGAGGCCATAGTGCTGGCGGTGGTGGCACACACCTTTAATCCCAGCACTTGGGAGACAGAAGCAGGAGAATCTCTGAGTTTGAGGCCAGCCTGGTCTACAGACCTAGTTCCAGGGTAGTCAAGGCTACGTAGAGAAACTCTATCTTGAAAAACCAAAAAGGAAAACAAAAATCAGGTCAAAGATAAGTATCTAGCAAAGAAGTTTCTAGAAGGGCAACTAGAAAGATAACAAGAGAACCAAGTGAATGGGACAGTTGAGATGAGAGTAGCCCAAGACAGAAGACTGGACCCAATACCACTAAGTCCAGTACAACGAGAATCCAAAGATATTTAGTGGGCTTAGCACCAGGCATGCATCTAGTAGACTATAATACGAGTTACATTGGTGGAACTGTAAGGTTCATCCAGGTGGCAGTGTGTTGGAAGGGGTGGAAAAGAGAAATAGAAAAGAGCATAGACCATGATTTCAAAACCAATCTAACAGCGAAGGGAAGAAAAATATCAATACATGGAGAAGAATGTGAGCCGCAGAGTTCTTTATGAATTAGGAGACAGGGAGGCAGGTTCGGTTGTTAATAAAACAGTCGGATTAGCACGGAGAAGTGGAAGGAAGACACAGGAGAACAAGAGGCACTGTCAAAAGAGTCAGAGAGCCTAAGAGCATGGCCCTCAAAGCGCTGTCCCACGGAGGCTCTCAGAGGCAGAAGTCACACCTGTACCGAGCATCTCCAAAGCTAAGTTGTGTTAATCCAGGCAAGAAGAGCAGATGCAGGATGCAAAAAGATAGGCTACCCCTCCCCGGCCGGGGCTCTCTTAGGTTTCCACTCTAGGGTTTCTCAGATTTGCCTAACTTTTAGTGGAAGAAACATCTCTAAAGAAAGGACTCTGGGGCTACCATTTTTTTTAGGTTCGTTTTTAAATAAAACATGGATTTACTTACACAATACTCATCTTGTTTGTCTCCACCCAAGGTTTATTTGTCATTTGAGTTATTTCCTTCAGAAAATGTGTAACCAGTGTTATTAAGTTGGAGTCTGAGTGCCCACAACTATTATAATGTAACGCGATGGTGATGGGTTGCCTTGTGCCTAGCCGCATTCCTCTGCATTTCTTAAGCGAATAATTTCCCTACAATCATGGTGCTACCTAATTAGAACCTGTCCATCTCAGCCAAAAAGGGAGAACTTGGTTGTTCGCGTGGTTATTTATGAACTCATTTGATGAGAGACATGTATTTCAGTGGTGAGAGATTGAGGGCTGAGTCCAGATGGGAAGGAAGCTCTAGATGCGTGCCGACTGTTCAGCTCTGTCCACAAGCAAAAAGTGGAAGCTGTTAAAGGTAAAGATGATTTGTGCTATTCAAAGATAATTGTTGTACATGAAGTAAAACCAAATACGCACAGAAATTCAATTCACAAATGAGTCCCAGGCATAAGACTCAAGCCTTCTAGTAATTTAAGAAATCTCTGCTGAATTGAAATAAAGTCTGCCAGCACTCAATATTTGCAATATTTTCTTTTAAAATACTAGTAGCTAAAGCTAGGGAATATATGTTTAAGTCAATACCTGCAATTATTTTGGGTATCAAGGTAAATTAAAGCAATTCTTGTGGAAAATGGTCTAAAACTATGAAACAAGAGATGTAAAATCATTTATATAACTTAACCCTGTAAGCCCTCATAAAGAAATCAATTTATACTTATCTGTGGGCTGGAGAGATTCCTCAGTGGTTAAGAGCACTGACTGTTCTGCCATAGGATCTGGATTCCGTTTCCAGCACCCATATGGTGGCTCACAACAACCTGTAACTCCAGTTCCAGGAGTTCTAATGCTCTCTACAAGTCCGCAAGCACTGGGCACGGAAGTGGTGGGCACATATATGGCAAAACACCCATACACATAAAATAAAAATAGAATAATAACCTATAATACAAAGCACGTGTATGTGTACACATATACATAATATGTCTCATGATCAATCAAATAATCTATCAATAAACTCTTGAGCAAACACAAAGTAAAAAGAACAACAACAAACAAAAAAGAATTATAGCAGGTAAAAAGTTTAGTTTCCACCTTCAGAGTAAAAGACCCATCCTAATCCTGTAATTCAACTCACTATTGGCTCTGAAACCCGCATCTTCTATGGTTCTGAAAAGTTTAATCTCAGCCACTATGGTTTCCTGAATATAGAGTTGTAACAGTCCTGGTATTATGCACTATGCTGAAGCTTCATGGGACTGGGTGGGGTTGGTGTTTAGTTATTCCGGACACCCCTTTAATAACAGTGCCTTGGGGCTCAGCCTCTTTCCATTATTTCTATCATCTAGAAGGCAGAGGGGGCCATAATAGGGCTGGGAACCTTTGCCAGGGAACCTCACATCATACAGAGTCTCTATCAGGAAGACACTGTCACCTTCACGATTGTCCTGACAGGAGGAAGAACTTGGGTTTCCTCTTCCTTTGCTGATCTTGATTTTCTCCCTCCTCACTTTCTTCTGAACCCAGGGTGGTTGAGAAAACATGAACAAATAAGAAAAAAAAAAAAAAAAGAACCATGTTGCTACTCCCGATTTTCCAAGAGTATGTATCTCTCCAGACCCGGTTTCTGCCTTTGCCTTTAGACCATCTCCACCCACATTCCCACCTCTGCCTCTTGCAAACTAAATCAGAGGAGAAAAACTAAACAGTGAGGGTGGAGACACAGTATAAACCTTGTCTAAGCAAATCCACGTTTTATTTATAAATGCCTTCTTAGCTTTAGTCATTGTAGAAGCCTGTGTTTTTAGCTGAGCCCTGAGCCATCTCCAAGTGGGAAAGGGTCCCACCTCTCAGTATTTGGATAACAAGTCAGAAATATGAAAAATTAGTATCTCAAAATATCTTTCTAGCTTTAGGCATGAATATTGTCATGACAGAAAAAGGGTAAAGGAATTAGAAACCACAGAACTATCCAAGAGCAAAAACATGATTATGCATAATTTTTTCAAACATTGCCATACTTTAATCTTCATAATAATATTTGATTTAGTATTATATAATCAAAAATATTTGAAGACAATGCCTCAACCCATATGTATCGCAAAGTCTCAGAGTCATCAGAAAAAAATGAAAATATCTGATATGTTTGGGTGGAGAGATTTAGTGTGAGTTATTTTTATAATAAAGATTGGATAACAACATTGAAAATAAATTGGCATAAGAGGAGAAAATACTTCTCAAATTTGGAATGAGAAATGAAGAAATCCTTATGGACTTTACCTCAAAGGGCAGTGTCAAGATTCAGGCCAGGAGTTCAAAGTTACCCCAACTGCTGCCATTGTTGAGTGGACCCTGCTTGCTGAGGGCTTTCCTTTTCTCCGTTTCATCTTCCCTAAGACATCTGAGCTTCTACCTGTTGCTCCAGTTTCCATACACAGTTCACATGCTAGAGAACAACTTGTAAATATTGGTCGAAGGAGGCTTCTAAGAGGGGAGCAGTGGCTGAATTATGTTGTCTAACAAAGGGGAAACCCACTTGCTGAATGCTGCAGACGCTGAGGTCAACCTCCCTCGTCAACACAGCTGTTCCTTTCTACTGATACAAAATCTGCAACTCCAGTGTCATTTGGTGACAGGGTCAGAATACAAGCTCCGGTTTGACAGAACGCGGAGTCTGAGGTATTTTTCATGGGATTGTATTATCTGTTCTAGAAATAGCCTGCAAGTCCATTCAGCTACCCCGAGGTAACAATTTTAAAGACAGAAAATATTCCACGATTGTCACAAATTAGTGACAACAGTAAACAGTCCACTATCCCTACTGAAAAGCAGTGACACCGTTAACCAGCTTGTCCCAACCTCAGGCCATGCTCAACCATGCTCATTGGTGAACACGCTCCACAGCAAAGGGCACAGGAATATGCTACACCCCATCAGTCCCCTCTTGGAAATCCATAGTTTACTCCAGGACCCCAAATTCTGAAGGAAAAGAAACTGAAAAGAGATCCTTAACTTTTTAACTTAGTGTCCCCAGGACATAGCTGGTCACAGAAGCCATTTAATCTCTGCACTGCCCCAGCTCTTGGTTCTATGTCTGAGGTCAAGGGAAGGGGTTCAAAGGAAATGCTAAAGGGAAACCATTTTATTGTCCTGGATGGTTTTCTTTGAGACAAGGGACACAGCTGTGCCCAATGACAGTGATTGGGCAGTTCTCTCCAGCGAATCAGAATGGCTTCATTGTGATCAAGACTCCAGGATCCACTTGGGTACCTCAGGCACCTGCAGGGTGGGAGATATCAGGAGAATGGTGGCAATGTGGCATGAAGACTCTCAAACAGAACCTGGAAGGAATGAGAAGTCATCCTCGGGTTTTGAAGTAAAACTCAGTAAGGGCAGCTAGAATCTTAAGGAGCAGATGTGGCCAGCACTGTAGAGGTGGCAGGGGGCAAAGGTGGCTTGAATTCTTTCCAGCTTCCCCCAGGTCATGGGAACTCCAAAGAGTATCTGGGTCTGTGATCTTGGGCATGGTGGGAAAGAAACAACAGGGTTCAGTTAATAAGGATCAGATAAAAGGACTTTGTACAGAGGCACGCAGATGAAGAAGGTGGCCAGTCAAGGGTGGCAAAGTTCCTGAGACAAGGAAGTGGGAGACAGAAATGGGGGTGGTATCCAAGGTTGGTGAGAACGCTCACCATTAAAGAGGCACCAAGTGACTGCGAGCAGGGAGACAGGACAGCAGCCCAGTGTATGGAACCTAGGATGGGCTAAGGAGCCAAAAGAAATAGACAAGGAAAATAAGCAGCAAACCGAGCCCCGTTATTGTTCGCCAGGTAATGTCTATAGACTGGTGAAAACACAAGAAACTCAACAGCTAGGAAACTCAGAGTCCTGAAATTTTAGTATATCAGAAACTCATGATTAATCCAAGAAAAATGTAATTTGATGAAATTTAGGAACCCTCCCCTTTCCATTTCTACAGCCCAAAGAATTTGCCCCCACTCACACAAAGCATGCTGAGTTAATTTATGTGTGTTGGCTTTCCATTTCTTCGGATGGACAGGTGGAAACTGTGGTAGCAGGTTTGTTTGCTTAGGCCTTTTCTGTGCACAGGCCCACCCAGCACATCCGGGGAAGGCATTATGCCCTGGGAGCAGTGTCTCCACGTGGCTACACAGAGAGGCTATCAGCTACCTCCACAGGCCGTTCCCTAGAACACACGGGGGTTCTGTTGTTCTTGGGGCCCAGGCTCCCCATGTCCTTCTCAAAAACATGCTTGGAAACCACAGGGATGCCTGAAAAATGGCCCAGAATGTGTGGAACGTGAGCCCCAGGATGCTGATGGTGATCCCAGATAGATGACTACAGTCAGATGTTTCTGGGAGGGGGCTTTCCTGGGGAAAGAGATGAAAGAGTGGCCAGAGGGTGAGGCAGCTCTAGTACTAACTACAGCAGAGAGCTGCCCCCTCCCAGAGAACTAGAGAGACGCAGGAAGGAGATAACTGCTTCCATGGTTCTAGGAGGCCGGAAGCCCAGCAGACCCGCCCATGATGAGCTTGGACCACAGAGAATGGACTGGCCAGCGGTAGCCAGAACTACAGAAGATAAACAAGGCCTGCTGGGGATGCTATGCTTATCTTTTCCTTTTCTTCTTCAACTGCCAGGGTCTCCCATTGAGTCCACCTGGCTTGAAGCCAGTTGGCAAGGGATGTTAGAAACCATGTCTTTGCAGGATAGATAAGAGTGAGAAGACAGGATAGGATGGATGTAAGATCAAACAGGCAGGCCATGTACATCCAAGCAGCCCTCGTGAGTAACATCAGTGACCCTCTAGCATCCGACACCATGGCCAGTCTTGTCTTACACTCCACAGCTCTCGATAGGTTGCTTTCTCCTAGTTAAGTATGTTATTCATTTGGTTTCTGGGATACTTATCTTAAACGCTTTTTATTTCAATAGTTCCTTTCATAGGCTCCTCCCGTCTCCTCATGTTCTAATTGGAGAAGTTCTAATAGGAGTTTTTCCCCATTGCTTCCCATTTTTATCCATGCTTGGTTCTTAGAAAATCTCATCTTCAGTGAACTTCAGTGCCCCCTGTGTGGATGTCATCACTTGGGTATGTTCCCACACTTGTACCCAGTTGCCCCTTGAGAACTCCAGTTGGAGGCTTGAGCATCTCAAATAAAACATGTTCTATCTAATTCTTTTTCCATCTTAGGCTTCCCTCTTCTGATTTTTCTGAACGCAGGTCTCTGCTAACCGAAGATGTATAATTGTAGACATATTCTAGTCAGCGTCAAGAACAGAATTTCTGCAGTCATCACGCAGTAACTTCATATTCACTGCATCCAGCAAACTCTGGCAGGAGTCCCAAGGGTCAGGCTTGCCTTAGTCACTGAGTAAGCAGAAGCAAACCACACCTGGTACCTCACCTTAAGGGAGGAAAAAGTGGAGAGCATGATTATTTGTGCTTTTTGTTTAAAACCATACCGTTCACCAAGCTTAAATGGTCTTAAGAATTAGGATGCTGTTACAGTTTTTATTTAGTTCAAGTGCTGGCTAGTCTGAGGAAGAAGTGGGATCTTGGGGTCTTTTTCAGAAGCCAGGTGTCTTAGTTGGGGTTCCTATGGCCATGGCAACTCTTATAAAGGAAAACGTTCCATTGGGGCAGCTTGCAGTTTCAGAGGTTTAGTTCACTATCATCATTGCTGGGAAGCAAGGCAGCATGCAGGCAGACATGGCGCTGGAGAAGCAACTGAGAGTTCTACATTCAGATGGCAGGTAGCAGGAAGAGATCCTGAGATACACTGGCCAGGCTTGAGCGCCCAAGTCCTCAAAGGCCACCCCAGTGACACACTTCCTCCAACAACACCTCACCTACTCTAAATAGGCCACACCTCCTAACAGTGCCACTCTCTATGAGCCTACGGGGGCCATTTTTATTCAAACCACCACACCAGGGAGGGTAAAATAGTCAAACCACAGAACAGGCACAGACAGCAGTGTGTGGACCCTTTCTCTAGAAAGCCCTAATAACAAGATTAGCTCCAAGACAGCTCACCTATGGAGTGGGCAGATGAAGACTTCCCATAGTGCAGTAGTAAAGATTAAATAACATGATACACAGGAATCACGGGGCACAGTGCTTGGCCCCATTAGAGGTTCCCATGCATTGTGTGCTTACTGCTTTTGACTTTCTTATCTCAGTATCCACTCCCACTCCTCACCACCTGTGCTATGGAATTTAGACTCTGTGTAAGGGAAACAACTTGCTTAATGCCACCTTGGAAAATGAGCAGGCCCAGAGCTGAGGCGCAAACACTGGCCGCCCAGTTGCCTGCCCAGTACTATTTTGATGCCATCAATATGTCTGTTCTTACTTGTAGCCTCTGGTTCTCAGAAAATTCCAGAATTATTACACTTCCAAGAAGTTTTTGTGCCCATCAGTGATTACCTCATATTATATTACTAGAGAATAGAACTATATATGAACTAAGGAATTTTCTACCAGACTGTACTGGGGGACAATCTTTCATAGGGACTTTCTAGAGGCTGTCTCTGTTTATACCAAACTCAAACCCACCTCTCCCAACCTCCACGTTCTTTATTGTACCTTCAGCAGACGTTTAGAACTCGGTTCAGTTGATGTATTTCTCCTCCACGATGCTTTAGGTGTTTGAAGGAAGAGTTCATCTCATTTAGTTTTTCCTTTTCCATTATTTCTATTTATTTCAAAACAGAGTACTTACCATTACCCCAGATTCTATTGTTATATACACATCCACTGTCCCCTAACAAGTTTTACTGCTTGCAATTCCACCACACCTCAAACCAGTTGCTTTATCCGGCCTCCTCTCAGCAAAACCTTGGCAATACCTCTTCGCCTGATTCTTTCCTCCGCTCACGTTCAAGTCATCAAATCTTCCAATTCACCTCCCATAGAAGCTATTTACAAGTGGCTATCAGCTGGAGCTTCTGGGTTAGGGATGGGGCGTGTGTCTACTTCTCTTAGCTCTTGTGTCTACTTCTCTCAGCTCTCGGGCTCCCTCTGATGTGGGCCCCGTGCATGCTCTCTTTGAGTTCCTATGTGCTGCCGTTGTGTTATGTTTAAAATCCTTGTTTCCTTGGTGTCCTCCGTTCCCTCCGGCTTTTACACTTTCTCTGCCTCCTCTTCTTCAGGGATTTGATAGAGTCATCCCCTTCAGAGATGAGTTCTCCAAGATCTGTCCCTCTCTGCACATTGTCTGGCTGTGTTTCTCCATATTTGTTCCCATCTGTTGCAAGATGCGGCTTCTCTGATGGTGGTGGAGCAAGGCACTGGTCTATGAATACAGCAGAATGTGGTTAGGGTCATTCTGTTGCTACGTTCCTTCTCTCCAAAGGAGTCTCACTGAGAAAGCAACCACTCTTAAGGGTAGACCCCTTGTTCAGCAGTAGATGGCCAACACAAAACAAATTCAATGGAATCTTTGGAGATCCTTTGTCTCACAACATTGTGTCAGGGTATCCCCACCCCTAGAGATCCCTTATATGTGTATTATGGCTTCCGTTTTTGGTTTCTTATGGGATTTCTGTGTGTGTGTAAATGTGTGCATGTCTGTGTGTCTGCATCTATATGTATTTCTCAGACTTTTTCTTTGCCTCTTTTTCTTATGTTTGTTTTATTCTATTCCAAATTGTTTTTTAAACTTATTTTATTGTTGTTCTTCAAATGCCTGTTTGTTTCCCTTGAAAGACAGAAAGGATGTGGATCTGGATGGGAGGAGAGGTAGAAAGGAACTGGGAAGAGTGAGGGGAGGGGAACAATAATCAGAATATATCATATGAAAAACTACTTTCAATAAAAGAAAAATAAAATATATAATAAAATGTAAAGCAGATCCCAAAACTTCTTTAGCATAACAGATAAAGACTCATATGGTAAGGCCTCTGCAAAGCTTGGCAATTGTCTGGTGACACTAAACGCCTGAAGGCATTCTTAGAAGGGCTGGTTAGGCACAGATATGGAAAATGAAGTTGGCCATAATCAAGGTAATTGGGTTAGAGTTTCAAATGTGGAGTACACCAGGAAAACACTTGCGCATAAGCCCCTGCGCCAAGAGTGGTCTCATTTCTATTGCCTAAATATGGCTGCCAGGTTTCTATTTTGACTAGTCATAGAGATGTTGGTGACATCTCTTAATGGAGACAGAACAACACACGGTGGCAAGGGGCTGTGGGAAACACGATACCGTAGGTGTTGATACATTAGTACTAATGCCTACTGTGGAAACGGCTTTGATGGTATCCACGAGAATTGGGTGGTTCCTAGTGACCTACAAGGAGAGGAAGCTACAAAGGGACAAATACTGAAGCCAGCCCTGCCCGACATCACAGCAGGAAAACAGCTTTCAAGCAGTCAGCACATGTAATTGGGAAAGGTCATACAATTGTAAAGCAACATTCTCTTTGTCCAAGGCCTGTGCACTCGTCCTTTGATCACCAAGGATTCCCCCGGCTTCAGTCACTCTTCATTAGGCTATGAGCAGGAAGTTGCCCACCAACAAAGGTAGGAAATTGGGTTTGCTAAATTAGTAGCTATACTAACTGCAAGCAGAGTCCCACGGTGCCAAGTCTATACAACAGTTTGCCCCAAGACCTGGGAACTGCTGTGGAGACTGGAATTCCCTTTAATTCATCCCATGACTGTAATTCTAAGCCATTCAACTCATGTATTTCTCATATGAAACATGAGAAGAACATTCCCTCTCCTACTTACCTAGGGATGTTACGTTGCAAATGAAAATACTAAATAAAAATGATTCATCAACTTTAAAGTTTTATATGTACGGATAAGAGTCATGATCGTACTTCTTGCCTACTCTAACTGTATTAAAATAGCAAAGTCATTTCCTTTTCCTCTGAACCCCAATTACCACGTTTCTAAAATATTTAAGTGTTACCACATAGTTTCGAGAGCCCTTTAAACTCTATTAGCAAAGAATCATGAGAATTTTAAGTACACAAATAAAGGGACTAGTTATGAGAAACACGGAAGGGACCCCCTTTGCAATGTAAACTGACAACAATTGTCAAATTAAATGCTAATGTCAACTTAAAAGCCTGGAGTAAAAGAGAGCAAAACCACATCCTAGTAAACCAGTTAGCAAGTACACGTGGGTCACTTAAATATGATCACATTTTGTGAATGGTCCTTCATGAGCACACAGCCATCTAAGACTACTCATGGAGGCTGGAGGGGATGGATGTCATTGTGGAGGGGGGTGGTACCCAAAGACCCTTGCCTCCTGCCACAACTATTGACCTGCACATTAGCGGAGTCCTGGAGCTGTGTGACTATTAAAGGTTTTAAATGGTCTTCCACAAAGAGCTGTTCTACATGTTTCTACATCACCACTCTTTTCCCTTAGCACTTCTATATCGCATTTGAACCTAAGATAATAAAACATAACATCCAAGTGGTTCCTGGATGAGGGTTCTGGAGGCTGGAGTCGGACCCCAGGACTGGCCTCTTACACTTGGGACCTTAGAAGAACCTGACTTTAGTCTTCCAAGAAGACAGCTCTCATCCTCTTCCCAAACAAGCTTCCTACTTCTGTAAATGCCCTGAGTCAGCTGTTGATATCGCTCTGGCTGCATGTGCTAGCCTTGAAGACTATGGGTGTGGATCGCTTGTGTCACCTCTTCCTAGCATTAGTTTTTCAGAAGCAACCCAGCTTTTCTGTGCTTCAGTTCCCTTGCCCCATGGGACTGAGACTGATGGGGTTGCATAAGAATTAAAAGACATTGAGTGCATTTACTCGAGTGCTTCTTGGCCTCCACATTACTGACATGATGAACCCCGCAAGTCCCTTTGCTGTGGGAGACTGTCCTATGCATTATAGGACATTTAACAGCATTTCTGTCCTCTACTCCAGTAGATTTTATAGCAAGGCCCCCACCAAATGTAAATGTGGCCTGGGGGTAAAACAACTGCTCATGAGACCCTCTGCCTACAAATAGCAAAATTAATGTTAAACATTTACTACTTTAATTTTATAATTATGATTATCAGTGTCTTCATCCAGAAAAAAAAAAAGTATGGATCTGTCTGTTGTGTGGTATCAGAGAAGGAATTCTACCTTTTAGAGAACAGACAAATTGAAGAATTCCAGTAGCAGAGATTTGCTGACTCCAGTTTTCCCTCATGTTGAATAAGGACCATGTTGTTCTGGGGTTGCCTACAGATGAGCAGGCAGACATCATCTGAGTGCCAAGTCTGTGGCTGTCACCAGCATCACATAGTTGGTCCCACTGGTAGCACTCCTGACAGAATCAATGAAGGGACCTTGCTGGGTAGTAGATCACATACGACTTTGTCCAAAGCAAACCAGTCTCGTTGGCAGACACAGCTGGGGATACTGTTCCCACAACCTTGAAAACCTACCTTTTTACAAAGATGCTTTTGGTTTTCTGGACTTAGTTTCATCTCTAAGATAGACAGGTATAAGCCCAGTTAGGCCCCTGAGAGGTCCAGAGCAGGTCCAGCATTGCCCAGGCATCTGCAGCCCTCTTCTATGGGCATCTAACCAGGATGAAAGTATATTCTATTCACCCAAGTCTTATGCCTCTGGTTTCCCTGACTTTCAAAATAACTTGCAGGGAAGCCTCTGTGTGCACCAGTGTCAGAATGACATGTAGTAGGGGTTAAAACCTCAAGATGCACTGGTTTTACATGTACTAGGTCCCTAAGTCTCCACAACAACCCACTGAAGCTAAAACTATCATTGAATTTTGTAGATAATGAAGTCATCTCAGTGAAGTTGTGAACTGAGAACAAACCAACTGGTAGACCTCGGACTTGAGTCCACATCCACTTAACTGTGGCTTTTGCTCCTTCTCATATTGCACCTATAGTGAAAAGATATGGGGAAGAAAAATAAATGAGGAAGTAACTTTCTAAGAGGTTGTGTTTTGTGGTGTGTCAATTAATATTGATTGTCAACCCGACAAGATCCAGAATCAATTAGGACCCACACTTCTGAGATTATTATCTAGATTAGATCGTTGAGTAGGAAGACAATTACTGTGGTCTGCACATTCCACGGGCTGTAGCCCCAGTCTGGATGAAAATGAGAAAGCTAGTTGAGCGTTAGCATTCATTACTGGGGATGCAATATAATCAGTTGTCTCAAGTTCCTGCCACCATGATTTCCCTACCATGATAGACCGATCATCCTTTGACCAAGACGGCCCAGTGCTAGAAGCCTAGGAATTCTTATCAGCAAACTCAATTATATTCTAATCTCCACTTGAAAAATCCAAAGGGATGAAACAAAAAAAGAGCCTGTTCATGCTTCTTTGCAAGGTCCCAACTATGACAATGATGCATTCTCAGATGCTGTGGGGAGCAATGAAGATGGAGCATCCCAGTAGCAGGAACATCTATCTAGATCTGAAAGTGTCGATAGAATCCATACAAATGCCTTGGCTTGAGTCTGGACCCAGCAATGGAAGATCAAAAGGTAAAGCAAGGTGTTTGGAGAACCAGAAAGAGGGGTGGTGTGGTCAGAGTGAAAGATCTTTCGTTAGGATGTAGCCCTTTCTAACCACATTCAGGATAACTCACAACCATCTCATAGTTCAGACCAAAACATGAGGCTATTGCGGTGAGAACAGCTCTCACCATTTTCACAGGATAGTTACACTGGGGTATCTCTTGCATAATTGCCTTCGGTTGGAGCTAACGTCTATTTGTGTGCTGCTGGCTCAGATTCCTAGGGCTCAGACCACAGGAGACCCAGGAGGATTTGATTAGTCATTTGTATTACTATTGGACCAACGTAGTTTCTGGCTGCACAGCCTCCTGGTTTTGGAGATGCTCGACGTGTGCTCATTTCCCTGAAGAATTCATCTGCATTTAAGCTCAAATAAATGAGAAATGCTATGAAAAAATGTGCAGCCCTTGACCTTTGAGCTCTTCCAGTTGGCCGATGGCCTTGGGTGAATTCCTCCACCATGAATCAAACTCAGGAGCACAGTTGCATTGTTTTCGGGATTTTAGTCTTAATGTCCTTTCCCTCATAGCTATTCTGCATCTCTTTCTCATTCCTTCAAGACTCGTCACAGACCAAGTGGCAGGGCCACTTGCAGGTTGCTCTGACTACCACATCCTGTCTACAACTGTTTTCTGAACAATTGAAATGCTATCTGTAATATTCACCCAGAATATTTTAATATGTCTTATTATCCCTCCCAAGATTATAATTCTATACTTGTACCACTCTTTCGAGCATCATCTATCTTGGGCCAGTACTCGTTAGCTTGTCTCTACTTCTGCCTTGGGGTAGCATATCTACTCCTGTGAAATCACTCTCTTTTCTCTTCCTCTCCATCTCCACCTCTCTTGGAGGCTTATTACTTGCTTCTTAACAATGTCCACATTACCGTGGACATTGTGAGCTGGGGGGCCATCAAACCTAGATGTTTTCTACTCTACTAAGCCATGAATTTGCGCTTTCACACCATTTGGAAGCATATAGGAGATAGGGTTCAAGTCAATCCTAAAAGCACAAGCAAATTACCCATGATCCCACACTCCTCGTGCTCTACTTTCAGCCTCTAGCCTGTACTCATGGTATAGGCGGACATTTCTGGGATCAATTGACATCCTTGTTACCTTACTGGGTGACTTCACAAGCCCTGCTTTTTCTGCCTTATCTTTTAAATTGCTTTCAACCTCTACAATCTGCTGCTGTGAACTTCGAAAAAAATCTTCCTGACTTTATTATTGTTCTCAGAAAGTCATGAGCTACTCCAGTGGCAGAGGTCTCCGGCTCACTCTCTAGGGCCTTACTCAAACTCTGTCACCTTCTTTAGTCTCTCCCCAGAGAACCTTGCTGGTCAGTTCTCAAACATTTCTCCCCTCAAAGCCCTTGACAACAGAAGAAAATAGACAGGTGTCTCTGGAGATCTATCCAAATGAGCTTTCTACAAGTGTCCTATAGGACAATGTTTTACCTAAGAATTATGCCAATCTCACCTCAGCTTTGTAAGATTTTTGGTTATTTTGATATTTCTTAACAGTTACTTACATCTCCCAAGTAAATTCTACAATCTATGAGACCGTACTGTCTTTCACCTCTAGTTCTTTCCATAAGGCAGGGCCCTGGCACAATTTGTCTCTAGGAAAATGCTCTCTGGGTAAGTGTTTTGGGTTTTGTACTTCTGCTCTATCTCTCTGGGAAAGTCTTGTAGCTGAGAAGTTTGAGGTCTACTGAAGGAAGGGTCTCCACCTGTGGTAATGATATCCACAGGGCCGTAAAGGTAAAGGGCTAGTAGATTCTTGGTGTCTACAAAAGAGCATATTCCTTATGTCGAAGTTGAGATGGGATCAGACAGATAGCTCAGCATCTAACGTGCTTGATACACAAAACTGTAGACCTAAGTTCCATCCCTAGAACCTATGTAAAGGTGGAAGGAGAGAACAAAGCCCATAAAGTTGTCCCTTGACCTCTTCACGCATACCATGGCACACTTGTGCTCATACACACATCATGGACAGACATACCCAAAAAAAGAAATTCAAGTAAATCATGTCTGCACACAATAATAATAACAACCATAAATAGTAAATATATTACCAGTAGTTCCAACATGAAACTTATTTTTTTTCCGTATTACTCAAGTCTCTTCATATACCAACCATCCAGAGCTGAAAGCACAGGCAACTGGGGAGGATACAGTAAGTGGCCTCAGTAGAAAGGGCATGAAGAAAGGTACTTCCTGGGATCCAGCAACAAGAAATTCCAGGGACAGACCGGGAGTTACCTAGAGGGAGATCAGCTGCGTGGATGAAGGAGTCTTCATTGAGTCTGGGGTTTTCTGACTAGAGAAAGGAGCAAGCAAGGATTTCCAGGCTTAGGTTTAATTGGATGACAGTTACCAAACATGCCATAAAGAACAAAACCTGTTTGAGGCCAGCCTGGTCTACAGAGGGAGTTGCAGGCAGCCATGGCTATTACATGGAGAAACCCTGTCTCAAAAAATCCCCCACAACACACACACAAAAGAGCAAATGCTAGGGGCTGGAGAGATGACTCAGTAGTTAAGAATACGTGCTGCTCTCGTGTACATATTCTTGGTTCCCAGCTTCTGTATCAGGCAGCTCACAACCACCTAGAACTCCATCTCCACAGCACTGACATTCTCTTCTGCACTCCACGGGATCCTGCCCTTCATTCTTGCACATCGATCAGCCACACACACAAATATATCATTAAAAATAAAATTAAAAGCAATGAGAACTAAGGTTCATTATAGAAAAAATGAGCAAAGTCTACACATTTTGAAAGAGGGGCCAAGGCAGCAGAGGATACACAGAAGAGATAATAGGGGCAGAATATAAGAACACTGAACAAGGAACTCCTTATGGCTTTGTAACTAGGGTGACAGAGAATTTGCCAAGTGCTGACTTCAGAAGCATACAGTGTGAACCAAAATGTAAAATCTGAGCATACATGATCAACAGATATCAGAGCAATAGCAAATGGTCTTTGGGACCTTGGACTGAAGAAAGTTCTGTGTTATGGCTTTATTGCTGGGTGTCCTTTGATAGGCTCATGTGCTGGGTATCAGAGTGCTGATATTGGGAGTGTTTAAGTAGAACGTGGAAGTTGGAGAGATGACTCCCTGATACTCCCACATACTCCTCTTACCCAGGATCAGAGTTCGGTTCCTAGCACTCACTTTAAGCAGTTCACAACCGCCTATAACTCCAGCTCTAGAGGATCTGACAGCTCTGGCTTCTGGAAGTGCTTGCACTCACATGCACACGTACACATAATTTTGAATAACAAAGATCAATGCATGTGAAGAGCGGTGAGACCTGATGCAGGTTCTTGGCCAATGGAGGTGCTTTCCTTGGAAGGGAATCTCAGTCTCCTTGAGCGGGTTCTACGGGAGGGCATTGTTACCAAGCAAGAGTTGATCTCCATGCCTCTTTTGTTCTCTTGTTTCATATATAAAACTGAAGCCATCTCTCACAAGGACTCCCAACCACTGCCTTTAGCCATGATGTCATCTTCACAGAAAGGGCTCAGTGTCAGTTCTGTGTCCTTGACCCTCCAGAACTGCGAGCTAAATAAGATGCTCTTTTTCACAGGTATTCATTGTAGTTATAAAAAAGGTAACAAACATACACACCCCTTGAGAGTGGGTTACAGAAAAATTCAAATGCTGAATCACATTGCCTAAATTTTGTTGGAGTCGGCAAGCCTGGATGATGGGAAGTGGTGCGTGACAGGGGGCAAGAAAGACAGCACAGACCTATGGTGGGGGCTTAGGAGAAAAAAACAAACAAACAAAACCGTGGACCACATGCTAGATTCTGCTGCAAGATAATACACACAGCAAAGAAATGAATCAAAATATATAACTTAACAGAGATCTTGAAGACACTGTGTAACCCCTTCAGTGAGCAGTTCCGGATGCGAGTCTAGAGGACAGATACCCATTTGTCGTTAATAATTAGAACCTAGGGCTCTTTCCAGGGGATTGGATTTGAGATTTTTGCAAGGGTAACCAAAAAAAAAATAAGTAGTTTTATCCAAATATGGACATTCTAGTTTACAGAGTGAAGTGAAACTTAGCAGAAATCAGAACATTGCTGTGCCTTAGCAGTGGACTGGATAATAAAACCCAAAGCCAATTTTCTGACCTAAATTCAGAGTCCGAGGACTCCATCAGGGGCCACCCTTGGCTCGGCTCCTGAACTTCTGTTGATTGGCCTCCTGTGTGTTTGGTACCTCAACTTGCAAACCTATGAACTCATAAGTTGCATAAAACATTGCAAAGCCAGGCAGATAACTGCAAAATATTTTCTTTCCTGACTTTACCTGGAAATGAAATCTGATTCCAAGAAAGAGCTGAACAGCAAGGCAGGGACAGGCAAGATCATTGCGAAGATAAATTCATAAATTCATTCCAGTTTCCAGGCACTGGCCGATGCCCCCGAAAGGAACCTCTCAACAGAGAAAGAAGAATCCGTTTTGAAAACTGGAGCTTCCCAAGGGAGCAAAGTCTCCCCTTTATTTCTGCTGGCCGCGTTCTCACCCATACTGTGCTGTAACTGAGGGAGAAACCCTCAGAAGTGCAGAGGGATGGAGAGCAGAGAAGGAGTCTGCAGTTATTGGGGGGAGAGGGGGAGCATCTCAGGGAGAACTCCTCAGGGGCAACATTTAAATTTGGTTTTGAAAAGATCAGAAGTTACTGCTCCAGACAAAAGGCAGGAGAGAGGTTATTCCCAGCAGAGGAAATCATTTGCTCAGAGACATAAAAGGGAAATTAGGTGAACAGCAAATAGTTTGGTGAGGAAAGAAAATGAAGAGAAGACAGCTATGGGAAGAAAAGTCTATCGGGCATCCCCAGGGCAGATAGATGTGTAAGAACACAGTGTAGCCGGACAATGTCAAACTGTTCTGCGGGGTGATGCTGAACAGGAAGGAATACAGAAGGTCACGGGGGCTCAGGGGAAAGGTGAGTAGGTCATGGAGCACTGAAAACACCTGCCTTAAAATAGACTAGTTAAGATAGATGCCAGGTAAGAAATGATATAAAACTGGGGTCTTATGGGTAATATCACCTGACAGCTCTACCAAGACTTTTCCCCATTTGTGCCAATGTGACCCTGCTGCGAACAGTTTGCCTCTACATGATTAGTGAGCGCTACCTGTAGTAGTGGGTAGCAGACCCTGGATAGTACTATTAACCATGGATTTGTCTGCTTGGGGTACTGGACAGTCCAAATGCAAGGATGGGATCAGCACCCTGCATAGAGTCAGAAACACGGAGGTACTTGCCAACTAAATGCAGGCTGGCATGCCCGCATAAATCAACGCGTGCATATAACACAGCTGTATGCCCCTTGCACCCGCTTCTACCAGCACCTGGGTGAGACAAAGATCCCTCTTCATTACTTCATTGATAACACGGTACTAATTGCTTCTAAGTGCCACCGAGACAGCGCTCAAACAGAAAGTATAAACGCAAATGTTACCAGCATCCTAGATGTCTGAGAGTGGCCCGCCAACCACACACTTCACCCTCAGTCCTCCTCGGGTCTCCGCGCACAGACCCATGAAGCAAAGCCAGGACAGATTCCTGGCTCTGAAGACGGCTGATTAAAATCAACACAGCTGGTCTTTGAGACCTGCGTGTAAGACAGAAGGCCGTTCCAGATGAAGCTGTGGTCCATGGACACATTTTCCCTTTCATATCTAATCCCTGTCTTAATTGGCTCTCATAGCAACACCAAGAAGTAGGCCTTATCATCCACACTCTGCAGACAGGGAGCCGAGCTAGACTAGGGAGGTCCACGGTGCTCATCTGTGGTTATTCTAGAGCCACCGCCAGGTCGAAGACTAGGCCGCTCATGCCATTTTCTAGGGTGAGGCTAAGCCATCAGTCCCATGGTCACATGCCTGCCAAACAGTAAAGCTACCCCTGGAACTCAGTCCCAGAACCTTTTCCAAAGCTACCAGTGAAACAGGCAAGACTTTGCTGGAAACTCCGTCCTGGAAGCCTGAGTCAGCCATAAACTTATCAGAGCTCAGGGTAACGAAGAGGTGGGAGTGGGCAGGGGAAGGCATCTCATGGACTTTTCAGTTCCTATGCAGCTAGCTTTTGATCTTAAACCAAAACGGTTTCTTTGTAGGCTCAGTGGCACCTTAACTCTTTAGCTCCTGTTCAGAGCACAGCCGCGTTCGGCAATGCAGTATCCAGGCACAGCACAGGGGCCTTGCCTCTGCCTCCTATTTAACTGTGGCAGAGCAAAGGGAAGGTTTGGCAGCTTTATGGACTGCTTCTCAGACTGTCGACACGGTTGCCTGACAGATGGCCTGCCATGCTGTATTTCTGGGGCCATGTCCTCCAGTCTCCAAAGGGGCCATGTGTTTTTGCTTCTTCATTGAGAGTAGATTTGTGTTAGCCCATGAATCACAGAAAGCCATGCTAGAGCGAGCTCTGAAGATCGTCTGGCCCACCACCACCACCATCACCACTCCCAGAACACTTCTCTGAGGGGAGAATGGAAGCTTATTTGATAATTAAGTATTAATAGTCATAAAATAAAGCAGAAGAAAATATTTCGGTACAGGACGTTGTTATAAAAATAAACGTTTGGTTTGCACCAACTTTACACCAACACTTCACATATTTTGTCCTGCTTAACCCTACAGACCACCTGTGTTGTGCAAATCGGAGAGAGTTGCACTCACTTGACAAACCTCCTAGGACAGGACTACACGCAGATTGGGTGGCCATGCATGGTAGCCCTCATTTTTAGCGGGTGGTGAGAAAGGGTCTCATTTAGCCTTAGCTCACTTGTAGCCAGTAGCTAACTGTGATATTGATATTCCTGCTTCCACCTCCCAAGTTCTGGTGTTACAGGCAGGTGCCAATGTACCCGGCTCCCGGAAATCTGAAGACTGATGGCAAATTCATGAGGAAGACATGCTTCTTGTAGGTCAGGGCCTTCTTTCTTTCTTTCTTTCTTTCTTTCTTTCTTTCTTTCTTTCTTTCTTTCTTTCTTCCTTCCTTCCTTTCATCCATTCATTCTTTCTTTCTTTTTTTGAGATAGAGTCTCACTGTATATACCTAATATACCTGGCTGACATCAAACTCATAGGGATCCCCCTGCCTCTGCCATCTAAGTGCTGGTGTTACCTCAAAAGCTGTGCTATCGCCATGTGTCTCAGGCAGTTTTGTTACTTAACAAATTGCCGCACAACTTAAGAAAGGGCTTTTTAAAAAATGACTGTTTATTATCATGAAGAAGTCAGCAGGCTTCTGCTGAAGTAGATTAAACACGCCAGCTCATGGGTCACTTAAGGGCTGGTTTATGATGGCTTTGACCAAGCTGGTAAATGTCTAAAAACTCTGTCCACGTTGTCTCTCTTCATTCAAAAGGTTAATTTGAGCTGTTTAAGAAAGGGTAAGAGGAGTTGAAACCTCTCAAGGTCTGGGCTCAGGACTCATTAAATTACTTCTCTTCTTTTACAAAACAAAGTCTCAAGACCAATCTAGATGAGAACAGGAGAGAAATTGAGTCCAGGAGAAGAAAGTGAGAAAATTCTGTGGCCAATTTGGCAATGTATCACATTAAAATACAGAATGGTGAGCTAACTCTTCCAGAGGGCGTGACTCTTGGTTCCATGAGAACGTGGCATGACATTTACTCACCCTGGGATGTACTAGCCGAACCAACAGCTACCATGGAATAGATGGGAAAACTGGAACACAGAGCAGAAGATGGGATTGTTATCCTCCACTGGACAGCACATTAGAGACTTCTTTGCTGTTCCAGAAAGGTCTAGCAGAGACTGGAGACAGAGCTTGTGAATGTTCCACTTGGCTCTGGGAAGAGAAGAGAATGTAAACTCTTCCCTTCGTGCGTCAAGGTTGGAATGTGGGGACCACTGAGGATAAAGTCTATTTCTAATGAGCAATCTTCCAATCCAGATGAGAAAATAGAAGCCCGGAGAGACTAGCATCCATGTCCAAGAACACATAGTGGAAATGCTAAGGCATATGGTCCAAATTGTGATAACAAGGCCAGCTAAGATCAGCCCTGCTTGGCTTCCCATCCTAACAGTTTCTAGCATTTTCCATGAGAGCCAGACAAGGCTTCCAAATGTTCTGAGTAGTTACTTTGAGCCAAGCATCCTTCTAACGCTTCCAGTGTATCAGCAAGTAAGATTACCATGCCAAATGGCAAGCATTCTTGCCTTCAAGGTCAATGGAGAACACAAATCTCAGAAGGGTGAACAGACATGCTCAATATTACACCGTAAATGGGGTGGGGTGGGACAAGGGACTCATTTTGAATCTAGGTTCTCATCACATCAAACTGTCCTTTCCATTTTTCTCATCACTGGCTGCCCTTGTCTCTCACTGCATGTGTCAGTCCGCTGGGCATTTCCACCCCAAAGACTTCTTTATTCCTCCATTCTTGCATTCCCTGGACCTGGAATGAACCAACCACAATTTGTTTTTTGATAATAAAAATGCCTCTCTTCCCACCTGCATGTCTATGACATACATGATCTTCCCTGTCTTTGGAAGATCAGCTCACATGCCACCTAGTTCACAGTCCTGAGGTAAGAGCCTTGCCCCCTCCTCCAGTGAGCGGCACCTCCCTGTCTCTCTTCTGTTGGTAAGCACCTCAATATTTCATGCTGTCTCCCCTCTAACCCTATATACTAGACACTGAGTTGTTTATGCCTATGTCTAGAAAGTTTGTGGTGGTCATAAGACTCCAATGTCCAGAGCTCCGCTTTGTCCGCTTTGTCACTGACCTTGAATGAGGAGAGATAAGTAAAAAGTGAAATGGGAGAAAAACCCCACACACTTTCTATGCCCAGGTGCCCCTTTATTGATCTGCGAGCCAATTTGGGAGGAGTGCCCGGAGGAAGGTCTTTATGTGTCTCAGATCCCAGAAACTTCTCTCTAAAGCACCACCGTGTTCTTCAGCCCTCCTCCTCTACTTCGCTCTGATGTCTAACAGGCATTGAAAGTGCTTTGGTGAAATCAGTAGTTTGTCAAGCTTGGTTACGGCTATTCTTGGAAAAGAGCAGGGGTTTTGGGGGGGAGTGTGCAGAGACTGGTGTGGTAATAATTTAAGTTTTATCCAAATAAGATGTTTCATGAAATGTGAAGGACTGCTTGAAGTGACACATTTCTGGCAGCTGGTTGTCCCTGGAAGAGATAAAAGGCAGATGAGAGGAGAGCAGACTGTAGGAGCTCTCACCACCTCGGAACCAAGCCAGTCCCCACAGAAAAGGGGGTGGGCATCGGGACTCACCAAGGTAAAAGAGTAAAGATGACTGTTCTCTCCCCACCTCTGCGTGTGTGTGAGAGAGACACAGAGACAGAGAGACACAGATGTCAGGTATCTAATCATTTCTAGTACGCGCCTGTTGCCTTCCCCTCTCTTAAGCATCGGGCCTCATCCATCTGTTCTTTCCTCTCACACGTCTGTGGAATAACCAAACCCACTGATGAGGGAGGAGTACTTGAAGTTTAAACTCACTGTGTAATTTAATTTTTCATTGTCTTTTTAAAAGAGACTTTTTGCGTGACGCATGTTTTCTTTTCAAGGGTCTTAGCTGCTACTTTCAAAATATAAAGGTCAACTCTTTGAAGACAGCTCCCACCATCACCGCTAGGTCGTGTCGTCCAAAAGAAGTGATTCAAGACCCTGGAAATAAAAGGAGAAAGATAAAAAGCCTTAAGTAGAAGAAACATTTCTGGCCCCAGATTCTAGTCTGGACTTGCCAGTGACCCGCTGGATCACTGAGTAAAGTCAGTTCAACTGACTTCAATTTTCCAACCAAAGAGGTCATTTCCTCCCTCTGCTTGCATAAGATTTTAACACTATGTTATAACTAAAGTTTTGTCTGTATACACAGAGATTCTCCTTGACTATCTTGTGTGGAGTGGTCTCTCTTTCATTATTTATTTTGTCCCTTACTTATTAGCCCTCTGACTGAAACTCCCCATCCCCATCGATATATATATATATATATATATATATATATATATATATATATATATATATATATCTCCTACAGAGCACTTCCTGTTGCCCGTTACCTGTCTTGCAGCAACAGGCATCTTGGTATTGGGGAGACACATCTGTCAGTTATTCTTCCACAGATGACTTGTCTGGCACGAAGACTCAGGCAGTTACCCTTGTTCTTGCAATTGTTTAGGAGCACTTGGGTTCTGCTTCATGAGTCCAAGCATGTTCCTCCCCAAAGCTGAGCTCACAGTCTCAAATCCAGACCCACGATAAAACAACCATGACCCCTGTTTTGCAGTGAGGCTTTCAGAGCTGCTCAGCTATTAATAAACTTGTTACTTTATGTTCTGTTTTGCTGTAGATTTGTGTGGCTCCCCAGAGGCAGGAAGATTAATTCTGGGAATTCAACCTCCAACACCTAAGAGTGTTTTGCCTCCCAGTATGTGGTTTCAGGCCACCTGTCTCCTAAAAAAAGGCAGAATCACTGAATGTCAGATAAGAGAAATGAAGTGCAAGGATCACCCCAGAATTTGGAAAACTATGTGCTAAGAATTTGGTGGAATAACCCCTCCATAAACTTGATAGGCAGATCCTGGAGACCAAATGACTAGCTCCAAGAGCCTGTGTTTATTAGCTTGCTCTCAAGTACGAATCCACTTCACATGGGCCGTTACATAAAGACCTACTAGCCTTGGAATTAGACCTAAGTTCGGATCATGGAAAACCATCCCCCGACTGCACAACTTAGGCACTGACCCTCCCTAAATACTAGTTTCTTAAACTGTACCTATTTTCAGGATTGTTAATCACTTATGAAATTTGAGATCCACAGATATGTAACTTGCAAAGATATGATGAATAAAAAAAAAGGCAAAAAGGAAAGAAAATTCTCAACTCTGAAGGGGATGAAGGAAAGTTGTGAGCGATGCATGCACAGCAAAAGTCCAAATAAAACCTCAAACTTTCATCTTGATTCTAAAGTGAAGACATGCATGCATGTACATACGCATATGTGGTGTGTGCACACACATGCACACACGTGTGCACACACACAAAACAAACATACACACAGAGATTTGGTCATGAGTACCCATTAGTCCCATGGCTACAAAACACAACACAACCTATTGCACTTGACCAACTTCCTCTTGTCCAGCTGATATCCCCAGATCTTCAAGGCAGTCCTGTGGTTCTATAATTTGAGGATACCGAGTACACCATGGGCTCCGCGAGGGTCTTAGATACAGAAGCGAACCAAATCTTGTCTCAGAGAGACATGAAGAACTATATGAATGGAGCTCATTAGCTGGAGAGACAATTCATACAGAAAAAGGAAAGCATTCATACAGAAAACTGTCCCTAAACAGGGTGTCCATAACAGAAGACCGGAGCCGTCTTTATCCAGCCCAGGCCCTACCATAGATGACCGCAGGCTCAGAGGAAGCAGCCGGCTGCTGGCCCGTGTCTTCACTTTCTGACTACAACCCCCGCAACACACACCATGCACACCTCCTGGTCTTTCCCTTTTCACTGTAGGGCCCTTGTGGGCAATTTTGTGGCAAACAGGCAAAGTTTGTGATCTTGGGAAAATTTCTTCTATGTAGGCTGCTTTTCCTAACACATCTGAAAGGTTCTAAAGTCTTGTCCTGTCCCTCCAGGAGGGATTTAAAGTCACCTGGGTTCAAAGATTAGAGGACTCTTTGGTGCCCATAGAACCCAAGAGCAATCTGTAAAGCAAAGGACACAGTCAACAAGACAAAATGGCAGCTGACAGAATGGGAGAAGATCCTCACCAACCCCACATCAGACAGAGAGTTCATCTCCACAATATACAAAGAACTCAAGAAATTGGTCATCAAAAGAACAAATAATCCACTTTAAAAAAAAAAAGTACATACCTAATCAGAGAACTCTCAAGTGAGGAACCTAAAATAGCTGAAAAACACTCAAGGAAATGTTCAATATCCTTAGTCATCAGAGAAATACAAATCAAATCAACTCTGAGATTCCATCTTACACCTGTAAGAATGGCCAAAATCAAAAACACTGTTGACAGCTTATGATGGAGAGGATGTGAGGAAAAGGGAACACTTCTGCATTGCTGGTGGGAATGCAAGCTGGTACAACCCCTTTGGATGTCAGTGTGACGATTTCTCAGAAAATTAGGAAACCTCCTTCCTCAAGACCCAGTAATACCACTTTCGGGTATATATTCAAAGGATGCTCAATCATACCAGAAGGACATGTGCTCAACTATGTTCATAGCAGCATTGTTTGTCATAGCCAGAACCTGGAAACAACCTAAATGCCCCTCAAATGGATAAGGAAAATGTTGTACATTTACACAATGGAGTACTACACAGCAGAAAAAAAACAATGACAACTTGAAATTTGCAGGCAAATGAATAGATCTAGAAAACATTATATTAAGTGAGGTAACTCAGACACAGAAAGATAATTATCATATGTACTCACTCATATGTGGTTTTTAAACATAAAGCAAAGAAAGTCAGCCTACAAACCACAATCCCAGAGAACTTAGACAATAATGTGAACACTAAGAGACACTTACATAAATCTAATCTACATGGGAAGTAGAAAGTAGAAAAAGACAAGATCTCCTGGGTAAATTGGGAGCATGGGGACCCTGGGAGAAGGTTGAAGGGGAGGGGAGAGGAAAGGATGGGAGCAGAGAAAAATGTAGAGCTCAATAAAATCAATTTTAAAAAGAACCCAAGAACAATAGCATCGTGGGGTACATACCTCTGTCTCTGTGTAAACTGGGGTAAAAGGATGCTGTGGGAGGGGGTCACACATTGCTCTACATTAGATCAGGCATCAGTTGCCGCCCGAAGCTCCTCTTAAAGCTGACTGCCTGCACCTGAGACACTGTAGAGGGGTAGCGAGTCCCGAGAGAACACAGAGAAAGAAGCAGGGAGCACTCCAGAACTGGGGTATGGGCATGTGCAACCCCAGAAAAAAGAGCTACCACTAACAAATACGAGCTGTTCAAGCAAGGGAGAAACTACTGTATTCTGATGCTACAATCCTGAAGGTGACTGAGAGTAAAAGATTGTCCACTGGAGCCCTCTCAGCAGCTGGAGGAATAATTTCTTTGATGTAGATAAGTGGTCTGAGCCATGTTTCCAATGTCCCCTGCATTGTCCTTAAACTTACATAAGTGTAGCGTTTTATTTCCTCATGCAGTTTGGAAAAGACATTTGCTGAAGTCCCCTCCCGATCCCCTGAATTACAAGGGACATGTGGGGAAATATTTCTACCTTAAAAATGTGGCTACTGACGAGGCCTTCCCAGTGTGCATGTCAAAGAAATTGCACAGAAACTGAAGGAGACCCACAGTGGCTTCCCAATGAGCTCCTGGGTCCTGCACTTTAGGTCATCCCTACTGACCAGATCTGTATTTTGCCTCTTTGATTCGTTATCTCATTGCCCTGCATGTAACACAGTCAATGCTTCTGTCCCCTGAGAAACACTCAGGACTCCTCTTATTGGTCTGGTTCCTTATCCTCGTTGGGATCCTCTTTTTCCATCTCCTTTCCTCCACCCTACAACCTTAGATGATTACACATTCCAGCACAGCACTGTGCCCAGCTCTAGGACACCTTCCCAAGTCTTCTGCATGGTAAACTTCTACAGTCTTTGAATCCTAGACCAAAGTCCGCATCCTCCAGGCTTCCTCTGAGTCTTCTATATACCTCAATTAGAGCCCTTAGACAGATGAACTCACAACCAGGTTAACTGTGTAGATACTTCATAGAAACCAGATGTAGCAACTAGAAACTGATTTATCTTCAAAGACATTTGTCCTTAGTTGAAATCTCTTGTCCCTGACTTGACGCTTTTGAACAAAGTTTCTTAAAGAGTCTGGGGCTGTTTCCTGACTTAGTAGACTGTAATGCTGTCTGCTTCAAAAGATTATGGTGACGATAACATGAGAAGATGATGACAAATGCACAATACCTGACCGAGTGTCCCCAGCACGGGTACCAATGCTCTATGTGGCAGTAGCTACTGGGAGGGGGTCCTTAGCCCTGCATTCTCTTCGTTGAGAAGCTCCCTCATTGGAGTGTAAGTTCCCTGAGGGTAGGGTCCATGACTCCTTGTTCATAATCACATACTAATACATGGCTCAGAGCCTGAATAAATATTTTTAAAGAAACCGAAATAAGCATCATGACAATGTTGAACTAAATGGACCTGAGCTGGACCCTTCATGGCTCCCCAGTGCAGAGGACGTATCTCATTTATTTTTGAAAGGGGAAAATTAGAAATTCCCTTCCACAGTGATCAGAGCTGTGGTCTTGGCAGCCGAGGAGAGAAGAGGTGGCTGCCACGATGAGTCACACCTACCTCTTCCTCCTCCTCGCAGGCAGCTGCCCCCACAGGGTTGCTGCCATGCTGGACAGTTCAGACTAAACACATATACATCACTGTCTCCACACACACACTGCCTCACATCCGCACGGGTTCTGCAGAGGGCTCCTGGGGACAGTCAAAGGGGCTGAGACCACCTTGAAGTCATTAATGTTCATACCCGTCATCTTACTGTCACTTCCTGGATCAGACTCAGGGCGAGTCCATGGAGCAATGGCTGTGTGACAAACCTATTCTTCACGTGCGGGGCCCTGTATAGCTCACCAGATTCTGCTTCTAAGAAGAGGGCAAGATGTGTGCTTGACACAAATTCCACTGAGGAGAGTCACCTCTTGGCTCTTAATTGTTCTTCATGAGAACATTCACGATATAATGACAAGCACTTGGAGGAACTCCTGCGCAGACAGCAATTTACTTGGATGGAACAAAAAAACAACCTCATTTGTTCTGGAAAGATGACAGAGAATATCAAGAGTTACGTTCATCTCGTGACTTGATGGTGAGTAAATATTTATTAGAAGTCCATCATCTAGTACCCAGGATACTAGATACAAAGAAATGAGACATCAGCCCAGGCTGCTTAAACCTAGAGATAATCGGACAGTCAGTACAATAGGCACCAGGGTCAACACGTGCAGACCAGGTCCTCAGTGCAGACTTGGGAAGATTCCAGAGAAAATGGCGACGAAGGGACGGATTGCTTTGGATACTCCATAGAAAACTGGCAGAGGAGAGGAAGGGTCAGAGCAAGAACCCAGAGAGAAAACACAGAGGTAAGAAAGTGCACTGACCACACAGCAAGGCAAGGACAGGAAGTGGTCACCAGAAGGTAATAAACAGTGTGAGACTGCACATTGAACACCTAGACTATTATTAAATTTTTTATTTATTTACATACCAACAACAGTTTCCCTTCCCTCCTCTCCTTCCATTCCCTTCCCATCCACTTCTCAGAAGGAATTAGGCCTCCCGTGGGGAGTCAACAAAGCATGGCATACAGAGGACCAAGTTCTTCCCCCTGTAGCAAGGCTGAGCAAGGCATCCCACCACAGGGAATAGGTTACAGAGAGCCAGCTCATGCACCAGGGACAGTTCCAAGTCCCAACACTAAGTGCCCCATAAACAGACCAAGTTACCCAACTGTCACCCATAGGCAGAGGGCCTAGGTTGGTCCCATGAGGGCTCCCTAGGTGTCTGTCTAGAGTCCTCGAGCTCCCATGAGCTCAGGTCAGCTGTTTCTGTGGGTTTCCCCATCATGATCTTGACCCCCCACTTGCTCGTATAATCCTTCCTCCCTCTCTTCAGTTGGACTCCTGGAACTCGGTCCAGTGCTTGGCTGTGGATCTCAACATCTGCTTCCCTCAGTTATTGGAGAAGGCTCTGTGATGACAATTAGGGTAGTCACCAATCTGATTACAGGGGAAGGTCAGTTCAGGCATTCTCTCCACTATTGCTAGGAGTCTTAGCTGGGGTCTTCCTTGCAGATTACCAGACGTTTTCCTGGCATCAGGCTTCTCTCTAACCCCATAATGCCCCCTTCTGTCAAGACATCTCTTTCATTGCTCTCCTTCTCTGCTCCTCCCCCAACTCGGCCATCCCATTTCCTCAAGTTCCCATCCCCGGTCCTCTCCCCTCTCCCTACTCCGCCCCAAGTTTACCCAGGAGAACTCATCTATTTCCCCTTCCCAAGGTGATCTTTGTGTCTCTCTTAGGGTATTCCTTATTACTTAGCCTCTCTGTAGCCTGATTATCCTTTGCTTTACATCTAATATCCACTTATGAGTGAGTACATACTGTGTTTGTGTTTCTGGGTCTGGGCTTTCTCACTCAGAATGATCTTTTTCTAGTTCTATCTATTTACCTGCAAATTTTATAATATCATTGTTTTTTACAGCTGACTAAATACTCTATTGTGTAAATGCACCACATTTTCTTTAACCATTCTTTGGTTGAGGAGCATCTAGGTTGTTTATATGTTCTTTCTATTATGAATAATGCCGTTATGAATATGGTTGAGCAAGTGTCCTTGTGGTATAATTGAGCACCCTTTGGGTATATGCCTCAAAGTAGTATTAGGGGTCTTGAAGTAAATTGATTCCCAGTTTTCTGAGAAACTGCCAAACTGATTTCCAAAGTGGCTGTACAAGTGTGCACCCCCACCAGTAGCAGAGGAATGTTCCCCTTACTCCACATTCTCTCCAACCTAAGCTGTCATCAGTGTTTTTTATCTTAGCCATTCTGACAGGGACCATTTTCTTAAAGCATTTAAGTTCCGACAGAGTCACTTCAAGATCCTCAGCCAAACCGAGTGTCTTCTGTGAGAGAACTGTATCTTCCATGTTCACTAGATGAAACTCACCTCTGAGTTCCAAGTTATGCATTAGCGTAACAAACCCTTTAAGGATTTCCCAAGTCTGACAAAGTATAAAAAATAGAAAAAAACAAGCCAGGTGAGTATGGTGGTGCACACCTTTAATCCCAGCACTTGGGAGGCAGGCAGATCTCTGTGAGTTCAAGGCAAGCCTGGTCTATGAAGCAAATTTCAGGACCAGGCTATGCAGGGAAACCCTACCTCAAATGAAAAAGTGAAAAGAAAAAAGAAAAGAAAAGAAAAAACAAATACACTAAGTAAAATTCAAGCGTGCTTAGATGGCTTATTTTGTGTGAGAACTTGGTTAGGGCAGGATATCCAGTTGCTTGGTCAAGCACTAGTATGGATGTTGCCATGAAGATGTCTTGTAGATGTGATTTTTTTAAAATTACACATTAATTAATTAATTAATTAAAATTAATATTATAAAATATTTTCTCAGGTAACTTTAGTAATGCAGATCCCCTCCACAGTGTGAGTGGGCCCGATTCCTTCAGTTAAAAGCCTTAGCACAGATCTCATGGTTTCCCAGAGAGAGAATTCCGCTATGACACTTTAACATAGGAACTTTGCCTGGGTTTCCAGCTAGCTGTTTTGCCTTTCAGATTTGAGATCCGTGTCTATTCTGCAATTCTCACTTGATTTTCCAGCCAGCCCAAAGACGTGACAGCCTCTGCCACGACATGAGCCAATTCTTTAAAATAAACCTTTCTGATAGATAGACAGACAGACAGACCAACAGATAGATAACAGATATGAGTAGATGATAGACAGCAGATAGAAGACAGCTAGATAAATGTATGAATAGAAGATGATGGGTAGATAGATAGACAGATAGATAGACAGACAGACAGACAGACAGACAGACAGATAGACAGACAGACAGATAGATAGATAGATAGCAGATATGGATAGATGATAGATAGCAGATAGAAGACAGCTAGATAAATGTATGAATAGAAGATGATGGGTAGATAGATAGACAGATAGATAGACAGATATATAGATAGATAGATAGATAGATAGATAGATAGATAGATAGATAGATAGCAGATATGGATAGATGATAGGTAGCAGATAGAAGACAGCTAGATAAATGTATGAATAGAAGATGATGGGTAGATAGATAGACAGACAGAGAGAGATCGATAGATAACAAGATATATAATATGTATGCATGTTTCCATATATGCACACACTCATATGTACATGCATGTGTCCACATGCTGGAGAGCCCTGACTTGATACAACTAGAATTCAGAGACTCTATTCCAACCACACTCTCTTTTGATTTAGCTATTTCCCCACAGTAGAATAAAATTAATCACCCTCACTTTTTTTTTTTCTTTTTTTTTTTTTTTTTTTTTTTTTGGTTTTTTCGAGAAAGGGTTTCTCTGTAGCTTTGGTGCCTGGCCTGGAACTAGCTCTTGTAGACCAGGCTGGCCTCGAACTCACAGAGATCCGCCTGCCTCTGCCTCCCGAGTGCTGGGATTAAAGGCGTGCGCCACCACTGTCCGGCAATCACCCTCACTTTGAAGGTGAACTGAGTGTGAGCACACTCAGCCCATGGCCCGCACACAGCCAATGTCTCACCATTGTTTCTTTTTCTCCTCCCTTGATTGACTGATAGGACCGTCACAAAGCCAGGGAAGAGGGGCTTTTCTGCTGACACAAGCAGCCGTCAATGAAATCTGATCTAGAATGGGTCGCACTAAACAAATGAAGTAGGATTTACTGCTGGAGCGTTGTTGCCAGCATGACGGATGGCTGCTGTGAAGGCGATCACTCAGGAGTTCACCTTAGAGAGAATGTCCAGGCTCGATTTTATGTGTGTAGAAAGTAAATGCTGTGACAAGGGTGGCGACATTTCGACGGGGAGAGAACTCAGCTAAGGAATTAAACATGTCAGGAGCCTGAAAAGGAAAATAACACTGGCGGGGAGGGTGAAAGGGGGCACATTTGGAAAGCTTGACAAGCGGCACTATGGGAGAAAAGGTGGCATCTGGAACGGGATGTCAGTTCTCCAGTACTAGAACCACGGGCTGCTCTCAGTATCTCACAAGGTGGTAAGGGATACGCAGAAGGCCAGCTCTAACGCTGTTATCACAACTGGCTTAAATTATCATCCCTTGCTTAACTGACCACATCACAAACACGGGGAGAGACAAGTCGGGCAGGCGCTTTTGATGGACTCTTTACCAAGGTAATTTCTCATGTTTCTGCCAGCAAAAGTCCCGACATTAGAGCTATCGGAGACTCAAAGACAAAACGTGGCTGAGATGACGTCACACGGTGCACAGCAGAAACTCCAAGGCCTGTAAGCTCCCAACCACCGCGGCTTTTGTAAAGGACTAAAGGAAGTGTTTTGGCAGGGGTGGCACAGAGGTACACCACTGCTGACTGATCAGTTGAGGGCACAAAGTTGAAGTGTAGGGAAGCAAATGCAGCTCAGCATGCAAAGGGCCATGATTGGTTAGTTCTGTTTGTCAAGGGAGCCAGGGAGCTTGCAGGTGGACTAGAAATTGCCAGTTCTAATCGAGTCAAATACTTCTAACACCTTATTCCCCCTTTATATCACAGGTTAGTGAAATATGGCCCAAGGAACAAATCACTTGTCTATTCTCATAAATAAAGTTTTAATGAAACACAGCCCTTAGCATTTATTTGCATATTATTTGTGATTAATTTTTCTCTATAAAAATAAGACTGAGTAGTTGCAGCAAAGACTATGTTATCCACAAACCCTAAACTAAGCCCTTTCAAAAACAACTGTTCTAGAGAGACCAAACTGAATTGATTCCAGTCATGTAACAAGGCGTTCAAATTTATTGTAAATCTAATACTGTGTGTGCACATGCACACAGGCATGCGTGTGTGTGGTGTGTGCACATGTGTGTGTATGTGTGTATGTGTGGTGTGTGCACATGTGTGTACGTGTGGTGTGTGTGCATGTATGCATGTGCATGTGTGTGTATGCACGTGTGCACGCACTCTTGTTTCTATTCATTCGCCATAAAGCCGTTACCCCTCGTGGTCAAAACATGTCTGCCAGAAGTAATCTGAGCTATACCTCTCCTTGATCATACCCAGCAGGAAATAAAGAAAATATGTTCCTCCTTAAGTTTAATTAAGCCACTTGGGTCACAAACCTAATTCCAGACCAATGATATTGCTGGGAATGTGCCGTGCCAAAGTCATTCTGTCAAACTACTCCTAAACTGGAGATGGCAGTAGCTTCCTCTGAGCTCTATGGCCGCCAGTGCCCATTACAGTGGCTACTAAATCTCCAGAGGGGCAGTGGTCTTGTATTAGATGAGATCACAGAAGAGAAAGAGGAAATAATGGAGATAGAAAGTCCTAAACACAAATGACATGGAAAGGTCTAGAGAACAAAATCTACCTCAAACATCTGGGTTAAGCAGCTGGTCAATGGTTTTTACCAATAAGGTCCATGTGTGAGTGGCGTTGGGAACTCTATACTAGCCATGCCCAGTTCTATCAGACTATCTGAATCACAACAAATCCTTTTAAAAGCACTATGCCTGCAGGGCGGTGGTGGCATGCGCCTTTAATTCCAGCATTTGGGAGGCAGAGGCAGGTGGATCTCCATGAGTTCGGGGGGTCAGCTAGGATTGTTTCACAGAGAAACCCTGTTTTAAAAAACAAAAAGAGAGAGAAGAGGAGGAGGAGGAGGAGAGGAAGAGGAAGAGGAAGAGGAAGAAGAAGAAGAAGAAGAAGAAGAAGAAGAAGAAGAAGAAGAAGAAGAAGAAGAAGAAGAAGAAGAAGAAGAAAGCAAGCACGTACTATGCTTAGGCCCCTCCCCAGAGAAGCCCAAACCTATAAAAAGATACTCCCCTCCATGAATCTTGGGAAAATCCCCCAAGGAATTCCAATTCATAGCCTGGATTGAGAACCATTGCTCCCAAGTAAGACCAAAAGATCTCACCCACACCCTTGTGTTAGAAATAAAAACTGAGTCCTGCCCAGGGTCTCACTCACTCCACTGCCCTTCCTTTCCAATAAGTTATACTTCGGACCGGGCAGTGGTGGCACACTCCTTTAAACCCAGCACTCGGAAGGCAGAGGCAGGTAAATCTCTGTGAGTTCGAGGCCAGCCTGGTCTACAAGAGCTAGTTCCAGGACAGACACCAAAGCTACAGAGAAAGCTTGTCTTGAAAAAACCAAACAATCAAAAAAGTTATATTTTGGTATCCTTGGGTTCTAAGAAACTAGTTTATGTTACTGAAGTTCAATACTGTGCAAAGCCTAAGCAAATAAAACACAGAGGAGAGCAGAAATCACGGGGAATAAGGAGGATCAGGACCCTTTCCCCATGCGTGGTGCTATGAAGAGGAGAGACTGTGGAATCAGGGAAGTCAGGCTCCACTTCCTGGATCTGCCATTGCAGGGTCTTAGAGTACCACTTTCAGGGGTGTGTGTGTGTGTGTGTGTGTGTGTGTTTTAGATTCCCAGTAGAAGGAACAAGAGCAACTGTCTCATGCAGGTATGGAGGGGTTAATTGCGAGAATAGGGGAATTGGAAAACAAGAGGGGTCCTGGAAAGTGTTAGCACCTTTTCAGCAGTGGGAGTTGATAAAACTCAGAACCTGGCTGAGAAATCATTCTGCAACACACTGGAGCCCCTGCCAGAGGGACTCTGAGGACCAGCGACTTGTGAATTCACAGCATGATGAGTTAGTATAGTTTTGACTCTGGTTCTTATAATACATTGACATCTATCTGAGTAGATTGATTCCAGAAGAGAGCCCCATCTATATTTAGAGGGTTTTATAATTCTTTTGAAAGCCCAGAAATGGAACTTATCATCAGGTTCCATAGCTTCCAAGATCATTCCTGGTGCAAGCTGACCATCGTGTTCCCTCTCTCTAGGCTTGCGGCAGTGAGTCACTGTGTCCCTATAGTCCCTTTTGGAGCTGAGGGATGGACTCCTTTGGAACCTCTGTCCCACAGTCCTCTAGTCTGTGGTGACTGGTCATCATGAACAGAAGATGTGAGTCATGAGGAACTAGCACAAGTGTGCAAGTGTGAAGAACTCACTTACGTCTTCCATGCCAATCACCACAAGCTATCACACAGCCACGAGTGGCCTGGACTGATGACATCAAGAGAGGTTAGGCCTGTAGAGCCATAGACCTGACTCCAGATCCTCAGTCAGCAAGCTCACAGTGTATTTGTCTTCTGAGTGACCCAGAAATATCTTGCCTACAGTTTCCCCTCAAGAAGATAATTAAAACTTTATATATAAGAGAAATAATTAAGTTAAAACCGTAAGAATAAAGAAATGTTCTCCAAGCATGGTAAGACCGGGAGTACCTTTGTCCTCAAGTGACGACAGACAGACATTGATACTTCCTACATGACACATGTAGAGATTCTATACAGAGACATCACAATCAATTGCATTAACCTCCGAGCACTGGCCTATGTCTCAGTTCCTAGTCCATGTCTCATAGTCTTGAATCATAAATTTCTCAACAATAATGACACTCTATTGACTATCCACTCCATTCAGTCTCTGTGCAAAATATCCTATGAGTGTTCTCTCGATGATCACCGTCAGGCTCCTATGAACACGGGATCGCCTAGGGCACAAAAGAGAAAACTGGGGACTCAAGCTGCAGCTCCTCGATCAGATTTTACAAAAGAGTTGAGTGAGGACTAGAAGCTGTTCAGCCCCAAAGTACATCCTCCCCAACACACACACTCTAAATTCCCAGAACTTTAATCTTTCTGAGTTCAAAGTAGGAAAACGTGGGTTTGAACTTAACGTTTTCAGGTTTTTTATCCAACATAAATTCACAATCTGTCTTAACGTGTCCCACAGAGCAAAAAAATGGGGTCAAATGGCCATGAGCCTGAGTTGAGCTTCTTGGAATTTCAAGGTGTTGGACATCCATTCTGCCAAGAAACTGAGAAGAATCCAAAGGCAGAGATGCCAGGTTAGCTCTGTGCTGGCAGCTTGTTGACCACACATCTGCTGGGTATCCAATGCTATGAATTGAATTAATTCTCTGCTTTATAGGAAATGGAGACCTACAGCCTAGACTGATTTAACCAAGGTCACTTTGCAAGGAAGTGACAAGGTTTGGACTAGAACAACAATTTGTCTTTCCTATTAGGCTGAAATTCTTTGAGGTCAAGAGCATATTTTTGATTTATTTGTTTTCCTAGCACTTGTCCCAATGCCTGGAACAGACAGCGTGTTAATAATTGGAAGATCATGTTCCTCTTTGACACTAATAATAACCCTTCAAGTATGTGGTTGGCATCAGAATAAATGCTGTATTTTGCATTATTTTTTACTCTTCAAAATGAATCTAAGAAATACATTTTAGATAGCGTTTGTATTGCATTTGTGTGTGGTGTTATATGTGTGTGGTCTTTGCCTGTGGGTATCAGTGCATGTGGAAGCCAGAGGAGGATGTTGGATGTCTTCCCCATCACTCTGTGCTTTGTTGCCTTGAGAGAGCATCTCACTAAACAGGAGGCTAGCTGCTTTAGCTCAGCTGACTAGCCAGAATGCTTCCAGAATCTGTTTGTAACATCCTCCCCTGAAAGTGATACAGGCATAGGCAGCTTTACAGGGATGATGGGGATTCAAACTCAGACCTCCATACTTGCAGAACATTATTTTTTATTCACTAAGACATCGTCCTGCTCCTTATATGTACTTTGAAGATAGAGAAACCTGCTAGGAGAGATTAAGGTTAAGTTATTAGTACAGAGAGAATGTAAGTCTCGACTCCAACACTGTCTGATACCCAAGAATCCAGTGGCAAGGACTTCCCAGGATACATGTCCCAGGTATCATCACCAGTGCTTCCGTGAGTACCCATCTACCATGAAATACAGGAAACTGGGGTTTTCAGGTCAGAACTCTGTTTTCCAGTATTTTCCCAGGATCCTGTCTGGTGCTTCCAGAGTCAGAACGATGAATTATTTGAGCTCAGTGTTCCTGGTGAACTATGTTTGTGTCTGATGCCTGCTGAGAACCAGCTGGCTGCCGCCACGGCTCAGATGTCACCTGGAGCTTCCTTGTGAAATAGGTGGATAAATCACATGCGCAGTGAAGCCAGACTGGGCCTGTCTGGGTCTGTATCTGATAAGAGGCTCCCAGCAACAGCTGAGCTGTGTTCCATTTTCTGCCTTGCTGGCTGTGGGAAGGGTGATAAGAATCATCGGATTTCAAGAGGGAAAAGCTCATCTGATCTTTTGCTTTATAGGCAGGTCAGGGGACCTGCAGCCCTGGGCTAGCATACTGGGTTACAAGGCATGGAAAGCCACTGATTTAATGGAGGGTTCTGTATAGTAAGTACGGAAGAGGACTGTGGAAAACCTACAGGAAAGAAAATTAAGAGTATGAAAGATCTGGGAAGTCCTCCCTCTTGTGGTAGACACAGAGGTGCACCATACAGATCCCATTCCAAGAAATCTTTGGGCTCAGTTGAGGACAGCAGCAGACAAGACAGCCCCTGGCTGTCAGCTCATTCAGTTTCTGTCTCAGCTGTACAGATCTACCTCGCTCAAGATCATGGTGTAGACATGCGAGTTAGGGCACGGTGATCCCCACATTTCAACCCTATAAGGGACTCTGATGAACAAATTCTCTCCACAGCTTCCATTAAGTTGACTGAAGCCATCAGATCTTGTCACAATTGTATTTTTCCCTGTCCCTAATTCTGGCTTTGCACCCTTTGCGGTTGTCAACCTCTAGGACACATCTTGAACCCCAATTTCACACGTATCTCCTTTCGAGACTCCAACTGCAAAACTCCAACTCTCTCTTGCCAAATGGTACTTGCTATACTTATTGGCTGTCTTTTCCACTCAACAGACTCTAGTCTGCAGCCACCTTCGACTTTTTTTCTTGTAGCTAACCCACACTGGAAACCCAAGTGCCTGCATCAGCACCCGTGGTAGCCCTGTTTCCCTTACTGGCCGTGGGAATATCTCCAGTCCTCTAGTTTGTCTAGGAACCAGCCACTCCTTATTAAACTGCCTTTCTTGCTAGACTGTAGCTCTTTGAGATAACCAGCTTCATTTACCTAAAGTAGCACTGAGCTCACAGCAGGAGCATCACAGAATTTGTGTGACTGACTTCCTGTGCCGCTGTGTTCTCTTGAGCCAGCTACCTTTCCACTTTGACATTTATGACCTTGTCTTCAAAAGCAGGGATAAGGGTGTCCTCTTCTCGGTTTGCCAAGGAGCCTAAATAGGATACCTGTCTGTGCTAAAGACCAGCAGACTTCTTTTCTTTGGAGTTTTGGATACAGCAAAGGTCAAGGCCTATGGGAGAGACAATAAAGGTGTGAAGAGGTGAGTGGATAGAGACTCCTGTGAGCTAAAAGCTTCGGGACATCCTCCCAGGAGAAGCACAGTTAAAACTGGGCCCTAAAGGGTGTAGCTGAGCTGTGTGAGCATGTAGGTGGACTCCGAATTCACAGTGAGGCGACGATGATGGCATGTGGCACCCCACCTGCAAGAGACCCCGTGCTGATGAGTGACCCTTCCCTGAAGGTAGTTTAGGTTACACAGTCCCAGCACTAGGACTTGGCTCAAGCCGTACAACTGAAGCACTGCTTTTCTATGTGGCCTAAACAGGACAGGAACTAAGAAACTTAAAGCAGAAGCCAAGGACAAATACTGCTTGTAGCTTCCTCATAGGATCGTGCTTAGCTGGCTTCTTTCTTATACAGCTCAAGATCACCTGCCTAGGGAATGGTGCCACCCACAGTAGGCTGTGCCGTCCTATATCCATCACAATCAAGGTTCATAAACATGCCCACAGGCCAATCTGACTAGGAAATTTCCTTCTCATGTGATTATAGGCTATGTCAAATTAATAGTTAAAGCTAATTAGGACAGCATGCCATTCTGTTGCTACCATTTACAGGCAGAGAACATGAAGAACATTTGATCAATGAGAGAACGCTCCATTGTGCCTTAGTTGGTACTGCAACCGATAGGTTTTGAGTCTAAACATCCAGGCTCCAGGGAGTACACAGTTAGGTAAGGAGTGATCTAGAGCCCGAGAGAGCACCAACTCTTCTTTTAGATAGCATTCACGTGTTGCCATTATCAATGAGAAGCTTTTATGACTCACTAGAGCAGAAGATACCATTTTCTTGACCAGGCTCCTATAATCTTGCATTCCTTAGCTCTGTCAAGGTAGAACAGTTGTCTGTTTCATGCCTATTTGCATACTGAAGGACATTAAGAGGTCTTAAGAGAAGTGTAAATGTCTCCTCCATTGGTGGTCATTATACCCCTATACTGTCACTATCCAGTAGAGCATCCTAGAGGGAGGGGAGGGGAATGGGTCCTATCAGTGTTTTGCAATCCAATGTGCACTAGCAACCCGTAGGTTCATGAGCACGTGATTGTGGTTAGTGAAAAGGAGAAACCTTTAATTTTATATAATTTTCATTAATTTAAATGTAAATAGTCCTAAGTTGCCAGTGGATGTCCCAGGGAACAGTTTAACACCTATCATGAAAATTAATCAGCTCAGAGACTCTGTCGTATACTTTTTTATCTCCTTCTCTCCCTCCAAGTCCTCCCCTGTTCTTACTTTGACTGCTTACGGAGGTCTAGCCATTATAAAGCAGAACATGGAATGGGGGGACAGGATGGTTCAAAGGTGACCAAACCCTGTGTGGTGCCTTCTCTGGCATCTGTTCAGTGTAGAGCAATTAGACATACGTATAAATAACTAAGGTAAAGGGTTGAGATTTAATGTTCTAAGTACCATACATGAGTAGCAGACAAGGGGCAGGGGGACAATAAGGTTTTCCCTGTTTCCCTATAGGGCTGTTGGGAGAGCCTGAGATAACCTGATTTGATAATTAAAATGAGACATCCACTAAAGAATGTAGTGGGGAGCTGTGGCTGTGTTCCTGCCACCCCAGCTCCCAGTCGCATGGCTAGCTCATGCCCCAAAATAACGACACACAAACTGTATTCTTTTAAACACTGCTTGACCCATTAGCTCTAGCCCTTACTGGCTAATTCTCATATCCCGATCAACCCATCTCTAATAATCTGTGTAGCATCAGTCTTACCGGGAAAGATTCAGCATGTCCGACCTGGCAGCTTGCTTCATTGCGTCTGCTCTGGAGAGGAGTGGCATCGCATCTACCTCTGAGAGGAGCTGCCCTGCATCTGAGCTCACTTCCTCTTCCTCCCAGCATTCTATTCTGTCTACTCCACCCACCTAAGGGATGGCCTATCAAATGGGCCAAGGCAGTTTGTTTATTGACAAATAACCTTCCTCCATCAAAAGAACACCACTCAAAGCCAGGCAGTGGGATTAAAGTGCACACCTTTAATCCCAGCACTTGGGAGACACAGATAGGTGGATCTCTGCGAGTTTGAGGTCACCTAGTCTACAGAGGGAGTTCCAGGACAGGCACCAAAGCTACAGAGAAATACTGTCTCAAGAACAAAAACATACAAAAAAAAGCCCATCTCTCAATAATATTAAATATGAAGCCATTTTCTTAGGAGACATGAAACCGCTAGAAAAGGTAGCAAGGGCTAACAGCGCACTGAATGCATGTGGTTGAGTTGGTACTTTCAGCTACACAACAAACTGTTCACCATGTTTTCAATGACCTATACAAATAAAGATTTCCTGTACCATAAACAAACAAAAACAAATGAACAAACAGACAGACAGAAAGATAGATAGACTGAAGGCAGGGAGCTCCTCACAAACACCACTGGACGCTAGGAGCTACATACACATTGTCCCAGCCCTGGTGGCCCTCTACTCTTCCTGGCAGATGCGAGTCCCTGCATCTCTGACAGAATCTAGGACAGACTGCATGCTAGAATAGCAGGCCACTGGGGTAAGATCTGAGTGGTGCTGAGGCAGGCAGACGTTTGTAGAAACTGTTCCCAGGAAACCTGCACAAGCTTAGAGCACAGAAGGCATTTCATCATTAATTAACACATGCTTTATCCTGGGGCTGAGGATGGACCTGCTAAGAGACCTGTGAGGCCGACGGGGGATGGCCTGGGGCTCTGGGCAAGCCTCAGCACAGGGCTTCACTCTGTGGACCTCAGGCTCAAGGCTGTTTGTGATCTGACCCTTTTCAGATTACCAATTCCAAGTTATGATCCCAGCATTCCTTACTTACTAGCCAACTACGCAACTAACAATCTGTCCAGACACTTGTCAGCTCTGGGCTTCCTTGCATGCTAGAAGGCTCTTTTTGTCTTCTCTTCACAGGCGTTTCTTCTTCCTCCGGAAGACCCTTCTCTCCTCCAGGTTCCTCCAAAAGGTTCAAGAGAGGGGAAGCCAGCTACTCCCACTTGCACACCTCTGTGATATTGAACTTCTTTCTCAAGCATGTGCACACACACACACACACACACACACACACACGCTCTCTCTCTCTCTCACACACACACACAATGCCTGGTTGGTACAGTCTGCTGTTTCCAGTGCAGGACTGTGAGCTCCTGAGAAGCAGGCTGTGCCTTAGGGCTGGCTGTGCTGAGATACAGGATGTAGCTCTCAGTGCTCCAAAGCTGCCCATGGAAATTTATTCCTGTTTTTACCCCAAACCAGGAACTTCTAACTAAAATCCCACATAATAATATTCCTCTGTTGTGGGAGGTCCTTCCGCTCCTCCAGCCAATAGCCGCTGAGATATCAGCCCATTGGGGCGTGGTCTCTCTCCCTTTGAAAAAGCGGCCACTTCCCTCCTCGCTCTCTCTTACTTCCTGCTCCCCTTCCTGCGACTAGACTCCTTTCCTGATTGCGCAGAGGGCTGTTGTCTGGGACGGTGATCTGTAAGTTTTTTCCCCATTAAATAAATATCACCCTATTAATCATAATTCCAAACTGGTGTGGGATTGTTTGTGATTTACGCCTTCATTCCTCTCCAGAGAAACATGCCAGTCCTTCAGATCTTCCCACCATGCCCCTGTTAGGCCTGTTCCCCAGTGTGCTCTTTCTTTTCGTCTCAATACAAAGCATCACCTTTGTTTCTTGCTATTTTGTTGTTGTTAATTTTTTTGAGAATTTTGTGCATGAGTACTGTATTTATATCATTTCCATCCCTCCTTCCCCCTTCCAACTCTGTCCATGCCCCCACATCCCTCTCAAATTATTGATGTTTTCTTAATTATTATTGCATATATATTTAAGATATTACATATAAAGTCGGGTGGTGGTGGTGCATGCCTTTAATCCCAGCACTCAGGAAGCAGAGGCAGGTGGATGTCTTTGAGTTCGAGGACAACCTGGTTTACAAGAGTTCAGGACAGGCTCCAAAGCTACAGAGGAGCCATGACTCAAAAAACCAACATTATATATATCTATAAATATATATAGATATGAATTCGGAAAATATGAGAGCATAACTGGTACAAGTTCTGGTTGGTACATAGCATGTCTTCAAATCAGTGTGGTTTTCTTCCCCACATGGATAAATCAATGAGTAAACGGAGGTTTTGCACCTCATAGGTCAAGTACCACTGTAGAGATCTCTCTTATACTAGTTAGGAATATAGCAATAAATCTATTCCAGGATAGCATAGAATTTCATATATAGAGCTAATCAGATAAGACATGCATGGTCCTTGCTCCAGTAGCTCCTGAGAAAGTCACTGGGCCGCAATGACAAAACAAATGCAGTAAGTGAGAGTGAACCCACAAGTCACTGAGCCGAGGTCATCAGAGTAGAGCAATTGAGGGAGACTCATAGGAATAAGAATTCCAAATGGCAAGGGCTTGATGGGGGCGACCAGGGATGAGAAATAAAGAAGACAAAAGCAAAAACTGGGACAAGGAGGTCTCACAGAAGCTGATGGCTGTGTCAAACAAGTTTGTTAAGAAGTACAGCATCATACACACTGTTTGCAGGGAGTAAATGGGCAATGATCAGCAGAAAATTAATCAAACAATGTTGACAAAGAGAACACAGGATACCTCAGACAGAGCTGCCTCAGACTAAAAACCACAGCCCTTCATGGGAGAAAGCCAGGTTCCCAGAAACTGAAAACTTATCTCTTTTGAGACCCAGCCCCAGCCCCAGCACCAACCTTGCCAAGTCTGCCCTGGGCAAAGACACAGAACTAGCATTCCCTTCATCCTTTCATCAGCGCCTCTGAGAAAGCCGTGGATCAGCCTGGCTCCCAATGCACAATGAAGGACTTCACGTGGGAGAGGTGTATTACATTAGAGAACAGTGTGTGTGTGTGTGTGTGTGTATGTGTGTGTGTGTGTGTGTTATGTGCACATGTGTGTGCAGTGCACACAAGGGCCAGAGGAAGTGTCTGGTGTCCTTCTTTATCACTCCATGCCTTGTTCCTTTGAGACAGGGTCTCTTGCTCTCACAGGTTTTGGCTGGAGTTTTCCTCACCTAGGCTGTCATGCAGTAAGCCCCACAGATCCTCCTGCCTAGGCCCTCCTCACTTCTGGGATCACAGGCATTCATGCAATGTGCATGTTTTCCACTTAGGTTCCGGCGTCCAGCGTCTGGTCTCATGTTTGCTCAGCAGGTGCTCTTAACGCTGAGCTGTCTCTCCAGACTTATGTACAGAGAATTATTAACATACTATTTCCTTATGCTTCATTCTATTGTTCTTTGTGTAGCTGTTCTGTGGAGAATGCTTGGTAGATTTTCAGGCAAGAATATTGACCACTGGAGGCAGCAGGGGACTCAGAGAGTAAAGATGTCTGCCTGCTTTGCAAGCCGAAGAACTTGAATTTGAATTTGCTCTCTGGACCCGACATCAAGGTGGAAGGAGAAAGTTTAATCCTCTGACCTCTACGTGTGTATCTTTTAATACACCATGTGCACACATACACATAATAATACTTCTTTTTGAAAAAGGAATACCAAATACTGAGTGCAACATTGTCAAAATTAAACCATAAAATCAGTAAGACAATTCTAAACTTTCCATGGAAACGCAATGCCCCAATGCAGCAAGTATAAACTGAAGAGAGAATAGAGTGCAAGAAGCTAAGTAGTTACACTGTTTACAAATACACAGTCAGTAGAGCAAGCATATTGATGGAGAGGGGGCAGATAACCACGTAACAGAATAAATAAAATTACAAACATAGATGCACACATAAACGATCATATGATTAAAACCTAGTCCTCTCAGTACACTAGAGAGAAAATTAGCGCTGAATTAGCTGATTATTAACATAAGGACGATGAGCCTTGAATTCCAACACACACAAAACTCAATTCCTGCTGAATTCCATAGGTTTGAATATAGTAGGTAAAATAAATACATAAATAACAAAGCTTATAAAACCCACATTTGACCATAGTAACATTAGAAATATATGCTCATCCAAACAGTGCCTTGGCTGGAGAATTGGCTCAGCAGTTATGAGCATTGGCTCTTCTTTCAGAGGACCCAGGTTCAATTCCCAGCACCTACTTGGTGCCCACAACTGTCTGTGACTCTAGCTCCAGGGGACTAGACACCTCCTCAGGCAACAGGCATATGGGTGTTACACAGAATATATATATGAAGGCATAACACCCACACATATAAAACAAAATTGAAATCAAAATGAAAAATTTAAAGATGTCTTTAAATTCACAAAAAGAGTGGGCCAGGGAGATGACTCAGTCAGCAAAGCACTTGGCACAAAGCACAGGACCTGAGTTCAGATCTTCGACACTCATATAAAAAGACAAAAGTGATAGCATGAACTGATAATCCTAGGGCTAGACAGAGGGAAGCACAGTTGGATTCCTCAGAGCTCCAGCTTTAGTGAGAGACCCTGTCTCAAAAAAGGAAATAAGGCCGGGCAGTGGTGGCACATGCCTTTAATCCCAGCACTGGGGAGGCAGAGGATCTCTGTGAGTTCAAGGCCAGTCTGGTCTACAAGAGCTAGTTCCAGGACAGGCTCCAAAGCTACAAGAAACCTTGACTTGAAAAACAAAGCAAATAAGGTGAAGAGCAATAGAAAAAACTGACATCAATCCCTAGTCTCCACATGTAACTCACATACAGATGTAGACAAACTACACACACAAACAAGTATGAACTCACCACACACAGAGGATAGTAAAATAGTAAGAAAAATTATCTAAATTATACATAATCAAAGAAATCAGATTTTCATTAAAACATCTGAACTCCCAGAAATCAATAAAACAGAATGGAATTTTTAATAGTCAAACTACCTAAGGAAGTATTTCATAATACTCCCAGATAGCCAGCAATCATGTGTTTCACATCAGGAAATACTCATTAAAACCACAATGAGACATCACTATATATCCACAGAAATTAAGAGATGAAAATCAAAGAGGAATAAAAAGCCTAATAATCCCAAGCATTGCAGAGTGTGTAGAGGGGCCAGGGCTTCTGCATCACTGGTACTGATGTAAACGGTTCTAGCAACTTTGTAAAATTGGAAGCATCTGTTAAAGCTAAACGATGCAGAGACCATGACTGTCTTAGCTAGGATTTCTATTGTTGTGAAGAGACACCATGACCATGGCAATCATATAAAGGAAAAACATTTAATTGGGGGTGACTTACATTTTTAAGGGTTTAGTCCATTATCATCAGGATGCGACATGGTGGCATGCAGGAAGACATGGTGTTGAAGAAGGAGCTGAGAGTCCTTCATCTTGATCTGCAGGCAACAGGAAGTGGTCTGAGACACTGGGTGTGGCCTGAGCATATATGAGACCTCAAAGCCTGCCTCCATGGTGACACACTTCCTCCAACAAGGACATTTCTACTTCAACAAAACCACAACTCCGAATAGTGCTACTCCCCATGAATTTATGGAGTCAATTACATTCAAACTAGCACAATGACCAAAACAATTCAACATCTAGAGAACATGTAATGATAGACATGTTTTCCAAGGATGCTCAAAGCAACTTTATCCATAATAACCAGAATCTGGAGATGCCCCAAACACCCCTGTACACAGAGAGTGGAAAACTGTACAACACTGAGAACCATTACACTATTGTTCTGGCTTGTGTATACCTTCAACTCCGTGATATAATAAGAAAAAGAAGCTCAATACAAGTGAGTCACAACTGTGCTAGACCATTTTAATGAATTATACAAACACCCATATGAGTCAATTGTGAGAAGATCCAGGATTGGGAAAACCTTGGTTTTTTTTTTTTTTGTTTTGTTTTTTGTTTTTTTTTTTTTGTTTTGTTTTTGTTTTTTTTTTTGTTTTGTTTTTTGTTTTGGTTTTTTTTTTGGTTTTTCGAGACAGGGTTTCTCTGTGGTTTTGGAGCCTGTCCTGGAATTAGCTCTTGTAAACCAGGCTGGTCTTGAACTCACAGAGATCCGCCTGCCTCTGCCTCCTGAGTGCTGGGATTAAAGGCGTGCGCCACCACCGCCCGGCTGGGAAAACCTTTATAGAGAGTGGCTTTGGAGGGAAATGAGGGCCCTCTGAGGTGCTCTATTAGACTTATCTTGACTATAAGGTGACTACACGGGAATATGCATTTGTAAAAATTCATCAGTTCACTCCAAAGCAACACAGAGAAACCCTGTCTCAAATAACAGAAAAAAAATCATCAAATTAAAGGTTTAAGATGGATGGTAATTTAAAAAAGATGTTAGAGCTGGAGATGGCTCCATGGTTAAGATTGTGTACTGCTCCCCCAGAAGACTGGAGTTAGATTCCCAGCATCCATGTCAGGTGACCCATATCACCTGTAACTCCAGCTCCAGGGGTTCCAATGACCCCTTCTGGACTCCACAGACATCTATACTCACATGCCTGTGTGCACGCACGTGCGCGCGCGCGGACACACACACACACACACATACATACAGACACATACACACACTTAAAAATAAACAAATAAACCTTTTTAAAAAGAAGAGGCTAATTAAAAGCTCAAATTCCACAAACACTCATTTTTGGCAGTGTAAAATATAAAAAAAAAATCAGTGGAATAGCTCAGTATTAAACATGTAACTTGAAAAAATGACAGTAAATACTGATTTATACTCTATATAAGCTTTCTATAAACAATATGTCACGATCATTTTCCCATTCGGTAAACTGTCCACTGTTACATAAAAACAAATGCTTTGTGGGAAACTTGCTGACCTCAGATCAGCTAAAGAGAGTGTCATGCCTGTGCATATGGGAATGAACAGAGAGCAGAGAGAAAACAGCTCTCCCAGAAGAGTGGGCTCTCCTAGGGGAAGCGTGGAAGTAAGCAAAGATGTTTCATGGGGTTTCTCATAAGCCATTGCTCTTCAGACTCAAAAAGGTTTTTCTACCGTTTCCTATTTGCCACATCCTTACCAACACATCAAGTCCTTACAAGTAACACCAGGTCAACACTGAAGACTAATGCCTTCCACCATCAACTTTCATTTTCTTATACAATCAACAGTGAAAATATATAGAATTATTTTAAAACTTAAAATGTATGGAGAAAAGATGGGAAATCTTTGGTAAGAAAGACTTAAGGAACTGTTGAACAAGGCCATTGACTAGCAATGCCTCTCCTCCAAAGTGCTCAGCTATGGGGTTTGTCTAAGTCACATGTTAGAGGCATTAGTGAAAAATTAGGGCTTGTGAGCATTTTACAATTTTTATTAATTAAAACAGATTCAAATATACTTATATTCCGCTGATCAATATTTGTACAGGAATACAAGGATACAAGGAAGGACTTTCACGACCCTTACAGTAAGTTGAATGCAGACCTGAATTGCCAGTCAGTGTACATTTCTGGAGGCTTCACCTGTTACATATATTTTTGTGATGGATGCCAGAAGAGGGTGTCATACCCTCTGTAACAGAAGTAAGAAAAGATTGTGAACTGCCATGTGGGTGCGGGGAACTGAACCCTGGTCCTCTAAAAGAACAGCTAGTGCTCTTAACTGCTGAGCCATTTCTCCAATGTTCCCTTTAAAAGTTGTAATTATGCATATGACGTGGGGTGAGCCAGGGAACTGGTATGCATAAATGCAGGAACCTACAGAGCTCAGAGGAGGGGGTCAGATCCCCTGTAGCAGGAGTTACAGATGTTGTGGGCCACCTAACACAGTGGTAGAAACTAAGCCAAGGTCCTCTGCGGGAGTGGTATGCACTCTTAACTGTTGAGCCATCTCCCTAGTTTCCGAAGGAGGTTCTAAGGACACCTGTGTTAACCACAACCCACAATTACACAGTCCAACATTCTTCCCTAAGTATCAGGTGAACAACAGAAGATTCTATGTGTTTGAAAGAAACTGAATGAAGAGGTTATGCAGATAGACTCTATCCTAAATGGAGAAAGGGGGGAAGGATAGAAGGGCATCAGAAATCTCAAAAGGGGACAGCACAGCTGTGAAGTGTGCAGAGACAGACGGACAACTTAGTAAAATGCTGCACACGGTACTCTGCCCCAACAGTGTGACTACCAGGCTGGGAACAGGAAGCAGAAGATTCATCCAGAAGGTAAACCAGAGGGCCCTGGTAAAGACTAAGCGTCTTACCTACAGGATAAGCCAAGAGTTCTCACAAACCTCAAGTCTACTTGGAGGTTCGGAGGGACAATGACTCTGTAAAAAGAGTCCCCAGCAGAGACAAGGACTATTGGGCATGGCCTATGTCTCAAGGGTCTGTGGCTGAAAGAAGAAACTTGGTAGTCAAGACCGAGGTATCTGGAGAACAAGGAACAATTCCAAATCAGAGAGCCTGGAGTCACCCATGGAGGCCAGCTGGTGGGAGATGGCTGTATGACACAGCTGTGGGCCAGAGAAAGACTCATCCCAAACAGGCTGAGGAGCTCAGACCATAAGAGGTTCTGGTGAGAAAGGGCTCCTTAGTTAGTGGCCTCAGAGTCTTTGGAGAAAGATTAGCATAGCAGAGACTGAAAGCCAGTAGCCTGCTATCAGCAGGCAAGCCTTGAGGTTTTCCATCCCTGACTGAAAACTCCAAAGCTCAGGCCCAAAGGCCACTCCCCAGTCCGTCTCCTCCCTCAAGGTGTTCAATACTGAAGCAGATCAGAAAGGATTGAAATAGAACTACCAATAATGCATCTCAGTGGCCCTCCTTCCTCTCTCACACTCTGACACACTAGGAAGATACCTTTTCGATTAGACACTAGCTACCCCCAGCTGTGTAAACTGGAGTGTCTGAGGAGTGAGAACCTGCCTTGCTCACAGACTGCAGAGCTATGTGTCGTCAGAAAAGGGTACTGGTGTTCAAAGAAGGGATGCCCCTGGAGCGATTGCAACTCTGCTGAATAACTGACCCTCCACTACCAAAGGCTCAACACCAGATGAACAGAATGAAATCAAGCAATCTACCTTCAACTGATCACCCTCCCACTTGGCAGCTTTTAGTCTTAGAGGACCCAGAAGGAAACAAATCTGATAACTTGGTCATATGCTTGGGGAATTCATTTGTTAAGTGATATTGTTTTTACTGCTCACATTTTCCTTCTGTTCACCTTTTTCATGCTCTTCCTGTTATTTTCATTTTTTAAGCCTTTTGCAGGTTTTATTTCTAATCTAATTAATGCCTTTCTTTATTGTTCAATCAGTTGCTCAAAAATTCTAGCATCTTTAAAGAAGTCAAAACTTAACCTCCTAAGTCCGCTCAATAAAATAAGTTTAGCACACAACTCTCAGAGGAAGAGGTATATATGGCCAACTATGTGAATGACTCAAGCCCGTAATCTCAGCACTCAGAAAGTGGAAGCAGAAACATAGGGATTTCAAAGCCAGCTTCAGCTACATAGCGAGCTCCAGGTCAGCCTAGGCTACACAAGACCAGTTCAAAGAAACAGTAAACAAAAATGTGATCAGCGAACACATTAGAAAATGGTTAACCCCTGTCAGGGGATGCTAATTGAAACACACAGAGATTGCATCAGTTAGAGTGGCTATTATCAAGAAACAACCAACAACAAACACTAGCGGGAGGCACAGGGAAAGACAACCCCTGATACACTACTGGGTCTCTGTGCCAAGAAGTGCTTGTGGCAGTGTGAAATGGTGCAACTACTTTGGGAACCAATAGGGATGTTCTTCACAAAACTAAAATAGAACTGAGGTATGATAGGGCTGGGGAAATATCTGAAGGAATCTAAACGGGCACACCCCGGAGAAGAGCATCCATGTGTACCGCAACACTGTTCACGATAGTTGAGATATGCAGCATCCTAGCTAACCAACAGCAATGAACGGAGAAGGAAACTGTACCGTATATACACCACTGCGTTTCACTCGGTGATGAAGATGAATGGCGTGAAAACATCTGCAGGAAAATGGATGGTGACACCTGGCTAAAACTGGTCAGAGAGTAGCGACAGCCTGGGAGGGCTCAGAGTCTGCACTCACCCCGGACAGTCAGACACTGAACTCTGCACTGGACTGGGAACATCAGAAGAAGCTCTTCTTCCCTCAACAATGACAAAGTGGGAAACTCAGAGGAGAAATGAAAAGAAACGCAATTTCAAAAGTGACAGCTGATTAAGACTGGGGATTATCTCTCCATTTAATTTATTACTGGCTGTTGGCTCGTTGTATATTGCTTTTATTATGTTTAGGTATGATCTCTCCAAGACCTTTATCATGATGGGGTGTTGTATTTTGTCAAATGCTTTTTCAGCATCTACTGAGATGATGATGTGGGTTTTTTTTTCTTTGTTTGTTTATATGGTGGGTTACATTGACAGATTTTCATATGTTGAATCATCCCTGCATCTCTGGGATGAAGCCAACTTGGTCATGGTGGATAATTTTTTGGAAGTGTTCTTGTATTCAATTTTCCAGTATTTTATTGAGTATTTTTGCATCAGTGTTCATGAGGGAGATTGATCTGTAATTCCAAATAAATCCAGCCATTAATAAACCTCCTTGAAGAGAAAGTGCGATGTAGCCTTGAATGCACAGGCACAGGGCACCACTTCTAAATATAATACCAGTAACACAGAAACTGAGAGAAACAATAAATAAATGAGACCTTCTGAAACTGAGATGCTTCTGTAAGGTAAAGGACACAGTCAATAAGACAAAATGGCAGCCTACTGAGTGGGAAAAGATCTTCACCAACCCCACATCAGACGGAGGACTGATCTCCAAAAATATATAAAGAACTCAAGAAACTAGACACCAAAATATTAGACATAAAGCAAAGGACAACCAGCCTATAGTCCACAACCCCAGAGAAGCTAGGTAACAAGGAGAACCCTAAGAGAAATTTACACGGATCCCCCTGGGAAGGGGAAATAGACAAGATCTCCTGAGAAAATTCAGAGTGTGGGAAGAAGGGAGAGTGGAAGGGGAGGAGGAGAATAGATGGGAGGAGTGGGGAGAACATGAGGGAACGGGATGGTCAAGATGGGGAAGGACAGAGATGAAGAGCAAGGAAAGAGATATTTTGATTGAAGGAACCATTATGGGGCTAGCAAGAAACCTAGCACTAGGGAAATTCCCAGGAATCCACAAGGAAGACTCCAGTTAAGACCCTAAGCAATAGTGGAGAGAGTGTCTGAACTGGCCTGCCCCTGTAATCAGCTTGATGACTAATTGTCGTCGTAGAACCTTCATCCAGCAACTGATGGAAGCAGATGCAGAGATCCACAGTGCGCACTGGGCTGAGTTCCCAATGTCCAGTGGAAGAGTGGAAGGAGCGATAGTATGAGCAAAGGGGTCAAGACCATGACAGGGATACCCACTGAAGCAGTTGGCCTCAGCTCACTGACTCCAGACTGACAGTGGGGAACCAACATAGAACCAAACTAGGTTCTCTGAATGTGAGTCACAGTTATAGGACTGGGGCAGTCTATGGGATCTCTGGCAGTGGGACAAGGGTTTATCCCTACTGTTTGAACTGGTTTTTCGGAGCCCATTCTTTTGGGAGAAATACCTTACTCAGCCTAGATATAGTTGGGAGGGCTTAGTCCTGCCTCAAAGTCATGTTCTAGACTTTGACTCCCCATGGGTAGTCTTACCCTCTCTGAGGAGTGGATGGGGGCAGGCACAGTGCAGGGAAGGTGAGGGGAGTGGGAAGAGGGAAGGGAGAGGATACTGGGATTAGTATGTAAAATGAGAAGATTGTCTTAAGAGACAAATTAATTTTTAAAAAGATTGGGGAATAAAGCCATGAAATACTTTCTCAACAGAAAATGGAAACTTACATGATTATGTCACTACCCAAAGCAAAGGTTTATTCCCTTTAATTTTTTTGTATTTCACCAGAAAAGAAAGGTACAGGGGTCTGTTTCCAACAACCAAAGCATTTGTAAGTAGAAAGAATTAGGGCACAGGGATAAACAACAGAGCTTTGGAGTGAAGGGCAGGAACCGAATCTCTGGTTCTACTACTGTGATACCATGAAAGGGCAGCGAGTCCACCCCCATCTGTGAGAGAGGCGCTGGTACCCACATCCCTGTAGAGAGGCGCTGGTACCCACATCCCTTAGAGAGGCACTGGTACCTATATAAGAACAGCTGAATATGTGGGACTTGCTTGACATTTTTTAATTAAAAGACTTATCTGAGCACTGTGCTAAGATTGGGGGGTGTCACACTTTCTAGCCAAAAGAGTAAAACTGCACATTATACAGAGATGAAAATGAAATGAACCTAATATAGGAGAGTCTCCGTCTGCCCCTATAATCGTGCCCCTGTAATTACAATTAAGGCTACTTGGAGAATGAAACGCTATGCTAACGCTCTCCACATGATTCCAAACTGTGCCCTTAATTTTCTACTCCAAGAAAAAGAACACATGACTACATATCAAAAACTGTCCGCCTGGTAGCTGAGGGTTCAGATTGGAGTTAATTCCAAGGTTGATTGGAATGTCAGAGTTAATGATTTTTGTGCCCCAAAACTTCAAATTTGCAATTAGCCTAAATACTATGTAAACAGTGTTGAAAAGAACCTAGTTCTCTGTAGCTTCAGTTTTCCCCCAAATTTTCCTCAAATTACTCTCTACGATAACCCCTTCTACAATAACTTCAAGTATATTTGATAGTGGCTAAAATTATGCCGTCTGGCCCTCTCTATTAAGTCTATAAACTAGTCAGTTATTAGCGCAGTTACTAGGTCCCCAGGATTGATCAAAGAGTGCCACAGTTCAGACCCCAGCATGGGCTGATGCCCATTTAATGACAGCTGGAAACGCATGCGTAAATACACCAGGAAGTCAGAAAAGACAACAGACACATCATGGCAAAGATGTGAAAGCAGCAAAGTGTTTTCAACTGAGAAGGCGGTTAGCTGCCAGCAGAAAGTCTGGACTGAAGGAGAGGACTGGAAAAGGGTGGTTCAGGTAAGCCAGGAGAAACAGAGAGAGAGGAAGAGAAGGAGGAAGAGGAGTAGGGTAAAATGTCATTGGCATTTGAAGGCCTCCACCATGCAGGGGTTATTTATGGACCTGGACTGTAAATCTTTTCCATATGACCGTGACGTGTGGCTTTGGGACAGGTTACGTGATAAGCTGAGCCATCCTTCCAGGCTGCTCCTCCCGGCTCTTGCTGTCTTTTTCTCCTTAGCAGTTCACTTCTCCTGTTAACTTAAAATTCCACTCTGGCAGAGCTATGGGGCTGCTGGGGGTCATACAGGCCCACTTTGCCACTCTGAGGAGAAACCAGACCCAGGAAAGAAGAGCAGGGTTCTATCCAAGGAACAAAGACTAGAAAACAAGGCTCAGAAAGATGACATCTCATCTCAGCTGAAGAGATGGGTAAGTGCCCGCACGCCTTCCCCCAGACCCCGAGCCACCATTCTTCACGCTCTGTGATTGTTTGGAAGAGAAATAAAGCCTTTGCCTCTTCTAGGAGAAAGAACACCAGGACTGGCATTAACTGAGCACTTTCTATGTGCCAGTGCTATGTGTCAATGGTCTTATTTGATTGCCACAAGAGTCCCACAGCACAGGTCCCATCAGCTCCATTCGCCTTCACTCAGCCTTGCCTTCTCCACCTTCGAGAAGACCTTCTGAAGATCACATGTGGTAAGTTCCAGACACACCATCTAATCATTGGGTAGTTCGCCTCTTCAATACGGTGCTAGGAGAACATGGAGATTGCAGAATCAAACCACGCTTGAGAGAGAAGCCCATAAAGTTGTCTGTAAGGCCCGAGGTTCTTCCAGAAGCTGGCGGGTAGGAACGGGAGGCTGGAGAAGAGAGGTGTGCTCACCCGGGTGCTGTTCTCCCAGGCTGCCTGGATGTCAACAGTGGTAATGGGCCAACTGCCCCGCAGTGAGAAACAGCCTTAGCAATAAGCCACTGAGGTTGGAGACTTCTCGGTCGCTCCATAGTCCAGTGAAATGGTCTTTCTCCAGGTGATTCCAGGTCCAGACGCCTAGCATGTGGGACACGTGTCCCCACAGTCTCAGCCATCAAGGGGAAAGGAAGAATAAGGTGTATAACTGAGAACAAACGCAAAGCTTCTATCCCCACCACCATGGTTCACACTCAGGATAAGGGGTCTAGAATGAGGTTTAAGGAAACCATATTGTTAGTTAGAACTCTTCTCAGCAGACCTAGCATGCTATTATACAAAGACAAAGGATTAAACTGGTTCTGATGAGGCAGGAGGATCACAAGTTCATGGTCAGCCTGGAGACCCTTCCTCCAAAGTAAATAGCTTATACAAAAGAAAAAGGCAAGGGCTCACTCAGTAATGTCTGAAGCAGTTCGTCAACGGCCGAATGCGTTCCACACTAAGCTAATCACAGAGGCAAAAAGCGTATGGCGGGGTTTCTATCTGTTAATGCAGAGTCCTCTCCTGCATGATCCTTCTGTCGGCAAAGCAGAACCAAATACTACCCCTCCACCCTCCACCCCTCTGCCTGCGCTCTGGAGTGTCTGCGGGCAGCTTTCAACACCGAACCCAGTTGCAGAGAGGCGGATGTGCGCCGGCACCTTTCATTTCTCTCGAAGTCTGATAAATGCAGCCAAGGCTAGGCAAGCACAGGTGTTTCGAAGTTCTTAAGACGACTGAGTCAGCCTGTCTGGTCTAAAGACTCTCAGGAAACCAATCCAGGTGGAGGAAATGGGGTGTGTCGACTTCTCAATCAGAATTCTGGATTTCAACAGCGCTGAAGCGCCTGGGTTTCTGCCCGTGAGATAATTGGGAAAACTTTTCCCCATGGTTCTCATATAAGATAATGGCTTACAGGTTAGAAAATTCGAGTGAAGCCTTCAGATGCAAAGGGTGGGTCTCCTTTAGCACAGAGTTGATGTAATAAAATTGATAGTATATTAACATACAAGGCAAGAAAAAAAACATTGGAAGATAAAACATTAATGGAAATCACCAGTCAAGAAATTTGGTTTGGGAGCTGACTTTGGCATTTGGATCCTCTTCTGTTGAACTTGCTTGGGGAAGTTGAGTTTCCCAACTGGAGGAAGCAGCGCCCCCTACAGGGAATTTGTAGAAATACAGAGACTTTTTGAGTCACCCCAAAGGACAACTTGGCATTTGGCTAGCAAAGTCCAGTATTGTCCTGTCCTATGGAGGAGATACTCTCCTCCAATAAAGGTAAGGCCAACCTAAAGACACTTCCAGAGTGGGGAATAAACACCTTAAAATGTATCTTACTGCAAGGATCAAGCATTCATCATGTAAAATTGGCCTAACTTTCTCATTTGGTGGCTAGGAAACTGGCAGGGTATGGCAGAGGGGGGGTTCACAGATTCCTGTGGCTTAAGCCTGATTTTGGATGTTTTCTACCTCTTTTTCTATGTTTCACATGGGGAGAGAGAGAGAGAGAGAGAGAGAGAGAGAGAGAGAGAGAGAGAGAGAGAGAGAAACTAATTCCAAGCTTCTTGGCATGTCCTTATTTTAAGTCTTGATTAATTGTAAATGAATATTTCCCTCCTATTGTTGTTGCACTTTCTAAAGATACATGGCTACTTTAATATCACATTGATTCAAGACATTTCTCCCAAGGGACCAAACCCCTCAATAGTAGGGGGATAGCTTTAATTCATGCTTGTACCCATTCATAACATTCCTGAGAGCTAATGGATACTAGGCACTTAATATTTGCCAGGAGGAGCTTGCATGGCCTTTATTAACCCTCAGGCACTATAGGGGACTATAATTATCCCATCATATAGATGAAAGAATTGAGGCTACCTAAGGTTAAGCATCTTGCTCAGAATCACACAACTAAACATTCTGTTGGGATCTGGAGATGCAGGAAGAAAAGTCAAGTTCATGAATTCAAAGAGCATCGTTGCATCAGGCAAATAAGCTGGTGGATACAGAAGGGCAAGGCACGGTCCCTGAAAGGCCCGGCACACCGGCCACCTATGCGGGGCAGCAGCACAGAGCCCAGGGACTACAGAAGAGACCTCAAGCATCTGCTGTGTGAGCTGAAGCTAGGGATGGCAGGTCAGAGAAGCAGATACATCAAGGATGCCCTGATGGAGAGCCCCCAGTGAGAGGATGGAGGTGGCCAGCACTGTAAACCACTACTCTGAAATTTGTGAAGAAAAAGTGTCTTGCACAGGTCCTAGCGCAGGGCCTTAATGGGAAGTAAACAAAGACATGCGTGGGACACAGATGTAAATTCAGTGTTAGCACTTATCACCAACATAAGGAGGTCTGGCTGGCTGGCTTTCCCAGATGTGACTTCACAGACAAGGAGGGGAGGGAGCCGAAGGTCTTCCCCAAACCTAGAGCTTATGTAAATATGTTTCCTATCATTTCTTTCAGCCTTGCGTCTCTCCCATAAGGTAGTTGTCAATATCTTATTCACAAGTGGGAGTCTCAGTATACTAGCTCTTCTCACTGCTCCTGTTTGAAGACATAATGCCTTACAAAGGATCTCTGCCCCACTCCCATATTGGTACACTGTGTGAAGACTTTTTTGCTGTGATTAGTGTAATAAAGAGCTGAATGACCAATGGCTAGGTAGGAGAGGATAGGTGGGATTTCCAGGGAGAGAGAGGAAGAGGAGGAAGAGTCTAAGAACACGGATTATGCCAGCGAAATGCCAGAGAGACCACTGAAGAGGTCAATCATACAGTACAGAGTAGAGGTAACCAAGCCACATGACAGAATGGAGATTAATAAAAGCAGATTAATTTAAGTTATAAGAGCTATTGGGACAAGCCTAAGCTAATAGTCAAGCTTTCAGAATTAATAAGAAGTCTCCTTGCTGATATTTGGGGGCTGGTTATCCAAAGATAGTCTGACAAGAAAACTTGCTCCTCTCTCTCTTTCTCTTTCCTGCCCTCCCTCTCTCTCTCTCTCTAGTACAGGGGGAAAGCTATGCCTGTGTGGCTCTAGATACAATTTCTTGCTGATTACATCCCTGGACCAGCAACAAGACAGGTCAAGCCAGAACAAAGGCCAGGGTACAACCCATATGCTCTGCTATAGCGCCAGCCAGGAAACAAGCGTTCACACACATTAGCCTGTGAAGGACAGCGTTTCACATTCAAACTGTAACATGGAAGTTCAGTGAAGACAAATGGCTGCTGTAAATAACCCAGGGAGGAACTAAATTCATGTCTGTCCGACTGCAGACTCCGAACATCAGCCAGGCAGGCACCTGGCCATGTCAGGAATGTCATCTACATGGACTCGACCCAGACAGTGTGTATCAACCCTGCTGTCCCTGGGACTCCAAGAGGTCCGTCCCGCCTCCCTGCCACATCTGCGTCTGCCACTGCGCCTTGACGCTGGTGTTTAGGTGAGAGTTTCTGCCCTCGTCTGTGTGGTCTGAGGCAGCAAATCTAACGTCAATTCTGTACATGCTCAATCTCAGCTCAGATAAACCGGTTAGCAGAGTGTATACTAGAAAGCTCTCTGCCAAGTCATAAACTAAGCAGTCAAACAAACAGAGGCAAAATCAAATGAAGATCTAATTAGCATGGTCCAATTACCCAGGCCCCTTCCAGCTAGTCAAGGCTAATCTATAACAAACATCAGCTAAGCAAATAAACTACCTAGTTTCAAGCCTGGGCTTTTCCTCTCTGTTTTCCTCCTCAGACCTCCCCCACCCCAGACACACACCCCATCTCACTTCTCTTCTTGTTTTCTTCTCCCTCTCTCTGTTCCATTATTTTCTGCTCTTTTCTTCCTTTCATACCTTGCTTTCCACCACTTCCTGCTTGCCTGCGGGGTTAAAGCAGGGCGTTTCAACCCTCTAGGAACTCAGCGCCCCTTCTATAACCAGAATTCTAGAAGAGATCCATCAATTTTTCTCTCCTGACACAGACAGTCTTGAGCCTGAAATCACCCCCAACCCCTTCTACCCACAAAGCTGGAGCTGGGGTCCTCCTGGGACCCTGGGATTAAAAGGGTCTTCTGTCTTCTCTAATTGTCTCTGCTTCCTAGGAAAGGTGTTGGCTCCTTCCTGACAGGCCAACAGGAAGAAAGCCCCAAGGCATGGCAGGCACTGCCTGAGGAGCTCGGTGGGCAACAGACCTAAAGCCTTCCTTTGACTCCTTGGCCCCAGCCACAACTAAAAAAAAAAAATACATGGAAGAAAAAAATTCATTCCAAGCAGAGAGCATAATATGCCAGTGAGCCAAGCTCTTTAATAACGTGAAAATTGAAGCAATTGAGGGATAACTTTTAATAAACATACAGTTCACACTATGAAAGCATGGAAAGTTTCCCCTGTAATGCAGCATGACCACAAAGCTTGAAATATTGATTCATTTGCATGCAATTCCTGCTCTAACTCTCGGAACTCAGAGGAAATTCACACTAAGCTGGGAATGGACTCCACCCACCGCTCCCAGCTGCATGACGTTAGGCAGTCGCATCTCCTCGCAATCCCATCTCCCCACCAGTCTTCAACCTATAAAATGTCAATAAACACGCAGCTGGACTCCAGCACGATGTGCTGTGTTGGAGACTAGACCAAACCAACAGGGTCAAACCCAACAGAAAGGCAGTGGAATGGAAGTCAATGCTAGAGAGCCTAGGTCTCTTTCACACATTGCCTCGTTTGCTTATGAGCAAGTGGAAGCCACTTCAGTTCTCTGGGCCTTGCACCCTTCCTATTCAGAACCACATTGAACTCCTGGGAATGAAAAATGGTACCTCAATTCTGTAAAACAGTTTGACACATGTTAAGAAGCTAACCGTATGCTTATGGTGGGTTATGCTAATCCCACTCCTAGCAATGTATCCTGGAGAAATGAAAACTGACTTTTGTAAAGAGCCTGCATGCAATGGTCAGTGGGGCTAGCCACAGTCACCTAAAAGGAGACATAACCCATATGTCCTTTAACAAGGAAAATCTAAGGTGTGTTACAGCCGTACGGCAGAATAGTATTTGGCAATAAAAAGGAATTGGTATGTGTAATAACTTCAATAAATGTTGTAGATATGATCCCAAATCAAAGAAACCAGTCTCAACAGGCTGCCCACTGGAGGAGTCTCTTGATCTGCCATTCTGTACTCATGAAAGGGAGATGGCTCGATAGTAACGCAGGACAGATCCGTGGCTCTCAGGAATGAGGGGAGGTAAGAAGGACCATCTCCGGCAACCCTAAGGGACAGTTGGATTGCTGGCACTACTGACCAAGATGGCAGGCACCCTAACTCTGACCCCGTGACTGTGCACTGAAGAGGAGGATCTGCTCTGCCTGCTTACCGCAAAAAGGTGAGAGGGAGATAGGAACCAACCGTCACGTGTCCACTTTTGGGGGGGTTCATAAGATATTTTACCTCATTCTCACCGCTCAGAAATTACAACTGAAGAGGACAGAATGTTCCTCAAAGTGCCGTTCACCCAGCAAGCACTTTTGGAGAACCTCCCATGTTCACTGTTTGCTTCCCAGTTTTGCAAGCTGATGCCGTCCCTGCCCCTCAGACCTTGGCAAGTACGGGCCCTTCAGGAGCTCTGGAGACTCTGGGCCCTGCTGTTATTGTAACTGTGGGGTTTATCTGCCTTGCCCTGGGACGGACCTCCCACTATTGACTCTGACAATCCGACCAGATCTCAGCCGGGCAAGGGGCAGTAGGAGGAATTTTGTTTTGGAATCTGAGTTGGTGTTTAGATTTCAGACTCGGGACCTGCCAGTCTGCAGCCATCTGAGAAGTTGGCTTCCTTTCGCTCATAAAGTGTCCTTTATGCTTCAGAGGTAGCAGAAAATATCACTCCATCTTTGCCCTGAAATACTCCTGGCTAGAGCATAAAATGGGCCTTTATGGTTGTACATCAAAGGCCCATAACTGTATCCTTTCTTGGACCTTTGATATTTTCATATTTGGCCAGCAAAATTATTATCTCTCCAATCCACAGAGCTCTTATTTATTTTGTCGGTAATATCTTTGTTATTGCTTCAGCGATGAGAAGGTTGAGCCTGGAGGCGCCCAGTCTTCTAGAAGCTTGGGACTTGGACGGCCTCTAACTTTTATCTCCCAAAGTTAAGGAACCCACTGTTTTCACTTCTTTGGCCCGGGTCTCTTAAGGGAAATGGCAGACAGCATCCCCCTTAGCAAGTGCCTCTAATTTATGCATCTCGGGAGCCAGCCAAGTTCCTGCGCTAGGCTTCCATGGACTATTTTGATCATGGAGTTTGGGTGTGACCTGAAAACAGGATTCAAAGCTTCATTATCTTTAGGGGTGTGCTACTCACATTGAAGCCAGAGCTGTGGAATATCTGGTCTGTGTTCCCTTTAAGATTAGCGCCCTGGAAACCATCTGAACTCTCCCTTGCATTCACTTACTTATTCAGGAATTATTTATTGAGGTTCCATGTGGTGTTGAGCTCTGGAAAGGACTCCAGGGACAGCAGTCATGAGACAGTTTGTCTCTTCAGACTCTTTACTCTAGTTCTCCCTTCTCTTATCCTCCAACCCAAATTCCTCCCAGGTCCTGCGGATTCTGCACCAGCAGGAATTCTCTGCTCCATCCCTGTCTCCATGCCCTCTACCATGCCTCAGATCAGGATCTTGGCATCTTTCAAACAGATTGCCACAACTGTCTCTTTATAGGATTCTCCTCTGCCATTGTCACTGCTCTAAAGTGTGGACACAGCCACCCCCATCAGTCACAACCTCAAACCCAGCTTTGTTGGAGTTCTGCATCAGCCCCTCCCAAATTCAAAAGCCTTCCAACTCCAGGCAAAGAATACAGATGAGGGAAGTAGCCGGGCAGCAGCAGTGAGGCTGGGAAGACAGCAGAATACAGAGTTGGGAGTGCATGCCACACCTAAACTAAGATCCTGTCAGTCAAGCCATGCCCATCTTCCAAGTAACACTAAGCCAGCAGCCTCTGAGTTCTGGTTTGGGGTGAATTTCTACCAAGACTTCTCACTCCTACACTGACCCAGCCGTACCCAAACCCGGTTTGTTCATCCCTCACTCTGACCATCCACATCCTGACTCTATCCTGTGTGCTAGCTGTCTGATATCGCCCACAACCGCACATGGTCACGCCATCATGCGTGCACTTCTGCTATTATGTTTCTCTAAAGTTACTCTAATTTGTCAGCTAGAAAGTTCAGTTTCGTCTTTCGAAACTTATTCTCGCATACTGCCTCCTCTGGGGGGTTGGGTATCCTCTGACTATCAGAATTTATCACTTGTCCCCTTTCTTGTCTCTTTCTTTTGCACAGTGTTCTCTAGTTGCATTTTGTCATTTTGCACATAGTGATTGGTGAGGGGAGAAGACATGCATGGTGATTTTCCTGGCCAGTTCTTGTTGGAAGACTTTGGCACTTCACATTGAAACAGGTGCTTCTATAGAACTCTGAAAGCCTGACAGATCAAATTTGCACCAAGTAACTTCACACACATCTTAATTAAGTATTGCGAGACACAAATGGCCTGAGAGTTACACATTATTGTTACACCCATTGTCGAGGTGGGAAGACTGAGGCTTGGAGTGAAGAAGCAGTAGCCTAAGGTCATTAATGAAATGAACAGGGTTTGGCTCCAAGTCTTCTAACACAAGTAGGATAGGTCACTCCCAACAATAGGGCCCTTCTGACTCTGAAGTCGGGTTCCAGATACCACAGAGAGTTCTAGAAGTAGTTATAGTGTTTTGTAAATACACTAACTAGTGACAAAGTCAATGATAGCTAAATAAAATGCATAAAACAAGTCAGAAACACCAAGGTTCCCTTGAGCACACTCTGCGCTGCACCCGAAGTCATTACTCCATCACTGAAAACACAGCTCTGTAATGCAGGGATCCTAGGTGCTGGTCACAGCCTTGCTGGATGAACTTAAGCAGGCAGAGAACTTTTCTTCTTAGACATTTGGGATGTTTATTTTTAAGAACAGGGTCCAGACACAGTCAAGACTGAGGTACTTTTCTGCCATTTATCTCTCTAAGCTCTCGCCGCCATCTGGCAACCTGGAGAGGCAGCTGGACTTACACGAAGCTCGGCAAGTCTACTCAAGGCCAGCTGTTGCCAGTCTGTTCTCTGACACCTTTTCCCTTAGAGAGGCCAGAGCCTGGGAGGCCAGGGAGCAGCAGTGAGGGAAACTCAACCACATTCCTCTCATCAAACGGGCAAGACTGTAGGACAGCGGAGCCTACAAGTGTTTCCCACCATCTTTGCCCATGGTCTTTAAAATGCAGCACAAACGAAGACTCTGATGTGGGTCAGGGAAAATGTCAGCTCTCCTTAACTTTATTTGACTCGTTTCTTCCTTCTGAGAAGTGGGGAGGGAGTTCCCTTTACATAGGAATTGTTTACCAGAGTTACGATAGCTTGGAATCTGAATCATGTCTTCCTGCCCCTCAATTCCATACCCAACACTGGTGGCAGAGTCCGTGAGAACTACTGTGGTAGGTCCAGCCTGCACCAGCCCTGATCTGGATAACGATGGTGATGATGATGGTGATGAAGATGATGATGGTGATGATGATGAAGATGATGGTGATAATGATGAAGATTGATGATGATGATGATGGTGATGAAGATGATGGTGATGATGAAGATGATGATGAAGATTGATGATGATAGTGATGATGATGATGATGGTGATGATGATGGTGATGAAGATGATGATGGTGATGGTGATGAAGATGATGGTGATGATGGTGATGATGATGATGAAGATTGATGATGATGGTGATGATGTTGATGATGATGATGATGATGGTGATGATGAAGATTGATGATGATGGTGATGATGGTGATGATGATGATGAAGATGATGATGGTGATGGTGATGAAGATGATGGTGATGATGGTGATGATGATGATGATGAAGATGATGATGATAGTGATGGTGATGAAGATGATGGTGATGATGATGATGTTGATGATAATGGTGATGATGATGATGAAGATTGATGATGATGGTTATGATGATGGTGATGAAGATGATGGTGATGATGATGATGATGGTGATGGTGATGATGATGATGATGAAGATAATGACAAAGAGCAGAGAGGTGGGATAAGAGGAAGAGATGAAGCAAAATCCAAAGACATAGCTGACAACATCACAGGGACAGTAAGACCAGGGGGGAAGACCGAGGCTCAGTCCTCAGAGCTGGAGCCATAGTAGTTCCATTTCCATGGCAAAGAGATATGGACAGAGGGATACGTTTGAGGAGCAGAAGAGATGAGCTAAGTTTGGGACCTCCTTCATTCTATTTTGTGTTACTGTACAGAATATCACAGATAGGGTAACTTATAAAGAGGCAGGTTCTCCTTTCCTCGCGGTCCTGAAGAGTGGGAAATGATGCTATCGTCTGATGAGGGCCATTATGCTACATCAGCCCAGGGTAGACAGGAGAGGTCAAGAGAGTGCAGGAGCAGGACACCCTCAGATTTATGGCAAGCCCACCCTGTGTAATCATGACCCCTTACAACGTCATCACCCCATTTTAAATGCCAACTTCCACACATTTGAACTAAGGACTAAATTGGATAGACACCTTAGCACCATAACAGATATGTTGACCAGCATATAAAATGTCCAAACTTATAGGTTGGAAAGTCATTGGATCCCATTTTGTTAATAGCATTATTGCCAAGGTTTATGTCCGTCCTTCCAAAAACACCCTACCCTATTTGACCTGTGGAAGAAAATAATTTTTACTCTGTTAACATCAGGTTTGTCCACATGATGACTTGTAAAATCAAAATATAAAGGAAAATATGTATCTTTTCCTTGCAGAAGTTATTCTAGACAAAGCAAAGGCCTACTGTGTTTTTCCTTCTCTGCCCTGAGATGATATATTCTGGAGAGGCACTGCTCTTTCTACTCTCGTCCATGAAAAAGACAGCAGAGAAGGTCCATGGCCCACCCAGGACAGGAAGAAACAAAGTTTAGTTGTTTCAAGAATCTAACATTTGAGCATTGGTTGTCACTGCTGTCAAATTTAGTTTGAACTAAGTGTCACACCCATCTCCTCTCTTGGGGAAAAAAAAAAAAAAAACAGAGCCTTGAGTAAGAGAAGAAAGTGTTCCGAGCCTTTGGAACCTCTCAATAGCGGGTTTTATTTCTCATATCCATGTAGAAGTTCTCATGTCAACAGTCTGTGTGTCCCTTGAAATTAATATGTTAGAAGTGAATACCCTTGTAACACAGCGCAATTTCTTTTAAAAGAAAATAAGTGAAACATTATTTTCTTTTTCTCTGCAGAGATTTAGTCTGTAGATTTTTCCCCCTGGTTCAAAGAGGGGAAAAAACATTATCCCAGCTAGCATCAAAGCCCGTGAACATAAGATTTCTTTCCCACCAACCTTCCCTCCCAGCTCCACAGTGCTGGTCTTTCACACGGCCATTTCATGTAGAGTTAAGGCCAGGTGTGGGAACTTTAAGACAAAACACCATTTGAAAATATTTGGATAGTAGAAGAAAGTGCCGAGAACCAAAAGTTGGATGATAAGTGTCTTGTTCCCACCTGACCTAAAACATTGCTTTAAGACCTTGGACACTTGGTCTCACCTCTCTCGGCCTCGGTTCCTTTATCCTTCACAGAGGAGTCTATGGCATGCTTAGCTGTAAAGATTGTTTGAAGATGAAACACGAATCTACTTGTAAACGTGTTTAAAAGACTGGAAGTTGAAAGAGGAGATGTGTGGGAGGTGGTTACACAGAGGATTGAGAATTGCCAAGCAACCTTGGGCAAGCAGCCCCTGGCACAAGTGAAAACCCCAGCTGCCTGCTGGAAGTGTTTGCATCATGCCAGGCCACTATGCAGACAGTTGGATGGAGGGGGGAAAGGCTAAGTGCTTCCAGAATTTGAGTTTCCAAAGGAGTCGGATTTCTGGGCACAGTTTCAAGAGTGTTGGGTCCTTGGGGCATGTTCTGCTATGGCGGTGGCGGAGTCAGTCCCTCAGATCTGGACAACATAATACATGCCTCACCTAGGCCTGAGACTAGTCACAGTCTACGGTTGTTAAACTGCTCAGAAGCCAAATCTCAGAGAGGCTGAGATGTGCAAAATGAAGAGCCACGGTGACTTTTGAAAAAGTGGATGTTATCAGATGAAGACACCCTTAAAAGCTGAGAGAGGGTCATAAAGAGGAAAAGATTATCCCAACCTTCCAGAGGAGTGGAGTACAGCCTCACCAGACAACCTGAGGATGAACTGAAAAGATTATAAACACAGGCCATTTGCCCAATGTCATGTGACTAATTAGAATACCAGGCCTAGAACTCAAGCTTGGGCTCCCTGCCCAGTCTTCTTTTGGATTCCCGAGGAGCACAGAGTGTTCCTTGTAAGGTAAATGGAAACTTACGTTTCCCAGAACCATAAAGACATCTTCTAAAAAGAAGAAACATATACATGAGTGGACCAGAAAGAAACCCACCAGTGTCTTCTACTCCATCAAAGAAACCGCTCAGTTCCAGGGTCCCTCCAAATCCTTCCTCTGGCCTGCTCCCTAGTTGCCCCCTTCTGAAGAAGCACTGTGTGGAAGAGCTTTGAGGAATATTGCAGGCCCATTAAAACAAGGGCTGCCGAGTTCATAATGTCACCCAGAGCTCTAAGTACATTGCCTGCATTAACTCATCTCCCCAACCATACCCATGAAGTAAGTGCTGTGATTGATGCTCGCTTCCCAAAAACTAATATCCTATAAAATGTATGTTCATGTTCAAAGATTTTTATGAGGCTGAGCAAGCAGCCTTTTGTGTGTTTAAAAACAATTCATTTAGGAGGGCAATCCACAAATATTTCATAGAAAGTGCTGGGTAATAATGGGTAATATGCACTAGGTCCTTTCACAGCTACTCAAATCTGCTATTGTAGGCAAAAGCAATCATAGGCAGTGCTTGAGCAAATTGGATATCTATGTTCCCCTATCATTTTATTTCCAAAGAAAGAGGGGGAGGGACTGGATTTGTGATGCCCTCCCCATGCCCTCCCTAGGCCCTTCCCAGGGACTCCCCATGCCCTCGCCAACCACTCCGCAGGCACTCCCCATGCCCTAGTATGTAGAACTCTGCTTGTGTAGTCCCTGCAGTGAGCACACAGGAAGAGAGAAAAAGGAGGAGACCCTAGCAGTTCCACGAAGCTTATGGATAAAGCGTCCAGCTAACTCAAGACCTCAGCCTCTCAGTTGCTCTCTGAAGATGCCACCATAATGACAACAGTTTAGTGATTCTAGGAGTTGGAATGCTGCAGATCAGAGTCGGGTTATCCCCTGCTCTTTTTAGCCCCATCAACAGCCAATTTTTTATCATCTCCCTCTGGATCTGATCTAACATCCTTTTAACAAACAGGTAACACTCTTGTAATGTGTCACCTTGCCACACCCTCAGCTTCCGTCAACTCAAAAGCTCAGGGCACCTAAAATCTACTAAAGAGACTTCTTACCTCTTGTCCCCACCAGTGATTTTTGGTAAATGTATGACTTCCTTTTGTTCTGTAAAAATATGAGGCTTACGTAAACACTTTCATGATGGAACATGTCGTTCAGAGAGCAATTGGATATCTATGTTCCCTACCATTTTATTTCCACATTGAATTCATGCACCCAGGTCACGGTCACTCATTGTAGGCTCTGAATAAATGATTTCATTTTATTGGGTATGTTTATTGACTTTATGTTTGCATGACAGCACCTGTCTGGAGTTGAGAGGACAATGTAGGAGTCGATTCTCTCCTCCCATCGTGTGGGTCCCAGAGACCAAACTTAGGTCATCAGGCTTGGCGGCAAGCATCCTCCCCTGCTGAACCATCTCACTAGCCTTAAACTATGCTTTATGACCTGCTCTCACAGTTATGTCTGTCCTTCCAAAAACACCCTACCCTACCTCTCCAAGCAAAACCTGAAATTCCAGTGTCCTTCCTCTTCAAAATGGAAGGACGTGCCCATCGGTGCATTCCGGTACAGGCACCCACCAGCAGATAGGGCACAGCCAGCGTTTAACCCCAGACCTGTCCTGCTCCACATGGGCCAAATGCTCCACAGAGCTGCCTCCCTAGGGTGTTTGGTTGGGAGAAAGGAGGAACCATAGGCCCATGCTATTTAGAATAGGGCGCACAAGCCAGAGCCAGTCCACAGAATGGAGAATCAGCACTGAGAAGCTGTGACCAAGCAGACAGGGGATCTTTACGGCTGTTGAGTTTACCAGTCAACGGTGGGGAGTTGCCGTCTGTCTTTTCACCCCTTCACTTTATTTCTTTAGTAATTCATTTTTATTGAGTTTCCTAACCGTGTTGGCCTAGACTAGAACAGAGGGAATATCTTTAACAAAGAGTTCCAAAAGAGGGCCCAGGATCTGGAGAGCTCCAGCCCACCCTCTGCCGTGACCCCATGGCCCTCTCAGTCACCTTGGCAGGACGGGAGCCTCACTGAACACGCTGTGATGGCTTACACAGCCACACCGTCAGCAAAGCTGCAGACTAAGAGCAAAATCAGTATGTCTTGTGGTTTGGAGAAGGAGTGGCGCTGGAGAAAAGGGAAGGGGAGAGGAAGGGATGGAGAGGAAACGCTATTTTTACAATGTTGTAGAGGGGACTGGAAAAGACAGATCAAGGCAATGGCTTTTTCAAATTTTAAGGAGCCTGGCATCTCAGCAGCTCCCCTTCTGGAGAAGACCAGTCATCAAAGGCAGGACCCAGCTTCTCCCTGTGCCCAGGAGGGTTGGCACCTGCCTGCCTGTGACATAATATCCTCCACTCCGCAGTCCCTGCTCAGCCCCGCCCTTCACCCAGGTTAACAGGAAGCCAGGCTCTGTTTGTTCCTCTGCCAGACTGGTCCCTCAGCTTGTGTTCTCTCCACAGAGAGCCCTTCCTAGCTCTGCCAGGATCTGGAGTCCTCTAAGTCCCAAGGGCAAAATACAAAATAATTTCAAGTCTCTCCTACTCTTGTCTTGAATGTGAATATAGCAAGGCTCTGGGATCAGGCTTGGCCTACTCAGAACTGGGACACACATTTCTCAGCTCTCGAATGCAGATTTCACTTACTCCATCATAGCTCCCTGCCCAGGAGTTCCCTCTTTATTTCCCATTGAATGTTTGTGTCTTGGCATTCAGGCTGAGGGTTGATTTTTCACTCTGAAATTCTCCAGGCAGGTAATTTTATTTCCATCACCCCGAGGGGAGGAATGCATGAAGCCAGTGGATCGCAGTTCAAAGAGAATGGCAGAGTGAAATTATGCCCACCCACCTCCCTTCCTGCCTCCCACCCCAATCCCAGCCATTTCTCATCTTGCCTTACAGCAAACCAAACACAAGTCTACTTGAGAGAAGAAACCTTTGCTGGTATTTTTAAAGCTAAGTGCAGCCAACGGCCGCAGCTGCCCCAGACTCCAAGGCCATAGCACATGAACTCTCAAGTGACCCCCTGACCCCACTCTGGTGTTTGCTTGGAGGTATGTTTTGAAAACCCATGCAGGTGGGTTAATTTTGTCTCCTGCCCAGGTATTTACAAAATAAAAAAAAAAAATCCATCACTTTTTTGAAGACAGAAAACAAAAATCCTGGCTCAACCTCCAAAGAAGGGTTTTCTCTCCTTCAACAAAGTACCTCAGGAGCTGCTTCTCCAAACACAGTATCCCTAGTTCCTCTTTCATCCTCCTGTCAACATTTGGTTCTTGAAAGTTTCAGCTGCAGCTGCCTTTGGGTGGCTAGCTTTGGCATCTCAGGGATAACTACGTCAGGTCCAGCACTCTGATGCCTTGCCAACGGGAACACCAGAGAACCTGGCATTTTCTAACTTGCCAGGCCAAATCTGGCCATCATTATTTTATCTGTTAATTTTGAAATTAACTGGTACAGAGAAGGGGAATTCTATGTTTTAAAGTTCTCCACTTTTAAAAGGAAAAGAAAGAAATGAAAACATGAAATCCTGTCCTAGAAGAAGTGGGAGCTAACATTGTGGAACCTCAGCGAACCTGAGGACTGCTCTAATTTCTGTCACCTCATAAGGGATGACATGGCTTTGGCAATACAATAGTAGAACTGTTCTGGCTCTTAGATTTTGATTATAACAGAACCGATGTCATGAGGCACTCCGAAGAATAACTAAAGTTATCATAGAGAATAAAATGTGTGGTAGAGTCCAACACAGCTAACATTTAGTGGACATTTGCCATGCGCAGTATCAACGTGCTAATCATCATTGTGAGTCACAGGACCATCACTCCGTAAGAGTGATAAGCACAGAACTGTAGGTGTCTTGGGTTCAAAGCAAGTACTCATGGAATATTTGTCAAATAAGTAAGTCAATAGAAAGTGTTTGCAAGAATCTTAAAGATTCCTAACCCGGTCCTTAGATGTCTATCAAAACATTCATCATTTTAATTCACATATTTTTGCATATTTCCAAGTTAATTTTCTGATTTCTGAGTTTTCCAAGTGGCAAGCATTGATTCTTCTCTACTTTTATTTTAAAAATGCTTATTTTCTGTGTTCACCAACTGCTCTTCATTCCAGACAGAATACTAATGTTAATACATCTGTATAACTTTGTTCTGCTCTGTGCAATTTTTGACTCATCATGTGACATTTCCTAGAGAGGAAGCCACAGTGACAGGAAGCCTCTTTGCTTTTAGTTGAGAAGCCGTCAATTCAATGGGTTCACGTTGACAGCTATAAGATCACCTACTCCGCGATGTCTATGTTTATCAAGCTTCATGTGGTAGGGTTTTCCTCATTTTCAATTTGTCAGGGTGAGAAGCAAAATCTTTCAAAACATAAATTCTGTTCTTGGAATTTATTAAATGAAATCCTAATTGGTGCAAAATTAGACCCTGAAGATGTAGAATATTCAAATTTGGCAAGTTAATTGGGAGATGATAATTAATGTTCATGAATGTTTGTCATGTAGGTAACCCAGCTAATGTCCCAAATGAAGTCTACAATCTGTGCTAAGTACTTCAACATGGTACTATGGATCTTAGATAGACAGATGATCGATACTTAGATGATTGATATGTAGATATAGATAGATGTAGATGATATAGATAGGAAACTTGGAATTCAACTTTTAGCCCCATCCTCCCTAATATTTAGAGCCAGAGACTGATTTCACTCACCAGTGGCCAATGACTTAATCAATCATGCCTATATAATTCAGGCTAAATAGATACCCTAGAACAAGAATTCACGTGCCTCATGTACCAGGATGCTGACATACCCAGAGAAGACACCGTCACCATGTGCCTCACCCTTTGCCACTCTTTGAATAGATACTCTTGAGTGGTATCCCTTGTAATAAAACGGCAGCAGTTAAGTGTAAAATATTTCTAAGTTCTGTGAGATGAATTATCAGACCTCAGGATAGAAACAGAAATGTGTTACCCTGATGCTGTGGGACAATGGTCATGTACTTTGTAAAGATCTGTCACTTGTATTTTAATAAAATGCTGATTGGCCAGTAGCCAGGCAGAAAGTATAGGTGGGGTGACCAGGCAGAAAGGACAGGTGGGGCAATGAGAACAGGAGATTTCTGGCAAGAAGAAAGCTCAGTCTGTAGTCATCACCAAGACTCAAAGGAAGCAAGATGAGAATACCTCACTGATAAAGGTACTAAACCACGTGGTTAACATAGACAAGAATAATGGGCTAATTTAAGATGTAAGAATTAATTAATAAGAAGTCTGAGCTAATAGGCCAACCAGTTTATAATTAATGTAGACCTCTGTGTGTTTCTTTGGGACTTAACGACTGCAGGATCTGGGAGGGACAGAAACTTCGGTCAACACCCTGGAATCCTGGACTCACAACAAACATCTAAAATGAAGGCAATCTTGTAGGGTTTAGTGCTCAAATATGTGAAATCTCATGCTAAATATGGGCAGTTAACATGAGGCTATGATTGAATTATAAGATATTGGTGAACTGGTATTTAAAAGACACATTTATCTTATCCATAAGACAAGCAAAAGGAAGTTTGAAGGGAACACCAGTTTGTCTTAGTCTGTTTTCTGACACTGTAGCATAATATCATAGACTTGGTTGTTTTTACACAAATAGAAACTTATTCGCTTCTGGTATGGAGCCCAGGAAGTCAAAGCCATGCTGTTGCCATTGGTCCACTCAGCATCTGCTAGGGGCCCTCTTGCAGCATCATGACAGAGGGCACCATAGAATAAACAATGATAGAGAACTTGCTTCTTTAAACAAAGTCGTTCCTTCATCCACAAATAGATTAATATATTTGTGAAGAGAAGCTCTCATGCTCCAGTACCAAGACATACTTTCAAATACCACTAATAAACAAAACACCTGAGTCTGTGTAAAATATGAAGTATTTTACTTATTTAACCCTCAGTTTTAGAGACACACACCCAAGGAAAGGACTCTCTGCTGAAGTCCCCTTGGCAACATGGCAGGTGATGTGGAGATGGCAGTATGTTCAAAGGGTAAAGACAGTGGATCCCTTTGAACTTTCTTTTGCTTGTTTTACCAATAAGATACATGTATCTTCTCAATACAAGCTCACCAACATCTTATTATTCAATCATAGCCTATCACTAACTGCCTACATTTAGCAAAAGGTGGTAGGTCAACCATGAGACAAGAAGCCAGAGAGACTGGGGTCTCACACTCATTGACTTTGTAACAGCTCACTTACTTGGTGTAATAACTGGGGTCCCAAAGTGACTGTGTTCATCTCTTCTAAGCCATCAGGTAATCTGGTTATTCCCCTAAGTCCCCATCTCTCTCTCTTTTTTATTGATTTTTATCTCTGCATTTTTCTCTGCTCCCCTCTCTGCCTCTCCCCTCAGCCCTCAAACCTCCTCCAAGGTCCCCATGCTCCCAGTTTACTCAGGAGATCTTGTCTTTTTCTATTTCTCATGTAGATTAGATCTATGTAAATCTCTCCTAGTCTCCTCATTGTTGTCTAAGTTCTCTGGGATTGTGATTTGTAGGCTGGTTTTCTTTGCTTTATGTTTAAAAACTACCTATGAGTGAGCACATGTGATAATTGTTTTTTTGTGTGTCTGGGATATCAGTGCAGCAATTTCTCAGAAAATTAGGAAACAACCTTCCTCAAGACCCAGTAATACCAATTTTGGGTATATATAAAAAGGATGCTCAATCATGCCACAAGGACATGTGCTCAACTATGTTCATAGCAGCATTGTTTGTCATAGCCAGAACCTGGAAACAACCTTAATGCCCCTCAACAGAAGAATGGATAAGGAAAAATGTGGTATTTACACAATTGAGCACTACACAACAGGAAAAAAAATCTTGAATTTTGCAGGAAAATGGATGGTGCTTGAAAACATTATTTTGAGTAAGTCCCCATCTCTTAAAGAGTCTGCCATCTCTCATACTGCCACACTGGGGACCAGACTTCCAACCTATGAGCTATTGGCATACAGACTCAAATGTTATCTAAGTCTTAACTTTCCAACTTTTAAACTACAGCAATGCCCGACATTATGTGTTCTTATGTTCTCTCAATGTGTTTTCTAAGGAGACTGCCTGCCTTCGAGGCAACGTATGTCCTACCATCTCCACATGATATTCAATACCTCATGACGGAGAAAGAATAATTCATTTCATGGTTGAGCAATGAGAGTTTGACTTTCCTCAGTCCCTATTTCCAAGCTAAATGGAGTTGAGCCTTTGCCATTCAGCCAGATGACTGAGGAACAAAGCCTTTGCCTGCATTTCACTGTGTAAGCATTTGCCCCTTCTTCAGATTCCTAGCCACCCCCCCACACACACACACACACAGATAGCTATCCAAAATTCTGTAAATTGATCTCAGGTCCATTCAAGGCATTGCTACGAGCAATGAAGCCAGAAAATTTGTTTCTTCCATGTGAGTCTTGTGTGTCTAATTTTCAACCTGTCCCACCTATAGATAGGAATAATTCATTGTCATCTTTACAGCCCTGGAAATCTATGGAATTTTCAGCTTTAATTCCAAAGCTTTAATTATAACCATTATTCTATAAAGTCTCAAAATGAGGAAACAGACTTGGGGGAAAATATACATGTTGGCTTTTAACAAGGTTGTGAGGGAAAAAGAAAGATGTTCTTCACATCCTGCCCAAACCACCTCACAAGGCTTGGAAAGACCAGGCAATAAGAGTTCCCAAGAAGACTTTTAATTGAAAAAAGAGCATGTGCAGGGCAGCCAGCACTGTTTCTATGTGTTGCCTTATATATTTGATGTTTGCTAGAGCTGTGAAACCAAGCCCTTTCTAAGCAAGAAAGTGTGTATTAAAAAATGTGTGCCGAGCAATAATTTTTCTTAAGGTTTATTTCATTTTCAAAATAAAATAAAATAAAACCCACCATGGATCAAATGAAATGACCCGATTAAAGACAACCTCTCCCCTCCTGCATGTCTTTTCATGGCCGTGAGACCTAGATTCCCAAGGTATTATTTTTGACTGTTTTCCTAAATCACCAGTATATTGGAAACAGCTGTTAGGTAGGTTCGCCATAGGGAAGTTGCCAGAGGTATCTCTTTTCCTCCCACCCACATGAGCTGAGCCATTGCCCAGCAGGTGACCTTGGAGCCTTTGTGATTCAGGATGCACCTTAGCTGAAATACACAGTTTGTAAAAGGCTGTTATTCCCACCCCCTCTGGATTGCTGAAATTAAATTTTCAGCCCCAGGTACAGTGAATGAGAGGCTGAGGCGCTGAAATTCTCCAACTAAGCCCGCCAGGACAGGGCCAGCCCCTGTCAGTTGCCCCCTGTGTGTCTTTGGTTGCCTCCCCAGGTCCTCAGGTCAATCACTCAAGGTAGATATTTTCTCCAAATCTTACACGGAAGGATAGAAAATTCAGAGGTGTGAAAAGATAGAGCCTTCCTTTGGCGTTCCTGGAGCATAGTGGGTGGCCGAGAAGGGACTGGACCTGGGTCTGACTGCTCAGAAAAGAAAACCCCAGACCAAGAAAAACCTACAGAGCACACACAAATGTGAGATAGCCAGCCAGGGGCTACAGACACAGTAAATGTTTAGCAAATGCCCAGGGCATTGAACCTTGTGTTTTGATTTAAAGTGAAACCATCTGAAGAGACCTCATTTTCCCCCTGTAAAGCAAGCTTTGAGTGGGGAAAGAGATCTGAGAGGCTGCAAGGCACTGATATGGCTCTTGGTCCTCCAAGCTGGCAGTGCTCCTGAGGAAAGGGAGAGGAAAGCCCTCCCTCGGAGCTGTGATCTTGTGTCTGGAGTGCTCTGGCTGGCTCTGGCAGTTAAAACAGAGATGGTGAGCTCTGAAAACCCATCTGCTCTCTTGCACTGGCACAGGGGAGTTACTACAGAAAAGCACCAGAAAGTTCTGTGTTCTGAAGACTTGTGGTAGGAGAAGCAACACATCCTGACCATCAATCATCCTTGGCTTCCTTTTCAGGCAGGTCCCAGCAGTGGAGAAATTAAACCGAAAAATAAGGTTCAGGAAACCCTACCCCCAGTGCCTGGCCCAGACTTGTTTAAAGGCAGCTGCTCTGATGTTAAAATGAAATAGGACATGTAACCAGATTATGAGGAGATCATTGCTATTAATGGCAATAATTACCCCCTGTTCAAGTAGCTTCCTGAAATAAAAACTTCAAAGAAACAGCTTTCAACTCCTTTGCTCAGTCCGCTTGGTGAACCCTTTGGGTCCGGGTCTGTCTGTTTCTGAGGTATCTGAGGAAGAACAGGAAGGAAGGAGAACAGGACAGGGCAAGTATTCTGTGTTTTGCTGTAGACCAGTGGTTCTCAACCTATGGGTCATGGTCTCAAAGGGTTGCATATCAGATCTCCTCCGTATCAGATATTTACATAACAATTTATAACAGCAGCAGCATTACAGTTATGAAGATATCAAATAAAAATAATGTTATAGTTGGGGTCACCACAACATGAGGAACTGTAGTAAGGGGTCGCAGCATTAGGAAGGTTGAGAATCACTGGTCTAGACTTATACACCAAGTACACAGAATCTCAACTACCCTGGGGTCCTATCATTGAGAGGGAGGGAGGGAGGGAGGGAGGGAGGGAGGGAGGGAGGGAGGGAGGGAGGGAAAAAGAACCTCTCCAGCCCCTGCAAGTCCATCTTCAGGGCCTGAGATGGAGGAGGAAAGAGAGGTAGGTGGGTGAGGTGGGTTGACTGGTTCTAACTCCGTCCTATAGATAGTTAATATGGTAACAGCTTTAGACTAAAACTTTTCAACATTTTTTTAAATCTGTATTGTTTGTTTTGTGTGTGTGTATGCATGCACGTGCGTGTTTGTGTGTGTGTGTGTGTGTGTGCATGCCTGGGTGTGCAGGTAGACATTAAAGGACACCATGATGGAGTAGGTTTTCTCCTTCCACTAAGTGGGTTCCGAGGATCGAATGCTGGCTATCAGGCTCGAAGACAAGTGTCTTTACCTGTTGAGCTCTCATACCAGGCCCCAAACTTCTCTGACACAATGGGATGCTATTAGTTCAGAGGTGAGGCCGAAGACGTGGGCAAGCGACACAGTATAGAAATCGGAGAACCTGTATAGAAGGCAGTACAGAGGCAGAGTACTTGGGAAAGGTGTCTCTGGTCATAGGAACTATCACCAGTCACCATAGAACTAGGAAAGAGAGCCTGGAGCCTCTAGGCAGGGAGAGAGTTGTTAGAAATCTTCAAGGATTAAAAATCTGTAGAATGCAGTGAGTGGAATGAATGCGGACAGGGATGACATGCATGAAGTTTGACAAGCCACCCAGGCACTGCCCCATCAGAATACACACCAGCCAAACACAACAGCGGGCCCAGCTACCACCATGACTGACAGCAGCCTGGTCAGGGGGCGGGGACAGGGCCAGTTTCTAGACACCTATTCAGAGTACATGATTGCTCTGAGAAAGCCCTGGGTTTCCACACATTTTGGCCTTTGGGGTTTCTGCCCTGGAAGTGCCAGGGAAGAATAGCCAACACCATTAGGGCCAGAGGCTGGAAGCCCTAGCAGGTCAGGCTCAGCTACCTGTCCTCCAGAGGCCAATCAGACAAGTGAAAAGTAGAGAAAGGAAGCTTATTCAATGAGGTCACGCTGTGGGAGGAAACAAGAGACCTAATGCTCCAACTCCTGCAAGTCCATCTTCAGGCCCTGAATGAGATCTGGGTTTAAACAAAGGTCAAAACATATGAAAAAAATAACTGAACTAGCCTGGTCAAGATGTGGTCCTGCCCGTCATCATTGTCTCGGTTCCAGTCTTTTGCACAAGGTGGTCTGACAAGCTGTCTCAACTGTGCCAAGTCTCCTTCCTTAGGCAAATTCCTTTTCTGACTGTTACCAAGGTCCCAGACTTCTTCTCCAAGTATGAGACTCCTGGAGAAATTCCAGTTTCTTAAGGGGGACGAGGGTTTCATTATCTCTGTCTTATAATGAAAGATAGAGTCCCAAGTATCTCTTAAGATATCTTTGTTCCTGCCAGGACAGTTACATGATAATAAACCAAATCTGAGCCTGGACCATGAGAGGCCCCACGTGCTACCTCTTGTATAACTACACGTTGTCCCAAGATTATGCTCCAAAGAATGAGACACACACAGAATAAAGCAGAGTCACCCAGCAACCTATGCTGAAGCCATGGTATGCCAGCTGACAGCCAGCCAACACTTAGACAAGTGAGTGAGCACAGACCAGCTCAACCCAGCCTCCCACATAATCCTAGATGACTCCTGACTGTATATACTGTCCTGCTGTGTACATTAAGGTTCTGTAGTTGTTTGTAACATACCTTTATTATACCAACAGATAACAAATACACCCTAACACTCATAGACACCCATGCTCACCAAAACGATCAGTATGCCATGCAATTCTTACCAATGTTCTTGATACAAAGAGACAAAGTATTTAACAGGGAAAATACATCTGTAGGTGAGTATAGTCTTCCAAATGCCTTCAACTGGGGGTATGTACAAACGAAAGAATCGGCTAGACCACCGTCTCTTCTAGCTACCCTTTGCTCTAACACCCAGCACTGGCATGAGGTACCACTTCCTGGTTGAGTCAGTGTGTTGGGGCTTCAAAGGATCATCAAACAATGTACCTTTCTCATACAGACTCAGAGCCAAGCAGCACAAATATGGGAGCCAAGCAGATATAGATTAAAAGTGATCAGTTTAGGGGCTGGTAACTTAGAATTAAGCATGATGGTACAGGCCTGCAAGGCTGGCACGCAGGAGCCTGAGGCAGGAGGATTGTGAGTTCAAAGCTAGTCTGTGCTACACAGTAAGACCCTTAAAAACAAACACAGCTAGAGGCCATAGCTTTAAATCACTGAATATGTGGCGGGGGAGTCAACACTTTGGCCTGGATTAAATTCACAGCCTTTCACAAAGGGCTGACTGGTGGGTGTGACTGAGAGAGTCCCCATGAAGGCACTAGAAGGACCTGTCTCCTTTCAGAAATAAAGTGAGGCCAGAATGGAGAGTCTTTCTGGAGAACCTCCATGTAGGAAGTTAAGATTGGAGGGAGTGTGTTCTAGTGGTAGTCCCCTGTCCCAGACTGTCATGAACATTCCAGTAACGTTGCTGCCCATTCTGGGGTCTTCCCTTGACCTGGCATCCATTGTGTTCCCCTCGGCAGAATTCGCATCCAATCCTGCTACTCACGGGTGACTCTCATGTAATCCAGATGTGTAGCCAGTGGAAGCGACAGAATGCTTTTGTGCTTCACAACCTCCAGGCCAAACTCTGAGCCCATAGACTTCCCAGCAAGAAGCACTCGGGCCAGGCCTGGGCGCCTCCTGAAGAACTCTGGCAGCTGTGCTGTGGACGCAGCGCTCTACACTTTGTACCCTAAACGAAGTACACAAGTCAGTCCTGCAGTGACACCACTTGGCCATTTATTCTTCAGGAAATGGTTTCACCTCTTGGAGTCTCCATTTCCTAGTGTAAGATGGGATCATAATAGAATCTTACAAATGTGCTGTGAAGTTTGAATTCAACAGTTCCTGTGCTGTCCCATAGCAGTTACAACAGGAGTCCTTGGTGAATTCACTTGTATGTTCCATCACAGTATACACATACTCTAGGCAGATGCTTCTGGTGGTGACTTGAAAGGGCCTGGAGGTACCTAGTCACTGCTTCTCTGGGTTTCTGTGGCCCAGCTGAACACCCCTGCTTGACATTCCTTGACCTCACCTCTTGCTTCCCAACCGTTTTGTCAGAGCTGATTGTGCTGGGCATATTTTGTTATTTCCACTCTCTGTGCCTTCCCGATGGTACTTCCTTGGCCTGACCGCTCTAGTCATCCCGTTTGCTTAGCCTGGCTAACTGCCACCATGGAGCAGGGACTGAGATAAGAATCATTTCAGTCATTAGCTCATTAACTAATTCAAGGAAAAATACGTCCTACTTAGACTGCCATAATAACATACCAAAGACTGGGGTAGGAGGGGCCTACTTCTAGATGCCAGAAATTGACTTTCTCAGCTCTGGGTCTAGCAGCCTGAGATGAAGGTGTCACTGGATTGTTTCTCCTGAGATCTCTCTCTGCCTGGCAGACGGACATCCTCTCTTCTGAACTACCTGCTCTCCCCCTGGGCACACCTGTCCCCTGCTCTCTCTACAAGGACACCAGTTTTATTGAATCGGGCTTCATTCTAGCAACCTCATGTGGCCCTAACTCTTTACAAATCCTACCTGCAGACTTACGTGCACTCTGAAGGACATTAGAAGGTGGTTTTGATGAAGCTCATTTATTGGCCTGACTACAAGGCATTTCCTACTGCCCACCTCTGAAGACAAAGACACTCCCATATGGACCCTGCGTACATCTAAGTCCATCAGGACATATCAACATTGTGTATTCCTCTGGAACAGGGAAGTGCTTCTCTAATCAGACTTCAACCAGAAAGAAAGCTACTGCGTTGATCTCAGTCTCAAGGGTGGGCCCTTTAGACACAATGTTGAACGACATAGAGTAGATGACACTGGGTATTTCTGAATAAATTAAGGCTCGGTCTGTCTCTTATGATAAAGCTACATCCTTAGTAAGAAGCAGAGCCTAGCAGAATGTATGATCATAGTGTTCTACCCTGAAGAGCTCTCACGGAAGGAGACCTTACATTCGTCTTCCCCTCTCAAGCAGTCCTTTGACAGAGGTGACATCAGTGACATGGGTAAAGTCACCTTCATTTGCAGAGGAAAAAAAAATCTGCAGCCCAGAGAAATGGAGGCTCTTGGTCAAGTTTCTGCTGCAGTAGAGCAGCTCTACAGGACCCAGGCTACCTCCGGGCAACCATGGCTTTTGAAATTAGTGAACACGAACTAAAACTAAAAGCTGATTGCTTGAGATAGTGTCACTGAAACTAAGACCACACATCCTGACTCCCCTTGAGAGGTAGCTCCCATCATCCCGTCTTCCCATGGTGATAGGAGCTGTATGGAGCCGTCTGTGCAAACGCTGGTTTCATCTTTCTAGAGTCAGAAGTCCTAAATCTCAAGCTGTTTGAGAGCCTTGCCCTTTCAAGTTCAGCATTTATTAAAGGAGTGTGTGGGGAGGAAAGTGTTGTTGCTCATGGAATCTAGGTCTCATTCCTCATGTTTCTGCCCTCCAGAAGAACTGTCACACATTTAATAATACTTTTTGGCCGGACTTGCCGAGAGCAGCCAACAAGCACCTCAAACAATCCGGAGGACCTGGCTATAGTAAGACAAGGGAACTATGGGATTTTTTCTTTTTTTAAGCAGTCACTTGAATGCAAGAGAATCATCGAACAGGCTTGGGACAAAGTAGTTGAGATCCCTGTGTGAGTGAGGGAAGGGTCGTGCTTCCCAGACTGAGTTCGACATGTGGAGAGAGAGCTACAGGTGCTGGTTCCAGGTTTCACCACAGTTGCCATGAGATTTGGAAGAGGTAGCTGGTTTTGCCTAAATTTCAGCTTTATCATTGGTAAAATAGAACTTATAGTGAGACACACCTTGAAGGAAGTAAAAATTTAAATGAATTGATTCGCATAAAACTTATCACCAAGACCTTGTGCATTAAATACGGCATGTTAGCCTGAGGATAAGTCCAAAAAAGATCCCAGGAGTGACCTAAACCCCTGGGTGGCCAGCTTATTCCATTCCTTCCTCTGGTCAGGGTACCCTCATGGTGGGACTCACGTTCTAAAGAGGCACAGCTCTTCACCATCTTCTTCATTCGTTTGTGGCCTCTACCTTCTGCCCCTCTGTTTTCCTGAAACACACTCTGTGCATCTCAGCTTTTCATCAAAAGTGATTCCTAGCGCTCCAGACGCCGCCCAATCTTACAGGCTTCACCTGACAGCCTCCTGCTCTGTCTTGTGCTCTTATTCCCAGGCAGGGCTCTTTGACTGCAAGTGGACAGTAGGTCCTACTGGAACTAGGTAAAAACAAGACAAAAAGATGTCGAGTGGAAGTGAAGGAGGGCTTAGTGGTTTGAGTGACAGGTGACCCTCCATGGTCTCAAGCATTTTTGTTTGTTTGTTTGTTTTCATTATATATTTTTATTTTTTTTATTTTTTTATTAATTAATTTATTTAATTATTAAAGATTTCTGCCTCTTCCCCGCCACCACCTCCCATTCCCTCTCCCTCCCCCAATCAAGTCTTCCTCCCTCCTCAGGCCAAAGAGCAAGCAGGTTTCTCTGCCCTGTGGGAGGTCCAAGGACCACCCACCTCCATCCAGGTCTATTAAGGTGAGCATCCACTGACCACAACTGTTCTGGTCATCTTTCCTCTAAGTCCGTTTGGCCATCTTTCAAATCACACCCAAGTTGATCTCAGAACTTCATGCCTCTCTTTCTGCCCAATATCTCATGGTGCTCTTAACCCCCTGCCCAGCTCCATTCTTGGGTCTTATGCAATACTGGGCTCCCTGAAACTTCTGTTTGACTAATCTCTTTGACACACATATTTGTCTGGACCTGCATGCCAAGAACTTTGACACTTTGGCACTTTGACAGTGGTTTTATTCTAATTTCCAAGAGTCTGGTAGGAAGATATGACCTGTCAATCCCAATTAGCAATAGCATGGTACATGTGTTATTTCAGATTGGGAGATTCACAGAAGACTTCCAGGAAGAGACCCAAACAAGTTTTTAAAGAGTCATAGGGAGCTAAGTCCCTGATAAAAGAGACTAGGGAAAAAAAGGGGAGCCCAGAATAAATGTTCTAGACAGTACCATATGCTTAAAGGGTGGAACTGGAAACGGAAGGTATACGTTTGAAGAGCGACATGCTTTTTCTATTCATTGCCATGAATGCATGCACTGAAGGGCAATATTAGAGAAATGCAGCCACAGGATGCCAAAGGGGTCACTTCTGGAGCTGAGGACTCCAAGTGATGGAGCAATGCCTTCGAACCAATAACAAGCAGGCACAACCGAAGGCATGGGGATAACCCCGCTTACCGGTGAGTGCCACACCACAGACCACCCTGCATCCACTCAGATCTTCAGGAGTACCTCCCCACCAAGGGGCCACAGAAGGCAGGGGGGCGGGGGCTTGACTGGAGGCAAGGGAAGAAGCAGCTTGACCTCTGAAGTGACTTTGCAGTCTCTCCTTTCCTGAGCACAGCAAAGAAAAATAAATCATCTGTCACGTAGCAGGGGCCAGGGCTTGCTGCGTGATTGTCTAATTAGGTGTAAGATTACACCACAGGCCTGGTTACAGGAGGCCAGCAGGGATCAAATCCAACAGCATCAGACCAGACAAGAACAAGCAAGACCCTGCTCGGAATGAAAACAGGAGGGATGTAAAAGCCAACTCCCGGCCCCGGTCCCCACCTCTCCTCACCCATCAGCTTCCCATTAGAATTTGCTGAGAGCTTTAGAGAGCAGAAGACAAAGACTCTGCTAAGATTTTACACACCATTTCATCTCCGACAAGGGTCTGTGATTACTGACAGGATAAGTTCTGAAAGAACCGAGGAAAGAGACAATGACCATAAACACAGTTTGCTTTTTCTATTAAACATTACTGCAGAACAATTGCTACATGTAAACACAGCTCTAGCTGCAGGATACACCAGAGTGATTAGGATGTGATCCTTTCTCAGGGAGTTCATGGCCACGCAGGGAGAAGAACACAAAGAGTCAGACTAACTGTTGCCGTGTTACAGTTTGGCATTCTTATCGATCAGGTTGATTTTAATGACACATGGGGAGGGAGCATGTAAGAGTTGTTCCAGAAGACAGTGGTTTAAGCCAAGTCTTAATTAAGTGGAATTTAATCAGGCAATGAAGATGAAAAGGGGTTTTGGCCTGGAGCTGACATGAGAAAGAGAAGGCGTTTTAAGAATGGGCAAGGACCATGTCGATTCAATTCTACGATTTCACTGATTGTCAGGTAATTGAATTAAACATTCTCAAAGGAGAATAGAAATAGAAGGGAAAGAAATGATACATTAACAAGCACATTTAAAGGTTGTATACCCGCAGATACTACAGATTTCTCCACCCTTTGTTATCATCCAAGTGTCCTTGTGTCATCTGGACAGTCAGTGCACAACGGTTTTTCTGCGTCATCCTTGGATGTTAGATATTACGCAGAGCATGTGAGTAAGCCACGACTCTGCAGCACATGCTCACCATCTTGATCTTGCTTGGACCTTCATGATGGCCATTTATGGTCTGCAGTATCTGAGAATCCCAAGGTTTCAGTTGGGTTTGAAACAACCCATGGTGTCCCTCCTGTGACTGGATCATGCAATCTAAGAAATAAGAGTTTGCTGGGGTTTTGTTCTATTTCCTGTGTAGTCATTCATTTTCTCTAAATCGAAGAAAGAAAGAAAGAAAGAAAGAAAGAAAGAAAGAAAGAAAGAAAGAAACAAAGAAACAAAGAAACAAAGAAACAAAGAAACAAAGAAGAAAGTGCTAAACTCAGCCTTGATCATCACAGAAACTGAACCATTAGTTCATTAGTTTTAAATTTTTCCACAAAAACTTCTAGCTCAAATAGGTGGTCTTAAAGTGAGTTCCTAACAAGCCCTTAAGGATCAATGAAATAATTCTAATATTCTTTAGACTCTTTAAGAGAACAGGAAAAGGGGCTGGAGAGATGGTTCAGCAGTTAAGAGAACTGGGCTCTCTTCCAAGGGACCAAGGTACCAGAGGACCCAGGTTCGATTCCCAGCACTCACATGACAGCTAACAACCTCTGCAGTTCCAGGAGATCTGATGTCCTTTCCCGGTCTCTATGGGCATGCACCTGGTACACACACATACTTGCAGGCAACACACACACACATAAATATATATATATATATATATATATATATATATATATATAATAAAAATGAATAAAATCCAAAGAAAATATTTTAAAGAAAACAGAAAAATGAAGGATATGCCCTGTTCTCTTGCTTGTTTTATGAATTTGCTAATGTCAAATTCAGATATAAAAATATGGAAATAAAGATTATGGGCTATTGTTATCAAACAAACACTAAAATATTCTGGAAGACAGCTATGTCCACCACTGTGCTGCAAATACCACACAGGTTCAAATATTTTAAACAATATTTTCAAGCTGGTCACAGCAATACAATTTAATGAACTCTCTTTTATACCAGAAGAATAAATTTGGGTTGGTATTTTAAAAACTACTAGTATAATTGACCTTTTTAGCCATACATTACTCTAAATAGATTTTTAATGCTCAATAAAGTTAAAAATGTAATTGGAAGTTTTAATACAATTAGGAAAACAGAGAAACTTCTAAACTTGATGGAGAATCCTAAACACCTATACCAGTGGTTCTCAACCTGTGGGTTGCAGCCCCTTCGGTGGTCAAATGACCCTTTCACAGAGGGCGTCTAAGATCATTGGAAAACATGGGGATATTTACATTACAATCTGTAACAGTACTAAAATTATAGTGAAGTAGTAATGAAAATAATTTTATGGTTGGGGGTCACCACACATGAGGAACTGTAGTAAAGGGTCCCAGAATCAGGAAGGTTGAGAATCTCTGACCTGCACTGGTGCACACTTGCGGAGACAATGGCCAATACATTGGTTAGGAGAAAAGGACAAGACAATAAATGGTTCTCTGCTCACTACTCATTTTTGCCTACACAATAAGACAAGAAAAACAAATACAAATAGTAAATTCTTATAAATATTGCAATTGTCTAGAAACTGAAAATGTAAGATATTATTATTAACAAAAGAGTAAAATCATTAATATGCAAAAGTCCCCTGGAGGTTAAAATTGAAGAAACATTTACTTAGAATAAGTAATATTTTAAAAGCTATCATTTATCTAATCATCCAATGAACAGGCACTACATATTATTTTGTGTAGTGTATATATACATTTTTATGTATGATGTCCAGGGGAAAATATTCTAAAATAGTCAGAAAAATATGCAAAAAGCAAAGAGCCAAAAAATTACAAAAATAAAAATAGAATAGAAAGTCATCCAATGGGATAAAATGTTTCCTATGTCCCTATAGATACACTCAGCAATCCTTAACAGAAAAGAGTCCCATGAAAGAACTGCAGTCTGGAGAAGCTTTCAAATCATTCGTAACTCTCTCTGCAATCCAGAGGATGAGTATAAAAGTTCTTTGTAGATGATATTTAATGTTCATCTGTGTGAAAAAAATATACAATAAAATTACTATGTGAACACAAAATCTGAATGTAAGAAGTTATAGAGAAAACTCATTGCTTCTGTTTTTAAATACACCCTTTAATTAAAGCCACTTTATTTGTTTATTTGTGTTAAAGAGGGGCTAGCTTTTCACTGCAAACCCTCCTGTCCTGAGAGCTAGTATTGGAAACATACACTTAGGCCTGACAACCACTGCTAGCCAGAGACGGCACTTTTAATTTACTGCACGTACTAGTGTCTTAAAATTTCTTAAAACGTGCTTTATAAAAATGGGTGAAGTTTTGGCAGGAATTTTGCAGTTGTGTGATAATCCAATCCATCACTCTAGGTAGCATATTCTCAAAGCCAGGAGAAGCTGGTATAATTGGCTTTAGGCTGTGTTCACAGACACACCCCCTGAGACTGACCACTCACAGCTCCCACGGCTGTCCAATGCTCATCTTAGCAGAAAGCTCACAATGCACCACAGAAATATTTAAGAATGAAGAAAGATCTGCATACGCAGAAAGCATGCTGGTCTCATAAAGCTGGAGCAGAAAATCCTGGAGGGAAAAGGCAGCAGGTATAGAGTCAGGATCTGGAGAGTACGACTGGAGCTGGATTAATGCTAAGGCCCACGAGGACCTCAGGTCAAACAGTTCACTGCACGCCTTTCCTTGTAAACAAAATAGAAGCGTCTACATCCCCGACGTGTGCAAACCTGAACAAACTACATACAAGCATCTCTCTACCAACCAACTAAAGATAGGACCGTTTCCTTCTTACAACCCAGAGCATCGCCCTAGACGCCTCTTGCAAAGTTCATGCTCACCCACAGAAATCTCTGCTACAACACAGATCAGTATTAGGAGAGTCATGTTCTCTATTATCTCAGTACCTAGAAGATGATAATGAGGATGGGTCAGCTCTCCAGCACGGGGAATATTGGAGGGATGAGCGTGGTTGCATGACAGAAGGCATATCGGAGAAAGAAAGACCAAGGAGGGATTGCAGGTGTGTTGATGGATGATAGGTTTAGATTAAAGACATCCTTGCCTCCAACAACGAGGAAGAGTAGAGTGCAGCAGTTTCAAGATTTAGCTCACAAATAACTTGACAGAGCTGCAGAAACTGATTAGGTACTTAAGAAAGGGACTGTTGACATGGGGTGTTCATAACCTGGGTAGGTCCTGGCACCCCTGCTGAGAGACAGCAGGCTAGAAGAGGAACAGGGATGCAGAGGCACAGGGAACATGAGCTTGAACCTCTGAAACATTATCTGTGTCTGGACCAGAGCTTTGAACATGAAGACAATTCGGTGATTTCTGTTCTTGATTATTTCTTTTTGTAGTACCGGAGGTTACCAGGCAAGCGCTCTATCACCGAGCTACATTCCTTGCCCCTCATGCACCTTTGCCTTTTAACTTTTTTATTTTGGGATAGAGGGCTCCCTAAATTTCCCAAGCTGGCCCTGGACTCTTTGCAGCATAGATTAACCTGAAATTTGTGATTCTTGTGCCTCAGCCTACCTAGTAGGCCTGCATCAGCAGGTTCTTACAGTATTCTCTCTCTGTCTCTCTCTCTCTGTCTCTCTCTCTCCCACACTCCCCCCACATATATTACATGTATTACTATTTATATAATAATTATATATTATATAATCTCTGTATATAATTTATTTAGGAGTGTATAAATGTGTGTGCATGCATGCAAATATGTCCCTCTGCTCATGTGGAGGCCAGAAGATAACTTGGGAGAATTGATTTTCTCTACCTCGTGGGTCTCAGGGCTTCAGGTTAGGTGATCTGGCTTGGCAGCAGGTTCCTTTACTTGCTTAGCCACCTCATTGTCTCCCTTGCGTGACTCTTAACTGCCTTCTATGATTACACGCATTTTACAAGGCAAGCCAGGTCAGATTTTCTCCAGAACAAGTGCATACATGCATGTCCATAGAACTGAAATAAAAACTGCCCCAAATAATACTTGTCCCTCCTCTGTGGAATGCATTATAATATTTTAACTCCATTATTTTCGGTGCCAAGAGTGATCCATAAGCTAGATTTCATGCCACAGCGTTTAGACTCTAGCCAGAGGAAATCGGCTTAAAGAGGGACTGTTCCCATCAATTACTCAAGTATCATGTCATTAAGAAACCCGGGAAGGTGGAAGCTGACCAGCTTTGGTTCAAATTCCAGAATTCTAACTGGGCAACCTTGGCAAGTCTGAGTTAAGGATTTCCAACCTACAAAAACACAATAATGATATGTGTCTCACAGGCCTGTGGTGATGATAAGAACAAATTATTAAGGTATTTTCCTCCAAGAAGCCTACTAATTTCCTGCCAGTGACTATCAAAGCTTAGCTATTCAAGCTGAAATTTAAAAGAGAATTAAGACTGAGCATACTTGCTTTTCTCAGAGTTAAGGGTGAGCTATGCTGACATCCAGAGGCCGGGAAACCTTGTGTAATCGAGATGTCCTGTGACCCAGTAAGGTAATTCTGGGAAGGAAATCTTCTCATGTTGTGAAACACTGGAGATAAGCTGTTTTATTAGCACAGTGGCCCCAGAGGGCGGAAATGAAACAGGATTCTTATTCTTGATGGGTATCTTGAAAACATGATGATTAAACACATAATCAAAAATAAAATCACAGTCGGATGTGTCCAGAACCTGAACAAAGGCTTACAGCTGTATACTCAGAAGCCAAAAGGAAGTATTAAAGGGAAGCCAAGAAAGAATGCCAATGTTAATAAGACAAGCATTAGGATCAAGAAATATTCCACAATCATATAACTTTGAAATTGGCCACATAATCTTGAACACATAATTAATATCTGTGCCTCAGTTTCCCCATATGTAAAACAGGGACAAAGAATATCCCAATTACAATTGTGTATGAGTCAGTACTGGACACATGGCTAAGTGACAGTGAGTAACAGTGTCACACCAGAAGGAAATGAGAAATGCCATTCCACACCGAAGGTACACATTCTCTAGAATTAACTAATAATGGCTTCTGATAAGAGAAAGATGAGGTTTTTTTTTGTTGTTTTTTTTTTTGTTTGTTTTGTTTTTTTTTTGGTTTTTCGAGACAGGGTTTCTCTGTGGTTTTTGGAGCCTGTCCTGGAACTAGCTCTTGTAGACCAGGCTGGTCTCGAACTCACAGAGATCCGCCTGCCTCTGCCTCCCAAGTGCTGGGATTAAAGGCGTGCGCCACCACCGCCCGGCTAAGATGAGGTTTTTTTATGTTTGTGCTTTTAAGTGGAATCTTTAAGTCATGCTGATTGGAAGTTTGTATACATGGGCATCTAGTTTTTCAGAAAGTATCTCAATTACTTGAAGATTTACAGCCCAGTCATTTTGACCAGAATAAAAATGCTTCATAGCTTTGTGGATGCCACCTTTGAAATCTTTGTAAACAATAGAAGCTTTGCTTTTTTTCTTCCTTTCTAACACACACACACACACACACGCACGCACGCCGCTTTTTCTGATGCACCGTATTCCCCATATTCAAAACAATGAAAACAAACAATGAGACCCAATAGTTCAGGCCGGTGACATTTTCTTTCATTTCGTTCTGGTTGTAGGAATAGGTAACACAGGCTTGTACCTTCCTGCGTCCATGTTTTCAGTCACGCTCCAGCTTCAGCTTGGAATGCCCTTTTCCCTTTTCTTCCCCAAGGGAAATTCTCCTTCACTCCGGGAAATTCATTCAAAATCATCTCCTCTTCCTGATTTGCCCCAGCCCACCTCCTGGTGACAGAAGTGGTTCTCTGCTGCCACGTGGCTCTTCTCCTGTGATGAAACTCTAGCCAGCAGACGTGTAAATAAATGAACACCATTTCATTTCACAGATAGCGGAGTGCTCTATAAATTGATTAGGGTTAAACTGCTGTATCAGCTAAATTTACCCTAAAAGCGAGCACTCGATGAAAGATTATTAGATGAATGAAAACAATCACCACGGTCCTTCCTATTCTTTTTTTTTCCTTTTCTTTTCTTTTCTTTTCCTGCTGGACATTTAACCACTCTTCCTAGTCATGGCTAATTGTCCACAGTGTAGGTCATTGGTAAAACTCAGCATTTTGTCCTGTGTAGAAGCTAAAACTAATGTCCTTTCTCTTCTCATCCCTGGAATTTCTGGAAAAGAACAAGGAACAGACTCAACCATACCAATGTTCCCATTTGACATTGAATTTCGAAAGGACTGGTTTTGTAAGTGATGGGGGGGCGGCAGGGGGGGTGGCGTAGCGAGAGACTTACATGGTAAGAGGTAGGGATGGGCCCAGTACTCCCTGAGATGTGTGCTGATTTGAAAAAGGCTGTCTATGGATCTTACAGGCCAGCCCACACTCAGCCTCCACTAGCAGAAGTAGAAGCCCTTTCCCTGGCTTAGGAGGCTATTCTTAATTGCTGGAAGAATCCGTGTTCCCTTCCCTGAAGAAGACGCGTGGCAAAAAGAAACCAGGTGTCTATTCTCTCTCCTCGTTCTTATCTTCAAGCATAGAATCAAACCCATGGGCCCCCCAGAGGACAGGAGGAAGATAATTGCAAAGTCACGCCCAAGGGACGAGGACTTAAGAAGCAGGGAGAAAGTATCAGACTAGAACTCAACAGTGCTCCAACCAAAGAGAGCATAACACATCTGCGAGAAGTTATCAGTAGAGGGGCCTTCCATGATCCTGGACTCACAGTCAAACTTCAACACATGGGAGTTGTTGATGGAAACATGAGCATAGCAACAACATAAACAGAGGAAGTTAAAATTCCAGAAATCCCCAGGTAACCATGAGGAAAGAAACGAACGTCTTGAGGGATCGGAACTCTAAATGGATTTATCACGTGTAGTCTAGTAAGCCCTTACTGATGATTGCTATGATGGGCACGTTCTCTCTTACCAAGAGCTTGAGAGCCGTGCTGAAGAACAGACTGCCCATGCCAATGAAAAGTGTCCCAGTGGCATTCTTCTGAAGGAAGAAGTTCTGGGAAAGATCGGGCCACTCATTTCACTGGGGTTTCCCTGCAGCTGTAAACTAGATGGAGCCTTCACACAGGTGCCGGTACTAAAAGGTCTATCTTGCAGGGGCCGTTAGAAAATACGGTTGACATTGGGCTACCCTAGACCCTAAATAACTGACATCTCCTCAAGGACGGTGTTAGCCAGATTTTGTCTTTGTGATAAGATACCTAAGAGGAACAACTCTGAAGAAGGGTCTACACCGTCTCATGTTGACCCAGTCCATGGTCGCTGGTTCCAAGTTTCTGGCTCATGATGTCATGGCAAAAGACCATGCCCAGATAATCCTGACCACATCATTGAAGCCAGGAATCGGAGTCAATAAGGGGCCAGAGCCAAGGTTTATCTCCTGAAGGCACATGCTTGGTAGTTCCTCCCTCCATTAGGTACCACTTCCACTTCTGCCACCTCCTAAAAATATCCTTATATTGAGTCCAGTGAGGGCTTATTAGGATTGGAGCCCTTGGGATCCAATCACATCACAAAAGCCCATCATCTGGCAATTGAACCTTTACCACAGGAGCCTTAGGGGACCATTTCGGAGTCAAGCCATAACAAGGGTGTGCATAGCTTTAGGTCTTAGGCATGACGATGTGTCATTAGGGTTACTGCGGCCCTTAAGGCAATTTCCATATCTGAACAAACCCAAAGGCCTTTGAATGGAGAGCTAGCCAAATCCCCTTAAAGATGGAGCCATAACTCACATAAAAACATTATAGGCGTGCACTGTGAATGTTTTTACTACCTTCCCCCAAAGTACCTGTGCCTTCTTAACTTGGTAAATATATCCCTGAGGAATTAATAGGCACTGGTCTTAATTAAAGACAAAATCCCAGGCCCCAAAACCTATTGCAATTTGACAGACAGAGTGAGAGATTAAAGGATCAGGTGGATAAAAGGAATTTTAATTCAACTTTGTTTCATTGTAAAATATAGTAAAAACTTCATATCCATCCTATAATTTTTGTGTATAGTTCTGAAAACATATTCTTAAGACCTTTGAGGAATCCACACACTGGCTTTCTAACCCATTAAAGGAGCCCATTAAGAATTGCCAAAAGGCAAAGCGAATCCAAGAACACATCAGAAAAATCATTCACCATGACCAAGTAGGTTTTATCCCAGAGATTCAGAGAAGGTTCAACATACAAAGATCTGTCAATGTAATCTGCCTTATAAACAAACTGAAAAAAAAAATGATCATTTATCATGAAAGGGTGTTGTATTTGTTGAAGACTTTTTCAGCATCTAAATGATGTGGTATTCCCCTCTGTATCCTGTGATTACCACTGATTAATAAAGAAACTGCTTTAGACCTATAGCAGGGCAGAACTTAACTAGGTGGGGAAAATTAAACTGAATGCTGGGAGAAGGAAGGCAGAGTCAAGGAGAAGCCATGGAGCCGCTGCCGGAGACAGATGCACTGAAACTTTGCTAGTAGGCCACGACCTCATGGTAATGCACAGATTAATGGAGATAGGTTAAATTAATATGTAAGAGTTATCCAATAAAAAGCTAGAGCTAATGGACCAAGCAGTGATTTAAATAATATAGTTTCTGTGTGATTATTTCGGGGGTCTAAGCAGCTGGGAAATGAACAAGTGGCCTCCTTACTACAGACAAAGGTCTTGGAGAGAGCAAGGATACAAGGAACATACCAATACATAATAAAGGCAATATACCGCAAATCAACAGCCAATATCTAACTAAATAGAGAGAAACTCAAAATGATCCCATTGAAATCAAGAACACGACAAGGCTGTCCACTCCATATCTATTCAATATAGTACTTGAGGGTCTAGCTAGAGCAATAAGACACAAAAGGAGATCAAGGGGATACAAATTAGAAAAGAAGCCAAACTCTCACTATTTGCTGATGACACAATAATTTACATAAATGACCCCAAAAATTCTACCAAGGAACTTCTACAACTCAGAAACACCTTCAGTAACGAAGCAGGATACAATATTAACTAAAAAAAAATTAGTAGCCATCCTTCACACAGATGATAAATGGGCCAAACAAGTGGAAGACCTGTATGACAAGAACTTTAAATCTCTGAGGAAAGAAATTGAAGAAGATATCAGAAAGTGGAAAATCTCCCATGCTCTTGGGTAGGTAGAACTAACATAGTAAAAATGGCAATCTTACCAAAAGCAATCTACAGATTCAACGCAATGCCCAGCAAAATCCCAGCAACATTTTTCATAGACGTCGAAACAACAGTACTCAATTTCATATGGAAAAGCAAAAAACCCAGGATAGCCAAAACAATCCTGTACAACAACAACAACAACAACAAAAAAAAAACTTCTGGAGGCATCACAATCCCTGTCTTCAAACTCTACTACAGAGCTACAGTACTGAAAATAGCCTGGCATTGGCATAAAACAGACAGGAGGACCAATGGAACCAAAGTGAAGACCCTGATATTAATTCACACACCTTTGAACACCTGATTTTTGACAAAGAAGCAAAAAAATATCAAATGGAAAAAAGAAATAATATTTAACAAATGGTGCTGGCATAACTGGATATCAACATATAGAAAAATGAAAATAGATCCATATCTATTATCATGCACAAAACTCAAGTCTAAATGGATCAAAGACCTCAACATAAAACCAGCCACACAACCTCATAGAAGAGAAAGTGGAAAGTACACTTGAATGCATTGGCACATGAGATCACTTCCTAAATATAATCCCAGTAGCACAGAAACTGGGAGAAACAATTAATAAATGGGACCTCCTGAAACTGAAAAGCTTCTGTAAAGCAAAGGACATGGTCAACAAGACAAAACAACAGCCTACAGAATGGGAAAAGATCTTCACCAACCCCACATCAGACAGAGGGCTGATCTCCAAAATATACAAAGAACTCAAGAAATTGGTCATCAAAAGAACAAATAATCCAATTTTAAAAAATGGAGTATAAACCTAAACAGAGAACTCTCAACAGAGGAATCTAAAATGGCTGAAAGACACTTAAGGAAATGCCCAACATCCTTAGCCATCAGAGAAACGTAAATCAAAACAAGTCTGAGATTCCATCTTATACCTGTAAGAAGGGCCAAGATCAAAAACACTGATGACAACTTATGCTGGAGAGGTTGTGGGGTAAAGGGAACACTCCTCCATTGCTGGTGGGAGTACAAACTGGTATAGCTGCTTTGGATTTCAGTATGGCGATTTCTCAGAAAATTAGGAAACAACCTACCTCAAGACCCAGCAATACCATTTTGGGGTATGCTGTGGCACAATGGTCTTGTAAAGATTTGTCTTTGTACTGGTTTAATAAAATGGTGATTGGCCAGTACCTAGGCAGAAGGTATAGGCAGGGTGACCAGAATGGGAGAATTCTGTAAAGAAGAAATCTGTCTGCGGTCGTCACCCAGACACAGAGGAAGCAAGGTGAGAATGTCTCACTGATAAAGGGTACCAAGCTACATAACCAACACAGACAAGAAATATGGGTTAATGTAAGATATAAGAATTAATTAATAAGAAGCCTGAGCCAATAAGCCAACCAGTTATAATTAATGTAGGCCTCTGTGTGTTTCTTTGGGACTGAATGACTGTGGGACCAAGTGGGACAAAAACTTCTGTCAACATGGGTATATACTCAAAGGATGCTCAATCATACCACAAGAACATGTGCTCAACTATGTTCATAACAGCATTGTTTGTCATAGCTAGAACCTGAAAACAACCTAAATGCCCCTCAACCAAAGAATGGGCAAGGAAAATGTGGTACATTTACACAATGGAGTACTACACAGCAGAAAATATAATGACATCTTGAAATTTGCAGGCAAATGGATGGATCTAGAAAACGTTGTGTTGGGTGAGGTAACCCAGACACAGAGAGGCAAATATCATATGTACTCACTCATAAGTGACTTTTAGACATAAAGCAAAGAAAAACCCTTCCACAATTCACTATCCCAGAAAACCTAGACAGCAAAAAGGACCCTAAGAGAGTCATACATGGATCTAATCTACATGGAAAGTAGAAAAAAAAACAAGATCTCCCAAATAAATTGAGAGCATGGGGATCATGGGAGAGGGTAGAAGGGGATGGGAGCGGAATAAAAGGAAGGGGAAAAATATAACTCAATAAAAACAATTAAAAAAAAAGAATTGTCAAAAGGAATCCTCTGTCCTAGCAAAATAACACATGAAGGACAACCATATCCTTGAAGGCAGGAATCACGAAGACTGATATATTCATCAAAGAACTGGGAGATACAGCAATAGTAGCCCAGACTCTACCGCTGGTGCCTGCCAGGTTACAAAAGTCTGGGGTATTGATTATATAGAAAACCTGCTTTGCTTACTACCCGGAGCTATGAAGCACAGTCATCCTCCAGGAGTTCTTTAGTTATTAGTACATCAATCAAGGTTCTTCAGAGAAAGGGAAACAGTGGTACGCAGGCAGATATATAAGATAGAGTTTGATCTGAGAATTCCCTCATATGTTTTCTGTGAAGTGTGTACAAAGTGGAAAATAAGGAAAATCAGTGGCACAAAGACCTGAAAACCAGGAATTCTGATGATGTAACCCCAAGGCCTGGGGACACACTGTACATCTCAAAGGCAAAAGATGTATGTCAGCTCGAGAAAGCAGGGACTATATTCACCCTACCCCTGCCTTTTTCATACTACCGAATCTCTTAGCAGTTGGACGATGTCCACTCAGATTGATGGGGTAGGGCATGCCTTCTTTACTGGTCCATTAAGTCAAATCTCTCCTAAAAGCAGTCCACTGCCACAAACGGTGTTCTGCCCACTCTGTGGACATCTTTTAATTACATTGATGCAGACAACTCGAAATATGACATTTTGAGCCCTGTTGCTCTATTAAAATTGCCAGTGAATTGAGAGTAAGAGATGGTACCAAGACGGTTGAGGGTGACCCACCTCTCGCTGGTGCCAAACACTTTTAAGAATCGCTGTTACTGCCACTGACAAGTTGTTTAAGTTGACATGTATACACACTGATCTTGGTTTTTCTGTAAGTCAGTGAAGATACTGGGTAGAGAGCAACCCTTACCCCCCAATCAGCAGCTGTTAGATTCCCATGATGCCCTAGCAGTCTCAATCAAACAGACTCTAAGGCCAGTGGGACTGCCCTTGGCTCAGCAGAACCAGCTGTCTTGAGCACTCCAGAGATGTCTCAAAACAACAGTGCAAAGATTGCGTCTGGTTGCCCTGGTCTCTGAAAGCTCAGCTTCAGCTAGGGCGATTTCAAACCATTTATACCAAACTTTTTGCTACTGCAGACCTCTATGAACTCTGGATGACCTCTTAGCCATTTCAGCTAACTCTAAGGTTTAACTGAGGGACTGCAGTGGCTGGTCCTGAGGTAAAGCTATGATTAATCCCCAAGCCTCAGTGACTGGATGGGTGCCGAGAGTCAAGGCTGGGGTTCAACCAAGCAAACAGCAAAAAATTTCAAACATCCTTTCTTGCCTTGTATAGTTGGCCTTACAGCTGTCTGTTCGAGCTCACTCAGTGAGTCAGCTGGGAGACAGGACAGACACTCTGCAGTGCCACCTCTGGTCTCCCATGTAGTATATGTCTCAGACCTTGGGACACTACCTGAGGCCGGCATACAAATGGTCACACTTGAAAAGATAAGGACCCTGACACCTCAGACCTTCACCAGGACTGTAACACTAGAGGATGCCGCTCGCTGCAAGATTACTGCCACTGTTTGGAGCTGCCAAACAATTGGAGACAGAAAAACTGCCAAAGATCAATGTACCAATACTCACACATTGAGAAGCAGAGCCGTAGCTAAACCCTCACTTAATGAGAAGTTCAGTACGTTCACAGTGACTGTGTAGACTTTGAGGCATGGCTCAAAGAGAATACGACTGTGGGAAAGACATGAGAGATGAGACTCAAGAGCTAACAATTGACTATGAGCTACACTCAGGAGGAATTTTCTTCCAACTCTGACATCATTTGGGAACATATTTTTGACTCAGTGTTGTATTTAGAGTCGGTGGAATTAGTACCAAGGAAATACAATTGCTAAGTGCTTTTACCTCTTTAGTTTCCAAGAAAGCAGGTGGCTGTAGCCAATTCCCTAGGCACCTACGTTTGTAGTTCCTTGGTTTAGGAACAATCCCAATCCCATAGACTCATCATCTGCAAAGGGCGATGATTCAATCCATTGACACTAACCATAATCATCTGAGTCTTTTATGATGCTATCCAACTATACCTAAGGGACTTGGCCAAGATGGAAAGCAATCATTATGTTTTTGAAGCTTACACTCTCCCCCAACACACACACCCCAGTTCCAAGTAAGTAGAACATTTGAAGCGTTCTCTAAACCATCTGGGCAATAGGATTGAATTTTATGATGTACTTCATAAAATTCAAGTCTTCGAAATAACATACCGCATTAGCAAGTAAGGGTGTGTTTAGATCCTGTGCAAATGAACTCCTAGGGATGTCTCCAACCTCGACATCAGCCAATACAAAGGGAAGTGTGCCATGCTGGAAGGAAGGGAGGAGAGGGAGTGGTGTGAATTCATTGAAGTGAAAGCCTTAGTTTTTAACCCAGGAGATATTTATAGGAGCATGTTAGGACATCTCTCGATATCTTCTCAGAGCCTCGAGAGGCACTGTCCAAGGAGAAGTCCTAAAGCTTTGGTGCCATTACTCTATGCCTCCACCCCATCGATAGTCTTACTATAGATGTCAGGAGAACAGCAGACCCTCTAGCCCACCCCTTTATAGCCTAAGATTTATCTAAGAAGTTTCTTAGATGGTAAGGGACAACAAAACTCTTCACTTGGTGCTGGGGGAGAAATGTTCAAGTCCTTTCACAGGGATCTGGATTCTGGGATCTTATCCAATGCACCCAGCTCCTTACACCTCCTAGACGCCCTCTCCCCTGAGAATAGCAAGAATTCTCCGAGATGAAGACTCCCAGGTCATGGAGTTAAAGAGCTACTACACACACACACACACACACACACACACTCAAATTACTTATTCACTCTCTACTATGTACAAATGCTATAAATTAAAAAAAAGTCTTTGATGTCACAAATTTACATTTGGTGGGCATAAGAAAACAGATTACAACACAGAAGCGAAAAACATCAACCAGGGACAACAACAGAAATAATTGTAGGTGATAAAAATAACCGAGGAAAAATACGACATAGAAATCAGAGAGGAATATTGACCCATATTATATAGTATAGTCAAGGGTCTCCTCGATGAGCTGGCATTTGAATTGAGACCTGAATTGAAAGAGGAAAGCAGTCATAAATAATCAGATGCAAAAATACTTATGCTAGAAAAAATACAGCACATGCAAAGACTGCCCCCCCTTGTCACTTCCTCATTTAGGGCCCACCTCCAAAAGGATCCACCCTTTCCCCAACGCAGTGCTACCAGCTCTCAAAGCATATGAGCCAGCAAAGGGCATTCACTTTAAAACAACAACACCCCTAAGTCACTGATCTTCACCTCGGGGTTCACAAACCAAGCCTTGAGCATATCCAAGCCATAAGCTTTGAGATCCAGTAGAAAATTCTCATTGGTGCCAAGCACAAAATAGTGGGGAGGTCTTCCATTGTCCTTGCCCTTATGAGAAGCTGGTTTTCTATGGTGGTAAGTTTGAAGGTTGAGTAACACAAACTGAGAAGGATGTGCCTCAGGTCCAAGTTGAAATGGCAACAGAACAGAACCTGACCAAGTTTGACAAATTAAAATAAAAAAAGTGTAAATGCATAGCCTGGAGTTGCCATGTGGCAGAGACCCAGTATTAGGATGAGCACATGAGTGCAAGGGACAAGATGGAGTCACAAACATAAAGAACAATGAGCAACAGATCCGGGGCAAGTTGAGCCTGTGATTTTTGGCATATTCTTTCATTTAAAAGGAAGATGAGAGCCGGGCAATGGTGGCGCACGCCTTTAATCCCAGCACTCGGGAGGCAGAGGCAGGCGGATCTCTGTGAGTTCGAGACCAGCCTGGTCTACAGAGCTAGTTCCAGGACAGGCTCCAAAGCTACAGAGAAACCCTGTCTCGAAAAAAAAAGGAAGATGAGAGAAGACGTCTTTGTCCTCCACTCCTGCTCCTACCATGCCAGGGAAGAGGAGCTATGAGCAGTGCGTGAGGACAGATGAGGACATAGCCTCTGCGATGGATCCACTATCATCACAAGCCTTCAGGAGACTTCTCCTGCAGTGAAGCAGGCTTTCCCACCAGTGCGAATGGCCTTGGAGTGCAGGCCGGACAGGATTTTGAACCCAAGCTAGTTAAGCCTGGGGTTTGTGGGCTAAAGACTTATTTAGTATCTCTCTGATTCTACTGCCAGCATCCACTTCCTCCCAGTCCCTCATAGCAGGAAACAAGAGACTCTCAATAGTATTTAGACAAATGGTCACAGAGGGCATTCTGCCCCACCAGAGAGAACAGAGATCACTCTACTGAAAGTGCTCACTTGGAAGGCTTTTCTAAGCCATAGTGTGATTCCAGGCACACTGCTCATCTTGTCTAACACACCATTGCATCGGAAAGATAAAGTGACTTCTTACTGTTTAGTTAGTGTGGCATTTAAGCCTACCCAGCGCATAAAGCACTTAGAATCCTGCCTAATGCATAATGTACAGCAGCCATGAGAAGGGGAAACTCTTGTTCTCTCATGATTCTTTCACATTTAATAATGGCTTCTCTGGTACTGGTCATTGTCTGACTTTAGCCCTGACCCCTAGTTCCTTTATTCGTGGGATTGTGCCTGCATGGATCATGGACCTCAGAGTTATTTCTAAAACCAACTACAGGGTAGCTCTGAGAAATTTGGGAGCCTTTCTAAGACTCGGTTTTTTTATTTGAAAATTAATAGCCATAGGATTCTGATGAGAATGCAATCAAACCATCCACGCTTACCACATCCTGTTCACCAAAATCGAGCTTCCTACAGATTAGAACACTTTTATATTATTTGCTTCTGGGTCTCCTGCTACCGTAGAATCCTATCCGGTACCTAGAGCTCTGCTATCTGCTATCTAATTATATTTCTGGATACTCACTGCTTATCTACGAACAGACTGTCCCCAAACTAAACAGATTTCCCATACAGTCCACTGAATGCCCTACAATGGACCACTCCGCAATTCCCTCTTCCCTGCATAATTTCCCAACTACAGAAGACTTTTATCTTGAGATCTGTCTATAGTGAACTACCCTGATAGGGCCTTAAAGAACAAGTGGGCCTTTTGGGAAGCCTGTTTCAGAGGCTGGACCAGCATGAGAAAAAAACCCTTGAAGCCTGAAAAGGAATGCCAAGTCGGTCAGGATCCACGAGGATGCTCAGGAAACTGGATGAAGCCAGGAGGAGAGGCGGGACTTAGATCATGTGTAGATTCGGTGCCACAGAGATTGGACTTTATTCTTCGGGACCCTCCAGGGGCTGTGAGTGGAGAAAGGTGGTGATTTAAAGCTCATCTCAGATCAGGAATCTGGCAGGAGGCACATGCTCTTGTAAGAGCGGAGCTGGAGGCATGGGCTTAGAGAATTAATGAGCAGGACAGACAGACCGCCTGTTTTGCATTGAAGAATTACACCTAACATCACAGCACATTTCCCAGAACACTTTCCAAGGAAAGCCTTTGGATGACTTTGAATTGGGGACCTGGATTTTAGCCGAAGCCACAATTTCCTATGTGAACTTGGCAAGCAAATTCACTTCTCTGGGTCTCCCTTTCCTGGAAGGAAGGTTGGACCTCTGATCTCTTCATGTTCACTTCCGTCATACAAGTTCATTGCTGGATTTCCAAACACCTATGATAGAATGATAAGATGCTTTGATTGAAGCCAGAAATAAAGACCTTCAGGGCAAGCCCTTCCGGCTTCTCCAGCTGTGAGCCATTACTGCTTAGCACTAAGGCTCCCCAGGCCTCTAAAGCTCAGTATCCAGGACTGTTACCCCATAAACTGGGCAGCTCTCCTCTAAGCTTAAATTAAAGCACACCAGGGCCAAACTGTTCCCACCAGGAGATCATACTATTTGTCCTTGCCTGGCAAGGCCGGAGACGAGTGCATCTGGTGATCTTCCCATTCACCAACCTCAGAAGCCACCACACCTCTCCAGATGCAGTCAAAGGACTGGAAAGGAGCAGAACAGAAGACAATGTGGGAGCCCGATATTTCTCATCTGTCCCCTTGTCTGTTAATGAAGCCAACGGCTAGTAAGAGAAGAGGAAAGAAGAAAGAACAATACCGAAGCACTTGAAAAACAGGATAAAAGCCAAAATAAGGTCTTGGGTCAGAAACAGCATGGTGCAGTGGACAAGGAGCACACAGAGCCAGAGTGGGCTTTGGGACCCCTCTGTGTACTATAGAGGACAAGCTTATCTCTTACATTTAGGGGTTCAGCCTCCCCAGTACAGGTCACACAATTTCCAACACCTGGAACGGAAGAACACGTTTAGGGGTCTGTATATCACAGGGTGCTGTCCAGTTTGCTTGGCTTCTGGAAGTCTCTCTGTTCTCATCTGGCAAGCACAGATGGTCACATCAACAGCATATCAAACACACCGAGAATACCGGAACCACTATCATTTCAGGAAGGCAGAGGAAAGAGCACTGGCCGTTAAGACACAAGGAAAAGAATCACCTGGACTATGAGACACATCCTGCTCTCTGAGATGTGAGTGCGCAGACATGTGGAAAGTTGAACTCTGCTACATGGGTCTCGTGGGGTTCTTGAGAAGATCCAGAAAGGAAGACATCTGTGGGACAAAACCTACTGTGGTGCTAGACACATTTAGTACAATGTAGATTTCCCATTTCTATAATCAAATAAGAATTGGTTTCAGGGTTGGAAAGAGGGCTATCCAACAGATAAGAGCACTTCCTGTTCTTCCAGAGGATACAGGCTTAATTACCAGCAACCACACCCAGCAGCCTGTAACTCCACCTCCAGAGGATCGGATCTGGTACCCTCTTCTGGTCTCTGCAAGCATTCACACATATGAGCCTTACATACATACAGACAGACACACACACGCACACACACGCACGCACGCGTGCACACATGCGCACACACACACCTTCCCTAGGAAATAAGATTTGATGTGGCCTCTATGCTGTGAACTCTTCTGTCACTCTTATTCCTTGAGAATTTAGCAAATACCCACCATGTGCCCCGACATGTTGGTGGGGAGGAGTTAAAGCCCTGATTTCTCTACCAGCTCACTGGGTGATCTGTGTCTGCAGAAACTAAAACAGGATGATGGAAGCTTGACTTCAGCCTGAGGCCTCTGTCCCCACCAACTGACAGAAGCAAGCCCTCTGGGCTAAGGCCACCATTTGGACTTCTGTCAGGTCAGTAAAGGGACAAGAGGATGCCCAGCTCTCCTGGCATTTAAGACTAGGGCCTATGTTTTTAAACTCTTTATCCCCATTCTTTCTCTCCTTTGTTTTTATTTTCTTTTATTTTTGTTGCTGTAAAAAGTTTATTTGGGGGCTGGTGAGATGGCTGATGGCGAAGGTGTTTGCTACCACAACTGGTGAGCAGCCTATCTCAGAATAATATTTCATTTTAGCCTTTTGTGCTTGCTAGACTCTAAGTGTTTCTTCTTTTGTTTTTGTCTTTGTTGTTTGGTTTTTTGTTTGTTTGGAGAGGGTGTTGTTGTCATTGTTATTTTCTTCTCATTCATGCTAGTTCACTTAGAATTAGCACCACCGACACCTCTATTCCCATTTAAACGTTTTTTTTCAACCATCATCCCTGCTAAATGTTTTCTTTATTGTTTGAATTATGTTCTTAAGGCATTTGAGGAACATTACCCCTGAGTAATTGAGCAGAGATTTCAGACTTGTCACAGTGGGGCACATGGACGGTCCACACTTGGGAGGCAAGAGAAGTGTAAACTGTAGAACAGACCAGGCATGACCCTGTCAAAACAGAGCAATAAAAACACACAGAGAAGCCTCCTCCAGCACAAAGTATAGAGATGTTCACTCAGGTATGCCCAAGTGTGTAAGACATTATATACTTTCTTCTTTAAAGAACAAAAAATAAAATAAATCAATATGTCCTATCAGAAACAGTGCTAATGGTTATCTTTGTCAGGGTGGAAATGATAACTGTAGTTGTTTGAAAGAAAATGGTCCCCACAGGGAGTGGCACTGTTAGTGGTGTGACTTTGTTGGAGTAGGTATAGCCTGGTTGGTGAAAGTGTATCACTGTGGGAGAGTTGGCTATGATGTCTCCTATGCCCAATCTACACCCAGTGACACAGTTTACTTCCTGTTGCCTGCAGATCAAAAGACATAGAACTCTCACCTCCTTCTCAGCACCATATCTGCCTGCCTCATAATGATGATAACGTACTAAACCTCTGAAACTGTAAACAAGCCATTCCAATTAAATATTTTTTTTCTTTATAAGAGTTGCTATGATCATGGAGACTCGTCACAGCAATAGAAACCCTAACTAAGACCAAAGGTGGTACCAGAGACTTGTGATATGCCTGACCATGTTTTGTTTGGAGGAATTTGGATTGTGGTACTTTGGGTTAGGAAAGCAATGGCATGCTTTAAGCACTGTTTAATGGGCCACACTAATAGGAACATGGAAGATTTGAATTGTGGGGGCCTGGCTCAAGAGGTTTCAGAAGAGAATAATTTTAGTATGTGACCTAGAGAACAGCTCTGTGATATTTTAGTGAAGAATGTGGCTGCTTTTTGCCCTTGTCTGAAGAGTCTGCCTGAGGCTAAAGTAAAAAGATTTGGGTTAATTCCTTTGGCAGAGAAAAATCTCAAAACATCCTAGTATAGACTCTGTTGTATGATTATTAGTATTAACTCTAATGAAGATATATAATGAAAAGGAACAAACTAAGCAAGGAAAAACACAAAATGTACAATTTGAGGAGAAAAGAAACACCAGGAAGTATAATGGAGCTAAATCCTGTGTCCAAGGAGATAAACAGATTAAGAAACGGAATAAAGGGAGTGGTGACCTCAGGGCTGGCTTCTTGGAAGTGCTCATGTCTTGGTTCTTGATCTGGGTGCCAGTATGTGGGTGCTCATTTTGTGGATATTTATTTGAGCAACATTTGAGTGCCTTCCTGGGGGGATATTGTACTGCAATGATATGAAAAGACAAGTGACTCAGCTTGGGGGAGGCGACTTAATTCACAACTGACCACTGGATGCCTTCGAGGAGATACAGCTGAGGTAGAAATTACAGGCAGCTGTGGGTGTTGTAAATTGAATCTTAAATGTCCCACAAAGGTGGTGCAACTTTTAGTAGGTGAGGCCTTGAGGAAGTAAATGAGGTCACTGGGGAAATGCTGAATGAATCTATGGAACCCAGCCCCTCCTCTCTCTGCTTCCCAACCACCGTAATGTGAACAGCTTGGCCCCATCACCATTCCCTCCACAGCACTCAGCTTCAGCTTGTGCTCAATACAAGAGGTTCTGAGCAACCACGGATTGAAATCTCTGAAACCTATGAATCAAGATGAACCTCTTCTCCTGTAAGTTGCTTTACCTCTGGTATTTTGTCAGAGCGCAGCAGAAAGTCAACTAACACAGAAGATGCTACTCTCCCTAGCCATTCTCTCCTTGTCCTTCAAACTTTTGAATACTTCAGGACAATCCTTCTCAGTTTCCAACTGTGCAAACACAAGCAGCCTGTCCCAAAGCTGACAACCTCTGTCCAGCCTCCAAGAGCCACCTGGTGAAAGAAGAAAACAGACTCTTGCAGTACCCAAACACACACACACACACACACACACACACTTTAAATAAAAATACAACTACTTAAAAATGTAAAAAGTAACAGGTTAAAAGAAATAAAACAGCCCGGCTGATAAATGGGTTAATAAAATGAACAATTCTGAGAAGATGAATTATGAGTGGCAAATAAACATATGGAAACATGTCCAACCTTACCAGCTACCAAAGAGATGCAAATTAAAACGACCCTAAGTTACCATCTTGCCCCAGTCAGAATGGCAGCCATTAAGTAAACAAAGAAAAAAGACTGACAAGGACGTGTACAAAAGGAGAGGAGGCCGGTGTTGAAAGGAAGTGAGTGTGATTTCTAGAGAGCAGTACAAAGGCTTCTCAAAAAACTACAGCTAGGTCTACTGTATGTCCCAGCTATACCCTCCCGGGGTGCAGAGAACCCAGCTGTTCCATTCCAGAGAACGAGGCAACATTCCACAGAGACAACTGCACATCAGTGTGTTATGCAGTACTATTCACCAACCTCGACATAAGAGACTAAAGGAATGGGTAAAGAAAATGTGATATGCACACACACACACACATGCATAATAGAATTTTCAGAACTAAAGAGGATTAAAATTATATTATGTACAAGAAAATAAATGTAACTGGAGATAATCATCTTGAACAAATTAAGCCAGTCTCAGAAAGACAACTGTTATGTTTCCTCTTATTTGCGGTTCCTAGATTTTTGTCTAGATACATAAAACCATGTAAGCACACATGACATGAAAGTCGAGCAGAACTCGGGAAACAGGAAAACGGGGAGGAAGGCAAATGGCAGGCAGAGATGAAAGGAAGCATGCTCAGCATACAAGACATGCTATCTGAACTGAACATGTCCTCACGTAACAGTGCCAGGGACAAGAACACAGTGTCCTCTGGACACAGCAGGACAATTGCACGTCTGAATTTCCAGCAGTTGGGACAGTATGCATCAGAACAGCTTGCCCAAGCTGAAGCCAGACAACATCCTCCCTGTGTTCATGCCCTTAAAGCACTGTGTCGATCATCCTGACTCCCACCAGGGCTAACTTCTGTGCTTTCCAGCTGTACTCAGCTTCTTTGACATACATAAAGCTAAGGTGTTTTTTATGACTAGATCTCTATCATATCCCCAAGGAGTTTAAATTAAATTTATTCAACATTAGAATTTAAAAGAATCAGAAGATATCAGGGAAAAAAAATAATGATTCTGCTGTGATGGAAGTGTTAAGGTGAAGGAATAGATGAAAAAATCTTTTAGATTGCCCCACGCTAGGTCAACAAACTATCATGGGTGACAAATATTATTTTGTTTCATTTCTTTAATGGGCGAAATCTCTAAAACAATAAGTTAATGGCCTTTCTGAACCTTAAAGAGGCATAATTAATAAATACCAAAAGAAGATTCTGGCTAAAGCATTCTTTTTTTGTTTGTTTGTTTCTTTTCAATTAAAACCTGAGACATTAAGAAATGCTATGGGAATAGCTTTTTAGTTCTCAGACACTTTTACTAAAATGCACGCATGCACACACACACACACACACACATTTCTACTCGTATGGTTCCAGTCATGTTAAGTCATGTGGTCACGACTAACTAGGAGGTGGAAAGTCAGCCACCCCATTCTCCTCAGCAAAGAGAACAGAATTGTGGGTGAATAGCATAATAGCCTCACCGTGGAAGACCTTCAGCCTCCACTAAGGAGGACATCATCAGTCAGTGGACAGCCATGGCAAGCTTCTAAGCACTGAGTGAAATTCACAAGAACTACGGTGTTGACACCAAGGGACCTACGACCCCGTGAGGACTGACTTCAGCCTGTGAGCATCGGAAAGTGTTAATGGTGACTGTCCCTCCAAATGCGCAGACCTCTGCCACCACACTGCATGGAAGCCAACTGCACTTGAGATCTACTTCACTTGACTGGGGTTAAGATCAGTTGTCTGTGTGTCCAGCTCTGTGGATGGGAAGTTTCTAGTCACATCCCTGCCCCGAGTCAGTCTTGATGGCTCCACACCCAAGTCCTGACAAAACATCTTCCAAACAGTTGGAAGGCCTACTTGCTGACTTCGCAAAAGCCCCCTCTTAAATTCTTCCTTTCTTAGAAAGCTGTTCTGGCAAGCGCTGAGCAGTTCGCGCCAGATGGGATGCATTTACACTGACCCAGAACCAAAGGACACTCCTCTCTGGGTGTGGCCTCAGCCGGCCGGCCAGTATCATCTAAAGCTCGGTTTTTCACACCTGTCAGAAATAACAACCCCGCGCACACGTCTTTTGGTGAGCGAGACTTCCCAGCGTGAGAAAATATCCTCTAAACAAACAGGCAGTTAGGTGGTTCTCACTGTGCATGCCATTCCTGTCACATACCCATAATCTTGACTCAGGGCCAAAAAAGATGTTCTCTAACCGAGAGTCTTTGAAAGCTGGGGCTTGGATCTGTCCATTCGCTACTTAATTTATGAGATAAATGTGTTCTGACTACAACCGCGTGTAAGCTACACTCACTTTTTTTTTCCAGGACTTTCCCCTATGGAGGTGGGGTGCCCATCTTCAAGTGTGGGCATTCGTTATACTACAGCTCGGTTCTCTTGGAAGTGAGCTCTGATGGAAAGACCCCTGAGAGTATTCTCATGAGATTTGTATCTGAAAAGGGAAAGGGAAGAAAGAGCAGAGGGAAAACTAGGCTGTAGCAAGGGTCCCAACACACCTGAAAAGGATCTCAGATGCTGAAGAGACATTATCTTTACCCACTTTACAGCAAAGGTGGTAGGATTTCCATATGGAATAGTAATCAGATGCATGCTGTCTCAGAGACATATCTTTTTAAGTAGATGGCCCACCTTTAATCTGGACCACACCTTTAGTTGGCTGCCTATATGAAGGGCATGAGGAAAGAAACTTGCTCTCTTTGCTGCTTGCTCTCCATCTCACTGGCAATCACTTCCTTCACTGGCATTAGAGTCCACCGCTTCAAGATTCCAGTGTATACTGAAGACCAGTGGAGATACCCAGCCTCATGGACTGAAAAACTACTGGATTCTCGGATCTTCCATTGGTAGACAGCCATTGTTGGGCTAGCTAAACCACAGTCTATATACCAATCTAATAAGTCCCTGATAGATAGATTATATGGATATAAATGTAGATAGATAGATGGATGGATGGATGGATAGATAGATAGATAGATAGATAGATAGATAGATAGATAGGTAGATGATAGATAGATTCATTCTGTAAGTTCTGTTCCTCTAGATAACCCTGACTAATACAAATGGATGGCACATGATGTCAATGTCACAGGAACCTCAAGTCAAACAGATTGTAATAGCACCTAAGAAGCTGGGTCAACTGCAAATCAAAACCACAGTGCTCATGCTCTCTCTCCTTCTGCTCCTGATTTGGACCTTGAGATTTCAGTCCGGTGCTCCAATGTGGGACTCTGTCTCTGTCTCCTTTCATCGCCTGATGAAGTTTAATATTCAGGAGGATGCCTATATGTTTTTCTTTGGGTCCACCTTCTTATCTAGCTTCTCTAGGATCACGAATTATAGGCTCAATGTCCTTTATTTATGGCTAGAAACCAAATATGAGTGAGTACATCCCATGTTCCTCTTTTTGGGTCTGGCTTAACTCACTCAGGATAGTGTGTTTTCTATTTCCGTCCATTTGCATGCAAAATTCAAGAAGTCATTGTTTTTTACTGCTGAGTAGTACTCTAATATGTATATATTCCATACTTTCTTCATCCATTCTTCCATTGAAAGGCATCTAGGTTGTTTCCAGGTTCTGGCTATTACAAACAATGCTGCTATGAACATAGTTGAGCATATACTTTTGTTGTATGATAAGGCATCTCTTGGGTATATTCCCAATAGTGGTATTGCTGGGTCCAGAGGTAGGTTGATCCCAAATTTCCTGAGAAACCGCCACACTGCTTTCCAAAGTGGTTGCACAAGTTTGCATTCCCACCAGCAATGGATGAGTGTACCCCTTTCTCCACAACCTCTCCAGCAAAGGCTATCATTGGTGTTTTTTATTTTAGCCATTCTGACAGGTGTAAGATGGTATCTTAAAGTTGTCTTGATTTGCATTTCCCTGATCACTAAGGAAGTTGAGCATGACCTTAAGTGTCTTTTGGCTATTTGAACTTCTTCTGTTGAGAATTCTCTGTTCATTTCAGTGCCCCATTTTATAATTGGGTTGATTAGCCTTTTACGATCTAGTTTCTTAAGTTCTTTATATATATTTTGGAGATCAGACCTTTGTCAGTTGCGGGGTTGGTGAATATCTTCTCCCAGTCAGTGGGTTGCCTTTCTGTCTTAGTGACAGTGTCCTTTGCTTTACAGAAGCTTCTCAGTCTCAGGAGGTCCCATTTATTCAATGATGCCCTTAATGTCTGTGCTGCTGGGGTTATATGTAGGAAGTGGTCTCCTGTGCCCATGTGTTGTAGAGTACTTCCCACTTTCTCTTCTATCAGGGTCAGTGTGTTCGGACTGATATCGAGGTCTTTAATCCATTTGGACTTGAGTTTTGTGCATGGTGATAGATATGGATCTATTTTCATTCTTCTACAGATTGACATCCAGTTTTCAGGTGATGAAAGGAGACAGAGACAGAGTCCCACATTGGAGCGCCGGACTGAAATCTCAAGGTCCAAATCAGGAGCAGAAGGAGAGAGAGCGTGAGCAAGGAACTCAGGACCACGAGGGGTGCACCCACACACTGAGACAATGGGGATGTTCTATCGGGAACTCACCAAGGCCAGCTGACCTGGGTCTGAAAAAGCATGGGATAAAACCGGACTCGCTGAACATAGCAGACAATGAGGACTACTGAGAACTCAAGAACAATGGCAATGGGTTTTTGATCCTACTGCACGTACTGGCTTTGTGGAGCCTAGGCAGTTTGGATGCTCACCTTACTAGACCGGGATGGAAGTGGGTGGTCCTTGGACTTCCCACAGGGCAGGGAACCCTGATTGCTCTTCGGGCTGAGGAGGGAGGGGGGCTTGATTGGGGGAGGGGGAGGGAAATGGGAGGTGGTGGTGGGGAGGAGGCAGAAATCTTTAATAAATAAATTAATTAATTAATTTTAAAAAATAGAAAAAAGAAAAAAAAAACCACAGTGATCTCAAACCCATTAGGATGGCCAATATCAAAAACAGACCAAAGAAAAGCAAACAAAAAAGGGATGAGAATGATGGGATGGGAATGACATAGCTACTTTAGAAAGCAATATGAAGCTGCCTTTAAAAAATTACTACCACGTGATTTGTTGAATCCATTTCCAAGCACATAAGCAAAAGAACTGAAAGCAGCAGCATATCAAAGAAACATTTGTGTGGGCACAGACTTTATTTTGGTTTGGTTTTGTTGGTTAATTGGTTGGTTGGTTGATTGGTTGGTTGGTTGGTTGGTTGGTTGGTTGGTTTTGTTTGTGAGACAAGTATTTATACATAGCCCAGGCTGACCTCGAACTTAGGATCCTTCTGAATCAGCCTAAGTACTGGGACTAAAGCTGGGCCCATGACCAGCTCACATTTTTAAAGCATTATTCACAAAAGAAGTTGAAAGAAATCCTCTACAGACAGACAAATAGTTCCAGAAAATGTGAAATTTACATCAAAAGGGAAAATTACTCAACCTTAGATATGATGGAAACCCTGGCCCAGGCTACAACATATATGAACCTTGAGGACATCGTGACTGAATAAAATCAGCAAACGGACAAATACCGTGAGGTTGGACTCATCTGAGGTGCCTATAGCGGTCAAAACCACAGAAACGCAAAGTAGGCTGGGATGCCTGGGAGAAGAAATGCAAATGAAGGCAGCAGTTCAATAGGTACAAAGTTCTGGCTTTGGAAAGGGACAAAACATCAGAGAAGAATTCAATAACTATAAGAATAGATCCAACATTGCTTCCCTGCGCGCCTGAAAACCTTACCATATGACTTTAAAACCACAGGGTAAAAAAGGACGAGGGGGAAGACGAAGGGAAGGTGGCGGAAGAGGAGGAGGGGCAGCAGTAGCGAGGTCGTCTGGCTCCTGGCTCTGACACCACTTTCCACAGCACATCACTTCTAGACGCATGCAGCATTCACACCAGTCCTTTGGAAGGAAACCGGATGAAGTGGTCCAAGAGCCATGGCTCAACCTATCTGGGCACATCAGTACACTTGTTGGGCATCCAGGTCTACATTATCTCATGATTCTACCTACAATCCTCTTTTCTCTCTCCAAAGAACCACCGGAGCGCAGAGCCTGGAAGTGACTCAGCCGCTGGGAGGCAAAGCTGGGACGTCCTTGCATCCTGTGGTTGCCTGCTTGCTGAATGCTTACTTCTGTAAAATCACTTAGTATGATGTCCAGTTTAGGCTGTGAACTTGACAGAACTTATAGTCACCTGTGTGACACCCCCTTGGGCTTGGCTGTGAGGACCGCTCCAGAGAAGATTAATTGAGAGAGAAAGACTCACCCTTAAAGCAGCTGACATCTTCCAATCGGGGGCCCAGATGTAAAGGGTGGAGAGATTGCCTAGTGGGTATGGACTCTTACTTCGAGGCCTGCTGACCTAAGGCCCACATGGTAGAAGGAAAGAACTGACCCCCACCTCAGAGTGTCCTGTGACCTCCAAATAGATATATGTACACACAAAATAAATAAATTAAGATATATTTTTAATTTTTTTAAAGAAAGAGATCTCCAAGGAGACAGCTGTATTGCCTGCCCACCTTGTTACTTTAGAGCCTCCAGCTTTTGTGGCCTTCTGTCAGGTACTGAACACAGTGACTCTCTAGAGAGTTCCCAAGCTGTAAGTACCTCAATGGACTTCTATGCACCCAGCTTTGCAGAACAGGGCAGCCACCAGGTTCTCAGACTTTGCAATGTGCCCATGGCTATTATTGACAACCCAGCCACGATCGGTTCTAAGTCAATTCATTCCATCCTCTTTTATAATATATATTAAATATAAAACTATATTTACTTTATAATATATATTAAATAAATATATTTTATACACACATATACACATTTTATCAGTCCTGCGCATCCAGGAAACCTTACTTAAGACACTTGGATTTACGGAACGTTTAGGAATTTTCCAGAGAGAAAACTGAAACTCACTCTGCCACATGCACTCATTTGTGCATTTGCTTTTTTTTTTTTTTTCTGGAAGGAAAACTGATCATCTAGTGAAAAATATTTTCCTTAGAGATCACTTAAGACATTTGGCAATGTGGATTGCCAAATACTGCAAAAGAAGAAAAGACACGGGACTGAGGGTGAAAAGAAAACTTGAAAGGTCCTACAAGGCCGGAGAAATGCTCCAGGCCCACCTCCCTCACCACTCCCAGGCATCACCACCTCTAGAGTGGGCAGGCTCAGTCAGGGTGGCCTAGGCCACCTCTTGCCAATCTTGGGACTCTCAGGAACCATGCTGACTGAAAACAAACCAACTGCCCCCCAGGCTTGGTGTGTTGGAGTTTCTTTCCTTCTTGCCAAAACCTGATTTCCTGATTCTAAGAAAAAAGCCTTTTAAACGCCCCTTAAAAAGAGGGCTTCTTACAGCAGTGGGAACATCAAAGAGCTCTTAGAAAGTGGGTTTTGTTTAGTTAAGTGCACATGGATCAGAAAAAATATGATTCAATTTCCCCTTTTAAGCATTGAGGCATTTTACTGGGCTCGGGGAAAAGGTTTGTGTAGAGCCCATGTAGATTCTTGGAGGCCCCAAAGAGTATTTTTTCTGGTCCAACATGCTCACTGCAGATGAGGAACCGGGGCAGGAGAAAGAACATGCCTTCCTTGAGTTGGCACAGCAAGCCAATGTCGAGAACAGGCTCTGCCTGACGCTTCCCACCAGGTCGATGCAGTACCCTTGGACTGCCACTTCCTCCTGCGGGTGCAAGTCAGGAGAGGATTTGGGAAGTCAAAGGCAATGGAAAGTGGGAAGCTAACGTGTGTCTTCCTTTTTAGAGAACATCAGAATCTAAAAATGACCATAGCAAATCTTTACTGAGAACTCATTTTATATTTAGGACAGAGAGAAAGAAGAAGGGGGTTCATTCAAGGTACAAAGGCATTCCATTAGATAGTTATGGAGGTAAAGGGATGCCAGGGGAAAGAGAAGTAATCAAATTTTGGTTCAAACAAACATACAGGAGTTAGTTCTATCCTGTCAGAGCCCATGGATGTGAATTCGTTCCACCTTGACCAAAGGTCAGAGAGTTCAAGTCTATTCTTGCTCCTTCAAGGTTATGACAGGAGCTTTGACCCAGGGTGTGACTCCCTACAGGTTGCTTGGCCTAAGATGTGGTCACTGCATGTCCTGCCTAAACAACAGGATACTTAACTAAGGGTATATTTACTTGATACTCCAGATATTGGGGACGTAATTGCTCTGTTTGTTCTTTGTATCATGGTAAAGCAGTCTTTTGCCTTCTTTATCCCTTTTGTATTAGGGTATAAAAAGCATATGAAAAATAAATGTGGGTGGATTCAGTATTCACTGAGTTGCCCTCCCGATTCTATCCTAAGATACTAAGTCTCTGTCTTTTCTCTTGTATCTTTACTTTCTCTACCTGCTATGTCTTAATCCTCACACCTCCCTCCAAGCACGGACAAAGAAGTCGGGTGGGACCAGCTGATGTTGTCACCCAGATGTGGAATATGGCGCTATCCTGTCACTACGCAGGTTCCAGAGATCAGACATCCCAGCACCTTTACCCACTGAGCCATCTGGCTGGCCCTGACTTAAAATTTTTCTATACTTCAGCTGGGCAGTGGTGGTACACACCTTTAATCCCCACTATTGGGAGATGGAGGCAGGCAGATCTGAGTTCAAGGCCAGCCTGGTCTACAAAGTGAGTTACAGGATAGCCAAGGCTACACAGAGAAACTCAATCTCTAAATAAACTAAATAGAATATCATTTTAAAGATACCTCATGTCAAGGTACCTTGACACAAGCCTAGGAGAGTCATATTGAGTAAAGAAGACAATCTGATCTTAAAGGAATCAGTTTACCCAAGACCTCTCTGCCAGCAAGTGGCAGGACCAACATCAGAACCCAGCTGTAGTCTTGGGAGTCCATTTTCTTTATTAACCAGTTTCACAGAGATTTTTGTGAAGGCCAAATCAAAGCACAGGGGCGAAGCCATTCTGTTAGAGCTGTAAAGAGTTTAACAGACTTGAGAGATTGTCACGTTGAAATCCAAGCTGTTCTATTTTTCTAAATTTCTGCTCTGGTTTTTAAAAGTCAGGCCATGACAAGGAGGCTGGGTCTCTCTGCTGGAAAACATTTTCCAAATAAAAGGTTTGAGTGAGCACACGCTTGTTTTCCTTGGGCAAGTCCCAACCACCCAAATGTTTAATTGGGCGGGAAAGTTGTGATTCTGATGGTCGTTAATGGAAGCAAAGGAGTAACGTGGCGCCTTGCCCTCTGACCCCAGAGGGAGGCGGAAGGACTGAAAACAGTTTGGTACTGTGCTCCGATGCCATCCAGGAAGCAGGACTTACCTTTGAACCAAAGGCTGCTCCATACATTGATCATGGCTTTGCATGTCCGTGGATGTCATAGGAGTGTTATCTGAAAACTGCACCCTGTTTTAGACTTGGAGGAATAAAGAGGGGAATTATTCCAAACTTTCATTGCGCAAAGGAGCTCATGTTCCTAAGGATCTCTGCAAATGAGCCCCATCAAAGTATCTTGCTGTGGCCAGTCAGTGTTTTCTTCCAGTGTTATTGTTGAATTGTGTCTCCCCCAGATCCCTTTTCCCTGCATTGAAAAGTGGGGTGACGTGAAGTGAAGACTCCTTGTAACACAGCCTCCTTTGCTTTGTGGTAACAAAGTTTCAAGCTCAGACTTCTCTTACTATATCAGAGAAGGAGCTGTGTTCGCTTGCTTCTTCATTGTTTTCTTTTCCAAGGCTACCTAGGCTTCCTCTCACTTTGATAAGATGTTCCTGTATGCTTCAAGATGAGGATGAGGCTCCCAGTAACTACTGGAGAAAGTTCTTAGCTCTATCTAGATAGCATCTCTCTCAAAGTCCAATTAGGAAAATCAGTCTCGGGATTCTGGAGGTGTGACTTTCTGAGCTCACCATATAGGACTCTTTTCCTTTGCTGATAATACAGACACATGAAGACTATTCCATGACATGGAAGAAACTTCTCTTCCATGGATGAAGAAGAGAAAAACAGTTATCTTATACATACTCTTTGGTTTTTCATAATCCATTGGCTCAGTTCCTAGCCACAAACACCATAGAATGTGACCACATTCAAAAATAGCCTTTAATGAGTTAATTAAGGTCCAATGGATCAAGAGGTTTGGATTCAGTCCAATGCTAACTGTCCCTATGAGAGATTAAGACGGTTGCATACAAAGGGAAGACTGTGAACACAAAGGAGAAGGAGGCTATCCACAAGTCAAGAACACAGGCAGCCCAGCCCATACCTCCACCTTGATTATAGGTCTCCAGAAATAGGTCAGGAAAATGTCTGTTTTGAAGTCATGAATACCTCAGCCCTAACAAACTCATGCACCTGACTAACGTGTTGGCTGATATGAGCAGACGCAGATCTCTGTAAGAGGAATTTTGCATTTATTAATTAAGGGGATAGCATATCCATCAAACAGGAGAGTTTCTGCTTAAGAGAAATTGGGACTTTCTGTGGGCCCTGAGGCAAGTGTATTCCAGCAAGGGAGCCAAGACATAAGTTGTGGTGCCTCAAAGGATTCATATGCAGGCACCCTGCAGAGGGCTGTGGTTTTCTGGAGAGAGGGAATGTAGAAGCAGTGATTTCACAATTATGTGGATACTATCTAGAAAGCAAGCCCTCTTGCTCCCTAAGGGACAGCTTTCCTACTTCTAGAATCTTTGCTCCAAGAGGAAGTGCATCCAGGGTTTTGAGTTGCTTCCTCTGCTTCCCTTTTGGGGAACAAAGTCAAGAGCTAAGATGAAGACCAAGAAATGCTTCCCTATACAAATCCTAATTCCAATCCTAACCCAAAACATAACTCCAACCTTAAACCCATTACAAACAATAACCTTAACCATAATGCACACCTCAGGGTAATCCAAAACCTACACCGGAGTAAACGTAAGCCTAAGCATAGACCTAGACCTAAAACTAACACCAACCCCAAACCTAAACCTAACTCTAGCTCCTACCCTAAGCCAACCCATAATCATAAACCAAAAGCTAGCATCAATGCAAACCTTAACCCTAATAGTAACCTAACCCCAACAATACCCTAAACCCAGCTTCAAACCTAACCCTATCACTAAACCCCTAGACACAACACCAACACCAATGCCAACCACACCACAAGTGCCAATCTTAAGTCCCACATCCAACCCTGGCCTTAACCCTAACCCTACCCCAACACTAACAACTAACCCTAGTTCCAAACATAAGAATAAGCCTAAAGTTAACCCTAGCTCCGAATCTAACATTAATCTGAACTCAACCTTAACCCTATATCCAACACTTTAGTCAAACCTTAACCAAACTCAAATACTAAGTATAAATTTAAAACCAATTAACAAAACAAACCCAAACTCCAACCCTAGCACCAACCCTAATTAAAACCCTAACCTCAAACCTAAAATTAGTTCCAACCATATACCTAACCCTAACTTAATCCAACCAGAGCTCCTACCTCCCAACACAAAGACTAAACCTAAATCACACATCCACAATACCAACACCAACCAAACCCCCATACCAATGACAACCTTAATCTACCCCAACCCTAACCCTAGCAACAACCCTAAACCTAACCCTAACCCAAGCCCTAACCTCCAATTATAACCCTAACCATAAATCTAACCCTAACCCAAACCCTAAATTCAACACTAAACATTTTAAACCCAAACACAATCCCAACCTTAACTTGAACCCCAACCCTAAACCTAACCCTAACCTGTAGTTGGCTTTTATATTCTTTTGGCAATTAGATTCTTTGGGGGAACACTCCGTCCTGCTCCCAAATAAATATACACATGGAGAATTATTATTACTTATGAATGTCTGGCTTTAGCTTGGCTTGTTTCTTGCCAGTTTTTCTTAAATTACCCCATCTATTTTTTGCCTCTGGCCTTTTATCTTTCGCTACTTAGAGACCTTTCTTTACTTCTTGCTCCACGACTGGCTGTACAGCTGGATGACTGGCCCCTGGACTCCTCCTCTTTTTGCTCCCTAATTTCTCCTCCTCTTTATTCTTTCTGTTTGCTAGACCCACCTATCCTTTCTCTTGCATTGGTACTGGCCATTGAGCTCTTTATTAGACCAATTTAGGTGTTTTAGACAAGCAAAGTAATACAGCTTTGCTGAGTTAAACAAATGCAACATAAAAGAAAGCAACATATCTTTGCATTAATAAACAGATGCTCCATGGCATAAACAGACATAATACATCTTAAATTAATATTCCACAACATTAACCTTAATCCTAATCCTAAACTCAACCACAGTCCCAACCCCAACAGTAATTCTGACACTTAGCCTAAACCTAGCTCAAACCCTAACCCTAATTCTAACCCTAACTGCAACCCTAAACCAAACTCTAACCCTAACCCTAAATTTATTCACAATCCCTACCTCCAACCCTAACACTAACCCTTGAAGATAATCAACTACCTCTTAGGACCATTTTGCTGCCATTTTGACAAGTTTGTAAAACATGAAGCACAAGTTCTTCTGTGTTTCTAGAAGGTTTCTAATGCTAAAGGTTAGAAGCGATGAAAGGTTTTATCAAGGGGTGTGTTCTGAACCTGGTAAGCCAAGGTACATCAAGCTGGGAGACCGTTGTGGATACAATAACACCAAAGCTATGATCAGGGGACCACACAGACTACAAGGGAAGACCCTGAAGTAGGAATGGGAAGGGTTCTCTTATTCATCGCTTCAATCACCTATCAGCAAATGTTTGTGGAGGCCCCTATGCCTCCATACTCCAGGTCTGTCTTTCACCCGGGATGGAGGGCTGAGCCCATAAATAAACAAACTCTCTGGGAATTCTTGAGTGCTGTGGTGAAAGATAAAGTTAGGCAAGGAAATATAAACGAAGGGCATGGCTGCCTACCTCAAGGAAGTTCTCGGAGATGACCTTAGAACCCAGACATGGGGCAGTGGGAGGAAGCCATGCAGCTCTTGGGGCCAGAACATTCCAGCTGAAAGGGACACCAAGGGCAGAGGTCATGAGGTGGGAGAGGGTTCAGTCTGTTTCAGAACCAGCCAGGAGCTGAAAGCTGGGATGAGAATGAAGTAAGCAAAGGACCTGGATGTAAAGCCTTAAAACCCATCACCATCCCTCCATTGTCAAAACCCATCACCATCCCTCCTTTCTTGCCTTCCTTTGATGGAAGCCCAAGTGCCAGGAACCAAGCATGGAAGGAGAGTGGTTGCCAGTCCCAGAAGGTCCTCCAGATGTCAAAGATTTAAGAATCAGGAAATGAAAATCCACCCCCACCACTATTTCCAAGATGTAAAACTCTGTGACCCTATGAACTCTACCTGGGAGTACAACTTAAAGGGAGAAAGAATTCTTTTGGCTCATGGTTTCAGATGGAACACCCCTTAGTTTCTTGCCCTCAGAATATCATGGTATCAGGAGCGTGTGAAAGAAAACTTTCCTTACCATGGTGGATAAGAAGCAGAGACCAAAGGAGATGGAGACCAGGCACAACCTTCCAAGTCAAGCCCCCAAGTAACCTATCTCATCCAGCTAGGCTCCACCTTCTGAAATTTCCACAGCCTCCTGAAATAGTGTCATTAGCTGGCACTCGGCATTCAACACTAGCACCCAGTGCAGGGATGTTCCATACTCCAACTATGACAAGGACCCTGTCTGTTACATCAGCAAGTCAAGTCCTATGTTCACATTTTTTTTTTTGAGACAGCGTTTCTCTATAGCTTTGGAGCCTATCCTGAAACTAGCTCTTGTAGACCAGGCTGGTCTCAAACTCACAGAGATCAGCCTGCCTCTGCCTTCCAAGTCCTGGGATTTAAAGGCATGCACCACCGCTGCCAGCTCCTATGTTCACATTTTACAAACACCTATGTCTACCTGCTGTATCCCAGTTCCATAGACATAGAAGGGAACAAGGCGACCCTTCTATCCCCTACCCCCTCCCCAGGGCTTCTGGGCTCTGCGCATCCCTCAGCCATATACTGACTCTTTTTTCCTTCTCTTTGGAAAGGGCTCACAAACTCCTTTTTGCCACGCCATTGGCTCTGCTGCCAGTCAGATTCCAGGGCAAGTTTGGATTCTGTTAGAGGGCCCTGTTGTGTCCTGCCTTGTGGAAAAACTTTGCAGAGCCTTAGAAGGGCCTCTGTCCTAAGGGTGGAAGGATGGGGACACTTAGATCCTGGATACTAGATACTCTAACTTTCCACTTGACTCATGGTGCCCTGCCCAGGGAGGTTGCTGGACTCCAGCTGCCCACAGCTCAGAATGCCAGGATTCATTTGCAAGCATAAGACGAGCAAAGAATGAAAATTCTGGCCCCATATGCAGGGAACACCCATGACAGTCAGGCTTGCCCTGAAAGAACCTGATCACAGGATCTGGGAAAGGAAGGGCTGTTAGTTCTGGAGACCTACAAAGCCAACATGAAGGAGTCACCACCAGGCAGAGAATGGACCTGGGACAAGAACAAGTGATCTGCAGAAGTCACTGTGATTTGTTTCCATGTGGGTTTCAGCCTCTAATGTTCCCCAGAGTGATGGAAAGAATCAATGCCAAGACCTAGTCCTCTAACAGCCTGCTGCAGAGAGCTCCAACCAGGAAACGAGTGGAAGGGTTAGTCTCCAGGAGAGCGGGGAAATTCCCGATGGGTTCCAGTCTGGTCTAGAATAAGCCCTACCTTGAATTATATGAAGTGCTTCTATTTGCCAATATTAACTCTAAACTACCCACACAGTCTTTCTAGGAGTGCCTTGTTGTTTTAGTTTTAAACAGGTAAACTGAGGCCAAAGAAGGAAACGACTTAGCTAGGGCCACATGCCACAGTGGAATTCTATCCCAGCTCTAAGTGAACCCAAGACATCTAGCCAGCACATGGCCCAAATACTCTTGTCAGGCAGGAATTCATCACTTGCCAGATTCAGAGGCCGCACATGAACCAACTTCAAATACTGAAATGTGAACCCCAATTTCTAAACATTAGAGCCAAGGTTCCCCCTCCCACCACAGGCTCTAGTCGTGTCTGTTACATGATGATGAGTTTTTTCAAACCGGCAAGCAGCATCCAGCAGGGAGCGGGAGCTGGTGAATGCCTGAGTCCTTCCTTGAAATGGAGTTGTGTTAAGAGGAACTCCTAACTGTACGAGAGGCCAGTGACCCACCGCACTCAGGACCAAGATGTGAATTTGAGGAAAAGCAGTTGACTTACTTAACCATGAAGTGGGTCCCTGGTCTCAATCCCAGGAAGAGAATGACTAGGAGGAGGGGGGTGACACAAAACAGACAGCTCACTGTTGCAATCTAGACTGCGAGCTGAAACCATGGAGAAGGCTTGAGGCTTCTCGACTCCAAGAGAATCACGGAACGGGAGGGTTTTGAACAACCTTGTCATATCAGAGAGATGGGCTTCTAAGTATTGGCCTCCTCTCCTGCCCGTCCCCTTCAATTGTCCAGCACATTTAGGCAAACTGACTCACTGAAAGTTGGCCACATTGATAAAACAGATGCAACGTTTACCTCCAGGGAAAATTCTCTCCTGTAGCCCAAAACATCTCAAGGCAAGCAGTGAGGGGGAAATGGTGTCACGTGGCAGACAGCCTTTCTTGCAGACAGGGTCCCATTCCGTCCTCACAGTAACCTGCGAGAACCCCATTAGAGGAGCAAAATCAGCATCAAAGAGGTTTTGGAAGCAGCTAATGCCCCCTGGCAGAACCTGGATTCAAACCTATAACTTCCAGTCTGCATTGTTCCCCACCTGCCAACCGTGGTTGGCTAACTTACCCGTGGTGGCCATTTTCACCAAGAACACTGCCTGACAAATCAGCTCCTCTTGCCCTGTCTCAGAGTCCTGATGATCAAATGGGCAAAGAGAGGCTTAGCAGACAGCATGACTCTGGCATACAGCATGTATTAAGGCTGAATTCCTATGATATGCAGGTTCTGAACTGGCATTTCCTACTCTCTAAACCTCAGATTAATTTTTGGTAAAATAATAGCGAGTTGTTTAACCAACCTAATAAGGGTGAGTCTGCCTTAAAAGTGAGACGTTTGGAATGCAAACCTAGAACTTTCAGATTTGAAAATTTTTCAATTTCCTGCCACAAGGATTCTGCCTGTTTCTACCACTGTGTCATAGAATGCGTGTTTCCTATAAATATCTGAGTAGAACATCTTACTGACTGCAGAGCCATCCAGACACTCAGATTCTATAGAGTATAGAAAACCTTCAACTGTAAGGCCTATAACACTCTTACAGGGTGACAAGCACGACTGGGCCAGTATCTGGTGTATACTCTGAATAGACTGCCTGCCACCCATAAAGCTGTGACAGACGGAATCTGTGATTAACGTTCTCCTACAGAGCAGCCACTGCTCTGTGCCAAGTGTTTAATTGAGAGTGTTGAAAATCAAAATGGCCTTTACCCTCTTGAAGGACACGAAAGACCATATTGAACCAAACTGATGGAGGAACGTCATTGGTTAAAAAATAAAGAAACTGCTTGGCCCTCATAGGTTAGAACATAGGTGGGTGGAGTAAACAGAACAGAATGCTGGGAGGAAGAGGATGTGAGCTGAGACGCCATTCTCCCCTCTTCGGGGCAGACGCGATGAAGCAAGCCGCCAGGTCAGACATGCTGAATCTTTCCCGATAAGACTGGTGCTACACAGATTACTAAAAATGGGTTAGGCAAAATATGAGAATTAGTCCGTAAGAGGCTAGAGCTAGTGGGCCAAGCAGTGTTTAAAAGAATACAGTTTGTGTGTTGTTATTCCGGGGCATAAGCTAGCCAGGCGACCAGGAGCTGGGGTGGCAGGAACACAGCCTGCAGCTCCTACTACACCAAACCACATAGAACAGAATCCGGAGCATCTTGCTGACCTTGCAAAGACATTCCTTTTCAACCGCAGTCACTGGACCCAAACCCACAGGACTAAGGGTCCCAAACAGGGAAGTATTGAGAGGGCTGACCAGGGATGAGAAATAAAGAATGCCAAAGCAATAGCTGGGACCAGGAGGTCTTGCATAAACTCAAGACTAATGGCAAGTAAATTTATTAGGAAGCACAGCATCTTATATGCTGTTTACAGGGGGTAATGGCCAAGGTCAGGAGAAATGTACATCAGACAGTGTTGGCAAAGAGACAAAGAGAACACAGAATATTTCAGAACACAACTGTCTTAGGGCTGATAACCACAGGCCTTTAGAGGGGAAAAAAAATCAGGTTCCCAGGAATCAAAACTATAATTCCTTTGAGACCCAGACCCCCACCCAACCCCAAACAAGACCTTGCCAAGTCTACCCCTGAGCAAAGACAGGGAACTCACCTTCCCTTTGTCCTTTTATTGAGGCTTCTGAAAAACCCTTGGACTGGCCTGGCTCTGAACGGTCGCTCAACCAAGGTCCCTGGGATGCCTGAGGGGGAAGCTGTAACCTACTGAGAGGTAGGAGACAGGACTAGATGTAGGTTGTGTATTTTGCTGGAGCTCAAAAGTCACTGAGGACACAACCTGTGGGGGTCCCAGCAGAATCTCTGACACAAGCGAAAACCTGAGTTTGGAAACCAGAGGCAAGCGCCTTGCCATACTGTATATGAGTGTGAATGTCTAGGCTGTCAATTTGTACTTAATTCATTAGTCAATTTTTGAAGGTTTAGGTAGCAAAGAATATAATCTTAACATTTTAGGTAAATCATCACCTACCCACTGAACACATTACCAGCTATGGCATGTTTTCATTTTTGCATCCCTGTGGTTGGCATGTTGCACACACAGACAAAATGTCATGACTGTGGTTTACTATCTACATATTGCAGTAACCTAAGACAACCCCCGAGAGGCTGCCTCCTGGTTCCATACTGTTATATAAGGCATTCCTTAGCCATATTCCATGTAGTACCAGAGTCACTCATCTAGTTACTTACGCCATGAGCAGCCCTGTGAGGAAGTCCACACACGGTCACCCCAACCTCAGCCTTCTGATGGAATTTTAATTAGGAGGTGAACAATCACAGATGACCATAGTCTCTTAAAAGAATCTACGCAGAGCCACCCAGTCAAGCCCTGCCCGGCTTCCCACCCTCAGAACTTTAATCTGCATGAACACCTTCTTGTCCATCATCCCCAGTTAATGCGTGCTTCTCATTTTAAATCTCTGCCTCTTGCTTTCCGTAGAAAGGTAAGATAGAAGTCTTCCTAGTATGGCTGATGTGAAGATACTGTGAAATAAGAAATCCCCGGGCAGGAAGAGAGCCCTCTGAGCCCATGGCTGAGGAAGAAGGCTTTGACATGTCCCGCCAAGCACATGTCACAGAACTGAGCATGTCACTGAACTTTAACCTCTTCCTTGTTGAATTGCTGAGTGACAGTTGTTCCAAAAAGAGGATCATTTGGTACCTTGGGATTGTTAAAGGTGGGAAATGAGTGTTGGGTTTGAGGGGAGGTGGGAGGTGATGTAGGGGATGAGGAAGATATGAACTTTGCTGCTGAGGAGAACAGGCAACCCACAAAGAGAGGCCTCTCCTCCCTCCCAGGGCAGCAGAGACTCCGAGCTGGGAAGTGTCTCTAAAGACACTGGCTTACTTTGGGTTCTTCTAAAGCAAAACTTCAGAGTGTACCCAGGCCATGTGGATTCCCAGAAGGGCCATTTCCACCCTCCTGATGTCCAGGAACGACACCTAGGGAAGGAACAGGACATGCCGCCACACCCCTCCTTCCCGCCAGCAGCCCAGCCTGACTCTACCAAGAAAATGCCTGATGTGCTTTGTAACTGGTTACTGCTTGCTGCTAGATGGGTTTCACACAGTCCTAGAAGTGACTGGGTACAACAGATAATGACAGTCTGGACCCTTTCCTGAGTGACAGCGAGACCTCAGGACCACCTGGACATGGGGGCACTTTCTGTACCAGAACCCAATGGAACAGATGAGAAACCTGCAGTCCATAAATGAGCACCACAGTGTGCTCTTAAGAGCCTCTGCGAAGTTATTACTTCATTTCCAGACTGCCTTTGCTTTAGTTGTTTGTTTGTTCTGAAACCAGACCTTCCGGCCTTGAACTTAATAGGGGCAGCCCTAAATCCCAGATTCTCCTACCTCTACCACCTCCCTAGTGCTAGGATTTTAGGCATGTGCCACCCGGGTCCAGCAAAGTGTTAATCTGTTTGTTTTGGTAGTGATGGACCTCAAACCTTGGGTCCCGAGCCCTACCAAGCAAAGCACTTTACACTGAGCCACATGCCCAAGTCCAGCCATTACTTTTCAATGCTACAGAGTATAAAGACCTCTATGGCTTAAACAAACAATGCAGAGATGCCCTGCTCAGAAAACAAAGCTGGCTTAAATTCATTAACACTTTTGGCTAGTGACATTTACACTCCGCATACAAGAATTTGTGTTTCGAAACCTAAAATATTTGTTCTCTTTGCCCTCCCAGTGTCCAGTACTGCCCCAGGGTAAGGGCCAAGGTCCACACTGCAAAGATTGGCATGCCGGGAGGCAGGCCAGGGTGGGGATGGAGTGAGGTTAGAAATAGACACACTCTACATTCCCCAGCCTGCAGTGCCCTGGGCTGTTGCCCTCGTCTCCCCGTCTGTGTGAGAACACACATCTCCTTCATCAAGGCCGTGAGACTCCCAGGTTTTCTCACAGCACTTTAGAAGTAATGACTACTCGGCGCTGTTGTTCAGATCTTGAATGTCTCTCAAAGTCTCCTCTGGTAAAGTGTTGTAATAGGAGCAGCAGGCCACTTCCCACTGCCCGGCTCCTGGCTAGCTTTACCCAAAATAATTACACAGAAACTGTATTCATTTAAACATTGCCTGGCCCATTAGTTCCAACCTCTTATTGGCTAACTCTTACATATTCGTTTAACCCATTTCTAATAATCTGTATCGCCACTTGACTGTGGCTTACTGGCATGAGAGGAGAGCCATGGCATCTGCCTGACTCTGCTTTCTTTCTCCCAGCATTCTATTCTGTCTACCACACCTAAGTTCTTCCCTATCAAAAGGCCTAGGTAGTTTCTTTATTTGACCGATAAAATCAACACATAGAAAGAAGACCCTCCTACACCAGTAAAGGCAGCTTGGTGCAGGCACCTTTAGGATGTAGAGTCTTGTGAGGGGAAATTATGAGGTTGAGAGAATGATCTGGAAGGGGATATTGGGACTCTCTCCCTTCCTCCCGTCCCCATCTTTCATGCCCCAGTTGCCATGAGGGAGGCCTCTTCCTCTGCCACATACAGCCACCACCACATACCGCCTCACTGCAGGCCTCTTATCAATGACCTTAACCCACTACAGACTAGAATCTCCAAAACTATGAGCCGGACTAATCCTCTCCTCTTTTAAGTTGTGTGCCCAGAGCATTTTACTAAAGTAGCAAAGGACTGGTTACTAACAATTCAGTGAGCAACTGCTCTTCCTTCTGTGTGGTTCTGCCTGATACTGCGGCTAACATCTGGTCAGGAGCAGAGCAGGGTAGCAGCAGGGCTAGCAAACATTCAGCGTGCAGTGCCTGGAACAGGAAGGAGATGTCTTCTAGGAAGAAGAGTTGGAGGTTACAGCATGGGTTTCTATTCCTCAGTGATTAGCGGGGTGATCCCCCTGCATCCCATGATCCCAAGTGCCTGGGCATGGGGTCAGTGGAGACACACCTCAAGCTAAAATAAAATAAAATAAAATAAAAAAACAAACAAAAAGCACTTTAAAAGGGGAAGGGGCACAAGAAAGCAGGGTAGAGACCAGCCTACTCTCTGCCCAACATGCCTTTGACGATTCAGCTTTTCCCTCTGAGTCCCAGATGAAGTAACTGTCATGAGCCTATGACCTTTCAGTGTTTCCCCAGAGCCTAATGGATGAGGCAAATCTGTCCTCACGCAGCCCTTCCTTGAGAGGCTCCTCACTACCTTGCATGCCTCAGTCCCTCTGAGCAAATATTCCTCCACCCAGACCTCACCCATCCCTTCCCAGAACACCACTGCTCTCTCAACCCTCCAAACCCTTGTCTCTGCTACAGCCTCTGCCTGAAATCCCTCCCCTCCCTTCACTTAGTAAAACCCTGCAAGTTCCTCAATAGGAAGGTTCGCCTGTCCCATTGGGCTCCAATTTAGAGTGTATCTTTGAAAATAGGGGCAAAAAGATTCTTTGTTCCCATGGCATCCAGGGCAGAGCTGGCATCAGAAGATGCCTGTATAGGATGAAGCAACTACTCAAATCATTTGGTGGCAGATCTAAGGCAGAAATGGCAGTCTTCTGACCTGGACCACCAATGCCAAGGGGTGTCTCCCTGGGAAGGTATATGGAAACATCAGGCGGTGCTTTATCCTCTGCTTAGCTCAACTCTGACTCAGAAGAGAAGGCTAGGGTGACAGGGAAAAGTGACTGTCACTTCATTAATCACAAGTCTGTGGTATAGATCATTTTCAAAGGGAGGGACCCTTCAAGTATGACCATGGAAAGAGCATCACATGCTTCAAGACAGGTCATTTAGGGTGGGGGTTGGAAACACTTGTAACCTTCCAGGCTCTGTCCATACTGTCTCTCACCAGATCCTAGATATACAGGAGCAATGTGGGGGGGTGTCAATGACAAGTGGCATGTGTTGGCTCTGGAGGCAACACAGCTAAGAAAGCGCAGCTAGGAAGCACTCACAACACAAGATACGCACTGCCCCTCCCTATACACCTGGCTTGAGATCCCGACATCGTCACTGGCAGACTCAGTGGCACTGCATTCAGACTCTCTGTTTCCTGTTAGGCAAAGTCCCAGTGAGGCAAATCAGACCCCAAGGATCCCAGTGAGGATCCAATGAGGTTGTGTGCGTGGTACGGAGAGGTTGCCACCTAAAAGGTTGCTGTCAATGGACAAATCCTGGTAGTCAAAAGCCCACAGCAAACACCAACCTTGCTCTTCATGGCTAAGAAAAGTAGAATCTGATCAATGTTTCTAAAGCACTTCTCCTGGACATACCTGAACTTCAGGGAATATAAAAGAGAAAACACTGTATCTGTTCCCGGGTGGCAACATCATATGGTACTCCTTAAACATTCAATTCTGATATATATATATATATATATATATATATATATATATATATATAGAGAGAGAGAGAGAGAGAGAGAGAGAGAGTAGTTCCCCTGTGCAAACAGCTATGAACTCTTCAAGACTCAGCCCAGGGCCACCCATAAGGGGATACTGAGTCAGCTGTAGCCTGACGGACGAGCACAGGATACTCCATTTGCCTACATTCCCTTACCTAAGATGCCACAAACCAGCATGCTCCTTAAGAAGGGGAGCTTGCCTCGCTTTCTGCTCTAGCTCAGGACAGGGACTGTTTCTCAGAGAGTGGATATAAGAGGGGGAGAAAACAGAATGTTCTAGCAATGAAAAATGCCATTCCAGATCACAGCGAGCTCCCTATCACTTGCTGTGGGCAAATATTTTGTGGAAGAAGAACCCCACCGGAGAGGTGAGGGCTAAAATATAGAACCCAAACAAACTTCAAGTGTAAAGATGCTAGAAAAAAACGAGGTCTGGTCTTGTTTTGCTGACTGCTCCACTGCTTCTACTGCTGGGTCTCTCTCTCTCTCTCTCTCTCTCTCTCTCTCTCTCTCTCTCTCTCTCTCTCTCTCTCTCACACACACACACACACACACACAAAGTTCTAGTCATCTATATGCATCTATGCATTCAGGCCCCATTGTGTTGAGTTCTTTCTTCTCCCGACACTCGAGGCTTTAGCATGTGCCTTCCAGATGGGAGCCCCTCAGCCATCCTGTTCTGCTTTTCACATGGGCCAGGCTAATAAAGTGGAATGAATCTTACATAAAAGAAAGAGACTGAGTTTATACCTAGCATCTATTTCGATTTGATGGTGAGTGAGAACCTTGTAAAAAAAAAAATTGCCTGACCTTTAAAATCAAAACAGAAATTTCTGGAAGCATCAGGACTTGCTTCTTGTTGCATCTGAGTGCCTATTATGCTCCATAAACCCCAGGCAACCCCAGGACCTGCCCTTCCACCGTCACATCTTCAGAGCCTCCCTCAGTGCCTGCTGTGTGACCGGTGCTCAGATTCACAGAGAACGGAATGAAAATGGAAGACCAGAGGTGCTGTGTGCAGCACTGTCGGAGCCCAGTGGGGAAACGATGGCTTTGTCACAGAGGCCTTCCAGGTCTGAAGCCCATGCTCATTGTTAAGGCTGACAAGGCACCACACATTATAGATCACAAACCACTCCGACCTTTGCCAGGCACACACCTGACGGAGAATTCATGTCCAGAATTAACAAAGAACTCACAAAACAAAATAACCCAATTATAATGGACTATGGAACTGAACAAATAGTTCTAAGGGGAATAACAAATGGCTGAGGATATTTCACATGTTCACCCTTCTTAATCAGCGATAATGATCTGGGTTATCAACTTGACATATCTGGGAAAGCAAGCCCTCAATTGAAGAATTACCTCCATCAGATTGGCCTGTGTCATGTCTGTGAGGTGTTTTTTTTTTTTTCTTAGTGGTTAATTGATGTTGGAAAAGCCAATCCACTGAAAGTTGTGTGATCCCTAGGCAGGTGAGAGAGGTATTGCAGAGGAAGCCAGAGGAAGCAAGCCTACTTAGGAAACAACATTCATCCCGTGGCTTCTTCCTCAAGCTCTTGCCTTGAGTGCCTTGACCTCTGGTGGGCGGGACCTGTACGATAAATAACCCTTCCCCCTCAAGATGCGTTTGCTCATGGTGTTTATCACAGCAACAAAAAGCAAACTAGGACATTGGCCATGAGGGAAATCAAATTAAAACTGCTTTGAGATTTCATCTCATTCCAGTCAGAATGGCAAAGATTAAGCAAACAAAAGCTAATAAATCCTGGTGATTGTGCAAGAAAGGAGAAACTCACCCGCCGCTGGTGGTAGTACAAACTGGGACCGCCACTACGGAGATTAGCATGGCAGTTCCTCAGCACTTCCCATATGACTCAGCTGTGCCACTTCTGGGCATGTGCGCAAAGAACGCTACATCCTTCTATGGAGACCTGAGATCATTCATGTTCATTGCTGCTCTATTAACAATAGCTGGGACATGGAACCAGCCTAGATGCCCCTCCCATGGTGCATGGAGAATAAAAATGCAGTACCTATACAAAATTGAATGGTATAAGAAGCCAGACTGGAGTGCTAGGGTACCTGTCTAGCATGGTCTAGGGCTGTGTAATGACAATAAGCCAGGCGGTGGGAATGCCATCTGACCATGGAGGCAGAGATTAGAGTGATGGCTCTAAAAGCCAAAGCTTTCTGGGTGGACCAGAAACTGGTTGGAGCAGGGGAGGATTCCCAAAGCTTCCTAAGGAACACAGCCCTGCAGACACTTCAGTTGGGGCATCTCTCTTCTAGATACGGGAGCAGCTATATTCATGCAGTCTTACATGGTGTACGTGCATACAGTCAGTATGCGGTGCCTTGTTATAGTAACCTCTGGAAAACAAAGTCATAGCAAAAGACTGCAACAAGAGAAATTTCTCTGCAGGACAAATGAGAGGAAAGATTTGGGGAAAACCAATGAAGACACTGATGGGGTTGGAGCCACAACTCTGGTGAACTCTTAAAGACCCAAAGGCCCCTGTTCATGCAGTTTTAGAAGGCTACAAGTCAAATATTGCAAAAACATAATCAGATGCTATTTGCCAAGAATCCCACGTGAGTGATATATTTGCATGCCTGGGGAGCAGTGTTCCGATTTGCTCATCATTTGGACAAAAGTCAGTCCATTCAATCAGTCAACAGTCTTAAAGGGATGGGCTGCTATTGAGTTGAGTGTACATACAGTGTCGATTTTCTCTAAAAATCATTTATTTATCTACTTATATTCGGGAGGACAAGTGTGTACTGGTGTGTATGACAATGTGGCAGGGTGAATTCTTTCCTCCTGCCATGTGGCTTCTGGGGACTGAATTAAGGCAGAAGAGGCCTGGCCGCAAATGGCTTTACCCACTGAGCTGTCTTGCTAGCCAGTGTTGAACCAAAACCCTTGGAACCTTGAGAAGGTAGGGCAAGGGGTCAGATAAGAAGAACTAACCCAGGAGGCAGAGGCTGGAGCTGAGTCCAGGAGGAAGAAGGCACCATAGGGTTGCTCACAGCACAGTCCAAAGCAGCAAAGGTTCCTATTAGAGCCTTCATGATAGAAGAGGTACACACGCGGAGCCCAGAGCCCAACCCACTGAGAGATGATGGCACTCCTGAGTTGGGCCTAGCCAAGTGGAAGGAGATGGGTTAGACTCAATGATCTCATAATTAGCAGATGAGAATTTCCCACTTTAGCTATGCAAGCGCCTAAGAAACACAACTTGTTTCCTCTGTCCAGGGCCTTCTAGGCAAAGTCTGGTCCAGGGACAGAGATTCTAATAAATAAGTCTGAGGTTCCTACATTCCCAACAAAGCATGGCTTTCCCCTTCTTAAGCAGTTCTCAAGATGCCCATTCTGATGAGGAGAGGGGTGTTGGAATAGGAATTGCCTCATGGTTTCATAGAGCCAAGGTACTAGGAAGGGTGCCAAGAATGCACAGCTGTATCTCCCTCTCAGCAGTAGCCGTTGCGGAATTGCTTACGAGCCTCGGGTCTTCTCTTGTCCCTCCAGCCACCCTACGGCCAGATCTGCCCAACCTCAGTCTTGCTTCAGTGTGGTTGTCTGTGTCAGGGTCACCAAGCTGGAACTATGCTTCCCAGAATTCACTTAGAACAAACACAACCTTGCAGTGGAATTGGTCCAAACATTTTCAGCAAGATTTGAAAATTAAACACAATTAGCAGTCTCTGTTATGTGTAAAGTAGATTAGAGGCCCCTGCAGAAGGGCTGTCCAGTAACTACCTCATCTACCAATCTACATGAGTCACATAAGAGTCAATTCAAGACTTCTTCCTGCTTCTTCTTCTTTTTTTTTTTTTTTTTTTTGAATTTTTTGAGACACCGTTTCTCCATAGCTTTTGGTTCCTGTCCTGGAACTAGCTCTTGTAGACCAGGCTGGCCTCGAACTCACAGAGATCCGCCTGCCTTTGCCTCCCGAGTGCTGGGATTAAAGGCGTGCGCCACCACCGCCTGGCCTTCTTCCTGCTTCTTTAACTGCCCTATACACAGTCACTTCTCCAGGTTTCAATGTCATAGTTACATTAAAAGAAAAGAAAATTTAGCAGAGGGCCCACCAGATGGCTCACTGAATAAAGGTACTTACTGTCAAGCCTGATGACCTGAATTCAATACCCAGAACCCACAGGGCAGAAGGACAGAACTAACTTCCACAAGCTATCCTTCAATGATGAGTCATGATGAGCCATGCACGTGCGTACACACACACTAATTAATTAATGCAATAAATCTTAAAATTAACTTTTATGTGAATGTGTGCTTCCTCTGCTCATCTCTAATAGCCTCAGATATTACTTTTAAAATTGTATTTAGTAGATTCATTTGGGAAAAAGAAATGTAAGTATACCCCCGCCCCCAGCCCTGGCTACAGAAATGCAGATGAGCGCTAACTGAAGTTGGTATAGCCAGTCCAACACCTAACAAAAAAAGAACCAATGGAAAAGTAGAATGGGGAGGGTGTGGAGGGCCCCAGGATGACAGGGAGCTTCTGTGGGGCAGCAGAGGGTGGTGAGTTGGGGGAGAGGCAGGAGGGAAGAGAGGAAGAGGTGCATATGTGTGCATGTGTGTGTGTGTGTATGTGTGTGTAGTGTCCATGCATGTTGATGTCAGAGGACACCTTGGGTATCATTCTCTCCTTTGAGGCAGAGTCTCTTGTTCACCACTAAGGACAGGGCTAGCTGGCCCAGGAGCTCCCAGAGAGTCTCTGTTTCTGCCCCAGCTCACTGTAGCAATGCCAGAATTACAATGTATGTCACTACTGACTTTACATCGGGCCTGGGGATCAGAAGTTGGAGAACTCAGAACTGTAGCCATACTCAGCCTTTTACCCACTTAGCCATCTATCTCTCCAGCCCTAATGAACCCAACTAGGGGCTCTGCACTAACAGCCCTGCACCAGGAACAGTGTGTCCAGATCATACTTACGTCTGCAGAGAAGACAACACATCACCACACTAAGTAGCCTCCCCAGCACCTGTGATGTACACAGTCTCCTGCCCGCCATGGCTCACTTCCTCTGTGAACCAGTCTTGAGGACTCATATGCCCTCATATGTGAGAAGGGTGTAATATGACTGAGAGAAATTAAGTGAGTTGTCCAAACTTACACAGTTGGGAAACACCCAGACAGAACCTGATCTGGATTCATGCTTTCTCAGCTGCATCCCTTGCGCAGATGCAGGGGAATACTGACCCAGTGAAGGCAAAGTGACAAGCCACCTTAAAAGTCAGCCTAGGGAAAGAGGACTTGAGTATTTTTTTTTCTGATTTTTATTTCAGTTTTGTTTGATGCTACAAATTTTTGATGATCGCCTTTCTCTCTTTTGTTTTTTGTGTTTTTTTCTATAAAAGACCTTGATCAAATTCATGTTTAATGTTTTATATTGGGCGGAACCTTAACCATTAACTAACACAAATGTCAAACCATGTTTCTTTTCAGAAAAAAAAATGTGAGATATTAAAACCAAAGTATGAGAACTTTTTCAAAGTCACATTTTGGACACAGTATTGAATTCTAAACTATTATTATATCACACTGATCATTTTTGACAATTTGCATATTAAAATTTTTCCCTGCATAATAAATGAACATTGAAAAGACAACTTGTCTTTGAAAAACCTGTGGTTTCTACAATTAACTAGAAATGTGTATAAACATTTTGACTGTTTTCCTGCTGAAACTGAGCTCCCTTTATATGCAAGGCTGACAGAATGACTCCTTTCCCTTCTGCTGATACAAAGGTGCACATGAGAGAAGGCTCTAGAAGCCAACTATTGCTGCTCTCTGCTACTCTACTGAGTCACCCTGAAAGTTAATGGCTTAAGTCAGACTATTCTCTCATATTCCTGGAGGTCAGAACTCCAAATTCAACTGCACAGGGATAAGGGGGATCCTTTTCCTCCTGTGGGTCAGTGTCTAGTGGCCACTGGCATATCTCACTGCAGCTGATTTCCGCATCTGAAAAAGCGTCATTCACGTTTGGCTCCATCTCCGGGATGCCTTCTCCTTAGGCTCTCATTTCCCTGGTTGGTCTTATAAAGACCACCTACCCCACCACACTACACCACACCACACCACACCCCACCATACCACCTTCCTGACTGCTAAAGCCCCTTTATCACAACAGGTACCTGGGAGTAGATAAGATCATCTCTGGAGATCATTATTCTCGTTAATACATGGGAAGATGGGGGTGGGTGGCTGGGGATTGGATGGAGGCAGAGGAACAGCGAAAACAAAGCAGAGATCTGGCAGCCAGGGAGGCTGGTTCAGGACCAGATGTGGGACTTTCAGAGCCCAGTGCAAAATCAAAGTACAATGTCTGTGTCCAAAACTGATTAAGGATTTCAAGGTGGCGAGAGCTGCCCATTAACGGAAGCATGGACTTTCCATACAGGACCTGGGTAGTTGCAGAGGTTGCTGGCTAGAACTGGGGAGAATCCAGGCTGAAGGATGTGTTAATTCTGTGGCCTTGGACAATGTCACAAACCTTTTCTTGGATCATTTTTTTTTATCTGAAGAATAAATAATCCCTGAATTATAGGCCTATTTGTTTCTTGGAAAACAAATGCTGATATAACAAATTACTAAAACCTTCCTGGCTTCAGTGATGGAAATTTATTTTCTCACAGTCCTGGAGCCAAAAGTGAGAAATCAAGGTGTTGGCAGAGTTGGTTCCTTTCCGAGACTCTGAGGGTAAAAATAAATTCCGTGCCTCTCTCCTGGGTTCCAGTGACAGCTAGCAGCCTTGGTAATCCTGGTCAGATTCATCACTCCAGTCTCTGCCCTCACAACATCTGGGCTCCATAAGAACACTAAGAGACAGGAAAAGATGACAAGTGGGTGCAGGGTGCACACAGATAAGAGAACAACTGATGCTCCTCAGCCCTGTGTATCACAATAATGAACTGCTTCCTAACACAAGCCAACCAGAAATATATCTGAGGGGATAGAAATCAATTACCTTGACTTTATCATTACATATTATAAACATATTGAAATATCACACCGTATCCCATACATGCATACAATTAGTATGTATCAATTTAAAAGGAAAATACATTAAAGAAGCTGTATCTGTGAACTCTCGATACTATAGCTCTCTGAAAAACAGCATAATGACACCAGTTGACATGCAAAAGTGGACAGGGGACATTCCACACGGTTCCACCCCTAGAAGAGCTACAGGGGATCAGTACCTCTTGAGGGAGGAAGAGTAAGTCTTCTCCGGGAACGAACACCCTCATATGTTGTCCAGTCCCAAGTAGTCAGCCTTGGACACAAGCATACACACACACACACACACACACACACACATGCACGCATGTGCACGTACGTGCAAACACACATGACCATGAGTTGGGGGAAGGTCTCAGGAAGAGTTGGGAGGAGGAAGAAAAACAGAGCATGTGATGGCAGTGCAGGGTCACGTACAAAGTTAAGATAAGGACACTTAGGGGCTGGAGAGATGGCTCAGTGGTTAAGAGCATTGCCTGCTCTTCCAAAGGTCCTGAGTTCAATTCCCGGCAACCACATGGTGACTCACAACCATCTGTAATGAGGTCTGGTGCCCTCTTCTGGCCTGCAGGCATACACACAGACAGAATATTGTATACATAACAAATAAATAAATATTTTTAAAAAAAGATAAGGACACTTAATGAAAATGTTAGACACAGACGATGTCTGTGCACGCTCACGCTCCTACTGCACTCCTGCTAGAGTCGGGCATGGTGTCCAGCGCTGGGGACACCAAAGACAGAAAGAAAATCATACGTTTGTCTATTTTTGGACACAGCCTCTGTAAAGCTTGGTTGCTTTTACCATGAAATTAAATTAAGGCTCTCGATAAATAGTGGAAGCAAACAGAAGAACTAAGGAGACGGTGATAGGAATAAGATCTTGGGCTTGGAAGCCAGCCCAGCTGGGCATCACCCCTGCACCCTGGCTGCAGGGCCTCAGCTGTATCAAATCACTGGTCTGAGCCTCAGTTTCCCCTCAGTAAGATAGCTGCAACACGACCCCTTCTGTCCCAGTGAAAGGGCTTCTTATAAGGTAACATAGGAAGCAGCTGGCAGCACCTCCGGAACATGGAGTGCTCGCAACGAAGACTGCCCTGCCTGGCTTTGCAGATGTGCATTTTGTCGAGTCCCGCTGTGCTGCACCCAGCTCTGTGTGACATTACCACTTCCTAGGTTGATGCCCATCAGAGGCTAACAGGCTGTTGTTTTCTGGTTGTTTTTCCTTCCCAATTCAGGCAAGACATTTTCCTGCCCATGTGGTAGCTGGAAAGAAAAGCAAGAACTAGGGACTACAATGAAGCTGGAAAGTCTTTCCTGTAAAAACCCCAGCAGATTTATCACAGATGTCTGGCTCACTCACGGCCTTCTCCTGAATTCTATTAAGAATAATAACAAACAATCAGGAAACTGAACCCCAAAGCCCAGAAAACAGTGTTCTGGGTCTTTGGCAAAGTGGGGTCATGTACACACACAAGGGACCCGAAATCCTCCGGGCACTTCTTGGTTGCTGGGACAAGGAAGTAGGCAATTACCACGCACCCCTGCACACGGCACTACAGAGGGCTTTGTCACAGCCCTAAGCCCTTTTTAGATCCTTTCAAAGATCCTTGGGTCCCAGTGGTCCCCGTTTTTCAAGTAAGAAAGCCAGGGGTTCAGAGAGGAGGATACCTTCTGCTAGGGTTCTTGGGTAGGAAGCTGCATCAGAATTACTGGTTGCGCTTTCTTGAGCAGAGGTTTTAATCATGCAGGTCAGTGGTAAGACTACAACACAGGCATTATTTTAAAGGTGTCGGGCGTAACTCCAGTGTGCGTCCTTTGCTGGTACAGGCTCCAGCTCTTCCCGAGTCAATCACGGGAAAGGTATAAGCCACGTACATGCTCTGAGTCTCCATTCTTGCTGTTGTCAGCTGGGAATATATCACCAGAATTAGACCCGATAGTGGGTGCTTGTAGAGGTGGCCACACCACATTAAATGCTTGCATTAGTGTAGGCAGAACATTCTGTCCTGCCTGCCAGCTCCCAAATAACCACATGGAGACTTATTATTTATAAATGTTCAGCCAATAACTTAGGCGTATTTCTAACTAGCTCTTATAACTTAAATTAATCCATTTCTATTAATTTACTTGCTGCCATATGGCTCATGACTTGTTATCTCATCTTGTACACGTCCTGCTTTCTCTGCATTGGCTGGTGACTCTGCCCTTCTTTATACCAGAGAGCTTTCTCCCTGTCCACAAGTCCTGCCTAACCTTTTGTGCCTAGCTATTGGTCATTTAGCTCTTTATTAAACCAATGAGAGGGGCACATACTGACAGTGTAAAAAAGGTTGTTCTACCACATTTCCCCCTTTTGTGTAATTAGAAATAAAGATTTAACTTTAACATAGTAAAACCATATGCAACAAAAACAGTTATCAACAGCCTGGTCTACAGAGCAAGTTCCAGTCAAGGCTGTTACACAAAGAAACCCTGTCTCAAAAAAAACAAAAAACAAAAAAAAAAAAAACCAGTTACCAAATAAGAATTACAGTTATAATATCCAGTCCATTTGTATTTGGCAAATTTAAAGAAAATACTCTGTAATCTATCTTATCTTTGTGAATCTAAAGCTTTATACCTAATTTACTTTCTATCATAACTAAGGAAAACTGTAAGTTTGACCATTTAGTCTTTAACTTTATCAAAGACCCCAGAAGGAAACAATATTACCTAAAAACAGGGACATCTGGCTGCCTGGACTGTTATCCAAAGTTTCTCTGAAATGTTGGTGAATCCATCTTTAGCTTATAGGCCTAAAATATCTGACAGACATTTCTGAGAAGAAGGGAATTTTGAAGGACTATCCAAGCTTTCCTTTGTGAAGTTCAGCAATTGCGTTCTTTTGTGTTCTGTTTGTTCAATTTGCAGCATATTTTCAACAATCGAGGCAAGGACAGTTTCTTGCTCAAATGACTAGCTTTTGTCAGAAAAGAAAGTAAACTCCACATGGAGGTCCTTTGATGTCTATCATTTTCTCTGAAGTGGATTGGTGCTATCAGGAGCAGACAAGTCTCAATGTTATGAAAAGCCTCAAGTTATTAAACATCTTAACTGTCATATACTATAGGTCTTTGAAGTGTTTGCAGTCCATCTATTTATCTAAATATGTCTGTTTAACCTTGAAAACATACCTAATATAGCTACAAGTTTGATTATTATAGATAACTAACTACTAACTTGTATTTATTAATTATATGTTACATTTTTACATGAGCACAATACCCCCAAATAAGAATAGGAACATACATACAGTATAATAAAAATAACTTTACATTTGTATCAATAAACCAAAATTCATACCAATGTAAAATATTTTGAGATTAATACTCGCTTTATGGATTAACATAGATTCAATAATCTGCCCTTTTATCCCATCATTTCTATACTGTATCCTTCTTTTTTTTTCTTCAGGAAGAGATCCTTGAATCTAACTCCTTTGGTTAGCTTTTTTCCTGACCATTATCAATAACAACTTAGAACCCAACCCTCCAAGTGATGAAAAACATCCATAACCCATCTCTTAGGAATGTTGGCGCTGTTTGTCTAGACTGTTTCCTATTATCTAGGAGTGTTAGCATTTTTGGGGGGGGGGGATCCTGGAAAAATCAGAATAATGGTCAAGTCCTAGCTGGAGTAGTCTTTGAGGCTGGACCATCTCAACCAGAAGCCTTGAAGCTGCTCTGGATGCAGAACTCTGAGGAAACTACAACAGAGGCCTTCAGAGTCATTGGATCATCTGGGCCATCTGCTCCTACCTGGGATTTTTTTCAGGGGGTCTTCCTTGATCAAACTTGATTTTTCTTAAGCCAGAAATATGGGTTGGTTTAATCCAGAAGCATTTATAATCAAACAGACAAACAATTCAAAGACAACACAATAGCATACAGTATCCAGATTCTCTGTGTATTTTCCATCTTTATGTGTTTTTTTTAGTTTGTTTTGTTTTTACTCTTTTTCTTTTAGTTTTATTTTTTAATTTTTGGTTTTTTGAGACAGGATTTCTCTGTGTATCTTTGGCTGTTCTGGAACTCACTCTGTAGACCAGGCTGGCCTCAAACTTACAGAGATCCACCTGCCTCTGCCTCCCAAGTGCTGGGATTAAAGGTGTGTGCCACCACACCCAACTCCTCTATTTCTTTTTGTAAAGGACTTTTCTCTAACCTTTTTCTTTTTTTTCCCCAAGCCTGCATATATTTTTAAACACACTGTAAATCAGTTAGAGGGGTTTTTTTTTTTTTCATCTGAATCTGTCTTTACTGTATATTTCTATCTTTTTCTGACCACATGAGTCTTTAATCTGCTAAGCAGCCTGGCTAGGATTAAAGCTGAGGCTTTGACGACTGCCCCCATACCATTCCTTAGCTTTCTGGGAGTCTAGATTCATGGTGGCAGTACTGGCAGGAACCACAATTATTGCCATAACTGTAGAGTTTCTATGTCCATGCCACCACCAAGAAGCATTTAAGTGTTTGATAATCTCTTAAAAGAGCTGCCATGCAATTCTTGCTCCTAACGCTGAGTGAGGAAGCCATTCTTAAAGGAGCCACACCTCTGCTTGCTGCCAGCAAACAGAGCCTACCAGAGTAAAGATGATTACTCAGAAGCTGCACTTGACTCTGTTCTTGTCTGTCTAGAATCTTTTTTTTTCCCTTAGGCTTTACATGGAAATTCTTGCCAAATGTTCAGGTGTCATTTGTAGATGGAGTTTCAGTCCTGCCTGGTCACACAACCATTCAGTCCCAAATAAACACAGAGGCTTATATTACTTATAAACTATTTGGCCTACTGCTCAAGCTTATTACTAACTAACTCTTAAAAATGTAAATAAACCTATAATTCTTGCCTATGTTTAGCCACATAGCTTGATACCTTTTCTCAACAAGGCATTCTCATCTTGCTTCCTCTTTGTCTGCTGGTAGCTCACTTTCTGCCTTTCCTCTTCCCAGAATTCTCCTAGCCTGGTTGCCTCACCTATACTTCCTGCCTAGATACTGGTCAATCAGCATGTTAGTAAACCAATATGAGTGACTAATATACAAGAGCATTATCTCACAACAATTTTATTGTTTTTAAACTATTTTTCTATGACTATTTATATCCTTTCTCTTTTCTTTCTTGAGCCTATGTACATTTTTTAATGCACTGTAACCTGTTTGGAGGTATTTTCCATCTGGATCTGTCTTTACTGAGCATCTGTAGTGTTCTCTGATGGCATGAGATGAATCTTAAACTTCTATGTCAGTCGCCGGCATGGTTCAACTTAGGGCATGGCACTGGTGGCTGTCTCCACCCACCTCAGTTCCCTCGTGGTGAAGGTACCAGTGGGAGCCATGCTTATTGCCCCAGCTCTGGGAAGTTTCTGGGTCCACGCTGTTGTAAGTGTTTCTACCTAGTCTCATGGCGCCGAGGAGCATGCTGCCCACTGCTCATAAACCCCATTTAAGAAGAGCTCGGTAGCAGGCCTCTTAAAAGAGCCACACCTCTGTTTGCTATTAGCACCTTGCCCACCTGAGAGAGGACCAGATAGTTAAATTTGACTCCATGTCCCAAACTTTTTTTAAACTTTCTCAAGCTTTACATGGATGTACAGGGTACCCAACCAGTGAGAGCAACACACATCTTCACAGTATACAAAAAGATTGTAGCCCCACACATCAGTGCCTTCCCTCATCACTGCAACGGAATCACAGCAGGAAAAAAAACACTTTTGTCACTATGGTGTGCCGGTTGGTGTTTTGTCAATTTGACACAAGCCTAAATATATCAGGGAAGAGGGAATTTTAATTGAGAAAAATGCCTCCATAAGATTATATATGCAAGTCTGTAGGACAGTTTCTTGATTTATGATTGGTGTGGGAGGGCACAGCCCTCAGCAGGCAGTGCCATCCTTGGGCAGGTGGTCCTGAGTGCTATAGAAAAGCAGGCTGAGAAAGCCATGCTGATCAAGACAGTAAGCCTCTCCCCTCCTCCATGACCTCTGTGTGAGTCCCTGACTTCCCTGGATGACGGACTACAAGCTGTAGGATGATGTAGGTTGCTTTAAGTACACTGCTTTATCACATCATTGGGAACCCTAAGGCACATGGCTTCAGATGTTTTGGTCTACCATGGAGGGGAAGGCACAGAAGAATTCATGGCAGTCAAAGCATGCCAAGAAAGCAGGCCAAGAGACAGAGAAAAATGGTCACAACCAGCAGGTCCTTGGGGAGTAGAAAAAGACAAGATCTCCTGAGTCAATTGGAGCATGGGGAGCATGGGAGAGGGTTGAAGGGGAGGAGAGAAGAAGGGAGGGGAGCAGAGAAAAATGTGGAGCTCAATAAAATCAATATTTAAAAAAAGGACCCTCTCTTAGTGACATGTTTCTCCCAGCCAGGTTTCACAGCCTTTGAAACAGTGCTACAAGCTGGCAACTAAGGATCCAACGTGAGCCTTGGGCAGGCATTTCAGATTCAAACTCTCACTGTGATCAGCCACGGAACTAAAAGTACAACTGCTGATTAGACGTGTGACCTTGAACGACTACCTGGACTCTGACCCTTTATGCTCTTCTTCTAGAAAACAAAGAAACCTGCCACTAATACCCTGCTCAGCTTAACCTTGAACCCGCCAGCTTCTCCCACAGTCAAGGAGGAAGTGATTTGGGCTGAGGAACTGAGCAAGCAAACAACGACTATTCCAGACCAGTGTGCTTCTGCTCTGTCTTCTGAACTGGTCCGTCTTCTGCAAACCATATCTCAGCCAACACTCGTTGACAGGGCTGCAGATCAGTCCCAGCTTAATCGTTCACTGTGCTCTCTCTCTCTCTTTGCTGCCCAGAGTTACATAAGGGCCACGTGCAGCGGGGAAGGGCATGCCTGGGACAGACCACAAAGGGAAGTGCCATGATCGGATTCTTCTGCTCTCAGTCATGTCACAGGCTTGGATGAGTAACAGGTCCTTATGACACATTCCTGTCTTTAGTATTTATTAAGCGCCCACTATGTGCGGGATGCTGGAGACACAGAAATAAGACACAAGTTCAGTCCTTGTGCTGATGTTCCAAGGAGAGAGAACCGTTGGGAAGAGGACTCAGGAGTGTGACTAAAAAAAGAATGGATGGTTGGGGTTCCTTAA